>NC_092650.1:16177500-17417500 GCF_032118995.1 Asterias amurensis
CTTTAAGCTCAGATTTTTCTGCTACTGTAAGCAGGATTTGTTTTGCTTAATACAGTAAGCAAAATAATGCAATTTCTCAGGTAGGGGATTTAGTTCGCTTAAAGGTAGAAACTGCACTCAGGTAAATAATCTCCATCTACAAAGTTTAAGTTCAATACAAAGTTACTTCTGGTAATGTCATTAGATTGGTTCACTTGGTGTATCCTAACATAATGCATTAAATAACGAATCTGTGAAAATTTGGGCTCAATTGGACATCGAAGTTGCAAGAAGGTGATCAAAGAAGAAAACAACTTGTGCATAGCATAGCATTGTGTGCTGTTTTAGATGCTTTTCTCAGATTCAGTGTTTTGGGTGAGAAATTACCTCATTCTCTAAAACAACGTTTCTCCAGAGGGTGTCGTTACTAGCAGTGTTTTATAAAATCAACAGCTCTCCAATGCTCTTTACCAAGTAAACATTTATGGTCTAATTTTTGAAGAGTAAATAACAAAGTTTAACCTCCCTTTAGGATCAGAAAAAAATTGTTTAGCACAGACAAATAATGATGCGCCGAAGAAGCGGATTAGCAGCTTATACACTTGGTAAAGTTTATTGGTTATGACCAGTACAGATTTCCGGTTTAAACAGCTTCATTAAATTGAACCTAAAACTTTTGGCAAGAAAAGGAAGTATTCGAGCTTACTACAAAAGCACAACATCACAATTTTTTCCCTCTTTAATGTCTTTCACTAAAATAAAATTATAAGTGAACAAAAAGTATTTACGCACAAACTATAAATTTAAGTTCACCAAAATTTCTGTTTTCCTCGCCACCTACCAAAAAATATATATAATTGTGCTTGCAGAAAATAAATTGAATGCTTTTAAAGGTGTATTCAGGAACTGTGTGGTTTTAAATGACCTTCAACTATTAATTGTATTAACAGTTATCTTTCAGATTTTATATAATTAACTAAATTTGATAGCCTATTTTTAATAGATAATGAAAAAATCAGCCAAATGTACATTTATGTATTTCACATTCAAGTTATAATATATCAATAAAGATTCTAATCCTAATCCTCGAAGTTGCGTGGTCTGATTTTTGTTCAAAGATATTTCTCTCTAAACGAATGTTGACAGGTACTGCTGTTTTAAAAAGACCGTATATAGAATATGACGTTTCCATTGTATGTACCGTACAACATGGTGACTGTGAGCTTGTGTGTGCATGTGCAGGTGAAATAAATCCGAGAACGCGACGTGATTCATTGGTGTACGTGTTGAGCTGCGGATACGACCTAAACTCGATACGGTCTATACCATAATATTGTTTACAAATTTACCAATGGATAAGATTACTTTCCCAGTGGATAAGAGCACCAAATTCAAGCGCTGTTGATTCTGTTCAGTTGAGGGGGGGGGTTCGAATCCTGGTCGTGACACTGAGCAAGACACTTGACTCTGCTTCTCTCCACCCAGGGGTAAATGGGTACCTGTGAGGGCAGAGATGGTTCTCGTGATTGAATTACATGTAGCCGAGTAGCGCATTTGTTGCACAAGTCTGTATACTCCTCAGGGAGCTGAGATGGTTTAAGGAATGATTTAAGGCCCAGTGACCAGGGGTAATAATGTCGGAAGTGCTTTGAGAAGCACTTTGGGTGTGAAAAAAGCGCTATCTAAACTTAATATATTATATTATAACCTGCATCGTTTTTGAACAATACATTTACCACTTTTATGGTCCAGTAACCCATCCTTTCATTCTAAACATCCTTTGTCCTCGCCACTTCACTCCTATTGGTTGATAGCCACCAATATTGTCTCTGAAATAGAAACTTTGATTGGCTGTTATTTTCCCGCTTCTTTCTGGATCCTTTCCTTAATCCCTTTCCCCCTCTCTTTTTCTATAAATGAATATGTATTTGTTTGTACTTGTTTTATGCCTCTGAAGAAGGTCCGAATTGGATCGAAAGCTAAGGCCATCTACCCTATTCATTATATTATAACCTAGTATTATATATTTCAGATTTCTTTGGCACTAAAAACAAAAACTGGCTTACCAGCTGCTTCCTGATGAATATGATGAATCTTAATTTGCATATGAAGTGGTTGTTGCTACAAAAGCGTGTGCAGTTTTTAATGGAATTAGTTTGTTACTACTGGCACTTTCCTTGTTTCAGCTGCTTACTATAATATAGCTAGTATTTACACAACTTGCTTTAAAACTTTAACTCAAAATACAACGCTAGTTGAAAAGTTCATGGTGGTCTGTAACAAAAACTGATGTTTTCAAAGATCTATGTCAACTAAACAGGACGCGGTGATGCCTTTTTAAACGTTTGAAGCCTTTTTTAACTTTTGAAAACAATTGTTTAAACTTTTGAAAACAAATGAAAGATTTTTGTCAACAATGATGGACGTTTGTAAAAACTTTTCAAAACAATTTGTTAAACTATTCAAAACAGTTGAACTTTAATAATGTGTTTCCACAATGATAGATGTCCCTTTAAACTTTTCAAATCAAATTAAAACCTTTTATAACAAATGAATGCCTGGTTAAATTTTGGGGGAAAAAAATTATTTTTAAAGACAATGATTGAAGTGTGTTAACACTTTTCCAAACAAAGATTTTTTAAGATTTGAGGCGACAAAACTTTTTCAAAACAATTGAACTTTAAAAGATTGATGGTAACAATGATAGAATGTGAAGTTTACTACTCAACTAGTCACACCATAAAGTCCCGTCTATGACGCTAGTCACAACTAATTTTTGATTTTCAAGATGCCTTGTGGCAATGTTTGCTGCAGGCGCAATATAGTAAAACTCAAGCTGAAAGGATTGAAGAATTGTGTCACTGATGTCCCATTGTAAGTAAATTATGATGTCGTGAATAGCGACACAATTGGTTCACCAAACAGGTAGTCGCGACTATTTTTTAAGTAGTCAAGATTATTTGTTTAGTAGTGGCGTCTATTTTTGTAATAGTTGTGGCAGCACAATTAATCAAGTAGTTGAAAAACGGCTCGACGAAGCAATCATTATTGGCGACTTTGAAACTAGTCGCACTAGTCACCCAGGCCTAAAATTAACGTAATAGTTTTTACCTAGTTTACGTTCGTTGCTAACATGGCAGCTCCTTTCTTATTCCCATCAAGGTCACTGTCCTTGACCTGGAGGTCAATATATGTCATAGAGCAAAGGTCATCGAGGTCAATCGGCTGAGGGGTCTGGTTCTTGTCAGATGACCATACTGTTAGCAGAATACCGGATCCGGTGTTGTGTTCGATCTTGGTCCCTTGCAGACTCACACTGGTCTTACTCGTGCTTTCATTGCCATCCTTACTTTTCTGCGACTGCGGGAAAAAGAGAATGCATAATTTGTTTGTCAACAACTTGGAAAACGTATAAATTCAAACATTGATGCATAAAGAAAGTCTTCTCAGATGATGTAACGATTTTTTTTTCACTCCACACGGTTCGAATCCCACCGGGGACCAATGTGGATAAGGTTTTCAGTCCCTGTGTGATTGCATTGGCTTTCCTTGGAATATTTTGCTTAGGTTTTCCTCCCACATCTCACACTGAAATTTCTTCCTTGTCTTATCTCCGTGTGGTTCTTGGCTAGTACAGTTCGCTCTTATGAGAATCCTTGGCTTAAAGGCAGTGGACACTGTTGGTAATTACTCAAAATATTTATCATCATAAAACCTTTCTTGGTGACGAGTAATGGGGAGAGGTTGATGGTATAAAACGGCTCCCTCCGAAGTGCCATATTTTTCGAGAAAGAAGTAATTTTCTAGAATTTGAGGTCTCGAAATCAACCATATAAACGCACACAACTTCGTTCAAATTTTCACAGGTTTGTTATGCTATGCATATGTTGAGATACACCAACTGTGAAGGCTAGTCTTTGACAATTACCAATAGTGTCCACTGCCTTTAATAAATAACAAATAAAACAGTTTTCTTTTTATCGTCAAGAGAAGCAATTCTCTTCACATTGGGGTCTATAACGGCAGCATTAATAAGTGAAATCTAATAAGAGGAACACTCTGAAATTCAGTGTATGCTCTCCATACAAACTAACTGTGTTGTGGTAAAGAAAGATTTTAGATTTGGCAGATGTGTTTGCTAAGCTCCTGAACTTCTGAAAACTGTCTGAAATGTAATGTTCATATCGCTGGAATTGCCCATTGGTCCTAACTCAATTTCTGAAATTAAGATGGTGCCCTACAATTAAAACAAAATAATGAATGGATCTGTCAGGTACATAGAGTTATATATAAGAACTAGAGGGCGCACTGGTGATGCTTCTTGCACAAACGCAACGTGACCGCAATGAGACACGCGCGCCATTCTGCACACGCGTTGAATATGAGGAACACGTTAGAGTTTGTGTTTATTGAACGCTGACGCGATGCTGTTTTGTCAAATTACAAAATGGCCGCACAAACACACGCTAAGCAATGCCTGTTTGTACAACTTAGAAAATGGCCGCCTGCGCGCATGCCGGGGCGCATATATAGGCCAGTGCGCCCTCTAGTTCTTATATATAACTCTATGGTCAGGTACCTCAATGATGAGTCCATATCCATCACTGTCCGACTGTCGTTCTGTCTTATCCTCAGCAGTACCTTTGATGTAGCAATCGGTCATTGTTAATGTCGACCCCGGCAAGGCTGTCACTCCAGCTTCCTTCAATGCCAGACAAATATCTTCTTTTAGTTCACACTTTAAGAGGAAAACCCCTAAATTATATGTGGTTATTTAATTAAAAAAAACTACAAAAGAAACTGACTGTGTTAAATCTTAGTAGTTTTGGTTTGAACAAAGACAAATTTACTAGTGCAGGATTTTGAACCTGCGACCTCCGGATTAATTAGTAGCTTGTGTCATAGGGAAATTTGTCCCCCTGAGATTCTGTGTCCCCCCCCCATGGAAATTTAAAATGGGTTGGAGGATTCAAAAGAGGGCGCTATCAGAAGAAATTTGTACACAGTTCATCGTATGGAGGAACAAAATCTCCTGCCACATCGGCACTCCACCAAATGAGCCATCTAGCCCTAATGCTGGGGATCTCCTTATTTTGTCAATATTAGGTTGACTACCTCCCATGAACAAGCTCCACCTGCCAGGAGCGAACTGATTTTGATGTTCTAGAAACCCGCCTTTACATCTCTGCCCAGAGTTTAAAACAAGAATCGGCTCATAAAGTCGGGCAGTTTGACTTTGAATTAGGAGAGACTATATGAGACGCTGAAATTGTTAGGGGTAAAACAATTTCACTATTTCATTTGCTTACTTTTCCATCTTTTTATTTCTAATGAAAAATGGCACGTCGATATTGATATAATAATAATATTTAATAGGGGCTTCTTATAGCGCTCAGGCCTGTCAGGTAGTGACACTCATTGCGTTCAACATTACTACCCCTGGTCACTGGGCCTTAAATCATTTCTTAAACCATCTCAGCTCCCTGGGCAGTATACAGCCTGTGCCGCCATAAGCTTGTCAATTACAAGAACCAACTCTGCCCTTACAGGTACCCATTTACCCGGTCCTGGCTGGAGAGAAGCTTATGGTTAAGTGTCTTGCTCAAGGACACAAGTGTCATGACCGGGATTTGAACCCACACGCTGCTGAACAGAAACACCAGAGCATGAGATCAGTCTCCTTACCCGCCCGGCCACAACACCCATGTATTTCATTTTTTAAATAAACAGAAGGCTGGATTGGAAATTTGTTATTTTGACGTATTCCTGCACCCTCACCTGCGCCCCCTGCACTTGACAGTTCTTCATTTTGAGACATCCATTGGAGACGGTTAAACCGGACACGCTGCACACAAACCTGCAGTCTGTCATGCTCGTCGTGCCCCGCTGCACTTTGAGGACGCCCTCGATGGCTGAGCCGTTCTCGTCAGCGATCGTCAAGTTGCTCAGGGTCAGGTTGTGAGCGTTGCACTCCAGGAAGCAACAGCCAGATTCCTGGTTGATTAAGATGACATTTTCAGGATTACCGATACCTGAAAACGAAGGAAAAAAGAAAAGAAAAAAAAAATCAACAGAAAGTGTCAAAAGTTACATCGAAGTGATAAGAAAAACATGCCGGCAATATTATGTCAATATAAGGTCTGCTGTAGAAAACAGAAGAATTCAAAGAGTGGAATACCCCGGATGGAAATGGACTGATCCAAGGAGTAGAACATGTCTTCGCTGTACAGCCCAGGAAAGATGAGTACGGTATCATTGTCGTAGCAACAAGACAGCGCCGAGGCTGGGGTGGTGTGTGCTTCGATCACTGTGTCCCCGGGTAGTTGTAGGTCCTGTCAAAATTAACAACAAATATTAACATTCCTGAATCATTGCATTGTGCGAAGAATGAGAATAAACTATAAATATAAGTAAATTTGCGGGTACAACCATAATACATCTCTTTTGAGGGAGTTTTGGCTCTGAAAAGAGCCGGTTTGGTCTCGAATTTTCAAACGGTATAATCTGCTCGTCTCCTGAAGAGAAACAGAGTATACTGTTTGAAACTGGCCCTTCTCAGAGCCAACACTCCCTCGATTTATTACATGGTTGTACCCGCAAGTTTACCATTATTTGTAGTTTATCCTTATCATGGCATGGGTTTATTGAGAAGGAACTTTTCCTATGTTGTGTTTTTACAATGTTGCCTCGTATGTGTTATCATACAGAAGTTTTTTTTTTTTTTTTTTTTTTTTTACTTATTGGGGGCCTGAATTTTCTTAAGTGTTGACTTTTTTCTACTTAGTGAAAGTGTTTTAAATATTTGTAAAATTGTTTTATACAACTGGTCTGGCAATTGTTGCCAGCATATCTTCTTTATTATATATTTTTTTAAATTGAGAAATACTTTGTGCAGAAGTTTGCGACTTTTTGTGTACCTGTTTAAAAGTTCAATTTTTGGAAAGAGTAAAGTTTTGGTAGGCAGGTTTGAATCTTTCTATTCCTAGACTGAAGTTACTGTTTCTACAATTCCTGGTTTTTGATTTAAATAGCAAAATAACAAATCTTAGAACAGCGCTTGTATTGGTCTTGAAGGTGTAATATATCAACACTAGAGGGCGCTATTCCCACAACCCTTGTAACCAAGTCATGAGTTGCTCTGATGAATAAACGTGTATCTTGAAGTTATACTCTGTGAAGCTATCCACTCATTTCTTGGTGGCAGCGGTGGTTTTCGAACCCACGCCATTGTAATGATGGGGCACAGTAGTTTTCCTCTGGCAAGGGGATCGTCTTAGAGGAAAATATAAATTTGTATTTGAAATTTGCAGAGGGCACCACAGCAAAAGCACAGGGCACCAAGGCAATTGCTGTGGGTGCCACGGGTTGTTTTTGAAGCCTGAAACAACTTGGTTTACCTGAATCATTCCAGCAGTCAATTTCTTGGCCACAATGTGGGTGATGACTTCTTTATTAGGACGAGCCCGACGCACCTCTGAGCTTGGCTGCTGCTGGTACCCCTTGGGTAAATCCATGACATGCCTAAGGAGAAAGCACCCATGAGGTTTTTATAATAATAATTCATTTGAATATCACTTCGGTATAAAATACTACCACATCACATCAATACGACCACATCACACCAATACTTCATTCACATCAACTTCACTGGCTGCCCGAAGAATTTAGAGTTCAGTTCAAAGTCATCCTTCTCACTTTTAAGGCGCCTCATCAATTTTTTTTTTTTTTTTGGCGGATAAAGACAGGGGAACAAGTCTAAGCCATTACCTCATGACAGGGTTCTCCAGCATCTCAAGGGTCTCCTGAAGTTGACTGATCTCCTTCCGGAGTCGAGTCATCTCAACTAGCTCATTCACGTCGATCTCCTTCTCCGAGGTGTCGCTGTCTTCGTCGTCGCTATCGATCAAGGCCTGTTTCTTACTGAGTTGTCTGCATTTAGTCTGGTAGTCGGTGATGGTGGTATGGTACATGGTGGCCAGGCGGTGCGAGACGTTCTTCTCCTGAACGTCAAAATACCTGAAAGAGAAGTTAACGGATTAGTTTTTTGCAAAATGCTTACTAACTAAAAGGACCTGCCGTCGATTTCCCTAAACTCTTCCTTACTTAAGATTAATCTTAGGACTTAGGACGAGTTCAGTTTCGAATTTGAAAACGTTATGACGCATTGAACAAATCCTAAGTTTATACGGGATACTCATCCTAACTTGAGATGGGATTAATCCTAGCATTTTGTGAAATCGGCTGCTGTGGAATAAGTGCAAAAAAAAAAAATCATGGCCTGGGGTTTCGAACCTAGCGATTGCCAAATGAGCCCAAATTTGTACAGGTTTGTTATTAAGTGCGTGGAACACACCAAGAGAGGATACTTGTCTTTGACCACCACCAAAAGCATATCTTGCCTTTAAACAATGCATTATAAAACAAATGACAGCATTTCAATGAAATTATTTCTTGTAACTCTTATTAATACAGGTATCTTATTAATTTATTTTATCAGTTAGAACTTATACTTGTACATAAATGTGAATGTCTCAGATTAGCTTATGATTAAATATACAATTTGTGTCAATTAGCCATTGTTGTTCAGGGGCAACTGTGAAAAATTCAGCCACTAAAAGATGTTGGCGCACTTACAGGCTGTAATAGAAGCCCATCTAGATTTAAACTTTCCTTTTAATTTAACTTAAAATGATAACAACCCAAAACTACACAATCTGATAATTTTGATTTCTTCATTCCTACACAGCATGTGTAAACTGAATTAACGCAACTCAGTCATAATCCACATCTTTAATTGGGAAACCTACAATTTGAGTCTGGGTCCCAGATGCCTCATAGTGAAGATGTAATCTCCATCATCATATTCATCCGACAAACGCCAAATGTACTTGAAGAAGAATCTATGGAACAAATCAAAAACACTCATTGGTGAAAACAGACAAGTATGGATTTTCACAGTGCAGTAAAGTAAAGAAAAGATGCCGATGGATTAGTTTTTAAAAGTTATTTGAAAGTTAACGACACTGATGATAATGATGCCAAAAGTGGCATGGTGACAGCATGAGGAAGAAGATGAATGTGAAGATGGTAGTGATATTGAAGATGCATGTGGGGTGAAAATGGTGATGAAGATGGTGATGAAGAAGAAGAATGGGGATGAAGATGAAGGGGATGTTGAGTGAGAGGATGAAGATAGTGATAAAGATGGTGATAAAGATGGTGATGAAGATGGTGATAGGTGATGGTAGTGAACATGAAGATGGTGATGATGGTGACTATGAAGATGGTGATGAAGATGGTGATGTTGGTGATATGGAGATGGTAATGAAGATGAAGATGGGCATGAAGATGTAGATGGTGATGACGATGGTGATGATGGTGATCATGGTGGACATGAAAGGGGATGAAGATGGTGATGAAGATGGTGATGACAATGGTGATGACGATGGTGATGACTATGGTGATGACTATGGTGATGAAGATGATGAACATGAAAGGGGATGAAGATGGTGATGAAGATGATGATGACGATGGTGATGACTATGGTGATGACTATGGTGATGAAGATGATGAACATGAAAGGGGATGAAGATGGTTATGAAGATGATGATGACGATGGTGATGACTATGGTGATGACTATGGTGATGACTATGGTGATGAAGATGATGAACATGAAGTGGGGATGAAGATGGTGGTGAAGATGAAGATGGCGGTGAAGATGAAGATGGTAGTGAAGATGGTGATGAAGATGGTGATGAATATTGTGATGAACATGAAGTGGGGATGAAGATGGTGATGAAGATGGGGATGATGGCGAAGGTAATGACTTTGGTGGACGTAGTCAGGATAATTACAAAATGATGTACGTCTGACCTGATATGCTCAAAAGCCAAAGCTGTTTCATCCAAGTCCCCTGAGCTGTCATGAACTGGGAACAGTTCCACAATATCAACCTTGTTCTTATGTTCCTGATGATGATCATTGAAAGCAAAATGTCAACAAGAACTCATCAATTCCCTTTGTGTCTTTACCTAAAGTGTGAATTGTCACATTTAAATTAACCTTACTGTAAAGAACCATTTTAGGAAATGTTTCCTTTAAATAAAGGCACTGGACACGTTTGGTCATTGTCAAAGACCAATACTTTCACTTGGTGTATCCCAACATACATGTATGCATAAAATAACAAGGTTGATCAAATTTGGGCTCAGTTGGTCATCGAAGTTGCAAGAAAACAATGAAAGAAAAAGGCTTTGTTCCAGATGCCTGAGAAAAGTTTAGGCCTGAAGTCTTATTCAGATTCAATTATTGTTGTGAGACCAAGAAATTACCTTTTTCTCAAAAACTTGTTTACATTATTAAAGAAAATCCTTTCTCGCAATGTTGTTTACTAGTAACATCTCTCCTTTTTGCTTGTTACCAAGAAAGTTTTTGTGCTTAATACATCTTTGGATTAATTACCGAGTGTCCAGTGCCTTAAAAAAAGTTAATTATGATTCAAAGTTAGTAATTTGTTTCTACTAACCTGAAGGTAATCGTCAACCTGTTCCTCTGTGATTGTTTTGAGACCAGGTACAGAACAGAAGGGTTGAGCGACCTCTATGAACGCTGTAATCGGAAACCTGTCACACTGAACCTCTACAATCTGTATTCAAGAAAAAGGAGGATAACTTTTAAATACGTTTCACGCCACCACTTTTTCACTAATGTTTTTACAAAAAGGGATAGGCCTATATCATTGAGGCAAATATGATACTATATTATTTCATATCGGAAACTTTTTAAATTGATGTTGGAGAATGCAGGGCCATGCAGATCTAGGGTTGGGGTTACCCTCATTATATAACATTTTGCCCCACACTTGGTCAGAAATTGAAGCAGCAAAGATCTTATAGAGAACAATAGGTCCATCTACCTATTCTAGTTAGTTAGTCTCGTAACCCTTGATTCTTCCTACAGCCATACACCAGAGGTAAACAAAAATTGCAAAATATTAACTCACAGTCAACCGCAACTCTAAACATACAAAAAATCCATTTGCGAGCTATTTTTGATTATTAAAAAGTCTTGGATTAGAATAAAACTCTGTCAAAATTCGCTTTTGCATTCACAGTAAGTATGAACCAGGCTTGGTCATCAGCTTGGTGTTTTCTAAGCTGTGTTTCCCCTTGTGGGAGTTTGCGGAGTTCCCTTTTAATTTAAGGGATCATCAATTTGAACAAAAAAAAAGGGCAGGGACAACAAAAGACTAAGTAAGACACGAGGCCGATGTTTTGTAAAAAAATTCCATTCCATGTTTTTACCTCCACCAACACATCACAATCAAGATCCATCGAGCGCCATACGGCCTGACTGCCTTCTAATTCTAACTGCCCATCTCCACCTTCGTTGTTCAGATACAATCCGAACGCCTGCTGAACCTGAAATGGTTTACAGTCCGCTAAAATATCAAAGATGTCATCGTAGCGTTCCTGACAGCTGAGGTTCCCAAAATCAAACACTTCCGGCATTTTCAACTTGAGTGGTAGATTGTCGAGGTCTTGCTCCACGTCTTTCGGTTCATTATTGTTGATCTCTTCGGGTGGGTGGGCCTCCTCAGATCCGGCCTTGTTGGAGCTTGTTTGGTTTTGAATTTCCCGCGGTTCAGGCTCGGACTGATCCCCAACTGTCATCATGCCTGTGCCATTCGCCATCATGTCAGATGAAGTATTTGCCGAAGTATCAGACACATCGGTGCTTTGCTTTTGATGGATTTTCTGCTTCTTTGAGGGTGAATCTCTATCATCATTATCCTCAGATGTTACTGATTGTGAAGACATATTTGGCTTTTTTGGGCTGATGACTAGAGAAACAGAACAAGCTAGCTGACACTTGACAGTTGTGGCATGTCACGTCGTCTGCTCTGCACTCTACACAAATTGCGCGCGCCCTGTCAGAGAAGCGCCCTCTACTGTTAACTTCCGCCCTGCACTTTTTTTTTTAGAAAACAAAAAAAATTGACGTCAACTTTCCCATCCGGGAATTTTCCACGAATCCAATATGGCGCCGATCGGCGGAAAAAGTGGAGCTCGATCAGCCGACATGAACGGTGAAGGCGATCAACAAAACTTATGGTAAACTCTTTCTCAGCTTTCACTTTATTTACGTCCTCATATGTTAAGACTTTGCTTTATTGCTGTTGTTTTTTTGTCGTTTGCAGGTCGTCTATTTTAGGCGAAGTTTCTTCACATTCTGGTTCGAAGTTGCCGTCGTGTAAATCCATCCTAGTTTTTGGTAAGTCACAATGCCCTGCCCACCACCATCATCTGATTGAATGATCCATGCTCGTCGTAACAAAACACTTTGTCATTCATTCTGTGGTTTCTTCTTAAAAAACACACACTTTTCCCCGGTCGATCAAAAGTCGAATAAAGGGAAAAGATACAATACAAATACAATTACAATACAAGGAATACAAATAGTAAAAATGCGATGATAAAACACTAACTCAAACCATGGAGGTAGAATTAGAAAAACTGAACCGGGAATCTGGAAATAAATACATCAAAATCATGAAATCCGTTTATTAAACATGTTAAACAAAAAAGGGAATTGTGTGCAAATTAAAGGGTAAGTAGAAAAAAATTGGAGATGCAGCTTGGCAAACCTTTCTTGAAAAAACCCCAAGGATTAATAATAAAAGCCACATTTTTTTAATTAGAATTGTTCATTCAAACGTGTTGAAAATGAAAAGGCGAGTGATGGTGAGCATGTCTGCATATGACAAGACAAATCGTGACTGTGAGGATCGGAGGTGTTTAACTTTATATTAAAAAGTGCTCAGTTTGGAACAGTGAACAGCATCCAGTATTAACTCAGGCACTGTACTCCTGCCTATCCCTTGTAAAAAAAAAAGGACACCCGGGCTTGAAGCCTTGATATTTTTCCTACTAAAAAAAAATAAGTCTGATCTCCGATTTTGTTTGCTCTTGAAAAACCCCCGAAAAATTCAATTGAGATTAAATAGCCTCAAAGTTTTATTTTATTTGTGTCCTAGGTCAGCCTTTGTACTCGATGAAATATTAAATCACACCCCAAGCTTGTGGTCAGGTTTTCTGATTATGATGATGAGCAGTGGTGGATGTAAAACAAAGATCCCTACATTTAAAAACACACTGGCTACAGGCGCTGCAGCATGCACTCAATGCAGTGCCTGTTCAAAATGTATTTTACTAGGCAATGTAGGCTGACCATGAAATTGGAACCAGTGCTACATTAAGTGCTGCAGGAAGTGTCATGGCCGAGCGGTTAAGAGCACTGAATTCAAACTCTGGTGTTTCTGTTCAGCAGGGTGTGGGTTTGAATCTCCAGTCATGACACTTGTGTCCTTAAGCAAGACACTTTACCATTGCTTCGTCCTTCGAATGGGACATAAAGCCAGTGCTCCCGGGTGTTGTGTAATGTATATAAAAGAACCTGAGTAAGGTTTGCCCCTGTGTTCCTGGCTGTGTCTGCTGAATGCGCCGTCGCACAATTGGGTCTCAGAATGTATAACTTCAGTAACCTATAATTCTGAAAGTTGGTAGATTCCTGTGCTATATAAGACTTCAATATTAATATTAAGAAATTTTGTTTTCTTCAAATCATTACAATTCTTTGTATGCTGTACTTTGATTTCATTCAAGTCTTTTCATATTTTCTCAGCTATTTTAGAAAGGGTTTATTGTGCACATAAAAATAGATTCAACTAAAACAAAGGATGCTAATATATTTTGTTTAACTGTCAAAGTTTGCTTCTTTTTTTGTAATAATGGACAAAATTTCAGCTTGCGTAAAAAAATAGGGGCAATTCATGTTTTCAGTGCATGAGATTGCATCATGTTTTCTTCTGTTTTGGCAAATGATGAATGTCATAAAGCTTCTGCTCCCGCTTAATCACTAGTCAGCACCCCTTGATGTAGTCTTTTTATTGACTCAACTCGTCCTCTTAACTCACACGCAGGTGAAGATGAGTCGGGGAAGACAACTCTTATATCAAGGCTACAAGGCACAGATGACCCCAAGAAAGGTCACGGCCTTGAGTACCTTTATCTGGATGTACAGGATGAAGATCAAGACGGTAAGTTCTTCTGGACTAACTTTGATTTTCACATAAGAAATCTGAGCAAAAAAAAGAGATTTTTGGTGAAGGGTGTGTGTCAACATGACCGTAGGTATGCAGCAAGCCTGTGTCTGTTTACAGTAAGCTTGGGCAATATCGATTTATTTTATTTATGATATATCGCCGACAATGTATCGCGATATTCCATATAATCGCGATTAATGAAATTTGACATAATCAGTCTTAAAACTCCAAGTGAAAGTTGTAAAGAGACAGTCCTAGCATAAGAGAGGTGTTCTAATGACCTATTCTTCTGGTTTTACTCCAAACCTATGGGGTGCAAGATGTCTCAGCTAGCAAATACATCGCGATATTTAATCGATATATCGATATATCGCGATACTTTCTGAATGATGAAATGTGCCGCCAGTGTGTCCGACCCGATTGTTTGACTGTGAAACCAGGCTTTCTGCTTGTTCTCACGATACACTCTTGCTTTGCTGAGATGTAGAAGGAACACCCATGCCAACAACTTCATTTCACATTCTGCATCTCTTTGGAATTCCTTGCCTCTGGTGCATGTTTCCCTCCATCCTTCATGGTTAACATAACAGTAAAATAGCAGGTACAACCATGTACAAAATTCTTTTGGGAGAAGTAATGGTTCTGATAAGATTCGGTGTTGTCTCTTTTTAAAATGTCAAATTATTAATGTCAAATTATTATTTAGTCTAGGCCCTAGTTTTAGTGACAGCAAATTTGTTGGACAACAAATTTATTTGTTTTAGACAGCTAAATTCAGATACCCTGATCAAAACCCCTGACTTAATCTCTTGACCACTGAACCCAATCCGTCTGTTGCATTTGCCTCGGATTCAAGTAGGATCCAGGCTGTACAGTCCACACACACACACCTAAGACCTTACAAATGTCAACACTACAGTGGCACATGTTTTTCCCATTAAATTTGACATTCAGACATTTGTGTAAACAATCACTTTAATTATTGCAGTTGTATGAAAATAAATATAAAGATTGATGAAACATAATGTCATGGCCAATTGGCACCAGATGCTGGCATTTGTCTCACTTTGGAATGTATCATTTTGGACTTCACACATGATTAGCTCAATCGCTTGGGTTTTTGGGATTTAGTCGCTGTGTTTTGTGGATCGAGCTAGCCATTTATACTGTAATAATAATTGTTGGTCTAAATTTGCTGGTACTAGCAATCAGTGTCAGCAATTGTTTTTTTGGAAAAGCTTTTTTACCCTTTCTGCTGCTTGTGATGATCAGTATTCTATACGCCAAAAATATTTATAACAACCCAAAATGTTAAAGAGATGTTAATTTTAACTGTAACCAAAATTCGTCTTTACAAATCAATTCGGCTGGAGAGCGGCACAAATTCTCCCATTTCCTCTTAAACTTATCCTACGTGTCACTCCACAGTCACATCAAATTGACTTACATGTGTAGAGTGCCTATCCTAATTAGGAATGCCTGACCCTATAACAAAGCAATGATAAATGGGCCAACCAGCCCAAGTCCTTCAGATCTATTCACTTCGGCACTTGGCGTTACAATGGTCGCTGAAGGAATTGTGACTGTAAGGGTTTTGATGAATTTTCATCTGAGATGTTGGACGCACCTGTCCAGGGCTAGACTTTGTTGTTGTCTTTTGTAAAAAATTTGTATAACTTTTGTTGTTTCTTTTTTTCTCTTTTTTTTGGGGGGGGGGATCTTTAAGATTAAAGAGCTTGTTGCTCAAAATTTTTAAGGAATTTCCGGACCTTTGATGAATGTTTGCCTCCTTTCCAGATTTCTCTCCATTATAAACGAATGAGTGCCAATATCATGTGCAAATTTTGGCCAATATGCAAACTAATTTCTTAAAAATCATCAGTGAAAAAACCCCATTGAACTCTCCAGATTGCACAGAGGGCTTTTTAGACCAAGATCTGCACCAATTAGAAAACATTCCAAAGACCTTGATTCCATTCAGCGTGCTTCGCCAAAACATCAACAACTTGAATGCCCTGTAGTTTTGAAAAATCCTAGGGAGTTGAAAAATCCTAGGGAGGACCTTGATCTTTTTAGGATTGTGAATGAGGCAATACGTGGGTGGGTTTGTGCAGCTTCTCAAAGCCTGTGTGGGTTTAAAAAAAAACAAATAATATACGAGTCAGGATCGTCTGATTTATAAATGATTATCCACTGTGCCACTCTCAATTTTGTTGAGAGTGTACATTGAATTTGGATCATTTATAACTGACAAAGGGCCACCAAGCTGCCTTTATGTTTTTTAGATAAATATATTGGCTAGTGTTCAATTCATACTTAATTTTAAATGAAACAATAAAATTAATGCATCACAAAAAAATCAATAATTTAAAAATAGTTTGGAATTTCATTTGAGAGTATGGGGCATTTCAACTGAAGAAAATGGAACTTCTGGAGTATGTTTGGTACACAAATGTAGCTCAACATGATGTTGATTTCAATGTGTCCATTTTGGAAATAAAAATGTCAAATGGAAAAATAGGGTGTCAGGGTTGGTCAATTGCACTTGCAGTACGTTAGTGTGTAAACAGGGAAAGGTACTGTAGTTCAGGGAAGAAATTCATCCCTTAATTCATTTGAACCCATCATTCATGTAGTCTTGAACCCAATGCTATCATCACCAATTTTTGTCATAAAAAAGTGGATTGACGCCCAAACTTCAATAATTGCCCTAGTAATGTCAAGTCTCTAGTCTGTATGTATCAAAGCTAATTGCCCATTACAGCTTGCCCCTCTGCAAATATGCACAGTTTATTTATTTTAAACTCCAGCGAATCGATAAATTCCACATGCCCGGCTTCTGATGTGTGAATGAACCATTACGCATGTGATGTACAGTCATGTGTTCAATGGAGCATTCACATCCAGGGCATGATATCTGAGGGTAGGATTTTTTAAAATCAATACGATTCTTTGCTCGAATTTAACGGATGTGTGGGCGTAACGCCTGTTGACATCAATGTGTAGTCCACGTATTGTAGAGCAGAGTTATCCTCCTGAGATTTAAATTGTGCAGGGCATTTTGGACCCAAATTTCTTGACATTTGGTCGTAGCACGTTGAATCAATTTGAAACATGGTCTTCAGAATGTTTTGTCATCATCCTTCGGCATAGACTTGCGTCCGTGGGCGCCTCGTCCTCAGGTTGTAATGGTGGCGCACTCCTGGAGTTGCCGCCATCACCCAGTGTCTTTCTATCGCTGCTCCTCTCAGTTCTTAGACACTTCTTCCACTCCACTTTGTGAAGTTGTCTATCCAGCGCAGCTTAGGGCGGCCTCTGCCTCGAATTGTAGGCAGACCATCATAGCTGCGCTGGGTAGGCCTCCCTGTTATAAACTTGGTGTTTAAAAAGGTTGCACCCCGAAATGCTTGTGGCCCAAACACATTGTAAATGTAGCTCTGTGTCCTTCGCAATTCCGCTTCCCAGCTGCAATCAAGGTTGATTGCATTTTTGCATTTTGTATTTTGTACTGATAATCTTAGAAGTTAAGGAAAGCAGAATATAATTTGCATTACATGTCACATCACATGTTCAATTTTCAAGAAAGACTCGGCAGTCATTCCAAATTTAAGAATCTAATCATCACCATTACTTAAAAAAATATCCTCCTCCGTGTTTTTTTTTTCTCGTGAAAAATGACTAAATCAATAACAATTGGTTCTCCCAACCTCTGGTTGCTAATCCGCATATATACATGTAGTTTTAACAGGATATAATTTATTGTTACCATATCTAACGTGTTTATCTTTCATGTTTAGTTATTTGTACATATACATTATAAGGTATCACACAAGCTCGAGTGGAATACGGGGAAAAAAAACGCTTCTGCGTCCCATATCCAACGAGGCCGAAGGCCGAGTTGGATATGGAACGCAGACGCGCTATATTTTTTTGTATTTCCACGAGCTCGCGTGTGATAACGTATTTATCTTCAAGCAAACTTGGCGCGTGACATAGAACACACAAGACGCATGGTAGTGATATTAGCCGTGCAATATAGGTTTTTATCACCACTCCATTCTGCGAATCTGATTGGAGGATTAGCGCGTACTTGAAGATAAGAGTAAGATAAGGTATGACACAGGATTGGTGAAGATGCAAAAACGTCTTTATTTCATGTTATTCAGAAAACTTACTGATTTTGAATTTGTTACTAGAACCAATTTTTGTGTGTTACTTATGCTCTGAAATGAAATCGAATTTGAGTAAAACTATATCTGAAAACCTTAACAAAAATACAGTGTCAGCTAATTTTGCTTATTACACAACCAACATTAGGACAATGTGTTTATGTGTCCTGAAAATTGTGCATGGTTTTTCACGACTTTCTCCTGATTAAACACAACAGAAGCCCAAATGTTCACAAGAGTGTTATTTTACACAACCAAAACATGAACACCGTCTGCGACTATGTTGTCAGCTCTACCACCGATCCTGTATTTAACACTGTGCATCCGTTAATTCCTTCCTATTTATAATAAACGTGCAGTGAAAAAAAAAACTCATTCAGGAATGGGGGGAGGGGTGGTAAGACAGCAAATCCGTTCCTTCCTGTCTCTCTGTACATTGTTATTTCATAACACACTCTATGTACATTGTAGGTGGGCATTCCCTGTACATTGCGACCTTACTCGCTCATTATTATCCAATTAGTGTAGCCTTCTTACCAGGCGCGACTGAGTTAGCCTGGAATTCGCCGGGTCGTCATGCTTGTTAAGGCCTGCCTCCTGCCTGTCCCTACTACAGTAATTGGGCGGGTCAACCGCCCTCCGGTCATTAATATTCACAGAGTCGGATATATGTACTCTTGTTTCTGCCTTAAGAGTTTGGTGTGGTTTTTTTTTTGCCCTTATTTGTTCAGTTATTGACTGTGATTGGATTGTAGAAATATTGTTATGTTCATCTGTCCCATATCATTTCAAATCCTTGTGTATTGTTTTAGTTTTGTTTTATGCCACATGTATATGGTCAATTGAGCCTACGTTGTGAAAGGCAGTGCAGCTTATTTCTGTATCGGCCATTGTCAGTCAGAGCATTTTGATCAAAATATTGAGTTGCTGGCTGTCTGTGTTTTTTTTCAGGAGCCAGAACACATTATTGATACATTTTAGAGAGGAAATGCTTTGCAGATGTTATTTTACCGCAATGCAGTGGTCCTCACATTTCATTATGAGTTTGATACCCAGTAATATAAAAAGGCTAAGTTAAATAAAATAAAATAAAATGTGGACAAATCACCAAGAATATAAAAAGGCTAAGTTAATTGAAATAAAATAAAATGAGGACAAATCACCAAGAATATAAAAAGGCTAAGTTAATTGAAATAAAATAAAATGAGGACAAATCACCAAGAATATAAAAAGGCTAAGTTAATTGGAATAAAATAAAATGAGGACAAATCACCAAGAATATAAAAAGGCTAAGGACAAATCATCTTAATCACAGTCACCTCCCCCCCCCCCCACAATTTTTTTAAAATAATACAACAATAACGATTTTAATAAAACTCCAAGAAAACATAAAATGAATTAATATTTTGTATACACATGATAACAAATACAAAAGTAAATAAAATTTCATGTGTAACAGAATAGCTTTCTAGTAAATTTTTTTTAAATTTTGCTTGTCCTGTTGGTAAATTTATCAGTACAAACATGGCACAGCTAATGCGGCTAATTAATATTGTTGTTAACACAGCAAAACAGAAAGAGCTTTACATGTATGACACACTATAGTACTGACCTGGGGGAGAATTCTATTGAATTCAATTCTAAACTGTATCTAGTTGATTGTACAGTGTACAAGGTACATGTTCATTGTTCATAAACATATGTACACAGGTTTTATACAGGTAGCTCTAGTCTGTAATGTTACATACGTACACTTGTATAGTGTTGGCTTGACAAGTTCACAGCACTGACACATGACTAAACACTGCACAATATAATGCATTCATTATAAAGTACAGTGTGTAGTGTGGTAAATGTCTATCTGGGAGGTGACCTGGCTGGCCTTGTATTTTTATGGCTGGCTGGGTCTTTTGTTTTAAAAATATTCACACATGGACGAGGTGTATATAATAATACCTACTGTACATGTATGTGTCATACAAAATGAACACCTGATACAGAATACAGTATGAAGTCATTTATGTACACGTTTTTTAAGTTTGGTTGAAGCACGCTGAAATAAAACAAGGTCTTCACAATGTTTTTGTTTGTTGTTTGTATTTTGGTTTTAATATCCCTACTGTGCAACCTTCTGGTTTTCTATATAGATATTTGTTGTCTGTTTGTGTATCAGAAGATATGAGCGTATCGCCACAGAAATTATGGTATCTGCCCAAACATGCTAGCTTGTGCATAATTATCTTTCCTTTAATTTTCTTTGAACCACCTGCATGACCTGTCACATTTATAAGACCTTCACTCTTTTTGTCTATTTCTTTCTATCCTTTGCATATAACTCTATGCTTCAATCCATGATTTCCACCCAATTTCCTCCAGTTCCTTTTCAACAGTTTTTCTCGAATTGGTTTTGTGTCCTTCCAACATTTCTCTTGCACTTTGGTTGCCATGTCAAAGCAGTCTTGCCATACTAAAGTGATTATTCTCAATCTCTTTTCTTAGTATGTGGTAGAGCCAGTTCTATCTTCTTTGGTTGACCTCCGCACCAATTCTTTGAACTTAGGGAAAATATTATAAATATAAAGTAGATCCCACAAAGGAAACTGACTTGGGTAAATTTAAAATAATTTGGGGTTGAACAAAGACAAATTGACAAGAGCAGGACTTGAAACCAAAACTTCCAGATAAATGTTCCTGTGCTCTGTCACCTGAGCTACATGTACATGTATCCAGCCCAAATGTTGGCAGTCTTCCTATTTCGTCAATATTCTTTAAAGGCAGTGGACACTATTGGTAATTACTCAAAATAATTTTTGGCATAAAACCTTAATTGGTAAAGAGTAATGGGGAGAGGTTGGTGGTATAAAACATTGTGAGAAACGGCACCCTCTGAAGTGCCATAGTTTTTTCGAGAAAGAAGTCATTTTCCACGAATTTAATTTCGAGACCTCAGATTTAGTCTCGAAATCAGCCATCTAAACGCACACAACTTCGTGTGACAAAGGTGTTTTTTCTTTCATTATTATCTCGCTAGTTCGATTACCGATTGAGCTCAAATTTTCTCAGGTTTGTTATTTTATGCATATGTTGAGATACACCAACTGTGAAGGCTAGTCTTTGACAATTACCAACAGTGTCCACTGCCTTTAAAAGTTTGTCAATGATCTACTCAGGTTTTTGACTCCGTTTTCCCAATTTCTTGTTTCCCCAACAGACAGCACAAGATGCGGCGTTTGGATCCTAGGCGGAGAGCCGGAACAGTCGGACCTCCTCCAGTTTGCCCTGACGCCAGCCAGTATGAGCCACACCCTAGCCATTATAGTAGCTGACATGTCCAAGCCGTGGTCCATCCTGGACAGCTTGCGGAAGTGGGTGGACCTCTTAAGAAGACACATAGACACATTGCGCATGCCGCCGGAGCGGCTACGAGAAATGGAAGAAAGACGTAAGTTTTTCTCTGAAAACCTTCTGCCAAGGGTTGTTTTCAGTTTTGATATTAACAGTGGCCTAGATTTGACCCTCATTCAAAAGCTGGACCATCCAAAATCCTAGATGTATCACCCGTTTCAGACAGGCGTTCCAGAGTCGCGCCGAACCAAATTATTGAATTAAGTGCATGAAAAGTTCAACGTCTGAAACAGTCGGGAGCGACTGAACGCGCTGGTTCGGAACGACTCTGGAGCGCCTGTCTGAGCCAGGTGTAATCCATCCCCACAGCCGCCGACTCTTCCTGATTCTGCTTCCTATGTTCTGATGAACAAGTTTGAAAATTGTACTTAAATGTTCTATATAAGGCAGGGTGTTATTTTGTGCATAATAACAATACCCAAACTTAGCGTTGAACAAAATGCACCAGTCATAAACTAAGCAGGTACAATTACCTATTACCTACAGTACTCTCTGCCTTTAAGGGTGTGTAGAAGGGTCTAAATCAACCTTGGAAATGGTTGTGAAAATTTTGGCACAAACATTTTCTAGAAATTATGATTGACGAGCCAGCTAATGGAGGCTGTTGAGACCTTTGTCGACCTGTTTTAAAATGCTTAACGTTGGGAAGGTACATGTACATGTAGTGCATTCTGCTTTACTAGCTAGGCTACCTATTGGATGTTACACATGCCTGCAGAGGTCAAAATTAAGTGTGTTTTTATGGTAGTCAGCAGGACTACATGTACATAAAGTAACCAAGAATTTGTAGTAGCCCTGATGTCTTGAGACACAGCAAAAACTTTTCAATACACCATCAGCAGAGTTCATTGCTGTTGGTAATATTGATTTTTTTGCATTATTTTCCCAAACTGGGAAAAATGAGTAGTATTTACAGAAATGTTTTTCACCCCAAATCTGAAAAATCTACCCATGCCGGCATCACAGATATTTTTGGATTTTTGACCAAAAACACAAACTCACAAAATTCTTAATAAATCTCAAACTTTCGCTAATTGACCCTGTTCGTACTGATAAAATGTCTTCAGTAGTATCTTACTGTATCATTTAAAAGCATAAAATCACCGAAAATTTAATCTGGTAGTCCCGGGCTAGCGGGTTAGTGGCAAGTTCGACCCCTGCAATATAAGCCCTTTCACACGAGAGCAATTTAGCAAGGGTCCCTTGCTAAATTGTAGCATGGTTGTAAGATTTTACAAAATGCACCTCGTGTGAAAGGACAATAATTTATTTGAGTGTCCAGGGTCCCTTGTCAAATCTTGTCCAACATTGCTACATTTTGTCGGAGGTCCGGACCTATGACAAAATCTTACACTTGCGGAAGTTTTGACCAAGTACGTGGGCTACATCATTGTGTGAAAGGAATCCTTGTTTATTGAACGACGTCCTAGGAGAAAATGCCCATACAGCGCATGCTATTGTGGGTGCTATCTTGTCCAGTCAAGGTGATCAGGATTACCAATTCGTCATATCACTCTCATGTTGCACAAGGGTTGTTAGTTTTTTAACTTCAGTGGGAAAGCTCACGAAATCAGTCCCACACAGTGGGAGCAAAGGACCCTGGCTACATTTTGGCCGTGTGAAAAAGGCATACAACCTTGTGGACTGTGAAGGGGTAACCATGTTTCAGCCTAGGGAGTACAAGTAGGTGGCAATGTGCCACTTGTGGCAGTTAATTTAGGTCAACATCCTAAATCAGTTCAAGTGTAGCCTTCAACTTGAAGTGGCTGTCTGGCCTTCTGATGTTGGGCGATTTAAACACACTGGACACTATTGGTAATTGTCAAAGACCCGGGCCCAATTTCATGGCTCTGCTTACCGCCGAATTCTACGCTTACGATCACGATTCCCCGCTTACGTGCAAGCGCCGAATTTCTGCGCTAGCCTTGTAAGCGAAGAACGCCTAGTAACGTGGAGTACGCACGCGCAGGAGCCAAAATTCGCCGCTAACCCGTGCAATACGCTTGCCGTAAGCACAGAATCCCCTGCTTCCGTAAGCGCCGATTTTGTGCTTACGGTAAGCAGAGCCATGAAATTGGGCCCTGTCTTCTCACTTGGTATATCTCAACATATGCATAAAATATCAAACCTGTGAAAATTTGAGCTCAATTGGTCATCGAAGTTGCGAGATAATAATGAAAGAAAAAAACTTCCTGGTCACACGAAGTTGTGTGGTTTCAGATGCTTGATTTCGAGACCTCAAATTCTAAAATTGAGGATTCGAAATCAAATTCGTGGAAAATTACTTCTTTCTCGAAAAATACTCTCTTCAGAGGGAGCCGTTTCTCACAATGTTTTATACTATCAACCTCTCCCCATTACTCATTACCAAGTAAGGTTCTATGCTAATAACTATTTTGAGTAATTACCAATAGTGTCCACTGCCTTTAAAGAAAGAAGAAGAAAAAAAAAATCGTCTAGAGAAATGTTTTTATATGAAACATTGACATCAAGCTACAATGTATGTACAATGTAATAGATGTCTAGGTACTATTTGTACATGTAGCTATCAATTCTGAATAACCGCAAACATATTTTTATATTAAGTATTTTTTTTATTTGGGTTTGAAGCCAAAACATAACACCAAAAACAAACATTCGTCTGACTGTCAAACCAGGTGCTACAAATGTAGACATCACATGACAAGTGTGGAATGTCGAACACTGTTTATCAAAGCAAACAATAGTGTGGTTTGAATTTTACTCAAGAGTTACTCAAGTTTATCAATATTTTGAAGAAACTTATGTGTGAACTCAATTGTTCATATTTCAGAAGTGAAAACAAACATTGGACACTTTTGGTTCAGAAAAAAAGAAAAAATTCACAGATCTACAAACAACTTACAGGGTTAACAGAAGGTAATGGTGAAAGACTTCTCTTGAAATATTATGTCATGAAATGTTTTACTTTTTGAGAAAACATTAAAACAATATCAATTCTCGATGTCGAGAATTACGGAATTATTTTAAACACATGTCATGACATGGCGAAACGTGTGGAAACAAGGGTTGGTTTTCTGTTTTTTTTCTCCCGACTCCGATGACCGATTGAGCCTAAATTTTCACAGGTTTGTTATCTTATATAGAAGTTGTGATACACGAAGTGTGGGCCTTGGACAACACTGTTTATTGAAAGTGTTTAACAGCTTTAAGGACAGATTTGTTAAATATTAATAATGTTTTATGATGATGATAGAAATCGAATAGGATTAAATATCATTTTCTCAAACTCTGATATTTAGTTTCTCTTTTGAAACTGTCAACAGCAGATGTCGGATTGCAGTCACAAAATCAATAATTTTTGCATACTAAATTTTTGCATTGCTTAATTCAATTATTTTTTCTTATTTGAAGACATTTGTATTCAAAAGAACATTGTTGGCCTTTTTGAAGACAGGTATATAGATCAAAAAGGCCCAGTTGCATAGAACTTCTTAAACAGAAAATATTGCTTGTAAACTTTCTGCTAAGCAAAAATTTGTAGGATACTAATTAGCTGATTAGAGGTTATGTGGCATGGTATTTTGTGTAGCAATTATGCATTTGGCTGTTTGGGTTGACAAGTTCCTGTTCCTCAAATAAGCAGGAAATTCCTACTTTGCTGACAAAGCTTCTTCTGCAATTGTTTGAACAATATTGATAAAATTAACAATATTGATAATAAATTTTTTGTTTATAAAATAGGGACACTGCCAGTGTGTATAGGGCTAGATACATGTAATGTAGATAAAATGATGGAGCATCGTCACTTTAATCCATAGGCCGTTTGTTCAAATTCAGCTTTTGGTTATTTTTCACTGTTTAACCCAAAATAAAAGAGGAAAATAATGACAGCTCCCTTTAAGTAATATTTTCATGCAATCATTAATCCAAATATAACTCTAGGCAGGTGTGAGTCAATGGACCCAGATGTCATATTGCATACATGTATTGTGAAGTGTTTAATTGTGTCTGGCTCTTCATGCTACAGAACACTGTTCGACATTGGTACATGTTGATGGATCAGTCTGAACCATAGAGTTATATTATAAGAACTAGAGGGCGCACTGGCCTATATACGCACCCCGGCATGCACGCAGGCGGCCATTTTCTAAGTTGGCAAAACTGGCATCCCACAGCGTGTGTTTGTGCAGCCATTTTGTAAGTTGAACAAAACAGCATCGCGTAGCGTTTAATAAACACAAACTCCAACGTGTGTTTCATATTCAACGCGCGCACAGAATGGCGCGTGCGTGTCTCCTTGCGGTCCCGTTGCGTTTGTGCACGAAGCATCACCCGTGCGCCCTCTAGTTCTTATATATAACTCTATGGTCTGAACAGAGGGGTGTCTGTGTGTCTTTTGGACACCCTGTTTTAATATTGGACACCCTGTTTTAATATTGGATACCTTTAGTTTAAAGGCAGTGGACACTATTGGTAATTACTCAAAATAATTATTAGCATTAAACCTGACTTGGTAACAAGTAATGGGGAGAGGTTGATAGTAAAAAACATTGAGAAACAGCTCCCTCTGAAGTGACGTAGTTTTTGAGAATGAAGTAATTTTCCACGAATTTGATTTCGAGACCTCAGATTTAGAAATTGAGGAATCAAGCATTTGAAAGCACACAACTTGGTGTGACAAGGGTGTTTTTTCTTTCATTATTATCTCGCAACTTCAATGACCGATTGAGCTCAAATTTTCACTGGTTTGTTAGTTCATGCATATAATGTTGAGATACACCAAGTAAAAAGACTGGTCTTTGACAATTACCACTAGTGTTCAGTGTCTTTAACCAAATCCTGGCTAAAACCTTGGTCCACAGTTTGTTTTGATACACAGTTTGCTGTAGTCATTTATTTTGGTAATTGTACTGGTACTCCTTCGTGACTTCCTTCCAGTTTCAAATTTATGATTCAAGGATTTTTTTCTTAGTGTACTCTAAGTAGTTGTATCTTGAATTTATGGAAAACTCTGTAAATATTTTAAACTTAATTCAGGGCTTGAAATTTGAGGGAAATCCACAATTGAGGGCCTGTATCAGAATGTTTACTGGACATTGTTTTGCAAGACCAGGATTAAATCCTAGAATTTTAATCAACAAATTAAAATTAAATAAATCAAACAAAGTACCTGCATATATTAACATTTTAACTATTTTAGTTTGAACAAGCACTAAAGAAAGATTTAAATGTCATTGGTAAATATTCCTCAAAGCTCACCAGAAAAGTCAATATTTGAACAAAAAGACAACTATGCTAAAATCACTGGCCTTGGCCTAGCCCAGATCCAGTGTAAATTTCAAGCCCTGCTTAATTTTCTGATACACCTGGTGGTGCGCCAAATATCTGTGGACTTGGAGTGTGCATTCTTATACTCAAATGTTCAAACACCCAGTGTTTGAGAGAGATTTTTATCATGAAAAGGTACAATTTCCTGGCTGTATTTACCACATCATTTTGCTCTTGCAGTCAGGCACCATTCTCTGCTTACGATATACATTACATAAAGCGCCATATTTTTGTGATAGTTTACGTGTAGCATTAGTAGTGTAAGTGAAGAATGCTTGATTGCAAATATAATGTACATACATGTACAGGTACGCCATGTAGCAAAAGTTCCTTGCTGACCATTGAGTGTGTCACCATGTTGATGCTACTGCAGGCATGTGGTTTCTTTTTTGATTTTTGTTGTTGCATTTTCAGGTTGTGCTCAAGATCGCCTTTTAAGAATCTTTCAATTGTCTTGCTATACATTTAGTAGACTGTAGTAAATCAGTCATGAAAGGGAGAAAGAAATAGTGTGGACATTGTGTCCAAACCTGGTGATGCACAGGCTCTGTAAACCTCCTTAATTGTAACATCTAGGAGGTTTGGGGTCTAAAATAAGGAGGGAACCTGGACTCCTAAGCGAATTTCAGGATTATTAGTAAATCCCATCCCTGCTGCAAAAAATCGGTGCCATGTAATTCAGCCTGCAATGTAGGACATGCAAAGGGTTTTCAAATGTAACAGAATAGGCAATTTTTTTCGCCAGACACACAAGGCCCGGAGGCCACTTTAAGGTGTGGGCTACAATTATTTTTGTCCAGAGGCAGTTGCCACCTACTCCTAGGGCTGAAACAGGGTTACCCCTTTAAAAGTTCATACGGATGTAGGCTTGGGTATCATCAGTCCGAAGCCTGGCTGGTAGAGCAGAAAGCAATACCTCCCCAATGTTATGTAGCAAGTGTTACGACCAAGATTCGAACCCACATCAAACAGCAGAGCCTGAATCCGGTGCTCTTACGCTCGGCCATGACACGCACATACTGTCCATAATTTCAAATGGTTTAAAGCCATTGGACCCTTTCGGTACCAAAAAAAAAAAAAAAGTTCACAGATTTACAAATAATTTACAGGGTTTGCAGAAGGTAATGGTGAAAGACTTCTCTTGAAATATTAGTCCATGAAATGCTATACTTTTTGAGAAAATTCTCGTTAGCGAGAGTTACGGATTTATTTTAAACACATGTCATGACACGGCGAAACGCGCGGAAACAAGAGTGGGTTTTCCCGTTATTTTTTTCCGACTCCGATGACCGATTGAGCCTTAATTTTCACAGGTTTGTTGTTTTATATATAAGTTGTGATACACGAAGTGTGGTACTTGGATAATACTGTTTACCGAAAGTGTATAATGGCTTTAATTACCTATCTCCTTTAATTATTCTACAGTGGTGCAGCAATTCCAAGAGTACGTTGAACCTGAGGAGGGGGAGGAGCCAAAGTCCCCAAGGAGAACGACGGCCCCGGCATCGGTGGGCGGGGAAGACGAGAAGGTCCTCTTACCGTTAGGAGAAACAACACTCACGCATAACCTGGGTATACCCATTGTGGTTGTAATTACAAAGGTAAGCGTCAGCAAGTCTCAATTATCGGTAATTATTTGAGAGGCTGATCATTCTTACTTGCAGGACCCAATTTCATATAGCCTGTAAGCACAAAAAATGTTGCTTAACAGAAACAGGTTACCAGCCTAACATACATTACATTTACATTGTTGTGATTGGTGCCCCACTCCTTTTTTGCTTACCAAAGAAACTTAACAAGCAAATTTTTCTGCTTAACAGCTTAATGAAGTTGGGCCCTCCTAGGCCCAACATTTTCGGGCTGCAGGCATTTGAGGGTGCCTCTGGCAGTCTTCCATATCAAGCTATGACCACAGTGCAAAGCCAGACATAGATCGTGTATGATTTTCTGAAGGGATGAAAACAAGAGGGCCAGAAAAAAAACCTTGTTGGCATACATGTAGGAGATGACCAACTCACAATTTTTGTTATTTATTTGGCAAACAAAAGTTGTAAGAGCGGTTGTGGTTCATGATATTGCATAAAACGCAAGGCAACGTATACCTATATTAATTTTATGGTGCAAGTTCAAATCACAAACTACACATACATATTTGCAGGTCAGGACGAATGTTCTCCAATAACTTTAGGTATTGCTTTCAAATTTGGTGTGTCATATTTATCTCCGTTTTTTCTTCTTTCCTCCATTAGTCCGACGCTATTTCCAGTCTGGAGAAGGAGCAGGATTTCAAGATGGAACATTTAGATTTTATCCAGCAACATATCCGCAAGTTTTGCCTCAACTGTATCCTTGTCATCAGTCAATATGAACTGGGTTTTGCCAGTACAGGCTCAGATATCGCTGTTGCAACTGGAATGAGAAAGTAGACTGTGTTTAGACTAAATAAAGTCTTAAGGCTGAGTCACACTGCAACGATAACGAGAACGATAACGACCACAACGCACAGATAACACATTTTATTGGTTGAATTGGTCCCATAGATAATGCACACGTTCACTCAACCAATAGAATGCGTTCTCTTTGCATCGCTATCGTTCTCGTTACCGCTGCAGTGGGACCGGGCCTTTAGTCTTGATAAATCTGGTTTTTTTTTTAATTTATATCCTGGTTTGTGTTGTAAAAGGGCTAAACTGTTTCACTGAAATCTGAAGTTGTTTTGTAAGAGTTTTGGGAGTGCATAAGTATAATGTGTGAGCTCTTTTGTCAGCTGGTCAATATGGGAGAGAAAGGTGCCCAATCAGAAGCCATACTATTAGCTGTTGTGTAGCCAGGAATCACACCCAAGTTAGAGCCATTGGACACTTTCTGAACAGAACAAAAGTTAAAAGTTCACAGATTTACAAATAACTTACAGGATTTACAGAAGGTAAATGTGAAAGACTTTCCTTGAAATATTATTCCATGAAATGCTTTACTCTTTGAGAAAACATTAAAACAATTATCAATTCTTGATATCGAGAATAACAGATTTATTTTAAACACATGTCATGCCACGGCGAAACGTGCGGAAACAAGGGTGGGTTTTCCCCGTTATTTTCTCCCGACTCCAATGACTGATTGAGCCTAAATTTTCACAGGTTTGTTATTTTATATACAAGTTGTGATACACGAAGTGTGGGCCTTTGGACAATACTGTTTACCGATGTTGTGCGATTGCTTTAACGATACAACCTGGGAATCGGCAGCAAGAGGATCATCTTAAGGGGATGCAACTTTTTTGTTTCAAATATCAAGCAATAAACCATAAGCCTAAGGGAAACTGACCAGGGAAATTTTAAATAATTTGGGGTTGGAACCAACAAAGAAACTACTGCTGGTTTAAATCCCGCTCTAATCAATTTGTCTTTGTTCAACCCCAATTTTGTTTATTTTTTGTATATTCACAACCATAAGAGCTATATAAAAAAACTCTATCGCATACATGTCTATGTTAGTTTTCCTTAAGCTGTGTGTCTCTCAGATGGTGCGGCATTATTCTACACATCAGTAAAGGAGGGCAAGAACTGTGATTTATTGTATAAATACCTGCTGCACAGGATATATGGCTTTCCCTTCCACAAGCCGGCACTAGTCGTAGAAAAGGACGCCCTGTTTGTGTAAGTATTGAACCATCTCTACTGATTGTCACCATTGATTGATTTTCTTCAAACTGCCTCTAGCCACCAGACTAGCTCCGTGGTCTAGTGGTAAGACATCTGTTGTGGCAATGCAAAGGTTGTGGGTTTGAATCCCCACCCAAACATTTGCCTGTGGATTTGTTTCTTCAAAGGGAAATAAATGAGTGTACAGTTCCTAATACACACCTGTGTGAGGGCAAAAAGCAAGTAATTTGTTCTTCTCATGTTTCACTTTTCAATCTGGGTTTAATTTCATGGCATAGCTTGTAAAAGGGAATTGTGGCAGGCCTCGCACTTTCAAGGGCAACAGAAGCATTTGCCTCTGTGTCCTTGGTCACTGCCTTGGTGCCCTTTTAAATGCCCCTGTAAAATTTATCCTATTATTCAATGTCTCTTGCTGTTACGTGATAAATTTTACCTTACCTTTCTTCAAAATCCAAAGCTTTAACATGACGTACATGTAGAAGATATCCTTCAGTTTATCTGCAAATTTGATACTTCTTCCTGTGTAATATATCAACAGCAACAGTGACTCATCTCACTCTATTATTATTTTGGATGTAAACAAGAACCCAGTGGCGTCAGGCTGCATTGTTTTTGCAAAGAGTCGCTCAGTGTGACATACAAAATTTTGCAAAGTTTTTGCTCTAGCGTGACGATATGAAATTGAACAAAGATAGTGACATTAGGGCTAGAAAGCTCATTTGGTAGAGCACCAGCCCGTTAATCCGGAGGTCGCAGAGTCAAGTCCCGCTCTGGTAAATTTGTCTTTGTTCAACCTAAATTTACATTGTTTTTGCAGAGAGTCTCTTCGCGAGAGAATCAATATTTAGATAAAAATTTGCACTAGCCCGGCGATATGAAATTGAACAACACTGGGAATCGGGAGAGGTAGTGACTGTATGAGTGTTTGGCTTTTTGACCAATCAGGGAATATTTTCTTCTCTCAACAGGCCTTTTGGTTGGGACAATCTACAGAAAGTAGGCATCCTCTATGAGAATATGCCTAACATTAATCCCCAAGAACCCTTTGGAGATGTTGTAGCTAAGCCAGTAATCAGAAAGGTACGTCCTTCCACATCTATAACTGAACGTTTCTTTTTGTGTCCTATTCATCCTGATATTAGTAAATATTGTGTTCTTGAATGTGTAATCGAATAAACAAATGAAATAAGTTAGTATTGTTTCGTTATAACTTAAATGCAGCCGTTACAAGACAGTAAAGAAATTAGCGCTGAAGATGAACAGGTCTTCCTGATGAAACAACAAGCCATGCTGAGTAAGAACCTCCCTCCAACCAAACAACAGGTAGGTGTTGAAGTCTTCCTCGCCCCATCACGTCTTGACCAATAACAGCCAGAAAATGGCATGTCAAGGCCAAGTGAACGGATTAGAGTATCAGACTCAAGGCTCTGATGTTTCTGATCAGCAGAGTGTGGGTTCCAGACCTAGTCGTGACACTTGTGTGCTTAAAGGATCATTACAGAATTGGTTTTTGCTAACAAAACAGTTGCTGGCAGTGTAAGCAATTTATGTAATCCACCATTTACATGATGATTACAAATTTTGCATTGTATCCATGCCAAAATAGAAATGAATAAAACGCTGAATGAGCGATAAACTCTAAATGCGAAGTTAGATTATTTATTTCTCATGAAATATGACATTTCAGACGAAAATATTTCAAGGGTTGTTTCTACTATGATCATAATTAGATCGTGTAAGTTTGATGTTAATCTGTGATCTTCACATTTGTTGTTTCTTACAAATTCTGTAACGTTCTGCAAGGCCCCAGGTCCAGTGTGTTCTGTAATGCTTGTAAAAAGAAATCGGTGCACTTATCGTGAAGAGAAGGGATTAACCCTGGGGTGGATTTCACAAAGAGTTAGGACTAGTCTTATCTAGAGATAGGACCAGTTACTCGTCCTAACTTAGGACTATCCATGCAATCTCCTAGGACTAGTCCTAACTCTTTGTAAAATCCACCCCTGGTGTCCTTGTCTGATCGACAGCATGTTTCACAACAGCATCTTGTAAAAACACTTACATGGTGCTGCAAAGGAATAGGTCTCATTCTTCAAAACGTGGTTCCACATTACCTTGAGTGCTTTGATACGCCCCTAGGGGTGTGGCAAAGTTCTTTATAAGAACCCTATATTTATATTGGAATAAAACAAACGAACAGTTCAAAAAAACAAAAGGTTTACTTTCCTTTTAAGATGAATCTTAAACACCGAGCTCAATGAAGAAAAACATTAAATATGACGTCTCATGGAGGTTGCACTTGTTCATTTTTTTTTATCAACTTCTGATATGAGGAAAGTGGACGCATGTGTAAACATTATTTTTTTGAACTTTCGAAGTTATGTTGGAGTAAAACTTCCAATATGACCAGTGTAGTGTCTCATTAATAATTATTGATTGAAGCATACAATTCTTGATGTTTGTTTGTGTTTGTGTTTTTTCTCCTCACCCCAGGACGCACCACAGAGACCAGCCATCGGTATGAGAACACCAGAAAGGAAAGGCAATGCGGCTAACGCTGCACCCATAACACCATCTGGAAAGGCCAAGGTCAGTGTCTTACTATTCTTTGGGTCCCATTCTTGACCTTTAGAAGATGCATGTACTCCCTAACGACAATCCTGACCAAAATGCTTGGGCCACCCCTTGTCCTCTTCCCCTGACAATAAACATTCTCTCCCCCTGTCACCCATCCCCCGTCCCCCGCTCGATGTTGACTGGAGCGAGAAGAAGACTGCAACAATGAGAACCAACATTGAAAGGGGGCGGGGGCCCAAAAAGATACGGCCGGGATCGTAGTCCCAAAATGTTTTGTCTTCTCTGTCTTTCCAACTATACACTGCGCTGTGAACTCTTTTCTCTCAATACAGGGTTTCTTAACTTGCCCTGCAGGCTACTGATAAGTGTGTGACATGCTTGTTTAAAATGCACACATTTGTTCTTTTTCAGATGTCTAAATAATACTTGGTAAAAAATTGTCTTTTTGATTGTGTGTGTTTAACTTTATTTGACCATTAAACAGTAAAACGCAGTTTACGAGCCCAGTGAGCTACTTTACAGTAACTTACAATAATTTTTTGTTTGTACTGATTGTTCCATACTTTTACTTGGGCACTGGCCTGGTGACCAGTCATTTTTCTTTGTCTTTTTCTTCCACTCTGTGCTTTTTAACATGTGTTGTGCGCCTCTGATCATTTTGTATGTAAGGGGCGCAATATAAATTATAAATATTATTTATTCTTATTATTATCGATGCAACCTGTTTTTGATGGCAAATCAACCTAATTTTAGGTTCTGAATAGAACCTGTTTGTGGACTACATGTAGGGCTGTCTCAGCATTATTGCTTGATTGATTTGTTGACTGAATTGTTGTTTGATTGATCGATTTTTTAAGTGATCTGATCAATTGATTGTTTGATTGATAATCATAGACCTGCTTAAGAAAACTTTTAGCTAAGAGAGTTTTGATCCCATAACTTATATATGAAAAAATAAATAAACTTTGATCATAATGTTTGTTTTCTTTTTGTTATTAATCAATTTGATTGACTGATTGATTAAATTAATTAATTAAGTGATTGATTGAACGATTGATTGTGAGAGTAAACTGTTAAACTACGTGTATACAAATATTTACGCTGTTAATTTAATGAACTTATCATATATACGTTGTATTTGTCTACCATGTCTACTTGTTACTATTAATAGTTTGTTCAAATGTGTCATTGCAGATGGATGCTGGAAAGCCAGGAGCAACAAATGAAGGGGTGCTAGCCAACTTCTTCAACAGTTTACTAAGTAAGAAATCAGGGCCGGGGTCACCAGGGTCACCGGCTCCTCCAAAACCAGGTCAGTAAAAGGTCAAGGCTGTGGATTCCTTTTGTGTTTTCCAAATGGTTACCAACAGCTATTTGGGTTTTCAAAATGTAGAAGTGAAAAAAATGGTTAGTGGCCTGAACATTGAGCCTTTGAGAAAGACTGTGCTTGGGTTGAAATGTCTGGCCACAGCTAATTCTATTTTCTCAAATGTAGAATTGGTACAAACTATCTGGAGAAAGCTGCCATTGTGAATTGAAAGTTACAAATGTTTAAATTAGCCACACATTTTCAGATGTCACCCTGAATTAGTGGCTACCCAACCCGCTCCCCCAGCCCCCTTTCCTCCCCCCAAAAAATGAATGTCTGAACTCAGCCTGTTGTAAACATGTGATTTAAATACAAAAATGAAAATCAAGATCATCAAGGCCATATCACACATGGCACTTTTTCAGGCACCTTGGAGGCAATCAATTTCACTTTAGGCTCAACAAAAACTTCAAGAGACACTCTTCTTGCTGTAACTCACTATCACCAAGAAAATAATAAGATAACTGAAATGTGAATGGATTTCCTTGCCTGGTACTGCCTGCAAATTGCATCATGTGACATGGCCTTTAAACTTTTTTAAGCACTAAGTGTTATTAATAGTGTTAGAACCTTTCACTCAAATTTTCAGTTGTTTGAATTTTTTTTTTACTAACTCTTGATATTTTCCTTGTCTTCAGGTGACAAATCAGTACGAAACGACGCAGCAGCAGAGCTGGACCGTATGACCAGGGGCCGGAAATCCATCCCGGGGCAAAATGCCACAGGCGCATCCTAGCAGGGCATTGGAAGGCTAAGGAGGGGGAAAGGAGGGTGAACGGTCGCCCTCACAATCTCATCCAAGGGATCAAAACCTAGGGCGCAATATCAGCTGTCAAGCACACAAAATTTGCTGAGACAGATCTTGCTAAGCAGGAACAGGTTACCAGCCAAAATAACATGCAATGTATGTTGTTTACGGCTGGTTTCCTGCTTACTTGTGCTTAGCAGAATGGTTTGCTAAGCCCCTCTTCTCTGCTTAACAGCTTGATGAGATTGGACCTAGGGGGTACTTCATAAAGTAAACAGTGTTTTAAACACATTCATTTACTGTAATAATTGTATGGGAAACCAGTCAAGTAAAGTAAGCAATTCAGCAATGTAAACTACCTATGAGTTTTTGGCTTAAAACATTTTTTTTTCAGCCTGCCCAGATTTTTCCTGTGCTAACCAGATTCGTGTTCCCAGCACTCTCTAAACTGAATCTTTAACATGTTGTGTGTAGGTGACCAGCTATATCGTCATGTGCTTAATACTGTTTGTAACTGGTCCCCTGCTAAATTCTGCTTGCCTGCTAAATTTGTTGACCAATATTCCATGGGGCTAATTTCATCAAACGTGTTAGCACAAAAACTTACTAAGCACAGAAACTTACTATAGACAGAAAAATCTTGCTGAGAAGAAGTAGTTTACCAGCTAAAATGCCAAACAGTTAAGATCGATGTGACTGGTACCCCTACTCAGTTTTTTTAGCAAAGAAATTTGCTGAGCAGAACATTCTGCTTAGCAGTTTGTTCAATTTGGCCCAGGAAAGCTGTCCCATGGCATTTGGCCATGCTTATGTAAGTTTTCGGTGTGGTGAAACGGCAAAATATTAGGAAAGTTATAATGTGATAATGTTAACACAAGCTTCTTCCTCTGTCTTCTTTCCGGCCCAAATTGGGAACCCATTTTGAAGTTTTAAAATTAGCACCACAAAGTCTTAAGCAGATGAAATCTTCGCACAGCTGTTAACATTTATAAAACGCTAAAAAAAAGAACAAAATAAATAGATGACAAATTTGTCTAAATGTGCAGTATGCCGATTAACCAGGAATTCTCTGGTAATTTTTTCTTAAACTGAAATGTGGGCCCTTTTCCAGTTTACATTTTCTTCTAGCTGCTAACAGTAAAACTTCTTTGTGTATGAAATTAAGTACCCACATTTCAAAAACCTATTTTGAACAACTCCAAATAACCCAGGCCTGTAATTAAACAGAGGCAATTCAATTCCCCTGGTTTTGGCCTTGGTGCCCCATTAAACACTACCCTTTTAAAGACTTTGCAACGGTAGTGCCTTTTGCAAAGTGACACTGGCCTTGCCCTCTCGATGATGAAATACAGTGGGCCATTTTGTCAGATGCCCAAGGTTCATTTATGACGAATCAAGTGGTGTTTTCATCCCATTTTAGGGGCCAGTCTGTTTACTCCCAATCTAGGTGTTGTTTGGTTTATATGAATTCCTGTTGGAGAAATGTGTGGCGCCTTGAGCACCAAGACTTTTTCAACATCTGGCCTGATACTTTTAAGAGGCAATTGCCTCCATCCCCTTAGTCATTGCCTCGGTGCCCCTTGAGATGCTTCAGTAGCATTTTGATTCCCCTCATAGAGGCGAAACTGCCTTGCCCTGAGAAGTCCAAACTATCAAGCCTGCAACAGTATTTACAAAACTTTTATTCTTGTTCAAAACATTGTCAGCAAAAGATCAGGAATAACAAAGTCGTTGTGAGTTTTAAAAAGGGAACCAAAGAATGTGTTCATGTTTTGGTAATCTACTTAAACGATTACCATTCCCTGCATATGGATGTTGCCAGATTTATGTGGGACAGTTCTGTCAGTGGGGAAGGGAATCTGCGCACTGTCTACACGGCGTTTGTGGCATGGTTAACATGTCTGCATTAAACTCTGAACAAATTTACTGCTGTAGCGAGAGGCCACTTCTTTGCTGACGTTTATGAGTTGAAACTCTTACCGGTACGTTTTTTTTATAATCTGGTATGGGAGGAGATTGTAGATCGGAAGAGCATCTTGGTTTGTTTCTCATTGTTTGTCCAGAGCCTTCACAAGTTCATCCCAATTTCATAGAGCTGCTTAAGTGCACAACACAAAATTAAGAGTTTACTGGTATCCTGCTTAGCTTTGCTTAGCAGAAATTGTGTAAGCAATTGTTCCTGTCCTAGTTGAGCAGTTAAATGAAATGGACCCCAAGGGATTGATCAGTGGTGCATGTTGTTCAGAAATTAAACTTTCAAATCAGTTCATGGCCTAATGAAAAGGTTCCAACGCCCATTTTAGTAGTAATAGCAATCTACGACTGGCTTCAGGTGAAATCTTCTTTGCTATTTATCTAGACTTGTCCACCACTGTGATAGCGTTCCAAATCTCCCCGCGATTCGCGCGGTATTCTCGCGAGACTGCTGGCCCCGCGAGACTACTGCTCTCACGACTACGGTCTGATTTAATGGGGAGTAGAAGTCGGCAACCAGCAGTTTGCGCGAGAGCAGTGATCTCGCGAGAACACCGCCACAACTCGCAGCAGACTATTAACGACTTGAACACAAGTCAACTATTTATCAGGAGCGAACACTTCCTTTGATTCAGAAATCCTTTGCTGCGAAAGCTGGCGATATTGCGCACTCCGTCAAATGTGACTGAGTTAACCATGTATAACAAAATATATATGAAATATTTTGCCATTTTTGTTTCATAAATAATAGTCTAGTTTCTTGCATCGTCAATTTGCGTATTTATTTCTTTCACTATTTTGATACAGCTTTTTTTTTATTTGGCAAAAATTATGGGCCGGTTGAAGTCAGAATTTTGGGTGTTTTTTTTTTGTCAGAAGAACAAAGTATTTAATTGTACATTTAAATTATTTAAAGTAATCGTACAAATTGCATTTTTGTTTGGTAGTAAATAATTTTATGATTTGTTCGAATTTCCACTTGAATACTTAAAAGAACTGGTACTGGGTTATGTTTCAAACGGATGCATTTTTTTAAATTAAAATTTTGGTTTTGCCTAACCCCATTATTCCTTAAAGATGCTATGTCAGATTTTTGGCTGATTTGCCCCCCAAATTTTGATTTAAAATTCAATAGGTATTTTGAGTGGGGTCATTTTTGAAAAAGTCTGCCAACTATTATAGTTTTTGTCGGGATCCCGACAATATATCACGTGACCAATTCTTATGTGTTTTATAAAAATTGTTTTAAATTTTTGTCATGGTTCCTGACCATTAAAAGTAAAAGTTAAAAAAAAATTCATTAGAGCGGGTGATACTCTTTGAAATACCATTCACTCAAAAAAATCTATTTTTTAATGTTTGGGGCCATAGCATCTTTAAAAATGAAGCTGGATGTTATGTTATTTAACCAATTTAAAGATTGCATAGACTATTGCCGATTTCTCAACCCAGTCTTACTTAAATGGCACAACCCCCCCCCCCCCAAAAAAAAAAAAAAGTAAAAGAAAAAGAATTTTAAAAAAGTTGGAGGGAAATAATTGGAAAGGATCAGCAAAAAAAAGCAAAGCCTAATGTTCAATGCAATGCTATTGTCTCCAGACCCCCCCCCCCTTCCTACTCAAAAGTCTTTTAAAACAAGATTTGCCATTTGTTTGCCATCCTTTGTGTTTTTATTTTCTTTTGCTTTGTATTTTGAGTATAATTATTATTTTTGGATTGTGACTCTAGGTGTGGAATATTTGCGTGCTTGTACAGTTCAGGTTAACGGAACACGTTGCCTTGGATCGGACGAGTTGGTCTTGAAAAGCGTTTGTAAGCCTTTGTTATAAAATGCATATGGGTAGAAAGGTGTTGTAAAAGTAGAATACAATGATCCACACAAACATGCCTCGAAAATGCACGGTTTTCCTTTTACCTCGTCGACTAACACGGTCGGCCATTTATGGGAGTCAAAGTTTTGACTCCCATAAATGGCCGACCGTGTTAGTTCGCACAGTAAAAGAAAAACCATGCAATTTCGAGGTAAATTTGTGTGGATTATTGTATTCTACTTTTAAAACATCTTTCTATCCATATGCAATTTATATCAAACAGTTACAAACGCTTTTTATAGACCAACTCGTCCGATCCAAGGCAACGTGTTCCTTTAACGGAGTAGACAATGCCAAAGATAAACAAAATGTTAACATTTCAAGAAGGAATTGAATACTCTACATGTATTGTAGTGTAAAAAAAATGAACTGTAGAATCTGGAACAGAATTTAAAGAGGACTGCAGACCTGGAATTTCATCTCTGAAAGGGCAAGGCCATTTTCATTTTGCAAAGGGCACTTCTAAGGGAGGTAGTGCTTTCTGCTCTACCGGCCAGGCTTCGAATTGATGATACCCAAGCCTACATTTGTATGGACTGTTAAAGGGGTAACCCTGTTTCAGCTCTAGGAGTAGGTGGCAACGGGCTCTGGAAAAAAATAATTGTAGCCCACACCTTGAAGTGGCCTTCAGGCCTTGTGTGTCAGGCGACTTGCATAACAAAAATATGAAAAAAACAAGTCGTGCCTTCGTGTAATTCCTGGCCTGGACTTTTCTTTCTCAGCCCCCTTCTGATTGGTTGGACCGACAGTTTTCAGTCACAAAAAACTGACCAATAAGAATTAATCACAACATGATTTGCATACCAAAACATTACAGTCTAAATCTAGATAGAAGATGAATTAATGACCTTTTAAAAATGTCTTTTAAAACGGATGGGAAGAAAGCCCAAGAAAATGGTTAGTGAATTTCGCATACTGGTAATTTTGAATATAAAAAAATGTGTATGTATCTACACAGCCTTTTAAACAAACGTTGTTGTGATGTACTTGCAGGGTTAACGTAATTATAAATTTAAAGTCAACTGAGCTCAAAACTATTTATAATGCAACACTTAAAAATCTATTGCGGAAATTATAATTTTATTTTAATTTTGTGAAACGATAACTCAACCTCAATTCACGGAAATTGCCTACTAGGGAAGATGGGTCAACACTAATTAAAATCCAGCCTTGTTCCCAGTGGTGTATGATCGTGCCGTACCATTTTGTCCCATGCCTTGCTTGATCGTAATGCCAGGCGCTTGTGTGTTTTTGGCTCTGAGTTTGGTAGCTCCTTTTCCTTGGAATCAAAGAAAAGACGTCTACACGCATTTATAAAATGCAACTTGCTCTGGCAAAACCTTAAATTTTGGGAGATTCCAAAAGTGAGATTTTTGGTGTCTATCGTGAAAAGGTTTTCGCAACAGCGTATCAGAATGGTTATTTTCCTTCCGGTCTACAGAAAATTACTCTATGTGGTGACATGACAATCTGAAACTGGTCCATGGGGTCAATTGTTGACCTTTCGTGGCTTTTACTCTGGATAGTTATTGGTGAAAGGTTGTGGGTTTTTGACAAAGTAATGTCTGAAATAGATTCTATGGAAATTTGAAGTGTCGGGGGCCTTCTCACACACGAGGCAACTTTTACAGGCAACCAAATGCAGAGCATGCTAAAGGACCGCTTGGTAGCACTCGAGTGACTTTACAAACAATGTCTTACGATCCGAGGAATCATAACGGGAACATTCCAATGTGAATTGAATTTTTTTTAGTGGAACTTGTTTCTTGGAAATGTCCTTGTGTGACATGGGCCCAATTTCATAGAACTGCTTAAAGGCAGTGGACACTATTGGTAATTGTCAAAGACTAGCCTTCACAGTTGGTGTATCTCAACATATGCATAAAATTACAAACCTGTGAAAATTTGAGCTCAATCGGTCATTGAACTTGCGAGATAATAATGAAAGAAAAAAACACCCTTGTCACACGAAGTTGTGTGCGTTTAGATGGTTGATTGCGAGACCTCAAGCTCTAAACTTGAGGTCTCGAAATCAAATCCATGAAAAATTACTTCTTTCTCGAAAACTATTGCACTTCAGATTGAGCCGTTTCTCACAATGTTTTATACCATCAACATCTCCCCATTACTCGTCACCAAGAAAGGTTTTATGCTAATAATTATTTTGAGTAATTACCAATAGTGTCCACTGCCTTTAAGCACAAAAACAAGAATAAGGTTACCAGCCAAGATACCATGTTATATACAATTTGTGAATGGTATCCTGCTCATTGTTGCTAAGCAGGGTATTTTTAAGCAGTTTTCTGCTTAAGCGACTCTATGCAATTGGGCCCTAGCCTTAATGGCACTGTAGTGATTGTTTTGAAATTGTCGTGTCTAATTTTTTTTGGTACAACTTTAATTTTGATTTTTTGATCTTAGTTTCTTTCTTTTTTTATTAGTAGACGCTCGCTGCTAAATAATAGATCAGAGTCAAATGTGCAATTTATGAAAATCAAATAGTATTTTAGGAATACAGAATCTGCTTTTTCAGTGGAAATCTAAAGGGATTATTTTGTCGACGTGCAGATGAAGAGTTTTGCAATTGTCTTAATCATTGTACAATGGAAAGCGGGGTCGAGAATGACTGTTTTTTGTTTTGTTTTGGGGTGTTTTTTTCCTGAAAATGTGAGACAGTTGGTAGTCTGTGGGGTTTGAATATTAACCACGGAATGCTGTTATAGATGTTGATATGCTTGTTATAAATTGTTCCATTGTATATATAAAATAATACCTGTACATGTAAAACAAGTCTTTGTAGCTGAATTTAGTGACAACTTAAAAAATTAGAAGTAGATGTATACATGTTTAATAACCCCGTGGGGGATTTGGCTATAAGCCGTAAACCCATTTTCAAAAATTATGATGCAAATCGTGGAGCCTGTAGTTAATAATGACAATGTTATTGTTAATAATTTCCTTACAGATTGTTTTTTTTGTTTTTGGTTTCTATCAGTTTCCTCAAATAATTTCATTTTAAGTCACATGGAGAAATAAATTATGTAATGCAATGCATGCCACAATCCAATGAAGTTATGCACTGATTTATTTGATAGAGTACTGTAGTTCACTGGTTTACATATTTGCGTTGTCCAATGCATATTCAAAAATACTATAAAAAATTACACTTAAATATTTTTTACAGTACAGGGAAATGTATCCATTTACTCTTGAACCCTAATCCTCTGCTCAATATGACATAGGAAGTCCCAAGGCCTTGCCAGTTATTCTCCCCAAAACACCCCTGCTTGCTTAAGTCGAGTGATGTCCTCGAATCACGATGGTTTCCCAAGCCTTTCTGTCCCCCATTGCTGACTTGAAATCTGCTGATCCAAGTCGTGTATCCATTTTAAGAATGTCGGCGTAAGTTAATGCCGATCTACCAGGTTTCCTCCTTCAATTCTTATAGGGGTCCACTGAACAATAATGGACACTCGTTCGCCTTTGCTCCTGTAGCTGTGGCCAGCAAAACGCATCCTTCTCTGTCTGATTTCTGTTGATAGCTTGGGTAGGCTCCCATATAAGACTTTGTCGGTCATATGTTGACTCCAGTGGATGTTAAGAGCTTTTCTTACTAGCCTTGTGTAGCACCCATTTGTCTGCTTTTCCAGTTTTTGAGTAAGAGTCCATGCCTCGCAGCCGTATAACAGCACGGACTCTACTGTTGCAAGGAATAGGCGCTCCTTGAGCCTTCTAGGAAGGTTTGCTTTCCACATTTTGGTGAGCTTATTAAAACGCCCCCACACACCAGTGCAGTTTTCCTAACGTCCTGTTGTCTTGTGGATTTTCCCCCAAATTTGAGACCCTGAGACACTCGAAGAGAATAAATCATTAACCTGAAATAAACATTGTGGTCTTAAAGACATTGGACACTGTTGGCAATTGTCAAAGACCAGTCTTCTCACTCGGTGTATCTCAACATTCATATGCATAAAATAACAAACCTGTGAAAATTTGAGCTCAATTGATCGTCGAAGTTGCGAGATAATAATGAAAAAAAAAACACCCCTGTCACACAAAGTTGTGTGCACTCTCAGATGCTAGATGTCGAGACCTCAAAATATAAATCAGAGGGAACCAAACCATTTCTCACAATGTGTTATACTATATCAACCTCTCCCCATTACTAGTTACAAAGTAAGGTTTGTTAATAATTACCAATAGTGTCCACTGCCATTAACAAATGAAAGTTACAGGGTTTTTAAAAGTGTTAAAGTTCTCATTTATTTCTTAACAAATTTCATTTTATTTGTTGATAAAAATAATTTACAAATTTGTTAGCAATGATAAAACAGTTGAGTCAATTCACTTTGACCAAACAACACAAGAATACAAAAACCATGTTTGGCTGACAGATCTGCAGCAAACGAATAGCAGCAGTCGATACTGACTCAAATTTAGAACTCTGTATGCAAAATTTGAAGTTTAGACACTTATCACTTATTACTTCCCAATTTAATCGGCTCGAAGTCGACCAAAGTTAATTTAAAATAATAAACCACAAGGGAAACTGACTAAGTAAATTTTAAATGATTTGGGGTCGAACAAAAACAATTCTTTATCCGTAAACCTTGGTGTGATCCCGGGGCCCAATTTCATAGAGCTGCTTAAGCACAAAACTTTGCTTAAGCAAAAAAATCCTTGCTTAGTAAAATCAGATTACCGGCCAAGACTCCACTCAATTGCTATGCTAAGTAAACAACAGCTAAATACCAGTCACAAGCAATGTATATGGCATGAAATTTTGGCCAGTAACATGTGTAAAACAAGCGAGCTATTTTCGTGCTTAAGCAAATTTTTTGCTTAAGCAGCTCTATGAAATTGGCCCCTGGCTACACGGCAGCTAACGTTTGTGTGGGTTCTGACTGGCACCCCTGAACAGAGATATTGACAAAATAGAAAGATCACCATCATGTAGGGCCGGCTAGGGACAGCCCAGTTGGTAGGGCGTCGACACGTTAACCCGGAGTCATAGGTTCAAATCTTGCTCACAGTAAATTTTTCTTTGTTCAACCTCAAACAAATCAAAGTTAAATTCATATATATGACATAAATTCTCTTTTTATCTAGCGTCTTCTTCTCTCATCATTGAATAATTTACCAAGGCATTTTCATAAAAATACAAAAATTTACATCATCCATATTTGAAGAACTTATTTTGGCAGAATTTTGGCGGAATCAATCACCTTTTCATTTAGAGTTCGGGTATCAAAACAGTTTCAGATGACCTCATTGATGAATGAAACATGCTCATTTCTTTTTTTCACAAAATGGGATGTCCTCTTCATTACTAATGGATCCTTTCAAAAGTCAGGCCACTCTAGGCGCAATAGAAAGTTCTTGTTGGCCCGCAATCCATTGGACCACCAGAGCGTTCAGTTAGACTGCTGACCTTTCCCTTCACTGAGCTGTAGCGGCAATCATAGGCACTGTGTTTCTTGAGTCGTCGATTTCATATCTGGATTTAGTCTGTCATTTTGATTTGTGTTTTCCTTTCTTACTCTTTGGCCCGTGCTCATCCTGGAAAAAAAAATGGGAGAGTTGGAATTTACAACATACGTGTATACTCATACTGTGCTTTTATGTAGACTTGCTTTGTGTGATTAGCACTCATATACTCCCACTGGGTGGCCATCCAATATCATCCACACTTATATTAAGTATCTGTCATTCTAATCCATATGGATGAAATCGAACAGTCAGACAGTAGGAGGGTTGACTGTGTACTTGGTAGATGCATTCGTCACTCGATATCATATAGCAGGCTGGAGTAGTGTATAATCATTCTAAACTGTGGGGATGATATTGAATGGTCAGACAGTAGGAGGGTTGACTGTGTACTTGGTAGATGCATTCAATCAAGATACCATATTGTAGGCTGGCATAGGGTATCATTCTAAATCATATGGATGAAATCAATCGGTCAGGCTGGCATAGTGTATCTATCATTCTAAACTGTGGGGATGAAATTGAATGGTCAGACAGTAGGAGGGTTGACTGTGCACAGTGTAGATGCAATCACCACATGACATCATATTGCAGGCTGGCATAGTTCATCTATTATTTCTAGTTTAGGTTAAAGTGAGATCATTTAATTAATTAATTACAATACCTTATGTATGAATCCATGCTCTTGTAGTGTGTTACGTGCTGCATTATTGATGTGTTTGAAGCGATCTGGACCTAGCATGATACCCCCAAACCACCTAGTCACAATCACCACCACATTCCTTACATCCAAGATCTGAAACATAACACACATTGCATGGAGTAACCGACAACATTTTGTAGTCTGCAATTTAGGGTTCAATTGCAGACTTTAGTTGCCCCCATGAACTTCATGGTTATCTAGTTTATACCGGTACAAATCACATAAGGAACTACTTCTGCCTAAAATACTATCAGAGTCCAGAAAACAGCATCTGAAGGAATGTAATCCTAACCCTAACCCCAACTATAGCCTGTGAGTAGATCATGAAGTTAGGGGTTACCAAAACATACATAGAGTTGTCGGAACATAGAGTTAATTTTTGTCAGGTCATACAGCAATCACTGGTAACTCATGGGAATCCTTAAGATGCTATGTCAGATTTTTTGCCGCAAACATTAAAAAAATGGTATTTCAAAGAGTATCACCCACTCTAATGAAAACAAGTTTAACTTTTACTTTTAATGGTCAGGAACCATGACAAAAATTTAAGACGTTTCTTATAAAACACATAAGAATTGGTCACGTGATATATTGTCGGGATCCCGACAAAAACTAATTTTGAGCACTTTATTTCACTGCTACTTATAATTGGCGGACTTTTTCGAGCAATGGCTCAAATGAAAGCTTGTAACTTTCTCAACCCCCATCAAAATACCTTAATAAATTTTGGGGTCAAATCTTTATGGGTGAATTTCTCTTTTGGGTAACTTATTACTTACCTCCATGAGATGAAGTAATCTTGGGCCGGCTGCTGCTTCTCCATCATTGTCACAATCTTGGAGAAAGATTCCTCGATCCTCACAATATATTCTAAGAAACACATCAAAATACAGAAAAATTTAGCGCAGGTACGATAATCCAGAGGTCAGTGGTTCAAGTCCTACTCCGGTCTATTTTTTCTTTGTTCAGAACCTAACTATATAAAACTTACCCCATCAGTTTCCCTTGCAGTATATTACTTGAAATCAAATAATAATTTTGCATCAAACAAAGAAAAATGTACTGATTGGTTATTAACTGGAAGGTACACCTTTGATAATTACTCAAAACAAATTTTAACTTAAAAACTGACTTGGTAACAAGCATTGGAGAGCTTTTGATAGTATAAAACATTGTGGGAAACAACTCCCTCTGAAGTAACGTAGTTTTTGAGAGAGAGGTAATTTCTCAATAAAATAATAAAAGACTTCTAGCTAGAAGTTTTTTATTCCTATCTGAAAGCACACAAATTCGTCCAACAAGAGTGATTTTTCTTTCATCATTTTCTCACAACTTCGATGACCAATTGAGCCCAAATTTTCATGGTTATGAGGGGACACACCAAGAAAGAACACTGTTCTTTGACAATTACCAAATGGGTACCTTCCCTTTAAAGCTGCGACCTTCAGTGACGCTCTACCAACTGAGCTATCAAGTCCTTATTATTATGTTGGCGGTCTTCCTATTTGTCAAGATATACAGACCCGGGGCCTTTCTCAAACCACGGCTTGGGCTCCGGCTCAGGCTTAGGCTCCCCGTGCTGTGTATGCAGCTTGTCTTTAACCTGCATTTTGGAGCAGCGCGTATTGCAGGGATATCAGCACGCAGAGCCGGAGCCGGAGCCCAAGCCGTGGTTTGAGAAAGGCCCCTGACACCCCAACAAATATATTTAAAAAATAGGGAGACAGCCAACATTACGGCTAGAGTAGCTCAGTTGGTAGAGTGCTTGCAGATTCATATGGAGATCACAAATTCAAGTCCCTCGCTAGTCAATTTGTTTGTTATCAACCAAAATTTATTAAAAACTCGTTAGTTAATAATGTTTTTATCCAACATTTTTCTAAACACCTGTATCTCACTGAATAGGTAAATCAAGCTTGGACAAAACAGAAAACTGTTTGAAAATTTGAGAAAAATATTATCAAATTCAAACTTTTTACTGAACCTTTATTTTTAACCAACATGACCAAAGTGTGAAAACAAATTAAAAACATTTCTCACAATCCATCTCACCTGTATGCCTGAATGTTATGGCAAGCGTTGGCGATCTTTCTGTTTTCTAAGAGTTTCCTTCGAACTTGTGCAACCTGCAAGAACAATTTGTTCAGTATTTCAATAACACATGGGTCGCCGAGCACAATAAATCAATCGTTTAAAGACACTGGACACTATTGGTAATTGTCAAAGACCAGTCTTCCCACTTGCTGTATCTCAACATATACATAAAATATTAAACCTGTGAAAATTTGAGCTCAATTGGTCGTTGAAGTTGCGAGATAATAATGAAAGAAAAAACACCCTTGTCACACGGAGTTGTGTGCTTTCAGATGCTTGATTTCGAGACCTCAAATTCTAAATCTGAGGTCTCGAAATCAAATTCATGGAAAATTACTTCTTTCTTGAAAACTACATTACTACTGAGGGAGCCGCTTCTCAAAATGTTTTATACTATCAACCTCTCCCCATTACTCGTTATCAAGTTAAATTTTATGATAAAAATTATTTTGAGTAATTACCAATAGTGTCCACTGCCTTATAAAGAAGATAATATCTATAAAGAAGATAAGTATCCCATAATATATCATTCTCTGTACTACCATGACCTCTGATGACCTCTCACTTACTTGTTGTACTGTGCTGATTGGAGCAGCCAGATGGGCTTGGAACGTACTCCTTCTATCGGAGATGGGTTCTCCGTGTAGGATTGGAGGTATCTCACAATCCAAGACATCGGCACTCGAGGAGAAGATGACGTTTGATTCTACCTCGGATGAAATCAATGATTCCTCTACCTCAAATGCATCTTCTAAAAAAAAAAAGGAGCTCTATGGATTGTGCCTTTATTACCAATTTTGTCTTAATAATTTGGGGGGCTAATCATCCATACTCGCAGCTAGAGCTGAATTGCGAAGGATGCGGCTACAACGTGTTCAAGAAGCAGGCATGCAAGGGCGCATTCAGCTGCCAGCCACATCAACCCATTATGACCACGGAGCACAGCCAAGATCAAAAGTGTTTGATTTTTCCCAAGGGAGGAAAACCAGAGAGTGAAAAACCTGTGTAATGGTCCGACTTTGAATTTGAAACACTGCAAGTTTTTTTATACTTTTGTGTAGACCTGGAATTTCGTTTTTGAGAGGGCACGGACATTTCCATTTTGCAAAGTACACTTCCATTAGAAAATCTCAAAGTAGCCTGCTCTTATCCTTGTTGTGTGATGTGGCCGAGTGTTCTACTGCATAGGACTCGGCTTCTTATCATTAAATTATCATTGAATTATTGAAGTGTGTGGGTGCGATTCCATGGCACTTGTGTCCTGGAACAAAGCACTTAATTTAAATAATTGCTTCCCTTAAAGGGTCCATGTACTTTTTCCTAAGCACAGATAGAACACAACATCCACAGATTTACACAGAACTTTACACAGTTTGAAGAAAATAATAGCAGAAAGCTTCCCTTGAAAAAATTACTTACTGGGGTGTTGTAGTTTTGGAAAAATTAGTAAAAAAAATAAAAATTATTTTGTGACTTGTTTTTCGTATTTTTCCAAACTATACAACATTAGTAATATTAGATGGGAAGCTTTCCACTATCACTATTCAAACCCTGTAAGTTTAATGTAAATCTGTGGACATTTTGAGAAAGTACCCCAAATCCTTTCAAACAAAGGAGCATAAATGGGAACCTGATTAGGCTACGACAGTTCTGTGTTTGATTCACCCTAGTGCTAATTTAAGCAACTTAGCGTCAAGTACGCTCTCAGGGAGTTGAGAAAGTTACAGGAATGGTCTAACCACCATTATCCAATCTCCAACCAAAACAGGGCTTACCCGGTGGAGCATGTAGTGCCTTTTGAGTTCTATTTACAAGATGCTCCCTGAGACATTCAACCAGTAAGTACAGCACACTCTCACCAGAATTGTCACTGCCAAGAAAAAAAAAACATGTCAAGAACGAGATAAGAATTAACTATAAACTTTTGGAGGAGTGGTTGCTATTTTTAGACTGAACACTTTTCAGAGCGAACACTCTTCAAAAGAGATTTTACTTGTGATTGTACCCACAAGTTTAATAATAATAAAAATAAAGTTTACTACTTATAGTTAGTTCTTACATGATTTTCCACACCATGCAAAGCTTCAAACACCACTTACATAAGAATGAAAGAGAATCAACTCTTTGTGTCAGAGCTACAAAAGAAGAGGGTCCTCACTCTAGGTTTGGATAAACACAACTGTTTACTTTTAGAGGCACATCTTTGGTTTCAAGCAGTAAGATTGTATCTCTGCCTTCTGCCGGCCTGATTGCATCGCTGCATTGGCTCCCTGTTAAAGAACGTATCATCTTCAAAATTTTCACTCATGTATACAAAATCCTCCACACCCAATCTCCATCATATCTGGTTGAACTTGTTCATTCCCAAAACTCCAATACTGCTGATGAATACAGGCAACGACTCCGCTCATCAGCTGATCAGACCCGGCTTTCCGTTCCTAGAACTAGACGGAAAGCTGGGGATAGCTCATTCTCCATAGCTGCCCCTCGCCTATGGAATGAGCTCCCCGCGGGTCTGAGAGAGGCGATCTCGTTGCCTGTATTCAAAAGCCTCCTCAAGACATTTCTTTTTCCCCACCCATCCTAGTTTGTTTGTTTTTCTTTTGTTTTGTTGTCATAGTCTCATGTAAAGCGCTCTGTTCTCCGTAGAGCGCTATATAAATGTTTCATATTATTATTATTATTATTATTATTATTATCTCGGGTTAATGACATACTTCAGGCGGTGCTAGGTGGTGGCAGACTTACCAGGTAAATCATTCTTAATCCTGGGTAATGATTTAAGAGTTTTTAAGACAATTAAAAGTAACTCATACTATTTTCAACCATGGTTTTATGGTTTACCTGCATACTTGTTCTAGACCATGGTTCACTTCTTGTCTCTCTGCATCCTTTAACCAGGGAGCACTGTCAAAACAAATCATATAAAAAGAAATATAGTAAGAGAAGCAGTGACAGTCAAGTGTCTTGCTCGAGGACACAGGTGTCTTGCTCGACGATTCCACTCCACACTCTGGAGCATATTCTGTATTCAGTTTGCAAATGAAGAGTTAAGAATGATACCAGCCTGCAATTGTGACAAAGGCTTAATGTGTTGAATACATCTTCACAGTACACAGTAAGCCCTCTTACTGTCTGACTTTTTAATATCATCCCCTTGTGGTTTTGAATAACCAACTGGGTAAGCCTGCAATTATGGTATGATGCGGTGAATACATCTTCACATTACACACAAGTTGTGTGCGGTGTACCGTACACAACCATGCAGCTTCAAATGGTTTCGAATGGTTGCCCAAATACCTTGAAAATGGTACATAGTTTGATTTAACCGTTTAGTTTTTAATTGCAATCCACTTACTTAATTTGATATTCGGGAGGTGAAGTACTTGGATATTCTGATGGAAGTAAAACCTGCAAGGAAGAGCCAAAAAACAAAACAAAACAAAATTATTTATATTGAATTAGTTCGAGAGGTTTCTGAGGAACGAAACAAATTGTAACAAAGGAACTGGTTTACAACTCTGGTAATTTATTAACTCACTCCAACTTCTGACAATGCTTAAATTTTGTTCCTGATTTAGGTTCTTCAAAAAATTATCAATCTCATTGTTCAGAACTAGTCTGAGTAACTGGACCCAATAAATGCTTTTTTAACATTTTAGACATTGTCTGGCCATATTAAAAAGCAGTGTTAGGGTCCAGTAACTTTGAGTAGTTGGCAAACTGAGTGGGTTTTCCCGTTATTTTCTCCCGACTCCGATGACCAATTGAGCCTAAATTTTCAGAGGTTTGTTATTTTATATATCAGTTGTGATACACGAAGTGTGGGACTTGGACAATACTGTTTACCGAAAGTGTATAATGGCTTTAAAAGAGAGCCATAACAGCCCAACAAGGTTGGCCAACATACCTGTAGACATATCTTGAGATTAAGTTGTTTTTCTTCTTGGTTGGAGACAGCTATACAGTAAATGCGATTAGATTCATCAACCACGCACCATTCATCTCCGTAAATGGCCGTCAATGCTTCAATCTCATCTGCCTTGAAATAAACAGCAAAAAAAAAAAAATTAAAAAAAAAAATCAGAAATGATATTTACAAACGTGGTAGGGCCTAAGGCTCACGGAGAGCTTATAGTTTCTAGTTTGGTTACTTCATTCAAACAGTGAATAAGCATATAGGAATAAGTGACTCTTTTTGTTCCAAAAACTAAAAAAACTAAACAAAATCCCCCATGTTGAGGAGCCACTTTTTTATAACAAAAAGTAAATAAAGTGGCAGTCAAACATAATTTTCTTTCTTTTTTAGCCAAAAATAAATAATCCCTCCAGCACTTTCACTACCGGGTACTTCTATAGTTAGTAGTAATTATCGGATCCCCACTTGATTTTTATTGATTGATTTAATTTTAGATTACTAGAATATGTCAATGAAGTATGTACTTATTAGGCCCGAATAATGATGCCAACAAACGGTAATGCTCAGTTACAGATTCTGAGATTTCTGACATAGAATGGAGGGATAATCGGGAAATCCAAATGGGAGTCTAAATATTTTGGGGTGGTGCAAACGGTGACTGCTCTATATTCCGACATCCCTATGTTCCGACACCCCTATGTTCCGACACCCCTATGTTCCGACACCCCTATGTTCCAACACCCCTATGTTCCGACAACTCAACCTATAATCCGACACCCCTATGTTCCGACACCCCTATATTCCGACACCCCTATGTTCCGACACCCATTTATTCCGACAACCAAAACACCCCTATGTTCCGACACCCCTATGTTCCGACAACCTGCACCAACATTTTGTGTTAGCAATTTTTCAAGAAAAACGGTGCGAGTATAAGTTATATGAAAAGTGTTATTCTGCAACTTTGGTTTAGTAAGAAGGGCTGAGTAAATGGGGGGGGGGGGGGGGTGTAGGACTTGATTATTTGTTATTATTTATTGTTAACATATCATTATTACTTTTATTATTATTATTTTTTGGAGGGGGGCAAATGCAAGAAATTACAGTCGTAATTTTTATAAATTGAAGGTCACAGACACGTACACGCATCTAACAAAGAAACTTGTAAAGTAAATTGTAAAGTACCGAGCATTTTCTTGTGAGCTTACTCGGGGAGCCATAACTCATGTTTATAACCACAAAACAAAAGCACCAAATTCATGTGTGATTCAATTATCTTAATTTGATTCAATCACTTCTAAAAAAAATGGGACAAAATTCAACTTATGAATGTTCAAACTTATTACCGGCCGAAATACGCCGGGAAACATGTAATACAACTGGTGTTTTAGTTATTGGTCAACAGAGTAACAATGTGCGAATATAACTTGTCGGAACATAGGGGTGTCGGAACATAGGGGTGTCGGAATATAGGGGTGTCGGAACATAGGGGTGTCGGAATATAGGTTCAGTTGTCGGAACATAGGGGTGTCGGAATATAGGGGTGTCAGAATATAGGGGTGTCGCAATATAGGGATGTCGGAATATAGGCCGAGTTGTCGGAACATAGGGGTGTCGGAACATAGGGGTGTCGGAATATAGGCCGAGTTGTCGGAACATAGGGGTGTCGGAACATAGGGGTGTCGGAATATAGGTGTGTAACCGGTGCAAACAATACATGATTTATACAAATTTACAATAGAAATAGAATACAAAAATACAATAATTTAGTCAATATTTTTCAGGCGTGTTACTTCTGTGCCATGATACTACTTTACCTGTCGGGTCAAATTGTCTTCTTCTGCTTCCATTGCATTGTCAAAACTCCAATAGAGAACCAAAAACTAACAACCTGTCAACAAATTGCAATAAATGTAGGACACTTTGACGTTGCGCTCTTTCTTCCAAGTTTTGCTCTTTTAGAAAAGTCAGACACTGTTTACAATGTGTAGCGCCCTCTGTTGCTGAAAAGTTGATTTAACAAAAATAGAGATTGCTGACAACAGTGATTGGTGGAATTTGTCAATGAGAAGATTTCTGATTGGTTGAAAAATGGAAAATGGAAGAGCATGTCTGTATTTTGTCTGTCAGCGAGAAATAGGGGCATGGAGGAAGCAGCGAAGTACGCTGATGAGAGGGCAAAAGTATTTAAATGGTTATTTTGCTGCTCCAATTGCAACCAGTAATCATGTGCTATTGATGTTTAGACGACAAGGTAATCATGGTAAAGACTGACTGAGAAACAAACGGTAAATATTGTTAAAATAAAATACTGAAAGGGGTTGAAATTGCAGAACAAAATCAGTCTAGCTAGCCCTCTGACTGACCGTGAGTCTTACTGCGGCTGTGCACTGGGCCGGGGCAATGGTTGGTGATAAAGGAACACGTTGCCTTGGATCGGACGAGTTGGTCAAAACAAAAGCGTTTGTAATATGGGTAGAAAGATGTTGTAAAAGTAGAATACAATGATCCACACAAGTTTGCCTCGAAATTGCGTGGTTTTCCTTCTACTGTGCGAACTAACACGGTCGGCCATTTATGGGAGTCAAAATTTTGACCCCCATTAATGGCCGACGTGTTAGTCGACGAGGTAAACGGAAAACCACGCAATTTCGAGGCATGTTTGTGTGGATCATTGTATTCTACTTTTACAACATCTTTCTACCCATATGCATTTTATAAAAAAACGGTTACAAACGCTTTTCAGAAACCAACTCGACCGATCCAAGGCAACGTGTTCCTTTAAGATGTAGGGGGGGGGGAGGGGCTGGGAATTGTTACGGTTGTTGCTCAACTGACTGTACTATCTCGCTGTCACTGATGATTATGATACAATAACACAGTTCAGTGATACTAATTATTACGTAAAGGAAGTGGTGAAACTGAGTGAGAGTGTGGACTGTGGGAGTGTGGGTGTCTATTATTATTAAATTTATTTTTAATAATGCAATGATTAATTAAAATGATTGAAGGATTAACTTTTTGGGGAAAATGCAAAACTCTGAACTCCCAGTTATGAGTTAAGACGGAAAGAATGATTAATATTGAAGATCAATCAGATTTCGGATTGGGGTGGCTGGGCAGGAGTCAGGAGAGGTCAAAGACCAAAGCACAGGTACTTTTTGACAAGACCAGCAATAACCAAAAGGCTTGGTCGGCTGCATTATTGTACAACATACAGTCCCCATTCAATCAAGGTTGAATCATGTTAAAAAGCTCATAAAGCTTATATAGCTCATTAATAATGCAGGCAAAATGAAAGCTATCGGTCACTACAGTATCAGTATGCAGGTAATTGTATTGATAGTCACAGTTATTTCATTTGTCATATAGGAAGAATACAAGGTACTAACCTGTACAAACAATCTATTTTAAAGCGCTACTTTTATTTCCTTCATCAGCAGCTCAACAGACGTGGAACTTTTCAGAGAGTCAATCAGCAGCGGCTTCATCCAACAATGCTTGAAGGAGTTGGTGTTGTTGGGACAGGTTCCTTAGCAAGGATCCTCATCCCAACATTCCAAGCTGTCGGAATCCGGATCGTCGCTCTGTGGGGTCCAACTCTCGAGAAAGCTGCCGAGCTGGCCAGGCAGTTCAACATCACATTTTACACAGACCGTATCGACAATGTACTCCTAAACCCTGAGGTTGATTTAGTCTGCATAAATACACCCCCGCATCTTCACGCCCAAGTGGCGTCTAAAGCCCTTGGTATCGGTAAACACGTACTCTGTGAACGCCCAGCAGGGTTGAACAAGCACGACGCTTACAAGATGGTTACAGCCGCCCAGTATTACCCGTCCCTCATGTCTATCATGAATCACGGCCAGCGATTCTTGCCGGCGTTCATCCGCCTGAAGCGAATGATCCAAGACAAGGAGATCGGAGAAGTCTTCTTGTGCGACGTCAAGGTCACCTGTGGGTCCTTGCTAAGGGACAAATACAACTGGATGTGTGATGAGAACATGGGCGGCGGGGTCTTGAACACGTTTGGCTCCCACCTCATCGATATCATCACCTTCATCACCGGTCAGAAAGCCATCAAAGTCAGAGGGATGTTGAAGACGTTCGTGCGTCAGACGGACAAAATCAACGGAATCCGTCAGATCACGAGCGACGATTTCTGCTCCTTCCAGATGGAGCTCAGCCACAACGTCTGCGTCTCGGTGACGCTAAACACTCATGTCCCCGGACAGTTTAAACAGGAGATCCTCATCGTCGGTTCCGAAGGACGGTTGACTCTAAAAGAAGCGGATCTCTACGGACAGATGAGCGGGATGAGTCGAGAGCAACTCTTGATGGCCGACATCCAGCACATCACGGAGAGACAGAAGCAGGGCATACCCACCAACCAGGTACCCTTGCCATACCTCAAGGGAATGCTGAAGCTCATCGACGCCCTCAAGGAATCCTTTGAGAGGAAGAAGGAACGTCTGAGTTGGGAGCAGGAGCCCGTTGCCCTGGCAGCCACCTTTGAAGATGCGGTCTATGTACAGACTGTCTTAGATGCCATTCGTGAGTCCAATCGAACCGGGAACTGGGAGCTGGTTAATCTGACTGGGGATGGAGATCCTTATCAGTTTTTTCACTGACACTGAAAATGTTTGAAATATAAATCTTACATTGTGTGTCAACAAAGACAATAATATTGTATCCATTCCTGACTGAGAGTTATACATAGATGAGCGTTTGCATTGGAATGGGGCTCTAATGAGTATTTTGAATCCAAACACAATAGTATTGAAATACATGTAGTTTACTCTCCTACTCCTGGTTAAATTGTTTCCAACTTCATGCCTCATTTGTATTGTACTTTGGTGGCACGGTTGGCTTGTGCGTAAAGCGCTCGCCTCTCACCAAGTTGACCCCGGTTCGATTCCCATTCGGGGCCATATGTGAGTTGAGTTGTGCGTTCGTTCTCTGCTGTGCCACTAGGGTTTTCCAGACTATCTGGTTTTCCTCCCTCAGGAAAAAATAAAACACTCTTGATCTTGGCTGTGCTCCGTGGTCATAATGGGTTGATGTGGCTGGCAGCTGAATGCGCCCTTGCATGCCTGCTTCTCGAACATGTTGTAGCCCGTCCTTCGCAATTCAGCTCTAGCTGCGAGTAAGGACGATTAGTCCCCCAAATTATTATTATTATTACTATTATTATTATTATTATTATTATTTTTATCTGTTTGGATGAAAGTGTCATTTCAATACAGTGACAGAGTTGTATTAATGCTTCTTTTCACTGCTGTACCCAATTCAAAGCTCTACACCAAAATGGCTGCTTATACACCCAAATGGATGGCCATTCACCAAAATGGCTGGCCTACAAGGGGGGATTACCCGGTGCTTGTCAAACCCCAAAATGTTGTACGGCAATAGTTGGTGGAAACAGAAAATAGCAACTGTCTTTATTGTTATTGAACAAATAATGTGCAATCTTTAAAGAAATGTGTATTGTTTCTAAAACACCTTTAAAATAATCCAATTAGAATTGTATCTCAATTGTGCAAAATAGCTTGTGAAATTCAAGTTTACAACACACATTATTCAAACTGTGTACCACAATCAATTGCAAGTAACTGAAATAAGTGTAATGTGTATACTGACAAAAGTACTACAACTGTGAAGTTTATGAAGCTTTTGGAACTCAAAACGAGAACTTGTATCAGCTTAAAGGCAGTGGACACTATTGGTAATTGTCAAAGACCAGTCTTCCCCTTGGTGTAACTCAACATTTGCATAAATAACAAACCTGTGAAAATTTGAGCTCAATCGGGCGTCGAAGTTGCCAGATAACCATTATAGAAAAAAACACCCTTGTCACACTAAGTTGTGTGCTTTCAGATGCTTGATTTTGAGACCTCAAAATCTAGTTCTGAGGTCTCGAAATCAAATTCAGTAATTAAATTTGAGTAATTACCAATAGTGTCCACTGCCTTTAAGACTGTGTAAGTTTGATGTATATCTGTGATCTGTAGCCAAGTTTTTTTTTACACCAGTTATTCTGTAATGTTCCTTTATTTAAAATACAGGTTGGTTGTATGCATCTTAAACATTTATTGGAATAATAAATAAGGGTGATAGCACCCTGTACGTTGAGCTTGTTTGTTTGGTACCGGTAACTACTCAATTTTATCGCCATAAAAACATTCTTAGTGAGATTAGAAGCATTGGTTAAAGGCACTGTACACGTTTGGTAATTGTCAAAGACCAGTGTTTTCATTTTTGGTGTATCCCATCACAAGCATAAAAATAACAAACCTGTGAAAATTTAGGCTCAATTGGTCATCGAAGTTGCAAGAAAATGATGAAAGAAAAAACATGAGTTTGTGTGCTTTCAGATAGGAATTAAAGACTTCTGGCTAGAAGTCTTTTATTATTTTAGTGAGAAATTACCTCTTTCTCACAAAATACGTTACTTCAAAGGGAGTAATTTCCGACAATGTTTTATACTATCAACTGCTCTCCAATGATCGTTACCAAGTCAGGGTTAAGTTAATATTTGTTTTGAGTAATTGCCAAACATGTACCTTTCCTTTAATAGTATTCATCTATTTTGAGAGAGAAATATTTAGCCTTTTTGAGATTATGGCAGACACAATCTGGCAATATAAGGTTTGGGTACATTTTTCTGTATACATGTACACCCAAATTACATGGTGTACTCCAGTGTCCACCATACCTCAAAAAGGCTAATGGTGTCAACAATTTTTAACCCAAAATATTTTAATCTTGGGGTTGGTTTCTGTTTACTGTTTGGGAATGCTGCAGCTAGAGATGCAGTTGGTACCCGCTGTCGCCTCACCATGAAGCTGGATTCAACATTCGTGTTAAAATCCATTGGTATTTAAATTTGTCGTTTTCTCTCTGTAGACTACCCCAAAATTTATCCGAACTTTCACAGGTGACTTTTATTGTGCATCTTTCTTGATAATCAGCAATACATCGACAAAATTAACCTAGCTCCCTATTTACTATTTACGAAAAACAAGAGGAAGTGAATTTGTAAAGCATCTTGAAGACTGATTTGCCTCTTAGTCTAATTAAAATGCATAAATTATCTCTAAACAAAATGGGGGGGGGGGGGAGGAGAGACCCGGGACCAGGGACTCGAGTGTGGACCCAGCACTGGCAAAATAACTGAACATTTTGCTTATTATAAAGAAACACTGGAAAGGTGTCCTGGTGGTTTTCCCCTTGAAAGGGTCTAGTAATTTTAAATTGAAATAGGCCTTTATGGTTGCACAAAATATTACAATTCTCTTACTTCTATGACTGTCTTTTTTCACACTGATAGAATTATATTAAGAGCAGTAGAGGGCGCCGTTGTTACTTCCCTGAGTCGCCGCATGGTGGCGCCCTAGCTTGTGACCGCTACAAAACCCTGCACGAACTTCTTGGAGCGAACTTGCAGTGCATGTGCCGTGTTCCCATCCTCTCTCGTTCCTAAAAATGTTACTACAATTCTACCTCAATGCTACAACTATTTATCGGATTTCAAAGGTGAGTATTGCTATTACATGATGGTACATTTAAGCGTTTAATACCCATATATCTTCAATTGTCGTTGTTTTCAGGTGAATTTGCATACCTCCTACCTTTTGGTAATCGAATGTTAACTTAATCAATTCAATTTCAATCAATCAATCAATTCAATTTCAATCAAACATTCACAACATCCGCATCTCGTCATGTCGCCCAACCAGTTTACACCACACACTCACTCCTCCCTGGCCCGTATGGCGCCACCACTTTTTCATTCGATATGAACTAATAATAGTATCTAATTTAATGAGATATCCCTTTTTGTAAAAATGAGTGATAAAGTGGTGGCGCCATACGGAAAGTTATGCGAGATTCAATTGTTAATAAAGGCACATCCCAAAATAATGTCAGATTTGTAGTTTTCCACCCCCTGCCGTTTTACTTTACTCATCATGCTCATAATAGCTGGAGTAAGTAACTTGCCAACAGACCTGTTAACAGTCACAATGTCAATGTCATTTCATTTGTGTCCCCTTACCAGAATTTTTATGTAATGCTCTAAAAACCACTTTGATGTATAGTTCTAACTGCTTTGTAATGAATATCCTTTATTTGTGCGTTTCTGTTTATAATTATATCTTTGCTTGTTTGCTTTTTATAGTTGTTCAGTGATTTTTATTATCTTCTGTGCTTTTTTATATGCCCTCTCTAGTGCCTTAACTAAATGTATTTTGGGGGATTTAGGAGACATACGCCTTTTGCCGGAAGTTATTTTTTAACTTTTATGCTGTCCTGGGCACCCCACTATTGTTTTACTTTGTTTTCTTAAATATTTTTAATGTATACATACATGTGCTTGTAGTATGTGATTGCCCGAATAAATATTATTATAATATTATTATTACCTCAGTTGAATTATTTACACTAAATACTATAATATTACTAGGCCTAAAAACATTTTGGAAAAAATACAAAAACTTACCAGATCCTGGAGCGAAACAGTCACAAATGTTCCAGGTTGGTACGTCGCATCGCCATTTTGTGACTTCCCGATATTTTCAATGCTTTATTTTTTGGTAACCAAGCCCTGAACTGCAGGTACCAGCCAATAGACCCTTCCCATGAAACATGTAAATTGCGTGCGCACTAACGTTTTTGGTTGGCAAAATGAGGGAGTATCGCGCTGTTTTGTACACGGCTAATGGGTGCGTGACGCAGACGCGATTGTGCGTCTGCTTAGTGCACAACTCTATGGCGTTTGCCAACCAACAGGGTCTGTACGCATGCGTGAATGTTATTAGCATATTTCATGGGAAGGGTCCATTGAATTGATGCCCTGCCGAGTAGTCTTGGTGAAAGACGTTTCTTGTTTTCCTTTCACGCACACCGCTTGTACAGTTTGTTGCCATGCATAGATCAGAATGTTGGTTGTGTGTGCCTATTATTTTATATTTGAAAATTTTGTAAAGATAAAAGTTACCAATATACATGTAGATGGATTTCAATAGGCGTCATCGGTCGCCATATTTGATGAATTGTGCATGCATGGAGAGCTACCATTGGCCGAGAGTCATGCGCAGCGCCTATACCCTTGCACTTTCCCTTGTTAATACATCAAAGATGGCGGTTGATAATGCATTTTATATAACACCCAAGCAGCTCCTTGCCATTTGATTGGAGGATTGTCCGTCACGTGATAGCAAATAAAAGTACAATTGCACGCTGAGTCACACACCGTGCTTTTTCGTTCCATCCAAAAAGTACCATTGCACGCTGCCAGCGTGCAATGGTTCTTTTCGGATGGAACGAAAAAGCTGAGTAAAAACATCACTGCGTGCGCGTGTCTTTGGTTACGCAGCAGGTGTTACTACAAGAAGGCATAGTAAAATGACTAGCATTCGGCTTCTACAGTTTAAATTGTTTGTTTTGAAAGTTGTATCTTTGGCGCGATCGGCCGATTGTGCAGGAATGGTTATGAGTGATCGGCAGATTGTGCAGGAATGGTTTTGCGCGATCGGCCGATTGTGCAGAAATTGTTTGGCGCGATCGGCTGATGTTCAGGGGCCGAATTCACAAAAACTGCAAATCAATCGTAGTGTGACGTCACTATATAAATCACTATGGTGATACTGAAAATTTGTCCTGCTATGAATTTTATTGCTTTGAGAAATCGCCCCAACGATCGGTTGAACGCGCGAAACCATTCCTGCACGATCGGTCGATCGCGCAAACCCATTCCTGCACGATCGGTAGATCGCGCAAAACTTTTCCTGCACGATCGGTTGATCGCGCAAAGCTTTTCCTGCACGATCGGTAGATCGCGCAAAGCCTTTCCTGCGCGATCGCTAATAACGGGAAAAAATACTCGTAGCGCAATCGGTCAATCGCGCAAAGATGTCATTGCTCGATCGACCGATTGTTGCGCGATCGACCGATTGTTGCGCGATCGACCGATTGCTGCGCGACCAATTGATCTTAATTTGATTGTTCAATAGCGCAGCGCAATCGGTTGATCGCGCAGATTGACCGATCGCGCCCAACATATGTATTGTTACCCATCTATACCACCTATCTGTAGTAATCGTGGTAATGCATACATGTATTTGTAATGTAGCGCTAATTGTAATTCAATGACAAGAATGTTGATTTCCAAAGCAATTTGGTGACTCCGTTTTCCATTTCATTTCATTTTTTTATCCCATTATTTTCCAATTTTGCCTAAATTTTTATTTATTATTTATTTATTACTGATGTCCAACAGCGGATAGCCGCCACTTACAGGAATCATTAAAATATGTATAAATATAAATAAAGGCGTTCCCCCTTTACCATCCATGAATATGATTATGATGCTAGCTTCCTCTACTCTAGTTTATTAAGATAAATACACATACTGTATCAAACAAAGCTGTTCACTACTTCTCAATGTTGTCAACATTTTTGAGATGTTTTACCTGTTTGTTTTTTTCTTTCAGATTGAGTGAGCTTTAGAACCAGCTAAGCCTGAAGGTTCTTGAAAATAATTTTAAACGGCAACATCCCCCACCCCCTCCTAGTAAAAACATTTTGAGAAAAAGATTGCAATTTCCCTTAGTTTGAAGTTTGTCCAACTTCCACAGAGCCTGTATGTAAAAACACACTTACAAAGACCCTTACAAAACCCAACAAAACCTGTTAAATGTAGATCTATACTTACAACGACATTTTACAGACTATGCTTATGTGAGAAAAAAAACGAGAAAAAAACAAAAACATGGCTGACAAGGATAGTGGTAAGGAGAAAGAGGGTCCTTCGGAGTCCCCCGTCCCATCCCCGATCCCGGTCATCACCGAAGAAGAGAAGGAACTAGCGACGGCAGCCAGTCATGACTTTGAGGCTGGACACTACGCTCCGTGCCTGGAGAAACTTCACTCCCTCGCTAAGATGAGGAGCAACGATATTAAGGTCAACCATAATCTGACCGTGGCAAAGTTCTTCCAGTCCGGCTGTTCGAGGATAGATGATATGCGAAAGGGCCTCGGCAATGTGTGTTCTCAGGTAAGTCACTCTACCAGACCCTCAGGGAGGAATGTAAAATTCAAACAGGCGATATTATACAGGCCTGATACTTCACAGAGGCAATGAAGGTGATTGCCCCCATGCCCCCTGGTCATTGCCTTGGTGCCCTTAAAATACTACAGTAGAAATTTACAATTTTTTCATTGGGTGCCCTTTACCAAGTAGAATATGCCTTCAATTGGTACCCTTTCCCTTTCGAAAACGAAACATACAGGCCTGTTATATCTCGGTACCTTGAACCTTGTAATTACCCTGGGATTCTCCCTAAAGGTTTACTGATTTCATGAGTGTTGTCGCTTGATTAACCCTTTCGATATCAAAGAAGCCGCAGCCGGCTTGTACCCCCAAAATGTGATCCATAGCTACACAGTAGTTACAGGTTTAAAAAGGCTTCTGACTAGCACATCCAAACAAAGATATTAGTTAAAAATGGATGGTTGGTATAGATACACTGCACCTGTGTTTTGTGTAGTACACTTTGCAATAAGAGAAGGGGGTTCGACCCCTCCCCCCACCTTGTGAATTGAATTATTCATAAGAGCTGTTGAATTATTCATTATATGTAAACCAGGCCCATGTCAACTTGAGTGGTGGTATAGATACACTGGAAGACACTGACCATGCCATACTGTTCTTCAATCACGCCGTCATCCTTTATCATATGAGGCAACATCACGAAGCCATCCGCATTCTGGAGAAGCTGTTCCAGATCATTGAACCACTAGGTGAGTACTTAGTTTGGTAGCTGCATGTGGAAGCAAAAATGTCCTCAATTTGAGCCCACCATTTAGTGGTCAAGTTCTGGTCAAATTGTGGATTTGGTCATGAATTTGTGTACTTAAGGATTCGGGTACTTTTTCAAAATGTCCACAGATTTACATTAAACTTACAGGGTTTGAAGAGAATGATAGTGGAAAGCTTCCCTTCAAATATTACTAACTAAGGTTGTGTAGTTTTTGAGAAATGAGTAAAACAAGTCACAAAATCATTTTTGCCTCATGAGACCAAAATGGTTTTAGCATGTAAAATCCCCTTAACCAGTTATGATATTATACCAAAACCATAGCATAACTGGTTAATACGTTTTTGTATGCTAAAACTGAGACGAAAATTATTACTTTTACTCATTTCTCAAAAACTACAGCACCTCAGTAAGTAAAATTTCAAGGGAAGCTTTCTACTATCATAATCTTCAAACTGTGTAAGTTTAATGTAAATCTGTGGACATTGTGTTTTTTGTTAGGAAAAAGTACATATACCCTTTAAAGGCAGTGGACACTATTGGTAATTACTCAAAATAATTATCAGCATAAAACCTTACTTGGTAACGAGTAATGGGGAGAGGTTAATAGTATAAAACACTGTGAGAAACGGCTCCCTCTGAAGTGACATAGTTTTTGAGAAAGAAGTAATTTTCCACAAATTTGATTTCGAGACCTCAAGTTTAGAATTTGAGGTCCCGAAATCAAGCATCTAAAAGCACACAACTTCCTGTGACAAGGGTGTTTTTTATTTCATTTATATCTCGCAAATTTGGCAACCAATTGAGCTCAAATTTTCACAGGTTTGTTAGTTTATACATATGTTCAGATGCACCAAGTGAGAAGACTGGTCTTTGACAATTACCAATAATGTCCACTGTCGTTAAGCAAAACTATAAATGCCCTTGTCCTTCAGATAGGTATAAGGAAAAAATACTGCCTCATGAAATTGGCTCCTGTCTGAAAGTTGTTTTGTCTATTGAATACAATTTTAAAAGGATATATACAGGAGTGTTAAAAATAAAAACTTTTAGTCAGCTTACTGATTATGAAGTTCATACCGTAATCATTTTTTCTGGAAACTTTTTCCCTCTGAAATGAAGTCTTATCATTTTAGGAAAACTATCCGAAACCTAAAAAGACAAAGCAACAGCTGATTTCATTTACTACCGCAAAATAAGGGCAAGGTGTTCACAGGCTTAAAACTGCATTTTATGGTTTTTCACCATTTCTGACTCAACGGATTAAGCACAAGTTTGCAGTTTCATGTATTGACCCCTTGCAGGCGCGTCACACGCGGGGACTGATGCCACCTTTACCATGTTGGTTGGCAGTTAGGTTTACGTGTATTAACGTCGCGTCGCCTCTGCAGAGTGCACGGCATAAAGTTATATATGAAAACGCACAGTGAAATTGCCCACCAGTATGGCGCGTTCAGTATTTTTCTGATGATGACGTCCGGTGAAATGGGTCAATATGGCCACATAAAACATGTGCACTGTCTTTGACTATTTTGTCAGCTCTACCAGTCCTGGACAGTACCTTTAATGTACTTCTCTCTTTTCACCACAGAGGAATCCTTGGGTCATAAGATACTACTCTTGCTAGTAGAGACCTACCTGAGTACGTACCAACCGGAGAAAGCTCTGGCCATTATATCTTACTTGGAGAAACAACTCTTCTCCACTGAGAATGCTAGCAACAAGGGCACGTCGGAAACTAGCGTGAGTAGAATTAATAGTGGCAGAAGGTTTTCCATTAATAATCCTCGGAGAGGTGATTACTCCGTGATGTCTGAAAAATCTCCAATATGCAAGGCACCATGGCTTATTTCATATCTCTGCTTTACGCAAGCAAAGGATCTGCACTTACAGAAGCAGAGAATTGCCACATGGAAGAAATGCACTTTACTATAAGGGAATCAATGTGTGGTGAAGAGGTTTTCAACTAGTGGTTTAATCCCGCGCCGAGGCCTGGACTTGATAATTTTACCGAGACGAAGTAGAGGTAAGTTATCAAGAACCAGGCCTCGGCGGGTTTAAACCACTAATTGAAAACCGATTCAACACACTTTGATTCCCTTTCATAAATACCTTTTCGGTAAAAAAACATCAACACTTTTTGGTCAAAAGGTAAAATAAATGCAAAAATTATAATTGTTCAATGATTTCTTTCAACACAACACCCCTCCAGCATTGAAATGGTTAGGCCCTGGGGTAAACAACTCCTTATAAGGAGATGCTGTGCACGTCGCGCGTATCACATGATGTGGCACACCTGTCCCTGCCGTTGCTCTCGACCAATAGGAATGAAGAAACTGTCATATACGCACAGGTGCAAGGGCGTGTCACGCCCATGTTAAAACACTTTTTACTGGTGTTATATCATCCGTTCAAGCAACACCTCGTGATGCCCTCTCGACAAATCAGAATGGATAAACTGTCTTAGGTATTTATGAATTGTTATTGACATTGTTATTTTTATTTCTTCATCTTCATATTTAGAACAAAGACAACAAGGAATCCAATAGCACTGAGGAGACAGGACAAGATCCGGAGAAGTATCGGCCGACCCTACACCTTGTAAGTTCATCGTAATCTCATCCTGAAATAGAGACCTTTGTAGCGTTCTCCCTTAACACTGGATCCGTTGGCCAAATTCCAGTTGAAACACATTAAAGGACCAGTCAAAATTTACTCCAAGGGTTCTGGGTGGCTACCCCAATTTTGAAAAGCACCCTTTTTCATTTTGAAATAGGGACCCCTTTAGGGATGAATGCCTCAGTGGTGGAGTGCACATTAAAAGAACACGTTGCCTTGGATCGGTCGTGTTGGTCTTTGAAAAGCGTTTGTAACAGTTTGTTATGAAATGCATATGATTAGAAAGATGTTTTAAAAGTAGAGTATAATGATCCACACAAGTATCACTCAAAATTGCGTGGTTTTCCTTTTACCTCGTCGACAAACCAATTGGCCATTTATGGTAGTCAAAATTTTGACTCCCATAAATGGCCGACCGTGTTAGTTCGCAAAGTAAAAGGAAAACCACACAATTTCAAGGCAAATGTGTGTGGATCATTGTATTCTACTTTTAAAACATCTTTCTCACCATATGAATTTTAAAACAAACGATTACAAACGCTTTTCAAAGACAAACTCGGCCGATCCAAGGAAACGTGTTCCTTTCATCTGGAGGTCACAGGTTCAAGTCAGGCTGTAGTTACTTTGTCTTTGTTCAACTTGAAGACACTGGACACTATTGGTAATTGACAAAAAAAAAACAGTCTTCTCACTTGGTGTATCTCAACATATGCATAAAATAACAAACCTGTGAAAATTTGAGCTCGATTGGTCGTCGAAGTTGCGAGATAATAATGAAAGAAAAAATACCCTTGTCACATGAAGTTGTGCTTTCAGATGCTTGATTTCGAGACTTCAAATTCTAAATATGAGGTCTCGAAATCAAATTCATGGAAAATTACTTCTTATACGAAACTTTACTTTACTTCGGAGGGAGCTGTTTTTCACTATGTTTTATACTATCAACCTCTCCCCATTACTCGTAATCAAGAAAGGTTTTATGATAACAATTATTTTGAGTAATTACCAACAGTGTCCACTGCCTTTAAAATTAACAAAACTTTTCTCAGTCATTTCCCCTTGCGGTTTATTACTCGATATAAATAATTTGTGTTTTAAAACTATTGACATTTTGTTTCTACAGCTGAAAACCAGATGCTACCTACAGTTGAAGCACGTCAAAGTTTGCAAGCGTGAAATCAAAACTGTCATGAACTCAGCTGGACCAGTAAGTCATGCCATCACTCATTGGATCATATGGGTTTCATAAATTTAAAATGGTAGCCAAAGCTTCATATTGTTTCCTTCCAATTACATAGCCTTGGGCCATTGGCTTAAAGGGTGTATGTAATTTTTTGTAGGACAAAAAACACAATGTCCACAGATTACACTAAACTTTCACAGTTTGAAGATAATGATAGTAGAAAGCTTCCCTGAAAATATTCTGTGCTGAGGTGCTGTAGTTTTTGGGAAATGAGTAAAACAATGTCATGAAAATAATTTTCGTCTCATGACACAAAAATTATTTTAAGCATTTACAAACAGATTTTCATGACTATGTTTTACTCATTTCTTGAAAACTACAGCACCTCAGTAAGTAAGATTTGAAGGGAAGCTTTCCACTATCATTATCTTCAAACCCTGTAAGTTTAATGTAAATCTATGGACATTTTGAAAAGGTACCCGAATCCTTGAAGAACAAAAGCTTGCTAAGCACAGACAAATCTTGCTTAGCAGAAACAGTTTACCAGCCAAATTCCACAAGGTTGACCTTTTTGCAACTGGTTGCCCCACCCAATTTTTGCTTAAAAATTTTCACGCTTAACAACTTAAAGAAATTGGGCTCAGATGTTGAAGCATAGGCTAGTTTTATGCTACAAATTATTTTGAGTAATAATAGTGTCCAGCCAGTGCCTGAATCAAAATCTCATCCCTATTAATCCTGTTTCCCTGTCACTACTTAGTGCGCTGCCTCCTTGTTTCTGAAAGGCAACTTTGAGTTCATCCGTCAGAATTACCGCAAAGCCATCAAGCTGCTGAACAGCGTTCCTCCGTCAAGCGACTTCTTGAAGACGGGCCAGTGCGTCCCTGTCATGTACTTCAATAACCTTGCCTGTATCCACTTCTACATGGGAAAATACCATCTGGCTGCTTACTACGGACGGAGGGCACTGCAGGAAAATGCCAACGCAATGGCGGAGCTGCCCAAACGCAAAGGTTGGAGTTTGTTTTACTTATATATATTTTGTTAATCCATGCAACAAACATTTTTTATACCTAATACTTAAACCAATCACTTGTTTGTGTCTTCTCTCAGGTCAATCCTTAAACAATCGTCACATCAAAACCCTGGGTATGAACCGTCGTTACGAGCTTCTGTACAACACGGGCATCCAGCTGCTCCACGCAGGGCGCCCTCTAGCGGCATTCGAATGCCTGACGGAGGCCATACAGGTTTACCCAACGAACCCACGGCTCTGGTTGAGATTGGCCGAATGTTGCATCGCTGCCAATTCAACACCATCTGTGAGTTGCCATTTTTTATTATTTATTTTTATTTTTCAACTCTCTCTCTCAATTTTTGCCTAGGCTTGAAGAGGTCAATAGTTATTACCTTTGAAACGTCTATACATTGTATTGCTGTTAAATCATTTAGCATACTTATTTCATTATTATACTCATTGTTATTTGTTTTCAACTTTATGTTTAATTGTTACTGTCAACATGAAAATTTTCTATGTTTTTAACGTGGACAAATAAATAAATCTAATCTAATCTAATCTAATCTAAAAAATAACAAGTCCATTGAATTGAATTGAATGACCTTTTGGTTTTTGAATTGAATGACCTTATGGTTTTTGCCACATCAGCGTCGTGTAGCTATTTTCTTCTTTATATTCGTAATTAAGCCCTCCTACTGTCTTAACGCTCCTTCTGTCTGACCAATCAATATCATCTATATTTTGTTTCGAATGATATGCCAGAATGCAATATGATCTCATAAGGTGAATGTATCTTCACAGTAGACAGTCAACCCTACTACTGTTAGACCATTCAATATCATCCACATGGTTTTGAATGGTAGAAACACCAGCCTGCATTATGCTATCATGTGGTGAATGCGCCTACACTGTACAGAGTCAACCCTCCTGTGTCGCTAGACACACAAAGCCTTAAGGCCACTTCAAGGTGTGGGCTACAATCTATTTTTCCCCAGGGCCTTTGTCACCTACTTCTGGGCCTGAAACAGGGTTACCCCCTTAACAGTCAATACGGATGAACTTATTAATATCATCCATATGATTTACGATGATACAGTGTGGTTGCAGGCAATAAAATATGAATGCTTACACAGTGCACAGTCGACCCTCTTACTGTCTGAATGTCATCCACTATGGTTTTGAGTAATAGTTAACCCTTTGCCAGTCTACATACACTATCAAACTTTGTGATGAATTGCATCCACACAGTATTTTGTTTGTTTGTTTGAATGATCTCCCCATCAAGGGAACTCGGCAAACTCCCACAAGGGGATATAAACACCAAACTGGCAACAGCCAATCTCTCTCACAAACATTGGTTTAACATCTATGATTATGAATAACACAAATCAAGAAACTGTGATTCATTAACTAGACGACAATATTTGTCCTAGTCATTGTGAAATCAGCGGTTAGCTGGGGGATTCGAACCCACAACCTTGTGATTGCAAGTCCTGCAGTCTAACCACTTGACCACAGTATACACATGTACACAGTTGTGCCACCATACAATAGATTTTTTAACTCGCTGAGAATGTTACCAACAATAGAGGAGGGTTTACACACTATTTATTTGATTACTACTTTTTTTTCCAGGGTGCTGAACCGGAAGGAAAGGTCTCAGGGGACGGCCCTAGACGTGGGATTGTACGCAACGTGATTGGTACAGGACCTCATCGTAAAGTGATCCTGTCCCCTGGGTCATCAGAATATAAATACAGGTACGGATTCTGCCATGAATTTCTAACTTCAAAATCCTGTTGTATGATTTTGAGAATTATTGATCAAGAATAAGATTTGACACCATGTCGTCATCAGGTTGTAATGGTGGCGCACTCCTGGAGTTGCCGCCATCACCTGGTGTCTTTTAATCACCATGTCGGCTCATTGTTTTAAGGTCATTAGTTGCAGTTTCATATTCCTAGTGATCATTAAATGAAAAATGCGTATGCATGTTGAAAACCATATCAAAATCAATGAATGAACGTTTTACTTTAGAAAATGACCGTTTCTTTTTGCCAAACAATTATTTTGAAGACCATTCTTGATCAATAAACTCTATTTACCAAGAGCTCCAAAATATGCAAAAGCAATTTTATGAATTAAAGACACTGGACACTATTTGTAATTGTCAAAGACTAGTCTTCTCACTTGCTGTATCTCAACATATGCATAAAATAACAAACCTGTGAAAATTTGAGCTCAATTGGTCACCGAAGTTGCGAGGTAATAAAGAAAGAAAAAGCACCCTTGTCACATGAAGTTGTGTGTGTTCAGATGCTTGAGGTCTCGAAATCAAATTCGTGGAAAATTACTTCTTTCTCGAAAACTACTCCACTTCAGAGTGAGTTGTTTCTCATAATGTTTTATACTACCATCCTCTCCCCATGACTCGTTACCAAGTAAGGTTTTATGCAAATAAATATTCTGAGTAATTACCAATACTGTCTACTGCCTTTAACTATTTTTTGCATTATCACTCATTTACTGGACTAATACATTTCAGGGGAGGGTTAGAATTAAGATTGATTTGGCGCATTACAAATACCTTCTATTATTATTATATACACTGTGTCCTTGAGCAAGACACTTAACCATTGCTACATTGTATGTCCTTCGGATGGGACGTAAAGTCGTTGGTCCCATGTGTTGTGTAACGCATGTTAAAGAACCCAGTGCACTTATCCAAAAGAGAAGGGGTTCGCCCCGGTGTTCCTGGTTGTGGCTGCTTAATGCGCCGTAGCACCTTGTAAACCCTTATAAGGTGCTAAATAATTTGGTCTCAGAATTCATCACTGCAATTACCTATCTTTCTGAAAGTTTGTATATACTCAGTGCCTTGAGTACCTCGTTTGGTAGATACGTGCGCTATATAAGACTTCGATATTATTATTATTATTATTATAAGTAGGATTTGAAACTTTGCATGGTGGGAGTACAATCAGGTGAGGTTTGTGGTGGAACCAATAAACCTCTTTTGTAGTAGTGTTGGTTCAGAAAGGAACCAATGGTTAGAAATTGTTTTTTGTGTTCTGATTGTTTCCTTATAGCGGTGATGGACAGTCCGCTGCGTTTCCAGCAGCTACATTGGAGTTTGCTTCGCTGTGTCTCTCCAACGCTCTGTCTCTACTACCTGACGAAGCTTCTCACTCATCGGCCAGTAGGATCACAGCTAGAGGCAGCGTCAGTAGCGACTCATCCGAGGCTGCCGATTCAACAAGGTAAATTCTGAGTAGGATTTGAAACTTTGCCTGGTGGAAATAAGATATAGAAGAGTTTGCGGTAACACCATGTAATAACTATCTCTAAATGAGTTGGGGAGGTTCTGAAAAGAACCGTTGGTTTAACTTGACGTTTCGATCAGTATGCTCTGATCGTCTTCTGGAGAATGCTGGACTCTGATGCTGCATGCTGCTTAAGTACTGGGCGGCGGATTAGCTTGGTGATGCACGAAGGCGGGAAATACAGGCGGGAAGTTGAACTCGGTGATGCGTGGTGAATTATTTTTCTCTCGGCCCAGTAGCGTGTATCTTAGGCATCTTAAATCTGATTTCCGGCTTTTTCACTTTTAAAAAAATGGATGTTTGGTTTCTGACATTGTTACTTTTGGAATATTGGATGTTTAGATTTCTGACTTTTTTTGGTACAGACATAGCTTTTGAATGTTAGCCATGTATTTGTTTTACTAGACCTCATATGAGGTCTAGTAAAACAAAATATATACATGTTCTCTAGTTCGACATCATTGAGATCTGGGAAACGTAGATTGACATTAACTTGCGCCGCCATCTTTCGATGTGTTGTATGTCGCTATGGCGGTGTTCACACATGCATACAACACGACGATCGAACTTGTCATGCATATCTACCATGTGCGTGAATACTTGCGTGCACGCTTGGTAAACAGAAAATATAGCCTCTGGCACGTGATGTTAAAGGGATCAGTGAGAATATGACTCTAGGTCATGAATATGTATAAGGTATAGAGCTTTTAGTGTCACGCTAACATGAATGACTGTAACTGCTTTTTATTTTGTGGGTTCGAATCCCAGCTGAGTTATTTGCCTGTGATTTTTTTCACAGAGCTCAGGATACTACTGAGTATACAGTGCTAACACATATCAGTGTATATGGGTAAACCAAAATTAATATGGTTCTTATTTGTCTGATTCTGATTATGCCAATAACTTGTTACCCTTATGGAATATAATTTAAAAGTTTGATTTTGCTGTGTGTGTTTTTTATCCAGTAAGCAGCCAGGCCCCGGTCATCTAGCAGCGCCACCGGGTCAGGCCCTGAAGCCAGTTGATCTGACCAGTCTACGATGTTCTATCCTAGCCAGCAGTGCCTACGTCTCCTTATCCCTAGGCGATAACGTGACCACCTTGGAGTTCACTAAGCTTCTGTTGGCCCAGACTAGACTCCCGGGCTCTCTCAAGTACGTAGCACCCCCCACTAGTGAATTTTTGTGTGTATTGACCGTGTTGAATATGGCGTCACCGTTCAGATATTTGCCTACAAGGTGGCGTGTGTGTGTGCGTGTGCGTGCTTGTGCCATAGAAATCAAACCCGGGAACGCTGCATGTTGCATGTTTCTTTGATGTACGCAGGTAGACACGCATACGGTTTGACCTACAAGATGGCCACTTTCATAAAAAGGGGTTATTCAATACGGTCTATAGTCTATTTGTTTACCCCTTGCTTTTTTCTAGGTGCTTTCTGACTCTCTCTTTCTATTCATGTATTTCCACTTCACTGCGTATGTAACACTTAGTTACCTGGGGCCAATCTCCCAGAAGTGCCTAAAGGGAAGGTACACTATTGGTAATTGTCAAAGACCAGTCTTCTCACTTGGTGTATCCCAACATAAGCATAAAATAACAAGCCTGTGAAAATTTGAGCTAAATTGGTTATCAAAGTTGCGAGAAAGTGATGAGAGAAATAACACCCTTGTTGGCGAGTTTGTGTACTTTCAGATAGAAATAAAAGACTTCTAGCTAGAAGTCTTTTATTATTTTAGTGAGAAATTACCTCTTTCTCAAAAACTATGTTACTTCAGAGGGAGCCGTTTCTCACAATGTTTTATACTATCAACAGCTCTCCAATGCTCGTTACCAAGTCTGTTTTTAAGTTAATATTTGTTTTGAGTAATTACCAAACGTGTACCTTCCCTTTAAGCAAAAAATGTGCTTAAGCACGAAAATAGCTCGCTTATTTTACACATGTCACTGGTAAAAATTTCATGCCGTATACCATTGCTTGTGACTGGTATTTAGCTGGTGTTAACCTAGCATAACAATTGAGTTGAGTCTAGGCGGGTAATCTGATTTTACAAAGCAAGGATATTTTTTTGCTTAAGCAAAATTTTGTGTTTAAGCAGCTCTATGATGCTGGGCCCTGTTCATATTTGTTGTGTTGTCATTTAGCCTATTGAGGAAGACTTTTCCTAGGGTCAAAACATCAGGGCCCAATTTCATAGAGCTGCTTAAGCAAACATTTCTGCTTAAGCAAAAAATTCATTGCTTAGTAAAATCAGATTACCGGCCAAGACTCCACTCAATTGTAATGCTAAGTAAACAACAGCTTAATACTAGTCTTAAGCAATGTATATGGCAGGAAATTTTGGCCAGTAACATGTGTAATATAAGCGAGCTATTTTCGTGCTTAAGCAAATTTTTTGCTTAAGCAGCTCTATGAAATTGGCCCCAGGCCATTAACTATTTTATTTGCATTTATACCATAGGTCCTTTTGGTTGGTAAGCAGTTTGCAACGGCCGATACTATTTTAGTGTACATGTATTTGTTATTTTAAACCAGATGTGTGGGGCTATGTTGCGCCAAGCCCATTCGGAAGTATTGCTTTGTATTCTTGTTCTTGTTTGTAATGGCTGAATAAGCTTGCAGGGTCGTGCATGTAAAATTTCCATTACTGTCACATTCTATATTTTCCATTACTGTCAGGGTTAGATTTTCCATTGCTGTTGCGTTTAGATTTTCCATTAGAGGCATGTTTAGATTTTCCATAACAGTCCTGTTTAGATTTTCCATTACTGTCACATTCTATAATTTCCTTAACTGTCACGATTAGATTTTCCATTACTGTTACATTTAGATTTTCCATTACTGTCACGCTTAGATATTCCATTTCTGTCACGAATCGATTTTCCATTACTGTCACGTCCAGATTTTCCATACCTGTCAGCTTTAGATTTTCCATGACTCACGTTTAGACTTTTCATTACTGTCGTGCTTAGATTTTCCATTACTGTCATGTTCGATTTTCCATTGCTGTCACGTTTAGATTTTCCATTACTGTCACGTCCAGATTTTCCATACCTGTCAGGTTTAGATTTTCAATTACTGTCGGGTTTAGATTTTCCGTTACTGTCATGTTTAGATTTTCCATTACTGTCACGTTTAGATTTTCAAAACTGTCAAGTCCAGATTTTCCTTGACTGTCACCTTTAGATTTTCCATTACTGTCACGTTTAGGTTTTCACTTACGGTCTCGTCTTCAGGCTCTATTTCACAAAGGGTCAACTGTTACGCATAAGTCCGCATTCTAATGGGTTAACATTGAGTACTGGTATACCTTGATTGTGTTACACATAAATTAGCGCCATGTGTAGGCTTGTGCACTTTGCGTATGCTTTTACACTTCTCACCATGTTTGTATCAGACTTTCAAACATGTCCACGTGATCTCCTTTAGACCAATCAGAATGGATTTATAAACTGTCTTGGGTATTTAGATATAAGTAATGTTTTTTTACATGAATGGCGGGTATCCACTGTTTGCTATTCAATAAATAAACTAATAATAAAATGTAGATTAAATAAATTGTAATAATAATAACTGATTCAATTTGTCTGTAGATTCCTTGGTCATCTGTACGCTGCCGAGGCATTAATCAACATGGACCAGATATCAGAAGCCATCCAGCATCTAGCTCCTGATTCAGTGTGTGATGTATCCGTTGTGCTTCCTGTACTTCCAGAACATGGTTAGACGCTTAATTCAGTCTGTTTCATCTGTAGTGTAGGGATGTATAGTGGATACATAGAGTAAATATAAGAACTTGAGGGCGCACTGGTGATGCTTCTTACACAAATGCAACGGGACCACTGCAAGGAGACACGCACGATATATTATTCTGCACGTGCGCTGAATATGAAGTACACGTTGGAGTTTGTGTTTATATAACGCTGACGCAATGCTCATTTGTCAACTTACAAAATGGCCGCACAAACACATGCTAAGCAATGCCTGTTTGTTCAATATAGGAAATCGATGCATGTGCCAGGTCGCGTATTTAGGCCAGTGTGCCCTCTAGTTTTTATATAAAACTCTATGAGTGGATGTCTTCGGAAAAATTTGGTATATTCGGCTTGTGGGATTTGAACCAACGACCTCTGAATTAACTCGCCGGCACTCTACCAATTAAGCTGTCTAGCCCTTTGTCGGCGGTCTCCCTACTTTGTGAATATCTTTGTTCGGGGTTGCCAGTCAAAAGTAATAAATTGAGCAACCCTAAATCATTTCAAGTTATTATTTGGTATCGGAAATGAAAAAAGTTGCATCCCCTTATAGGTAATCTCCCGGCTGCCGCTTCCCAGGTTGTAAAGTAAACTTTGGTGTGATGCCTGGCGACTTGGCGGTTGTTAGTTGTATGGCTTCTGACTAACATCCCGAACAAAGATATTGACAAAATAGAGAGGTTTGATAGCTCAATTGGTAGAGCACCTGCCATTAATCCTGAGGTCATATGTTCAAATCCCGCTCTAGTAATGTTTCTTTGTTCAACCTCAAATCAAGAAAATTCACTTATAAAGCATCCTTTGTTTTATTTTTAGAAACTAGTTAGTTAACATTAGTAAAAGAATATTACAAAAGCAATAGTTGTGACTGTTTCATCATGTTGCCATCGTCAAGACCTTTGCTCTCTTACTATTATTAACCTCTGTTAACCTCTTGACCCAGGTGAGAGACAGGGTGATAAATCAGACGCAGGTCAGGGTGAAGGTCACGACGGAATGGAGGGACACGTAGCCGTGTCTGAATACTTCCCTGCGTCGATACAGGTCGCCCGGGCCACGATGCTCCTTAATCTGGCGTGTGCACACTCGCTGCGTAGTGAATGGGACAAGGCCAGGAAGTGCCTCAAACAGGTAAGTTTGTTTTATGTTGAGCTAGCTTGAACACTTGAATCTATTTCATATTAATTCAAAGTTCTTAATTTGAATATCTTTTTAATCAATTTCCAAAATAAATTTGTAGTTTGCTTCTGAATCTGGCTTGCGTACACTCGCTGCATAGTGAATGGGTTGAGGCTAGGAAGTGCCTCAAACAAGTAATATTTCATGACACAGGTAGCTCAAATACCTGAATTCTATCCCATATTTATGAAGCTCAAAGTTCTAAACTCTGAATCATTTGTCAGATTGATTTATTATTGATCATGATAATCAAGAAAATTTACACCTAAAAGCTGATGAATTGAAAATGTTTTGCAGATCAGTTTAATGAGTATGGAACTTGTCAAGTTTTGTTTGTGCTTGTAGCCCATTTCTGCCAAGCAGGCTTTGTTGTGCTTCTCAAAGTCTTGTGGTTTTTATAAAGTTGGGACAGAGTCAAACTTAGAAAAGCTTTCAAGCATGAATTAATTTGTAAGCAGAATTTAATATTTAAAATTCCAACACTGTACATTTTACACCCTGCTGCAAGCAAGGGAATAAACCTCTTGATTTATAAACTGAAACTTTGTGTAATTCTGTTGGAGCAAGTTGTCATTTTATGATTTTTTTCGCGGTTGACTAATTTCACTTTTATGATTTGTGGCTTATACAGACATGCAGTATGTTACCCACCAGTGAGATCCCTCAGCAGGCGCTCTTCCTTGGCATCTATATTGAGTTACAAACAGGTGAGATTCTGTTGTCCATTTCTCTTCTATTAATTTTTTAATACTTTTTACACCCTTAAAGGCAGTGGACACTATTGGTTATTGTCAAAGACTAGCCTTCACAGTTGGTGTATCTAAACATATGCATAAAAAAACAAACCTTTGAAAATTTGAGCTCAATCGGTCATCAAACTTGCGAGATAATAATGGAAGAAAAAAACACCCATGTCACACAAAGTTGTGTGCGTTTAGATGGTTGATTTTGAGACCTCAAGTTTTAAATCTTAGGTCTCAAAATCAAATTCATGGAAAATGACTTCTTTCTCGAAAACTATGGCACTTCAGAGGGAGCCGTTTCTCACAATGTTTTATACCATCAACCTCTCCCCATTACTCGCACCAAGAAAGGTTTTATGCTAAAAATTATTTTGAGTAATTACCAATAGTGTCCTCTGCCTTTAAAGGTGGAGTCGATTGGGCATTTTGTGTTTGATGTAATCCTGATTTATATGCAGAATTATCAAGAAAGATACAAAAAAACAAAGTCGGTGACATTTGTTTTGGGTCGTTAGAAGAAGTAAGAACAAAGTTTTGATGTCCGTTTCGGTTTGTTGGAATAGGCAAGAAAACAAATTTGACACCGTTTATTTTGAGCCGTTACACGAAGTAAGAACAAAGTTGATAATGTTCATTTTGGGTCGTGGACGAAAAGTTGACGATGTTTGTTTTGAGTTGTTAGACGTGTTAGAAGAAAGTTGATGCTGTTCGAGTGAGATCGTTAGATGAAAGAGAATAAAGTTAATGATGTATGTTTCGGGTGGTAAGATTAAGTAGGATCAAAGTTGATGGCGTTTGTTTTTGGTCATTAGGTGAATTACAAACAAAGTTGAACGTGTTAGAATCGGGTCGTTAGTTGAAGTAGGAACAAAGTTGATGTTAATTTTGGGTCGATTGACGAAGTAAGAACAAAGTTTTTAACTTTTTTTTATTTTGACATTTCACAAGTACAAGCAAAATTGATGGCATTCGAATTGGGTTGTTAGGTGAACATGGTGAAGTAAGAACACAGTTGCTGACTTTCCTTTTCATATTGCTGTTCACAGGTAACCATCAGATAGCATTGCAGATGGTTAAAAAGCAGCAACTGATCCCCTACCTCAAGCCGTCTGAGTCCAAACTGCTCTCCGTCGGGACAATGAGCTCCTTCAACAACGGCTCCTCATCCCAGGGGGTCTTCAGCTCCGGAACCCCCAACAAACGAAACAACAAAGACCCCTGGCAGAAGTAGACATAGCGGTGATGTAGACGCCATGTTTTATTATTTTTGATTTGAGACATCATTCAGTGATTGCTTAGAAATGTTAACTAATCCTCCGTCTTTTCTTTTCGTGACATAATGGCTACCTGGTACATAGATCTATCCAGGAACCCGAGTTCATCCAGAAACTACAGGGTACATCCTAATACTAATGGGTACATCCTAATACTATTGGGTACATCAAATAAAACTGGGTACATCAGAATACTACCTGGTACATCAGAATTCTATCAGGTACATCGGAATACAACTGTGTACATCAGAATACTATCGGGTACATCAGAATACTACCAGGTACATTATAATACTACTGGGTACATCAAAATACTACCAGGTACATTATAATACTACTGGGTACATCAAAATACTACCAGGTACATTAGAATACTACTGGGTACGTCAAAATACTACCAGGTACATTAGAATACTACTGGGTACATCAAAATACTACCAGGTACATTAGAATACTACTGGGTACGTCAAAATACTACCAGGTACATTAGAATACTACTGGGTACATCAAAATACTACCAAGTACATCAGAATACCAACCGGTACATCAGAATACTACCAGGAACATTAGAATTCTACTGGGTACATCAAAATACTACCAGGTACATTAGAATTCTACTGGGTACATCAAAATACTACCAGGTACATTATAATACTACTGGGTACATCAAAATACTACCAAGTACATTAGAATACTACTGGGTACATCAAAATACTTCCAGGTACATTATAATACTACTGGGTACATCAAAATACTACCAGGTACATTATAATACTACTGGGTACATCAAAATACTACCAGGTACATTAGAATACTACTGGGTACATCAAAATACTACCAGGTACATTAGAATACTACTGGGTACATCAGAATTTTACCAAGTACATTAGAATTCTACTGGGTACATCAAAACACTACCAAGTACATCAGAATACCAACCGGTACATCAGAATACTACCGGGTACATCAGAAATACAACTGGGTACATCCGAATACTACTGGGTACATCAGAATACAACTGGGTACATCAGAATACTACCGGGTACGCCGGAATACAACTGGGTACATCCGAATATTACCAGGTACATTGGAATAGTATACTATTGGAATAGTATACTATTGGAATAGTATACTATTCCAATGTGCCTGGTAGTACTATAGTACTGGGTACAAATACTACTGGGTACATCAGAACATGACCAGATAAAATATTCTATACAAAAATTGTATACAAAATATCCAGACATTAAAATATGCCTTTGGTGACCTTATTTTCATAGAAACAATTATATTTGGCTTTATCAGTTGGGCAATTATTGAAGTGCACAACAACATTTACAATTTTTCTCAGTTTTAGTCTAAAGTTTCCTCTCTTCCTGTCATTCTCATTAAAAAAATAGAAAGATTGTCGCCGAATTTGTACAAATGTTGAGGTAAATTTACTTCAGTTCTCGGTATGTATGATACTGTGTTGATGTGTAAATACCAGCGGTGTAATTAATTGTACAGAGACAATATGTGTCGCCACCTTTTGAGACATAGCATTTTCCTAGTACGTCACCATTCGAGGTGATGAAAATAACTGTTTTTGGAATCGGAGGAGACTCTCTCCTATCCGGGGTAGGAACATACTTCTAGGCAGACATATGCCTATTTACGCCTGTATACTCCTACGTACGCCTACTAACTCCTACATACTCCTACATATGCCTACGTACACCTATGTACGCCTACGTACACCTATGTACGCCTACGTACACCTATGTACGCCTACGTACACCTATGTACGCCTACGTACACCTATGTACGCCTACGTACACCTATGTACGCCTACGTACACCTATGTACGCCTACGTACACCTATGTACGCCTACGTACACCTATGTACGCCTACGTACACCTATGTACGCCTACGTACACCTATGTACGCCTACATTCGCCTTTTTAAACTAACATAGGCCTAGCAATATTTTTTCTGACAATTTCTTTTTGTGCTTTACAATTTTATTAAATTAGGTCTTTGTTCTTTTATTCTTTTTTGTTGTTGTTGATTGGAAGTGAAAACATGAACTTCGCTTATTTAAGGCCAAAATATTGTGGCTGGAATTCGCTGAAATGAATTAGACTTTATGCAGTGTTTTGAAGTGGCATTTGTGGCTATGGCTGTTGCTAAGGGTGTTGCCCTGGGCATGCTATGGCTAAATGCTTGTTCACATGACGAGCAAGCCGCAGCTGCAGCCACTATGACCTACGTCTCTATTGCTCTTCATAGGTGAATAACTTACTTTACAAGCTTTTACTCATAGAGCTGTGACATGACCGAGTGGCAAACATTTAGGTTATTTCTTGCTCAACACATTTTAAAAGTACCTCCACTGTGAAAACTTCTTCTTTGATATGATTTTCGGGGGATTGGAATCTTGATTTTGATACTGTTGTCAGAGTGAATAAGGAACCAGGACGCTCACATGTTTTTTTTTTTTTTCATGCTTGCCCGCATTGCTTAAATGGTAAAACACTATTGGTAATTGTCAAAGACTAGCCTTCACATTTGGTGTATCTCAACATTTGCATAAAATAACAAACCTGTAAAAATTTGAGCTCAAGCGGCCATCGAACTTCAGAGAGAGCCGTTTACTCACAATGTTTTATACTATCAACCTCTCCCCATTACTCGTCACCAAGTAAGGTTTTATGCTAATAATTATTTCAAGTAATTACCAATAGTGTCCACTGCCTTTAATATTGGCCTGCCTGTCTTCAGCACAGACATTGGTTCATTGTTTCGGGTTTAAATCTTAGAAATAAAACCATGTAAAAAACGCTCGGCTCGCTCATGTCTTCAGTCTGCTGCCCCCAGTGTCACCGATTAACCATTTGACCCCTGGCGTTGGCTGGCCGCCATCACTGAGGTCAATCACCGGAAACGTCCACTCGACTTGCTGTGCACAACTTTCAGCCAGTCTTAATTCATTATTGACCTCAGTGAGGGCGCTATTTTGAGCTTGTGATGTTGTATGCAAGGGTGTTTAGAGGAAACTTTTACTTATGCTGGAAAAACAAAAAGGCTGCCTCAAGGTATCATTGCTCTCGGCACTCTCTTGGTTCTGTTTCAATGGGAAAAGCCATGAAAACTGTGCTGATTTTTGTCTTATTTTCATGATTGAACTATTTTCGTCATAAAGACATGAAATTATTACCATGTCTTGTCTTCCATTGATGTACTGTTGGAGTATTTATTTAACTGTCGACTGTCGGCTCTCTCAGACTGTTAACCACAGAGGTTATTAACTTTTTCTCTCTTATTAATTTTTCTCTGAATATATGGCCGTTTCCGAATTGGCGCCTATGGCTTCGGCTATGACTGTTGCTATGGGCGTGTCTAAGAATGCTCCATACTTTAACACATGATGACCCCCCCCCCATAGCCTGAGCCCACCAATTTGGACACTGTCTAGTTCTCTTGAATAGTCTTAGTATGAAATACCCATATACAATGTATGTATCCAGACCTTAATAATAAGAATCAAGAAAATCAAAGGTCCTTCATGTCTTTTTGGAAACCCTGGCATTGGCTCCGGCTTTCCGGTTTTGGCTGAAGCTCTGGATTAAAGGCCTGGGGTGGATTTCACTAGGACTAGTCTTATCTTGAGTTAGGGCGAGTTACTTGTCCTAACTTAGGACTAGCTGTATGTTTTTGATATCTCTTAGGACTAGTCCTAAGTTAGGACTAGTCCTAACTCTTTGTGAAATCGACCCCTGGAAACACAGGCCTTGATAACAAGAACAAAAACTAGAATGTTAACAATGCACACCCTCGATTGGTTGAATGAGTGTGGGCCTATTCTGCGTATTGCAATTCAACCAATAGAGCGGGTTCTCTTTGCGTCGTGATCGTTATCGCTGCAGTGTGACTGGGCCTTAAACTCTTGCTCAGGCTCTTGCTTAGGCTTAGGCTTAGGCTTAATGTTACTCAGCAAGTTGACCAACCATTTGAATCAATTCGGCTGTTGTGTAAGGTGGCACAACTGTGAACTGAACTAACAGTGTATATGTGTGTACTTAGTCTTGGTTCAAGACATTTCTGGTTTTCCTTTCACGCACAGCACAGTCGATGTGGGGCTGTTGTTGAGTTGGCAGCACTTTGTGTGAGAGGTAAACGAGAAATGTCTTGCACCAAGACTAGTGTGTACTGTGTGGATGCAACTTACCAGATGATATTATTGCAGACTGGCATAGTTTATCCATCATTGGAAACCACTTTGGATGGTATTGAATAGTCAGACAGTTGTTGGGGCTAGAGCCATTACTCTCTTGATAATATACAGTGTATTTCTGGACTTTTATTTAGAGTGTGTGTAGTCAATAATTTTTTAACATGCTTGTGAGTTGTGTAAAGATTCAAATTTGTTGAATAAATTTAATAAAGAAATACAGCGGGTATGTTTTGAAAAAAAACCCACATAATGCATATTTTCAGTTATTTGTTGTTGTCAAAGTGTTCCTCCTTTAGGTGTTGCATACCGGTCACTTCAGCACCTTGCAAACTCGGCACCTACAACCTCGGCACCCAAAACCTCGGCACCTTGCAACCTCGGCACCCAAAACCTCGGCACCTTGCAAACTCGGCACCCACAACCTCGGCACCTTGCAAACTTGGCACCTTGCAACCTCGGCACATGTACAAATACAAACTCGGCACATGTACAAATACAAACTCGGCACCCAGTTGAAAAAGTTCGATTTTTTTTACACTGCGCTGTACGGTAGGCCTAATTTTTATTTAAAAGTTCAGTCCCACCATAGTCCCATAAAAAGCTTGATCCGAAGTGTCCGGTATTCCCTTGAGCAAGGCACCTAACCATAATTGATTCGCAGAATTGGGAAGGTGGTGCATTCTGCTTTACCAGCCATTCTCCTAGTGGATGATACCCATGATGTCATTCTTAAGGTCTGCAGGACTGTAAAGGGGATAACCCTGTTTCAGCCTCAGAAGTAGGTGTCACATGCCCTTTTATTATTTTGTCCATTTCCAAATGTTTTTTTTCCTTTACATATAAGTGACTTCTTTACAAATTTCCACATATCCGTGCCTCATCTTCACTGGACTCATTTAAAACTGCTCTAAAAACACACTTATATAAATCCATCTAGTCTGTTCAGTTTCTGCTATTTCATCCCACTTTTAATTGTCTTTCTTTTGTTATCATACACTTCCTGTTCAGCGCTTAGAAACCTTGTAAGTGCTATATAAATGCATGTTATTATTTATTATTATTATAAAAACTATGCAAAATTGTTTTGTATATGGCGAATAATGTCATGATGTATACAATAATTCAATTTAAGTATTGAACTAGCTACCCCTTATCAATGTCAGATTTCTTGAGTCTATAAAAACACCTATTTGAACATGTTAATTAAATGTTTGGGTCAAGTCTGCCCCCACCCCTATCATACTCAACGACCTCTTCCCTCATTCACCACATGTAGTATCCAGGAATAATACAATAAATACACACTTCAATGTATGAACAACTTGTATCTTTTAATTAATGAACTTCATTTTTTCAAGATCATACATGTATATTACAAGAATAACTTCTTTGGCTGCTTTGAGCTGCCAGGTCACAGCAACAGAGTCGTTTCACAATTGTCAGGGACGAGAAATTTCAGACTTTTATCTGAATTCAGACTTTTATTCTGTCTGCCTGGAGAAGAAAATCAGATGTTATTTTTTTCAGATGTGGATAAATTGTGCTCTTATACACTGTTTCCCAAAAGCTCGGAGGAATCTATAGCTCCAGGGGTTAGCAAAATGTGGAAAAGGCCATCCCTGAAATCTAAGTTTCTTATCTTTTTGTCGGTGACGACTCACTCCTGAATGATGCAGTTGGGATCATATCTTGAGTACACTCTTTAAAACAAATGCCATTGGCACATTTTACAAAGATTGCCATGTGTTTTTATCTACGAATGGATACCAGGGTCATGTCACACGAGGCAATTTACAGGCAACCAGTTCCAAGCAACCTCAAAGAAGAGAATCCATTCACATTTGAATGTTCACAACAACCACGTTATTCATTTGGATTGTAAAACATTGTTACTCGTGTAGTACCAACGTTGTCCTGTAGCATGGCGTCTCCAAACTGCCTGTACTGAAAAGTTGCCTCGTGTGCCAAGGCCCTTCCTAAGGGATGTTACATCCTTGTTCAATTTTGCAAGAATGTTTGTACGGCTAAAATGTATGATTTGAAACATGTACATATTATTGCCTGTATTAGATTTGTTACTGTGGGAAGAAGTCAACCTTGATATAGACCATGTAACCTTTGTTTTGATTTTTTTACAAAAAGAGCAACATTTAACATTCCAGTGCATTTTCAGGCAGGCAGGATAGTGCACTAGTCAATTCGGAAAGCTTTTACATTTTCTATCATTACTACCACTCAAAATCGGTAATTATATAAAATTTGTTAAGATGTGCACCCTTTTTCCATATCAAAAGTTAATATAAATCAAAAGGCGCAATCTCCATAAGCCTTTTTGAGGTATGGCGGACGTGATAGGAGTATACTGTTTGGTTTGGGTGTAAATTACCCAAACCTAATGGTGTTGTATGCCATTTCTCAAAAAGGCTTATTAAATTGGCACTGAGTACACAGTGTGCTGAGATAATTGTATGTGGTGCACTTAAAACAATAAATGATCAGTAAGATTATGGTTAGATTAGAACTGTAAGCTGTGTACACATTGTGCATGTAGGAAATCCAGGCTCTGTGACTCTTGAAATGCCAGTGTGAAATTGTACATGATCTATAGTCTTGTTGACGTTGTTGCTGAGACCTGACAGCTCAGTCATTATTGGCAAGATAATCAGTCATTAATCTTATTCACAAACATTTTATTTTAGCTAAAAACCTGTTTTTTGTTTATTTAATGATAAAAAATATAAAAAGCTCTGCATAGATACTTTTCACTATCAGTTAAAACTTGCTTTAAACTTAGTTGAAAACTCTGCACACCCGTATGCATTTTTCCCTAGATTGTTTTTCAAATGTTCTGCTTTTGTTTTTGCAGTTTATGTTCAAAATAATTGATTGATTTAATGATTGATTGATTTTGTTGGGGGCAAGAAAAGGCATTCTTCGGCATCCTGTAAAAATACACAATTATAATTTATACACAAAATTGGTTGTTGGCACAATGTTTTAAATAGAACTTACAATTCAGTTTACAGAGTAGCACCACAGGACGTCTTTTAAGAAAGCTCAGAAAAAAATTACTTTAACCAATCAAACTTAATCGTTTACCTAATTTGCAGTTGCGGATTGCGCACTTCTTCATGTGAAGGTTTTTTGTTCAATTGGCTGGACAATTTCAAGAGTGGATTTATTCATTTATTTAATTTTCCTGAAATAAGTGGGGAAAATGGTGACTTGAGACACTAAATGTAATGCATCATTGTTGTTTAATGCAAAAAATAATTGGAAAAAAAAAATAAAAAATCTAAAACATTTGTAACAGAACTTTCTGTACAAGTTAAATCACTGCACTGTTAAAGATTCATTTAGGTGAGGTCAAATGCTTGCAAATAAATTTCCTATTAACGGGTCTGAACACCACAGTTAAAGCTTATATAACAAAAATTATTTATTGTAACAGCAATTTATCTTACATTAAAATAAAGTTAACAAATATTTCCGGTAACAGATTTTGTGCAATATGACACTTTTCAAGAGAATGAATATCAATTTTTTTTAAAGATCATGTTGGAGCAATTTTAAAAAAAGTATTGCATAGACACGAGTACAAACTAGTGTTAACACGGGCAACCTACATGTAATTGTCAAACGTCAAGGGTCATTGACCAACTCTGAGGTCAAGGGTTAGCTTAGGTCATCCTGCAGATTGTGATCAATATACTAGCTTTCCGAACCCCTAAACTTCTGTGATTATAAAGTTCAACTCAAGTCAATTTTGAAATGGGGTGAATTTTCATTGTTATACATGTAGAACAATGAAACAATAGTCTAATTCCTTATTGGTTTTTCGGCAAAATGCAATCAAGAAGTTTCTTTTAATGGCGAGTGTTCACGGTCACGATCCCAGACTCCCACAGAGCAACTGAAATGGGTCTTAAATATGCAACTGTGAATGATTAGTCTGGTGACTATGAAAGTTATTCACCACTTTGCCATGCCTAATGCCTGGGTCTCTAAACAAAGATGGCTGTGGCAGTCTACACAGTAGGGGGTCCAACTACAACATCGGGCGTTGGGACACCTTCCTTCTTCACCTCAAATGGTTCCTTGACCTCAATGACCCCGCAATCTGCGATAACCGTGGCCTTCAGAGGGCGGTCTTTATCATCTGTCTCGAGGTCCTCGATCGTCCTGATGATGTCCATGCCCTCTAGGACCTTGCCGAAGACCGTGTGCTTGCCGTTCAACCAGGCTGTCTTGACTGTGGTGATGAAAAACTGGCAACCGTTGGAGTTTGGTCCTGTGTTTTTAAATAGAAATATTTGGTTCTCAAAATACATAATGGTGTAAAACATCAAATCTCTGTTCGCACTGTTCCGCCATCTTGGTCCCCTTCCATGCAAATCAATGAAATCAAACTGTCGAGGCTCAGTGGCCAAATATTCTTGTAGTGTTGTATGTCTTGGTATACCTCCTTACTGCGTTGTAGACAAAAAAACATGCCCTAAGGTGGTGGCAATCTGATAAAATGCAGTTCTGGCATTAAATCTCGACCTTAACTCTTTCAGTGCCTGTTTTTTGTTTGCATTTCGAACCTTAAAGTCACCTGGAAGTGGTATTTTTTCAAAATAAAGCTTTTGTCACTAATATATGTGTTTTGATGAGTGGAATGTGAATAAACAGTTAACTAAGGTTTCAAAAAATCAGTTCTTATGTTGTTTACAAATTTAAGAGTAGACCCCATTTAAAGTAAGTCATGAAAACAAAATAGGTGTTGCAAAACTAAAAAAAATAAAATAAAGAAACAAAACAAAACAAACTGAAAACAACTCAAAAGAATGTTCTTTTTTTTTTTCTGTGATTTTGTCCAGCCCTAAACTTTACCTGAGCAGTGAGCACAAAGCATTTCCCGCAGAAACTTACAACATAGCACCATCAGCCCGATCATTACGAGTCCTTATTCTTATCCAGAATGACCGAAATACATTTCAAACCGACGGACACTATGTTATCCCTGTTAACAAATTCCCAAGAGCAGTTAATTAGACCTTTTATAATTTATAAACAAACATCAGGCCTTCACCTTTAAGAGGCCAGGATTTCATTTTGCAACTATTCTGTAATTATGTGTTAAAGGCATCGTACACGTTTGGTAGTGACTCAAAACAACTGTTAGCTTGAAAACTTACTAGGTAACAATAGTATAAACATTGTAGGAAACAACTCCCTCTGTAAAAAGAGCTAATTTCTCACTCAAATAATAAAAGACTTCTGGCTAGAAGTCTTTTATTATTTTTACTACATGAATGATTTCGCTCATCCTTTCCAAACATACTGCTACAGATTTTCGCCGAAATCTAAAAAACGCTTACACCTTTTGAAGTGAAACTTTTACAGGTTAGTTTTATTGGTCATACATTCAACAAACATTAGCGCCAATTACCAAACGTGTACGACACCGTTAAAGAAAGTAGTTATGCTATTGGGTTTAACTATATACAGAATTTATTGAACGACTAACTTTTCATGGTAGACTTGGATTCAAGCCCTCATTCTTACAACTTCCTGTCGAGACTATTATCATTGCCACGCCCTAGTGGTCAGACAGCATAAAGTCTGTGTCTGGGAAAGTCACAGCCGACTTCAATGACTTGAATTCAAGTCTAGCTATATATGACCCAAATTTTATGAAGCTGCTTAGCAGAGAAATGTCCTGCTAAGCAGAATTGTGTTAACCAGCCAGAATACTACATTCTTTTCTTGAATTCAAGTCTAGCTATATGAGCCAAATTTCATGAAGCTGCTTAGCAGGAAAGGGTTACCAGCCATAATGCCTTACACATTGTTGTGATTGGTGCCTCGTTTTTTTAAGCAAGCTTATTCAGTTTGATAGTAAAACAGTATCTTACCAGCATTGGCCATGCTGAGCCATCCGGGTCCATAGTGCTCCAGATCAAAGTTCTCGTCATTGAAGTATTGTCCGTAGATGCTCACTGATCCAGTCCCATCGTTCGCTGCAAAGTCTCCACCTGTTTTAAAGGGAAAGTATATCATTTGTTTTTGGAACCACTTAATTGTTTTAAAGGGAAGGTACACGTTTGGTAATTACTCAAAACAAATATTAACTTGAAAACTGACTTGGCAATGAGCATTAGAGAGCTGTTGATAGTATTACACATTGTGGGAATCGACTCCCTCTGAAGTAACATAGTTTTTGAGAGAGAGGTAATTTCTCACTAAAATAATAAAAGACTGCTAGCTACAATTCGTCCAACAAGGGTGTTTTTTTCTTTCATCTTTTTCTCGCAACTTCGATGACCGATTGAGCCCAAATTTTCACAGGCTTGTTATTTTATGCTTATGATGGGATACACCAAGTGAGAACACTGGTCTTTGGCAATATTACCAAACGTGTTCAGTGCCTTTAATCCTTAAAAAGTGGTAGTGTATACACAATAAAACTAACATGTGAAAATTTGATTTCAAAAGGTGGCCGCCAAAATCTGGAGCGAATAATCTGTCAACGCACGAAGAACAATCCCTTCAAAAGAATACACTATTTGCTTCTCAGATTCAAATTTTGGGGCATACAAACAAACTGATGTACATGCTTTTTCATAACGACATTACTTCGATACAAAATGTCTCTAAAAATGCTTTATACTATTAAAAGCTGCCGTAGGCTTCTAACCAAAAGTTTTTATTGCCACTATTTTTTAGAGTTTTTAGTAAACGTATATGAAGATCTGCCCTTTAAATGTAACAATGATTAATGCCTTGACCTGAACTTTACAAATTCATCATGACCAGAATCGACCTCTGACCTAAGCCAAGCCACCTGCCAAGAACTGGTAAATTTTTCTGTGGTGTTGGCAAAACTCAAATTACTGGCCCCTGGTGGGTGTCATAGAAAAACCAAAGGCAGCTGGCAATATCATTAAAATCGGTATGGTGTCTAGAATTTCTTTGGTTAAAAACTTGAAGTATAAAGTTATCCCTTGTAATTGTTGGTGAAAAATGTGAATATGTTTCTTTCCTTTGAATTTGAATCAAAGTTCACCATAATTATGGCACTTTGGATTGTCTGTAAATTGTGTTCTCAATTGCTCAGTAATTTTGCAGTTGTATTTGAGTTGTGTATAATTTTTGAGTTCTGATGAAAAACTTTTGAAAATAAGGCCATTTTAGATTCTGATGCAACCCTTTTTTGTTTTAACTAAAGGTAAATAGAGGATTGGTAAAAAAACATACATCATCGGTTAATTTTAATCTGAAAGCTTACTGACAATGAAGTTCATAAGAGAACCATTTTTTAAAAGTGAAATGAAGTCATAATCAAGAAAACTGTGTCTGAAAACCTAAACAAGTTGATTTTGGTTGTAACAACCAAAATTCAGGACAACTTGTTCAAAAGCTGAAAGTTGTGCAAAGTTTGTTCACTCTTTTCTCTAGTTGCCATAATGTAACCCAGGAGGGTTATGTTATCGCAACTATATTTTCTCAAGACCCACACAAAGGATTAAGCCCAAATTTTCACATGTTTATGGTTGATCACACAACACACCATGAACACTGCCACTATTTTGTCAACTCTACAAATCCTGATTATGATTTTTGTTTCAGTTTGGGAGTTTTTTTCCTTAGGAAGGGGGTGGGGGATGGGCACCAATGTCCTTAACTGACCTTGGATCATGAAGTCCTTGATAACTCTGTGAAACTTTGTATTTTTGTATGAGTCCTCTCCCTTCTTTGCTGTGGCGTATGTGACAAAGTTCTTGACAGTCAATGGGACGGCATCACCAAACAGACCGAACACCACTCGTCCCCTCTCTGCGTCGTCTATCAGGATGTCGAAGTAGACTTTCGTTGTTACGATTGCCTTCACATTTTTCTGACTGGTTTCAGGCTGCAAATTTTCAGTTCAAATTCTTAATTAAATAGAGATAAGTTTGGCACAAAGGGTTTGACGAGTTTGCATTTGCAGAGTTGCATTCGTCACTGGACTGATGATTGCTGACTGAAAGAATGTTCTTAAAGGGAAGGTACACCTTTGGTAATTGTCATTGTCAAAGACCAGTCTTCTTACTTGGTGTATCCCAACATAAGCAAGAAATAACAAGCCGGTGAAAATTTGAGATAAATTGGTCATCGAACTTGCAAGAAAATGATGAGAGAAAAAACACCCTTGTTGGACGAGTTTGTGTGCTTTCAGATAGGAATAAAAGACTTCTGGCTAGAAGTCTTTTATTATTTTAGTGAGAAACTGTCTCTTTCTCTTTTTTATACTATTAACAGCTCTCCACTGCTCTACCAGTCAGTTTTCAAGTTATTATTTGTTTTGAGTAATTACCAAACATGTACCTTCCCTTTAAGGTTTATAGTTTCTATGATAACTGCTATCCATGGAGTTATGAATGAGGGGAGAGGCTTTAGAAATAACCCCTCCTTTTCTCTTATACCCCAAATCCACAAACAATATATGACTCATAAATCATAATTATGACTTATATGCCATGCTAACTCATGGAGACACAAAATCTGACTCATTCTAAGTCTATGAGATATTAAAGTGATAGTTATGGGTTTTTAAAATGTTTTTTTTTTTCTCTCAGTTTTACTTTCATTCATGGATGCTTCAATAAGGATAACATCAGACCCATCGTAACTTGGAAAATGCAAAAAAAAAAAAATGAAGGATTAAGCCAACTGCAGAGCCCCAGTTTAATACTGGGTCTAGAAATAGAACGTGGAAAGAAAAGCCCCCCAAAATTGTTCATGAATACAAGTATTTTGAAATAAGTATTTCTTAACAAATAAGAAGTATTTCTTAACACATTCAAATGTAGTTGCAACCTATGATATGATTAAATTATTATTCCAACATATATAAACGGTGGAAGGAATTCAAGTTGGGATCATTGCAATTGCAACCCTCCTACACCGACCGCCACCGACGGCCCGACCGTGACGAGCCTGTACGGCCATATAAAACAAAATCAGCTACGTAGCCTACGTGTGACGTGTACGACCCCAGCCCCAGGGGGTTGGGGTAGGCAACTGACTTTTTCAGTCCTAAATTCGGGCAAAACATTGGGACTTGACTTCGGGAATCAAGAAGAAAACACGGACATATAAAAAGAAGAAGCAAACCAAACCACAAAAACTGTTTACAACACCTCCATGCTCTGTATCAGAAATTTAGGCTACTTGGATGATGGAATCACATTCCTTAGTATTCTGTGCACAATGTTTAGTAAATCATAAATCAACCCTTAGGCTTTTGTCCACATCGCTCCCATTTATTTACAAGATTGAAAACAAAACAATACACAAGAACAATGTTTAGTTAAAAAAAATATATACACATATAATTGCGTGAAAAGGGATGTAACAAAAGTAGTTTTATTTTCTTCAGTTCTGCTGACCGCTAGCTCGCGGCGTCGTGAGAGGTCAGCAACTTCAAGTTTTCTGAAAGAAATTCTTAAAACCAGTGGTGTGGAAAACGGAACAAAATAACTTTAGACAAAGTACAAAATGTAAAGAATTAACTTACCGCAGCCTTGCCGCACACATACAGTGTGAATAGAACTAAACAACAAAGTAATTGATTCATTTTGAATGGAATCAAAGTTGTACTTCTGAGCGGAGAGTTGATAAAAATGTCGTCTGGTTCGGTCTGTGGATGTTGAGAAAATGACACCAGATTACAACTGTACTCGTGGCATCCAACGTATTTCTTAATCAGAGGCCCTTCGAAGGGACAGGAAGCCCAGGCTAGTCTTGTCAGCAAACCAGCGGAGTTTCAGGTTTCACACGCCACGTATACAAAATACTGCCAGACCATAATGTCCTTGCTATAGGATTTGACCTCCACATACTTGCAGGGTGTCTGGATTCTTATAAGTTCACCAAGTATGAAAAAATAGGGACCCCAAAAATAAATAAAAACACTACAGGAAGTCCTTGGTCAGTGACAAAATTCTTCGAGCTAATAATAGGGTGTATGTGCAGTGTGCTATAAACAACAAGTGTTATCATAATTGCAAATGAGTTGATTTTGTTTTCAAGTCTACCGTGCGTTGTTATGTACCTATACATGGTGACTCAACGGTTCGGTTCTGCCATTGTTCTACCACCATGAGTTCTATATACACCCCACCAAACATAGACGGCACAAAATGCCAAAGAAAGTTGTTGTGATTTACAATGAAAGCACAGCCTTTTTAACAAATTATGTGCTAATTCACTAGTTCTAGATAATTTCCCTTCACAAAAGTTCCAAAAAATCCTACAAACAAAATAAAGGTTTTTTTTCTTCATTTTTAAAATATTTTTTATACAGGCCCAGGGCCTATAACTGGATTTGAACGTCATTGAATGACAAAGTAAAACATATCTTGAATTGTTGTTACTATGGATTTAAAGCTTCCTTCATTGGTAACCCTCAACTTGCCCCAGCAAAAATAATTAGCCAGTGACATCTCGTAAAAAGTTGTAAGCCCATTGGCCCACCTGTCTCTAAAAACTAGTATACAAATTAGTCATCCGATTATCCAATCGAAGTAGACCTTTTGTTGGCGACTGTCCAATGGGATCGCTATGCACCGGTCACTGACATTGCAGGCATCTTACCGTCCACGCCCCCGTTGCATGCGTTGACAACTTAGAAAAGCATGAGTGCGTGGTTTTTTTTTAGGGCCAGGATCTTTGACGGGGGTCACCCTCTGAGATGCCAGTAAAGTGAAACGTTTTTACTATGAACACTCACTGGATCCCTCCCTATCCGTACAACAAGAGTTATAGCTTTTTCAAACATTATTTTCCACTAATTTAGGGCAGACTCACAACCGTCCGTTGGAGATAAATTCTGGGTTGTGCGTCATGTGAAAAGGGCTTTGCTTTTGTAACAATGAGTTTCCAATAAAAATATAACACTCATATGAAAATGAAGTTCTCGTAGTTTTTATTATTGCATGATGACCAAGCCCGTCAAATTACAAAAATACATTTGCCATTGAATTTGATGTTTTCTGCATCACAATGTCAAACCATAGTCAAACCATGGAGGTAGAAATACCTCCACGGTCAAACGGGTATGGCCCTATATTTTTTAACCACCAACCTCTTCCCGAATCACCTTCTGCTAAAAAAACACGGTCTGGCAATACTGTCATGGCCTTATTTTTGCTTGATAGTAGAAATTTAATGTCAACCCCATCATGCGCACGGGTGTGATTTGATGTCACTTCTGTTGATATAGACTTGGAATTGGGCCATTGACAGCCCAGATTATTATGTTGAGGCATGGAGGAATAAACTAGCTCCATGGTTGAGGGGCTACCTCTGACCATGGTTGAATAGATCTAGCCGGTGTCAGATGCAATGTGTCCGCCATGCAATTGCAATACCGTCCGCGCGCCCCGGACACTTGTGCATATGCAATCGTGTCCGGGGCTATGCAAAAACCGTCCGGTTATGACTGTACTTACGTGTACGTGTGCGCGTAAGGAAGCGAGCGTGAATGCACTGAACGTATAAAGCAGCATGAATATTCACGTATTTTATAATGCAGCGAATACCCAACGGCCGAAAATTTCCCGTCATTCATGATAAGCACCTACTACCTTGTAAAAAAAGGGCGAAAGTGTTCCGTCGACCAGCGTTTAATAAACTGCAAGGACGGTTTTGCACGGGGCGGACACAACTGCATATGCAAATGTGTCCGGGCGGACAAAATTGCATTATGCAGCAGCGTCCGGGCGGACAAGATTGGATATGCAAAACCGTCCGGCGGACATTTTTGCATATGCAATAATGTCCTCCGGATAGTATTGCATAAGAACATAATTGCATGTGACACCGGCCTGACTTGGCCGCGTTAATAATAAAATAATAAAAATGGGACTTACACAAGTCTAGTAAGTGTAAAGTGTAAATTGAACTGTCTGGTATCCAGACTCTAGGTCGTGAAGAGAGATCACAGACAATTTAGACTGATACTTCCGAATTTTCGATCTTCGACAGCGAGCTGAAAATCTGCCACCTTTCGCCAGAATGTCTCCTAAGATTTAACCCTTTCATTCCATAATAAAAGAAAAATATCTACAAAAGGACAAGGAGAGTGTCTGCCGAACAATGGCGACCCGAAGTTTAACGGAAATCTTCATTTTGATGCGAAACAACGCCAGTCAAAGTCGGCACATCTTTTCCGAGAATGTGAGTATTCATCAGCCGGGTTCACACCGGGGAGGTCGTGGGGCCTGCAGCAGTGCAAGCAGGGTGGCTGTTTGTGCTGACGATGTGGTGGTGGTAAGTCCGACATTGCACTTTTCAAGCATCACACTCACTCCTGCCGCATGCACCTTTCTGTGTACAATTTAGACGTGTGGCGTGTTGTGTGGTGATTGAAATGCATGTGGACTTTCCTGACTACACACTGTAATTGTCATTGTAATGTTGTATTTTGTATGTAACCTTGTGCAACCCGTTTGTTTCTTTTTTGATAATTATGTTTTCATTAAATGAACACGTTGCCTTGGATCGGTCGAGTTGGTCTTTGAAAATCGTCCTGTAACCGTTTGTTATAAAATGCATATGGGCAGAAAGATGTTGTAAAAAAAGAATTCAATGATTCCCACAAATATGCCTCGAAATTGCATGGTTTTCTTTTTACCTCGTCGACTAACACGGTCGGCTATTTATGGGAGTCAAATTTTTGACTTCCATATATGACTTCCACTTTATAGTGATACTTGTGTGGATCATTATATTCTACTTTTAAAACATCTTTCTAACCATATGCATTTCATAACAAACGGTTACTAACGCTTTTTATAGACCAACTCGTCCGATGCAAGGCAAAGTGTTCCTTTAATTTGCCTAAACAAAATTACCGGTTTCCTGGTAGTGCAGGTTTAACTCTACATTGTTCAGTTACGTGAAGACCCTCCCGCCCCATAAACCCTTTTTCTTGCTCACAATACTGATTAATCCTCAATTGTGAATGTAGTGACAGTAATAAAAGTAATAATAATAATTTGACTTAAAACATTTGTTTGGCAGCGTGGGACTGTGATGTATATTTTGTCAACACTGATCATGCGCAGTGACTGTTTTTGGGACTTAATTTTTGGACCATGATCCCATTGGGACTATGGGAGCCACAAATCAGAAAAAGAAAAGGTTATGATGGTTATATACAATCCCTTAAATGTAAGAGTAAACTTTCAAATGAAGAAGAATTGGGGTGTGGGGGGGGGGGGGGGGTAGGGGCGGATGAAAATAGCAGTACCAGGGATTTGCACTTGCTACACGATTTTTTAGTGGAAGCATTCGACTGAGCAACACTATAGTGTGGTAAAAAAAATCCCTAAAACTAATACTTTAAAGTTAGTCATTATTGTCGCCTAATCATGTAGATGCCAATTATTGAATGATGAATATTACGGTCATTCCTTGACAAATCAACTAAGAGTTTCCCTCGACCTCTCTGATTTTATCAACGAATGTACCAAAAAGGCTTGCTCTGGCCTCTTTAGTCAGATATACTATTAAGTAACTAATTAGCTATACAAGGTTAACTATTTTAGAAGCAGATTTTTAAAATTGTTGGTATGTGAACTGATGTAGCATCTTAAAAGTGTTTACACTATTAAAAAGGTGCTGGGACAGCGCATTCATTATCCACTGCCAGAAACATAAGGGCATGTCCCTTCTCTCAGCAATAAGTGTATTGGTTCTTTTATTTGCATTAAGCAGCATTATACAACTAAGTTAACAACACACTAGGTAGAAACACACATGACCTACAGCTTATGCCCCATCTGAAAGCTGAGGTCTCGAAATCAAGCATCTAAAAGCACACAACTTGTGTGACAAGAATGTTTTTTCTTCCATTATTCCCTCGCAAATTTTGACGACTAATCGAGCTCAAATTTTCACAGGTTTTGCATTTTAGGCAAATGTTGAGATACACTAAGTTAATAGATTGGTCTTTGACAAACCAAAGGTGTCCAGTGCCTTTAAGGCAATGTACGAGGGATCAAAGTTGTCCCAAAGTGTTTGAATATGTGCAAGATTTGCGCAGTTAACATCCATGGAGTAAAGTACTTTGCTATTATTCTTGTGAGAAAGTGTCAGTCAGGTTGCATGTGATAAAACACTATTTGTGATGTTAAACTCAATGTTTTTTTCTGTTTCTGTGCCGTTCAGGTTCCAGATGACAGAATGGCATTGGTTTCCGGTCTGTCTAATGATCCAGATGCTGTCGTTGGTGCTACCAAGATATCAATCCCTCCTGAATGGTAGGTGAAGTAGAAAATTGCTTTCTTCAAGATCTCTCGTTGCGACTAGTTTGTTTTGGTCTGTCTTAATGTTTTGCAATTTTAACTCTTCGGATTGTCCTGTAAGGTTCTTGTATTTTCAGTTTGTTTGGATTGCTGTATATTTTCCTGTTGTAAAAGGTTATATTTTTATAATTATTTTGTTATGCGCTTGTGTACATTTTATGGAATGGGCGCAATATAAATGAATAAATTATTATTAATTATTATTACCTCTTTGTAATTTTAACCCTTCTACTGTCTGATCTTTCAATAGCATCCTTATTTAGTGTTGAAGTATGATACATGTAGATAAGCTTTGCAAGCCTGCACTAATATGGTGAACGCATCTACACAATGCACCCATGTACATGTACTCAAAGTTTTGTAACACCTATTACAAAGATTCTGCCTCGTGATCGGTTTGTACAGCACGTCACATGGTACACGTATGCCTTACTTTTTAAAAACTAGAAAGCCATGTGAACATGACGCGCTATACCTGTAGGAATCAATGTACTGTGCCCAGAACAGCCAATGTACTATACCTGAAGCAACCAGGCAGTGTACTACATCCATAGAAACATTGTGGCGTTGTAAAACAAATATTGTCTGCTTTTACTCGTGCTATGGTAAAACCTACATATATGACTCTCTTGTTGATATGAAGTGCATTCGGAATTCACCTCAGGGCAGCAGGGAAATTGAATGCGCCGCATATCACCGCAGAACTCAAGTCTTAGTTTTAACCATAGCGCTCAAAGCAGTAAATATTTTTATACTATGCATGGTTGTGGCATCATAAACGACTCTGTAAACCCATCGAGTTGAATAGTTGAAAATACTACCACAGGGTGGGAGGGTCAGAAGCATTTCACAGAGGGAAAGAAGACGGTCATCGGGGAATTTTCTTTAAAAGCTTCATTTTTATGATGCCAGTTTTATAATCATCTATTTTGATGATCCAATTTAGGTAAACTGCAGAGAAACTGTCAATACTGATAATTTTCTCTTTTATGCTCAATGTTCTTATTTCATGTGCAATCTTGTCAAATGGTAAAGATGTTTTTCTTTTCTTCTTCTCCTTTGCAGGGTTGATGCAGTTGAAGAAATTTCATACGATACGACAAGGATACAACAGAAAGGTGAGTACATGTATTCAAGTGCTCAGTTAAGATGAATAATAATAAAAAAAATAATAATTTTGGGGGCTAATCATCCTTACTCGCAGCTAAGAGCTGAATTGCGAAGGATGCGACTACAACGTGTTCCAGAAGCTGGCATGCAAGGGCGCCTTTGGCTGCCAGCCACATCAACCCATTATGACCACGGAGCAAAGCCAAGATCAAAAGTGTTTGATTTTTCCCGAGGGAGGAAAACCGGATGGTCTGGAAAACCCTCGTGGCACAGCAGAGAACCAACGCACAACTCAACTCACTTATGGCCCTGGCCAGGAATCGAACTGAGGTCACCTTGGTGAGAGGCGAGTGCTTTACGCACAAGCCAACCGTACCACCCATAGGGGTCAGACCATAGGGGTCAAACCGCAGTTGGTCAGACCGCAATCGGTGGTTGACTCAAGTTCTTTAATTTACGGCATGTGGGTTCAAATCCTGTCCTGGTCAACTGTGACATTTGTGTCCTTGAGCAAGTCACTTTACCATTATGGCTACTCTCAACTCAGGAGTACAAAATGGGCCCTGCTGAGAGCTGGGCCCAATTTCATGGCTCTGCTTACCACCGAATTCTGCGCTTATGATCACCATTCCCCGCTTACATGCGAGCGCCGAATTTCGGGCTACCTTTGTGAGCGTATACGCACGCGCAGAAGCCAAAACTCACCGCTTACCCGTGAAATTAGGTTGCCGTAAGCACAGAATGCCCTGGAAATTGTCCAAGTCGTTCAAACTGGATATAAACACTGGCCTGCTGAGCCATATCGGCTCAATACAGACTTGCTTACTTTACATTTTTCAGCTACTTTTTTTCAAGAAGTTCTTCTACCTGTCCACAGTCACACTATAAAGCAAATATAGGGACTAACATATGTTTCTGGTTTTATGTTGACAGTAAAAGAATTGGGCCTACTTCATGACAAGCATCTGACGAGACCAACGCTAGATGACAGTATGGAGGAAGAACATGCTATTGAGATTGCAACACAAGAAATTACACAAGTACGTTAAGCCAGCAATGGCCCTAGACTATGTTGAGTGGTGTGGCAATTGATCTGATACAGGCCTTGGGAAAGGGCACCCTAGGAGGAAATTGTAAATTTCTACTGGCGCATTGCAGGGGCACCAAGGCAATGACCAGGGGCATGGAGGGAATCACCTTCGTTGCCTCAGTGAAGTATCAGGCCTGCTGATATATACAGGATTGGCCCTTATCTTGTTCAGGGACCGGTTAGCCGGACCAGGGCCCAATTTAATAGAGCTGCTAAGCACAGAAATTTGCTTAGCATGAAATTTCTTCCTTGATAAAAACAGGATTACCAACCAAATTTTAACGTGATTTTCAGGATGAGCAAACAACAGCTGATTACCAGTAACAAGCAATATGCAACAAATGGAAATTTTGTCTATAATCCTGTTTTTATGAAGGAAGAAATTTCATGCTAAGCAAATTTTGGTGCTTAGCAGCTCTATGAAATTGGGCCCAGTTAGCTTGTCATTTCACTAGTCTGATAGCTTTTTCACTGACCACTTTGAGTGAATTTTGACTGGTCCTCAGGTGTTTTAAATGGCACTTGGCCAGCGGACCACTGTTATGTGAGAGCATTAATACCTTCCAAAATGATGCAGCAAATATTATTGTTATACCTCGGTAACAAACTGTGGAGTTTGATTGGTCGAGAACCAATCATGTGACGCGCATCAAACACATGGCTCGACAGGCCGGGTACCATGAAAAGTGATGTACACTGGTGTACATCACCTTGATCGTTCCCGGCATTGGACGATTTCCAGCGCTGTGTACGAAACAACCGCGGGGTCGAGGGAATTGTTTCTTGTTCGTCTGCTTATTAAACAATGAATAGTCCGTCGTAATAATGTTTGAAGATGACAACAGAATTTTGAGAATAACAATTATACAAAGGTATAACAAAACAGTTGTTGCACTCTGTGACTGGGGTCCATGGGTTTTGTACAACGCAATAGACCCCATCACAGCGTGCAACAATTGTATACTATGAAGGGTCTATAGTCTGGATCTAGTCATGGCCAGATTGTTTATGATATTTTTTAATAGCACTCTTCTAGACCAGACTAAAAACAACAAGAATAGACTGGATTAGATCACAATAGAGTAGATCAAACCAGATAAAACTAGACTGGACTAGTTTCCAATAGCGCTCTGCTAGACCAGACTGGACTACTTTGTACTGGACACCACAATAAAAACAAGATTAGATCAGATTAGAATGAATCAATCTAGTTAAAACTAAACAAGACAATATTGGTTTTTGATGGTTGTCAGATTGCACCATATACTGGTCTAGACCACCCGGTTCGAACCAGATTGAACTGGACTAGATCAGATACGGTAAGAATTTCACCTATATTTTACCTATTTACCCCCTTTCACCAGATGTTCCACAGATGTCAAAGGGCCATTCAGGCGATTGGAGGGAAGAGCAGGTACGCCTCGGGACAGGAGCAGAAGGTCACTAAGAACATCATGTCTTCGTTAGCGGGGAGGTTACAAGAGCTCTCCATCAACTTCAGAAAATCACAGTCAAATTATTTAAAACGTAAGGGCATGTGTCATAAGGAAATGTGTTTCCCAGAGATTCTGTCCCCCATATAATTATAATAATAATTTGGGGGGGCTAATTTCGAGAAGCTGGCATGCAAGGGTGCCTTTGGCTGCCAGCCACATCAACCCATTATGACCACGGAGCACAGCCAAAGATCAAAAGTGTTTTTTTTCCAAGGGAGGAAAACCGGATGATCTGGAAAACCCTTGTGGCACAGCAGAGAACCAACGCACAACTCAACTCACATCTGGCCCTGGCCTGGAATCGAACCAGGGTCACCTTGGTGAGAGGCGAGCGCTTTACGCACAAGCCAACCATTAATTGGAAATTAACATGGGATGAAGGAGTAGAATTCCAAAGAGGGTGCTATCAGAAGAAGTTTGTACACAGTTCGCCATGTGGGGGGACAGAATCTATGGGGGGACAGAATTTCCTGCCACACCGGCACTCATGTCATGAGGATGCCGGATTTGACAATAATTTTGAGACATTTATTTTTTGCCATCATTCTAAGCGCGCGCGCGTAATCTATTTCTAAGTGCGCGCGCGTAACCTTTTCTAAGGGCGCGCGCATACACACAACCCACGCACAACATACTCTTCACAAAGTGGTTGAAAAAATATTTCAATCCTCGAACTATCAGCTGTCAAAGTGTCTGTAATTTTATTTTTTTAATGTTTTTTAATAAAAGGGCATTTATGAATGAGAATAAGAGTAGTGACTCGTTCTTACACGTCCGTTTAAAACCTTGCAGGGTCGTTGCCGTGTGATATAGGCCCTCGCCTTCGGCTGGGGCTATTATCACACGGCAATTCGACCCTGCCGGTTTTAAAGGGCCGTGTAAGAACTCGTCGCTACCCTTTTATTCCCTTATTTGAAAATACAGTGACAGATTATTTTTATGTTTTCTCAGCAAGTAGACACTGAATCCAGCTGACACTTTCACGCTTTCACAATTTTCAAATTCTAGCACCAAGGATACTGTTCCCAGATGCTCCTTAGAATCTATAACTCCAGAGGTTACTAAAAGGCTAAAACATGCCGGCTGAATTTTTGGCTCTAGTTTCAGACCTTGTTTTAAGCAATTAAAGGCATTGGACACTATTGGTAATTACTCAAAATTATTATTAGTATAAAACCTTACTTGGTTACGAGTAATGGGGAGAGGTTCTTAGTATAAAACATGGTGAGAAACGGCTCCCTCTGAAGTAACGTAGTTTTCGAGAAAGAAGTAATTTTCCATGAGTTTGATTTCGAGAACTCAGATTGTGAGGTCTCGAAATCAAGCATCTGAAAGCACTTTGTGTGACAAGGGTGTTTTTTCCTTCATTATTATCTCGCAACTAACTGTGACGACCAATAGTGAAAAGACTGGTCTTTGACAATAACCAATGGTGTCCAGTGTCTTTAATCTCACTTCTGGGATGGAATAACTTTGAGAATCTTTGTGTTTGGATTTATTTATCAATATAAACCACAAGGGAAACTGACTGGGTAAATTTGTAAATGATTTTTGGGGTTGAACAAAGAATTGACTAGAGTGGGATTTGAACCAACGACCTCCGGATTAACGTGCCGGCGCTCTACCAACTGAGCTATCTAGCCCTATATTGGCGGTGTCCCTATTTTGTCAATATCTTTGTTCGGGGGTTCCAGTCAGAATCCATACAACCGTTAACTGCCGTGTAGCCAGGGATCACACCCAAATTACGATACAACCTGGGAAGCGGCAGCTAGGGGATCACCTTAAGGGATGCGACTTTTTGTTTCAGATATCAATATAAACCACAAGGGAAACTGACTGGGTAAATTTGTAAATGATTTTTGGGGTTGAACAAAGAATTGACTAGATATGGATTCGAACCAACGACCTCCGGATTAATGTGCCGGCGCTCTACCAACTGAGCTATCTAGCCCTATATTGGCGGTGTCCCTATTTTGTCAATATCTTTGTTCGGGGGTGCCAGTCAGAAGCCATACAACCGTTTGGATTTATGTGAAGTAACATTTGAGTGTTCTGACTGTCCCCAGGAATGAAGAGTCGAGAAGAAAGATCAAAGCATTTCTTTGATACAAATCTTTCTCCGGGCAGTGCAATCATGACAGAAGAGGACATCATAGAAGATGACTTGCTTTACGACAGGGTGAGTTTCATTGGTTGTCAGTCTCCCCCCTTCCCCTCTCTCCTTTGCTGACTATAACCTTTACTCCCAAGCCCTATCCTCTTCTCCTATGTCACTCAACACCAAAGTCCCCACGCTATACAAGCAACTCTGTTTTTCGACATTCGTCCCAAGTTTTTGATCAAAAGTATCACTTCAGATAGAAGTTAAGATCTAGCAGAATGCTACTCAACCTTTCAACCTCTGGATGTAAATACAGCTTATTTCACAGCAAATGGTTCAAAGTTTGCGCCTGAGCTATCCTTCGTAAATATTAAAATTGTGCAAGGAAAAAAGCTTTCGCTTATACATAAATGCCACACCGCGTGAATTTTTAAAATGGCCATGTGCCAAACAGTGCAACGTTTTTTTTCTTCGCTAATTTCTCAAATGTGACCAACGTTTTGCTGGAGAACTTTGGACTTGGATTTTCCAGCATGTCCTCTGTTAAAAATTCTCTTAGACCCACAGGGGGTGGCATGGCATGAGAAAGAGTGTGAGAATCCCAGTCTTCAATGCGTAGTAATGACCATGTTGGTGGCTGGCTGCTGGTAATGGACCGAGCCGCATTACCCGCACGGTCAAGAGCACCGGATTCAAGCACTGGTGTTTGATCAGCAGGGTGTGGGTTCGGATCCCGGTCGTGGCACTTGCTACATACGATTGGGGAGTTAGTGCTTTCTGCTCTACCGGCCAGGCTTCGAATTGATGATACCCAAGCCTAGATTCATATGGACTGTGAAAGGGGTAACCCTGTTTCAGCCCTAGGAGTAGGTGGCAATGGCCTCTGGAAAAAAATAATTGTAGCATACACCTTGAAGTGGCCTTCAGGCCTTGTGTGTCAGGTGACTTGCAGAAAAAAACAAAAAATAACAAAAACAACAAGCACAGAACATTGAGCCTTTACACAGCAATTTGCTGGTTTATTCATTCACTAGTTTACAGAACTGGTCTCATTAACCAATCAGAGTGCACAAACTCTCTGAGGTATTTAATTAGTGATAATAATTGTGCGTTTCTTTTCCTTCTGAATACTTTGCCAGGGTTTTACAGATACACAGATGCAGATGGTGGAGGACAACAACACAGTGGTTGAACAACGAGAGAAAGAAATCACGCACATCGTTCAATCCATCGTTGACCTGAACGAGATTTTCCGAGATTTAGCATCTATGGTGGTAGAGCAGGTACATAATACAAGGTTCCCCCATGCACTAGCTAGCACTTACTGAAACGCCCCAATACACGCGATTTACAGGCCCATAAACGATTTAACATGCCCAAGATCGCATAGAAAAGCTCATAAAGCCAATCAAAAACATGAAGTAAACATTTTAAGGGCCTCATTTCAATAGGAGGCTTTTGAACGCTAGGTGGCAGCAGACTTACCAGGTAAATGTCCAATGTTTACCGAGTTCTGAGCATGCGCACATTACCAAGAAAAATGGATTTGACCTGGTAAAGTCTGCTGCCACCAAGCATCCTGAAAGTCCCCTGTTAGCCTTTCCCATGATGATTATTCCTCTTTTCAAAGTTCTGTTGTCATCTTCAAACATTAATTACAACAAGTATGTAAAGTTTATTAAGTAGACGAACAGTAATACAGTTGTTCAAACAAGAAACGTTCTTCACTTTGTCCTTGAGCTCGCGGCCGTTTTGTACTAAGTGCTGGAAATCGACTGACTGTGGGAACGATCAAGGTGATGTACACCGGTTAACATCACTCATGTTACCCGCCGCGCTGTGCAGCCATGGTACACGCCTTGCATGGCACATGATTGGTTCTCGACCAATCAAACTTCACAGTTTGTTAATGTTACCGAGGTATAACAATCATGCTTGTTATACCTCGGTAACAAACTGTGAAGTTTGATTGGTCGAGAACCAATCATGTGACGTGCAACAAAAACGCATGTTACATGGCTCGACGGGCCGGGTAACATGAAAAGTGATGTACACCGGTGTACATCACCTTGATTGGTCCCAGTGTTGGTCGATTTCCAGCGCTGTGTACGAAACACTCGTGGGTTCAAGGGAATTGAATTGAACTTCGAGAAGAGGAATAACAATTATACAAAGGTATAACAAAACAATTGTTGCACGCTGTGACTGGGGTCCATGGGTTTTGTAAACCCTCGAGGGGAAATGGCACCCTCGACTTCGCCTCGGGTTCCATTTTCCCCCTCGAGTGTACAAAACGCCATGGACCCCATCACAGCGTGCAACAATTGTAAAATGGATTCAGCGCCATAGAATTGTGCACTAGGCAGACACCATCAATCCTATACAAGCAATCTGATTCCCAAAATGGTAGACCATGGGCAGACAGTAGCCGCCTGTGAGTAGTGCAAGGAACTCAATGCCAAGCTTACATGTATTTCACAGACTAGCCGGAAAATTATGCAAGTGGATGCGCATGTGTAGTCCACTTTACTTGGCTTTCTTCAGTTACACAGCTAGCACAGAAATACTGCACGTAAGCCAAGAATGGTGATCGCAAGACGAAAATGCAACCTACCAACTTAAATTGGGCGCGGACATGTGCACGGTCGCCACAACCATCTGATATCACCCTCTTATTGCTTAATAAGGTAATGTCATGGTTTGATCACTTCTACTGCGCTTATGTTGCTTGTTTAAACATGGCCACCTGATCTCCTCTCGACCTTTCAAGATGAATAAACTGTCTCAGGTATTTATGAAGGAATGATAGATGAAGGTTTTAATAGTTTAACTTGTTGTTCTTTTTCTGCAGGGTACCGTTCTTGACAGAATAGATTACAACGTTGACAAAACAGCAACGAAGGTCGAGCAAGGTCTAAAACAACTCCAAAAGGTAAGCATTGAGATCGCCTTTGATGATTTCTTTCATGAAACGGTATCACTTATCTGGTACAACTTCTGTTAGCCACACCAAAAAGGAGCACACTTGTAGATTTACAAGTGACATTTCACAATCAAAGAAAATCAAATCGAAAGTTAAACCTTTCACTTCAGTTGGTTTTTCGATGAGTGTTACTTTAAGTATTGTTTGAAGCTTTGCATGGTGTTGAGACATAAGAAGAAACTATAAATAAATAGTTAACTTGCGTGTACAACCATGTGTAAAGCCCGGTTCATACTTCCTGCTAATGCGAAGCGAATGTTGACGTCACAAATTCGCAAGGATTAATTTGCAGCAGTTGCCCTCCACTCGACTCACTTGCGAATATCGCTGCGAAAGGATGGTTGTGACGTCAAATTCGCTTTGCATTCGCATGAAGTATGAACCGGCTTAAATCTCTTAGGGTGAGTGTTGGCTCTGAAAAGAGCCTGTTGGGTCTCGACGTTTCGAACAGTATACTCTGCTCGTCTTCAGGAGTGTTACTTTGTGATTCTGAAGGAACACAAAATAGACCAATTACAACACCATAATAGATATGGAAATAGATAACAATGCACTTACACCTGCACAATCTGATTAGTACTGTTGGAAGGTTTTTTTCTCATTTTGAGCAGAGTGCAAGCCTTACATGAATAATACATAAAATGTGACCCACACTGTGAAAATGAGTCAGGTGTCGCCCAATGCATTATTAAGTTATGGACAGTTTAATGTGGAAAATAAATTTTACTTACTTTTTAAGATCTTTATTTGCATGGTTTAACCTTTAGAACACTTACTTTTAGGCAATAAAGCTATGAATACAACAATTTTGTGATCATACTTATGTCTAATTTGTATCCTTTTGCGCGAAATGGTAGTTTTAAAACATTACTTTACTTGTAATTCGTTTTTCAGAAAAAATGATGTATTGGCTAATTTCAAACGGAAGTAACCCAAGCAACCCGATACACCCCAAAGCTTAGACATAATACCAAATTACTGCTGTTGGTGTGTTCTTTCCAGCCATACATATAACTCAATCCTTGAAATTGTAAACCTCTGACTCATTTTCAAGTAGCGGGTCACAAATGAGGTCCAGCAAACTGCAATTTGTGTTCACCATATAATACTTTGGTGACAATAGTAATCATTACTTTGAACTGAACTGCAGGATCAATTGAATCTACAACATGTATTGCTCCACTTTGTTTCAATCTTTGCAGGCGGAGAAGTACCAGAAGAAGAATCGCAAGATGTTCATCATCATGATCTTGTCGGTGATTCTAATCGTTCTCATCATCATCCTCATCGCCACCAAGTTCAGATGATATTTGCTTTCCCACCCACCATCGTCAAAAAAACATGGAGGACAAGAAATCCGTCTTGCCATTATAAACTCTGTGAAGAAAAGCACAACTTCCAACCTTGATGTGATGATGATGTTTAAAAGTGATGAACAATGCTGCAAAGGTGCCCCAAATATCTGGACATGTTTACTGTCAATGACTATCAATGGCTGTCAATAACTTTCAGTGCAGACATCAAAATATTGAAAACATTGAATGCTAGCAATCTTCTAAATTTATTTGAGATGTGCTAATGTCATCCCTGCTTGTATCATCGCCCAGAGAATTCCCTAATCTTTCTGACCTTGATGAATGTACCACCGTTTCTTGCAGTACGCACAGGTACCACAAACTGCCACAAAGTATCATACCATCCAGGCTAGCATTGGGTGCATGCGTTTCTTCTGTTTCTTCGGCTTGTATACTGTGGACTTGGTCTCCACCGTCTCCTGTGGTATTTTGTGGCATGAGGTAGTTGGGTAGGAGAGTAGGCAGAAAGTACTAATAAAATGACTTGAGTGGCAAATCTCTAGTACTCTGCCGCCCTTCTTGGTGTCATGATGCTTCTGGTCGCTTTGTATCTGACCTTGATAGTGTCACCACGATAACCAGTATGCCGTAATTCCAATGGTTTGATCGTGCATTGTACACTAAAGTAGGAGGGAACCAAGCACGGTAGCAGAAAGCACCGGATACACCAGATGAGCTCCAAACAACAACAATAGAGGGCACTGTGCTATTATGTTTAAACTCTTCAGTCAGCATCACAAAAAAAAAAACACATACGCACACAGCTCTGTGTTGCAGTCACTCTGTGGACATTCCAGTGTTCTGAACACTTAAGGAAAATCTCATTCTTCAAAACTGAAAAAACACTTTCTGGACGTGTGTAGGTCCACATAGTACTTGAAGGCCCTTCGTTATGTGGACCTCTTTTGTGCTCAAGTCCACACTTCGTATGTAGCGTTTAAAACACACGGTCTTGTGATATTGCTAGTCGTCAGTCATCCAGATGCTTGCAACGCAACTCCTCAAACGACGCGCATTGATGAGGGACTAATCCGCTCTTCTGTTGGAGAATCAGTTGCGACGGAGACAGGTATGTTCACCTCCAGCTCATCATCATGCATGGCTCACCTCTCATGCTATGTCACCACTCGTCTAAAAACCTGTTATGCGGTGCCAGTATTAGTAAACACCAAAGAGAATGACAGTAGGGTTAATTTAGGGCTCAATTTCATAGATCTGCTTACCATAAGCAAAGAATCAGGGCTTGCGGAAGCAGGTACTTCCACACTTGCGTCAAGCACATTTCATGGGTTAGCAGATAATGTTTGCTTGTGAGCAGGGGTATTTCTACATTACGAGGCATTCTTTGCTCACTCAGCTAGCACAGAAATGTGGGCTTGCACAGTAAGTGGAAGGAGAAAAAGAGAGAGTAAGCACAGAGTTTAATGTGAGCAGAGCCATGAAATTGGGCCCAGGGGTCGATTTCACAAAGAGTTAGGACTCGTCTTATCTCGAGTTAGGACGAGTAACTTGCCTAACTTAGGATTAATCTTAAGGTTCGCATGCTACAGTGCAGTGTTGGGACTCGTCCTAAGTCTTAAGATTAGTTTTGAGTTAGGAAGAGTTTTGTGAAATAGACGGCTGGTGTTGTAATGAAGCCATAAAATAAACCCAAAACTATGGAAAAAAGTAAACCTGGGTCCCATGTTTATACAGCTTTTACAAACTTAACATGGTTTGAGGATGAACAGTGAACTTTTGCTCCCAGAGGTATTGGAAGTTGACATACTTGTTCCAAAGGGCAACTAGAGGGACCAAGTTTGTCCACTTCCTTAAGGTACGCGCAAGTCTCGCTCGTACTCAAACTTAATTATTTGGGAGCATTTTGGTCTAACGAGTGAAGGAACCAAACTTGCACACTATACTGGACCCCCATTTTTTAATACGCACCAGACTTGCAGGGTTTAAACTGATGGGAGTTAATATTCTTTTGTCGACCTGATATAAATCAAGTTATATTTGCCGGTCCATTTTTTCATATTCAACCTAGTGTTGCAACCATTCCAATAAATCAAGTTTTGACCTCTTCCACATAGGCATAGGCATAGTATACATTTGGTTTTTGAAACTGTTTGATTGTTCTAATCATAAATGCAGATGTATACAATAAAACTTAACATGTGAAAATTTCATTTCAAAAGGTGGATGCCAAAATCCTTGGTGAATATGTCCCTACAGGTAGAATACTAATCCTTTATAGGACTACAAATATTTTACATAAATAGCCACATTAAAAATCAAGCGAGAAATACATTTAGTCTGGCCCCCATCTCTGATGATGAGCATTCAAGTGTTCAGTGTGGGCACTGTATTGGAAACAAGACAAAGTCAGGTGCTTCATGATTCAAGTCTAGTATCCCGGGTTCCTTTAAGCTTTTTTGAGGTATGGCGGACACAATGCTACAACACTGTAAAGTTGTAGTAAAGTTGTGGTAAATTTGTGCGTATTGACCATGAAGTGCGCATTTTAGGCGACGCAGCGTTTACACGTAAACCTAATGACCACCAACATGGTGAGCGTGGCATCAGTCTCGGCGTGTGACGCGCGCGTATCACGACCGCCATACCTCAAAAATGCTTATTGCATTTTGTCATGTACACAGAATGCCTTGATGCATATAATCACCACGTCAGTAGCTGTTTCAGTCTGGTAGATCACCCTTTGCTCTATGAATTTACCAATTGAAAATTATTGTCTGATTTACACACATATATAAAGCAAATTAATATATTCTATCCAATATGCAATTATTTGTCAATTTGTTGTAATTTCTCAGGGTAAATCCTTAAATGTTTTTAATAACCCTTGAGTGTTTTTACCAATGAATAAACAAATCTTTAGGTTTTGGGAGGACGTAATGTCAATTATCAAGTTGTGATCTTGTGACACTTTTGGGTTGTGTTGTGATTGACGCACCAAAACACACACCAATGAATATCAAACCCAAACAGCATGCTTATAGAATACCCCAGAAACTTCTTGAAAATCAGTATTTTTGTATCTGTGGTCAGTGTAAATTGGACCATCCTAAATTGCTCTTTAGTATTTTTGCCTACAGTATCTTGCATAAGACCACAAAATGCACCAAATCAAATATTATTTGTAGCACAACAATTATATTGCAATGTCTCCCCATTGTGATGCTAAGAAAATCAGTTACCCTTTCGCAATTTGCATGAAGTATAAAATAGTTATACTCAGTGACCCACCTACACTTTTTTGTTTTTTAAGGCAAAACAAGGCGAATAAATGTTGAATAGCTGTATTTAATACACGTGTATTTCTACAATAAAATGTTCTGCATTTTGTTGATGTATGAAGCAGTTAATGTTAATATTTCATAATTATTTTTATCTTCAAGCAAACTTTAAATTCTTTATTCTGAAAGGTCGATCCGCAGAAACATGAGTGTGATATTAACCTTTATTGCAATTGGTCCATATCAAAATCCCCCCTCTTCCAATGCGTTGTTGTCACTCTACTACGCTATTTGAAGCTATGCGTCAAGTTTGCTTGAAGATAAATTCATTATCACACGCAGGCATTTGGAATAGAACCCTTGTATTTGTGTATATGTCGTCAACACCCCAAACAGTGCCCTCACTGAAGTCAAAGGAATCATTGGCTGAAACTTGTTCGATGTCCGATGTTCGATGTCCGAGTTTTGAGACCTTGGTGACGGCGGCCTATGCAAGGGTTTTTTCTTTACAGTAAAAGTAAAGTACACTGCGTCCCATATCCCACTTGGCCTTCAACCTCGCTGGACATGGGACGTAGTTCTAAGCATTATTTTTTTTCCCCCAAATTCCACTCTAAAAAGCCTGTGTGATATTTAATGATGTGCCAAATAATGGAGTAGCTAGCTACTATGTCAATAATAATGTATTTCTGTCTGTTGCGATTGTAATGATTGATTGTGTATTTATTTAGTATTAGGGGCCCATTTCATGTACAGTTTCGCAGAAAAAGGTACAGTAATACCAGAAGAAACGTGCAATAATCACACACGCACTCTTGGAATTCGGAAAAATATAGAGTTTGTGTGTCAGATCTCCAACGTGGGCAAAGGTCGAGTTGGATATGGGACCAAGACGTGCTTTAGTTTCCCGAATTCCAAGTGTGGGTGTTTGATTGCCAAGCAAACTTGACTTGCAGCCTAATTAAAAGCGAGGTGTTGGAACAGCTGAATGTATTGCGAATAGAGTTTAAACAGCGCAATACGCAGAGTTAAAACAGCGCAATACGCAGGGTGTGATATGTGCCAAGCAATGTACATTTATATTTACACCTCCTGTTGCCATGGGTCGACCAATCAAAATCAAGGGTTCAAATTTGCTTGAAGATAATAGACCTTATGCATTGACGTCATCCAGCGGCCATCTTAGTGGAAAAACGGTGACGAAACAATCAAAACGCACAGAATTGTACGCGCGGCACACAGGATTGGCCAATGAACAACCTCCTTCTGACCTCTAGGTGAGGGCGCCCTACTGAAATGACGTCATATGCATAAGGTCCATTATACTTTGTGCACATTAGTGTTTTTGCATGAACCAAAAATGGCTTCTAATCCCAAGTTGTTATAACTCACTACACAGCTCTGAGCAATATGCAAAGAGTGCCCTCATTCGGCCGTGCAATAGACCCAAACATAAGATAACTAGAGCTCATTTGAATATTTGTCATTTGATCATTAAAGCCATTGGACCCTTTCGGTACAGAAAAAAAAAAAAAAGTTCACAGATTTACAAATAATTTACAGGGTTTACAGAAGGTAATGGTGAAAAACTTCTCTTGAAATATTAGTCCATGAAATGCTTTACTTTTTGAGAAAACGGTAAAACAATATAAATTCTCGTTAACGAGAATTACGGATTTGTTATAAACACATGTTATGACACGGCGAAACGCGCGAAAACAGGAGTGGGTTTTCCCGTTATTTTCTCCCGACTCCGATGTCCGATTGAGCCTAAATTTTCACAGGATTGTTATTTTATATATAAGTTGTGATACACGAAGTGTGGGACTTGGACAATACTGTTTACTGAAAGTGTATAATGGCTTTAATCTGAATTACAGGTGATTTTATAAAGCTACCAAAATTAATTTCCAAAGCGGACATTTGTTTTATTCCACTATGTTTGCTTTAAGGGCGACGTTTGATCATGACTAAAACCATTTTCAAAATGGTAATTTTAATTGATACAAATAAACAATTTATTGATAAAAATGTCTTTAGTTTTTAATAATTTTTTAAAGGAGCTACAACAAATATGAAATGATAGGGCAATGAAATACTCAAAAGTTAGTGATTAAACAGAAGCTTTGTTGTTGTTTGTTAAAGTCTATGGTATTTCAATACCGAGTTGGGTTGTATTAAATTTGTTACTTTAAAACAATACTTTTTAGCACTTTTTGTTTATTTTTAGTACAAGTAATTGTATTCCCGGTAATAAATTCTATACGGTAAAACAGAATGGTGTACTAAATGTTAATTGTATTGTAAATACAATGTGTAAACTATCGTTAAACCTGTGAAAAATGTGAATAAATGTCTATTATATAATATAAAAACAGCCAATTTTTACATCGTTTATTTTTTTCAAAAGTGCAGAAAAGTTGCTAAATGTTTGATGAGATGATAGCTTTCTGACTCTCTCTGCCTAACCTTATACAAATATTTTTTTTATTCCAAAATAACAGTGGTTGAGCTTTTTTGAAAGTTTGGTGGAAGGGTGGCACACTCATAATACACCACTACACTATGCCAATAACTAAACTTCCCTACAACTATTTGTGAAATTATTTTTTTTAGAAAATGGGGAGGTCAAACTTTCAAAGATGGGGGGGGGGGGGCACTGGTTCTCCAAGTTTAGATCTGCAGTCCAAATTAAAAAAAAAAATTAATAAATAGAGACATCAACTACCAGCTATGTAAAATTGAGAAAAAAAATTCTTAGCAATTTTGTTTGTGTGCATAGCATATTGCACAAATTTCAGCAGTCTATGTGGAAGTCAAGTTTAGGTCTCTAAAAAATAATTGCCTTTTCAAAAAACAATGCCCTGCTTAAAAATATTCATGCAAGCCAATCAAGCGTGTAATTTTACAGGTTTCCCTACTGACTGAAGATCATCCATGAGTGTGAGCAATAAAACTAACTGACTCATTACAACAACATAATTATTTGAAGCATACATGTACAGGTCCATACAATGAATGAAAAGTAATTTTATTTATCCATTTTTTTAGCAATAAAACTAACTGACTCATTACAACAACATAATTATTTGAAGCATACATGTACAGGTCCATACCATGAATGAAAAGTAATTTTATTTATCCATTTTTTTAGCAATAAAACTAACTGACTCATTACAACAACATAATTATTTGAAGCATACATGTACAGGTCCATACCATGAATGAAAAGTAATTTTATTTATCCATTTTTTAGCAATAAAACTAACTGACTCATTACAACAACAAAATTATTGGAAGCATACATGTACAGGTCCATACAATGAATGAAAAGTAATTTTATTTATCCATTTTTTTAGCAATAAAACTAACTGACTCATTACAACAGCATAATTATTTGAAGCATACATGTACAGGTCCATACCATGATTGAAAAGTAGTTTTATTTATCCATTTTTTTTAGCAATAAAACTAACTGACTCATTACAACAACATAATTATTGGAAGCATACATGTACAGCCCCATACAATGAATGAAAAGTAGTTTTATTTATCCATTTTTGTAGCAATAAAACTAACTGACTCATTACAACAACATAATTATTTGAAGCATACATGTACAGGTCCATACAATGAATGAAAAGTAATTTTATTTATCCGTTTTGTTGTTGTCTGGATTAGTTGAAACTAGATTGAAACTAAATGTTTATGGTTGATTGTACTTGGTCTGAATCCTATTTCTAGATAACGGTGTGTGAGGTATTTTAATTCGGTAGCAGTAATTGAAGAATACGCCCAATGGTTCAGTAAACCAGTCAAGCGTGACCGTCAAACATTCCTCGTGCCCATTAGCAGTGGCGCGACTACAGGAAAACATGTCGTAAATTTGTATTTTTCTATTAACGACAGTCAATAAAAAAAACGGCTCTGTTTTTTTTATTCCATTTGCACCTTTTTGGAGGCAAACAAAGTAAAACTAAAAGTAAACTAGCGATGTTTAAACAAAAATACTTGGGGGAAGTCCTTTTGATGAAACGTCATTGGATATAATTAGCATAACAAATGAAAGCTACCACATCATTCACCATCCATTCGATTACTTAAAATCGAAAGTCACTGATGCGAACCGCATGATGCATATACGCGCACAGAGCCAGCACAGAGAAACATGGCGGAGCTAAAGACAGCTGAACATCGCTCGGAAAACTCAGTTTCTCTCGATAGAATCCTGTCAGCTTTTGACGGCCCGTTGAATGAAGAACAAGCTTGGGCTATCTGCTACCAGTGTGCCCAGTTTCTCAAGGTGTCATGGTCGGAAGACGATGCAGGGACCCTCACCCGTGGATATAATCTTGAAGGATCGGATGATGTTTACGTTCATAAAGACGGTTCGGTGACTGTCAGCGTGCGAGGGGTGGATCTACCGCGGGAGAATGGGGAGGAATACACGGCAGGTGGGTGTGATGAAAGCATGGCTCAGTCATAATGCATTCATGACAAATTTTCGATCGATTCTTGAAGATTAGGGTGTAGTGTAAACAACTGTCATGTTAACATGCTGAAACAAGTGAAAGAGTCCATAAACAAGTTAACATCTATGTTTACATACAGATTGCCGATTGATTTTTATATATATACAAAAAACAAGGAAGAATGGAAATCCTTTTCTTTAAATTAAAGTTTAATATTATATTCTTCCCTCAATTAGTACCAAAAGACGAAATTAAATTCCAGTGATTGTATAGGATAATATAAAGATCATGTAACTTATGTTTACAAAATAGTGACCTTGTGTATTCCAAGGTCTTTCTGGCAGGCGAGATGCTACATTACCCATGGAAATTTTACATTTGTTTTTCTTTCAAAATGTGTATGCATAAATTAAAAAAAAAGTCTTATTAAACCTAAAGCTGAATAAGTTTTGAGATGTGCTCCTTTCTTCTCATCAAGAGTTAGTCTTGGCCCAAGACTATGGTGCTTGATATTGGATAGTGTACAACGCCAAAACGTGCCCACCACGGTATGATTAACTGGACGGCTTGAAATCTAGACGACATGTATACTGGCAAGTAGCTTGCCAGTAAAGTCTAGATTTCAAGCCGTCCAGTAAACTGAATCATACCGTGGCGGGCGCGCTTTGGCGATTTACAACTGCGCGTAGTACACTATCCAATATCAAGCACCATAGTCTTGGGCCAAGACTAATCAAGAATGAGAAAAAAAACAGGTAGTGTGCAAATCCATACAAAATTAAAATCTCCATAAAAAAATAGTCTGCAGGAGGCTCTCAGCCCCTTTTGTATGTGATGTCACATGTCTTGTTTCCATCATTGTGTAGCTTGGCAACAGACACCTCAGAATAGAGTGAAATGGAGAATTTCCTCCTCCTGCAGTGTGCTGAAATAGGCTAGAAAGAGATATGTCACGGGTCACTTGGTTTGTATAATGATCTATACTGTATCTGCATGATTAGATTTTTTAATTTACACAATCTAACATTCTGACCCCTGCCATCCGGCCCAATTCATTTCAAAACTTACATTTTTACACATTTAAATTTTTTCTTTTTAGTCCATTTATTTATTTTACCCACCAACCCGGCCACCCACAATTTCTGTGAAACTGTTAAAACATTGATAATTCTGAATGACCCTTTAACACAAAACAACTTTATGTAATGTACCATTGTCTTTTTAAATGCAGATATTACTGAAGATGGCCTACAAACAGAGTCTGAGGTTGGTGTATATTTTGTTCATATTGTAAACTTTTGGTACGATTATTTTTAGTAAACCTTAACAATTTGAATGAAAACAAAAGCCTTCCAAGATCGATACTGTACTCAAAGCTTTGGTTTAAAGGCAGTGGACACTAGTGGTAATTACTCAAAATAATTATCAGCATAAAACCTCACTCGGTAACGAGTAATGGGGAGAGGTTGATAGTATAAAACTTTGTGACAAACGGCTCCCTGTGAAATTAGGTAGTTTTCACGAAAGAACTTATTTTCCATGAATTTGATTTCGAGACCTCAAGTTTAGAACGTGAGGTCTCAAAATGCAAGCATCTGAAAACACACAACTTCGTGTGACAAGGGTGTTTTTTCTTTCATATTTATCTTGCAACTCCGACGACCAATCTAGCTCAAATTGTCACAGGTTTGTTATTTTATACATATGTTGAGATACACCAAGTGCGAAGACTGGTCTTTGACAATTACCAATAGTGTCCAGTGTCTTTAACTCGGGGTTTTGATAGATTTAGCAGTGGGGCCAGTAGGTATTCAAATTCAAAATAAAAATCAAAGTATCTAAAAATCAACGTACACCTTGGCTTTAGGGTGACAGGAAGGGTTTGTAAGGTGCTTGGGGGAGGGGGGTCCAAATGCCCCTTCTTCTTAGTGTGTGCCGCTGATTTGTGTTGTTCTTTCATTAAAAGCGGAGGCAATGTAATAACTTCACTCATAATAAAGGTCAGTTTTAAAATGGCCTGAAACTCCCAAGCAAATTGCTGGACCCTCACAACAATATGCAGGTTTAAAGAACACCTGAGGACAAGTCCAAATTCTCTGCACATCTTGGTTCAGCTATCTGGGTCAGTGTTAAAACACACCCTCTTTTTTTAATGATATCCAAGGCAACGTATCCCTTTAAGAATCAGTCCTGACTATATGGATACATTTGTAGAGGTTTCACTGCGCTGGTTTGCATTGATGTATTTGATATTCTGTGTTACTGAATAGACATGTCCTTATTGAGTGGCCTTGTCTACTTGGTAAAGTGTGTTTATTAAATGCAAATTTATTGACCATTATGATGATTCATCATCCTTAAAGACGGGTTGTGTGTTTTTTATGTTTTTTTTGCACATGCGGTTTGTATTGTTGTTTTTTGCTTTTAAGCTTTTTTGTTGTTAGCGAAATAAAATAGAATTCTCAGAATAAGACCACAGTGAACATATTGTGTTCTTTAAAAACTTGACTTTAAGGGATTGTAAATTCCTCCAAATTGCACTTTAAGGTCGGTAATTCATAGTGTCTGTCGTGCATTGTAGTTGTACATAATGCAAAGTTTGAATCTTTTTTAAGAACACACTATGCTTCGCACATGATTATAATAACCTGTAGGCCTAATTGTGTAAGTACTGCACTGTATCTGTAAAGATTTGTTGCTTGTTTGGTGTGTAATTTCATTTGAATGAAACTAAAGCAAAATGGCTGTGTCATTATAAGTTGTGTATTTCTACACTGAAAATAATCCAATAACTTTGATCTTCACAGTCCAAACATGTTTTTTTTTCATGTTTATAGATGTAAAAAATTCCCTCTGTAATAAAAGTTTCACAGCTGTGTGACCTTAAAAACACTTCAGGTTTTAAACCACTGCCTGAAGTGCACTATGCATTTAAAGGGAAAATATTTCTTGTCGCAATGGCTGAATGATTTACAAAACAACACACACTAAAAAGTGGAGGCATGTGTTTGTGGAATGTAAAAAAGCAAAACGTCATCAGTGGGCGGATGTTTTTTTCGATCGGAATGCAAAAGGCACAAGTAAATGATTAATGCTTTTTGCCCTTTCTCTAAAAGATATTTGTTTTTATCGCATATTTGTTTGTTTGTTTGTTTGTTTGTTTGTTTGTTGGGATGACTGTGTGTTGGGGTGTTTGTTTGTTTGTTTAGTGGGGTGTTGGGGTGTTTGTTTGTTTGTCTGTTTGTTTGTTGGGGTGTATGTTTGGTTTTTTTTATGAACAGATATCATATACTCACCATATTTTACCTTTAGTTTTCAAAATAATTTGAGAAAGTAAAAAAAAAAAAAATGCATACAGCATGGATCACCCAACTTAATGGAGCTGCTTGAAGTAGAAACTACTGCTTAACAGTTTTCTTCTAACCAGCGATTAAGTACATGTGTAAGATATCATTCGCCGATGCTACATGTGAAATTGCTAACATATTGTGTTAGCCCCTTTGTTTCTTTAAAATTTCCATGAAATTGGGGTTAGCTTTTCTGTATTTTGTTGTTCACAATTGTTCCTCTTAAAAAATGTCTTCACTTTGAAAGGTTGAAAAAACAGTTCAAAATCCAGTACTCTTTTTTAAAAGGATGTATCTTTGAATTTTTTTTAAGGAAAAAACCTTGAACAGGTGAGCTCTTTTTGTGGCAGACTAGCACCATGTGTAAATATCTTTTGAATAGTGGTGGTTCTGAGAAGAACTGGTGGTTGACAAGTTTCGATCAGTATGCCTTGATCAGTTTTCAGTCGATACATGCGCTCCAAACATTAATTTTCAGATTATCTGTTCAATCCCTTCTTAACTTTCCACACAGTGTGTTGAACAAATATTTATATTTACATAATTTGCGAGGAACAAAGTAAATGTAAAAGTTAGTTTACACAAGTGACTTAAAAAAAAAGGTCAGGAAAATTTGTGTTTTTTCAGATTCAAGGTTCATTTATTTTTTTTTTACAGTCTAACAAAAAATATGACATTAGTATTCATAGGAGTTCAAGTAAAAAGAATACAATTTTACATTATAAAATATCGAGAACAAAATGAAAAAAAGTATTAGGCCTACACCGCAGGGGGCTAGGGGATCCATTTTTGAAGCAGAGCTTTAATAGGCAACGGTCCCTACAGATGTGCATTTTGATACTTCACCATGCAACGCCTCAAATCCTAGTTATCTATCAAATCTATCTGGGGCCAATTTCATAGAGCTGCTTAAGCAAAAAATTTGCTTAAGCACGAAAATAGCTCGCTTATTTTACACATGTTACTGGCCAAAATGTCATGCCATATACATAGCTTATAACTAGTATTTAGCTGTTGTTTATTTAGCATACCAATTGAGTGGAGTCTTGGCCGGTAATCTGATTTTACTAAGCAATGAATTTTTTGCTTAAGCACAAATTTTTGCTTAAGCAGCTCTATGAAATTGGCCCCTGGAAGATTGAAATATCCCCCCCACACGTTTGCACCACCCTTTCAGGGTGTATAGTGAAAAACTGGACCATTTGAATAAAATGCAGTTTTTCAAAACTGTTAAAAATCCCCACATGGGCCTATAAATATATACAACTTTTATACTGTACTGTTTAAACTAGGACTTAAGGATTTCAGTGTTACAAGGAAGGCATTTACATCCATCTGGCTCATGGAAATGCATTAAGGTCTGGGTGACCAGCTGGGTAGATACAATAGACTGGAATGCAGGGGGCATTGTCGTCAAACAAGAGATTTAAATTGCGTTTAGTGTGGCGGCTATACGCTTTAAAAAGTTCCCATGATATATCTTGCATGCCCTGGAAGTTTGCATGTAGTAATACTGAATAGATGTGTACATTGTTGGTTCTGTGGTAGTTTGTATCTGTTTGGTGGCATTTGCAAAAGGGATAAGTGTGTGTTGGTAGTATCAAGTGCCTGGGCACTATTTAATTAGGAACAATGACTCACTATTGGTATGTCGCAAATATTATTCAAACAAGTCAAGGTTTCAGCTTTGTATTCTTATTCATTTCCTCGTTCCTCATTCTAATTCATGGAGAGGGATATTTCAGTTGACAGGGGCTTAGAAAATGTTGCTAAGCAATTCTCTGCTGTAGAAATGAGCGAATTGAGCAGAATACCTGGGGTGGATTTCACAAAGGTAGTCCTAACTTAGGACTAGTCCTAGGCAATGCTAAGAGATAGGACCAGTCCTAAGTTAGGATGAGTTACTGGTCCTAACTTAGGACCAGTCCTATCTCTTAGCATTGCTTAGGACTAGTCCTAAGTTAGGACTACCTTTGTGAAATCCACCCCTGGAGTCACAAATGGTACACGTGACATAGTAGATGCTGGTACACATTGTGCATAAAATTGTTTTGCTTAGCATCTTTTAGTACTTAAAATAAAAGCAGTTAAATGAAATTAGACCCAGGACTCAATTTCATGAAGCCTGTAAGCAGATTAGTTCTGCTTTGTTGCAGCCCTTAGCAGAATTTCTATTTCATTTAAACATGACAAACAGGTAAGGCACGCTAAGCATAAGTGATGTAAGAATGCAACTATACATGCTTGTGTGCTATCAAATCTTGACGATCGTTTAAAACATAAAAACAAATTCTTACGCATATTTTTCTACTATAATAGTAAGCCCATAAACTCTTGTATCAACCAAGTACAATCAATTTAGCAAAAATGTTCTGCTATTTGTAGAGAGAAATATGGGTGGAGAGAAAGAAGCATCAAATCTGTTTTTACTCTGTAAATATTTCCCAAAATGCTCATCAAAAGCTGCCGTATAGGCTTCTTTATTGCCATTCATTTTTAAAATCTGCACAGATGGTGAATTCCCTCGGCCTCATCGTCTACCAAGCCCTCGACTACGGTTGCCATGAGGAGGAGGAGAGGGTTCTCAGCGGCCCCCTGGAATCTATGATTGATCACATGACCAACATGGGAGACGGGGAGGACGAGGAAGAAGAGGACAAGAAGAGCCAGAGCAGCGCCAACACGGACGAGGGAATCGTCGACGGACACGAATCGGATGACCTGGATGAGAACGAGAACACCAAGAGTGGACGATTGTCAACATTTGCAGAAGTGGCACTGGTAAGTTTTTAAAACATTATCTAGTTCAAAGGCCAGCATGATCTTGTAGGGTGGTGTCAGAATTAATATTGTTGGTGATGGCTATGGCTACGTGGAAATGGCTGACAAAAAACGTAACTCCACATTATATCTTGTTGGAAAATACTGGCGTCGCATAGGAATGTCACTATCATGCGCTATTAGAATTGTTAATTATTATAAGTAATAGCCTAAGAATAGTTTTAAAAAAATATTGATTTTGTTGTTGTGAAACATTTTGAGACTTTGAAAAGATCAATGCCATGGTTTACTACAATGACAGATATGTCCTGTATCTTGGAGCTTGTGTTAGGGTGGGGCTGTTAAGGCGAGGCAGTCAGGGTGGGGTCTAATGGATCATCACACCCTTTGCCCCCAGCCATGGACCCTTTGTGCCAACTGTGGCGCCAGAGCTCCAGGGTTTCCAGATCCAACCCACCTTTAAACACTAGTATCCAGGGAAAACAATTAAAGAGTGAACAGCATGCTGTTGATACCCTTGATTTACGTTGCCATGGCAGCAACATTCCAGTGTCTGAGGGGTGCTTAGGGTAACACCTTGGGTTCAAGTGAGGTCACGAAATGTCTGAGCATGGAGGTCTGAAGCTGGCGGTGGACCAATTAACAAATCTTTTCCTGGAAAATATTGGAATGATGGAGTTCTCCCTGCTCTATTAACCTACATTATGTGGTATAAATGGATTGCGGTTTTGTCTGGATCCTAGATTGTGACATTGATGCTCCCCCGCAGCTAATGGGGTTGACCCCTTTTTTCAATATATTTTATGTGATTAAAACAGCACTGTATAGTTTAATTGCCAGTCAATGCATGGAGGAAGGTCTATGTAATACTATGGTGGCCCTGAAGGGACATCGCATATCGCAAACATGTGCGCATACGTATGCAATGTCGTGAAACAATTCGCAAATATGTGCGCACACGAATGCAATGTCGTGAAACAATTCGCGAATATGTGCGCACACGTATGCAATGTCGTGAAACAATTCGCAAATATGTGCGCACACGTATGCAATGTCGTGAAACAATTCGCAAATATGTGCGCACACGTCTGCGAATATTATTTGCGATGTCGTGAATTTTATTGCATACCATATTGCATACCATGTTGTATACTATGTTCCATATAATACCCTTTCTCTGGGGTCATACCCAACTTCAGATGGCTGTTATGCTGGAAGGCAATGGCATTATTTTTTACTGTAGTCCCTCTTGAACATATTTTGGAAACAGTAGTTTGCAGATTACTGCTAATTGGCTTTCCTTTTTATGGTGATGGATGGTTGATAGTGCTTAGTATTTAAACCAATTGGCTGTCTGGGGTATTATCAGAACCCTGGAATGCAGGATCACTAAAATCACTGGCCAAAGTTGAGGCCAAGTGTAAAATTTGAGCCCTGACACTACTGTACATAAATTAACGGCAGTGGACACTATTGGTGATTACTCAAAACAATTATTAGCATAAAACCTTTACTGATTACGAGTAATGGGGAGAGGTTGATGGTATAAAACCTTGTGAGAAATGGCTCCCTATTAAGTGCCATAGTTTTCGAGAAAGATGTAATTTTCCACGAATTTAATTTCGAGACCTCAGATTTAGAACTTGAGGTCTCGAAATCAACCATCTAAACGCACACAACTTTGTGTGACAAGGGTGTTTTTCTTTCATTATTATCTCGTAACTTCGATGACCGATTGAGCTCAAATTTTTACAGGTTTGTTATTTTATGCATATGTTGAGATACACCAACTGTGAAGGCTAGTCTTTGACAATTACCAATAGTGTCCACTTCTTTTAAAGAGGTTTGTGGTAGTACCATGTGAGTATCACTTTTGATTGTGGTGGTTCTGAAAAGAACCAGTAGTTAACAACTCAACGTTCCGATTAAGTATGCTCTGATCATCTTCAGGTGCATTCTCCTGAAGACAATCAGAGCATACTGAATGAAACGCTGAGCCGTTATAACCACCGGTTATTATATTCAGAACAACCACGACTCAAAAGTGGTCATCTGGTGTTACCAGAAACCTCTCAATAGTTTTTCCACATGCAAAGTTTCAAATTCTACACATGTTCTATTTTCAAAGCCCGATATACAAGATGTTTTAAGACATGGGTGAATACACAGAAAGGAACAAAATATACGCAGCTAAGTTTTGGTAATTACTATACCTACTACAAAATGTACTTCAAAGCATTTTGATGGTGCAGAAAATCTAGCCATTAAGCCTTAGAGCTATACATGTAGCTGGATATGTCCTGACTATGATGAGCAGGTGATGCACTTGCTCCCACAGTTACTGTGGGACTCCTGAGTTCCTCATCCAGGCTTTAATCTACATCAGAAGGAGCACCCACGAGATGCAGAATCCCTAGCATGGAGGAAGATACACTCCACTCTTAAGGAGCTCATCTATAATGCAATCCTTATTCCCGAGATTGTCGTCAGCGTTTCACTTAAAGAGGTTTTGATACCTTTGTAGATCAAGTTTTTTGCCATGACGTGTAATTGTATCCCTACTCACTGTGAGTGAAGATAAAAAGTGGGAAAAGGTGAAAATCACAGAGCATTTTTTACAGGAAAGTCACGTACCCATGCTAAAATAATTTTCAGCTCTCTTAGGCAAAATCTTTTTTTCTGATTTTTTTTTTTTTCATTGCTCAAAAACTGAGCACCTCAGTGAGTTATATTTTAAGGGAAGCTTACTTCAATCATTATCTTTAAATTTCTGTAAGTTTTTGTACATTTGTGTATGTGTTGTATGAAAAGTACGACCGTAACCAAACCCTTTAAGATGGACTAGCCCGGCCGAGATACAATTGAGTAAATTAAATGTAGGTTTGAAGAGGCGGCCGTGCTTGCACACACTGTGCATGGATACCTTACTGTAATTATCCGAACCAGAAGAAAACTCTTAATCTGATTGGAGGTTTAGTTGGATTATCTTACTGAAGGGAAAAGTGTACAGCCTTTAAAGGGACATGTCTGTATTGTGGCAACACTGTTTGGTGAAAAGGTGGCAAGTTAATTGCCACTTGCATGTGGGAAGGAAACTCAAAATCATTTACATTTTGTACACATCAGTGTAGAGCTGTAGAGTGGCGTTCAGTTCTAAATAATAGTTTAAGCACATACCTACCACTCATCAACTCTATGTACATGTACACTGTACCCACAGAGTACACATGTTTTGTCGGGAGGACAACAGGAAAAAAACCATTCAACTCTTTAGCTTTGTTCATTCATTATGTACACATTGCACAGAATGTTGTTGCTATAAAAATGACTGTATTTTAAAACTAGACAAACGATTGGATTGTATAGTCACTAGAATTAGAATAGACTGCTTGCCCTTTAGCTTGAATTTCACACTGTACCACAGGCTAGAGGATAGCAGTTTTAGTGTGTCACACACAGGCCATGTAAACCCCATGATTGGTCAAGTCTGGCGGTGTTGTGTTTTACCAATGAATAAAGACAATTGTGGAACGCGAACAAGTTGTGTTCAATCTTTACTTAACTCAAGTTTCTAAAAACTTGTTAAACTTGGCGACAGATCATTTTGGTCCTGTCGTTAACAGTCATGTGTCAATCCCTGGAAACCAAGGATAGTTATTAACGTTCACACAATCACCCTCCATTGACCAATCTGGATCATCCATGTAGGCCTATAGGAGGGTTAAGAAGGGTTGAGCAAAAATCTAACCCTTAAAGGCAGTGAGGGTATACGTGTGATAATTGTCAAAGATTCTCACTTTGTGTGTCCATTACCACCTTATGAATTTAAAAGTAACGAACCTCTGAAAATGTGGACTCAATTGGTCATAAAATTTGCGAGAAGATAATGAAAGAAATAACCCATCTTGTTGCATTGAATTTTCTGCTTTGAGATGCTTAAAGCCATTGGACCCTTTCGGTACAGAAAAAAAAAAAAAGTTCACAGATTTACAAATAATTTACAGGGTTTACAGAAGGTAATGGTGAAAGACTTCTCTTGAAATATTGGTCCATGAAATGCTTTACTTTTTGAGAAAACGGTAAAACAATATCAATTCTCGTTAACGAGAATTACGGATTTGTTATAAACACATGTGATGACACGGCGAAACGCGCGAAAACAGGAGTAAGTTTTCCCGTTATTTTCTCCCGACTCCGATGTCCGATTGAGCCTAAATTTTCACAGGTTTGTCATTTTATATATAAGTTGTGATACACGAAGTGTGGGACTTGGACAATACTGCTTACCGAAAGTGTATAATGGCTATAAAAGAAAGGCTCCAGAAAAATTACCCTCTAAAACTACATTACTTCAAAAAGTGCTTTTTCTGACAAAGTTTTATAGAAGCAACAGCTCTACAGTGCTCTTTACCAAGTAAGTTTTTATAGTTTTTAAAATAACTTGTGGAGTAATTACCAATAGTATTATGAAGAAATGGAACTGAAGAAGTTGAGCATGCAGTTTAAGGAAAAATTAAACCCTCCCCACCCTGTCCTGCTGCCGCCGAAGGCTGTGTGCTGATGCACATTTGTAAACATCACTTTTAATATCGATTTAATATCGAAACTGGGTCAGTACCTCAGGAGCATACTTTTCATCTCTCCCGTCCACCAAAGGCCCATAATTTCATGTTCCTGAAAAGCCCTCGTAAAAATGATCAGAATTGTAACTGAGTTATGCTGATCAACTGATCATGCTATGTAGGAGCTTGAGGCAGGAGGGATGCAAATTTAATTGCCTTCGATGCGGCATCTAAAATAAATTCTGAGCTTGTGATGTATCTAGGCCTAATGATGGATTTGAGTTTGTCGATTCCACTCTCCAAAATGAAGTCCTTGGCCCAGTTTAAAGCCAGTGGACACTATTGGTAATTGTCGAAGACCATGCAGTCTTCTCACTTGCTGAATCTCAACATAAGCCTAAAATGAAAAACCTGTGAAAATTTGAGCTTGATTGGTCGTCGGAGTTGTGAGATAACTATGAAGAAAAAAAAAAAACCTTGTGTGCTTTCAGATGCTAAAAAACTTTTTTCAAAAAACAAATTGGTTGCATCATATTGATTTTAATAGGGGAAGGGATTGGGTTTTTTATAGTTTTTTTATAAAGATTTCATTACTAAGCAACAAGCTTAGTTGATAATGTCAGTCAATTTTTAAAATTATTTAACGCACTGTTTCAGTAGTTTCCAGGAATTGTTATTTTGTTTTAGTTTCCTGACCAAGTAAATAATGCAAGTCATTGGTTATTTATTCTGTGCGTCTGCCAGTGTGTCCTTCAATTATTAAGTGGGAATGGGCATGCTGTCCTGTCAGCAGTAACACAGTTACACATTAATTTTCCAGCAAGCCATGCATTAGCTGCAAAAGAGGTTTTCAGGCCTGATACTTCACGGAGGCGATAAAGACGATTGCCTCCATGCCCCTTGGTTGTTGCCTTGGTGCCCATGAAATGCTCCAGTAGACATGTACAATTTCCTCATAGGGGGTGCCCTTTTCCAAGAAGAAAAATGCCTTGGTGCCCTTCCTTGATCTTTCAAAAACGAAGCATACACACATGTACAGGCCTGGGTTTTCTGTCAGGAGACGTCTGTCAGGCATTTACAATTTCCCATCACACACACTACAGAAACAAAATCCTAATTTTATTTTCAGTTTTAATAAGTCTTTACTCTGAACAACGAAGAAAGTGTCTGGAATGAATGTTGTTTTTCTAATATTGTTGATTATTTTCCTATAAGCTGATTATAGTCTTTATTCTAGGAGTTATTACCTAAAGGTGGAAATGCCATCAAGCGTACCTTGATACTTTTTAGATCATAATTTTTCAAACATTTTCACGAACCCTGATTCTCATGACTGCATTTTGTTCAGGACTGAGTCTAGTGTTTCATTCGTCCATATGGAGCTTATTGTTTGAAGGTAGGGTCATAGATTCTTGTTTTTAAATGCTTTAACAAAACTACACCTCATTATATTACCACTTTACTGTTACATTACACTCCTCCACGATTTCCTCGGTCCACACTTGACATCACTCGCTTGAATGTTCCCGGGCAAACAAAATTCTAGGTCAAAAGGCTTTCAGTGTGGCTGGGCCAATGATTTGGAACAATCTCCCAACTGCCATTAGGGAATCTAATACTCTGTCTGCTTTTCATAAAGTCCTTAAGACTCACCTTTTTCCATGTTAGTTTCTTTCTAGTGCGCTATGATCTAGAAGGAATTGCGCCTTATGAATTTTAATTGTTATGTTATGTTATGTTATGTTATAGATTGGTAAATACTCCCAACAATGACCATAAACTTAATTGTTGAGAAGAACTTGTACCCATTGATAGTAAAAACAATTTTTCAAAAAGGACTCCCTTTGAGTAAAAGTTTGGAAAACTGAGTTAGTTTTGTGCCTGTTTGCAGGGCCAGTTGCTTTCTACGGAAAAAAATACCGCGTCAAAAATTTGACTTCCATAAATGGCCGACCGTGTTAGTCGACGAGGTAAAAGGAAAACCGTGCAATTTCGAGGCATGTTTGTGTGGATCATTGTATTATACTTTTACAACATCTTTCTACCCATATGCATTTTATTTAAAAAAACAGTTACAAACGCTTCTCAAAGACCAACTCGTCCGATCTAAGGCAACGTGTTCCTTTAAAAAAAAGAAATTAGCAAGAAACCTGTCACAAATGGTATATGTGACATGGCATTTTCACTGGTAAACTTGTTCTGGTAAGCTTAATTGTTAACTGCCAAACTTTCTTTGTACATGTAAGCTGCTCTATGAAAAAGGGTCTAGTTTCTCGCCTTCTTTAAAGGTACTGGACACCCTGGCATTTGGTTATTGTCAAAGACCAGTATTCTCACTCTATGTACCCAACATAATGCATAAAGTAGTCAAGGCGCTAGAGCCAGCCGCGATCTGCAAAATCCCAGTCCCCATCACTGAATTCCGCCAGCGCACCCCCATACATAACACAGTGCATATAATACGTGTACAGCGTATGTACACATACATACTGTACATGTACATGTACCATCTGTATACGGTACACTTACGGTACATGGGAACTTCCTAAGCTGTTGTTTGAGCCACATGTGCGAGGTTGAAAGTAGAAAGACACGACCGTACTCACGACTACGCTATACTGTTCTCGCTGTACAATGTATGGTAATGTACATTTGTGTATGCACTGCATACGTGTGCAGCGAACCGGGCCTGTACGTCAACAGCCTTGATCAAGGCTATGCATAAAGTAAAACAATTGGCCATCGAAGTTGCAAAAGAATAATGAAAGAATAAACACCCTTGTTGCACAAATTAGTCTACTTTCAGGTGCCTAAAAGGACTGAAGTCTTTTAAAGCCATTAAAAAAAAAAAGTTCACAGATTTAAAAATAGTTTACAGAGTCTACAGAAGGTAATGGTGAAAGACTTCTCTTGAAATATTATTCCATGAAATGCTTTACTTTTTCGAGAAAACATTAAAACATTTATCAATTCTCGCTAACGAGAATTACGGATTTATTTTGAACACATGTCATGACACAACGAAAGGTGCGAAAACAAGGTTGGGTTTTCCCGTTATTTTCTCCCGACTCCGATGGCCGATTGAGCGTAAATTTTCACAGGTTTGTTATTTTATATAAAAGTTGTGATACACGAGGTGTGGGCCTTTAGACAATACTGTTTATCGAAAGTGTCCAATGGCTTTAATATTGGAGAGAGAAATTACATCTTTCTCAAACACTATGTTACTTCAGAGGGAGCCGTTTCTCACAGTATTTTATACTATCAACAGCTCTCCATTGCGTAATTACCAATAGAATCCAGTGCCGTCAACATTCAAACCACCGTGGAACTTTGATAAGCGCTTGAGAACAAACATATAAGTAATCAGGGGGGAAACACATCATACGTTTGATCTGATCAACTGTGACGTCAACAGTGACGCCCGAACAGTGCTCCACTGATTTCCGGTCGTTCAGTCCCAATGCTTGAGTTTTCGGGCTGAGGCTGTTATACGTCTTGGCTGACATTTCCTAAACAGGTGATGTTACACTCTGTGTTTCCATAGCGATGGTGCGATCCTTAGTTACCTGAGGCTGCAGTGCAGATATCATGCTAATTTTTTTATTTTGTAAGAGCTTGATTAGTCTGGACTCCAAGAGATGCACTATTGGTTTTTATATGATGAAGAAACTTGATGTTTAAATTTCTTGTGATTTTTTGTTTTAAAGTTTCAAGAACTCTGTCTTAATGCCTTATAAATACCTTCCTTATTAAAACATTGTTATTTGGGTTATAATTTAATAATGTTTGCACTTATGTTTATAAATTTGTAATTTAAACTACATGTCAAATGAACTCTCAAAAAACCCCAACTATGTTAAAATGTGTAGGCCCTACTGCATCTGTAAACAATTTTGATATGACATTTTGTAGTTTTAAACACTGAAGCCAGCCTAATAGCTACCACGGGCGGCGCGCCGAATCAATTACCTTGTCACTAACCTCTTGAAAAGCAATCATGCTGATTGGCTAACCTAAAGTGACTGCTCTGCATGCATGCACACCTCTAAATTCGTGCGACCGTTCTCAGTGGACTCGGTTTGTCCGCGCAAGTTTTTGATGCTGCCATGTCAAATGAATCATGTCCTAAACGGCATATACAGTTCTAAAGACCAAAGAGGATTGTGGGGGGGGGGGGCTGGTTGTTCAATGACTTGATGCCTCTTTTGATTGTCCGCTCTCCTGCGTACGTCTCTAGCTCAGAATAGATTAAAACCACAGGACCAATATATTGGGATATTTCAAAGTCACACTTCCAGGGGTTATGATCGAGCAAGAAACTCTTGGGGAAAATGGTCATGGCATGATCATACACCCCTGGGAATGTAAATGAGGTTGAACTGAAGTTGACTCGGCTTCCTATTAAAAATTGGCGGACAGTGCATTGTTACTGCAGTCAGTGAACCCCTTCATCTCCATCAAATGGGAAAGTAAAGCCCTCATCTAATTGCAACAGTCTGGGTTTTAATAACTTTTATTGATTGGATGGTGATGAATGAATATGAGTCTATCGGTAATTTTCTCCTTTTTTTTTTTTTTTTCTTTGCTTAGGTGCCATAGTTGGGAAACTAAAGTTGGTTGCTGGGTGAAATTATAAACATACAAGGGTGTGGAACTCAAGTGGCACAACCAATACGTGTTTGTTGGACCCTTGTGTCGAAGGATTATTAAAGTCATTACTCGCTCATTTTATTTATGATGAGTTGCTAAAGGTCTCCATTCTTATAAACTGGTTTAAATTTAACAAGAAGGTCCGATTTAAAGCATGGTAGTATTACAAAATATGTAAGATACCATATCAGAGAGCTGTATGCGAAAAAACAAAATAACCAAAGTATACCGGTAGCTTAGAAGTTACAATGACCCTTCCATACCTTGGCAGTAATTGTTGACATCCGGTTCGTTGTTGAGGCATTTTTCTTTCAAAGGAGTGTATGAAAACCAATTAACCAAGTGACACTGTTCTCAGTGTTTGTCGAAGCGGTCGTGTCTAGACAAGAAGGAAAACATTGCAGACGCGGTGGAAGCAGTGCTGCTTGCTTTCTAATTGCAAATCAAATCATGGTGTATTTGGTTTGCTGTATATCTCACTTGCTATGTAGAATGTTGTTCTTAAGAGATTATTAATAGTAACTTTGTGACTTCGTAACAACTTCTCTTGCTATTGTACATGTTGTCTACTACCGCGAAGTACATTTGGGGAGACTTCTCGATACTACTGCAGAGTAGAGATTTTTCGGAATTTGAGAGACTTTTCACTTTTATAAAGAACTGTCCTGCTTATTTTCTACTACCTGGGTGGTAGGGAGGCATGGATGGAGTTTGTTTCTCGGACCGCCATGGGACAGTGGATGCCCTAATGGACTTTTGAGAGAGAGAGGTTGGAAGGTATAGGAATTCTGATGGGATTGCTACTTTGGCTTTAGTGAATCAAGGGGACCTCTCGTTGTAAACTTTATTGTCATCATCCTTGACTGTTTTTGCTTTTGTGTAGACATAGAACTTGAATGAAGCTATCTGCATCATAAGTAGCTTGCAGCATCAGAGTCCAGCTTTCTCTAGAAGACGATCAGAGCATACTGATCGAAACGTCAAGTTGAAACCAACGCTTCTTTTCTTAATAACCCCAACTCATTTTAGAGATTATCATTACATGGTGTTACCGCAAACCTTAATGATATCGTATTTCCACCTTGCAAAGTTTCTAATCCTACTAAACTTGAAATTGACAACATGTTGGATGAATTATTTACCCATCTGAGAACGTTTGGTAGAATAACCAAGTAAGCGACATATAAAAATTCCCATGGTCAATTTTTATTTGGTTGCTTAACAGCGCAGTGCATCCCCCCACGGTGATAATACCCCATAAAAACCATCCGTTGGTAAATTGCATGGCTGTAGATTATGGAGCATGCAAGACTGGTTTAATGGAATTAAATTAGGGAAGGGCGACACGCTCCACGGCACAGTTGTATCTTACAGTATCACTGCATCCGGTGTATACTTCCATCGTTGTCGTGTCAAGGTTTGCAGGGAGCCGTGGACATTGTGTGTGTTTCATATTGCAGCAGCCCTTTTCTCTTCTAAGAATTTCCCCCCTATAGCCTTGTTTTGTTTTCACAAGGACTGATCGTGTTTTCTTTGATGTTTTTTTTTTATGAGGAACACTAAAGGTGTGGTTCCCACACTTTGATCATTTTGACACTTTTGAAACCACAAACTAAACTCTGGCTGTAATGTAAGGCTAGATAGAGTCTTGTATGGGATGAATATTGTAGGCCTGGAATTGCATGGAAAGCATGACCTACAAATGTATATTGCCCCTTGTCTTGGCTACACCATGGAGGATAGGTCACGCTTGATGTAGCCACCAATGGTCTAGTGGTCAGAGTTTTACCTTAAAGTCCGGTTCATACTTCATGCGAATACGAATGCGAAGCGAATTTGACGTGAATGTGACGTCACAGCCCTCCTTTCGCAGCGATATTCGCAAGTGAGTAGAGCAGAGTTATTCGCTGCGAACTTGTGACGTCAACATTCGCTTCGCGTTCGCAGGAAGTATGAACCGGTCTTTACACAGGTCCACTTGCCAAATGCCATTCAAAACACCTGTCAAAGCCTCACTCTTTAGACCTTTATCACGCTGTCGCCATCTTGGTCATGTTCCCTGTTTCCATAACAGCAATGAATTGATTGCGCATACATGGCACCAGACTATTATTTTGCCCAGTCTCAGTGAGAGGTTACAGTGAGTTTGAATGGAGTAAAGTCAAGATGGCCACACCGTGATAAAGGTCTATAAGTAGTCAGGCTGGCTAGTTCAGTGTTAAAAAAACATCCTTATCTAGTATAAAAATGTAGTGAAAAACTGTCAGACTTGTCAAATGACAAGCTAAACTAATTCTAATACTATAGTCACTGAACATGTTGAGGGAAAGCCATGGTGGTTATTAAGAGGCAGTGTAGGTTTGAGTCCTGGTCCTGACTCTTGTGTCCTTAAGCCAGACACGTAACCATTAATGCTGCATCCTTCGGTTGGGACGTAAAGCCTTGGGTGCTGTGTGTTGTGCATTGTGCGTGAAAAAAACCTGCACACTTATTGTATAGAGAGGGTCACCAGATGGTCCCTAAATGGCTGCATATGGCCACTTTCTGAACTAACACATTGCTTTGTACAGGAAAAAGGTCTCGTACTTCAAACATGTAGCTTAGTCACTGAATGTTGGAGCGCTCTCTGTGAGCGTCACTAAGTGACGGATTTGAATGCTATATAAAAAGCCACTATTATTGTTATTAAATCCTGAGAAATCTCCTGGCTGCTCCGTTATCCCCTGAACGTCTTACGTCGTCTTAGAATCATACGGAGCTGTGTTTACTTTGCCATTCAGACCCTACTAGTGTACCGCATTATTATGGGCTAAATTTAGCTGTTCAAGTACAACTCTGAGTATCCCTTCGCAGGGGCAGGTGTTGAATAGATCTCTCTCTCTCTCTAGATGGCCTCTTGTTGACGTCATCACTATACTTCCTGAGGTCTGTCCAATGTTGTGTGGAGTTTTAAATTTAGCTCTGCTGTTTTCTTTGTATTGAATTTCATGGTTATCTAATAAAAGTTGGTTGAGAACATTCCTTTTGTTTGGCTGTCTGCAACGAACTTATGAAAAACTAGTTTTATGTTAATATGGTACAGTTCATTGCACCCTCAACGTCAATTGAGGCAGACTTTGCCTGTAATGCGTATAGTAAACACACGTGCAAAGTACATGTACGTGCAAAGTACATGTACGTCCAAGTCGTGAGTTGGTACATTTCAAAAAGTGTTTTTCTGCATTCAGCAGCAATACACCTGGTCGGCATTTTTTTTTTTGAAACGTACAAACTCATGACTTGGTCCGTACATGTACCTTTGCAATTGTGTTTACTCTACGCATTACAGGCAAAGTCTGCCTCGATTGACGTCACGAACAGCGCCCTCTCGGGTCGGGGTCTACTCTTAAATTTGTAAATAACATAAGAACTGATTTTTTAAAACCTTAGTTAACTGTTTATTTACATTCCACTCATCAAAACACATATATTAGTGACAAAAGCTTTATTTTGAAAAAATAACACTTCCAGGTACTTTAAGTGGATTTTATTAGATGGATCATGATAAAAGGCTTGGGCTGAAACTTCATTGGATTTCTATTTGTATCATTTAAGTATTCATTAAGACTGATAAGATTTGTGGAATTGTGTGGGCACCCCTGATCAGGCAAAACACAATAACTCAACTAGGTTATGGGTGGGGGGGGCATCGGGATCCATTTATCATGGCCACAGATCTTTTTCTTACGCCGCACCGTTTCTTTGGAATAGTCTTCCTGTGCATATTCGCCAAGCTAATTCTTTACAATGTTTTAAGTCCCTGTTGAAAACTCATTTGTTAAAGGCTGTTTTTTTTCCTTTTTTCTTATTTGTATCTTGTATCTTTCTCTCATTGTTTATTTGATTGTTTCTCTTCATGTGCTTAGAGGCTTTTTGCATAAGGCGCTTTACAAATGTCTTATTATTATTATTATTATTGTTAAAATTATGTTGATAGTATAAAACAAACGGCTCCCTCTGAAGTAATTTAGTTTTTGAGAAAGATGTCATTTCTCACTCAAATATCAAAAGACTTTAGGCATCTGAAAGCACACAAGCTTATGTCAGAGATCATTTGCCCAAATTTATACCTTAATAGGGATGGCAATGGCATTTTCTTTGGGAGGGTGTATGGACACCAACTCAAGCATGTAAGCTTTTATCATACATCCGTAATCACACATTAGGAGATGTTTTTTTCGTTTATTATTTTTTTGCAACTTCCATGACCAATATTGAGCCCAAATTTTCACAGCTTTGTTATTCTTTAAAGGAACACGTTGCCTTGGATCGGTCGAGTTGGTCTTTGAAAAGCGTTTGTAACCGTTTGTTATAAAATGCATATGGTTAGAAAGATATTTTAAAAGTAGAATAAAATGATCCACACAAGTATGACTCGAAATTGCGAGGTTTTCCTTTTACCTCCTCGACTACGGTAGGCCATTTATGGGAGTCAAATTTTTGACTCCCATAAATGGCCAACCGCGTTAGTTCTCAAAGTAAAATGAAAACCACGCAATTTCAAGGCAAATTTGTGTGGATCATTATATTCTACTTTTAAAATATCTTTCTAATCATATGCATTTTATAACAAACGGTTACAAAGTACGCTTTTCAAAGACCAACTCGACCGATCCAAGGCAACGTGTTCCTTTAAGCATCTGTATGCACTGTGCTGGGATACACCAAGGAGGATACTGGTCTTTGACAATTACCCAAACCAAATGTATACCCACCCTGCCTTTATCTGTATGTTGGGATACACCAAATTGAGGATACTGGTCTTTGACAATCAAAGAGTATACCTTGCCTTTAAATACAAGCTTGCCTCCCTTTGCCGACCAGATGAATATCTCTGGGCCACCACTACGTATCGCACAGCCTTTAACATAGGCTGGTCAAGCACCGAGCATGCTCCATCAGAGATTAGGGATTTGTTTCAAATGCACACTCTGAAGTGCGGTTCACATGCACGTTGCATATATAATAAGACTAGAGAAATAAATAAGTACCTGCTCTGTAGGTATTCATTATGATAATGATTGAGGCAATGTAGGGTGGATCTTATAATGTACATTCATTAGTGGATTTAAAGGCAGTGGACACTATTGGTAATTACTCAAAATAATTATTGGCATAAAACCTTTCTTGGTGACAAGTAATGGGGAGAGGTTGATGGTATAAAACATTGTGAGAAACGGCTCCCTCTGAAGTGCCATAGTTTTCGAGAAAGAAGTAATTTTCCAAGAATTTGATTTTGAGACCTCAGATTTAGAACTTGAGGTCTCGAAATCAACCATCTAAACACACAGAACTTCGTGGGACAAGGGTTATTTTTCTTTCATTATTATCTCGCAACTTCGATGACCGATTGAGCTCAAATTTTCACAGGTTTGTTATGTTATGCATATGTTGAGATACACCAACTGTGAAGGCTAGTCTTTGACAATTACCAATAGTGTCCACTCTCTTTTAAGAGAATTAGGTCTACGTCTGGTAATCACTCTTAAAGTTAATGGCAATAAATACTGACTTGGACAGAAGCCTATAAGCAGCTTTCGATGTGGTTATATGTTATACAAATATTGACTGCTTCGAGTGCTATGGTTAAAACTATGACTCCCGAGGTGATCCCCGGAGCGTTCTATTTTCCCGAGGCGAAGCCGAGGGAAAATAGAACGCTACGGGGATCACCGAGGGAGTCATAGTTTTTAACCATTGCACGAGTAAAAGCAGTCAATATTTGTTTTATAACACCCCAAACATTTCTAAATACTGTACTATTATTATTAAGTTACAGACCTGAATGCTACAATCCACGGACGACGCGAATACAGATTGCAAACACTTTTACTTACTGTGTTGCATGTAGTGTCGTGCAATCCGAAGTGGTTACAGACTATTAATTTATCATCCCAGTACACGCAACGGACGTCTGGGTACTGCACGCCATGTGCTAGTCTGTCGGACTAGCGCATGGCAAACCGACGCTCTATCACACGGCCGTCGTCTGGCAAAACTAAGACATGTCATGTGACGCGCTCTAAACCAATGAGCAGGCAGAATACTTGCAAGGGGTGTTATAAAAAAGGATATCACTTGTTTTTATGGCCAAAACATTTTATCTAGATCTGAGAAGCCTTACATTCAGTAATGTTTTTCAGAATGTGTATTCTTTTAAATGGTATTACTCTTCCTGCGTGGACATATTCGCTCTTGATTTTCTGCGATATCTCAAAAACACGATCACCCTTTTGAAATGAAATTTTCACATCATGGTAGTTTTATTTACATCTGCATTTGTGTAGGATTAAAACAATCTATGGGTTCCAAAAACCAAAGCCTACACTTTGTCTTTAAAGATTTATGCAAACCAAATTATTTGGAAACAGTGAAAACATGTGTCACAGTTTTTTTTTATAATTGGAAGATGTTGGGGATCACATAATGTGGATAATCTAAGTCTGTGACATTTATCACGACAACATTGTAATATGTGACTTTTCTGTACAAACTGCTGTTTTTTCAGTTCATACTAAAGTTCCCCCGCAGTTCACACAGGTACATCGTACACACAAACACAGATAAATAACTTGACATAGTATTCCACACACGATATGATATATACTTCTAGTTTGCATTTTGATGTACATTGCGACGCATCTTACATCTGAATCCAATTGCTGGTCTTGCCTGGGGGGCAGCAATTTCCCTCTAACGTTGACTCGTGCAAAGCCGTCGCTCCGGCGTGCACGGCTGCATCGCTAACGCAGCGCAGCGCACTAGATCATTCTGGGTCCTCTGCACTGTGTGAAATTTGTCACTTTATGGTCTGTAGGGTAATGGCATTATATGCTGCAAATGAGCCACGTTCCGGGGGGGGGGGGGGGGGGAGGGGTGTTGACTGGAGTGTTTAAACGAAGCCCGGAAAACATTTGAGTTCACAGTCTGCATACACCTGAGAACATGTTTGTATTATGTTTATGACCCCTGCTGTGTGGTTCGCTTGCAATTGGTAGACACTTTTGCCTAATAGGAAAATGTGTGTATATGGATACTGTAATATTGTTCCTTCAAAATCACTGTAACTTAGGTATTGTTAACCAAGGAAGTATTCTACCTTCATGTGTTAACTAATAATAACATCCCATATTAACTAATAGCTTATTTATTAAGACATGCTTTTCATTTATGTGGTCTTCTGTATTGTACATTTTACAAGCAAAAAGCCATAAAATGTTGTAGTTATTTTGGGTTCTCCCTATGTTTTTTTCAAACTGATGGGCATTCTGAACACAACAATTTTGAAACAAGGTCTTCGTAATAGGTTCTACTTGGTGTTTATCTTAGTTTGAAAAGCTATGCATGCAATCTGGAGCATTCTATAAAAAATTCTGTTGGTGATTTTTTGATATAAAAAAAGAGGGTTATTTTTTTGTTGTGAGTCGGGCGAAATATGTGCGTATTGGCTGAGTTAGTAAAGCTGCTGCCCAGAGTGTCAGAAGTCTTGGGTTCAAATCCCAATGAGGACCATTCAATTTTGCTATCATCCTATTTTTGGCATATTGGCAGATTATTCATGCGTAATCAGCCCAAAATGCTGCCTTATGCATGTATTTTAAGCGGTTATTTAAGAAGATGTTTTACAATCCTCCGTATTAATGTATCAGGTAACGTCTCCATGCTGGTCCATGCAATTAAACTGGACTCGAAGAAAAGACTCGCAACCCAATCTCTCCAATTGGCTGCTCGGGATGAACTTGATAGTTGAGTGCAGGGCAGGCTTATTGTTACTGCAAACACTGCGGTTGGCAACTTGAGGGGGAGACTAGTTTCCTAAATGGCACTACCCGTGCTTGGTTGGTGTGTTCGTTGACAGGGATGAGGTTTCAAAGTGTCCTCTTCTGGCAAAAATAACATCCAAGCTGTATATGAGCAAGGCTTGGGGATGAGGGGAAATTTACCAGACCATTAGGACTTGCAGGGTTTGAATTTGGGAGAAAAATCAACAAGACCTCAGGGCTTGTAGCTAAAAAATGTTGACGAGACCAGAATAGTGCATACAAGACCATGAATCAAAATGAAAGAAGAAATCCTTAACATGTATTAAAAGGGAATGTATATGTTTTGTTATCACTCTAAAATCAATGGCAATATCCTTTTGTTATAAGCCTACAGGAGCGTTTGATAGTATAATACATTTTTAGAAACGTTTCACTTTGAAGTTATTATGGTTTTAAATGTAAAATGATACATAAGTTTTTGCCCCAAATTTGAATATAAGGTGAAGTGCGCCTTGAGCACCTCATATAATATGTGGATTTAGGCGCCCCATAAATATTCTTTATTGTTATTATTATTATTATTATTATTAAAGCTTCTCAGATTGTGTATTTCTATTAGAGATTGGAATTCAAAATATAAGAAACGTTTCTGTTAGTATGCTTCTCAGATTTACATGTTGAGGGATAATCACTGAATATCTTTTTCCATAACCACATTATTTGAAGTGAAACAATTCTCAAAATGGATTATACTTTCGAAAACTGCTGTACTTCTAACCTATTAAGTTTGTATTGCCATCAATTTTGAGAGGTGCTGCACAAATATAATAATAATTAAAGAGTATTTCTATAGTGCCTTATGCCAGGCCTCAAGGCACGTAACACAAAATAAAAACAACATTTTAAAAAGCAAGACTAGAAATAAAAATAAATGTTGGCTCTTTCCCCACTCTCACAAAATCCAACACCATATGGTGACTAAAATCTGTTGGACTCAATGCGGTACGCCTGACAATGCAAAAAACGATTTAGATATTTAGTCTGTGTGACGTCCTCGCTTTGACAGAATCAGACAGGTTTTGAAGGGTATGGGGTTAACGCACAAAAGCCGCATCGGACTTTCCTCCGCATCTTATGAGCAAACACTTAAATTCAATAACACCTTGCGTCTGAAGTACAGCAATTAATTAAATCCATGTATAACTGTGAGCCTAATATATGAGACATGATTGACGAGACACGAGTCTCTGTAACCAAGTAATACGTTACAAGAAATGTCACTGGCGTCTTTGGGGCATGTTTAAATTTCCTTCTCTCCGCACATGGCCAGAAGACGCAGTCGTCTCTCTCTAAAGATAACAACTTTAGGTCGGTGCCCGAGCTATCAAAAGATCCGTTCGTGGATATTTTGTTTCGCGGGTGACAGGATTGTTTTCATGTCAAACGCTGTGTTTGAGAATCTTGATGGGAATTAAAATAGAAAACAAAATATTTTGTGTTTTCGTGGAATGCGTGCAACCTTCACGAGATGAACGCTGGAGAGGGATTGTCATGCTTCTGTATTGATCTGATGTCTGGTCTTGTCGGGTGCTTGTGCATTGTTCATGTTCTGTACTGTCATTGACAGATAATTGGATTGCAGTTAAAGGGAGTGCGTGCTCAATTGCTCCAATCAGAACCTGGCTCAAGAACTGAGAGTACAATATCAGAGAGCTGCTTTAGCACTTGATATTTGATCTGCTTTGCAAAACTTAACAAGATGCCAGTCATAAGCTGTGTTCCCATTGGACTTACTAAGGTTGCGCAGAAGTTTTCCGAAACCTCTTTCGACCTGTTAGTTTTACATCACGGTTGTATAGTTAACAGGGAGGTCAGTATATCACGTGCCCCCATTGGATTTAATTTTGTCATTTTTCAGAACCATCGCTGTACTCTAACAAAACAAAATTGAATGGGAACTTGGGTGTTTTGGCTGGTACATGTACATGTAACCTTAGTCTGGCGAGCAAAATAGTTTTGTGTTGTTATCTAGTTTTTGTCTAATAAGCAGCTCGTAGTGCTTTCAAGAAGAGATTGGGTGTTTAGTTAGCTAGTTTTTATCCTTAAACAGCTCTTAGAAACTGTAGAGCTTCCTAAGCAGGCAATGGTGATCTAAATAAGATATTGAAATGCTTTGACAGTGTTTACTAAAGTGGGGACCTTGTATAATAATGATTACATTTATATAGCGCTTTATACTAAAAATAAGTTTCTAAGCGCTTCACCCCAAAAAATATAAATGATAAATAAGCAAATGGGAAAATTAAAGCTAAAGATATACAATAACAATACAAAAGGTACACGAAATATACAATATAACAGGCTATTTCGAAGAAACCAATATCATTAGACTATGAGAACAAAATATTGTATGCATCAGGTGAGCTAGTCTTTCTTGAAATAGGCTGAGAAAACGGTAGTCAGCAAGTCTGTATATTGGCTTCTGTAGTGGCTCTTCTAAAGAAATTAGCATCTTAGACAGATAGTAAGTTATTATTATTATTATTATTATTTTTTTTTTTTTTTACCAATTTGCCTTCTGTTTAATTTAAACTTTTAAATTTATGTAAAATTGTTGTACTTCAGCCTTTGTGCTGCGAGGACAGTTTTTTAATCAACCGTTTTATCTATCTATCAATCTATCTAAATTACCCTCAAATGTAATTCATTATTTTATTTTTTTAACTCATTTCTCAACAAGACTTGACTTTTACTGGAGGAACAACATTTATATGTGCATATAAATCTTGTAAATATAAGCATTCAAGATTGTTGGGAACCGTTTTCTAGAAAATTTAAAATGTTGCCAGGGGGTCTTTAGATACAATAAATCCAAGAAATAATTTGAAGAAGATATTTTTCATTTTCTGAGTCACTCTACAGACGGGAGCAATCATTGTGCGGAGGCCTTTGACAGGTTAGTTTCATTAAATATTTATTGGAACTAATAAAAAAAATAAAAATGAGAGAATCACAATCGCGAGCATTCCTTTCTGAACCCCTTTCAATGGGTAAATAGGTTCACTTAAAATACAGGAAGTCATGAGACCTTTGTATAATTTTATGTCATTCATTCGATCTTTGATGGGGGATTCATTAAAAAATATTCCATGACGGCTAAATTCTGAAATGCAGACATTTTGTATCAAGTCAAAAATGCAGACAACAAAAGTACACCTGGTACAAAATAAAGAAAAATACTCCATACTCCTTTTAGTGTACGAAAAAGTTCTGTATGAGGGTCTTTAGATACCAAAAAATCCAATAAATAATTTCAAGGAAATATTTTCAAATTCTGAGTCACTCTACAAACGTGAGCAATCATTGTGCGGAAGCCTTTGACAGGTTAGTTTCATTAAATAATTATTGGAACTAATAAAAAAAAAAAATAATGAGAGAATCACAATCGCCAGCATTCTTTTCTGAACCCCTTTCAATGGGTAATCAGGTTCACTTAAAATACAGGAAGTCAGAGACCTTTGTAGAATTTTATTGCATTCATACGATCTTTGATGGGGGATTCATTAAAAATATTCCATGACGGCCAAAGACTGAAATGCAGACATTTTGTATCAAGTCAAAAATGCAAACAAAAGAACAAAATAAAGACTAAACACTCCATAGTTCCTTTAGGCTTTTTTAGTGTACAAAAAAGTTCTGTCTGAGTGATGAAATGTGCACTTGAATTTTCCTTTTTAAAGGGTAATGTTTTCAGTACTCAAGAGGAATATTTATTAAGAGGGATCTGTAGTCTAACTTCCTTTAGAAGCATAAAATAAATCCCATATAAAGTGGTTGCCGGATGCAGAAATTTTTCCTATTATTTGTTTTAAAAACTCACATAGGCCCTACATGTTTATTTGAAATCTGATGTTTGGAAATAGTGAAATACTGAAAACAGTTTTTTATTATTTTCTTTTGACTCTGATATTGATTAAAGGCAGTGGACACTTGGTAATTGTCAAAGAATAGCCTTCACAGTTGGTGTATCTCAACATATGCATAAAATAACAAACCTGTGAACATTTGAGCCCAATTGGTCATCGAAGTTGCGAGATAATAATGAAAGAAAGAAAAAAACTCTGATCACACAAAGTTGTGTGCTTTCAGATGCTTGATTTCGAGACCTCAAATTCTAAACTTGAGGTCTCGAAATCAAATTCGTGGAAAATTACTTCTTTCTCGAAAACTATGTCACTTCAGAGAAAGCCGTTTCTCACAATGTGTTTTACTATCAACCTCTCCCCATTACTCATTGCCAAGTAAAGTTTTATGCTAATAATTATTTTGAGTAATTACTAATAGTGTCCACTGCCTTTAAGCTAACAGTCTCACAGACTTTTCATTTAAAGTGTTATGATTGGTTACACAAAGTGCAGATACTGCATGCATTTCTAAAATCTAGGGTGTGTTTAGAAAACATTGTTATTACATCACTATTCATCAAAAAGTATACTGGAGAATTAAATGTAAACACCAATTAATTACCGTATAGTTTAATATAAATTATCATTATCACTTTCAAGCTTTCTCAAAGTGTAGAACAACTACATAGATTCATTACACTTGGTCGGAATGTCTTCAGATAATGATATGTAAATATACTTATCAATGCAATGAATACTAATGAGCAGTAATTATCTTTTTAAAGGAAACAATTAAGAACACAAACAGAAGTTAAACTTGTATACACATGGTCCATCACCACAGACACATTGACAATTACCATCAAGGGCCTGTGTCATTGCCTCCATGCCCCTAGTCATTGCTCCAACCCCTGGTCATCGCTTATGCCCCTGGTCTTTGCTTTATATGCCCCTGGTCATCGCTTATGCCCCTGGTCATTGCCTCCATTCCCCTCTGGCTAAAGCCTCAATGTCCCTGGCTGATGCATCCATGCTCATGGTCGTTGCCTCCCTGCCCCCGATCATTGCGTTGCTTGGTGCCACTTGAAATGGTCCAGGAGAAATTTACATTTCTGTCATAGAGGATTCCTTTTCTGCCCTGCCTTAACAAAGATGAACTACATGTATGGCTTACACGTATAGCCTCTTTTGTCAAAACTGTATTCAGAAAAGGAGTGATTAACTTATACTTTGTTTTATGTCATTGATTATTGTATTGCATAAAGTACAAAATAATTAACAGCGTTGAGCATTTCCGATGAGTAACAAATCTTAACATCAGTTCTTAAAATGAAAGAAGAAAGTACCACTAGCTATCCGGTGATGAAAAATTGTCTTGAAAATCAAATACAACACAATTATTATTTATTTGTAAAAAATATTTCATAAAAGACGAGCAAAGCACAACAATTTGTTTATTATATTTATGACTCGATAGAGTTGTACCTAATTACCTTTGAAAACACAAATTAGTTTACCTGTGACTCTAGTGTTTCTGGAACACAATATTCGTTAGCATGAAACAAATGTTAATTAGCGGTGACAAGTTGTCTCAAAAGGTAAAACAAGGGCTCTATAATTCAGATGGAAATGCTTACGAGGGGGGGGGGGGTGGGGCTTCTGTGGTGTTTCTGTGAATAGTGAATACATTGATTTACATAGACTGGTCCGCCGCAGTGCGGCGTGCCGTCCTGATGCATTGATTTACATTGATTTCCAATGCAGATGGTCTAACCATCAGTTCTTCTTACTCTGTGTATGTACCATTGTACTGCTCGTAGTCTCGTACTGTGACACACACACAGCTGAATGGTTTCTTTATTATTTCTCTGTCATGGAAAAAATGTGAAAAGAAGGAACAAAATTAAGAGAGAAAATGTTTATAAATCTGGATAGCTATTTTTTTTTTTTTGAGGGTCTGAAATTGTACATGGTTGCGGCCCAGTATGTACCATCAGGACTTCATTCAACTCTTTCATGAGCGGACGGGTCGCTAGTGACCGGAATAAATCCCTTCTGAAAGATGGACTGTAAAACACAAAATAAAGATCCCATGTTTGCACAGTTTTCAGAATGGGAATGAGGAGTCTTGAAGGTTCTATTGTGACCTCCTTTTGAAAAAAAAAACAAAAACCTCAAGACAGCCAGACTTGTCCCGTTTACTGGCCGGACACTAATAACTACTGACCTCAGGTCTGCGGTCCAGTGTAAAACTTAAACCCTGATCATGGTATTCTCCTTGTGAAGATTATAAGACTTGGAGATTAGAGGAATAGAAATGATGTTGCTCTCCTTGCTATATCTTAGAAATTATATTGAATCTATCTTTGCATCTCATACTAGGGCTGGAAACATTTGACGACAATGAGTTTTAACCTTGCTTGTCTCAATTATTAAACGTAATTTCAGAGCGAATTTGTTTCTGTCTGTAAGATGTGTTGCCAGAGTGATAGAAATGAAGCCAAAATGCATTATTGTAATATCCATGTGTATTCGTCGGCTCAACCTTCACCTACTTCTGTTGGAGGCTCCTTGCTGATGACTGTGGCACTCCTACACCAGCTCTTGTCTCTGGCGCCGTTTTGTCCAAAGACAAGCTGGAAACATCAGACAACACTGAGTTTTTAACCTTGCCTGTCTTGTTTATTAAATATAATTTCAAAGTGAAATTGTTCTGTCTATAAGATGTGTTGCCACAGTGATATAAAGAAATAAAGCCCAAACATGAATTGTTTTGGAGTATTGCAAAAATACAATGACATTTTTTTTCTTCTTCTTTTTTTTCTCATCAAGTAGACACTGTATTCTGCTGAAACTTTCACATGTGACTTTTATTGTATCTTACTTTGCTTATAAATCAGCAATTTGTTGGCAAAAACTCATCTATGACCTTACTTTACTTTAAGTTTTAATTATTTGCAAAACAAACTCACAGCTGTCGCTGTCATTTTGTTCCGAGCCCTGAGGATAAGGATTCCAGGGGCAAAATAAATGATGCACATTTTCTCAATAAGTCTAAATATCAGAAAGAAGCTTTATTTTCAACTGTAGTTTTGCCTGAGGCAGTTGCGCACAGTAAAGTTCCTTGGGGAAATCTGAAGCATTTGCCTTTTTCAAAGGGTGTTTGGCGCTGTTCGCTTTTGTTTTTACTGAGTCTGAAACGCACTCCGGCACATCCAAATAAAACATGAAAGTTGGCACTCTGAAATCTTTGCTGCCTCTCTTAATAATACAACAGGATTCTCCCTAAGGATTTTTGAAGTGACTGGGGGAAGATGCATTCAGGACCCAAATTTTTGAAGTTTGGACTAATCACGCTGAATGGGAAAACTGAACTTGAAAGTTTGATCGGTGTTTTGCCATTAATTTGTCCTTATTGGACTGTTAAATTCTGCATGGGAATGGGAAAACGCATGTTGGGGGGGGGGGGGTAATTATATGATAAAAGTGTAAAGTTACTCTGTGTTTTTTAAGGAGCCAAATTATTGCTTTTACTATGTTACTGGGAAACTACTTTTCTGTGCCTAGCGGAAGGGCGTAGAGCCTTACACCCAAAATACAGTGCGCAGTGCATCTTAATCATGGGGCAAAGGAAGACCTCCAGTGACATGGTCCATCTGCCGGCCCCAATCACTGTTCAATTTGCAGTGCACCTAAATCATTATTAGGATCTGCGTTAAGGTGCGTTGTATTCCTCCTTTTTCTCTGCATTCTTTCCCTACCCCTCTATCACCCTTCAATTTACCATCTTTTAGTGACATACATTCTCTATGTGCTTTTCACTTGTTATAGGTTTGTAGCAGACATCTACAAGAGCCCTCTGATGCACCTTGCCACTACCAAGCCGTCTGTAGAGCAGTCCTCGCTGAAGTACAAGAGCTTACGTCATTCCTTCAAGTCATTGCATCAAGTAAAAAGGTGAACGTCTTTATTAGATTTATCGACTGGGGTTCTTTTGAGTCTTAATTGAATGGACCCAATTTCGTAAGCATTCTGCTTTCTGTAACTGCAAAGCTCAGTAAGCAAAGCAAAAAGCTACTTAATGGCCTATTTTGTGCTTACTGTCCGAGTTTCCATTTCACAGCGCTGCTATCAGTTAGCACATTGAAAATCTTATTTTGAAAATAAACCCCCAAAACTTAACAACATCATCAAATAAACTTTCAACCTGCTAAGTTAAAAAAACAAAAACAAAAAACAGTAATCACAAGTTGTACGCCTTCTTCCGGGCACACAGGGTACTTTTTTTAAGGCTGTAAGCAATAAAATACAATTAAGCTTTATTTCTCATTCCTATGCATTAACCTTCTTTCACTTATGAATGGCAGAAACCAATCAAAGTCTCACAATCAGTTGTCTTGAAATGTACTTTTGCAGATCAATTGCTTTTGCCCTTTCTCCATAACTTTTTGAAGTCCTTCTTGGGGGGGGGGGGGGAGGTGGGACACAACAATATCATATAGTACACAAGTAACTGTTACTTGTGTTACAAACATTTAGAACACACACAGTGACATTATCATTGCACTTTAAAACAATGAGGGGTGGGGAGGACATTTTAATGAAACTCCCACCTTGTACATGTGTTTATATACTAACAAGTCAATATTTCTGTCACTGCAGAGTCTACACAGCCTACATGTAAATGACGACCTGACAGAAGAAGATGGGCACCTAGAAGATCTTCAACCCAGGCAATGGGTATGTATCCCCTCACCCCCCCCCCTCCCCCCTAGATATGATGATCCTGTCATTGCTGTTTCCTAGGTTGTGTTGTAATGGCCACCTGATCCATGACTATAACAGCAGTTTTTAGGGTTGTATGCCATACTTTGGTCGATACTTATTGGACACTGAAAGTAGTTACTCCTGTTTTTGTTTTCAATCTCAATCTGCCCATTCTGGGAAAGCTCCTTCGTTTAAAAGTTTAAAGAAAATATATAAAAAAGAAACCATTTTTGAATATTCCGGATGGCACGGGCTATGACAACCAAGATTAAAAAAAAAAACAAGTAAAAAATATTCCCTTTTGACCAAACTTTCAAAACTTGTGAGACCAGAATGGCTCATGGTCTGGGGCGAACCCTGAAGGAAGCTACTTCTAAAAGCATGCTCTTAAAGGCACTGGACACTATTGGGAATTACTCAAAATAATTGTTAACATAAAAATTTACTTGGTAACAAGCAATAGAGAGCTGTTGATAGTTTGAAACATTGTGAGAAACGGCTCCCTCTGAAGTAACGTAGTTTTAAAGAAAGAAGTAATTTTCCACGAATTTGAGACCTCAGAATTAGATTTTGAGGTCCCAAAATCAAGCATCTGTAAGCACACAATTTTATGTGACAAGGATGTTATGTCTTCCACTATTACCTTGCAACTTTGACGAGCAATTGAGTTCATATTTTCACAGGTTTGTTATTTTGTGCATATGTTGAGATAAACCAAGTGAGACGACTGGTCTTTGACAATATATGCTAATAGTGTCTAGTATCTTTAACTTATTTTTGTGATTCCTTTTTGACAATTCCACACAGGCCAGGATTTGGATGCAGGTTCTCCAGCAGCTCAGGCGAGGTGTGAAACTCAAAGAAGCCGAGGCCGGTGAGACTCGCCACCGACATCGAATCCCCATCGAGTACGAGCTTACACCTTATGAAATCCTCATGGACGATATACGACTCCGGAAATTCACGCTCAAGGAAGTCTTGGTAATTCACTTTTACATTCAGGCTGTGAACTTTGAATTCTCGAGAGGCAATCGCCATGTGGATGAATTTTATTTTTGGAGTCTATGGTTTAAGGTTTTTATGGAAATGGGCCCAGTTGGAGGGTTTATAAAAAATGGCAAATCTGGCAAATATGGGTTGGTCATGCTGAAAAGAAATTCTGAAACCATTACATGTGAGATCCTGAAAATTGCTGAAAAAATTAACAGCAATGAGTATGTCAGGAGTTTGTACAAAAATTGGTTTACATGGTTTTTATTTACACCTTTGTTGGTTCTTGAAAACGACGGTACGCTAGCTTGTCATTATGCTTAGTAAAGAAGGAACTTGCTAAGCAATTCTGAAGGTCAAAAGTACCATGTAATGTATATTTTATGTGAGTTGTGATAAAGAGTCCGCTCTACTTTACCCAGCACATCAAAGAACTAAAATTCTTCAAAGGAACAGGTTGCCTTGGATCGGTCAAGTTGGTCTGTGAAAAGCGTTTGTAACCGTTTTTTAATAAAATGCATGGTTAGAAAGATGTTATTAATGTAGAATACAATGATCCACACAAACATGCCTTGAAATTGTTTTACTTTGCAAACTAACACGTTCGGCCATTTATGGGAGTAAAAAATTTGACTCCTATAAATGGCTGAAGGAGCTTGTCGACGAGGTAAAAGAAAAACCACGCAATTTCGAGGCATATTTGTGTGGATCATTGTATTCTACTTTTAAAACCTCTTTCTAACCATATACATTTCATAACAAGTGGTTTCAAACGCTCTTCAAAGACCAGCTCGTCCGATCCAAGGCACCGGCTCCTTTAATATTTGCTGAGATTTTCTGCTTTTCATGATATTGCCTACAAGAGAATCTCCTTGTGGGTTGTATTTTGTGGGCATAGATTTCTCTCAGAAGAAACCTTTCAAGACTGAAGTTCAAAGACTGAGTAGTATAATTTTGTTTATAGATGTGCATTGATTTATTTTATTTTATTTTAAAGAGTGTGCACACCATTGGTTGGATGACAGGAAGTCGATTTTATTAAAGATGCTATGTCAGAGTTTTGATCGATTTGACCCCAAAATTTTAATTTAAAATTCAATAGGTATTTTGATGGGAGTCAAGAAAGTTACAAGCTTTCATTTGAGTCATATGCTCGAAAAAGTCCGCCAAATATTAGTAGCAGTGAAATAAAGTGCTCAAAATTAATTTTTGTCTGGATCTCGACAATATATCACGTGACCAATTCTTATGTGTTTTATATGAAACGTTGTAAATTTTTGTCTTGGTTCATGACCATTAAAAAGAAAAGTAAAACTTTTTTTCCGTTAGAGTTGGTGATACTCTTTGAAATACCATTCACTAAAAAAAAAAAAATTTTTTTAATGTTTGGGGCCAATGATCTGACATAGCATCTTTAAATATTTAATGAATAAATTTGTATATCAATCTTGGAAAGTGGAAGTTGGTCTTTGGCATGAATGAATGTTTTTCTTTCAAATGCTTGGAAAATGAAAAAGAAGAAGATTGAAATAGCATTTTCCAGTTCTGTCCACAGCCATATTCACCAAAGGTGTGCATCTCCTTTCTTTTTTATTTCATTGCTGTCAGTTTGTAATATTGCTTTGATTTAAAAAAAAAGTAGTTGTCCAACTGGTATTCGTTGTGAATTATTTTCAAAGATCGTGGTGTGTCAGAAAAACGTTGCATGCCTTTACAAAAATCTGTTCTCTACCAAATTGTGCACAGAACTGTATGTACACAACTTCCCCTCACACCTCACACATTATTTTATTCCCCTTTCGGCCTTCGTTCAAGAAAAAAACTTTTATTGAAATCTTGGAGACTCCAAATCCCAGAGCTAGATAGCTTAGTTGGTACATCACTGGCACATTAATCTGGGGGTTGGTGGCTCAAATCCTACTCAGGTATTTTTTTCTTTTCTTAAACCCTTATCATATCTTGGCATTTCTTTGTATAATGCCCCAAAATATTACAAACTCACCCTTGTGGTTTATTACTCAAGATCTGGAAATCCACGGTGAAAACGAGATGTTAGATTAATGACATCTCTATTTACTAATTGTATAATATTTGCAAAATGTTTTTCGAAAAGCAGCTTGTATAGAATATGCAAGAGAAACATTAGTCTTTTATTTCATCTGGAGGACATTCTGCTGAATTCTTGTATAGATTACATCAATGTTATTTGTTAATTAACTAATAACATGTTATTCTTGACCACTGTTGATGATATGACTGTGTCAGTATGGCATTAAACTGAACATTTTGGTGGTTATTAAAACTTGATGACAGAGAGGGATAGCTTATTTAAAGACACTGGACACTACTGGTGTGTCTCACCATAATGCATAAAATAACAATGTTAAAATGTTAAAATTTGAGCTCGATTGGTCGTCAAAGTTAGGAGATAATAATGAAAGAAAAAACACCCTTGTCACACCATGGTCACACGAAGTTGTGTGCTTTCAGATGCTTGACTTCGTGAGGTCTCGAAATCAAATTTGTGGAAAATTATTTCTTTCTCAAAAACTACATCACTTCAGAGGGAGCCGTTTCCTCACAATGTTTTATACTATCAACCTCTCCCCATTGCTCGTTACCAAGTAAGGTTTTATGCTTATAATTATTTTGAGTAATTACCAATTGTGTCCACACCCACTGCCTTTTACATAATTAATACACTGGCACAAACTACACGGGTTAACTCACAGAGCTTTTAGGTAGACGCAAACCACTGTGGGCTAAGCTGAGAGGTAGTGCTGTAGTAATCACAATAATACATCACTCATTAGGTGTTAACAATGACATTAACTAAAAACAAATAGGGTATCCTGGAGGTGTTTATGGGAGAACGTCACCGTTGTTTCAATCTCAATTGCTTTCTTTAAGTGCTTTTTTGAGTTCAAAATTAATCTCAGCCCTGTTTTAAAAGACGTTCAATTTGCATCCGGGATAAAATATTATCTTTGTACACCTTTAATATCACATTCTTCTACAGAGATGCAAAAACCAATCTGCGTCATTTAGATTGTTGACAGTGCACTTAGTGGACCATTGAAAGCAGACTGCTTATGCGTATAGTCTCACAATGACAAATCAAATTTGTCAGTACGTCAGAAAGCGTCGGTTGTTACCTTTTACATTCTGCGCCTTTTAGTTAATGTTTCTAATGGGTTTTTAAAGACCTAGTCTGGAGAGGTAATTGATCTTGATGTATCTCTGGTGGTTTGCGTGGGGAGAGATTTGCGAAATTGGACACAGGGTGGCAGTAGACTCTTCTGCACCACACTACATAAACACCATAGCAACCAATGCTGAATGCTAAATTTTTAAAAGATACTCACAAATGTTTAATGTCACTCAGCCTCTTGAAAACCAATCAAAGATATTTACAATCAACTAAACTTTAGAATTCTGTTCAATTTTTAGCAGGTCCGACTTTTAGAATTTTCTTTTTGCCAGAAAAAAAGCGCCCCTCAAAATGTGCTTTTCCCTAAACCGACTTTCTGCCAGTTTTCATGCTACCAAATAGGACCAAATTTAAACCTTAATTTAAAGCCTAAAAAGTTCAACCACAAAACCCCAAGGTTGTGGTAACTTGTCAGAATTTCGAAATCTTTTAGTTGCATGACCTCAAAACAATGTTATAAAAAAAAATTATAATCAGTTTTAAGCATGATTTTTTTGCCTATTTAGTAAACACGCTGCTAATGAGCATGGAGGTTTTGCCCCAAATGTTTGGGACATCTCGGAATGTTTATCATTTTGTTCACAGTGTCATCAACTCAGATTAAAATAAAATAATGTCAACTGGCCGACTACACATCTTGTAGGCTAGGCCTTTTTTAAGCCTTCCATTTTTTTCTGCCATACATGTAGCAGCTCAGTAAATCTAGTTGCTTCTTTTTCGTTTTCATCACTCCTTCCCGTTTTGTTATTTTGCCGTAGGTGAATGGTGACATACCCCCTAGGGTGAAGAAGGAGGCCCATGATGTCATACTGGACTTCATCAGGTCCAGACCACCCCTCAAACCAGTAATGAATCCTTCTTACTTTGCATTACTTTTGCATTGATCGTGCTGCTGTAATAGGCCGTACCAAATTTATGAAAAGGGAAGTCAAAATCGCAGTCTGTCGCCATTTTGCTTTTCTTCAGCTTCAAGAGAATTATAAAACTTTTAAAAAGTTGGTTTTTATCGTGCTTTTGGGTTTTGAAAGGAAGGGTGTTTTATAGTGCTTTTCTAGAAAAAAAAACATTTTTAATGAAAAAATGTATTAAGTTTCTGAAACTAAATGCATTTATGTTTTTATTGTTTTGTCAATAAAGAATAAAATATAAAAAATTGTAGTTAAGTAAACAACAAAAAACATTTACAAATTTCAATATCCAACACTTCAAAGTTAACTTTCCTAAAAAAATTATTATTTTTGAACCTCTAATGTGCATAATTTTTGTATACGCAATTATGTTTATTTCATTCAAAAGTAAACATGAGTTCCACAAAACGCTATGATATGTTTTCGTTGTGTCAGCAATTTAGATCCCAGTTCAGAGTCATTTTAACAGACATTGCACAATTTGTTCCCTTCACGCTAGCTATGATTTTCTTTTGTTTGACATGCATGATGTGCTTAATTATCCCGCCATAAACTAACAGTACTAATGGGTGCAAACGTTGTCTTATTGTGCAGTGTTGTCTTTAATTTTGCTGTGTTTTTGATTTTGTGTGAAAACATGTCTTCTCTTACTGAATATTTTGTTCTTTTTTGAACAATTTCTTGAAACTCTTAGCTTTGAAGTATAGATATTGAAATTATCACATGGACGTTTGCTGCTGCTCGAAGGCAAATGGCAGAGAACTGCTAAGCTTACCACTTGGATTTGCGCTTAGCAAAGATTATTATCACCAGCCAAAATCTTATGTGATATGCTCTATTTCTGATTGGTGTCCTGCGCATATTTGTTTAGCAACTGAAGTTGCTTTGGAAACCTTTAGAAATCCATCCGAGTCTTCTTGGAGATATAAAATAACCAGAATCGGGGGAAGATCCAAGGTACCCCACGACCCCCACACCCGAAGAGGAGGGTGGGGAAGCAAAGACAGAAATGCAGAAAAGGATAATGAGTATAGACGATGTAACCTCTGACGCCACACGAAAACCATAACATGATTCGCGTGCATACCGCCGGGCAAAACCTTTGTGTGTTGGCAGCCAGCTAGAAAGTGTACACAATCTTACTGTGACTGCACAACTCAGTGTCCGGCGAAACATGACGCATGGAGTGTTTTGTCAACAGAGGGCGGTTTTAATGTAAACATAGGTCACATCGTCTATAGGGTCCTTTTTTTTGGCACTGTATACCGTGAAATTCTGCGCTCTATAGAGGACACAATTCTATGGGCCATAGTGCAGAATCCTGCAGTAAGCAGAGCTATGACAATTTGGCATATTGAACTAACTTTTGTATTTGTTCAAAGAGACAAGCAGCTCACTAACATCCTAATCAAGACTAACAATTGTTACTACACAAGCTAACAAGAGAACTAACCAAACACCGTCTTTGTCAAGAGGTTGATCTCAGACTTGAGCGTTGAGATTGATACGAAGATTTGCGTATCAATCTTAATTGCCAGACAAAGTGGTATGTCACACAAATTATAACTTTGGCACATTAACTCATATGTGGAATTATTTGTAAACAACAAGTTTTAACCAATTACAACCCTCTTATATTGTCTGACCACTTAATAAAAAAACATCAGATTGAAACAATTAATCTTAATTGCTTTTATTCAAAACAATTAAATCGGTTGGTGAACTTATGGAAAAAGTTTCTGAGAGTAGGAATTTTTAAAATTAAATAAAAGATTTTCCTCTGAGTTGCTTGTAGTTTTTTCTCTTTCAAATGCACCCTTTTTGTTTAATTTCATATCTTGATTTGTGTGTGTGTTACTTTGAGAGCTCTATAGTTGTGTGATTAACAAATTTAGCAGAATATAAACTTCCAGTGCATTTTGGGAGTGTTTTTTTTATTAAAAGGGTGTATATTTCTTTGTAGGTACAAGACAAATGTCGTCTGCCATTACGTAAGCAGAGTGCCTATGAGAGACTAATGGATGACATCAGGGCCCAGCCAGAGTTAGCTCCGGCCTCCCAGAGAGTCATACCAGGTGAGTGAAATATCCCCTCTCATAACCCACTTCATTAATGTTTATCTAAGGGACCATCTTGTCAATCATAACCCACTTCATTAATGTTTATCTAAGGGACCATCTTGTCAATCGTCAATGTTAGAAATACATTGTTTTGACTTAACCCACCCACTCCAAATTATGATTTTGAAATATTGAATAGCTACATAATAGTCACTGACGGATGAAGTCAGTGCATCAAATGAACCAAATGTTTTAAACAGCTACCTGAGCGGAATGTTTTCATCAGAAATGGTATTTTTACTTGTTTATAATGCACTTGTTCACCATTTTAATGTAATTTTGATATGTGTACACTTCTGAACGTTTTCGTAATTATCGATTAAAAAATCAGGCCCCTACCTAAAGGTTTTTTGAAAAACTAAAAACACTGCTGCCGTTGAGAGCGGGCGTCAAAGGACAATGCCACTGACGTCATTTGTGGGAGTTTGCTTTAATATACATCCACGCTGCAACAAAGCGGCTTTATCTACTTATGACGTTTTGAGAGTGATTACGTAACGGGGCTTTTCGCAAATCTCGCAGAAAAGCTCTGGACAAGGGCATACAAAATGATTGTTTTTTACACAATTGAAACCTATTTATAATCATATGACTCGATTTCCTTATTCATCGAAAACATTTTAAGTGGAATTCAGCAAAGTTCTCGACTTGACATTTTCGTTCAAGCAGGTCTTTAAAGGTCTCCAAAATCTGTAGTTTTCAATTGCTTTTCCTGGCTTTAAAAACAAACAATTGTAGTTTAATCAGAAATGAAGTTGACAAGCCTGGCCAGCTGGGTAGTTTATTATTTTGTTCTTCTTAATAATTTTCAGTTCAGTGTAAACTGAATCCTCGTCAATTAGTTTAATCCTTAAATTTGTTCTCCTTTTGTCTTTTTTGTTGTTGTTAGAGCATAAACTGTAGCCAAAGAAATAAGCATCTCTCTGCAATGCTCTAGCTTAAAAAAAAACCTTTGAATTATTCTGTCTATTTCAACAACAAAATATTAAATGTTCATTAATGTTTTACAGTATATAACCATTGCATGCATATTTTTCTAATTGTGATTGTAAACCCCCCAAAAACCTGAAACTACCAACCTATGGACTTAGAAAGAAAATCTTACATTACATATTTAATGAACTTTTTTGTGTAGAGCGTAAACAGAAGCCCAAGAAGAAAAAAGCAAAGCCAAAGATCCGAACTCGACTCCGACACCAGAGTACCAGTGAAGGTAGCTGTGCCTCTAGTGTGGATTCCGAAGATCTTGACTTCTTTGAAGCTTCCCCTGAGCTTCCCAGGAAGGTTCTACGAGCAGAGATCACGCTGGATTGGTCGGATGAGGTGGGTGTTGGCAGTAACATAATGTGATACGATTTAAGGGAAGGTACACGTTTGGTAATTGTCAAAGACCAGTCTTCTAACTTGGTGTATCCCAACATAAGCATAAAATAACAAGCCTGTGAAAATTTGAGCTAAATTGGTCATTGAAGTTGCGAGAAAATGATGAGTGAAAAAACACCCTTGTTGGACGAGTTTGTGTGCTTTCAGATAGGAATAAAAGACCTCTGGCTAGAAGTCTTTTATTATTTTAGTGAGAAACTGCCTCTTTCTCAAAAACTACGGTACTTCAGGGGGAGTCGTTTCCCACAATGTTTTATACTATCAACAGCTCTCCAATGCTTGTTACCAAGTCAGTTGTTAAGTTAATATTTGTTTTGATTAATTACCAAACGTGTACCTTCCCTTTAAGCGACATGAGTCGTTTCTCGACCCAGGTCAGATTTTTAGTTTACATTTGAAAAGAGCATCTATGCTTTATTTTAGTACTGTTAAAACCCTATGTTGATACTACCTTTGGTTCAAAAGTTGTAAAAATAGTAAAAACCAAAATATTACAACTTGAGGTTTAGTGTTGGTCTCCAGGCTGCAGTGCACTATTTGCCTCTTCTTGCCACCTTCTCAAACCTCAACCTCTTTGGATGTACAAGCCTTTATTAGTGCCAAAAATATGCTGTTCGCAATGTTTCATTCAGGTACTGTATTCATCTCTTTTGGGAGAACTGTTGACTCTGAAAAGGACCGGTGTGGTCTCATCATTTTAAAAAGTATAGACGATGTGACCTCCGACTGCACACGAAAACCATAACATGATTCGCGCGCATACCGCCGGGCAAAACCTTTGTGTTTTGGCAGCCAGCTAGAAAGTGTATGCAATCTTAGCATGACTACGTGTCTTTTTGCCCGGCGAAACATGACGTATACAGTGTTTTTTCAACAGAGGGCGGTTTGAATGTAAACATAGGTCACATCGTCTATACTCTAGTCATCTTCAAGAGAATAAATGACTCATGATGACTAACTGAAAATACTCTTTGAAACCTCAGGACCTCATCCAGGTCTTCTCGGACCCAACACTTCTACCAAAAAAGTTTTGTACATGGTTGCACCCACAGGTTTACTACTCTAGTTATTGTTGTGATCCACACCATGCAAAACTTCAATTATCACTTAAGTATCTTTCATTTTGAAACAGGATGATGCTACTGCATCGGAGACTAGCCAACTAACCCTAACACCGCAGACCGATACAGAACTACTAACACCACAAGCAAGAAGGAGTCAACTTCAGCCTTTACGGAGACTAGCAACCATCAACGCTCCAAGCTTTGACAGTAAGATTTCCGTATTGTCTCGTACAAAATGTTATTCGTGTCAATTTTTTTTTAGAGTTGGCTGTGCGTCATATTCCTGAAGCATTATGCCATACAACCCAGCATGGCTTATTTTGCTGATTTTTTAAAATGAACGCTGTTATTGAAAGGGATTTTACAATGGCCGCAAAAGACAATTTAACAGCTTCCTTGACCAATTGCCCTTTTCATAAAGCTTCCATTGGTACACAAATTTGCCAAGCTTGGCGATGACTAGAGCAAGCTAGTTGAAACGTTTAGACCATATAAGAACTCACTTTGCTGGTAGTGAAGTTACCACGAGAAGTCCCCTCCATAAAATATTAGTGAGTCCCTGCCGATTTTCTACCGTCCGCCCAGGTAGCAGTTGAAATGCAGGACAGTTTTTTTCAGAACTGAGAAGTCTTCCGAAATTCTGCAAATCTACTCAGCGGAGTCGTAGCAGAATATTAAGCAAGACAAGCTCTCGAAAAACCATAATCTACCTAGCAAGTAGAAACATGGTGATACCGCAAACTAAATATAATCAAGCAATTCTTGATTAAGATTGGTGTAACTGGCCCTGTGATAAGTAAACATTTGAGCTTAAGTTCTCATTCAAAGAGGATTTGGAAGGATAAATAATTGTATATAATAAAGATAATTTCTTCTTCCTAAATCATCCTCTCCGTCCTCTTCTTACAGCAATGCTGTCTCCAGAGTCCTCAGTAACTCCTACCAATGAGGATGTTGCCAGACAGAGCGATGTGGAAGACGAGACCAAAGACGAGGAGGCGTTACCGAGAGGAGAGAGTCCACGACGTCACAGTATAGCAATCTGTCAAACATCGGACCTCTATTCCGGCCAACCGGTAAGAACTAGGCCTTTGTGTCAGCTGTATTTTTAATGTTTGGTAATCAAACTTGAAATTAATGGCACTACAAACTTTGGTGAAAAGCCTACTACAGGAGCCTTTGATAGTAAAAAGCATTTTGACAAAACATTTAACATCCAAGTATGCATGTGGTTATGTAAAAAGATATAACAGCGCCTTCAGAACAAAGCTGCTCGTCTTGTGTTTGCCTGTGGCAGAGAACAAAATTCCTCTGACCTGCTGAGATCTCTTCACTGGCTGCCAGTACGAGACAGAATCAAATACCAAATCCTCCTGTATGTTCACAAATGTCTTTATGTCAAGCACCAAAATACCTCACAGAAAACTTGATCCTCTACAATACTGGTCATTCTGAAGACAGTAGAAGGCTCCGCTCTGCTTCTGACGTCACACGCTTGGTTGTTCCTCGCTCCTATAAAAAGGCTGGAGACAGTCAGTTTTTCAATGCAGCTCCTAAGCTTTGGAGCCAACTGCCATGTGACGTCAGAGAAGCAGTGTCTACTTCGATCTTCAAGCGGTCTCTCAAAATGTTTTTGTTTCCCCATTGAGAGACTCTAGTATTTTTCTTTTGTTTTGTTTTCTACTTATGTTATTTTGTTTTTCTTGTGAGGCGCTGTGTTAATTGTAGAGCGCCATAGAAATGTTTATTATTATTATTATTATTAAGTTTTTATGTCCCAAAATGTCTAAACTTGAATCGTTTCTGCCAACGGTACACTTCTCTGATTCAAATTTGCTGCAGTACTTCTCAAATTGTCTAATCCTATCAGGGAAATTACTCTTCCTGAATGGAAATATTCGCTCAAGGTTTTCACTAATATATATCAAAAACATGACCACTTTTTGAAATGAAATTTTCATTACTGCAGTAATTTCTCAGAGTGTGTGTTCCTATCGGAAATACTCTTCCTTAATGGACATAATTATTACATCTGGATTATTGGCAATATCTCAAACTCGCAAAGTCAAAACCATTTATTCCATTACTTATTTGTTTACACCATTATTTATTTTTGAAATAACATTTTCACAGGTTATAGTTTGATTGTATTCAGGTTAGTTTTATTATATACATCTCCATGTATATAGGATTAAAACAATTGAACTAGTCCAAAGGGGATCTTTGCATTTGAAAGCCATCGGACACTTTTGGTAAATAGTATTGTCCAAGTCCCACACTTCTGTATAAAATAACAAACTTGTGAGAGTCTAGGCTCAATCGGTCATCGGAGTCGGGAGATTAAACTTGAAAACCCACCCTTGTTTCCGCACATTTTGCCGTGTCATGACATGTGTTTAAAATAAATCCGTAATTCTCGATATTAAGAATTGATATTGTTTTAATGTTTTCTCAAAAAGTAAAGCATTTCATAGAATAATAATATTTCAAGAGAAGTTTTTCACCATTACCTTCTGTAAACCCTGTAAGTAATTTGTAAATCTGTGAACTTTTATTTTTTTTTTTCCGTACCGAAAGTGTCCAATGGCTTTAAGACAGTGGATTTTAAAGAAACAGTCTGACAGTGTTTTTGTTGTCAAGGGACAGTGTTTTCATTACAACCTTGCTTGACATTTGCTTTATTTTACCCCCAGGAGCGGTACATCCCACCGGAATGTTTAGCGCTGACAGTGGATGAGGTCATTCACATTAGGAGTGTCCTAGTCAAGGCAGAGATAGAGAATCTAAGAGTCACGCCCAAAATCTACCATGGGGTCCTCAAAGAAAAGGTAATTTCATACTTGTTTTGTGTGTACATTGTAGCTATTTTAAGTGAGATACTCTCTAATTTATGTAAAAGAGTGAAAAACACCACTCTTTACATTTCGAGCTGTCCTTCATGTGGCTCTTCAAAAAGGGTGGTGATTATTTCACTCTTTAAGAGGGGTTTCACTCCAGGACAGAGTGACAAATCACTCAACAAGATGCAAAATTCAATCTAAAAGAGTGGAAGACCACTCGAAAAAGAGTTGTCCTTCATATGGCTCTTCAAAGAGTGCCTTTTCACTCTTTTAAATGAAGAGAGTACAACGTTTTGACAATTTCAATTTCATGCGTAATGTACTCGGTAACGCTATATTAATAAATCAGTTCTGAAAGAAGATACTGCAAGTTATCGCTACCAAAAAATCTAACCAGTAATTTATTTCATCTGATTACAGATATGCTTCTCCTGCAAGAAGAAGTTTGCACTCTTCAAACGCAAGAGTAGATGTAAACTATGCAAAAGGTAATTACAATTTTAATAATGCAAATTACACTTCTGCGGGTAAGCTTGTTACATCGTCTTGAAATTATTTTCGTTATTGAGTATCTGCCATTATCTGTTTTTAAAATGAAAATGTCAAAAAAATATGTTTTTGGGAAAACAGTTTACTTCTTTGGATCGAGGCTAGCTGGGTTTTTTTGCTGTATATCTGACCCAATGGATTTCATACAAAAATATTTGGGTGAAGTTTTTACAAAGTTGAACAGGCTGAATGAAGTTTACCAGAAAATTGAAATTGTTCCTATTTGTTTGCAGACTTTTGTCTGAATTCAGACTTTTTATGTGAGCCTGGTGAATAAAAAACGGTCGTTATTTTTCCATATAAAAGAAAGGCTGCCAATTGATCTACTTCACTATGACCCTGTTTGGGATCGGATTCAAACCAACGACCCTTGCAATTCTAGAGCAGTGTCATACCAACTAGACTACCGAGATTGCCCGGCAGCCAGTGGCAGTTCAAATCTTATGTTTTGGCAGCGGGTACCGCAACGATATAATAGATAGTAAATTTGCATCGGGGATAAAGAATATATATTTTTTTTTTTTTTTACCCCATACACCAATGTGTGTTAGCAATGTATCCTCAGTACGTTCCCGGGCAATCTCGGTACATTGAGTGCACTAAATTTGCTTATTATGCTTGTCAATGTGTTTTCTGCTCAACAGCTTGTTCCAGTGACATTCAGATGTTTTTTATGATGAAAATGACCTTCACTTATAAAAGAAAACTAAAGGAGAAAACAAAATCCTCTTGAGAAATTTTAGGCTGAATCATTGCTGAAATTCTAGGCTGTTTCTGTTTATTGTTTGTTCTCTTGCAGATTTGTTACTTCTTCTAATTTTCACTCGAGTGAACAATGAAAAGTTGATTGAAGCAGGATTTGAACCTGCGACCTCCGGATTTTCATGCCAGCGCTCTCTCTTTAAAATAAAAATGATTAAAATCTCTCTTTTTTTTCTTTTCTTTTTTATAAAGTTGATGATGTTTTATTCGGCTGACTCTTATCAAAGATTTGTGTTTTTATACATGTTATTTTAATTCTAGTTAGGTAAATTAATTGCTTTAATCTTATACATGTACAAGGCTCCAGGCTTGTATTAACATTATCTGATAACATGCAAAAGTAGGCCTACACACAATAATCTGCTTCTCTAATTGTCACTCAGGTTTTTTATTGGCCTTTCGTTACTTTTTCTTCCCCCAATTTGATGTAAATTTGTAGTGTTTTTATATATGTAAAATTGTTGTAATTTAGCCTGTTTTAATCCATTTTATCTATCTTTATATCTAACTATCTTGTTATAATGATAATAATATCAAAGACTATTATTATTTAGGTACTTGAGGTGCATAGTATACATTTATTTTCTTCATATAGATAGGTTATATAGATGTTAAATTTCATCAGGGATAAAGAGTATTTTTTATATATGTTATTTGATTCTAGTCAGGTTAATTAATTGCTTAATTAATTGTTGATTAGTTAATACATTTTTTCAGAAAGATATGTTATAGATGTTAAACTTTCATCAGGGATAAAAGATATTAATTTTGGTTTTAACCAGTGTAAGAGTAAAATCAAAACTAATATCTTGTTATAATTTCACTAATATCAGGATGATTTCTCCGATGAGATTGTAATGATCAGATGTTGATTTCTTTGATTTCTTTGATTTCTGTGATTTCAGACTAATCTGTATGATCTGTTGCAAGAAGATGTTCCTGCCTCAAGGTCACTTTCTTCAGATCCCCATCGAGGCACTGAGTCCCACCAGCCCAAGGAAGAGTAGCCCAACCTATGGAGGGCGCTTTGCACATGCCTTCAAAAGGTAGGCTTATAAGCTGTCAGACAGACTCTATGTGCCCAATTTCAGTAGCTCGTTCTTCTCTTTTCATCCTTCTCAGATTTTTCTAGTTATGATGTACTTTCTTGTTCTGTCCTAGCTTGTTAAAGGCACTGAAAACTATTGGTAATTGTCAAAGACCAGTCTTCTCACTTGGTGTATCCCAACATATGCATAAAATATCAAACCTGTGAACATTTGACTTAATTAGTCATCGAAGTTACAAGAGAATATTGAAAGAATAATAAAAACCCTTATCGCACAAATTTAAGGCATCTTAAAAGACGCCTAAAAAAGGCTTCAGGCCTCAAGTATGTTAGTATTTATGTGAGAACCTCGGTCTCAAAAACTACGTTACTTCTGATCGGGAGCTGCTTCTCACAATATTTTATACTATGATTAACAGCTCTCCATTGCTTGTTACTGAAGTAAGTTTTTTTGCTAACTAATTACCGATAGTGTCCAGTGACTTTAGGAAGCATTTGCTTTGTTTCTTTGGGCTGTTTCATCCCTGACGATCTGTAACTTAAAGTATGTTCAGAAATCCACTATGTTGTTGTATAAGGCATTTCTATACAAGTTTTTCCTTTTGAATATGCCTCCATGTTTGCTTCTATATTTCATTGTATCTCATATAACTATTGTTTTGTAAATTTCTGTTTAATCATTTTTTCTTTGCAATTACATGTACTTGTCTACCTGTACATTTTGCAACAAGGAAATAAAAGTTGAGTTGAATTTAATTAAATGGATTTATGACTGTGTCACTACTTTTTTTCCCTGCAGAGGACTTAGGAAAGCATTGTGCTATGAGTGTATGGGTATAACTATTTCCCTTTTTCAGATGAAAATTATATTAAATAAGTTTTAGTATTGTAAATCATCACTTACTTATGTTAGGGGAAGTATAGGGTTTTTGTTTATTAGGCCTACCATCTGCTTCTTAGCCTTACATTTGCCCAGTTCACTTAAATGTGTATATTGTGGTTTTATCTTATTGTTTTACTGTAAAGTGCTTTGAGGCTTGCGTAGGGTGCTCTATAAATCCATAGTTAATTTTATAGTTAATGTTAATATTATAGTTAATTTTTTTATTGTTTGATCCTTTAATGAAGCTTTCTGATGTTTGCATTCCTTTCAGCCATTCTGAGCCTCCAACCCCATCGGTCAGTCCCAACGGCTCTCCCCGTCTCTGGCGACGAGAAAGACAAACCAACCGGCCCAAGGAAGAGCTGGACAACGTCTGCTGTGAGTGCAAAGACTTTCTGCGAGAAGCCGTCAGGTCGAGCCATCAGGCAAGCAGGGTCAACGGCCTGGGTCATCAGGGGTCAGAGTTCACATTAGACTCACCGCCGAGGCTACGCAAGCAGAGTAGTCTCGACAGTCAAAAGAGCGGGCACAGTAACCGAAGCGAGCGCAGCTCGCAAAGTCGAGGTAGTGCAGGAAGCCATCACAGTGACGACACATAAAACTGAGTCCATGTGTGTATTTAAATAATATATCTATATATTTTTTAATGTACCATGGAGCATTTGTAATATTAGTCAAATTTGGTTAAGCTGTTAAAGGAACACGTTGCCTTGGATCGGTCGAGTTGGTCTTTGAAAAGCGTTTGTAACCGTTTGTTATAAAATGCACATGGGTAGAAAGATGTTGTAAAAGTAGAATACAATGATCCACACAAACATGCCTCAAAATTGCGTGGTTTTCCTTTTACCTCGTCGACTAACACGTCGGCCATTTATGGGGGTCAAAATTTTGACTCCCATAAATGGCCGACCATGTTAGTTCGCACAGTAGAAGGAAAACCACGCAATTTCGAGGCAAACTTGTGTGGATCATTGTATTCTACTTTTAAAACATCTTTCCAACCATATGCATTTTATAAAAAACGGTTACAAACGCTTTTGTTTTGACCAACTCGTCAGATCCAAGGCAACGTGTTCCTTTAAGCAGCAAGCACATTTCTCTGGTCAGCTTTATGAAGTATAGACCCTGATTCTTAGAAAGTTTCCCCCCTTTCAATGCAAACTTGCACTTCGCTACCATTCTCATACATCTCAGTGCATTTAGGTAATACATTTTTAAATTGTTGTTTGCCAAAACAGAGAAAAAAAGTACTTAAATTCTAGTTAGTTTATTGATATTTCTTGGAGGATCGTTTCGCATTTTGTTCACATTTTAGCAGACACTTGTTTGGGAAGTGCCAGTTTGGGGGTTTAAGTTAATGACTAGCACTGGTTCGTCCTCTAAAATGCTTTCCCGGAGTTGATCTGATTTTGATTCGAAACATTCCTAACCACTTTTTTGGAGCTATCATGGGCAGCGGGCTGTGTCGGCACCTCTGGTTATCCCCAGGTTGGGAAGTGCTGAAAAACAATGCTGATTGGCTGAACCAAAATGGACTGCTCTGCGTGCGCGCTTATTGAAAACTTTCACACGCTTACGGTGGGTGTGTCAAAATACCCGACCAAGGAATAGAGGGGACTAGGTTTACTCTATATGCCTTGATGCCTTTTTTTGAGGTTCCACTGTGTGGCTGCCCATCCAACTTGCTACTTTCAGTGTCAACCCCGACCACAATCGACACCCAGGCCCAATTTGATTTTAAAAAAAGTTTCCTAGCACAAAATGCTTACCGGAATATGGTTACCAGCTTAAATACAATGTCAGATGTGTAATTTGTCACTGGTATCCTACCTGTTTTTGCTTAGCAGAAAATTGTTAAGCAAGATTTCCTGCTCAAGCAGCTATATTAAATTGAGCACTGGCTGTGAAGATATGCCAGAAATGGAGCCAAATCAGCATCGTACGTCAGTGTGTCCGTTCCAGGGGTTAGTGTCGAGTGCAAGTTTGGATCCAATGGGGAAAGAGGTTAGCTGTGGCACGGTTGGCTTGTGCGTAAAGCGCTCGCCCCTCACCAAGGCGACCCGGGTTCAATTCCCGGTCGGGGCCATATGTGAGTTGAGTTGTGCGTTGGTTCTCTGCTGTGCCACGAGGGTTTTCCAGACTATCCGGTTTTCCTCCCTCAGGAAAAAAATCAAACACTTTCGATCTTGGCTGTGCTCTGTGGTCATAATGGGTTGATGTGGCTGGCAGCTGAATGCGCCCTTGCATGCCTGCTTCTCGAACACGTTGTAGCCGCGTCCTTCGCAATTCTGCTCTTAGCTGCGAGTAAGGATGATTAGCCCCCCAAATTATTATTACTATTATTGTTATTATGTTGTGAAAAGGCACCTGCCAAAATGTCAAGAGAGTTAGATTCATAGAAGAGAATTTTGTTTAATACCAATGCTATACTTAAAACTCAGTGTCAGCTACTTATTTTCCATATAGTCCATATTGGATTTGTAAACGTTAACTTTGTACTATCTAACTGTATATTAAAATGTGAATTATCCTGGTGAACATTATTCTTGTGACATTCAGGAATGAAATGTGAATGTTTTGTTTTCCTGGTTCATCGTTCTGTCTTCCTCTTCAGTATAAATACAACTGTTGTGTTATTCTTGTAACATTCAGGAATGAAATGTGAATGTTTTGTTTTCCTGGTTCATCGTTCTGTCTTCCTCTTCAGTATAAATACAACTGTTGTGTTTCAAAGTTTCCAATGTGCAGTACTTTTCCGTTGATCCATTAAAAAAAAAAACTTGCTGTATTTTCTCTCCCCCCCCCCCCCTACAGAAATGTCTTGCTTAGTTGGATTTGGGACATTCCAAAAAATGGCCAGGACCCAAATCCAAAGAGCTGCCGTAGCAGAAAATATTGCTTAAAAAAATACCTACTAAGCAGAAAGGAGCAGGATACCAGCCACAATTTGTATATGTTATATCCTACTTTTTGGCTGGTAACCTTACTCTGGTACGCATACTTTTGTCATGCTTATACTTTTTGTGCTCAAGCAGCTCTGAGGTTCGGTTTCACAGAACTTTCCTAAGCATAAACAAACCTAAGCTAAATAAAATGCTTACCTAAATAAGGTTACCAACTGAACTACCGTGTCACATGTAGTGGTATCTTACTTATCCTGCTTATTTTTTGCTTTAGCAGAGAATTGTTAAGCAATATTTCCAGCTTAAGTAGCTCCATGATAATGGTGTCACTGTTTAAATTGTGCATAAATAACGTTGGCTCGGTGCTTTAAAGTCATTCATTGCAATGCCATACTTGTTTTGACCAAAAGGTAATTAAATTAAAACATTACAAATTTTGAAACAATAAATCAAAATCAACAAATAAATGTTTGACTTTGAAAGTTAGTGTTTCTTTTCGCCAATAAAATTCACTGAAGACCACTCTAGGTCAATATACCCCATTAACCAAAAGCTCAAAAATATGTAAAAACATTTTTTTTTATCCATACAAATTGCACTAATGACCTTATAGTTCTGCGCAGACGACAACATGGTAAGTGATCTGTATTTGTAATCTTCCACCCCAAATATTTTAATATAATGTTAACAGGTATGTACCATAGTTGTAGAGAGTATGTATATAATTGCAATAACAGATGAACCATATAGTATGATTAAAGTGTACATTTCTCAAACTGGCCAACTTTCACATGGCTGATTTGTATAGTAACTCTCAAATAGATGTTTAGCACAGATTATTTTGGCTAAGCAGAATCATAGTACTAGCTAAAAAATTGTTAAAGGAACACGTTGCCTTGGATCGGACGAGTTGGTCAAAACAAAAGCGTTTGTAACCGTTTTTTATAAAATGCATATGGTTGAAAAGATGTTTTAAAAGTAGAATACAATGATCCACACAAGTTTGCCTCGAAATTGCGTGATTTTCCTTCTACTGTGCGAACTAACATGGTCGGCCATTTATGGGAGTCAAAATTTTGACCCCCATAAATGGCCGACGTGTTAGTCGACGAGGTAAAAGGAAAACCACGCAATTTCGAGGCATGTTTGTGTGGATCATTGTATTCTACTTTTACAACATCTTTCTACCCATATGCATTTTATAAAAAACGGTTACAAACGCTTTTCAAAGACCAACTCGACCGATGCGAGGCAACGTGTTCCTTTCAAAGGAAGGTATTACTTTGGTAATTACTATTGACCATTGAAATCTTACATGGTAGTGAATAAGCACCGGAGAGCTGTTAGAAAACCTTATTACAAACAACAATCTTTGAAGTAATGTAGTTTTAGAGAAACAATTTGAATATGAGAAAGGCTTCTTAATAATACTGAACCAATTTTGTAGAGCGCATATCGCAATCACAGAGAAGTCTCTATGCGCTTAGAGATGGAAACAAAAAAGCATGAGAGGACACAGTTGTTCTGTCTGTCATTATTTTCGTGCAGCTTTGATGACAAATTCAGCCCAAATATTTACAGGTTTGTCATTTTATACTTTATTGGGATAAACCAATTCAGGATAGTGGTCTTTGACAATTACCAAAAGGTCGAAGGTTCAAATCCCTCTCTAGTCAGTTTTTTTTGTTCAACCAATATTAAAGTTAAGCTTTAAGAATCAAATTAACCAAATATTGAAAATATTGCAGATTGTTTCAAAAGACACAGTTCCGTGATTCCCTAATTTGTTTATTTCAATATAAATGCTTATTTCTCTTGCCTTTCTTTGCAACAGTAAATAAGATTGCATAATTCGATCATCAGTATTATTTTAGGGATGGATTTCATTTTACTGGGTTTATTTATTTGGACTTTCGGATGAGGGCGGAGTAAAAATAGAGCTTTCATGTTCAACTTGGTAAACTTAGTGTAAGGTGTAAGGCAGTCGGAGGTATACACAAGAGTCTTTATCGTACCTTGGCTTATAAGCTAAGGCTCCAGGCTCCGTTTAATGTTGGAAACACCATACCAAATGAATATACTCCAAAATTGTTCCAACATGATAACAAATGATTGTGGTATTATTTCAGTTTGTAAATTAATTTATAATAAATTTCTCTCCTTCGTAATTCTTTTTTTTTCTTTCTTTTTCCAAGTTTTCAGATTACACACACTTTAATCCCGTTCACTAATTTCCTAAACTGCTCCTTTTTTCCAATGAGTTGGCTTAACGATGATACCACATCATCATTATCTTTAAGTAACAATTTCGGTCTTAAGATTTCACCCGTTTACTCTCAAAATAATGTGACATTGGTTCCAATCAATCATTTTAACACTATATCTGCAAGTTCAAGTCATAATACTCTAAGCCCAATCACGGTTAATTTTCACCGAATTAAAAAAAGAATATAAGTGGGTTGAAGATTAAAACTTTATGCTTATAATTCAAACAGGGCCCAGGTTCATAGAGCTGCTTAAGCACAAAAAGTAGCTAAGCACAACAAAAGTATGCTTACCACAATAAGGTTACCAGCCAAGCTACCATGTCACTGAGTATATTGTGACTGGTATTCTGCTAATTTCTGCCTACTTTTTTTTGCTTAGCAGAGATTTGTGAGGTTGGGACGTGGTTGAAGATATTGACAAGGCACTATTTATTACAATGATTATTTTCACCTTTTTTCCTCAGTTTTTTATTTCTTAAAGGGAAGGTACACGTTTGGTAATTACTCAAAACAAATATTAACTTAAAAACTGACTTGGTAACGAGCATTGGCGAGCTGTTGATAGTATAAAACATTGTGGTAAACGACTCCCTCTGAAGTAACGTGGTTTTGGAGAAAGAGGTAATTTCTCACTAAAATAATAAAAGACTTCTAGCTAGAAGTTATTTATTCATCTGAAAGCACACAAATTCGTTCAACAAGGGTGTTTTTCCTTTCATCATTTTCTCGCAACTTCGATGACCAATTGAGCCAAAATTTTCACAGGCTTGTTATTTTATGGTTATGAGTGGATACACCAAGTGAGAAGACTTGTCTTTGACAATAACCGAACGTGAACCTTCCCTTTAAGCTTAGCAAAGAAATTTGTCAAGTAGTATTTTCTGCTAAACAGCTTTATGAAATTGGGCCCCGGGAAGAAAAGAAAGCGTTTTGGGAAATTTTCAAAGATTGGTTTTCTACATTTTATGACTGGAACTCGTTTGTTAGAAAAGGCAAATAAGCTTGAGATTGTCAAAATGAAATCTTTTCAGAGTTATTTTCAAAAGTGTGTTTGCAACCAGTCAGTCAGTTCTAGTGTGGATCTTCTCCTAAACTTCCCCGTGTGAAAACAAAATAGAGATGTAGCCTATAGGAATATGGAGTTATTAATTATGCAAAGTGGTTACTGTATAAACGTGATAATATTATAAGCTGTACAGATTTTAATGTCGGGTTATCAAATCGTTATTAAAAACAAACAAGGTATTAGCTATTTTTCAATTGGTCTCTCTCTCGAGTGCATGTTTTGATGTGTGTGGATGTCTTTCTGTCCTGTCATGCCCGATACGGGAGCAGGAGACCCCCCCCCCGTTAGACGGAAAAGGAGACCCAGTAGAGGACCCTACGTCATCACCGTGATATGAATAAAACATTAAGGTCAGGTCATTCCCTAACCCTAACCCTAACCCTAACCCTAACCCTAACCCTAACCTGCTTTGCCTCGATTTCGATTTGACATCTGACCCGACATCAAACATGAATTATGCATACAATGTTTTATTCATACGACCAAAGTCCATGACGTACGTCCTCTACTGGGTCTCCTTTTCCGTCTACCCTTCACCCCCCTCCTAATGTTCACATTATACTTTTAACACAATATTTGTCTTTTGCCCTTAAATTTTATGTTCAACTAGAATTTAGTGTTTGTAGAAACAAACACAAGGTGTTCGGATATCGTCAAGGTCAGCGTTTGAGTCAATGAAATAAGTGTTGTTAAAAATGCAAAGATTTTTTTTCTCGATGTGTATTATGGTAATTTAGCATCAAAAGAGTTGTTGCTCGAACAACTAACAATTAAAGGAACACGTTCCCTTATGAGGCGCCAAGTGTAAACTTATTATTTAACGCAACTATTTACAACTATCTCACCAAGTCGACTTACAGAAACTAAGAAGTTGACTTAACAGCCTGAACACGCGTTGAGATGTGTGTGTGTATCAAACCTTGTGCACCACTATGAGAGCACTCTATTTCCTAGTCTTTATGTTGCTTTTTAACTTTACGTTTGCGGGCTAAAACTAAATGTAATACTGTAATGCCCCTTTAAATGATGTTTGACCAGGCAAAGATATAAAGTAGGTTCCAACGGTTACAAAATATTAGTATGATTAGCCCGTGCTTAGCCCGCTCATGGGGGTTCCATTGTTTGTGATTAAATTTACTTCATTATCATTATGTTTGATAACTTGGACCAAGCACCTCTGGGTCAAAAGATGTTTTGGAGTTTTCTTAACTTTACAAAATTATGATGTCACTTAACCATTGCTTCGTCCTTCGGATGGGACGTAAAGCCGTTGGTCCCATGTGTTATGTAACGCATATAAAAGAAACCCAGTGTACTTATCGAAAAGAGAAGGATTTCGCCCCGGTGTTCCCGGTCCGATCGGCAGCAAAATTGCGCCACAGCACCTTGTAAAGCATTACATGGTGCTACCAGAGTATTAGTATGATTAGCCCGTGCTTAGCCCGCACATGGGGGTTCCATTGTTTGTGATTAAATTTACTTCATTATCATTATGTTTGACAACTTGGACCGAGCACCTCTGGGTCAAAAGAATTACGGATTTATTTTAAACACATGTCATGACACGGCGAAACGCGCGAATACGAGGGTGGGTTTTCCCGTTATTTTCTCCAGGCTAAATTTTCACAGGTTTGTTATTTGATATAGAAGTTTTGATACACGAAGTGTGGGCCTTGGGCAATACTGTTTACCGAAAGGGTCCAATGGCTTTAAGTCATGTTTGACGCCTTGGATCGGGCACCACTAGGGCAGGAGATGTTAAGGAGGTTCCAAACGATACATAATTAGTATGCTTAGCCCGATCGTGGGTTCCAGTCTTTTCTTATTTTATGTAAATAACATTACATGCGTTAAAGGAACACGTTGTCTTGGATTGGACGAGTTGGTCTATAAAAAGCGTTTGTAACCGTTTGTTATAAAATACATAATGGTTGGAAAGATGTTGTAAAATGATCCACACAAATTTGCCTCGAAATTGCGTGGTTTTCCTTTTACTTTGCGAACTAACACGGTCGGCCATTTTTGGGAGTCATAAAAAACAGGATCTATGGAAAAGCTGAAAACAAAAACCATGACGAAATATACCATCGTTATTCAATAGAGACGTATTGTAGTCACTTTGGTTGGGGAGTGAGGAAACTAGTAAAACACACATAAATCACAGTGCTGGCTGGGACATAATTTTATGCACCTGACAAATCTATGCATGGATATTCTTTAGAAGGTTGTGTTTGTTTGAATATATTCACATGGTTCGTTGAAATATAAGGGGGTTGGTTGTGGCGACAACAACCTTTTTATCCTTTTGACAACCATCATATATAATGTAACTTCGCAGCTGATGGTTGCACTTTGGTATTGTCACTTTTCGACTCGGCTCTACGTGCTGTCTGGTACCTTCCATACATACATTTTGTTGTGAAGATTTTAATTGGGTAAAGGCTTATAGTTTGATGATTAATATGACGAAAACAAACTTTTATCCTTTTGAACTGAACTCATGATTTATTGTCTCATTCTTCTCACGTAGCTATTTAGTAGGGTCAAAACGTGAGGCCAGTAACACTTTTTTGCAATTACATGTACACCATGTAATGTTAGTTGGACGCAGTTTGCTAACAGCCTACTTTCCCTTTTTAAATAAAATCAGTAAATTAATAATTTTGCTTGTTACATAAAATAAAAATGAAGAGGATGCCTGAATTGACTAATACAATCGGAGTTGGACGAGACTTGATTCAAGTCTTAGATTGTGGTTATTCTTCTGCATCCCAGGCACAAAAAACGCCCCACATTATTAGCGATCACGCGGGCCCTAACTCGCAATCTCAATTTGCAACGTGTGCAGGCTGTGTATAAGTAAACTGTAAGTCGACTTGGTGAGATAAATTATGTCAGTAAGTGGACTTAACATTTTATCTAAGTCGACTTGATGAGATAAATTATGTTATTAAGTCAACTGATAGTTTTGAGTAAGTCGACTTAGCAAAATAATATGTCCGTTAGTAACTGGTTCCACGAAATAAGTCGTCTTGATGAGATAACGTATGTCGGTAACTCAATATGTTGGATGGCACTCCTGGAGCTCCGTATGTGACCTTTTGCCAGTCAAAACTTATCAATGGAAAATCACGCCATGTGCACGCACATGGCACTGGCGTTTAATGTGTAAACAAGTCTGAACAAGCTATAGTCGCGAGGGGTATGCTGCGTTGGGCATAAGCACTTAAGCCAAGAAAATATACAAATGCTTACTTTTGAACCGTAAGACAAGGTCGAAATGGGATTATGTCTGCGAGGCGTTTACGGAGTTTTGAATGATGATTCCGATGATGTATTGATTGTAAGAATCCCCTGTGTAGATCAGAAGTTATGTTTTTATATTAATAAAAAAACTTTGAATGACCATCATTCAAGAACGGTTGACGTCATCATGACGTAACTTAAACGGTTTCCTCTCCTAATAAATACCTATCTATGTGTGAAGTTTCAAGTTCATATGGGTTTGGGAAAGGTGCTTTTGTTAGCGGACAAGGTATTTTTGAGTTGGCCGAACAAACTTAAAAATACACTAGACTCAAGTTTTTGTCATAACAAAAACAAGGTGTTCGGCTTCCGCGAGTTCAAAAATACACCCTGGTGGACAAATATCAAAGGAAAAACCCATGAAAATAGGCCTTTTCAAAGCATTTTACATGCACTTCCGGTTTAGAAAGGTTAAAAGGTCAAGAGAAGGTCACCAACTTATCCATTTTTGTGAAGTACGTAAACCCCTTTCATATGATGTATAGATTGTCAAAATAGCTTTTGTGGTTGAGGACATAGGAACTTATGAATGATGACGACTGGAGAAGAGACTAACTAAACGAAAGGGAAATGTTTATTGAAAACGCCTTGAAAACAGACTATAAACGAAGCTGATATAATATTTTAAAAAAGAAGTAAAAAAACAAACAAAAAAAACAAAAACAAACAAACAACAACATCAACAACTGGTTTAGTGGGTTTCCCATCAACGTACTGACCGGGCCCGATCGGATGTTGCTTAAAGGAACACGTTGCCTTGGATCGGACGAGTTGGTCAAAACAAAAGCGTTTGTAACCGTTTTTTATAAAATGCATATGGTTGGAAAGATGTTTTAAAAGTAGAATACAATGATCCACACAAGTTTGCCTCGAAATTGCGTGGTTTTCCTTCTACTGTGCGAACTAACATGGTCGGCCATTTATGGGAGTCAAAATTTTGACCCCCATAAATGGCCGACGTGTTAGTCGACGAGGTAAAAGGAAAACCACGCAATTTTGAGGCATGTTTGTGTGGATCATTGTATTCTACTTTTACAACATCTTTCTACCCATGTGCATTTTACACGGTTACAAACGCTTTTCAAAGACCAACTCGACCGATCCAAGGCAACGTGTTCCTTTAACTTCACTGATCGGACGAGAACCGGTGTGATCAACGCAGTACGGTAGTAGTCAAAACAAAAAATGTATTTTTGACGAAAATACTCAAAAAATCTGATTTGAACCAGAAGACAAGGTAAAAATGGGGTCATGTCTGCGAGGCCTTTACGGAGTTTTTAACGACCTTTCCGATTATGTATCGATTGTAAGAATCCATCACGTGGATCAAAAATAATGATTTTTTGAAATAAACTTTGAATTTTTAAAACTCAAGAATGGATGCCTTCATCATGACCTAACTAACACATTATTCCACTCCTAATGCATATCTAACTATGTGCGAAGTTTCAAGTTCATACGAGTTTGGGAAGTGTGCTTTTGTTCGAGGACAAGGGACGAAGAGAAGAAGATGAAAATCTGGATTGTTTTATTTATTTGTTTGTACTAAAGTTTTCTTTAATCCGGCAGTTTATTTTAGCAAGACCACTCCTAATTGCTTGGGCCCCATACTTAAACCATTCTGTTTTCTTTGAATGTTTTGTATTGTAACATCCATGTCTGTGCATGGAGGTAGAAATAGATTAGTTTACGTGACGTCCTTTCCTACTAGAGAAAGTTTAAAAGGGCTTATGTTATTCCAGAGATTTTTTTTCTTCAAACTATTTAACTCAGAATAACTTGGATAGTTGTTTTAACAAATAATCAAAACAATTGATGATTATGCTAAGTTCAAAAAGTAAAAGATATTGTAATACTGACGTGAATTCCGTGGGCCCACAACGCCCTTCACCTGGGGGGAGTGGTCGATCGATGTAACGTCTCTATTCTTCTCGGTGTTTAACCAAAACATGACCAATGTTCGTCATTTTGTACTGTTGTTTTCTCACATAATTAAAAGTCCCATGAATCACTGAAGTAGGTGGCCATCTCAGCGAAACTTCGTCTTCAATTCCACATTGACCACTAAGCCATCAGAGGGGTAACATTTGAACAATTTGACGCCGAAGATTGAGAGGAAATCGTTTTCGCAGCGTTCTGCATAAATAGAGCTATACAGCTCTAAATAATAGAGCTATATAGCTCTATGCATATCACGCTATGGCACAGAGTACGATAAACTTGGCAGCATGCCACCAAATAAATGATGCCTAATACACTACACGTGTACGACACACGTGTTACGCACAACCAATGGGGAAATTTCGTAGTTCTTTATACATGAAATTATGAATTTTCAAACTCGATTTTGAACCAGAAGACGAGATCAAAATGGGATCATGTCTGCGAGGCATTTACGGAGTTTTTAACGAACTTTCCGATGATGTGTCGATTGTAATAACCCATCATGTAGATCAAAAGTTATGATTTTTTGAAATAATAAACTTTGAAAATTCATAACTCAAGAATTGATGACGTCATCGTGACGTAACTCAAACGGTTTCTTCTCCTGATAAATATATAACTATGTGTGAAGTTAGAAGTTCATACAGGTTTGGGAAGTGTGCTTTTGTTAGAGGGCAAGGGACGGAGATGTATTTTTGAAGAAAAATATACAATTGCAAACTTTGACCTTCCGGTACGAACGGAAGGAGGGGTCAGACGATTTTGACGTTAACTTTTCAAATGTAGTCCCAGTCTTGATCTATCAGATGCGTAATTATGAATATCATAACTGTAAAATTCGAAGACATATAGCAAAAAGCAAATGGTCACTTTTTGAACCTAAAAACCTTGTAATTCGACACCTGATGACGTCATCATGACGAAACTAAAACGGTTTCATCTACTAATAAATATCTAACTATGTGTGAAGTTTCAAGTTTATGTGAGTTTAGCAAGTATGTCTTTGTTAGCGGACAAAAACCACGGAGAAGAAGACGAAGTAAAAAAAAAAAAAAAAAGAAAAAAAACTAGATATAGTGTTTGTAAAAACAAACACTAGGTGTTCGGCTATTGTTGGGTCAGTGTTTGAATCAATGAATAAAGTGTTGTTGATAGCTCGTCAAATTGCAAAGAAATCAAAACCAAACAGTTTTCTCGATGTGAAATAGTTTTAAGGTAAAGCATCAAAAAGTGTCGTTTCAACCTAAAAGCCTTTGAATAATGCCTCTTCAAAGCATTTTACAGGCACTTCCGGTTTAAAAAGGTCAAAAGGTCAAGAGAAGGTCACCAACATACCCATTTTGTGAAGTACGTGAGGGCCTTTCATATGATGTAAAGATTGTCAAAGTAGCTTATGTGGTCGAGGAAATGTGAACTGATGAATAATGACGACTGGAGAAGAGACTAACTAACCGGAAGGGAAATGTTTGTTGAAAACGCCTTGAAAACAGACTACGTACGTACTTAAAGCCCTTTCATATGATGTATAGATTGTCAAAATAGCTTATGTGGTTGGAGCCTTATGCATAATGACGACTGAAGAAGAAACTAACTAACCGGAAAAGAAGTGTTGGTTGAAAACGCCTTGAAAATAGACTAAAAACGAAGCTATTTATAGGAGAAAAAAAATAATATACAATAAAATTGGTTTGAACCAGAAGACAAGGTCAAAAGGTTATCGCCTTGAACGAAGACTCAGAGGGGATTATGATCCGGCGAGATAATTCTCGTATCATGATTTTGCGAACATTGTCACTAAATATGAAGTGCAAACGCCTTTAACTATTAAGTAGGGTTGAAATGTAGTATTAGATGCCTTTAGGGGTTTTTGACGACGACGTTTTTTTGGAAGCTTTTTCGCGCTCCATGGATGATCACTGGAGCGTGACTCTCGCACAGCTAATACATTGCACGTTGTGTGTATGCCCAAGTGTAATGTTTATGCACATACCAACGGGGGATTTACATTGTTCTTTAGACGTGAATTTTAAAATTTTCAACCTCTCTTTTGAGCCAGAAGACAAGATCAAAATTGGGTCATGTCTGTGAGGCGTTTACAGAGTTTTTAATGCCCTTTCCGATGATGTATTGATTGTAAAAATCCCTCATGAATTTTAGAATTTTCAACCTCGATTTTGAACCAGAAGACAAGATCAAAAAGGGGTCATGTCTGCGAGGCGTTTACGGAGCTTTTGTTGACCTTTCCGATGTTGTATTGATTGTAAGAATCACTCATGTAGATCAAAAGTTATGATTTTTTGAAATAATAAACTTTGAGTTAGTGTATCTCGTCAACTGATGACGTCATCGTGACGTAACAACTTTTGCATCATCTACTGGTTATTGTCTACAGGTGTGCAAAGTTTCAACTTAATAATGCAAGCTTCGCATCTATGCTTTTTCTTGCGGACAATCGACAGCGAGAGGAAGAAGAAAAACCCCCAAAAAGAAAAAACCGAACAATAACAAAGAGTTGTTCAGGCTGTTACCCGAACACCTATAAACTAAAACTCAATGCAAAACACATGTAGGGGATGGAGGGGCTCATAAAAAGCAAACCTTAACGAGTACGGACCCCCCCCCCCTTTTTCTAACGAATAAAGCAATGTAAGCAATTCTATTTAGTGGGTGTAATCTTATGTAGCGGCAAAACAATTCCAAATTACAGGAAGAACAAACACAAAAACAGTTAGCGTAAAATAAAACTTAACCATATATAACATATAAACAAAATAGGCAAAATAAATACTAGAGAAGAAATTGGGCCCCACAACTCTTGCTTAAAAAAAAAAAAAACTATGTCGAAATATACCATTGTTATCCATTAGAGACGTTTTGTAGTCACTTTGGTTGGGGAGCGAGGAATCTAGCACAAAACACACGAAAATCCCATGGCTGGGACATCAGCTAGTTTAAATACACCAGATAAATCTATTATATGGATATTCTTGTGAATATTTTATTTTGTGCATATGGTCCGTGATTCATGGTCCGGTGAATATAAGTGGGCGGTTGTGTATCGACAACAGACTTTTATCCTTTTGATCACCATCAGCTCCATGTATAATAAACTTCAAGGGCTGACGATTGCACTTTTGGTATTGTTATTGTTAAACTCCCGTTCCATTGTGCGCTGTCTGTTACCCTCCACGCATAGATTTTCTTGTGAATAGTAGCTGGGTATGATTCATGGTTCGCTGAATAATCTGGCAATAACAAACTTTTATCATTCTGAACTGAACGCTTGATTTATTATCTAGAGGTAAATGCTCGAGGCAAGTAAGAGTATTGTGCACGTACACCATGTAGTTTTGTTGGAAACCGTTTGCTAACAGCCATTTATGTTACCCTTTGAAATAAAATCAGAAAATTTATAAGTTTGCTTGTTGTATAAAATTAAATTGAAGATGATGCCTCAATTGGTTTTTACAATCAGAGCTGGACTCTAGACTGACGTGTTGGACTCCTTGAACACTCCAAGTGGTTCAATAGGTACAATTCCAATAGGTGCAATTCCAATACTTATGCTGATGTTCTCATGATGTCAGCATCAACAGGAAGTTCCAACAACTTTGTCCCCTTGTACAATTAAATATGCAAATATGGGTCACGTGGTTAATTAATTACGATTTTTTTATTTTGGGGGGGTCGGTGGTTTGACGTTTGATCTAGTACGACTTGATTTCACATCATCGTGTCATGCATGCACTCAGGTTATGTTTGGCTAACAATTGCGAAAAAGAAAAGGCAACACTGTCGATATAAAGATAAGAATCTAACTTAAATACATGTATTACAAAAATAAATATTTTTTAGTTTTGGGGGATAAAAAAATATTTTGATCTCACACGGAGACTCGAACTCGCAGGTTTCAGAGATGTGTGCGCGACTGATGACCACTAGATCATCGGGCCTGATGCATCATACGAGGGTTTACATATATTTGTATCAACAGAGGAGATTATGATACGGTGAAATAATTCTTGTGTCATGATTTTGCGAACATTGTCACTAAATATGAACTGCTAACGCCTTTAACTATTAAGTAGGGTTGAAATGTAGTATTAGATGGCTTTAAGGGTTTTTGACGACGACATTTTTTTGGAAGCTTTTTCGCGCTCTATTGATGATCACTGGAGCGTGACTCTCCCGCAAAGCTAATACATTGCACGTTGTGTGTATGCCTAGTTTATGCACATACCAACGGGGGATGTACGTTGTTCTTTAGCCGTGATTTTTGAAATTTTCAACCTCTCTTTTGAGCCAGAAGACAAGATCAAAATGGGGTCATGTCTGTGAGGCGTTTACAGAGTTTTTAATTCCCTTTCCGATGATGTATTGATTGTAAAAATCCCTCATGTATTTTAGAATTTTCAACCTCGATTTTGAACCAGAAGACAAGATCAAAAAGGGGTCATGTCTGCGAGGCGTTTACGGAGTTTTTGTTGACCTCTCCGATGTTGTATTGATTGTAAGAATCACTCATGTAGATCAAAAGTTATGATTTTTTGAAATAATAAACTTTGAGCTAGTGTATCTCGTCAACTGATGACGTCATCGTGACGTAACAACTTTTGCATCATCTACTGGTTATTGTCTACAGGTGTGCAAAGTTTCAACTTAATAATGCAAGCTTTGCATCTATGCTTTTTCTTGCGGACAATCGACAGCGAGAGGAAGAAGAAAAACCCCCCAAAAGAAAAAAACCGAACAATAACAAAGAGTTGTTCAGGCTGTTACCCGAACACCTAAAAACTAAAAATCAATGCAAACACATGTAGGGGATGGAGGGGCCCATAAAAAGCAAACCTTAACGAGTACGGACCCCCCCCCCCCTTTTTTTCTAACGAATAAAGCAATGTAAACAATTCTATTTAGTGGGTGTAATCTTATGTAGCGGCAAAACAATTCAAAATTACAGGAAGAACAAACACAAAAACAGTTAGCGTAAAATAAAACTTAACCATATATAACAGATAAACAAAATAGGCAAAATAAATACTAGAGAAATTGGGCCCCACAACTCTTGCTGGAAAAAACCCATGAAAATCCCATGGCAGAGACATCAGCTAGTTTAAATACACCAGAAGATTTTAAAGTATAAAGGCTTATAGTTTGATGAATAATATGACGAAAACAAAGTTTTATTCTTTTGAACTGAATTCATGATTTATTGTCTCATTTTTCTCACGTAGCCGTTTAGTAGGGTGAAAACGTGACGACAGAAACACTATTTTGCTAGTACATGTACACCATGTAATGTTAGTTGGAAGCAGTTTGCTAGCAGCCATTAACCCTTTTTAATAAAATCAGTAAATTAATAGTTTTGCTTGTTACATAAAATAAAATTGAAGAGGATGCCTGAATCGGAGTTGGATGAGGTGTAGACTTGATTCAAGTCTTAGATTGTGGTTATTCTTCTTCATCCCAGGCACGAAAAACGCCCCCACATTATTAGCGATCACGCGGGCCCTAACGCGCAATCTCAATACGCACACGTTGCAACGTGTGCAGGCTGTGTATAAGTAAACTTCTTAATTAGTTACTGTAAGTCGACTTGGTGAGATAAATTATGTCAGTAAGTCGACTTACCATTTTATCTAAGTCGACTTGGTGAGATAAATTATGTTGTTAAGTCAACTGATTGTTTTGAATAAGTCGACTTAGCAAAATAATATGTCGGCAAGTAACTGATTCCACGAAATAAGTCGTCTTGATGAGATAGCGTATGTCGGTAACTCGATATGTCGGATGGCACTCCTGGAGCTCCGTACCTTTTGCCAGTCAATGGAAAATCACGCCATGGGCACGCACATATGGCACTGGCGTATAATGTGTAAACAAGTTTGAACAAGCTATAGACACGAGGGGTATGCTGCGTTAGGCATAAACTCTTAGGCCAAGAAAATATACAAATGCTTACTTTTGAACCGTAAGACAAGGTCAAAATGGGATTATGTCTGCGAGGCGTTTACGGAGTTTCGAATGATGATTCCGATGATGTATTGATTATAAGAATCCCCTGTGTAGATCAGAAGTAATGATTTTATATTAATAAACAACTTTGAATGACCATCATTCAAGAACGGTTGACGTCATCATGACGTAACTTAAATGGTTTCCTCTCCTTATGAATATCTAACTTTGTGTGAAGTTTCAAGTTCATACGAGTTTGGAAAAGGTGCTTTTGTTAGCGGACAAGGTATTTTTGAGTTGGCCGAACAAACTTAAAAATACACTAGACTCAAGTTTTTGTCATAACAAAAACAAGGTGTTCGGCTTCCGGGAGTACAAAAATACACCCTGGTGGACAATTATCAAAGGAAAAACCCATGAAAATAGGCCTTTTCAAAGCATTTTACATGCACTTCCGGTTTAGAAAGGTCAAAAGGTCAAGAGAAGGTCACCAACATATCCATTTTTGTGAAGTACGTAAACCCCTTTCATATGATGTATAGATTGTCAAAATAGCTTTTGTGGTTGAGGACATAGGAACTTGACGACTGGAGAAGAGACTAACTAAACGAAAGGGAAATGTTTATTGAAAACGCCTTGAAAACAGACTATAAAAGAAGCTGATATAATATTTTAAAAAAGAAACAACAAAAACAAAAAAAAAAACCAAAAAAACATCAACAACTGGTTTAGCGGGTTTCCCATCCAAGTACTGACCGGGCCCGATGTTGCTTAACTTCACTGATCGGACGAGAACCGGTGTGGTCAACGCAGTACGGTAGTAGTCAAAACAAAAAATGTATTTTTGACGAAAATACACAAAAAATCTGATTTGAACCAGAAGACAAAGTAAAAATGGGGTCATGTCTGCGAGGCTTTACGGAGTTTTTAACGACCTTTCCGATTATGTATCGATTGTAAGAATCCATCACGTGGATCAAAAATAATGATTTTTTGAAATAATAAACTTTGAATTTTTAAAACTCAAGAATGGATGCCGTCATCATGACCTAACTAACACATTATTCCACTCCTAATGCATAGCTAACTATGTGCGAAGTTTCAAGTTCATACGAGTATGGGAAGTGTGCTTTTGTTTGAGGACAAGGGACGAAGAGAAGAAGAAGATGAAAATCTGGATTGTTTTGTTTATTTGTTTGTACTAAAGTTTTGTTTAATCCGGCAGTTTATTTTAGCAAGACCACTCCTAATTGCTTGGGCCCTATACTTTAACCATTCTGTTTTCTTTGAATGTTTTGTATTGAAACATCCATGTCTGTGCATGGAGGTAGAAATAGATTAGTTTACGTAACGTCCTTTCCTACTAGAGAAAGTTTAAAAGGGCTTATGTTATTCCAGAGATTTTTTTTTCTTCAAACTATTTAACTCAGAATAACTTGGATAGTTGTTTTAACAAATAATCAAAACAATTGATGATTATGCTAAGTTCAAGAAGTAATAGATATTGTAATACTGACGTGAATTCCGTGGGCCCAAAACGCCCTTCACCCGGGGGGAGTGGTCGATCGATGTAACGTCTCTATTCTTCTCGGTGTTTAACCAAAACATGACCAATGTTCGTCATTTTGTACTGTTGTTTTCTCACATAATTAAAAGTCCCATGAATCACCGAAGTAGGTGGCCATCTCAGCGAAACTTCGTCTTCAATTCCACACTGACCACTAAGCCATCAGAAGGGTAACATTTGAACAATTTGACGCCGAAGATTGAGAGTAAATCGTTTTCGCAGCGTTCTGCGTAAATAGAGCTACACAGCTCTAAATAATAGAGCTATATAGCTCTATGCATATCACGCTATGGCACAGAGTACAATAAACTTGGCAGCATGCCACCAAATAAATGATGCCTTATACACTACACGTGTACGACACACGTGTTACGCACAACCAATGGGGAAATTTGTAGTTCTTTATACATGAAATTATGAATTTTCAAACTCGATTTTGAACCAGAAGACGAGATCAAAATGGGATCATGTCTGCGAGGCATTTACGGAGTTTTTAACGAACTTTCCGATGATGTGTCGATTGTAACAACCCATCATGTAGATCAAAAGTTATGATTTTTTGAAATAATAAACTTTGAAAATTCATAACTCAAGAATTGATGACGTCATCGTGACGTAACTCAAACGGTTTCTTCTCCTGATAAATATATAACTATGTGTGAAGTTAGAAGTTCATACAGGTTTGGAAAGTGTGCTTTTGTTAGAGGGCAAGGAACGGAGATGTATTTTTGAAGAAAAATATACAATTGCAAACTTTGACCTTCCGGTACGAACGGAAGGAGGGGTCATACGATTTTGACGTTAACTTTTCAAATGTAGTCCCAGTCTTGATCTATCAGATGCGTAATTATGAATATCATAACTATAAAATTCGAAGACATATAGCGAAAAGCAAATGGTCACTTTTTGAACCTAAAAACCTTGTAATTCGACACCTGATGACGTCATCATGACGAAACTAAAACGGTTTCATCTACTAATAAATATCTAACTATGTGTGAAGTTTCAAGTTTATGTGAGTTTAGCAAGTATGTCTTTGTTAGCGGACAAAAACCACGGAGAAGAAGACGAAGTAAAAAAAAAAAAAAAAAAAAAAAAAAAAAAAAAAAACGAACAAAAACAAGAGGTCTTCGGACTCGAGTCCGAACACCTAAAAAAAAAAAAACCGAACAAAAACAAGAGGTCTTCGGACTCGAGTCCGAACACCTAAAAAAAAAAACCGAACAAAAACAAGAGGTCTTCGGACTCGAGTCCGAACACCTAAAAAAAAAAAAAAGAAAAAAAAAAAAACCCGAACAAAAACAAGAGGTCTTCGGACTCGAGTCCGAACACCTAACTAGAACTTAGTGTTTGTCCAAACAAACACGAGGTGTTCGGCTATCAATGGGGTCAGTGTTAAAGTCAACGCGAGAGATTTTGCATTGAGTGGAATTTGGTGCTATTACTGTTTTGTGGCGTGCCTAACAACGTACACACTTTAGCAAAAGTTTTAAAAAGCCTGACGTTTGATTGATAGCGGGGTTTGCATGCACGGCTGGTTGAAAGACTGACAAAGCTAATGGCAAAATCAGGTTACGAGAACCTTGACCAGAGGATAGAGTTTCGTATAGTTAGAACTTCCTGTTTGGACCGGAAGGAAAGGTCAAAGTGGGTCATGCTTCGGGAATAAAATGTCAAACGTGTATTAAGCTAGCAAGCAGCACAAAGATTAAGATTTCATGACATGTGGTTCAGGAAATATGATTTCTAATATTTGAACTTCCTGTTTGGACTAGAAGGAAACGTGAACGTGGAGTCATGCATTTGAACAAAACATCACCTGTGTTGTAAGCTACAAGACAGCACAAATATTACGACTTTATGACATGCAGTTCAGGAGATATGATATTTAAAGTATCAAGCACTGTCACAAGAGGGTGGTGTGTAAATTGACGACATCATCAAATATATATTTGAAAGGGCAGAGGTTCAATATTGTCATTTAATACATAGCATAAATTTTGTGAGTTCCCTTTCATCTTGGATGCAAATCTCGATAAGAGGCTTTCAAATACACACAAAAATATATCAAGTATGCCATTCACTATTAAAAGCTACTTTATTGTTTAATGAAAACTCATTCTTTGTTTATTTAAATCACAAGTTCACACAAGCTATGTTGTTCAAGTTGACATTATTAAGCTATTATTAGAAATGTTCAAAGGATTTCAAATAAATTTGGATTCTCATTACGTATCGGTGGATGAACAATGATTTTCATTACACTTGATGATGATAACATTCAACTAAGTCAAGCATTGTGTAAGCTTTCAGTTGCAGTTTATAAATGGCTTGCTTGATTTTTAAATATTGGTTACCGTACAGAACGTTTTGTTTATTTAGACTTGAGACAAAAATTAAACCTGAGAAGACACTTGTTTGGAATAGTTATGCAATACAAAGGCACATCATAAACATGCAAGTCTAAGCCTCTTATGAAGTTAGACTATTAAAAAAACTGAGTCAAATACTATTTCTACCTCCATGGTGCATCATACAGTGACTCGGCAGGGAAATAAGGAATGGAAGATGACAGCAAGTGCCACAATTTTCACCGTAGACCACTGCAGTACTGGATGTGCTGTATTCTGATGAAGAAAAAACAATAAACAGAGTATAACTTGATGAAAATTTCTTCAGACATTTTTTCATAACCTACCAAGTCTCAAAAAAAAAAAAACATATATTAAACACTATAAGAATCGTAGCACAATATTTTAAATGCATGAACAAATTTACAATAACTTATGTTTAGAATGTTTCTAAAATATGTAAATTTCTTTGAATAGAAAGTCTCACAGTATTAGTTACGCAAAGTCATGTTATCCATACCAACAAAAAATGCAATGAATAACAAGGAAAATGGGCTCAACCAGAAGTTTTATTTCAATTCATTTGGAAATGTTCTACCTTGCAAAATAATTTGTGTCATTTTGAACTTTCAATAAACAACTGTAAATTTACCTCTTAAGAAAAGACCATCCATAATCATGATTTTGGCCAGGTATAATCATAGTGGACAACTGACAGGAGCAGTGAAGACTGAAGATGGCTAATGACAGCTTCAACTCCTTTCTGTGGACCAGTCCTGACCCAGTCATCAGACTCTCATCCCGCCATCAGACTCTGTTCCATATGTTCCTTGATCACTGTACTAACTGGCAAAAAATAAATAAATTCAAGACTTAAAACATTTCAAGATTATAATTTAATAAGTGGAAGGTGCCCATACTGCTTTGGAAGTGAATAATTAACCTTTGGGGAAACTTCATCGAAAGGTTGTAACAATTATGGCATCATAATTAATATTATTGATAGTTGATGGAACACATTCATCAAATCTGACCATTTTCTGACACTAGTGACAGAGCCAACAATTATACCAATCCCCCCTACTTGACACATTCAGTTTGAAAAGTGATTATGTTGAAACGAAGCTTACCGTTGTATTCACCGTGTCGCGCCGATAAACACTGCCGTGAGTGCCGGTCTGAAACGCCCTTGACAAGCCGATATCACGTCCGTTCATATCATTCAGTGTATGATCAAAACATGACCAATGTCAATCCTTTTTCTGCTTGAATTTTCTCATATAATAAAAGTGATACGAATCACTGAAGCAGGTGGACATCTCAGTGAAACTAAGTCTTCAATTCTATAATCACCATAAAGCCACCAGAAGGGCGAAGAGGGAACAATTTGACGCCAAACATAGCACAGGTTGAGAGAACTCATTTCAGCAGCCTTGTGCCGCCATTGTTAAAAGTACGATGAACTGTGACATGTCAAACGTGCACAGAAGACACGCCAAGACGCATGCAATGTGTAGGCGCACGTTCGTACATGTGTATGTCTACAGTTTCACTATCGGGCGTTGTCACTGTTGGTCAACTTAAACGTGCGCCTTTTTCGACCTAAAGTAAAGGTCACAATATTGTCATCACCGATTAGGTGTTCGGGCCAACAGCCCGGAACACCTAAAAAGAAAAAAAAAAACGAACAAAAATAAGAGGTGTTCCGGGCTGTTGGCCCGAACACCTAATGATAAAAACTTAACCACTGTTCTCCCTTCGGACGACGGACGTTTTTACTCTCTGCCATCAAAACACCCGAATCCCTTATTATGTGTACCCCGAACACACGGAATGTTTGTCAACACGCTAAGATTGGTAACTGCCCCTCCCCGCCGCCCCCCACCCCCACCCCGGCAGAAAAGCGACAATTTTGTATGAGCCAATCAGAGAAATTACATGTACAAACAACTAGGTGGTAAATAACCAAACAGAGCAAAGTAGGGAGGACAAACGGGTGGTAGGCCTCTATGTGACACGGTGAAAGGGTGGATTCCGATGGCCATATTTGTGACCTTAAATGCAAAAATTACTTATGCCTAAAAAAAAAAAACTATCAACAACTCTTCATTGTTCGTTACCAAGTAAGTTTTAATGCTAACAATTATTTTGAGTAATTACCGGGGCTATTTCTTTAAACAATTGTCTTGACATATTAAAATTGCGGAGTTGATTTCAGAATTTCGGAGACAACTTTAGTTCTGAAAAATAATGTGTCCTTCCTACTAGCTACATGCAGGAGCGGAAGGAAACTTCCGGCCTGGAGGCCCATGCCCCTCGAACGCCATATTATACACTTTCCGAACGGAAAAAAAAAGTTCACAGATTTACAAAAAACTTACAGGGTTAACAGAAGGTAATGGTAAAAGACTTCCCTTGAAATATTATTCCATGAAATGCTTTACTTTTTGAGAAAACGTTAAAACAATTATCAATTCTCGACATCGAGAATTACGGATTTATAGTAAACACATGTAATGACACAGCGAAACATGCGGAAACAAGGGTGGGTTTTCCCGTTATTTTCTTCTGACTCCGATTACCGATTGAGCCTAAATGTTCACAGGTTTGCTATTTTATATATAAGTTGTGATACACAAAGTGTGGGCCTTTGGACAATACTGTTTACCGAAAGTGTCCAATTGCTTTACGTGTAAGGATCGAGGGGACTTCTCGTTATTACTAACTTCACTGCCGCGGATCGGAGTTCAATTGTTTCAAAATTTAGGCCTACGTTTAAACTACCCTTCTGTGTTATCGCGATCATAGTACCTTTAATATGATTCAGAGGTTTCTCTCCAATTTGTATGCACGTTTTATGCATGGATTTGTAATGTTTACTGAATTAAAAAAATGGTTATGAATGGATTTTGTATTTTTTATTTTATAAGTAAGTTATTCACATAGACACTTTTAGTGGAAAATAAGTACATTACTCAAATGAATAAAGCTACTGTATTAGACATTGTTGGGGACAGTTTTTTACGGTAGTTCAATGCGCGGCACTTTGAAATAAGGAACCATAACATTTTCCAGTGTGGGAGGAAAAATTCAACACGGGCGCAGACGAGACACAAACAATAATTTCACTATGGCCGTACCAAGCACGGCTACACACAATGCCGTGATCGCAATATCCCGTGCATGTCTGCTGTGTGGCACTGCACGTAAACACAAGCATGGCCACATCAGAATGAATGGCTTGGGATTGTATACAGCGTTGGGTGCATATAATTTAGCATTCATGCCATAAAGAGCTTGAAGACGGCTGTGGAATAGACAGTCGTCCGTATGTTGCAGCATTCAAGATTGCCGTTCAATGTGTCTCACAGCCTGCCTTTGTGAGCAATATACTGTACATCAGAGCATGATCAGAGATTGGATAATTTTCTCAAGATTATTGTAATAGCCCTCTTCCGGAAGTCTGGTAACTACTGTAATTGGCGAACGTGCACTTAATGTACTGATGGCTGGAACATGCTGAGACAAAGGCACTGCTACAAACACTGACCTCCATTAAGTACATGTAGGCCTACATACATGTACGCCAAACATACATGTACATGTAGACTCTGCATACGTGCTTATAATTGTTGTGTGCACGCTGGGTTGGAGCATCTTATTCTATGGTTGGAGGAGCATTTTTATACAAACGGTTGGCCGTTTTGACCGTGGCATTTGACTCTGCGTTGTTACATTCATACCGTTACAACCAGGTCCGTGAAGTAAAATCACTGCACACAAAGACTTCTATTAGTAAACTCGTCACAAACAAAACATTATTGCATCAATTTGAGTTTTGATCCTTAAGCAGTTGTGACAAAGTTCCAAGTGGGTCGACATGGATGGCAACAGTGATTCGCCGTCCCAAGAACCAACCCCTCCCGTGCCGCCCAGACGGCGTGGACCCGTCGAGGCACTGACGCTCGAAACAGAGAAACTACTGTGGGATAGAAACGTTCTCAATCTCATCGACTCCCTGGGACTCAGCAGAGCTGTGTACTTTTACTTCTTAAAAGCCTTCGGGGTGTACTCCAGGAACGCCACCCGTGACCTCCGGGCGGAGCAGTTCTGGTTGGGAGAGGACGACATCGGGAAGTACGTCGGGTTCATCGACAATGCGAATTCCGTCAACCGACCACGAGAACTTACCCGGAGCATTCAACACTACGAAGATCCGGCCAACCCCTACAGCGTGTACAAAATCATGTCCTTGTACATGACATTCATCCCCGCCAAGGGAGAGTTTTTCCGCAGGCCCATCTGGCCGACGACGAACTACCAAAAAACCATCCAGTTCTCCAACAGCCCCATTGGGATCAACACGCTGAGTCACTACCTGACGGACATGATCAAAGACGCCGGGCTCTATGACTATTTCACCCCGCAGTCCATCAAGAGTTACGTGTTCGCGATTCTGTTTCGAGCTGGGATCGATGAGGAGCTCACCAGAGAGAGAACGCGCTCGTGGATTCTACCCAACAGAATCGCAGACCGACCCCAGAATCAACCCGCCGACCGTAGCACCACCAGGACCCAGATGCAACGGTATCAGATCCTTGCCATCTCGAAGCTACTCGACCCACCGTCCCTCACGTCCTCATCACCGCCGCAACACGCTGCCCCGTTTTGCATTCAGTCCGGTTCTGATGACGACGTAACTCTTGTCGTTCAACCAGAAATGGCCCCCTCCACCAGTCAGTATGTACCGAAAAAAGCCAGATCCTCACGCCGCCTCCGGCAGCCGCCAAACGTTGTGGAGTACCACACCGAGTATTCGGTTTCCGGAGAGTCGTCTGCTAACTCCGAGTCTGAGGAAGCTTACACCAAGCGGCCCCGGCTTGACGCCATAAACAACGCGCCGGTCTACTCGACAGTGCCAATACATATTACAAAATCACAAGTTGTTATCAAAGATGAGGAGGTTGAGCCAGATGAAAGTGATTGTTGTGTGCTCGACGACGGCGACCATCCCGAATTCGTCGCACTGTCTGGTCCCATGCTCGACAGCACACCGGTACCGATCGCGCCTCGGCAACTCACCCTTCGAAAGGAGGTCTTGGACCGATCACTTTTTGTCAAAAGTGAACAGCAGACAAACAATATAACCTCTTCCAACCAAGCAACGACTAGCTCAACATCATCACCCGCGAAGAACCTTCAGAAAAATGCAGGGGTTAAAAACCAGATGCAGTGCTTGACCAACGGTGAAATGAAGGAGGCGTCAAGTCGCCCTCCAACGGAAGGAACGAGTTCTGTGAGTCTGGCCTTCAAGTTTGCATACGAGATTGACCACAACGGGGAAGTTGCAGCGAGCAGAGAGGTTCGCGCCATGCACGCCACCAACAACGACGAGAGTCCGACGAGCTCGGTCAAGAGGCGTCTCCTCCCGATGAACGTCGTGGACTCCAGCGGGCAGGACGCTGCCGAGAGGCAGGTCGAGTTGCCCAACTTTGTGCTCAAACTCTCGGACTTTTTTCCGTCGATCAGTCGACAGCCTGTCGACATTATGGACGTGGTGATCAGAGGAACTCGTGGGCAGGGCATCGATCGACTTAATGTGGAATTGGTTGTTGCTGAGCGGGGTGACCCCATTCCCGAATATTCAGTTATTGATTGATCTGTGCAGATTGATCTCTACTTGCCTTGCCTAAGGACTTAAGCCCGGTTCATAATTCCTGCAAATGAAATACGAGTTTTTACGTCACAATTAATTTGCGACGATTAATTCTAGCTGCGACAGTTGAAATGTGCTCAACTCCTGCGAAACATTTGTTGAGAAAACAGCCCTGTGACATCAAAAGTCGTATGCATCTTCATTCGTAGGAAGTATGAACCGGGCTTTAGCCATCTTTTATCTTATTCTCCGTATAGACCTTTCTTTTGGTTGATAAACAAACCGCCTTGGTTGGCATGGTCGGCCGAATGTTAGAAAAACACTAAATCGTAAAATGATGTTTAAACAAAATTCATTATTTTCTGCAAACTTTCACTTGAATAAAAAACCTCTCATAGTTAGTTGTTTTGTTTTAAACAAAATCAACAAATGTTACATTGTTACAAAAAATAGCGATCTATTCTTGATTGCACTTTCTATAGTTTTCCAATCTGGGTTGGCAAAAACTCGGGCAGTGACGTCATCAATTGTTTTTCTGTTATGCTGTTTAAGTACCCTCAAGAAAATTACAGATTTCTTTGGGTAAAAGATTTCCATTTTTGAACCCATTGTACAGTGGTAATTTCGTAGAACAGAAAAACAAAGTCACACTCTGCAACCATCATAAAACCTTGCATTATAGTAACAGGTAAACTATATACCTTCATATAGTCCATATTATTATTGGCAGCTTGATTTATTTCTAAACTTTACGCGGTTTCTTGTATTTTAAGATGGGGCTTGTACATTTGGACTGTATGGCCTATTTTATAAAGATTAATTGTGTGTTTATGGGTCATCTGGCTTTAAAAATGGCATACACAGTTTCTTTCTCTTTTGCGGCGAGAACTGAAACCGTGTTGTTAAAGGCAATGGACACTATTGGCAATTTTCAAAGACAGCCTTCACAGTTTGTGTATCTCAACATATGCAAAAAATAACAAACCTGTGAAAAAACTAGCTCAATCTGTCATCGAACTTGCGAGATGATAATGAAAGCAAAAACACCCTTGTCACACGAAGTTGTATGCGTTTAGATGGTTGATTTCGAGACCTCAAGTTCTAAATCTGAGATCTCGAAATCAAATTCGTGGGAAATTACTTCTTTCTCGAAAACTATATTGCAGCCGTTTCCCACAATATTTTATACTATCAACCTCTCCCCATTACTCATTACCAAGTAAAGTTTTATGCTAGTGATTATTTGGAGTAATTATCAATAGTGTCCACTGCCTTTAATCACTACCACCAGTGGAAGATACGGCCAGCCATTTTGTGGGGTCAAACCTTTGGTTTATAGCGGACCGCGTTATGTACATAAAAAGACACACCATTTATACTTTGTGAATCAATATATTCTACCGTTGAAATATTTTTTCGAATGATACTATAAATTTCAAAAACAAAACAACAAATCCTCAGGGTTGCCTTTTACCAAGGAGAAAATGCATGTACCCTTGCCCTTTCAAAAACGAAGCATTAAAGTAACACGTTGCCTTGGATCGGACGAGTTGGTCTAAAAAAAAGCGTTTGAACCCTTTGTTATGAAATGCATATGGTTAGAAAGATGTTTTAAAAGTAGAGTATAATGATCCACACAAGTATCACTCAAAATTGCACGGTTTTCATTTTACGTCGCGAACTAACACGGTCGGCGATTTATGCGAGTCAAAAATTTAACTCGCATAAATGGCCGACCGTGTTAGTCGACGAGGTAAAAAGAAAACCACGCAATTTCAAGGCATATTGTGTAGATCATTGTATTCTACTTTAACAACATCTTTCTAACCATATCGATTTTATAACAAACGGTTAAAGAACGCTTTTTAAAGACCAACTCGACCGATCCAAGGCAACGTGTTCCTATAAAGGAAAACGTTGCCTTGGATCGGACGAGTTGGTCTATTAAAAGCGTTTAGTAACCGTTTTTTATATAAAATGCATATGGTTAGAAAGATGTTTTAAAAGTAGAATACAATGATCCACACAAGTTTGGCTCGAAATTGCGTGGTTTTCCTTTTACTGTGCGAACTAACATGGTCGGCCATTTATGGGAGTCAAAATTTTGACCCCCATAAATGGCTGACGTGTTAGTCGACGAAGTAAAAGGAAAACCGTGCAATTTCGAGGTATGTTTGTGTGGATCATTGTATTCTACTTTTACATCATCTTTCTACCCATATGCATTTTATAAAAAACGGTTACAAACGCTTTTTAGAGACCAACTCGACCGATCCAAGGCAACGTGTTCCTTTTAACATCTTTCCAATCATTTCATAACTAACGCTTTTAAACGCTTTTTCTCAGAAAAAAACCTACACACTTTTTAAATGGCTGCAGAATAAATTTAAAAAAAATATGATTCTGGGGGAAAAGGTTTAGATATGGACAACTTATGGTTCAACTTATATATGACACCAAAAAGTCCGAAAACAATTCATGCTCACTGAAGAATAAACAGCTGACATCTTGGAGTGAATTTTTTCAGCTCCGGAGGACTTACCTCTCACAAATAGGAAGGCTAATTACTGAGCAAACTTATTTTCACACCCGTGACATATTAGAGCAGTGCTCACCCAATCATAGATTAATTTTTGACTTTTTGATGTCATTATGAAAGTTGAGTCCATAAAGATATCCATATGTATTACCATTTCACCCAGAATCATCCATGCTTTTTTTTCGGTAGCCATTTCAAAAGTGTGAAGTTTTTTTTTTTGACACCCTGTTTAGCTAAATTGTCGATGACTTGCATCGACAATTTCCATCTTCTGAACTTGTGGAAGGGCCTATTCAGACATGCACTTTCTATACTTAGTGTGTGTCCTTGCCCTTTCCAGTGACCCACAGTGAGCTTTCCATTTTTGTTTTCGTTCAATTTTTTTTTCAACAAACAAAGGTGCTGTCTGGAAGCAAAACGTGACTACATTGTGTGGTCACTGGTGAAAAATAATAACCAACATCATGTGACATCGCATGATTGCGTTTACACCATCCATTAGCAGAGTTGAAATATAGTTTAACATGTTTGTTGTATTCCACAATTTTTGAACAACAATAACAACGACGCCGCCGTCACAGTAAAATGATCTTATCGTCTCCCTGAGCACTAACAAAACCTTGAGTTCTCTTTTTGTGAAAAAAAGGGTTCACAACAATGTGCCACCATTCAGTTTGATTTAATATAGTTGGGGGCAAGGACGCTTGTGTAACTCGATCAGAAGTCAAAATTCATCCTAAGAGTAGCAATTGCCAATAAAATTATATTATTACCACTTGAATTGAGTCACCGGCACAACTCGACTATCGCGACAGACAATTAACGACTTGTCAACAAGTCTAGGTCAATCGTAGCTTTTTGTAAAAATCGGCCCCCGGTCCCCAAGGGTCTGACCTATTTCTGGATCAGTATGACCTGGAATCCGTAACAAAATGACCGAGAAAACAGTCAACATGACTCAAAATCTGAGCTAAACTTTAAAATCAAGTTTGTAAAGGCAGTGAACACTGTTGGTAATTCCTCAAAATAATTATCAGAATAAAATCTCACTTGGCAACGAGCAATGGGGAGAGGTTGGTTGGATATAAAACATTGTGTGGAACGGCTCCCTCTGAAGTGACGTAGTTTTCGAGAAAGAAGTAATTTTCCACGAATTTGATTTCGAGACCTCAAGTTTAGAATTAGTTTTTTTGAGGTCTCGAAATCAAGCATCTGAAAGCACACAACTTCGGCTGACAAGGGTGTTTTTTCTTTCGTAGTTATCTCGCAACTCCGACGGTCAATCGAGCTCAAATTTTCACAGGTGTGTCATTTTGTGCATATAATGTTGAGATACACCAAGTTGGAAGACTGGTCTTTGACAATTATTACCAAAAGTGTCCAGTGCCTTTAACCACTTTCCGGTTCAGCCTCGGCCCAAAATTCAGTTGTAACTTGTTGCATTCACCACATTATATTGTTAACGTTGTTGCTTAAAATAATGAAGGCAAAAGTTTACCTCTGATTTTGATTTATGAATCCTATAGATGTATATAACATGACTAACATGTAAAAACTTCATTTCAAAATGTTGCTTTTTAGATATCACCAAAAATCCGAAACAAATATTATGTCAACTCAGTAGAAAGAATAATTCCAAATAGTCTGGATGGGTAACGCCTTTCTGATTCACATTTTTATTGTGGCCGGGGGCATAAATGTTTATGGTTACATAACCACATTACTTCGAAGTGAAATGTTTCTCAAAATGTTTTATACTATCGAAAGCTTCTTTAGGCTTCTAACAAAGGGTTCATTGCCAATAAATCTTAAATGCAGTGGACACTATTGGTAATTACTCAAAATATTTATTAGCATAAAACCTTTCTTGGTGACGAGTAATGGGGAGAGGTTGGTGGTATTATACATTGTGAGAAACGGCTCCCTCTGAAATGCCATAGTTTTCGAGAAAGAAGAAATGTTCCACGAATTTGATTTCAAGACCTCAGATTTAGAACTTGAGGTCTAAACACACACAAAACTTCGTGTGACAAGGGTGTTTTCTTCTTTCATTATTATCTCGCAAGTTCGATGACCGATTGAGCTCAAATTTTCACAGGTTTGTTATTTTATGCATATGCTGAGATGCACCAACTGTGAAGGCTAGTCTTTGACAATTACCAATAGTGTCCGCTGCCTTTAAAGTGATTACGATTAATGTTTTCTGAAAAGGTAAAGCATTTCATTGAATAATATTTCAAGAGAAGTCTTTCACCATTACCTTCTGTAAACCCTGTAAGTTATTTGTAAATCTGTGGGTTTTTTGGTGGTTTTTTTTCTGTTCCGAAAGTGTATAATGGGTTTAAATTGCAGGTTCGTTGTTGAGCAGTAAATAATACGACAAACTCGCGCCACGATAAGTTGTATTTAAACCTCGAGAACCAGCGATGTGCGTGGGGACCTCGCACACGAGAGCGGGACTTGAAGAAAGTCTAACATGTCATGGGCGCCGGTGTCAGATGCAATTGTGTCCGCCATGCAATACTGTCCGCTCCGGACACTTTTGCATATGCAATCGTGTCCGGGGCTATGCAAAAACCGTCCATTGGATATGTACATGACTGTACATGTATGTGCGAGCGTAAGCGAGCGTGCATGCACTGAACCTACGTAACGCAGCATGAATATTCACACGTATTTTATGACTGCAACGAATACCCAACGGCCGAACATTTCTAATGTCATAGATGACATGCACTAAGTTAGCCTGTAAAAAAAAACAGGCAAACGTGTTCCGTCGACCAAGGGCGTTTAATTTACTGCAAGGACGGTTTTGCACTGGGGCGGACACAACTGCATGTGCAAATGTGTCCGCCATTATCCAAAAACGCCCGGGCGGACACGATTGCATATGCAAAACCGTCCGGCATATGCAGTAATGTCCTCCGGATAGTATTGCATAGAGGAAATAACTGATGCGATACCGGCGCAGTATTTGAAACGCCCATTATTGACTATTATGTAGGCTTAATGGAGGAACAAGGCTTTCATGCATATAGGCCCACTACATACATTTACCACGACAGTATAGGTCCCTATACACGATTCAAAGACACAGTGTAAGAACAACACTCATTGATATGTAGGATTTGAAACTTTGCATGGTGGAAATACGATATGGAAAGGTTTGCGGTAACATTATGTAATTGCCGTCTCTAAATGAGTTGGGGTGGTTCTGAAAAGAACCGTTGGTTTCAACTCGAGGTTTCGATCAGTATGCTCTGATCGTAATGTGGAGAAAGTATGATTTAGTTTTATCCGGATTAGCTTCCCCGGGTCAACCCCGGTCTGCCCCAGTATCGAATAACTTTGACGTCATTCGGGGGCTCACCCGGATCAGCCCCAAGTACCCTGCTAGTGGACTTTATAACACCCCTTGCAAGTATTGTGCCTGCTCATTGGTTTAGAGCGCGTCACATGACATGTCTTAGTTTTGCTAGACGACGACCGTGTGATAGAGCGTCGGTTTGCCATGCGCTAGTCCGAAGACTAGCACATGGCGCCGTGCGCTAGTCCGACAGACTAGCACACGGCGTGCATTACCCAGACGTCCGTTGCGTGTACGAGGATGATAAATTAATAGTCTGTAACCATTTCAGATTGTCCGACACCACATGCAACACAGTAGGTAAAAGTGTTTGCAATCTGTGTTCGCGTCGTCCGTGGATTGTAGCATTCAGGTCTGTAACTTAATAATAATAATACAGGTTTTAGAAATGTTTGGGGTGTTATAAAACAAATATTGACTGCTTTTACTCGTGCAATGGTTAAAAACTATGACTCCCTCGGTGATCCCCGGAGCGTTCTATTTTCCCTCGGCTTCGCCTCGGGAAAATAGAACGCTCCGTGGATCACCTCGGGAGTCATAGTTTTAACCATAGCACTCGAAGCAGTCAATATTTGTATACTAGGGTTGGCCCGAAGTCCATGAAGTCACCACGAGAGGGCGAGTGATTAATCGGGGGCTCACCCGAGTGAGCACTGCGGGATCGACACAGCGGTGAAGCTAATCGAACGTTATACCCAGTGTGTCCTGTGATGAGAAGAATACCGCCCCCTGTCATTTTAACTCTTCTCAGCCTGAAACTCTGATTACACACTTCGGGCACGTGATATGCCCGCTACATATTCCTCGGTGAGCACTTGCAACCGATTTCAAGAAACGCTAGGATCAATCTTAAAGATAATACAGAATCCTTATTGCAGGGGTATATCTATATTCCTTCCTCCATAGGTATATTAACTCGTGTTAGGAAGAGTAACCCGTCCTAACTTGATGGGTTCATTGCGTCCTACGTCTTTGGATACGGAACTGAACTCGTCCTAAGTTCTAAGATTAATCCTAAGTTAGGAAGAGTTTTGTGAAATCGACGGCTGACCCGTTGTGGCATGGGAATATCCCCCAGGATTCTGTCCCCCAATAAATGGCAAACTGTGTTAAAGCTTCCTCTGATAGCGCCCTCTTTTGAATAATCCTACTACAACCCACGTTGATGTCCCATGAGGGGAATCGATGGGACAGCATGACATGCCCCTAAGTAATTCACGCATAGTAATGCACAAGTAATTCACGCATAACAAATGTACACAAGAGACTCGCCTTATTTCATGCAGAGAGTTCGCGTGAAAATTAAAGGGTCATTTACCATTCGTTGAAAAATTGCCAGACTTGCATGGTCTTCTATAGCCTATAAATATTTCCCACTTGAATCCAAGATAGATTCGAGTTATCTTATCAGTTCAACCGTGTGCCTTTGATCTGCACGACAAAAAACATTGAAACAAAACCAATGTTTATATTCTGCACAAAATTAATAATTAACTGTCTAATCATGCTCTATGGTCTGATTATGGTCTGACCATGTGTACACTATTGGTAATGTCCACAGTGGACACTATTGGTAATTGTCAAAGACCTGTCTTCTCACTTGGTGTATCTCAACAAATGCATTAAAAAACACCTGTGTAAATTTGAACTCATAAGTAGTTACGAATAGTGTCTTTAAAGTCACTTGGAAATATATATATAAATTTCAAACATTAGAGTACAATATGTTCCTGAACAATAACATATTTTTTTTAGTAATTGTCTTTAACGATTTATATGTTTAAAAACTAAATAAAGTTATGTGGGGGTGACTCCGCCTACCCCTTTTGTGACGTCAATCGAGGAGGACTTTGCCTCGATCAAGCATCGAACACACGTACGTGCAAGTACATTTAAGTCCTAGTCGTGAGTTTGTACGTTTTGAACAAGTTTTTTTTTCTTCATTTTTCCCGGCAATGTCGACCAGGTGTATTGCTGCTTGATGCAGCAGAACAACTAAAGATGGTGTCAGTACACAATTTCACATGAAGAAAAAAGTTCTTTTCTAAAACATGACTCCATCCCAACAATTGTTCCAGCTAGTGGGGAAGTCGAAGAAGGTACCTGAAAGACAAAACGAACCTAACAGAGCATTTGCCTAACGTGAAACAAATCAGGTCACTGTGTTGTGTTGGCACTGCATGCGATTCATCGTGCCCCGATTGACGTCACGAACAGCGCCCTCTCGGGTCGTTTTTTTTTTCCAAATTTGTAAATAACATGGAAACTAACTTTTGTTTAAACCTTAGTTAATTGTTTATTCATATTCCACTCATCAAAAATAATTTTAGTGACAAAAGCTTTATTTTGACAAAATACCACTTCCAGGTGACTTTAATATTGGCCTATATAACATTCTCCCCTTGCATCTCTGAAAGATAAGAGTTATCTTATCAGTCACACATGTGCCTTTGATCCCCTCGAAAGTAAACATTGACAATAATACCAACGTTTAACTCTGCATAATAATAGTTAGTTGTTTGATTAAGAACTCGCCCCTTTGTTCTGTTGGAGATATGATTATTTGGGCACTTACATTATTATAAATTACAATGGATCAATCTTTAAGTTGATGTTTAAGAACAAATATTTAAACAGCTTAAATAGTACTCACGCCACCGTTGAGATGATCAGCTAACTCTACCTCCATGCATGGTTATAGGCACTGGATGCTATTGTTAACCTCAAAATAATTTTTAGCATAAAACTTACTTCTTTTTTTTCCTTTTTTTTTTAAGTGCAAGCACTTTTTATTTTATTTCATACATAATATGCACTCACATCAACTCACGAGCATACAAACCAAAAATAGAGGACAAAACATTAAAAAAGCTTATCAAGGAACAATGAATAATAATAAAACTTACTTGTTAGCGATTAATGGAGAGATGTTATGTATCAAAGTTTGAAACTGCTCCTACTGAAGTAATGCCGTTTTCGAGAAAGAAGTTATTTCTCACTGAAATAGTTGAATTTGATTTAGAGGCCTCAGAATTTGATTTGGAGGTCGAGTTCGAGCAAATATACACAACTTCGTGTGACAAAGGTGTTTTTTCTTCAATTACTATCTCGCAACTACGACGGCCCGAGTTCAAATTTTCACAGGATTGTTATTTTGTGCATATGTTAAGATACACCAAGTGAGAAGACTCACTGGTCTATTACCGAAAGGTTTCCGGTGTCTTAATTAAATAGTGGACACCACCGTTGCGATGATCAGCTAATTATACCTCGGTTACCTAAAACTAAGGCAAGCAGTTGACAATGATCGAGCTCAATGTGTGCAGCTAGTGTCGCCGAGGGGGATGTGTCACACACAAACTAATAACTTATTGTCCCTGTGTCCCGCCCCCTCCTTTGAAATCTGTACCTTTTTTGATGAGATTAAAAAGAAGTACTATAATCGTTGCATTTTATATAGCTGAGCTGAAGTACATTAAAATGGATGTTTTAAAACAAATATTTTTATCGACACGCAGACAACGTATTTTTTTTTTAACTACACGTCAGGCTACATTATAAAAGAATATCAGAATCAGAGGGAAAAAACATAGAGCGCCGAAAATGGGCTAATTAAAGGCACTGGAAACGTTTGGTACTGTCAATGTGTTCTTACCTGGTATCCTATGCATAAAATAACAGAGGAAAAAAATTACCAAATGGTCATCAAAATTGCAAGAGAATATATAATGAAAAAAAAAAACCCTTGCTTGCATAACTAACAAGGGTGTTTTCTTTCAAATTACAATTACCCCTCCCCAACCTCCTGAACCATCCGAAACCTTGCTCAAACCGAACACTTATCGTCGCTCCATGGTCCTTTTAAAACCCAATGGTCTAACCATGGAGAAATGAAATAAATATTTTCTTTCCTCCATGGTCTGACCATCTGACCACACCTCGTCTTGCATTTTCGTGCAACATTCACTCCAGCCTGTTCCATCCATGGAGCAAAGACGGAGATATAGGCCTCATACTGTTATAGACATGAGATTTTGTGAGCGTCTTTTCTCCATGTTCTGAGTTAACAGTTTCTCAAAGTTCGTATTCTCCAAAAAGATTCCTCTTGCATTTCTGTCAAGCCACAGCCAACTCATCACGATCCAACACTCATAAAAAAAAACAATGATGATAATACTCACAGATCCACGCAACAAGAAGAATGGTTGTCTACAACGAGAAAGTCCTCCATTTACAAATGCAACCCAAGTTCGGCATAAAGTAAAAACCACGCCGCGGCACACCACCCTTCTCGTTTTGCTCTACGAGCGTAATGAGAATACCACGGAAAGAAATAGCTATTCTACCTCTAATTCAGCTTTTCATGTAGTATATATTTTTGTATAGACTTTTGTGGCTTGTAGTGTTTTTTTTATGGTAGATACTAATTTTATGTAAATTTTGTAAATTTGTTGTATCAAAGGCCGAAATGAATTTCCCTTCGTGGATAATAAAGTGACTTGAGTTTGAAATGAATTGAGAAAACCTATCCAGATCAGGAAGTAGCCTACCCCAAACCCAGACTGTGATAATCTCTTTAAGACGGCTTCGCGGTGTCAGTGTCTTGACGTTTATTCGCTTGGGGCTCTTATTTATTTCGGCAACTACAAACGAGCCGTGGTATAACCAGGAAAAAGCAATCGTGAGGTTACTCACGTATAGTACACATGTACTCTCACCACAGAACCTACAACGTCAACTCTCCCCCAAACCTAACCCATGAGTCAAAGACCATGCTAATGCAGTGAAGTCGACCTCCACATCGGTTCAATTTCCTACACCTCACTCACTCTGCCTACGCGCTCTCACACCGCCTTCACGGAACCACTGCAGTTCCTACACCGGAAGCGATATATGTACACACGGCACATACCAAACATCTTAGACACACAACCGGAACATTTCCGGTTAATTCGTGAGGACACCACACGACGAAGATCTGCAACTATCTTCTAACAGTCTGTCTCCCCCTGATAACCATCTTGAAACACGGACCGTTAACTGTCTGGTCACTGCTGTCTCTCGCTATGTCAGCAGGACAGTTTGACATTTTGGATTAGCGAGATTTACCTGTTACCTAATCCTACCATGGACCTGTAATGCTATACTCTTGCGTGACAGTGCCTGATCACAACCACCACCACCACCAAGGAGAAGTTAACTCTACAAAAGTGTTTGGGTCATTCCTCTGTCATTTGGGCAGTAATTGTTTTAAAGACCACTGAGCTGGTGTTGTGTTCTGAGGAAACACACAACAAGTAGTTTGACATTCCTGAACTGTGAAGATGATGTTTTTCCCTCGGAGTGCATGTGTCGTCTGGATATACTCGCATACTAATTAGGTGAGCTTTGTGTTTTGTTTTGGCCGAGACTGCTGGTCGTGGTTTTCTGTTAACTTTTTGTTTATTGACTGGCCAGGAGCAGGACCAGTATAGCTTGTAATTTTACTAGGGCATTGTTTTTCCTCTAGTCAATTTTCCTCTAGAAAGATGTTGTAAAAGTAGAATACAATGATCCACACAAACATGCCTCGAAATTGCGTGGTTTTCCTTTTACCTCGTCGACTAACACGTCGGCCATTTATGGGGGTCAAAATTTTGACTCCCATAAATGGCCGACCGTGTTAGTTCGCACAGTAGAAGGAAAACCACGCAATTTCGAGTCAAACTTGTGTGGATCATTGTATTCTACTTTTACAACATCTTTCTACCCATATGCATTTTATAAAAAACGGTTACAAACGCTTTTGTTTTGACCAACTCGTCCGATCCAAGGCAACGTGTTCCTTTAACCAGTTATGGTTTTGATTATTATACCTGGTTAAGGGGATTTACATGCTAAAACAATTTTGGTCTCATGGGGGGGGGGGGGCCAAAATTATTTTGTGACTTGTTTTAGTAATTTCTCAAAAACTAAACAACCTTAGTAATATTTGAAGGGAAGCTTTCCACTATCTTCAAACCCTGTAGGTTTAATGTAAATCTGTGGACATTTTGAAAAAGTACCCAAATCCTTAAACAGCTTTACTGGGCCCTGATTTTAACGATAGACGGCACATTTTCTGATGAATAATCTGATGTGAAAACAAAAGAGCAACTTCAGAAGACCTTTTAAAGTTTTGAATGTTAATATTCCTCATCCATGGTTGGGATGTGGCCTGGGGAAGGGACATGCATATGGGGCCCTTGCACGACTTGTTTCCTGCAATCAAAGATAGTCGTCACAAAAACACCAGTCAAAATAAGTCACGATATTTTAAAGACGACCACGGATTAAACTTTTTTAAAGAAAAGTTTATCCAAATGCCAGCTTAACTTGTAGACTCTGATTCTTATATAAAAGAAATAATCAATGCACAACTGTACTAACAATTGACTCAATGGATGTACTTCTCGCTAAAAACCTCGTTGGATATCCGGTGGCGATCTTAAGTTGTGACTTAATCCCTCTTTAATCCCAATAGATCCCACATTGATACGTGGTATTACACCTGCTGAGCCTTTCACTCAAGATGAGAGTCCACACCGTCTGACATGGTCTAAATACTCTGCCGGTATTATCCGATTGCCTTGTAAAACGTGTAATCAGTTTACTGGGCTCATGTAAAATGCCAATTTCTCTATGGTGTCAATTTAGTCATCTTTTAGGTTCTTCTACAGGCCGGGGGACACGTGTGATGTGACAATTCTCGACAGAGCTCACTTTCGTGAAGCACGAAAAAACTAGCTAAACGCACTGAATTTTGCTAACCAGAGAAAGGTTACCAGCTAAAACACCATTTCACATGTAGCAGTTGTGACTGGTATTCTGCTTTGGGCTTATTGTTGCGTAGCAGATTTTGGGCCCTGGTATATAGCTCTGCCAATACCGAAATATGTAGGCCTAGTTGGTGCTAACGAACACTGTCAAATCCAATAATTATGATGAAACAAATCGTGGGTGTCAATAAATGGAACATTGTGTTTTCATCGGCCTGTGTGCTCCTTGGTCAACATTACATAACTATTCGTTTGTTTGTTTGTTTGTTCGTCTGTTTGTTGGGATGTTTGCTTGATTGCTTATTTGTTTATTTGTAATCCATGACGGGTTATTGATTGGTTGTTCATCAATTACCAGTCTGTGTGGCGCATTCACGGTCACTTTTTATGGTGAAAGCAAAGGCGATTTTGGTTTTGTCTGCAATTTGTTCGGCGCAGTAGAAATCGACAAGTTGATAGGATTTTGATATTCCCATGTTGTCTGTTTATGATTGGTATAGGTCTATATTATAATCCTATTAAGTGAGCTTTAGATTGAAAATAATAAAACAGTTTTGCCTTGTCTTTAAATCAACGGGCCTCAACATTTCCCTTGGAACATTTTCTGTAAAAATGCGGGTACGGTCGTATAAACTAATGGAAAAGTCGTTAAAATAATTGTCACAGTGGTAGAGAATTGGCTCTCTCGCAACTATCTCGCGAGACTGCTTCTTCTCGCGAGATTACTGCTGTGACGTGTATATAATGGTCCCATTTTAAGTCTAGAACTTACGGGTGTTTCCAAATTGTCTACTAATTGAGTTTTCTTGCTTCTTGTTTTATATGACGCAATGTTTGCCCTTAACTTTTTCAGTAACTTGCCAGCTTATGAACCAAGTTATAGCGTGTCACTCCAGTCACTCACCTTTTGCACTTGTTCATAATTTTATTACTTTCAAATATTAAAGGCACTGATGGGGTCAATTTCACAAAGAGTTAGGACTAGTCCTAACTTAGGACTAGTCCTAAGAGATATCAAAAACGTACAGCTAGTCCTAAGTTAGGACTAGTAACTCGTCCCAACTCAAGAAAAGACTAGTCCTAACTCTTTGTGAAATCCACCCCTGGACACACTTGGTAATTACTCGAAATATTTTTTAGCATAAAAACTTACTTGTCAGCGGTCATTGTGGAGCTGTTGATGATAACACATTGTGAGAAACGGATCACTCTGAAGTAACGTAGTTTTCGAGGAAGAAACAGTTTTCCACTAAAATATTAAAGTTTGATTTCGAGACCACAGAATTAGATTTTAAGGACTCGAAATCAAGCATCTGTGAGCACACAACTTCGTGTGACAAGTTTTTTTCCCCTCCGTTATCTCGCAACTTCGACGACCAATAGAACTCAAATTTTCTCAGGTTTGTTATTTTGAGAAGACTGGTCTTTGACAATTGCCAATAGTGTCCAGTGTCTTTAACACCCAACGATGTACATTTTGATTTTCCTTTCAGAATGTGTGACAACACTTTAAAGGCAGTGGACACTATTGGTTATTACTCAAAATAATTATTAGCATAAAAGCTTTCTTGGTGACGAGTAATGGGGAGAGGTTGATGGTATAAAACATTGCGAGAAACGGCTCCCTCTGAAGTGCCATAGTTTTCGAGAAAAAAAAAGTAATTTTCCACGAATTTGATTTCGAGACCTCAGATTTAGAACTTGAGGTCTCGAAATCAAGCATCTAAACGCACACAACTTCGTGTGACAGGGGTGTTTTTTTCGATTCGTTATTATCTCGCAACTTCGATGACCGATTGAGCTCAAATTATCACAGGTTTGTTATTTTATGCATATGTTGAGATACACCGACTGTGAAGGCTAGTCTTTGACAATTACCAAAAGTGTCCACAGCCTTTAAGCATGGAGGTAGAATTCTACCTCCATGCTTTAAGCATCCCGTCTTTGCAGTGATATTCGCAAATTGATATCATTTTCTAAGCCACATGACTTCCATGTTGTGCTCGTATGTCTTTCTATGGAGGAAGGAAACATTTTTTTCTCGTAACTGTAGTCCGTTCACACAGTCTGTTGTTGTAACACATACCGTTTGACAAAAATAATTACCATATATGATATTCCACAAACAATAATATGCAGATTCATGTAAGTTTTTGGAGTAGGCCTAATATGGCGATGTTGCAGACTGTTCTGTATGTATATGTAGCACCCAACCTTTATCTTCAGTGATCCATACAAAAATAGTAATGCTTGACCTTTAGGCCTATCCAACACACAATGACTGTCCAGGAAAAATTGCGTTCTCGTGTTATTTTAACCGATAAAGCCCTTAAATAGATTTCGGCACCTAAGCAATGTAGTCTGATTGTTTGCTGTTATCTGATCTATATTCGAATATAAATGAAATACGGACGCAAATAGCCTAGGCCTATATCCGTGTTCAAGTGTGGATGGTGCACGTGATTGTGGGGTGTGGTGTCAAGTTTAAATTCTGTGTGTCTTATTTTCAGCACAGCGGATAATCTATTTTGGTTACTATCAATACAGATGAAAAAGCGTATGTATAAGAAAGACATGCAGATAAACAGAGAAACACCCCCAAATTTGTCAAACAGACAAACAACAAACTGTTAAAACGGTGCAAACGAAAGAAATGAAGATGCATAATATAAATGTTTTATTCAGAATTTCAATCAATTATATGATTCCATAATTAATTGGTCAAGTGTATGGGCTAAGCAGAAGGCACATGTATCCCTCTTTAAGGATGATGCGAGATATGTGACACCTCCCAAATCCATAAAGTGAATTATGATGAGCTTAGGGCAGTGCCATTGCGGGGTATTTTAAACAATGTATGGACACCACACAAAAACTCTGTATTCAACTTGTACCCCACAAAGGAATTAGAATTAGTAACCGGATCCGTTAGGTGTGGAAACACGTTCACGGTTGGGCGAAGGTCCCCAGGTGGTACAAAACTAATGGAAGCGGTTGCCAAAAATGCATGTAAATTAACAGAGGGACAAAGAGATGTCACCGATTCCTGGCTGGTTTGTTTGTTTTGTAATGATTGTTTTGTTTCGATGCTGTTTGTTTTTCGGGGTTTTAAGGGTGGTATCAGTGGCATATTATCTGCAGGTATTTTCATGTAGATGGTAAGTATGTAGTTTTTGTCGGCTATTTAATGTGTCGACCCATTCCAAAGGATACTGAGCGCCAGGTATTTCTTGCAAGGTGAGTGGGACGAAGTTTAAATTAAGGCCCATTCACACGAGCGCTGCAAACGAGGGTCCCTGGTTAAGGGCGCCAGCCGTCTGTCACCTTTACCGCGTGCGATTTTTTAGCGAGCATTCACACGACACACACACACACACATGTAAACATACGTCCCTCGTTTGGGTAGGCTTGACTGCATGGACTAAAGTCTACAAGCAAGAGGTTTGAGTTAAAACAAAAACCTTACAGTTAAAAGGAACAAAATAAATCAATTTCATTTAAATCAATTTCATTTTAAGTCACATAAAATGTAGAATATTTTACAAACATTTGCGATAACGTAACTCTCATCCCGGTGGCCGGCGGGAAGGGGGTTACGTTTTCGAAGCTAAAAAAAGAAAAACACGATTCAAATAGCTTTTTGGACGTTAAAAATGCTACATTGTTGAATGGAAATGCTTTATAGATATGAAGTTATTGATGACACATACCAAATAATGAATTAAAACATCGAAAAGCTTAACCAAATGACGTATTCTGCTTCCGAATGAACGATGTTTTTGCTTCAAGGTTTGAGCTTGTCTTGAAATGCAGCGATCCAGCAACGTCGAGTCATGTTCGAGTCGAAGAAAAACACAAAATTCCACGATTCAAATAGAGTTTTTGACGTTAAAAACGCTACATTGTTGAATGAAAATGTTTTGTAGATATGGAATTGTTGATGAGACATAACAAATGGTGAATTAAAACATCGAAAAGCTTTGCCAAAAGACGTATTCTGCTCCCGATTGAACGATGTTTTTGCTTCAAGGTTTGGACTGGTCTAGCATCCGGCCACAAAACCCACCAGCCAAACGATCGTTGTCCAGCGTTGAGCAGATATACATCACGTGTATGTACATGTACATGTATATGCATGCTATAGTTCGCCCATTTCTTCCTCCATAGTTCTACACGTGTCAACGCAGTGGTCCCTCGTTACGATCGCAGGCATTCGGTTCAGACGATGGCTCCCCATGATTATAACATCGATGCGATTTTTTGGAGGAGGTCTCGATCTGTGTTATGAACAACACGGGACCCAGGTAATTTTGTAACATACATAGCATTCACACGACGTGGATTTGCGATTTCATAACATCGATGTTAAGAAATCGCACGGGACCCTCGTTTGCAGCGCTCGTGTGAATGGGCCTTTAGTGAGACCTAATCCTTAGCACCACGTAATAAACAATTGGTTTTAAACTTCTTATAGCAGCCTGTTTACCGCTGCGTGGACTGTCGATGTCACGCGTTGAACACGTCGTCTCAACACGGAGCAGGGGCCTTACGTTGGCGTATTGGATCTTTTCCAATTTGGCAGTAATCGCTTCGGTTACACAAAATGTTATCATCGTCCACCATTTAGGCTGTGTTCATCCAGTGTTAGATAACCCTCCTTATAATGTAAATGCCATTCTTAGTCTTTTTCTTGCAGTTCTTGTCCACTTTGTTCCTCAATAAACCTTGATGTAAACTTTTCAGTATTCTTCTCTGTCTTTACATCTTTTCCTTTCTCTTATGATGCCAATCCAGTATTCGTGTTGTCCACATCTATCGTCATATCTTCGGGTAATTTATCCAGCCCATCTCCAACCATGGAGGAATAAATTAGTATCTTGTTTTGTAGTCCTTATGCTGTCTAACCCAACACTAGTTTTGTTTCGTAATTATGTGTAATATGATCCTCTCTCTAATTGAGATCTTCATTATAATAGATGTTAAATTTGCATCGGGGATAAAGAATATTATTATTTTATTTTTTTACCCATACACCTATGTGTGTTAGCACTGTATACTCAGTACTTTCCCGAGTCCTGTGAAAACATATCACAGGCATGTTACTCGGGTGGGATTAGAACCCACGACCTCTCCATTGCTCTTTGCTGTGCGGAGTTTATGCTCTATCAGTTTTGTTGTTGTTGTTGTCTATGTTTCTGCTCCATAAGTTATTGATGTCCCACACTGATCATATACTTTTCTTCCAAGTACCATAATATGGTCTTATCATCCACTATTTCTCTTTATCGTCCAAAGGAGCTCCATCCTGCCGTAAAGGCAGTGGACACCAGTTTATTTTATTTATTACTCAAAATAATTATTATAAAACCTTACTTGGTAACGAGTAATGGGGAGCTGTTGATAGAAAACATTGTGAGAAACAAGACGCGGCTCCCTCTGAAGTAACGTGGTTTTCCAGAAGTTATTTTCAATCATCTGAAAGAACACACATTCGTGTGACAAGGGTGTTTTTCCAACTTCGACAACCAACTGAGCTCAAAATTTCACAGGTTTGTTATTAATATGCATTTGTTGAGATACACTGAGTGAGAAGACTGGTCTTTGACAATTACCAATAGTGTCAAGTGACTTTAATCCTGGTTTATACTCCATCTTGTGTGTTGTTATACCTTCCCTTAATTTAAGATTTAAGTATAGATAAGAAACCAGGCTCATGGCCTAACACAAACAGACGTTTATTTGAGTTTCTGCTCAAATATGGAAGCACTGAAATGTTGCGGTTTTGTGATCTAAATTAATTAACCATTGGTTTATTAATCTAAATCGGGATAGGCCCTCTACCACACAAGTTGACACAAAAATGAATCGCTTCAGCATTCTAATCATAGCTCATTATTGATCGAGCTGGTCTTATCTTGCCAAATTTAGATACTTAGTTCCAGTTATAGCTGAGTGTGGCCAAAGTTCGTCCATTCGCGCATGTATAAAATTGGTGGAAATATTGTAATCGATATTACTTTGCTTACTGCGGCCAACGGATACTGAGACCACAGCTAGCGCTATTGTAAAGGTATGATATCTAAAACGTTTACAAGTTATTTAAGTTTCATGTGGAAGGCAATTTTTTTGGCGGGGAGATTTTTTTTCTCGTTTTTTTCTTCTACTTTTGAACGAATTTGAAATCATACAAATTTCGCATGTTACTTTACAGTTGAATTGACTTGAGAAACGAAAATCGCCATAAAATATAAACGTTTACGGGTATAACTAATTCCTCTACCACTTTTGGTTTGACTTAGTTCGAATTCCAATCATCCATCACCTGCATTAAAATTCTAATAAGTTAACGCTCTCTTATGCTTTGAAAACACAGTGTTAACCAGAACGGCTTATTATAAAAACTTACTTTTGATAACGAGTATTAGAGAGCTGTTGATATTATCATTGAAACGGTTGCGGCTGAAGTAAAGTGTGTTTGTGAGAACTAGGTATACTAACTTTTTACTCGTTTTATTTTAACCATGTGAAAGCACAAACTATTTCTGCACGAAGGGTTATTTTTCTTTCAATATTCTCCGGTGCAACTTCGATGACCAATTAAGTCAAAATTGTCAAAGACCGTTATTTGTATGCATTGGGTATACACCAAAACGAGAATACTGCGTCCTTGACAACTTTTACCAAAGGTGTCCAGTGCCTTTAAGCCAAGCCAAGTTTGATTTCAGGATGTGGCTTCAACTGTGCAGTTTGCAAAGCTCGGCATTCTTACACGTTCCTTGCCTTGGGCTATGACGTGCAATGCGATCCGAGGTACACAACTCCACGAATATTTTGCCCCAAAACACAGCAGTAAAGACGCGCGCCAATTTCTAGTATTTTAAAGTAAAGTGCATGCATCAGGTCAATATTCCTCATATACAAATCTTTCCCCTCTCTCTCTGACGTATGAATCGTGTTGATATTTGCCTTAAATATAAACTTTATATCTCGCGCTTTCATAAAGCAGCCAACCAAAATGGCCACTTCACTTATTCCTTCATGTTCCTTTCCCTCCAAACAGATTTAAATGTTAAACCATTCTCTCGTCCGACATCCACTCTTACTCTGATGCACTATGGATACGGTATTGGACTTAGCCGATGAGTATCTGTTCGATGCCTACCACGTCTACCCGGAGAGCTGGGAGAGCGGGTATTGGGCTCGCCAGTTCTTGAGTCTCTTCTTGATCACCATTTCCTCCGGGATACTTGTGTATATTTCTTCAGCGGCATTCAACTACTACTTCCTCTTCGACCACCGGCTGGAGAGACATCCTCTATTTTTAAAGGTTTGTGTGAAAGAAATTCAAGCATACGTTTCTGTTTGTAAAGGTATTCGTGCAATTGACCTTTATGACGGTGCAGCCATCTTGATTTCCCCTCTTTGATATCAATGGTACCAAACCGAGGCTAGAAGAACAAAATAGTCTGGTTCCTTAGAACAGACGGCAATGTGATTATTATCATGCATTATTGTTATTCGATACGAGGAACATGACCAAGATGGAGGCAGCATGATAAAGGTCTATACGAGCACCTCTTGAACACCTTGTTTTTTTAAAGCAAAATATACCTTTGGTTTGTGGACTCGTTCAATTGTTCACGTTGCATACAATGTGTGAATGAGATTTCACCGAAAAGCCAAAGCGATAATGTCCACCCAGAAAGAACAATCCCTATTGGAATACACAATTTGATGACAATTGCTTTCAAAAAAGCTCATCAGATTCATTTTTTCCAATTAAAACTTGCCAAAACTATCGAATGATGTTAAAAAAGGCATAGCCTACTACTTTACCAACCAATGTTTTGCTGTTAGTGTTAAAGACAGTGGACACTATTGGTAATTGTCAAAGACTAGCCTTCACAGTTAGTGTATCTCAACATATGCATAAAATAACAAACCTGTGAAAATTTGAGCTCAATCGGTCATCGAACTTGCGAGATAACAATGAAAGAAAAAACACCCTTGTCACACGAAGTTGTGTGCGTTTAGATGGTTGATTTCGAGACCTCAAGTTCTAAATCTGAGGTCTTGAAACCAATTTCATGGAAAATTACTTCTTTCTCGAAAACTATGGCTCTTCAGAGGGAGCCGTTTCTCACAATGTTTTATACCATCAACTTCTCCCCATTGCTCGTCACCAACAAAGGTTTTATGCTAATAATTATTTTGAGTAATTACCAATAGTGTCCACTGCCTTTAAGAGTATTGATTTACCAAACCACACCTTTCTTTTTAACAGAATCAGAAGTGGCTGGAGATAACCACATCACTCAAGATCTTACCAGTCATCGGAGTCTTCACGGCCGCCATGTTTTTTGTAGAAGTTCGCGGGTACAGCAAACTATTCGATGGTTCACCACAACCGGGAAGTTTTGGTAAGAGAATAAAATAGTTTGCTGAATACCGTGTACGAATTGATAGGCTTCGTCAGTTGCTATTAGTTACGGCAGCCATTGGACATAGTCGTAGCCGAAGCTACTTAGACACGACCTGGGCCGAATTTCATCTCACAAAAACTTGCTAATTGCAAAGTAAATTATTGCTCAGCAATATTGGCAGGCAAAAGTAAATCAAGTTTGCATTGTTGTGACTTGTGCCCCAGTCAGTTTTTGCTTAACAAAGAAATTTGTCGAGTGAACTTTATGCTTAGCAGCTTTATGTAATTTGTGCCCTCGCAGTTGGTTCATACTGATATAAATGGTAGAAACAAAAGATTGTTAACACCTTGACAACAACAAATCGATCTTTTAACATTGTACTTAAGATTTTGTAAATTTCCTTTTGGTCTTTAGGTTTGTTGTTAAACATCAGAGACATCGTTGGTTTTATCTTTTTCACCGATTGCGCCATTTACTGGATCCACCGAGCCATGCACCATCGCCTTCTCTACCGACGCATCCACAAGATGCACCACATCTGGAAGGTCCCCACCCCGTTCGCCAGCCACGCCTTCCACCCAATAGACGGGTTCCTTCAGAGCGTCCCGTACCACATCTACCCTTTCATGTTCCCGCTCAATAAATACGTGTACCTGGTGCTGTTCTTCCTGGTGAACGTGTGGACCATCAGTATCCACGACGGTGACTACCGGGTACCTGCCATTCTCAGACCGTTCATCAATGGCTCAGCACACCACAGTGATCACCATCTGTATTACAATTACAACTACGGCCAGTACTTCACGCTGTGGGATCGTATCGGTGGCTCGTTTAAAACACCGTCGGCTTTCGAAGGTAAATCTTTGGTGGATGACATCTTGGAGAAAGAGAGACTTAAAAAGGGCCATCAAGATTAGATGTTTGAGAGAAGGCAAGCCATGAACTATACACACCCATTGTGGAACACTAAAATACAAACTATTGTCGGAAGGAATCGTCGAATGTGTCGGCCATCTTGGATTTGTTCGTGTTTATTTCACATCTGCAGCATGCAATGAACTCAACTTGCACTCAAGTTTGAAGATCAGACTTTTCTGAAGCAAAAAAATTGGCGCATAAACGAAACTTACAAGCTAGAGACACAAACAGTTTATCAGGTGACTTTTCATTCACAGTTTATTTTGATCTTTGCATGCTGATCAGCCTGGACGAAAGAACAAGATTATTTAAATATTCATCGAACTTGTACATATTAATAATAATGCGTAAAAGTCTATCTAAGAATGAACATTAATTTATTGACTTTAAAAAAATGTGTAATCGCCTGTATTGGATCTTGTCACACAAATTAATTTTGTACAAACAAGTGAGTGTTCTGGATTATGAATGAATGTAAATACATTTTATACCGTTAATTAATAAGTGCACACATTTCGATATTAAACATAATGTGTTTATAACCGAAGAATATTGAAGTTGTATTATTTGTTCACTGTCCGAATTAGCGACTGTGGCTGTTGCTAAGGTGTGTTGCTATGGACCTCCTGTATACTTCAACGCTTGTAATATACAAGGTGATCAGCCGTAGCCGTAGATATACCAACGGCTTTGGCAGGTTGGTTTGTCAATGTGTTATGCGATTATGTTGCTGTGATTCTGCCCCCCCCCCCCCCCCCCCCCCCATTGTGGCGTACTTGTAGGGGCTCACCGTAAGAGGAAAGGCAGATATTTAACCGCCAAACTGGTTATCATTTTGTAGAGAACTTTCCTTCTTGTGTTATGTGCAAGGTAAGGCTACTATACCACGGAGTTTCCGTTGTGGCGTTGGAATTGGAAGAGTGCTTCTATATGAACACTAATAGAAAGTCGGTTTGGAAAAACACACAATTCGGGATTGCATAGGGAAATCTGTCCTTTAGAGATCTGTCTCCCATAAGAAATTATTAACATGGGCTGAAGGAGGAGGTTTCAAAAGAGGGCGCTATTTGAAGAAGCTTGTATACATAATTATATACCTTTTCACAACTACTGAGGTGCGCTTGGAGTTAGGTGCATTGTGGTCTATCTGGTGATCAAATTTGATCAGTTTTTATCCATATTTATCCCACAATGCACCCCATTCAACAGTGTGGGCTTGCGCAATGGTATTTGCGAAAAGGTTTATGGTTTACCATGTGGGGGACACCTCTGGGGGACAGAATCTCGTGCCACGCGTGTTTTTTTTCCCTATGCGGGGGGGGGGGGGGGGATAATTTTAAGCAAAAATTCAAACCATCCGGATGGGACGACCTGACACAAGTTTAACCAAATAATATGAGATTTGGTGGTTCAAAATAATGTTTAACAGCTTTTTAAGATGTTGCCTTGGATCTGACGAGTTGTTCTATAAAAAGCTTGTAACCCTTTTTAATAAAATGCATGGTTGGAAAGCTGTTTTAAAAGTATAATACAATGATCCACACAAGTTTGCCTCGAAATTGCACGATTTTCCTTTTACTGTGCGAACTAACACGGTCGGCGACTCCCATAAATGGCCGACCGTGTTAGTCGACGAGGTAAATCGACGAGTCGATGTGGATAAACGCTTTTCAAAGACCAACTCGACAGATCCAAGGCACCGTGTTCCTTTAAAAATACACGTAAACCTAACTGCTCACCAACATGGTGAGCGTGGCATCAGTCGCTGCGTGTGACGCGCGTGCTAGGGGTTAATATTATGGGTGCGTTCGTTTAGCTTCCCTGGGTCGACCCGACCCCGGTGTGTGGCGTTTTTTTTTCCCGGGACGAACGTTGGTAATTATCTGCACACGTTTGTCCTGGGGAAAAAAAACCGCCACACACCGGGGTCGACCGAGGGAAGCTGAACGAATGCACCCATTGCACGGTGCGCTAGTATTTTTGTGTAAAAATTCATTCTGATAAAGCGCCCTCTTGTGAATCGACTGGCGTTGAATAAATAAATTATAATCTCCTGAAATTGAAAAAATAACCCGTTTGCAATCGAAATAATACATGTAAATTAACGCAAAACCCGAGTAAAACAAAACAACAACATAATAATGGTCACCACATTTGTTGGTTACGTTTTCACAGGTTGGATTTGGATTTAGGGTGGTTTGAAAATAAGACGATGACGTAGACTTATGTTACATCATGGAGGTAAAAATAGCTTACACTCAAGTGCCATGTCTGTCGCAATTAATTATCAGTTCAGTAAACAACACAATTGGAGGAATACAATGAGAAGTTGTTTAGGCATTCGTCCAAAAAAACAAAAGCACTTTCTTTAGTGTACAAAGTTTACAACAACTTTTAAAAACATTCATATTATGGCAGTTGTTCCACCTGGGCCATATCCCGTGTACCACCACCGCACTGCGTTTGCCCGACTTGTGGCATAATTTTCATTCATTTAGGGCTAAGAACATTGTAAACAAGATGTACACAAATAATTAAATATTAGTAAACTATAATACATAAAAAAAAATATTTTGTGAAAAACAATTAAAACTTTTAATTCCTGGCGAAGTTCGGGGAAACCCGTCACGCTAACGTTGTAAACAAGATGTAAACAAATAATTAAATAATTATCAATGTCTTTTTTTTTTACAGCTATACATACATTTTTTTTAAAGATTATAATGTTGGCTTTAAATTCTACTTTTACTCTTGGCGAGCTCGGGGAAACCCGTCACTCTAAACAAAAACCCCAAAGATTTTCTGAAACTATGACGTCACACTCACGCATGCGCATAGTATACAGTGCAATCAGCCATTTTGAATGTGACTAAAAAACGAGAACAGAGGAACGAAAGCGTTGAGCGAGTTACTCTTTTCTCCGCAATAGCAGCGGCTGGTAGAGGCATTAATTGCATCTTTGAAACAGACTTAGATTTCTTAAACGATTCAATAAATATAGGTAAGTTAAATTTATGAGTTTTCTTTTCAATAGATGACAAAAGAACGATGTTTTGGGGGATATTTGGTTGAGTGTTTTGAGCTAGCTCAGGCGGCATGAAAATAAATCAATGAGTGCGTGTGTGGTACGTGCATTCGGTGTGAGTTTCCATCATTATTTGTTCACGGTAATGCAGGATAATTCGCTTTGAATGTCGTTAGAATATTAAAATTTAGCTATATCCAATATCTAGCAGTATTAAGGAATTTACATGATATAGTTAAAAGTTTGGATGGTTTTCTGTCTCGCTAGATAAAAATGATTGAAAATCAAATCGATCTCGAAATTTCTAGGAAATGAGATGGCTTCAAATCACTTTCTTTTCTGCCTGGGAAAGATTTGGGTAATTTTGTCCACAAATTTTTACCAATGAAAAAATTTGATATCTTTCCGCATGGAGCCACCACTTTTTCACTCATTTTTACAAAAAGGATATCTCATTACTTTTTTATTGCGGTAAATGGTAATTAGATACTAGAAATACTATTTAATTCAGTTTCGAATGAAAAAGGAAAAAGCGGTGGGGTCATAATTCATAGGCCTATAGCATGTATAGGCCTATGGAAATTTTTCCCATTTGAGTTAATAAGATACTAAACAAGTGGTTGCAACTGGCAGGATTCAGAAATGTTTCCAACCAGCAACAGTTTCCGCATGGCGCCACCACTTTCGTTTCGTTTTTGTTTTGTAAAATTGTAAAAATGAGTGAAAAAGTGGTGGTGCCATACAGAAAGTTATCGAATTCGGGTCATCTCGTACCCAAGTCAACTCGTACCAAGTCAACTCGTACCCAAGTCAACTCGTACCCAAGTCATCTCGTACCCAAGTCATCTCGTACACAAGTCAACTCGTACCCGAGTCAACTCGTACCCAAGTCAACTCGTACCCAAATACATTTTTACAAAATTTTGGAGTTTCAACTCGTACTGATAAATATTGTAGTTTATTTAATTTTTGTTATGTAAATCATACATTTATTTATTCATTGTTGTAATGCAACTGCACTGATGTCCTGGGTATAAAGGTTCTTTACAATGCGAACACAAATTCGACTACAATTTTCATTATTTTTTACCTGATTTGAGAAGTTGAAATTCCGTTCATATATTTTTAGTGTCCCTTAGTATATTTTAAATTAGTGCACAGCTAACAATTATATCCATGGAAGAAATTATTGCCGAAAATAAGCAGAACAAAGTACAAAGTGACTTGGGTACGAGTTGACCTGTTTCGAAGTTATCCAGTTTTCCACAAGGGTCACGGTCAGATGGTTCAAGGTTTGTGATATCGGTGCAAAAGAGTTGGGCACAATCAGCCAACATTTCTTGCTCTACGTCAATAGGAAACTCATTTTGCACAAATATGGGGCAAAGTTTGAAAGGGAACGTGCAGAAAAGTGATTTGGTTGCATGCACAGTCCGGTATGGCACAGATTGTTCTTTGAATGGGGTTAGTGTCCCTTCAGTTTCCACCTACCCACATACCACATTATATTGTTGTTATAGCTTGCTCTTAAAATATAATCTCGTACATTTTTTCCGTATATTATCTTTTGGTTTCAACTTGAATATTATTTCAACAAGTGACCAAAGTTTGTTTCCATTTCCCCCCCCCCCTTTTTTAATCTCAGCAGGCCACAGTTGCTTGTCACAATGGCCCTTTATACAGCGGATGATTTTGACGTTGAGGCGCTCCTGGAAGCTCCATACAAAAATAATGAGGTAAATTTACTTAAACCAAAGCGGTTAATGTCAGTTGTGTTTTTCAGTAAAGACTTAAAAACTTTTCTGTAAATTTTAAATGATAAGTTTCTCAATCAATTGGTTTAATATGCGATGCAGACATGAGAGTGCCCAGTTCGTGTGATTTTGTTCCAATGTTAGGCACTTAAACTTGCTCACTCATTCCATTGGTTGACCAAGGGACAGTGGGGCACCATGGCAAACGCTGGGGCACCATGGCAGACTCAGGGGCAGGCGGGGAGCTGTGTCTGTCTTCAGTGTTGGGGAGAAGGGGTTTCCGCCTGTCCAGTCCCTAACTGTTGGGACTTCTTCTGGCAACCCTTGCGTCCATCAACCACCCCTGCTCCTTGTTTTGGGTAGGGATTGGTGCCCGTAGACATGCACTTGAAGCATACCTCTCTGAGAGTAGTTATATGAGAGTTTTTTTTGACGTTGGGACATTTCATTCATTTAAGTTAAAGTGTCAATTTCATTCTTTATTTATAGACCTCCATAGGCTTACTCCACAGCAATGGGTCCATGTTGACAGAGGTAGAGTACACGCTTAGCTCCCATTCCCCACGGGAATGAAATTTGAACTGAAACCTCAATGGTATTTCAAATAAAAAGGTGGTCTCTTGAATAATAATTTTAAAAGGTATTTTTTCTTCTCAAATAGAATTCAGACATTTGTGAGTAGATAGTTTTACTGAGCTTGATTTCTACACTTGATTTCAACATAATAACCAACAAAACTTTAGAAGCATGGTTTGATTTCATGGTTCAATTGTGCAAATATTTTAAAAGTAGTTGATTTAGGTAGTCTTTTTTGATGTGGGCAGTCTATTTGATTGATAACATTTAAGACAATGTTTACTCGGGGGGGGGAAAAACTTAATAAAAAGTAAAACACATTGACTACAGGTACTCAACATTATTAGGTTCGTAGTCAAGGGGTAATTTCCACAAAGCACAAAGATGAGATCTCAATAATTACCGTAGTGATTTCAATTGCAACATCATTTTCACCGAAAACAAACGGACTATTCCAAATAATAAAACATAATAGATATGTGTAATGTTTGCTGGGCCCAATTTCATGAAGCCAAGTACAGAAACCTTTTTTTCAAGCAAAAAAAGGTTACCAGCCAAAAAGTCATATCGTGCAATTGCTCTGACTGGAACCCTTGTCTATACTGGGAACTTGCTAAGCAGACGTTTCTGCTAAACAAACTTTCGTGAAATTAGGCCCAGGTTTAAACAGCCAATGGTTAAATGGGGGGGGGGGGGGGGTGGTTAAGAACTCGTAGTGTGGCTGTCATTTTGAAAGGGTGTTCAGAAGGGTTGGTTTGGGAGGGGGGGGGGGGGTCGGGTGAAATCTTATACCACTGCGTCCAGATATGAGGCAATATCACTAAAAGCTCTCCCATCCCCTCTTGCCGTAGGCTATGAGAAAAAGTCATCACCAGCCTTGGAGGAAACTTGGTGTTAAGCGTCATCTTCATGGAGTCTCTACCTTCTAAGATCTTCAATTTATCTGATTAACAATCTCCCCCGTCCCGAGCCCCATGAAACAGATTATTATGTTATAATCACATGCAGAAATTCAGTTCGTCCCAATTTAAAATCAACATATTTTGTTCATTCATGTTTAAGCCCTTTAGAACAATAAAAAATTCATCCGCCCAAACGTTCAGAGTTTAATATCATAATTTAATTTTGGATAACTTTAATGGACAAATTTATAGTATGCCTTGATATTATCATTATCAATATTTTGTTGTTGATCAGTAAACATAAGATAATCAATTCAAACATCAACTGAAAGAAAGTATTTGTTTAGAGTCCCTTGTCCTCAAAGTTTTCATTTTACTGTTTTAGATTGATTACTATCAAGTGATGATTTTCCGGGATTTGTATAACGGTAAGTTGCTAATGGCAAGTCCAGTTAGCAATTACGTGTAACCCCCCCAAAAAGCAAGAAGGAGTTGTTTCACTTGCATGGACAGCAGAAACAAAAGCTCTCAACTCAAAAAGTATACATTGAAATGGCCGTTGCTGCACATAAACGCTCCCCCAAAACACGTCAAAACCACCCCCAGTCTTTGTGCTGAGGAGTTGTGTTACTGGGCCACAAAGTTTGCAAAAATGTTTTTGTTTTTTGGTTATTGATGTGCATTTGTTCTTTTTTTCCTCCCCCTTTTCCTCCTTCACTGTGTTCCCCCCCTTGTCCCCGTCATTCCTAAATGAAACCCTACACACTACCCAAATCTGCTGTCGGCTGGTGTTACCCATAATGCTGTTGTATTTTGGATGATCATAGGAAGAGACGACCAACAACGGCTTGACCGAGAAGAAGGAACCCTCCGTGAAAAAGAAGTAAGTTCCAAACATCTCTCCCTTTATTATCGTCTTCTCCCTGTTAAACTATGACTGTATGGTAATACTGCAATTAAAGTGCTATAACGGATGAACTTGGTGGCATTGATGGTGGCGTTTATAGATAGATATCAAGATATAATTGATAAAAGAATTGATATTTACATTGAAATTTGTGGGCTTTTGTAGAAAATGATGCACTCTGTTTTTGAGCAGGTCTGTTTTATGCAGCGTGTATTAAAGGTAAGTCGTACACTTGAGATCTTTAATCGGTGTATTCTTTTAACTCCAAATGGTATGTGTACGTTGAAAATGACTGCATAAAACGATTAAGTGTTGATTGATGTCTGCTGTTTTGTAGGGAAGCGTTGACGATATTTCATTTCAATACAGTCATAGTTTAACAGGATTTAAAATTGTTCTTTTTGCCTTAATTTGAACCAATTATCTGACCTGGGCTACATGTTTGTTGTCGCAGATTTAAAGTGACTTAGCCCATTGGCGTGTGCTGAGCAGTGCCCACTTACGGCAGATCCAAGGTTGGACGTCTTCATAACGGGTACTGGACATGTTCCGACTGGCCCCCCCACCCTTGCAAACTGATGTCTGAGCCAACATTTGGTTCAAGCCCAACTATCACTAGTGATCAAAATGTGCCATTAGCTGGCGAAGTGTTTGAAGTCAAATCCAGAATGTGTGATATTGTTGAATTTCTGTGTCCCATCCAAAGCGTAAAGTGTACTTGGATTGTAACTCTACTCCCATGTTGTTAGTTGTGTTGAAATTTCAACTCCCACAAAAAAATTCATATGATCACATAATAAAGAAGTTAGAAGTTTAGTGTAATAATAATGAATAATAATAATGAACACTTGTAAAGCACTGTTGTCCCGCAAGGCACGACACTCATGGCGCAATTAACAAAACAGTTGAACAGAATAACAAGTACTGAGTACTTTAATGTCGAAGCTAACTAGTCAGTTTCATGCACTTACAAATTTACTCCTTAAATAAACATTTTTGTCAAAGTACACTCTACAAGTTACATCATCTGAAAAAGATCTACCAAAACAAAATCCCCAAACTGGTGTAATTTTAACCCATTTGTTCATCCTTTCGTTGTTTTCGCTGACTTTTCCCCTTGTAGTTGCCTTTTAGAAATCTTTGATCTATTGTTATTGCATTGAAAATGATATAACCATTAACTTAGTAACCATTGCCACAAATGATCCAACCAGACAAAGAACCAGCCGAAGCCGCAGTCGCAGCCGAAGTCCAAAAAAGGAACGCAGTAAGAAGAGCAGCAGCAGTAGCAGCAGACGCCGCAGTCGCACACCAGAGAGGAGACGCCGTAGTCGCAGCAGGGACAGAGGGTCATCCCGGGTTGACAGCTACAGAGAGAGGGATCGTGACCGAGAACCATACAGGGGACGAGGAATTGGCAGATATGGAAGGTAAGTTGAGCATTCACAGTCATTTTACTCCTTATAGAATTAGTGACAAGGCTTTTGTTTTAATCGTAAGCTTTTATCAACTGGCCCCATGTGATTTTACAAGACAACGACTAAAATAATCAATTGGGTAAATAAGTGTTGGATGGTATCGCTCTATGTTCCATTTCTTTTGATTCGCCCTCCTGCCTAATCAACAAACAGTAGAAATCCATGCACCTGACGCTAGCCTGGGAGCAGGCCTGTATGCTTCGTGTTTGAAAGGGCAGGTGCACCAAGACATTTTCTCATTATAGAGGGCACCACCCTATGAAGAAATTGTAAATATCGGAGCATTTCAAGGGCACCAAGTCAATGGACCCTTTCCATGAAATATGCTAATTACATTCGCGCATGCGTACAGACCCTTTTGGTATGGCAAACGCCAAAGAGTTCCGCACTAAGCAGACACAATCGCGTCTGCGTCACTCACCCATTAGCTGTGTACAAAACAGCGCGATGTTCCCTCATTTTGCCAACCAAAACATTAGTGCGTAAGCTCTATGTGCAATTTGCATATTTCATGGGAAGGGTCTATTACCAGGGGGCATGGAGGCAATCAGGCCTGCTGGAAGGTATTGTAGGTTTTGGCAGACTATGGTACCAGTGCCAGTTTATGAAAACGGAATAAACCCATGCATCCAACGCTAGCCTTGAAATAGTGTATTTTGTGGCATACCAGTGTAAAACTAAACTGGTAGAAATTCATGCACCCAAGGCGTGCCTGGTAGGTATGGTACTTTGTGGCAGTCTGTAGTACCAGTGTCAGACTGTACAAACGATAGAACCCCATGTACCCCAATGCTAGCCTAGAGTGTAAGGTACTTTCTGGCAGTCTATGGTACCTGTGTGTAGGTCTTTGACTATGAGGCCAGGTCTTTAACTAAGGCCATGTCCGATGCAAAGTAGAGTCTTGACATCATTCTGTTTTCCTCGTGAGATTCTAAACTAGTTTGTGTTGATCGTTACAGCACTCGCGATAGGAGGGGTAGGAGCAGGTCACCGCCCCCTGCAGGTCCACGACGAAGGCGTAGCCGCAGCAGAGAGCGACACAGCAGCCCCAATGATCCCTTTCATTGGAGACGAAGCCGATCCAAGAGCAGAGAACACCATGGCAAGAGGCGGAGCTCAAGCCCAAGGTAAATTCAAACTCTTAAGAGAGAACGGAAATCTTAAATATTTCTGAGGTCTATTTTTTTCTAGAGCAGTTCATTAGCAAGACGACTATGGGTATACTCTCCTGCCCAACTGAAACTAACTCTACTAAGTCCACACGCTGCTATTAGTGCACTCTCATGTCCAGAGGAAATTGTGGAGACTAAGTCTATTGTACACAAGACTTGAAGTTTCCAAATAAATATAGCTGGACAAATGGAAGATGCCCATGCACCCAACATAGGGTTAACCTGCAACTTGTTATCCCTTTAAAGGAGTTTGTTGCAGTAATCCACAAATGCAGAAGGTGTGGTATTTTGTGGCAGTCTGTTTACTGTGTTCTTTGAGGATTCGGCTGGGAAATAAGTGGGTTTTTGGACACCCCGTCAGCAAGACATAGCAGTGGGTTCAAACATGGGTTAATTTCAATTAACTAATGTTTGATGACAAACTGATTCAAAGTTGTAATGCAGTCAAAAGTGAATCAACAAGTATGATAGATTTTAAATAAGACTTGAAATCTTGTGTCTATGAATAATTTTGCCAATTCAAACAATGTTTGATAGTAATGTTTTTTTCTAATGTACTAATTGGTAATGTGACAATTTGTTTACATCCCCCATTCTAGTAAGGACGCTGAGCTTCCTGCAGAGACTAGGGATGCCAGAACAGTGTTTGTCATGCAGCTATCACAACGAGTCAGGGCGAAAGACTTGGAAGAATTCTTCTCGTCGGTTGGCAAGGTAAACACACGAAGGCCAGAGCAATCCAGAGCAGCTGTGTCACTGTAGCTTAATTGACCCTTCCTATGAAAGATGTAAACTGTACACCGCGCATGCCCGTTAAACATATAGTTGGCGAATTTGAGGGAACATCAGGCCTTTTTGTATCAGGCTGATGGTGACACGACACGGGTTTATGCAGCTGCCTACTGCACAAGTAATTAACGTGCCAACCAATGGTGTCTGTATGCATGCATGAATGTTTTGGGCATGTTTCAGGGACTGGGCGAATTGCATTGCAAGTAACTACTGTTGTGGGTATCAACCCACACAAACAATAAGAAGAAAAATGGGGTCTAAATATTCACGGCTCTGCTCACCGCAGAATTTGCTTTACGTAAGCATCGATTTCCTCTTTACAGCAAGCTTTGCAATTGGGCCCATTCCCTTTACTCAGTGTATTAAAATAGAATTTGACTTGGGTTGTCGGAAGGTAATCTGATTTTGTATGCAAAATTTCTCGGAGATATTAACGACTGTTTGAACTGAAATATTTGTTTTTTATTTGGGACAGGTACGTGATGTTAAGATCATCTCAGACCGTAACTCAAGGCGCTCTAAGGGCATCGGCTACGTGGAGTTTATTTCAGATGAGTCCGTACCTCTGGTGAGTAGAAAAGTCGACTGAAATTCTCGTAAGCAAAAGTGGTTTCTTTGCAAAGCAAGCATGGCTAGTTGGTTTCACCAATAGAGTTTCTTCCTGTGCTTATTAGCTGCTCTGGCAAAGTAGTCGGAACAGCCATGTCAGGGCCTCAGGCTGACGCTTTGCAGGATAGAAACACCAGAGCGAGAGTCTGGTGCTTTGTCCGCTAGGCAGCGCCAGGCCCTATTTTTGATTTCACCAATCCAAGTAAGCATTGGTGTTTTAAAGGGTCTTCAACTCAATTGTGTTTTTCTTGACAAATATTGCACTGGATAATTCGTTCTTGTATTTTTCATTGTCTGCGAGCTTACTGGTTGAAGCTAATAATTTCTTCATAATTACCAATTGTGTACTATGTTTCAAAGGGAATTTATTTTTTATTTTTATGATTTGAAAAGTTTTGTTTTCAGTTGGCTAAGACTTTCCTCTGTTGCTTTTTTTCTAGGCCATGGGTCTGAACAACCAGAAGTTGATGGGTGTACCGATCATCGTTCAGCCCTCCCAGGCAGAGAAGAACCGTCTCGCCCAGAGCAACCAGACACTGCAGAAGGGCGGAGCTGGTCCCATGAGGCTCTACGTGGGCTCACTTCACTACAACATCACAGAGGAGATGCTCAGGGGTATCTTTGAACCATTTGGAAAGGTGAGACATAGTTTTATTCATCGTTAACGATGAACAACATAGTTTGCATTAACCAACAATCCATAGCTCCAAAACCAGCAAGGTAACCTTGACTGCACAACCATCTGCTTAAATCCTGGTCCCATAACGAGAAGGATAATGGTAACGACGAAAAGAGAAGGCATTCTATAGACCATGTGACCCTTGTTTACAATAAGTGTGACCTTGTACATTCTTTAAATATTCTGGCAGGCACAATACTACACAGGTTCTATGGGAAAGTTGACATTTTGTGTCGTAAATTTCCTCATAAAACTAAGAGTTATGAAAGTAAAAGGTGGTCAAGCTTTGAGATGTGCCCCCTTGCATCATATCAAAAGTTGATAAGATTTAGACATTGCAATCTCCATAAAATATTAGATTGGATGATTTCTTCAATTAGGCTGTCTATAAAGCATGCCTGCAGGAAGTCCAGGCTATGTGGCTCTTTTGTAAACATGTGATGTCACAGGTCACATCGTCTATTGGTTGACTTGCTCCGCACAGAATACACCCATGCTTATTCAACCAATCGAGGGCGTGTTTTGATAACTTTTTTGTTCTCGTTATCGAGGCCAGGCCTTTACAGAACGAACCACTAGGACAGTTACTTGCCTATAATCATTTTTACCCAGAACAGTTGGGACACGGAACTAAACTCAAATAGTGTACCGTAGATGCCCCAAACCACATTGTCTTTTAGGAATTTAGTGTAAGTTCTTTGTTCATCATTCCTCTAAGAATATTTAGGTGTACCAACTAGATTTAAATATCATGAGACAGTACCTGAGACAATTATTCTTCCTAAGAGATTAGTCATAGCTTGTGTTTTTTGTTTCCGTCATATAGATCGACAACATACAGTTGATGATGGACAGTGAAACTCATCGTTCCAAAGGATATGGCTTCATTACGGTAAGCTTTTATAGAGATGAACAATTTCTGATCTTAACACAGTCTATTTTAGTGATGTCTGTGCAAACTGTGCAAATAATACAGAACGTATGGTCCCTAAACAGTTAAATTCAGGCAGAATGGAGAAACTTTAATTTGATATCTGTTTCATTTTGATTTGTAGTTTATATTAGTGTGTGTTTTAATTAGCATACAGCATCTTGTCACCGCATCTGTAACTTTGCAACTCTGCAAGTAATGTTAACCATGACTTGGCGTTTGTTAGTTTCTTAAGCCCAGTATTTGATGGTCGTTATTTCTTTGATCACAGTTCCACGATGCCGATGATGCCAAGAGAGCCCTGGACCAGCTGAATGGCTTTGAGCTTGCTGGCCGCCCAATGAAAGTAAACCATGTAACAGAGAGATCTGAAAATGCCCAGGCGGCGTCCATGCTAGACAACGACGAGCTGGAGAGGACGGGTATCGAGCTGACCACCACAGGTCGGCTGCAACTCATGGCTCGGCTGGCTGAAGGTGGGTAGAAACGTTTCGGTCTAATAATGGCCCAAATATGCATATCAATTATGACGTTCTTCATACACTGATTTCCTATCTTTTTCCCCTTCAGAGGTGTTATTATTTTTGTTTAGTGATGTGAAAAGTATACAAAGCCTTAACTATGAATATGTAGGTCATTCTTGACCCACTTTCTTACAGTTTGGCTGAAGCATGCTCTATTGAGACAAGGTCTATAGAATGTTTTCTACTTTGTATTTTCCCAGGTTCTAGATGCCCTTCTGTACAATTGGAGTGTGGTTTTCTCTTAGTGTTTTTTTTTTTAAATGAAATTGATGTTTGTTTAAATATTTGTTTTAAAGACAGTGGACACTATTGGTAGTTGTCAAAGACAAGTCTTTTCACCTGGTGTATCTCATTATATACATAAAATAACAAACCTGTGAAAATTTGAGCTCAATCGGTCGTTGAAGTTGCGAGATAATGAAAAAAAATCACCATCACACATGGAGTTGTGTGCTTTCAGATGCTTGATTTCGAGACCTCAAGGTCCAAATCTGAGGTCTTGAAATCAAATTCATGGAAAATTACGCCTTTCTCGAAAACTACTCCACTTCAGAGGGAGCCGTTTTTCACAATGTTTTATACTATCAATTTCTCCCCATTTCTTGTCACCAAGAAAGGTTTCGTGCTAATAATTATTTTGAGTAATTACCAATAGTGTCCACTGCAAATCAGAGTATCGGACCGATGTGCAGGCTTATGCATAAGGAGAACCCTGTCAATATACTTGTTGTATTTTAAGTTTGGTAAATATTATGTATCGCTTATATGATTTTGTATTAATTAATTATTTGATTGCTCTTTCACTTACTTCTTAATTGTCTTTTTTGTGATATTTGTTTGTGTGGTTAATGATAATTAGTATTAAATATAATATCGAATTCTTATAATAGCGTACATATCTACCTACAAGGTACTCAAGGCGCTTTTTATATACATTTTTACAGAAAGATAGCTTCGTCTTCGATTTCACAATAAGTGCTTTTTGCAACTCTGTTTCAGGGACTGGTTTCCAGCTTCCCAATGCCGTAGTAGAAGCTCTCAATCCCCTGGGGCAGGTCCCCATCGGGCCAGCTGGAGGCGCTGCTGCCCCTGGGGCTGGTGGACAAGGCGGGCTGGCCACTGTCAGCCAGGCTACACTGCATGTAAGTTTCCCACAATCAAACTATCAAGAGCAGATATTTTGTGATGTGATTCAATAGCCTGAAATGTCTATTAAAGCCTACACCATGTGTACTTCAGGAGAGCCCTTGATAAAATGATCCTACATTTTCTCACCACCAAATATTATGCCTGATACAACTATAGCAAAATTCCACCCCCAAAACAGCAACAAGATTGTACTTTTTATATGTGGTGGTGAGTAGACCTTAACTTTTGTTCTAGTTATTGTCAACAAGTTTGCACATCACATCACATCAGTACCCCTTAACTTTTGTTCTAGTCAATGTCAACAAGTAGTTGCTATAGAAGAGTTTGCGGTAACACCATGTATTAACAATCTCTAAATGAGTTGGGGTGATTCTGAAAAGAACCGTTGGGTTAACTCGACGTTTCGATCAGTATGCTCTGATCGTCTTCTGGAGAATGCTGGACTCTGATGCTGCATGCTGCTTAAGTACTAGGCGGTGGATCAGCGGTGATGCACGAAGGCGGGAAATGTAGGCGGGAAGTGAACTCGATGATGCGTGGTGAAACCTGTTGTGGAGCCTTGGGGGTTGTGTGGGGGGTGTGAATCACCCCAACTCATTTAGAGATTGTTAATACATGGTGTTACCGCAAACTCTTCTATATCTTATCTCCACCATGCAAAGTTTCAAATCCTACTTAAGTAGTTGCTAGTTCCCAAGGTTAACTTTTATTCTGAACTGAAGGATTTAAATTAACTTGCAGTACCGAGGGAGCTGGTGTCATTTAAACGGACCGCAATTTTTATCCCACAGGCACAGCTAGCAGCAGCTCAGCAGCAAGCCGCTGCTCTGGCTCATCAAGTCACACCAGCATTACAACAACCTACTATGGCTGCAGCACCCGCTGAGCAGCAAACCAACCCACCTTGCTTCATGCTGTCCAATATGTTTGATCCAACAACGTAAGTCCACCTACTTCATCTCGATTCTTCATGTTCCTTTGGGAATGGGTTCTCCTCTCCCATTATGTGGCATAGTTCTCATTTAGTTGGTCCAGGGGTGGGTTATGACTAGTCTTATCTCGAGTTAAGATGAAATACTCGTCTTAAAGCCATTGGACCTTTTCGTCTTAAAGCCATTGGACCTTTTCGGTAAACAGTGTTGTTCAAGGCCCACACTTTGTGTACCACAACTTCTATATCAAATAACAAACCTGTGAAAATTTAGGCTCAATCGGTCATCGGAGTCGGGAGAAAATAACGGGAAAACCCACCCTTGGTTTCCGCGCGTTTTGCCGTGTCATAACTAGTGTTTAAAATAAATCCGTAACTCTCGTTAACGAGAATTTTGCTGTTTTCTCAAAAAGTAAAGTATTTCATGGAATAATATTTCAAGGGAAGTCTTTCACCACTACCTTCTGTAAACCCTGTAAGTTATTTGTAAATCTGTGAACTTTTTTTTTTTTTTCTGAACCGAAAGGGTCCAATGGCTTTAACTCAGGACTAGCCTTATGTTTTTAATATCTACTAGGACTAGTCCTAAGCTGCGTGTCCTAACTCTTTGTGAAATCGACCCCAGCTCCAATGTCATCAGCCATTTACTTAAGCCCTGCTAGTATATATATCTTTCTCTTTCTTTTGTTATGTTTATTTTTTTTTACCTGTTTGTCTTGCCTCCTAGTTTGTCTAGGCTGTCTTCTACAAACATTGGCCTAATCTACCAGTCTGAGGCATATTGCTCTTTGTTTTGTTTGATATACATAGACTAAAGCCTGATTCATACTTCCTGTGAAGGTGAATTTGACGTCACAACTCTGTTGACGCTGCAATATTCGCAAGAGAGTTGAGCGCAACTCAACTGCTGCAAATTATTTGTTGCGATGTTGTGACCCCAACAATTGCATCCCAACTGTATTTTTTACATCTATGAACTCTTTTTCCCACCTCTTCATTGCTTATTATTTTGCGTATCTATGTAAAATTTTGTATTCTTGTTGTACAATTAGATAGGTAGTATGAAACAAATGTTGGTTTGAATTTAGTCAAATTGTTTTCAACTGTATGGTCTATCCTTGTATTTTATATTTTCAATTAGCTTGGCCTTGTGTTGTATGAAATTATAATAACTATTATTGATTATTATTATAATTTCAATTGACATTCGTACAATGTTGTTTCATCAATATGTAAATGTTTATCTTGGCATTGTATATTTAACAGCTGGTTCCACTGTCGCTGTTTTACAGGTTTTACTTGTCCTTTTTACAGCACCATGTGTATTTGCTCTTTAGTTTTGTTCTCCAGTCAGCTGAAATATAACAAATTTTTAGTCAAGTCTCAATTAGGATTATCCTTTCTGATGACCCTTTGCAGGGTTTGCCCTTATTGTTTTTACAAGGCAACAGGAATATTTAGCTTAGTATGTCACTGGTTCCACAGTGTTTTCACTTGTCCACTACTTTCATTTTAAGATAGGGAAGCTTTTCAACACTGAACTAGCCAGTCGGACCACTTGTAGAGAATTTTGACTGGTCCTCGGGTGTTTTAACTGGCATTAGGCCAGCGGACCACAATAAGGGCAGGTGTTTTAATTTGCCCATGTTTTTAACTTTTATTTCTATTGTTAAGCACATTCAGGAATCGGTGATTCGTAATGCGCTTTATTATTATTATGAAGAGAGAATGATGCTTTGTACATTGTGTATGTTTTAAAAAGACTCATGTACATTTTGTTTGATTTTTTTTCCAGCGAAACCGTATCTACCTGGGAAACTGAGATCCGAGACGATGTGATCGAAGAGTGTAACAAACACGGTGGGGTCCTACACATCCATGTTGATCGCACATCTCCACAGGGTAACTGCTACGTGAAATGTCCCAATCCTCAAGTTGCCATAGCAGCGGTCAACAGTCTCCACGGCCGATGGTTTGCAGGTGAGAATATTTTTGAGATAATGCGACCTGACTTGCACTTATTCCCTCCATTTACAAATTCATCTTCATAGACTTTGTGCAGCCCAGATTTAGAAGAAAAACCAATTACTGTTGTTTACAATCCATGCACCATTTATTTTAGTGATAATTTTAGCGTAAGAAAACATCAATTGTTAACACAGCTTTTTTGCGAATGTCACCCCCCCCCCCAAAAAAAATAATAATAATATATATACATATATATATATATGGTTTATTATTTGATATATATATATATGATAAATTATGATAATTATTTAATATTTGGCTGTTGTAAAAGCTGTTTGTTTAAAATTAAATTGTTTCAATTTTTTTCTCCCCTTAGGCAAAATGATCACAGCAGCATTTGTCCCCCTAGCCAATTACCACGCCATCTTTCCAGATTCCAGCCTCACCACGACACTACTGCAACCCTCGTTGAAAGGTTTATAGAAATCTATCACAGCGTGTTCCGGGTCCTTCATTGCATGGGATCCAGATGTGACAGAATTTTCCAACAATTGTGTACAAATATAAGAAGAACTTTTTATTAGCCGTGGGCTTAGTTTTGTCCTGTGTGGTCTCTGTGTGGATTACATTTTTTGAAAATTTTCAAGACTATTTTTCAACCAAATCTACAGAAAAGTGTTGTCTCTTTCTTTCTGGCTGGGATTTCATTGAGAGTTATTTGTGAGTGTTTTTAAAATAGTGCAGGCCTGATGCTTGTTTTTGAAAGGGCAAGGGTGAGGCGCATTTGTTTTCTTTGGTAAAGTGCACCTCTACAAGTAAATTGTAAATTTCTATTGGGTTATTTAAGGGGCACCAAGGCACTGACTAGGGGCAACGGAGGCCATAACTTCTCTTGCCTCGATGAAGTATCGGGTCTGATAATGCATTATTGTTAATGAATATTCGATACAGGTATGATATTTTTATGTTTGGTTTGTTATGTGTACTGAATGAACTTTCGTTTCTCTCCATCTTGTTTTTCAGTCAAAGACAATGAGTATACGTGTAAAATAAATTGAAAAGTAAGTATTTTAATAGTCACAACATGATTTCATGTTTTCATGTGTTTTCTTTTTGGACGGCATGATGAACGTTCATTCACAAAACGATGAGTGTTATTTTCTATTGTGTATGCAAGTTTTCACAAAATCAGCTTGATTGTTTAATTGCCAAACATTTTTAAAAGCATTTCCATTTCTAGGTATTTGACTGAAAATTCTGCCCTCAATATAATAATTTGTTATGAAAAGTTTTGCTTTAATTCTTCTTTTTGTAAATTTAATCCTGCCCCGATTGGAGTGTAAATATTAAAGGAGAGAGTGAAAGTGTACAAAGTTAAACGAAGGGTAAAAAAAGGTTTCATTAATTAAAAAGCAAATCAAAAAGGCAAGCCATTCTTTAGATATATTTTTGAACTGTGTTAGACGTTTTGGTCAGATTAGTACTTGGGTGGTTTGTTTCCAGGCATGGGGTTTCATTCATGTGATGTGTTTGGGGGAAAGGAAACTTTATGGAGAAAGGGACAATCCAGTCGGAAGATAAATATTAGTTGACCCTCGTACTGTTGGTCCATTTAACATCATCCACTATAAGTGCATTCGATTAACTACCCTGGGTAGACCTCGCGTTGTTCACTCGGGTGAGCCCCTGAGCTAATTGAACGATCACTCACCCACTCATGGTGACGTCGTGAACCTCGGGGCCAGCTCAAGTGACCCAATCCACAAGCAGGGCACTTGGAATGACATCAAAGCTGTTTGAACGTAGATCTTGGAAGACCCAGGGAAGCTAATCAAATGCATGTTTCTGAATAATGAACAGTGTAATTTATGCCAGCCTGCATGTTGTGAATGCATCTATACAGTACACACATGCTTGCAGATGTTGAGCCCTGCTCTACGGGTTAAACTAGTAATATATATGGCAAATTATTTGTGATTCATATGATTTGTTGACGGTGATGTACAGGTGTTGTACATCAAAAGTTACGTGTGGCACAAGTTATATTCTTTGTAAAACTGTTTAGGAATGAACCCAAAGGTTCTTGACTGGTAACCTCAAACATCCGATTGTGGCACTGCAGGCACGTATTGACTTTTAGGGTTTATAGTGGAATAATTTTGTGTCGTCACTTGAATTGAGCTTTGAGTTTAGTAGCGTTAACATTAATGGTTTTATGCAGGTTGACTTGGCAATGTAAAAAGTGAGTTGTATTTTATAAAACAATTGTAGCATTGAACTTTATCTCAGGTCACAACACAATCAACAGCTGTTTCATGTACACATAGATAGTGTCAACTGCTATTTCATGAGCCTGTGAATGTATACTTGTGGGGCATTGGATTAGTTAATATCTTGCTGAACTCTGGGAAAATAAACTTGTACATTGAAAACAACGCTGTGTGATGAGAATGTTTCAATTCATTTGAAGTTGGTGAAAAATTTATGTACAGCTACTTTTCTAGGTCATGTTGAAGTGCTCATTGTTCTGTTTTTCTTTAAAGCCATTGGACCCTTTTGGTAAACAGTGTTGTCCAAGGCCCACACTTTGTGTACCACAACTTCTATATCAAATAAGAAACCTGTGAAAAGTTGGGCTCAATCGGTCATCGGAGTCGGGAGAAAATAACGGAAAAACCCACCCTTGTTTCCGCATGTTTCGCCGTGTCATGACGTGTTTAAAATAAATCCGTAATTCTTGTTAACAAGAATTTATATTGTTTTGCTGTTTTCTCAAAAAGTAAAGCATTTCAAGGAATAATATTTCAAGAGAAGTCTTTCACCATTTCCTTCTGTAAGCCCTGTAAGTTATTTGTAAATCTGTGACTTTTTATTTTTTTTCTGAACCGAAAGGGTCCAATGCCTTTAACAGGATAAGCAGAGCTAGCTGTGTTTTGAATGATGAGGCCAGTTTATGTTTTGATACCCATTAAATTTTGTGGATCAAGTTGTTGGACATGACATGAATCCCCACTCACAGTGGAATGAAAATGTATGTAATATGACCACCTGTAGAAGTTTCAGCTTCATTGCTCTTAACGCTTTTGAGAAAAAAAGGTGAAAATCACTGATGTTATCATGAGAGTCTCGTAAATACCCGTATAGTGGTTAGTACATTGTACATGCTTCCAGTGCTGAAAACTATTTGTGTGACATTTTTTACTCATTTCTCAAGAACTGCAGCACCTCAGCAATATTTTAAGTGAAGATTTTTTACCATCATTATCTTCAAACCCTGTAAAGGCTGAGTCATGCTGCAGCATTAACGAAAACGCTAACGGTGCGCTAACGGTGTATTCTATTGGTTGAATTGCTCGACACAAAATACACACAGGCTCATTCAACCAATTGAATGGGTTTTCTTTGCGTTGCAATTGGTATCGTTTTTGTTATTGCGTAAATCTATGTCCACTGTTTGTATCTTGTATCCTACCAAAAGTACACAAACCCTTTTAAGGGGTTTAACAATGTCTGATGCATTCAGCAGCCACTGCCAGACCCAGACATACAAGGGCAATACCAAAGCCTACGAGCAGCCTTCTACTTTGTATTAAACCATAAAGTAAGGAGAAATCTGGGCCCAATTTCATAGAGCTGCTTAAGCACAAAATTGTGCTTAAACAAAAAAATCCTTGCTTAGTAAAATCAGATTTCTGGCCAAGACTCCACTCAATTGTTATGCTAAGTGAACAACGGCTAAATACCAGTCACAAGCAATATATATGGCATGAAATTTTGGCCAGTAATATGTGTAAAATAAGCGAGCTATTTTCGTGCTTAAGCAAATTTTTTGCTTAAGCAGCTCTATGAAATTGGCCCCTGTCCTTTATCTATAGTGTGTACAGCACAGAGGAAGAGTTCTCATAGGGATATTCAAACCCCTTCTCGCGCAATAAGTGTTCATGAGTGATACTGTAACTGAAAAGATTGATTTGCCTTCACGACGACTTTTGTCGCAAGTTGCTTCCTTTTTGTTTTGCTTCGATACTATATATACATGTACACACAGCGGACATTACCAAACCCCAGCATTGATTACTTCCTGTACAGTCATCCATGTATTGTACATGTTTGTCATTGTACAGTCAGATGGTTTGACAAATCGATACAAAAAAACAGATGAAACAACTATTTATACAATAATTGACCCCCAAAACATGGTCCTGAGGTTACACAACTGCTATCTTTTGTTTAGAGGTTAGAATTTATATTCTAGGGAAGATGAGTATACTGAGGACACTTTTGGTTAACAGTATTGTCCAAGGCCCACACTTCGTGTATCACAACTTATATATAAAATAACAAACCTGTGAAAATTTAGACTCAATCGGTCATCGGAGTCGGGGAAAAAATAACAGGGAAACCCACTCTTGTGTCCGCATGTTTCGCCGTGTCATGACATGTCTTTAAAATAAATCCGTAATTCTCGCTATCGAGAATTTAATTGTTTTAATGTTTTCTCAAAAAGTAGGGCATTTCATGGAACAATATTTAAAGAGAAGTCTTTCACCAATACCTTCTGTAAACCCTGTAAATAATTTGTAAACCTTAAAGAGAAGTCTTTCACCAGTAGCTTCTGTAAACCCTGTAAATAATTTGTAAACCTTAAAGAAAAGTCTTTCACCAGTAGCTTCTGTAAACCCTGTAAATAATTTGTGAATCTGTGAACCTTTTTTCTTCTTTTCTGTACCAAAAGTGCACTTTTGGTAATCACTTTTAAAATGAATGATAAAAACATAACTGCTTTGAAATACAGCAGCTCATGACGTGTGTAAAGAAATTTGAGATACATTTAACCTCACAGCATTGTAAAAAAGATATCAGATTTTGTTCCCCACAATTTGAAGCTGAAAAGCGTTACTGTCAATAACATTTTTCAGATTATCTTTTCCTACACGGGAAGAATGATCCTTAAAGGAAGAGTTGTCTTGAATCGGGCGAGTTGGTCTTTAAAAAAGGGTTTGAAACCGTACGTTATAAAATGCATATGGTTGGATAGTTTAAAAGTAGAAATTAATGATCCACACAAACATGCTCAGAAACTGCAGTTTTCCTTTTACGTCGCAAAGGGACACGGTCGGCCATTAACTATGGGAGTCACAAATTTGACTCTACAAAATGGCCGATCCCGTTTGCTCGCTTCATACTTCAAAATGAAATGTTTCTCAAAATGCTATTTACTGTCGAAAGCTGCAGCACACTTCTTATTTCTATTAATTTTAAGAGCGATTACTAACGTATATACATGTAATCCCTTTAAAGTACTTGTTTCTCATGGAATGGGACTATTAAACTATTATTGAAAACCAAAAGCTGCAATTTAGTAAGACTATCTGTTACATCTTCGACCACAATATCAAGTACTGTTTTATTTCTCAATCACAAAACAATGTTACTTTCTAAAACAAGTGTTCCTGTCACATAACATACACTTGTACAATTGTTTGACAATAATCCGATATCCAATTTATTAAACATTTACAACTGCTTTGACTAACTCTTCATACCATTTCAAAACACTGGGATTTTGTTGACCATGGAATATTTTCTTCATGCAGAGAGCAATCCAATGACAAATTTAGGTAAAATAAATGTAGATGATATTAAAACTTATGATTAATATTATTATCTATACATTACATTATATACAACATAGCCAATTATTAATAGACATCCATTGCAAAGGACCGTTTTATACCTCTATATATTACTTGATATTAATACTTAATATTCATTAATATAAAAAAAGCGGATACTCCTTTGGGTTTTTGAGATTGAAAGAAACAGACAGAAAACAATTATTTTTCAAAAATAAAACTTGACAGGAATGGTCAATAATATAAGTTTTCTCAATCAATTTCAGCAAATGAGCAGCCAATTTAACCACCAAGCTATTCTTTTTCGCACGAAATTGAATGCTACTGAAAAGGGTCATTCAATTTCGTTTTATGATTAGTCAAATGTAACGTTGCGTCTTCGTTTTAACAAAATAATAACTCATCAAAGCAGCATTCAAATTCGCAGACGCTTCTTTAGGCTTGTGTGTCACGAAAAAGAACGACAATATGCTAAATTGAACGGTGTTAAAGGAATCTGCCTCGACTCAAAACGAAATTGAAAGGCCGAATTCTGAATTTGAAACACAGTAACAACTGGAGAGGCAAAACGGCTTAAACTCGAAAGCATGAAAATGAAATTGGCTGCTCATTTTCTGAATTTGACCGAGAAAACCTATACTTTTAAGATAAATTAAAATAATATATGCCCTAATGTATGAATAGAGGACACAAAGGATCTGAAAAGATCGATAACGCCTTCAAATGGAACAAGTTTTTCTCTTTTCCCCCTCCCCAAAAATCCTGCCAAACTTCATTAAACTGCCTTAGCGCAATAAAGTGCGAAGCACCTCAAAACTGTGCTTAGCAGATAAAGTACTCATGTGTGTTATATTCACCATTTGTGACTGGTACCCTTACTTTTGCTTAGCAGAAATTGATAAGCTCTTTTTTTCTGCTTAACCAGCTTTTTACAAAGCATGTCGTGGCTGTTTGGTTACATAAAGATTTGAAATGGTCATCTCGTCTTCATAGATAACATATTTTTGAAATAACATACACAAATTGTTTTGTAGAGTTCACAATGCTGGTAATACAGAAATTGGTAGTCAATGTACATGGTCAAATTTTCTGCATTGTCAAAGGTTTGACATTTCTTATCATATGGCAACATGTATATGAGAATGAAAATGTTTTTCCCCTTTATAAGAAGAAAACAATAGGAGCACTGGTTCCTAGATAATGGCCTTGAAAAAATAACCCTTATACAAAGAGGAATAATACATACCTGTGAAGTTGAACGGTTTCAAATAAAATTGTCAACACCCTCGGAAAAACATTAGAAGCAAGAGTAGGAGAGTTAAACTTCGTCTTAAAGGAACGTTACAGAATTGGTAAGAAACGAAAAATGTGAAGATCACAGATTTACATAAAACTTACACGGTCTAATGATGATGATAGTAGAAAACATCCCTTGAAATATTTCTGTCTGAAATAAATAAATGAACTTCCCGATTTGAGTTTATTGCTCAGTGAGTGTTTTACTCATTTTTGTTTTTGCATCAATGTCGTGCAAAATGTGTAATTGGTTTTTCACTATTCTCTCGTGACCCAGATGGACGATCGCTCTCAAACTTCTACAGGTTTGTCAGTTTATGTAGATGGTGGATTAAAAAATGCTTTACATTAATTCTGTAATGTTCCTTTAATGTAAATAATATAATATTTTGTGTTACTCTCTTTCTTGAGGGATGACTTGACTCTAATCTTGTTGAAGCAGGAACCAAACATTGACCGATACTTTTAGGAATATAAACTATTTACAAGATAGGAATGTAGTTATCAATCTTTCCTCGTTGTCTCTGAGCGACGCACTCGGCGATCCACACGATGTTCCTACATTCTTGCTCCTTCAGTTTAATGTACGAGTAGAAAACACCGTAGTGAAACTGCTGCATGAAGCCGTTCACATTGAGCTTGACCTAAAAGAATGACACATAATAACAACGAGAATTTATGTAAAATTTTGCATTGAATTTTGAGGTTGAACAAAGAATTGACTAGAGTGGTATTCGCACCAACGACCTCCGAATTGGCTTAAGGCTTGTGCTTACCTCGTGCTCAAAGAATTTATCCTCGAGCGTCTTGTCCCCGGGGTTGGTTCCAGCACCATCGAAGAGTTGTTTGTACTCCTAGAAATTGTGACATGAAATTTTGTTTATGAGTAAGTATTTCTCAATAATGGACATGAGGAATTATTTGTGCTTACTACTATTTCTGCTATAGTTAGCGAAAATGTGCTTACCATTAAGCTATAAAATTGTCTGCTGGTAACATTTTCCATTGCGTTGACTAACTATTTGAAACCATGATGGGTTGTGCCTGGTGGAGACTCTGTGCAGATGTGTGGATGCATTCACCACAGCACAATATTGCAGGCTGACATAGTGTATCCATCATTCAAAAATATGTGGCGCTTATTTTGAAAAGTCACACAATAAGAGGCTGCTCATATTTCAAGCAATCAATCAATAACACATTTATTTCCACATTCACATCACATGGAGGCCTCATCCTAAAAGCCGAGGCTTGTGGCGGATGTGCCCGTTTCAAGATTACAGAACAAAACGTGCATATCCGTCAGGTATGGTGGGACTATGTTTGAATGACCTTCTTTCATAATAGCACTATGTAATTGTTTATAAGGTGCTGTTGCACAATATGCTAGATAATAAGCGTTTACAAAGCGAATATTATATACACTTACAGCGTAGTTATCGGCCACTGCTCTGACCTGGTCGTAGTCGTCACATTTGGCTAGAGCAGCGAGGCCGTCTGGGTAGAGTTGTCCGCATCGTGGGTACAGCTTGAATCGATCTTCCTTTGTCAATTCAGTACCGAATGAGTTGATTGTAATGATGAATGCTCGGCGATCTGCTTCAAACTACAAACAAGAAGGACACAAAACTATGAATTGTACAATCTGATGCTGTTTTGGTTTGATGATGAGGTCTTTTAAAAACTGTTCCAGAAAAACAAACAGACAACACAAAACTGTGGATATGATTTTGTCATTCTGAAATATGTAGTTGTTCCATGGTGGAGAAGGAATTTATGTAAACAAAGAACTATTAAATATACAGAAGGTCTTTTCATACTATCAGTGTTGGATCCGTGTCGAAATTTATGCGGATCAGGTCCAACTTTTCAACAAAGATTAAAATTGCTCCGCTTTCACACTAGCTCTGCCTGGTATCAGCTTTTGGGTTTACACGTGTATGTTTTGATCCGTGTATTGTGCGATCGTTTCACACTGCCAGACCCCTACAAAGGAATAGTGATTAAACGGCAGATTGTTCAAACACCCTATCTTCAATTCTGAAATGTAGAAAGTCTTACCCCAAGAATTGTACACATGACGTCAGCAGTGGCCCCTCCAAGCTCATCGCAGAACTTGTAGAATGCTTCCAGGTAGGCTTTGTAGAGTGTGTTACGAATAATCTCAATATTCATCTCGTCCAGATCCTGCTCCGAGATACACTCCTGGAAGAAGGGGGCTGGTGAGAGAGCAACGAAGAAGAGAACAGAGTTAGTCTTAATGAATTCAACTAAATTAAAAACCCTTTAAATAACCTAAATACTCTTTGGTGATGTTTCCCAGTGAGTTGACCCAACCCTTCAAAACCATTCAACTGCATTAGTTTTTTAAGGTGGCACAACTTTGTTCATGTGTGTACTGTGAGGATGCATTCACCAAACAAAAATAAAAACTGGTTCATATAATAGCGCATTTTACAAAAATGTATCAATGCACTTTAGATTTAGTGCCCTGCAGCCAATTTCACGAAACACTGGGATTAACCCTTTGACGAGGTAGGACGTGTTAAATTCAGATACAAAACTGAACTCGTCATAAGTCCTAATATTAATCCTAAGTTAGGAATAGTTTGGTAAAATGACAGCAGGTCACTGGGCCTTTAACATTCCTATAAGCTTTCTCAGCTCTCTGGGGAGTTTACACCCTCGAACTGCCGGGGTGCTCCAAAGCACAACCACAACTACTACTTTCACAGGTTCCCACAAATTTCATTTGTCCTCTGTTTTGTTTGTTTTGTTTGTCATTTCCTGTTCCACGAAGTTACAGACCGGATTTTTATCCAACCCAGTATTGTGTCTAATTTTGTTCCTTGTACGTACTTTTCAGCGGTTTTGATCACTGGCCTTGCAGAAATGATAGAATAGTATTTTACCAAGTTGTGTGTCCACAATAATAGCGTTGTACAGATCGGCGGGTGTCGTGGCAACATTGACAGCCTCCATTTGCTCGAAGCTTCCCAAGGGATGACACTTTGGTATGAGCTCCGAGATGGAACGCTGATGCAGGGTACCAGTGATGAGTAGAATGATATTGTCGATCATGTAGCTGTACCTGTCAAGACGGATTGCAAAAAAAAAAACAGGGTTAAAATTGAGGTTGATATAAGTTTGGAAAAGCACCGAAGCACCCGAATCATTAGTCGAGCCTTGTCAAATTCATTTTGTTTTTCTTTAAAAATCTGTGAAACTGACACCAAGGTATCGTTTTGTTTGCTTTTTGTAAACACATTCATACATCTCCACCTGCAATGGCCTGATACCAGCATGAGGGGCAGACTGTTGGGCACACAGGCTCTTGACATTGATGTCTAAGCCCCCCAGGTGCCTTCACACTTAGAAATCACTTGCAGTTTGTTTTGGGATTCTATTGCTCTGTTCTATTAAAGCCATTATACACTTTCAGCACAGAAAAAATTTTTTCACAGATTTACAAATAACTTACAGGGTTTACAAAAGGTAATGGTGAAAGACTTCTCTTGAAATATTATTCCATGAAATGCTTTACTTTTCGAGAAAACATTAAAACAATTACCAGTTCTCGTTGCCGAGAATTACGGGTTTATTTTAAACACATGTCATGACACGGCGAAACATGCAGAAACAAGGGTTTTCCCCATTATTTTCTCCCGACTCCGATGATCGATTGAGCCTAAATTTTCACAGGTTTGTCATTTGTTTTATCAGTTGTGATACACGAAGTGTGGGCCTTTGGACAATACTGTTTACCGAAAGTGTATAATGGCTTTAATGCTTTCAGACATGACCAGACATACCATTGTAGTTAGAGCCATGTTCAGATTTCGTGTACCAAAGGTGAACTTGGATTTTTGATTCAGTGACAAAGGAATCTAGGAATGAATCCATTTAAATATAACTCAATAGAGCTAACAAATAACAAAAGTCTGAAACTTGTTTTAGGAGGTATGTTGAAATGACGGGCAGTTCCACATTTTGATAACCTTTGGAGTTATAGATTCCAGGGAGCTTTTGGGAAAATTATCTTCAGTGCTTAGAAAGTAGATCAAAGGCAGACTTTCAAAGAGTCCGAGTTCAGATGAAAGTCTGGAATGTCTCGTCTCTGGACCTTTGTTGCTAAAAACACCTTAAACATTTCTTCCGGCACTTTCTTTTCCTTACGTGATAAAGTCCAGGAACTTGGACAATGGTTCCACAGCATGATTACGGAGATGTTGAAATTCAACCACAAGCTTTTCTTTAAGTCTGTCGTCAATAACTGATACTGTGAGAGGAGACGGCTCATTTTGAAGGAAGTTTCCGTAGTCTGTACTCTGCAGATGCAGCTTTAGATCTGCAAAGAAAATAATCATTAAGAAATAATCAATAACAAGACAAAAATAGTCAACTGCAGGTTTTTTAGTTGACAATTTATTTACTTTTATTTACTTTTCTGTGAAAATTCATATCAGTCAGGTAATTCGCAGAGCCGAGCTAAACATTTGTCAGAACAATTTCAATCTATTTGAGAAAATTCCACGTTAGAACCTCAGTTTGTCATGGTTGATGCAGTTTTTTTTAAAGTCAGGTTGGTTACCATCAAACTGATTGAAGTACGCTTGATTGATGTCATACTTTAAATCCAAGCTGGGGAAATAAACACTACCAAGTGAATGTTGTTTTGTTTGTAAATACTTCACAAAATCATTTTGAATGGTAAGCCAAGCTGCCAGTTGGATAACTTTCCGTATGGCTCCAGCACCTTTTCACTTATTTTTACAAAAAGGGATATCGCATTGGATTGAGGTAAACTAGATACTATTGATATTACATTGGTTAAATGAAGCAAATGTTTAAATAACAATTAAACAATTTGAACAAACGAAAGACACTGTGAAAGAGTAAAAGAGGCAGCACCAAAGTCGAAAATAAAAGTTTTAGTAAAATAAAGCCTAGAGCCCTAGTTATTTAACGCAAACATGGCTTTGATTTTTTGAAATAAGTACATATATACAAAATAATTAATAAATTAAAGCCATTGGACCCTTTCGGTTCGGAAAAAAAAAAGTTCACAGATTTACAAATAACTTACAGGGTTTACAGAAGGTAATGGTGAAAGCATTCTCTTGAAATATTAGTCCATGAAATGCTTTACTTTTTGAGAAAACAGCAAAACAATATAAATTCTTCTTAACAAGAATTACGGATTTATTTTCAACACATGTCATGACACGGCTGAAACAAGGGTGGGGTTTTCCGTTGTTTTCTCCCGACTCCGATGACCGATTGAGCCTAAATTTTCACAGGTTTGTTAGGACCCTATTTGATATAGAAGTTGTGGTACACAAAGTGTGGGCCTTGGACAACACTGTTTAACGAAAGGGTCCATGGCTTTAAAAGGCTACCTATTGTATAAACTTGTATTGTAAGGGTAAATCATAAAATATTTCCCCTATCATTTTCCCTCCCTTCTCTTTAAATGCCCCGCCCCTTTGTTCGACAGAGCTTTTCCACTAAATTAAATCTACTTACGACGAGTCTAACTCTAATAAATGTTATTATTATTGTAAACACAAAAGTGAAAAGTTTCCGTATGGCGCCATCACTTTTTCATTCGATATGAAGTAATATAGTATAGTATCCAATTTACCTCAATGAGATATCCCTTTTTGTAAAAATGAATGAAAAAGTGGTGGCGCCATACGGAAAGTTATCCCACAAAAGGATCCATGACTTATTGAAATATTTGTATAAAATATATGAAAACGTGATGTCGACTGCAATGCAATGTAATGATTGTGTTGTTTGCTGGTGGTGCACGCAATGCATCACGAGTTCTGATAAAAAAAAAATTAAAGAAATGTGCATGAGAACATATTGTCCGGAAACTGGGCCAACACTCACCTTCTAAAATTTCACATTGGACAAGATTTAAGTAATCCGGTTGCCTCAAGATCCCTCCTTTAAATCCTCTAACGAGGGCCTCGAGATACCCGTCGTTAATGTTGAAATACATTTCGGTCATCATTTTGCCTCTCGAAAGTTGTGCCGACTCGCACAAAGTCTAGTCCTGAACTAAAATGATGATCTCATTAATTTTTAGAGCTGTCGATTTAATGAACGATCATGTGACTTTTAGACCATAACAGACGTACAGCTCCTCTTTGCGCACTTGCTACGGAAATGATCTAAGGGGTCCGCCGATTGGACACTTATATGCATAATGTTACTTCAGGACCAATGAAAAGATGCTTCAGCAATAATTCGCAATTGAGCGATCTTATGAGATTATGCCTCTGTGGTATAATTGTATGTTTGATTGTATCGTGTGTACTTTTTACACTTAAACGATTAGTTTACTTGGGGAGAAAATTCTTCATAATTCTATGTTCGACTTTGGAATCTAAAGTAAAAAACCCAAATTCGACATCACTTTTTTATCGCTAAAAAACTGGTTCGATCCAGAAGACTTGTTCAAATATGCAAAAAGCCTTTTAGCATTTTAGCCAATCAGGCAGCGGTTCAGTAATCCTTCTTCTCATGGTCGTCAGATAGTTTCGTACCCGTGCACCCAAGCGGGCTTTACCAATAAGGGGTCGATGTTGCAAACGTCCATAACACGAGGTTGACGTTGATGTGACGTAAATATTATAATTAGCCCAATGGTATTTAATGGCATGACACTTTATATTTTTCCTCTTTCAGATTTAGCCACTGGCTCGTGTGGATCGTCTCTGTGAACGTGCGCTCAAAAAATCAAACTCATAATGGCAAAGAACGGCGGAAAACTCCCATACAAAGTTGGTATGTTGTCAAATTCAACTTATTTTTTGGAGGTGTAATGAGTTTTAATGATTGTTTTAAGTCTTGATTGATTTTCCTGACTTAATAACCGGTGTTTTGCTCTTGCTTGCCGGTACTCTTTGTTTCTGTGAACAGCGCCCTCTTTCTAACTTGTATTGGGGGTGTGCACTGCACTACACCATGTTGTAAGATGTTGAGGAGTGAGCGAAATGACTCTCATTTAATTTGAAAAAATAAAGACTTTCACATACAAAATTTATTATTCTCATTGGAGAACGGTTAATAAAATAGAGGAGTTGATGTTTCATCTGCTCAGTTAAAAAAAAGTATTTTTGTAGGCTTAATTTAGATTAATTCAAAATAAAATAAAAAATTAATCAATTTGCATTGCACGTTGTCACTCATAAAGTTTTTGTCCTTTTTCTTCAAAAATATTTTCTCAATGGTGTTTTGAGTGTTCATTAGACATTGAGGATTAAGCTCGTGCCCTTAGAATTTGTGTCATGATTTTTGAAAGTGGTAAAAATGGGCAAAATCTGGTGACTGGCTGTCGAAATTGTACGTGTTGGACCACTGATTAACCGTTGCCGCTCGAACCGATCTCGTAACCCTCTGGCCTGGCGGCCGTCGAGAGGAGGGTTACGTTATCGCAACTTCTACCCTGTAATTCTTGGTATAACCCCAAATCATTTAAAATTTACTCGGTCAGTTTCCCTTGTGGTTTTGTTGGTATCTGAAACAAAAAGACGCATTTCCTTAAACAAGTGATCCTCTGCTTTCCAGGTTGTATTGTAATTTGGTAGTGATCCCTGGCTTACACATCAGTTAGTGGTTGTATGGCTACCGACTGGCACCCCGAACAAAGATCTAAACACAATAGTGAGACCGCCAACATAGGGCTAGATAGCTCGGTTGGTAGAGCGCCGGCATGTTTAATCCAAAGGTCGTTAGTTTGAGTCCAACTATAGTCAATTTTTCTTTGTTCAACTCTAACTAAATCACCCTGTAAATCTCTGTTATACTAAAACCCTTTTAACATCCTTCTTCTGCAGCTGACATCTCCTTGGCGGAGTTCGGCCGCAAGGAGCTCGAGCTTGCCGAGTATGAGATGCCAGGACTGATGCAGATGCGCAAGAAGTACGGTCCCACCAAGCCCCTGAAGGGAGCACGCATCGCTGGCTGCCTCCACATGACCATCCAGACCGCCGTGCTCATCGAGACACTCACAGAGCTCGGAGCAGAGGTAAGAAACATTTTTTTATTAATTTAAAATTATTTAAGCACTTCAAGTTGATAGATGATAAACTTGCATTGGGGATGAAGAATATTAATTTGTCTTTTACATGTACACTGATATGTATTGGCACATTATGCTCAGTACTTGCCCGAGTTCTGTGGAAAAAATCACAGGAATATTTATTGGGTGGGATTCGAACCCATGGTCTTTGGTTTCAAGTTAATATCTTAACAAATTGTCCCCGCCCACCTGCAGCACTATTTTTGTGGTAATTTTTAGCTTCTGTGGGGAACCTTTCCCTTTGGAAATGTCCTATGCCACAATCGTGATAATGAAACCTTTGACAAAGGAAATACAGCAAAGGTTCGCATGTCTTGCATAATTTGATGTTGTCGTGTGAGCAAAATTGAGTAGGCACTTGTCGTGATTCACAAACCTTGGTGAGTTACGGCAAAAAATATGTCATACTTGGCTCTTGTTGAGCAGAATTCAATGAACTATGGTGGCAGCCTGTCCATTCTAATTAAATCCATCAGTATTAGCAGGGTGACAGCAGTTATCAACTCTATCTCTGGTTGTAGCATTCAATTGCCTCGATGCCCCCTGGCCATTGCCTTGGTGCCAAAGAAATGCTAATTGAAAATTTCCTCATAGCTAGATTGCCCTTTACCAAGGAGAAAATGCCTTGGTGCCCATCCCCTTTGACAAAACGAAGCAAACATGTACAGGCCTGCTAATATACCCCTCTGAATCCACCTCCAGGTCCAGTGGTCCAGCTGCAACATCTTCTCCACCCAAGACCACGCGGCAGCCGCCATTGCCGTAACAGGGGTGCCCGTGTACGCCTGGAAGGGCGAGACAGATGAGGAGTACATCTGGTGCGTTGACCAGACCATCTTCTTCCCCGACGGGCAGCCACTGAACATGATCCTTGATGACGGTGGTGACTTGACCAATCTGGTTCACGAGAAGTACCCAGAGCTCCTGGCAGGTACGTAAAAGATCGTTGGTCCAACAAAAATATATCCTTATTGTTTCCTGTAAAACTGCTGAGCACAAAAAATTTACAATTTGAGGGAAAAAATGCAAACAAATTGATCAAATTTTATTGCATTTAATATTAAAATTCTATCGTATCCCATTCCGCAAAGTAACTCAATAATATAAAAATAGCAAGTAGGGCGATTTCTCCATTGATATGGAACTTTTGCATAAATCAGAAAAATAATGCAATAGTGTATAGTGCCTAAATAGAATATAGATTGTAGAATTGTTTACCACTCAATATTGGGCGCACTTATTTTCAACAAAATTTTCCTGGTCTAGTCATAACTATAGGTATATTGTGACAACAATATTCTCAAAAGACAAATTACGTAAATTGTGAAATGTAATCACTCGCTGAAAAACTTAGAGAACACTGACTTAAGTGGCTTAATTGTGGACTTTGTGCCCGATTCTGAAACCATTCTTATGAAGACACATACTGGTTTGTCCCGGACCCCAATTGACAACAATGGCATTGTTGTCAATAAGCTGAATGTGATACCATGTTCTTATCACGAACGTTCTTGGCTAACCTTGGCTAAACACAATGCCTGCATTATCTTTGTAAGTAAATAATCCTTTAGATGCACAGAATGTGTTGGTGCTAAAGCTGTAATACTTTTCCAACTCGTGATGTAAACAGATTTCAAGCGTAACATGTTGATAAGGAGGGAACTGGTGATAGATAGTTCCCTAAAATGAGCTGAACAAGCACTAACAGAAGATCCAATATCGAGCATTCTCAACAGAACTGAAAGATATTAACCAGGTTTATCTCAAAGTTGTTTACACAATGAGGTAACCCGCCATTGTTTTCTTTTGAAAACCACTGGGTTCGTATTGTTGTAAGTTTGATTTTTGGGGTTGAACAAAGAATTGACTAGAGTGGGATTCGAACCAACGACCTCCGGAAACGGTAGAGCGCCAGTATGTTTCTGGAGGTCGTTGGTTCGAATCCCACTCTAGTCAATTCTTTAATCAACCCCAAAAATCATTTCAAAGTTTACCCAGTCAGTTTCCCTTTGTGGTTTATATTGTTGTAAGTTTACCGGCCTAATTATAAAAATCACCGGCCTCGAGCCCGAACCATTTCAAGCCCTGCCCAAAGGAAATGCATCAAGACTAGTGCTGGGCGAATAGTGAAATTTTGTTATTCGGATACCGCTGACCAACTATCCGAAATTAACCGGATATTCGAATAGTTTTTTTTCGCCGCTAGAGGGCGCTATAAAAAAAATAAAAATAAAAAAATATAAAAAAAAACAATTTTTTTTTCTCGCTAGAGGGCGCTGTTCGTTTGTGAATGAGATCTTCTGGGCGGATTGATATTAGTTTTAGACAGTGTCACTCGGTTCATTCATAAAAATGACCGGATCTAATTTAAAGATGGCGATTTGCTTTTTCTTTTGATCGTGGATGACTCTACGTGAAGGAAAACTTTTGTAATCTTTGAACAAATTACGTCAGAAATGTCATTGTTTTGACTCTTCACGGAGGTGAGCATAGTTAAATACTTAATTTATGCTGTTTTATGCTGTCTTAATAGAAGTTTCATTAAGATTCAGACAAAACATTCATGTCAGTTGTCGCCCGACGTCCGCGGATATTCGGATATTAAAGAATATCCGGTTACTTGGTTGTAATTACAGAACTATCCGGTTTATAAATAGCTATTCGCGCCCTATGCGGATATCCGGTTAAGAAAAAAAAGGCATTCGCGGTTACGGATAGGAAAACCTATTCGCCATTAACCGGATATTCGAATAATTCGCCCAGGCCTAATCAAGACCGTCTTTCAGGATTTATTCTTGAGGAAAATGTTTTTTGTAGTTAGCATTTTACATGTACGCAACTTGGAGCAAGTTCAGTTGAGCTATTAGACTGTTTTGCGCGACAAAAAAGTGCCCATGGTAGCGAGGTTGAGTCGCTCACCCAAACTTTCACTTGGACTCATGGTCTTGTCAGCATTCAACTTGCCCAGCAACGAGTGGGTTTCTGTTACAAGAAATATCTTTCACTGCTGAAAATGAGTGATTTTTGAAAAAAAGAAGTATATTTTAAGGTAGGCAAAACCTTTCACATATGGGTGACATTATAACTTTACAAAGCCCAATTTCACAGAGCTGCTTAAAAGCACGCTTACCAGAATAAGGTAACCGGCCAAAGTGTAATGCCACATGTACAACTTCTAGCGGATATGCTGACTTTGTAGTTCTTAGCAGAATAAATGTTAAGCACCGTTGTCTATAGTTGTGTCTTTATGAAATTGGGACTAGGAATAAACAGGCTGTTGATTAAATCAGCCAAACAAAAAATAAATCAGCATATTTAAGGTTGAAGTACCTGACTTTCGCCTCTTCAAAAAAATCAAACAAAATTTTCGTGATTTTATGAGATGTTTCAAATTATTTTCTTGCACCCTCAGGAGTGAAAGGTCTGTCTGAGGAGACCACAACTGGTGTGCACAACCTGTACAAGATGATGAAGGAAAATAAACTCAAAGTCCCCGCCATCAACGTCAACGATTCAGTCACCAAGGTAACTAGTATTGATTTTTGAAATGGACACTCTGCCCACTGTGAATGTGTTCCCATACTTTCCTGTGTATAGATCGTGTCGAATATGACATTACCATTCAAATAGCTGTTGTACAACATCTGTGAGCGTGTGCATGTGCTGCCATAAAATTGAAACCAGAAACGCTGGGTGCTGCATGCTTCGTTGATGTACGGCCCGCCCTACATTATTGTGGCCACTTTCATAGCAACAAAGGGGTTATTCGATACGGCCTATAGGTAGCATTCTCCTTTAACAGTGGACCGCTGGCCAAATGCCAGTTAAAATATCTGAGGACCTGTCGTTATTTCTCTTCAAAGGGTCTGGTCTTAAGAAGCAGACTACTGAAATGACAAGCTAATTTGTCATGCTGGCCAGTCACCTAAAAAGTTATGGACAAACCCAGATAAGAATGTGTATTATATGAGAAGTTGAAATGGTAATGAGATTTCTCTCTCTAATTTTGTCAACAGAGCAAGTTCGACAACTTGTACGGCTGCCGTGAGTCACTGGTCGATGGTATCAAGAGGGCGACTGACATCATGCTCGCTGGGAAATGTTGTGTCGTTGCCGGCTACGGTGACGTAGGAAAAGGCAGCGCCCAGTCCTTGAGGGCCTTCGGAGCCAGAGTTCTTATCACAGAGATTGATCCCATCATTGCACTCCAAGCTGCCATGGAAGGTGGGTACCTATCCGGGGGTGGGGGAGGGGGAAATCTGGGGGGGGATGTATGGAAGTTTTTCTGGGAGTCACGTTTTGTATTTAACAGAATATTAGTTGGTAGAGCATCCGCCCTGAGCGTCATGGGTCTTGGGCTCAAGTTCAACTAACTTTGATGTTTTGTATCTGACATTTAATAATACCTTCAGATGCTACTCTTTATGTGTATAAGACAACTATACACGTTCATTCCCATATGGAGTACTGTTGTCACATTCGGGCCGGAGCTTGAGTACTGTTGTCACATTCGGGCCGGAGCTTGAGTACTGTTGTCACATTCGGGCCGGAGCTTGAGTAATGTTGTCACATTTGGGCCGGAGCTTGAGTACTGTTGTCACATTCGGGCCGGAGCTTGAGTACTGTTGTCACATTCGGGCCGGAGCTTGAGTACTGTTGTCACATTCGGGCCGGAGCTTGAGTACTGTTGTCACATTCGGGCCGGAGCTTGAGTACTGTTGTCACATTCGGGCCAGAGCTTGAGTAATGTTGTCACATTCGGGCCGGAGCTTGAGTACTGTTGTCACATTCGGGCCGGAGCTTGAATACTGTTGTCACATTCGGGCCGGAGCTTGAGTACTGTTGTCACATTCGGGCCGGAGCTTGAGTACTGTTGTCACATTCGGGCCGGAGCTTGAGTACTGTTGTCACATTTGGGCCGGAGCTTGAGTACTGTTGTCACATTCGGGCCGGAGCTTGAGTACTGTTGTCACATTCGGGCCGGAGCTTGAATACTGTTGTCACATTCGGGCCGGAGCTTGAGTACTGTTGTCACATTCGGGCCGGAGCTTGAGTACTGTTGTCACATTCGGGCCGGAGCTTGAGTACTGTTGTCACATTCGGGCCGGAGCTTCTGCCTGTATCTTTATTCAGAGCGTGCAGAAGTGTATTGTTAGTGTTACTGGTGAAGGGTTGGGATCAAGGTTACAACCTCTTTCCCATTGTAGGTCTGTAGCCAGTCTTTCTTTTCGACAGATATTTTCAATGTGCCACCAGTGTCTGACCAGGTTCCTTCTATCACCAGGATGTATGAGCGCCGGTCCAGACTTTCTGCTTCTTCTCACCCGTACTTATCCTTTGTTGATGTTTAGAACATAGAGCCATTAAAAAAGCTTTATACTGCATCTCTTTGGAACTTCTGTTCATGTGTATGTTTCCATCCATCCGGTTTTAAGAGTGGATATCAATTCCAACCTTCATTTTTTCCCTAATTTATTTTCATCTTGTACTTTTCATTCTTGTCAAAAGTGGATTTATAAAGCCTTGTGTGGGGGGTGATCTTGCCTATTAAAGAAATGTAATAATTAAAATAACATAATATTTTTAGTAAAGCAATGTGGATGCTCAGGTTTTTCAAGTTACAGAAAGTTAAACAGGCCTATTTCTAGATTCCGACTTTAATGTTAATATGAGAGGGCTTCTGGTTTAGCAGAGGGCAGGTTTAAATTTAGGCTTACTTAAAATATAAATTCCACACAGTAGAAAAAACGTATAGGGATGATCGTAACAGGAATGCTAATTTGAACATGTGATTGATGCACAACTTGATCAGGCTTGGAATTAAACTCGGGTTACGGAGACAGTGACCTTCAATGCCCCTGGTCCTTCAAAATTGTCCATTAACTTAAAGATTTTACAAAATGAAAATGGCCTTGCCCTTTCGAAGATGAAGTTCCAGGCCTGGTCAATATAAGGTGAGCGTTAGCTTTTCATGGGATAAACTATCAGTATTTATTTGATTGTCTGGCAGGTTACGAGGTTACCACAATGGAAGATGCCTGCACGAAGGCCAGCATCTTCGTCACGGCAACAGGATGCGCCAACATCATCACCGAGGAGCACTTCCCCAAGATGAGGGAGAACGCCATCATCTGCAACATCGGTCACTTTGACTGTGAGCTGGACCTGAAGTGGCTGGAAGACAATGCCAAGAAGGTCAACATCAAGCCACAGGTACAATTTTGTTTTCTTATTATGTTATGCTACTTTCCATTGCTTGTTGGTTGTTTTTTTGTAGAGCAGCGTCATGAGCGCCGCTTGCGGTGGATTGGCACTATAAAAGTTTCCATTATCTTTGTATAATGTCTTATGCAGAAAAAATTGCTATAGGATTTTCTGCTTAACAGAAATGAGCAGGATACCAGTCATAAATTGTACATGTGTCATTGTATTTTGAAGTCTTTACTGCTGACACTGAACGAAAACTTTAACATCAATTCTTTTTTGTTGCTCAGGTTGATCGCTTCACTCTGCCCAACGGCCGCCATTTGATCGTCCTCGCTGAGGGTCGTCTGGTCAACCTTGGCTGTGCCATGGGACATCCCAGCTTTGTCATGTCTAACTCTTTCACCAATCAAGTCCTCGCCCAGATTGAGCTGTGGACTAAGACCGCCGACTACCCCCTTGGCGTCTACGTGCTGCCCAAGAAGGTGAGAACTTAAATTCTTTTGTTTTGCCAGGTCAAAGTAAAATTAAATTTTCAATCTATAGGCTAATGTAGCTTGGGAGAAACCATTGTCACAGTGCAACCATCTCGGTTTAAAGACACTGGACACTATTGGTTATTGTCAAAGACCAGTCTTCTCACTTGGTGCATCTCTGTGAAAATTTGAGCTCAATTGGTCTTTGAAGTTGCAAGATAATAATGGAAGAAAAAATACCCTTGTCACAAAAGGTTGTGTGCTTTCAGGTGCTTGAGTTTGAGACCTCAAATTCTAAGTCTGAGGTCTCGAAATCAAATTCGTGGAAGATAACTTCTTTCTGGAAAATTACATTACTTCAGAGGGAGCCGTTTCTCACAATGTTTTATACTATCAACCTCTCCCAATTACTCGTTACCAAGAAAGGTTTTATGCTAATAATTATTTTGAGTAATTACCAATAGTGTCCACTGTTGCATGGTGTGGTAGTATACTTTGGTTAGGTTTGCGGCAACACCATGTGAATATCTGGAGCAGTGGTTGACATCTCAACTTTACGATCAGTATGCTCTGATCATCTCCAGGAAGAAGGTCAAAACAATTACAAAAAAAGATCACAAGTTTTAAATATTGAGTATTCTGAGTGACCCCGAGGGTGTCGTGGCGAAGCAGTTTAGAGCATCGTATTCAAGTTGTGGTTAAGTCATCGGAGTGTGGGTTCAACTCCCGGTCGTGACTCGTGTGTCCTTGAGCAAGATGCGTTACTATAATTGCTTCTTTCCACCAAGGGGTATAGTTGGCTACCTGTGAGGGTAGGGGTTGATACTGTGTTTGAAAAAGCCTCTGAGGGCACGGCAGCTCAGGCTGTATACTCCCCAGGGAGCTGAGAAAGATAAAAGAAATGTTATTGGCCCAATGACCAGCAGCCGATTTCAAGAAACGCTAGGATTAATCCTAACTCAAGTTAGGACGACTAACCCGTCTTAACTTAGGAAGGGTTCAATGCGTCCTACGTATTTGGATACAGGATTGAACCAGTCCTAAGATTAATCCTAAGTTAGGAAGAGTTTGGTGAAATCGACTGCAGGGCACTAATGTAAAGCGATATGGTTATTTTGTAGAATACACTATTTAAGAACTAATTATCATTATTATGCGTGTGTAATTTGTTCCCCTTCTTAACATCATCGAAAACTTGTCGTTCTTCCACAGCTGGATGAGGAGGTTGCCCGTCTTCACTTGGAACATGTTGATGTCAAGCTGACCACGCTCAAACCCAAACAGGCTGAGTACCTCAGCATGCCGGTTGATGGACCCTACAAGCCCGATCACTACCGTTACTAAATGACCGATCGAAACGCCTTGATGTAACACGCAGCTTCATTCTTAAAACATTTATTCAGAAAGAAAGAGTCGGGGGGGGGGGGTGAAGTATCGTTGATTCCTAGTTGACGTTGACTACCCGCTAACTAAAACATTTCATGCATTATCACAAACAATTTAAAATTGTTCCATAAAGATTTGAGTTTAGAGGCTTTTAAAGGTACACAAGACGGTAATAATATATTAAAGGTGCCCTGTTGCTGCCCTTAACTGAACAAAAAGTGTGGGCTTCAAATTTTTTTTGAACTTTGTGAGCCCTTAGCTTTACATTATGAGATGAGCATGTCAAATGCAAATTGTTATGTAAAACTAGGTCAGCGCGTCACCTTCAATGTATTAATTACCTGGACTTATTTTGTTTATTCCTAGATAGTTTTGTGTACTCTTTGGTGTAGAGTTAAAAGGGAAAATTTTAATCAGACTTTGTAAAATTTGTTGCTTTTTCCTTTCTCTCTGAGCCACTTATATCTACTAGGCTCTTAGTTTCAATTCAATTCCGGCAGTTTTAAGGAATTTTAGTGATGGAGGTGGGACATCCAGAGGGTCGTAGAAAATATCCATGCTGCATGATAACTTCATGTTGAGGCATTTATAATTTTCTCTTGGGAAAATGTACCGGTTGTTGGTTGTGGTTTTAAAAGCTTGTCATATTATATGTTCCCTCTGAATTGATTTGAAATCAAGTTACCTAATTACTTTGTTTTAAGTTGAAGGACCTTTTACCTGGTTCGTTTATGTAGCAGTAAATATTATGGCGTTGTATTTGATGCAATGTTTTAAAATCAGCGAGTTTGACCAATTATGAGATCTTGGAGGGACGAATTTGTTGTACGAATTCTACAATTGCGGAATAAACTGTAATTGCAGTGGAGCTTGTGCAACTGAAACCTTGTGTGTGGTAATTTTGTTTACAAGTAGTTTTTGTGTGGATATTTTTAATATTTTTTTATTATCCTGAAGGAACTCAAATCACGATTTTGTAAATTCTTTTTCAGAATATGAGTTCCACTTGCATCAGTGTGCTCACCAATGAAAAACTGTTCGAAATGGTTAACCCGACTGACTAAGCTTTAGTAGAGGTTGCCAGCTCTAAAAGTGCTAGGCAAGGATTGAGCCCAAGTTACTACCTGTGAAGCCATTGGACACTTTCGGTACAGATTTTTTATTTTAGTTCACAGATTTACAAATAATAACGTACAGGGTTTACAGAAGGTAATGGTGAAAGACTTCTCTTGAAATATTGTTCCATGAAATGCTCTACTTTTTGTGAAAAAATTAAAACAATATCAATTCTCGATATCGAGAATTACGGATCTATTTTAAGCACATGTCATGGCACGACGAAACGAGCGGAAACGGGGGTGGGTTTTCCCGTCATTTTCTCCGGACTCCGATGACAGACTGAGCCTAAATTTTCACAGGTTTGATATCTTGAATAGAAGTTGTGATACACGAAGTATGGGCCTTGAACAATAATGTTTACCGAAAGTGTCCTATGTCTTTAAAGGGATGCACCTTTACTACACTTCAAAAATAAATTAATGAACCACGAGGGAAACTGACTGGGTGGATCTAAATTTGGGGGTTAAACAAAGACAATTTTACCAGGGCAGGATTTAAACCAACTACCTCTGCTTTGATGTACCAGTGCTCTCCCAACTGAGGCAACGAGCTCCTCGGCATGTTTTATACTAGCTCCAGCTGTTGTTTTTATTAGGCTTCTAAATACAAAGAGTTTTTTATTGGCATTATTTAAAAAAATTATTTCCAAACGTACACCTTCCCTTAAAAGTTATGTGTGGATGTGTGCGATCCCATGTTGGCTTGAGACAACTCTATTTATATCAACTTGGTTAATGATAAATTGCAACTTGATGTTTGCCCAAACCCTTTCTTATTGCTTCTAAATTTACCGTTTTTGCGGTTTATGTGGTAAATAAACGGTTGGATGACAATGAAGTCGACGAACTTTCAAGACTAAGTCGATTTCACAGAGGTTATATTCCGAACGGTGCGCACTGACTGCAAAACTGCGACTGTCTTGCATACGCTGCAAATAAACGAAAGGACTTTTCTGAATGGTACGCACTGACTGTCACAAGAAAAATCAAAGATTATAGAGCTTTATTTGGCTTGTACAAGTTGGGACGAATAACTCGTCGTAAGTCAAGATAACACTACGTCTTAACTCTTTGTGAAATCCTGGTTCGTTCTCTGCTTGTCGCGGTCAGGTGGTGGTAGCTGTCTTCCCAAAATGTGGCCCAATTTCATGAAGCTGTTAATGAAAACCAAATGTCTTTGCTAAGCAAACCTTGAAGTTGTACCAGCAACTCTTTCTTGTGCCTGGCACATTTTCAGCTACCGCGCTTTGTGAAATTGGGTCCAGCTTGAGAACGGAATGCTGACTATTTTAGGAAACATAAAATAAAAAAGAGTCCATTCGTAATGCACATTCAGTTACCACCCACCAAGCTCGCAAGTTGTAGTCAATCTTTGAACACTTCATGTTATCAACAAAGTAAACAATATATTTCTGGATACTCGTGGCCACTTCTGTTGTCCTAATTTTAGGTTTAGAAGTTCGGGACAAAATTCCAGAGATAAGAAATAACTATTATTAAGTTAGTTGTTGGAACCCAAATGAAATAAGGTTGTTAACTGATAAAAAACAACTAAATCCACAACCACCCGAATACCGACTGCTTAGGGTCACCGAAATGGACCAAACTTTAGATCACTTCACTAAAGGCCCTTCACAGTATAGCTCAAGAAGACTGGCGAGTGAGGAGCGAAAGGGTGCTTTGTCGGTGAAATCGCTCAATTTCGTTGTCACTGCATCTTTTTCTACACACATCCAAGAATTAAGGTAAGATTTCGTTATTCTGCAATCGGGTTGAAGGGTGGGGTTGCAATTCCTTACCCGTGTTTTTGTGACGGATTGTTTAAAAAAAAACATCCGAAGTTTAAAATACTGTTATGATTTTTTTGTAAGAGAATGCCTAACATCAATCGGGTTGATGAAGGGACGGGGTTGCAATTTCTTACCCGTGTTTTTGTGACGGATTGTTTAAAAAATAAATCCATCCAAAGTTCAATATACTGTTATGATTTTTTTGTAAGAGAATGCCTAACACCACAAAGCCATGGACGGCCACTTGAAAGTCAGGGATACACTCAACTGATTTGGGCCATCGACCCAATCAATTGCCAACGAGGGCACCCCTTCCAGTCCGTAAGGATGTACGCTTGGGTGTCATCCACGCTGAGCCTGGCTGGTATGAGCAGAACGCACATCTGTTCAAATTTGTTTACCAAAAGTTACCGGTAAGCGCTTGCTGAAGGCATGCTCAATTGAACAAGTGTCATGACCGGGATTCGAACCCACTGCCGAGACAATACCAGAGCTTGGTGAATTATACGCGGGCGGCCACGACACGCTAAGAAAAGTTCTGTCAAATTTTTCCCTTCATCTTTGGTGGATAACAAATGTAGGCCTTGACCTTAAAGGAACACGTTGCCTTGGATCGGACGAGTTGGTCAAAACAAAAGCGTTTGTAACCGTTTTTTATAAAATGCATATGGTTGGAAAGATGTTTTAAAAGTAGAATACAATGATCCACACAAGTTTGCCTCGAAATTGCGTGGTTTTCCTTCTACTGTGCGAACTAACATGGTCGGCCATTTATGGGAGTCAAAATTTTGACCCCCATAAATGGCTGACGTGTTAGTCGACGAGGTAGAAGGAAAACCAAGCAATTTCGAGGCATGTTTGTGTGGATCATTGTATTCTACTTTTACAACAGCTTTCTACCCATATGCATTTTATAAAAAACGGTTGCAAAGGCTTTTCAAAGACCAACTCGTCCGATCCAAGGCAACGTGTTCCTTTAATCCAAGCAGTGTAAACTGGGTTTGATAGCGTAACAACACAGTACACATACTCCACTTTGCTCTCTAGGTTTTGCAGTTTAAAGATGGATCTGGCTGTGGACTTTTTGGATCGACACCTCTTCACTAAGTACAGTATTTATCCAAACGACTGGAGCGAAGACTACTGGCTACGCCAGTGTATCACGGTGTATCTCTTCTTGTACGTCGGTGCCATGTTGAGTTATTTTACTCTATGCACCGTCAACTTTGTCTTCATTTTTGATCACAAATTGATGGAGCACCCGCTGTTTCTGAAGGTAAAAATCAAATTTGTATTAATACCATGTATTATATGGTGTACAAAAAGGGTGATCATTATACAATCCACAAAGTCAAGACACAAGCTGTTCCTGTGGAAGATGTTACATTTTCTGCAGCACAATTTCACACACATTTAAACCTCGTTAAAGTATAACAGCTAAACAAATTATGGTGAGATGTGCACCCTTTCTTTTAGATCAAACTTTTATATCATAAACTCTTTGCAATCTCTATAAAATGATAGATGTTTCTTCCCTTGAGCTGTGAACAAATCGTGTGACAGTGCAGTTTGTGACAGTTTCTTTTCGGAATAAAACCGAGTTCCCCTTTAAATAGATTGCACATGACGTCATCAGCCGCCATCTTTGATATCAACCAATGGAAATGTGCACGTGTATATACGTGCTGCACGCACTACTCTCAGCCAATAATGCCTTTCACGCGTTCACGTTTCATCAAACATGGCGGCCACTGAAGTGGTCGATTAACAAAATACACTTATAAGGGTGGGTACTTTTCAAGACTTCTAATATGTGTTTGAAGAGTTTTGTTAATATTATTTATCCCTAGAACCAAATCCCCCGCGAGATCAAGCAATCTGTTACAGGGGGTTGTGTACTCGTGTGCTATACATTATTCATTGTCGTCCCCGAGGTACGAGGTTGTGGAAAGTTGTACACGCTTGAGGAAGTTCAAGCCGAAGGATTTGAAGGTAAAAAAAATCTACAAAATTTGTAAAAAACCTGTCCCTTTTAAAGAAAACTATATACATCAAACATGATCCATTTCGGAACTCCGTTCAATTGCAGGAATGTTCTTGATCATACGTGACGTCATCGGATTGATACTATTCTGCGACTGTTTGATCTATTGGATTCATCGCTTGTTACACCATCGTTTCATCTACCGCCACGTCCACAAGCAGCACCACGTTTGGAAGATACCCACGCCCTTCGCGAGTTATGCCTTTCACCCATTGGACGGTTTCCTGCAGAGCTTACCCTATCACGTGTACCCATTCATCTTCCCGCTCAACAAGCACGTCTACCTGGTGCTGTTCTTCCTGGTGAACGTGTGGACCATCAGTATCCACGACGGTGACTACCGGGTACCTGCCATTCTCAGACCGTTCATCAATGGCTCAGCACACCACACCGATCACCATCTGTACTACAATTACAACTACGGCCAGTACTTCACGCTGTGGGATCGTATCGGTGGCTCCTACAGGACACCGTCCGTTTTGGAGGAAGAGGCGGGAAAGATACCGAGCAAGATTAAATAAATTAAAAAATACACAAACTGAAACTGAAACGGCGATTTTTCTTTTGTAAATAATGATCAAAGCACAGTTTCAATGAATATTGATACTCATAATGATTATGCCTATATGCAAAGAAGTGACTGGGAAATGAGTAGGCATATTTAATTTAAGAATTTTTTAAGTTTTTGTAGTTAATACAAACACTTAATTTTAATAGGGTTGTTGTGGGCCTGAGGACGCCTAAAAGAATCAGGTTTGATAGAGGTTTCTTCCAGGAGGCAATGTCTTTATTCTTGCCTAAGTATTGTCATCGATGATACTTGTTTGGATTGCAGGAATGTATTATTGGAATGAGCAGGCCCCCCCCCTCCCCACTTGGCACCGTTGGTCTCTCGGACCAACAAAATGCAACTCTTTAAAACCGTTCACAATATTGGTGTGGAAGCCAAAGATAATATTATGGCGTGAGTGTTGTATTAGGCATATTAATTGTGTAGATCATTGTATTCTACTTTTACAATAGCTTTCCAACCATATACATTTTACAACAAAGGTTACAAAACGCTTTTCAAAGACCAACTCGACCGATCCAAGGCAACGTGTTCCTTTAATGGTCTAACGCGGTAGTCGAGTTGTGGCGGTGCTTTGGCGAGATACTTTTATCGTGTAAACCATCAATCATCTCAAAATGACTAATTCTTGCTCGTTGCTGATTAATTTAACGATGCCATGGACTTTACTTTCTTGCCAAGCAAGCCAATGTGATACATTTTTGTACATTATTCATCCCATTTCATTTTTCTTTAATCAATTTTGTTTGGGTAATACAAATTATGTTATTTAGCATTTTTTGTATTAAAAGGAATTTTGGTTTAAAATAAATGGACATAATGTTGTAACCGCAAACTGAAATTCTTTCCTGTCCAAAATAAGTTCTGCTTCTCGAGATTATTATTGGAACGCAACAGTAAGTTCCAACCAATTATTTGTAGGTTTGACGTCAAATTAATTTACTTTCGTTTAAAGGCAGTGGACACTATTGGTAATTACTCAAAATAATCATTACCATGGAACCTCTCTTGGTGACGAGTAATGGGGAGAGGTTGATGGTCTAAAACATTGTGAGAAACGGCTCCCTCTGAAGTACGTTTCATAGTTTTCGAGAAAGAAGTAATTTTCCACGAATTTGATTTCGAGACCTTTAGATTTAGAACTTGAGGTCTCGAAATAAACCATCTAAACGCACACAACTTTGTGTGACAGGGGTGTTTTTTTCTTTCATTAATATGTCGCAAGTTCGATGACCGATTGAGCTCACGCGCCAGATCATTTTATACTTTCTTACGCAACTGTTTTAAACACGTTTTGTAGTTGCTCTTACTTGTTATTCCTTTGTTATTAACATTATTTATAACATTCTGCTATAGTTTTAATTTATGTTATTTAATAACCAACACTTCCGTGCTCTTGAAGATAGTGCATTCAACTTTGTATGACTAAGTTTCAAAACAATGTTGTGATTTATTCGTTATCGGCAAATCTAGAAAAGTTTGATGAACCTGTCCTGTTTACCTCCTTTTTTTAGAAGAAGGGTTACTCTAATCAGTAGGTTAGGATAACTGAGACTGAAAGATCCCCAAAATAGTAGCCATTGAGCTTTGATCGCGGTCAAACCGACCTGCTGATGATGGGGGCCTAACTGCTGATGACCATGGTCCGGTCGTCGCATGGATGGCGCCATGCTTTTACAGTATCTTTGGCCACGCTCATTCGTAGAGTATTATTTCAAGTTGGTGATTTTCCACCAATTTTCATTCAAAGGTTAATTTAAAAAAGTTGATTCAACTCGCTGCCAGCAGCAGAATTACATGAACAGTTACGTAGTTAACAATATTTTGAGTAAAATTTGCATTACCATTTTAAAATGGCCTAAATCTTACATAGAAAAACGGAAAGGGGGAAGTACTGTTCACTCTAATGGATAGGAGAATTATTATGTCCATAGTTAATTCCTGGTTATTTATTCAATATTATATTTTGTTTTCACATTATTATTGTTTTTGTACAATTTTATGCGCTTTTGATTTTGTTACATTTCTATGTACTTTTTAATTCTCACATGAAAAACGATTCTCAAAAAAGAGTTAAGAAGAAACGTATTATTGAATTGAAAATGAATTGGATATTAATTTTGTATTGTTATAAATTTATGTATAGACAATAATTATTAACTGTTTTATTGTTTAGAATAGATTTTCCACGACTGCAACGCCGCATTGTAAACCTCGCCTCGTCAGGTGGTGAACAAACATATTATGGTGATATGTTAAACCCACCTATAATTACGGGCCGATTGACAATTCATCAGAAGGGTACATTAAATATAAGTACCCATGCAGCTGCAAAGCAAACACATAAAGCAATAATTATTATTCTTTAGAAAACTAACGAATTACAACAACGAACAGCACCTGCTGTCGTTCTAGTACCGTTTGAAAGAGCGCCCTCTGTTGGATAAAGTGGATTAGCCTCTTAGACGGGTCCAGGCAGATATTAAAGTTGTTAAAATCTGCTGTGCATTTGTTTTGGATTGTTTACGACTAATATTATTTCCCATATCGCTCAGTAATAAGTTAGGCCCTGAGTATTGTTGGACAACATGTGACCGGGTTAAAAACAACCACCTACAATATTTATTTAATGTTTATTATCAATATAAGTTTTTTTTTAAAGGTTAATTGGAATCTAACTTATCTGAGACGACTGTGACAAGTTTATGTCAATGTCGGCGCATGTGTGCCCCTCTCGCATACATTACGCATGGGTCCGGCCGAGTACGGTTTGGGATGGGACACTCAAGATTTTGTGCTTATTGTTGTTGTGTGTGTCTCTATGTCTTATCAGATCTGGAATGAGAAGCTTGGCTTGGGAGACAGCCTCAAGAGATTAAATTTCTCAGTTCTTCCTTTTGTCTTGACCAAAAAGTGTCCTTTAGACATGTAATCGACGCATAGATGTCACAGCTCCATGTATGTGACTTGAGATGTCTGCGTGAAATAAGATTCAGACAGACAGAGAGAAAAAAAAAGACCGCGATTCGCGAAGGAGCTGTCGTGTTGTTCACAATCACAGCGACCGGTTCGCCGCGGGGCGGCTTCATGGGGCACAACACGCCGCTGCGCCCGTTATCACTCACAGCACCGACTCGCTGGAGGGAACAACACCGCGTCGGAAGCTCGGTCCAGCCAGCCATTGCAGTAAATTGACACTGAGAACGTTCCGTAAAGACAACGAAAAGGTGGATGGTTTGAGTGTGCTCTGGAGTGCAGGACATCCGAGGTTTCATTCAAAATGAGAGAGTCAAGGCGAGGTAGTGAGCAGTCGGAGCAGGGTGGGGGAATTTCACGCCGAAAGCAGGCCAAACCACGAGCAGTGAAACGTAAGTATTTTGTGGTGAATGCATTCATTATAAACAAGGAAGGAAACACTATAAACTTGTACATGTTGTAAAGTAGTATTGTATTGAACCATGGAGGAATAAATTGAACTTGTAGACGTCGCAGGCGGAGATGGTCAATGTAGCAGGATAGAGTGCGCTTGCAGTACATGCAGTGAGGAGTGTGTTGTTTTTATTGGAAAGTTGTCCCAGCATTTTAAAATGCTGGCAAAAGTAAAAATTACAGGATTTGATTTAGTCCAGTCTGCTTGGTGCAAATTAGGTAATTGTATAAAAAAAAGTCAAATGAGACAATAGAGTTAGAGATAATAGATACTAGAGTTTAATTGCTTGAATTAGTAAAAACTTCTTGTGGTATGATATGAAGTTGCCATTAATAACAATTGCAACATTTCCAGTGTTGTATGGAGGTGGGAGCACAATTTACATTGATCGTTGTGACAAATTTATTGAAAATAGTGATACTATACTACCATTAGTACCAGTCATACTATAGTCATATTTTGGAAAGTTTAAATTTCTATTGAAAGATGAAAAATGTGGTGCTGCATTTTCCCACTAATTACTACCAAAAGTGCTTCAAAATATTAAACACCAACTTATAGTATTTTTTTTATCATAATTTAATTGATTGGACAGATGCCGCATTTGAGTCTTTAATCAGACCCTATAATTAACACCATAGTGTTGCAGGGTTTTTGACAAACTGGCACAGGCTGCCTGGTAGGTCTTTTTTTCTTCTTCAACATAATGCTGATTTTATAGTAAAAAATATCAAGAACGATACAATACAAAACAAAACAAAAAAGAAAACCTGTCACAATATTTTCATTTAAGACATCGAATCCATCCACTTGACGAGGTCACATCAGCTGGTACCAACTGCGTACATGTAGCTGACTGTATTAAAGGAACACGTTGCCTTGGATCAGACGAGTTGGTCTATGAAAAGCGTTTGAAACCGTTTGTTATGGTTAGAAAGATGTTTTAAAAGTAGAATATAATGATCTGCACAAGTATCACTCAAAATTGCACGGTTTTCCGTTTACGTCGCGAACTAACACGGTCGGCCATATATGGGAGTCAAAGTTTTGACTCCCATAAATGGCCGACTGTGTTTGTCAACGAGGTAATACGAAAACCACGCAATTTCGAGGCATATTTGTGTAGATCATTGTATTCTACTTTTACAACATCTTTCTAACCATATCAATTTTATAACAAACGGTTACAGGACGCTTTTCAAAAACCAACTCGACCGATCCAAAGGCAACGTGTTCCTTTAAGAGCCACTTTCAAACGGACACCACACAAATCTCCAAGATGCCTGAAGGCATTCTTTTGAAATTTAAATTTGTTTAAAACATACTTTTATTGATTTTAATGTTAATCAACAGAGGCATTAAATATATATGAAATAGTTTCTCAGAATGCTCACAACCATTACCATGGCATTAGACCTTCTGATAAAAATAACACAATGTTTTACTTTTAAAGCAATTATACACTTTCGGAACAGAATGATAAATAAAAGTTCACATTTTTACAAATAATTTACAGGGTTTACAGAAGGTAATGGTGAAAGACTTCTCTTAAAATATTGTTCCATGAAATGCTTAACTTTTTGAGAAAACGTTAAAACAATTATCAATTCTCAATATCAAGAATTACGGATTTATTTTAAACACGTGTCATGACACGGCGAACCGTGCGATATCAAGGGTGGGTTTGTTATTTCATATGTTGTGATACACGAAGTGTGGGCCTTTGGAAAATACTGTTTACCGAAAGTGTACAATGGTTTTAAATCATATTTGAGTCGTGCTACATGTGGTGCACTGACTTAATTATTGTGCTGCCTATATTGATGTTGCATTAAATGCAACTAGTCAAGCATGTAATTCTACTTTTGAGAGGAGACCCAAATTTCATGTCAAAATCTTTTAGTCTATTGGAAATTTCTTAAAGGGGCATCGAGGCCACTTGAGGCCAAGACTAGCGCAACATCATAAAAACACCTGTCATAACCAAACGGGCTCAGACTGGCTGGTGGATTTTCTTGGCTTTTGTCAATGATGTTGATTTGTAGGCAGAAATACAAAGAAAGATACAAGGACCTTGAGCTTATCTGTCCATAGACTATATCTTTATTAAGGCAGTGGACACTATTGGTAATTACTTAAAAATAATTTTTAGCGTAAAACCTTACTTGGTAACGAGTAATGGGAAGCTGTTGATAGTATCCTGTGAGAAACGGCTCCCTCTGAAGTAACAAAGTTTTCGAGAAGAATTTTATACGAGCTTGACTTTGAGACCTAAGTATTTGAGGTCTCAAAATCAAGCACTGAAAGCACACAACTTTGTGTGACAAGGGTGTTGTTTCTTCCGTTGTAATCTCGCAACTTTGCAATCAATTGAGGGGTGTCTCCTCTTGTACCGATATATCCCCTCCCCTTTAAAATCTGTAAAAAAAGGGGATTTCCCAGAACACAATAAAAATACAAAATAAGAGCCTAAAGGGGGAGGGGTGGAGGGGGGGGGATGGTATACCATGCCACATCAAGCATCAAATTGACCTTTGTGAAGAGTCATAGCTGTAGCCAAAGTCATTATGATGCCGGAAAGGACAGTGGTCCGATTAACCATACAGAAAAGACCATGGAGTTGAACTTGGAGCTCTGGCACAATTGGTCCGTAAACCCATTGAAAGTTCAGACAAAGAAGAAGAAAGGAAGACAAAAAAAGTGGTGTTTTTTTGTAAGACGATAGGCCTATTCTGTTTGCTGCATTTTTGTTCTTTCTCTGTTCTGTAGGATGTGTGTCAGTAGTACAAGTACATGTACGCACCCTGGTAGGCTATTTGACCACAGTAAACCAACCACTGTTTGCATGTATTGCATTGTATTCATTAAATACTGACACGTACAATCAGGGGTGTAGTTTATATAAGTTTCACTCGCAAGCCTGAGGGCAACTACTTAAACCTGCGTAAAAAAAACCCAAAAAACAACCCTGTTACACAAACTGCTTACACATGTACGGGGGCGTTTGACCTTGCAGTCTAGTAATATTCCATTGCGGGCTTTATGGATGCGCAGTAAGCATTGATCAAATGGACCGGTAAAGAAAAGAGACCCTTTTTTTTGTATAGAGTCTGGGGTTGAGTACCCAGAATTCACTGCTTGTTTTTTTGTGTATCCATACCTTTGCGCATGTGTGTGCTGTATACATTCCACGAGGGAGGATTGAAATTCAGATATGGGGACATGTACTATTATAGCGCAGACCATTGTTGTAGCTGTTCAGTCGAGTTCGGAGCAAGTGGTATCTACAATGGCGGTGCTTCTCGGAAAAGAATCGCTGGGCGGGCAATCGCCGATGGGCTGGTGATCACCTGGATGACAAGGTAATAAAACTTTGTAACGTTGAATTGTGTGCGTGGCTTGGTGGTCTAAGAGAAGAGACTTGGTTTTAAAAAATCTTTTCATTCGGGATCTGATTACGCAGATTCGGATGTCATATTCGGAAAAGGCAGGGGCCCGACATGGTTGAGCGATTTTATATACGCTGACGTGTATCTGTACTTTGAACAATTAAAAAAAAAAAAGGACGCCGCCTACGCTTGCAGGCGTCAGCATCAAATTTACGTCAACATCAGATTGTTTAGTAATTGTTTAAAATTGAATCCGTGTGTTTTATGTAACAGCAATTAGTGCAATCATTATGGTTTAACACTACCGACCTGAAAAGAGGTAGTTAAATTATGCTATTATTCATCGTGCCCATGTATCTGCGAGCCTTTTGAGTCCGTTTTGATATGTGTCTTCTTGTTGACAAACTTCCAGTCCCAATGATCAATAGACTCACTAAAAGAAAATGGTTTGTTTTCAGAAATTATTCAAATCTGCAGGGCTTGTTTACCTCACCAACAATTACACATTGACAATCAATTCAGGTGTCGGGCTGCAACAAAAGATTAGTCAAATATGAGGGTAGGCCCTATTGTGTACAACAAATGGGGGAAAGGCGAGAGTGACTATTCAAATGGGGGGGGGGCAGGGGCAGGGGGAGCTTCAGTTTTCAGAAATTATTCAAATTTTGTTTAATTCACTATCAATTACACAGTGACAACCGTTTCAGGTGCAAGACAAGGTTAGTCAATTTCCCATTTAGAATAATCAAATATTTTGTGTTCAACAAATTGGGAAAAGAGACCGTGACTATTCAAATTAGGGTGGGGGGGGTGGGTGGTAGGAGGGGCTTCATTGGTTTCCCCCAAATGTCCAACATGTACAAGGACCACTGAGTGATGTCCAAGTTGAAAAACGTAGCCCACAATTGGCAGTAGGGGTGTTTCAAGCACAACAATGTCCGCAACCCCTGACTTCATTGAGCTAAAAAAAAAAAAAAAAATTAAGTTAATAAACATTAAAAAGTTTGCCTTTTGAAATGACAGAAAAGGAGAATCTATTTTTGGACGGCTAGGCACTATATTTAGACATTTTGGCAGGAGGTTATAAAACAACTTTGTGAACACTGTTTTTGTGTTGTGTTGTATAAGGGCTGTACTAGACCTAGTCCTAGCCCTAGAGCGTGCAATCAGCTGTTGGGATTTCTGCACGACTGAAGACCAACAATGCCCCTCGAAACGTTACCAAACATGAGACGGGAACAATGCTAGGCCTTGGGAAGTTCATTCCATTGTCAAACTCTCTGGGCCATAAGAACTGGAAATCTATTTTGAGCACTTTTGCCGAAGGCGTAGGATTTAAATAACCAGTTTCGTTGTCAGGAACCATCCAGCGTGACTGGGCCTTGACTGCAAATCAATCAAAAGAATTATCTTACAATAAGTCTTTTGGAGAACGGGTAATTCTAAAGAAACTTTTGTTGGTGAAAGTTGTCTTTGTCCGTATAGTCTATTTTTGGAAGATTGGGGCTATTTTGGGCTAATTTATGCAGTTGCGCTTGGGGTTATTTGGCTATATTTTGGGAGTAATTTATTGTGACAGATATTGATGCGGGTAGTTTTCAAAGGGACTCCGCTTGCATTTTAACTACTGGTATATAATTAAATTTGTTTTTAAATTTGGAAGATGAGTTCACACAGTACAATCTCACTTTGGAGGCAACATCTAGTTGGTAAAGTGTGTGTAGTAAATAAAGCTGGATACGTCTTCACTAAACGAAATAGGGTGTCGACTTTTGAAGTTGGTGAATGATTTATTAGTCCTGTAATATTAATCTGCAGACTGGAGTTCTTGCATGGTGAGTTCAGTTGTTTTTATATGGAACCTTCTGTATTTTTATATGCTTGATTTTTAGCAATTAAAGGAACATTACAGAATTGATAAGCAAAAACCACAACTAAGATCACAGAAATTTACAAAAAAAGCTTACATTACACTGTCTGATGATGGATAGTAGAATTAGAACATTCCTTGAAATATTTATGTCTGAAATGTCATATTTGATGAGAATTAAATAAAATTAAATATGAGTTTATTGCTCAGTTAGCGTTTTAGTAACAAAAAATTGTGTTTTAAATTGATGCCATGCACAGCTTGTTACGTAATAATTTTTTCCCTACTAATTTTTTGTGTGACCCTGGTGGCTGATCGATCTCAAACTTCTAAAGGTTTGTCAGTTTATGTTCAATGTAAAAAAATTGTATGGTGGATTACCTTATTTGCTCACACTGCCATAAACTGTTTTGATATCAAAAATCAATTCTGTAATGCTCGAGCTCAATCCAAATAGTGTCTAAATCCATAACTTGTACGGCTTGATCCTAAGCTCTAAAAGTGATGTGCTTTTAACAATAATAACAATAGGTTAAATAGTAACAATAATAATAACAATATTCTTATATAAAGACTTAGTCTGTACCATGGAGAAAACGCCTTGGTGCCCTTGCCCTTTCAAAGACAAAATACGATATTGGCCTGAGTACACTAACCCATTTATAAAGTAAATTCTGGTCCAGTACAAATGTTTAGCTACATGTACAACAGTCTTGTGGACCCCCCCCCAAGCCTAGCCTAGCAAAGTAAGTTCTATAACCAGAGGCTGAAAGCTACATGTAGGCCCAATTTCATAAAATTTCTGAAGTGAAGTACTAATTAGTAATAATACAAAGTTTGTGTAAAGCGCACGGATCCTAGATACTGGATTAAGGCGCTGAAGAGAATTAACAATTTAAACAGATTAATGAGCTCTGAACATTTCGGTCTTCAGCAATTATTTGAATGTCATGATTGAGTCAGACTGGTGGATTTGTGGAGGGAGTTTGTTCCGTAGGTGGGGGCCTCTAAGTAAATTGCTTACAAATGTTATGCCTAGCAGAAATGAGCAGGATACCAGTTGCAAATTGTACCCACTTTGTGGTATTTCTGCTGGTATCTTTATCCTGGTATTTAAAAGCATAATTTTGTTGTACTAAGCTTCTTTTTGTGCTTTGAAATTTGGCCAATTTTTTTAACCGCGCCTGTCACTGTCAGCATGTTGATTTGTACTTCACATGACACAGAAAGCAATGGAATAGGCCAATATAACAGCCCTAGGCTGCACATTGTACACCATGTACGTCAGGCCTAATGCTGCACAAAAGCGACGGAGGCGATTGCCTCCCATCATGCCCTTGGTTGATTCAATCAAAATTTAAAAAACTCCCCTTTACAAAGAAAAATAACAGGCATCCTTGCCCTTTCAATAATAAAGCGTAAGGTCTGCTATATAGACCTTTTTATCATGCTGCCTTCATCTTGGTCATGTTTCTCGTATGGAATAACAAAAATGAATGCTAATAATCATTTTGCAAATTGGAACCAGATTGTTTTGTTCTTCCAGCCTCGGTTTGGTAACATTGACATCAATGGGAGAAATTCAAGATGGCTGCACCATGATAAGGTCTATGCAGTCCTTATCTTTTACAATCCAGGTGTAAGGAAAAACAAAATAATATTCTTTATCCGCATTGTAATAACTGCATGAAATAAAAATAAACCTTACCCAGTAAGTATAGATTTTAAAAACCCATACCCACCCAGATTCTTGACTGGTAAAACTGATGTACATCACACTGCATGCCATGTCACTGTTTATGCACACATGGCAGCAACATTTTAATATGATTTGTCCATTTCCTGTACAGTGTTTAATGGTCTCCCTTTACCTGTCTGCCCAGACCCACAGTCCTGCCAGTTATTTCCTGAATAGTAAAAGAGTAGTACTTAAGCCACACAACGAACGTCTGTAGACTCTGATTTCCTGGGATAATTTCTCGCCCTGACATCTCCAAACTGCGATAAGTGGGGAGTTTTTTCCCCTCAGACAGAGATATGTCATCATAGTTGTAGATATTGAATCTTAGTTAACGGTAGCCGTAGGTTGGGTTAGCGGGAAGGGTGGAGGTAACCAGTGGAGGAAATGGCCTTTGTTATCAATTTGACGAAACTTGGTTTCTGTTTTGGGATTTTTTCCTCAGCTGCATTTACAGGATTTTCTGCAGAACCCTTTTTTTAATAAAGGTATTAAAAAGTCTTGAAAACTTGGGGTTTAATGGATGGCCCTTTCACACTAGGATGGCTTTACCACTGAACTACCATGTACCCTGGCAAATAAGTAACCAACCTAAGTAGGATTTGAAACTTTGCATGGTGGAGATAAGATATAGAAGAGTATGCAGTAACACCATGTAATAACAATCTCTAAATGAGTTGGGGTGGTTCTGAAAAGAACTGTTGGGTTAACTCGACGTTTCGATCAGTATGCTCTGATCGTCTTCTGGAGAATGCTGGACTCTGATGCTGCATGCTGCTTAAGTACTAGGTTGTGGATCAGCGGTGATACCGCAAACTCGTCTATAAGTAACCAACCCTGCTCTTTAGAAAGGTTCAGTGGTAAAAACCATGGGGTATTCTAGTATCGTGCAACTGAAACCCAGTAGAAGAGGGGCCTACATTAGGCGTAGACACAACCTCGCTACCATGGGCAGCGCGCCCTATCACGCTAGCTCTGCGTATGTATCTAACCCCTGGGAGGGAAACTTCGACCCGTGTATTTGATTGACTATCATATACGCGCAAAATTTGAAACGCCGTGCATCTCCAAAAAGCTCTCTATGCCGAAACAGGTGCTTACAACATTGTAAGCACCCGTTTCGGCATATAGAGCATTTGATGTACGTATTCACTTTTTATGATCACGCAACGCTGAACGCCAAGGCAAGTTTATGAATTTTATTATACACATTGCATCCAGCGTGTGCGCGACTAACGCCCAACACAGACTGGATCAACCACAGGACTAATTGTAATATCCCTTGTTTGGATATTTTGGAGTTACACATCCAGGGGTTATGATCGAGCAAGGCATGCTGGGAAAAATTGGCGCGGTGAGATCGATCACCCCTGGGAACGAGGTTGGTGTTGACAGTGCAAAAGCACATCAGGGTAACTGTGGGGTATAACAAAAACGCAGCTGGGTCGGGTGGGGGGGGGGGCGTAGAGAAAGGTAAAAAGGGTAATGTAAAGTGCAGGGTCGTTGCAGCTGTCTGTCTGGTACAATGTATTTTTCAATATAACAAAACTGTGCGATGAAACGTGTGCATGATAAAAGTTGTCCAAGGCCCACACTTCGTGTATCACAACTTATATATAAAATAACAATCCTGTGGAAATTTAGGCTCAATCGGACATCGGAGCCGGGAGAAAATAACGGGAAAACCCACTCCTGTTTTCTCGGGTTTCGCCGTGACATGACATGTGTTTATAACAAATACGTAATTCTCGCTAACGAGAATTTATATTGTTTTACCGTTTTATCAAAAAGTAAAGCATTTCATGAACTAATATTTCAAGAGAAGTCTTTCACCATTACCTTCTGTAAGCCCTGTAAATTATTCATAAATCTGTGAACTTTTTCTTTTTCTGTACCGAAAGGGTCCAATGGCTTTAATACAATTCCAGTCTAGTCTCTGACACTGAACCTGTACACTTCCCCCTCCTCCCCCGCTCATTGCTGAAAGCAACCATTGTATTCATTATTTGTTATTCGCATCGCTGTTAAAGGCAGTGGATACTATTGGTAATTACTCAAAATAATTACTAGCATAAAACCTTACTTGGTAACGAGTAATGGGGAGAAGTTGATGGTATAAATCATTGTGAGAAACGGCACCCTCTGAAGTGCCATAGTTTTTGAGAAAGAAGTAATTTTCTATGAATTTGATTTTGAGACCTCAGATTAACATGTAGAACTTGAGGTCTCGAAATCAACCATCTAAACGCACACAACTTCGTGAGACAAGGGTGTTTTTTTTCATCTTCGTTACTATCTTACACATTCGATGACTGATTGAGCTTAAATTTTCACAGGTTTGTTATTTTATGCATATGTTGAGATACACCAACTGTGAAGGCTAGTCTTTGACAATTACCAATAGTGTCCACTGCCTTTAAACAACTGTGTCAAGTACCCGAACATTCTGTTAAAGGCCCGGGGCGAACTTTTGGTGACTTCTGCACCAGTTTATAACAAAGAACTTACTTGGTAAAGAGCATGCCGTTTATAACAATAACTTTGTTAGAGCTAATAATGTAGTTTTAGAGAAAGGCAATTTTTCATCCTAAAATTTGATTTTGAGAAAGGCTTCAGGCATATGAATACAGAGGAGTTATTGTTGCCAGTTAGCTGATCCAGTCTGTACTATTAAAGAGACTCTAGTCTCTGTTAGGCCCCCCCCCCCAAAAAAAAAAAATACCAGTTGATTATTTTGTGGTGACGCACCCTTTTTTTACTATTATTTTGTTATTTTCAATTTTTCAACAATAAGTTAAACATTTGTTTTTATTAAAAAAAAAAAAACCCAAAAACCCCAACCTTTCAAAAGGACTGGCCTAGGGACTTTTCTGAATCCCTAAATGGCATGATGGGAATCCCTAAATGAATTCGTAAATGAATCCCTAAATGATAGGAATCCCTAAATGAATTTTCTGAATCTCTGTTAGGCATGATGCCTAACAGCGAATCTTTTTAGTGTACTATTCTAATCTGACCCTGTTAACAAATAGCTATAAAGTGAGTTTGCAGTGGGTTCAAATGGAAGAATTAGCGGCTCGTTTGTTTGATTAGCGGGCACCATGGAGAAAAAAGGGACCTCTTTCTCTTTTTGGAAAAATCCAGACGACCAACTGGTATATTTTTTTAATTTGGCCTAAGTTGATACTGAACTTCACCCTCCTCATTGGTTCATTGGTGAAATCCAACCTTTGTATTATTTATGTGTTATTTGCAATGCCATTAAACCACTATTAAAGCTGTTAGAAACAACCCCCTTTGAAGTAATGTTGTTTCAGAGAAAATGAGGTAATTATTCTTCCCAAAATGTTGATTCTGAGAAAGGTTTCAGGCGTTAAGCACAGAAGTCTGTGCAGCAAGAATTTTTCCTTTCACTATTTTCTTGGAGCTTTGATGACCAATACCGTATTTTCCTGCGGATAAGACGCTCGGCGGACAAGGCGCAGGACGCTAAAATGACCAAAAAAAATTCAAACGTCAGCAGACAAGGCGCACCGCCGCACAAGGCGCACGTTTAACCGCACATAAAAGAACACCTAGCGCCACCCGGTGTCGATACATTGACTTAAAGACGTAATTTGTTGCCTTTGAGAACCTACGTATACCGACCTTTATCCAATCAGCCAACGCTGTATATTGTTAATAACATAAAGTTCGGCCCAATCAGCGGGCAGAAACCATGGTCCACGCACTGTCTGAAGTTAATTTTATTTGCAACGTGAACACAATGCCTCCCTGGACATCCGACGTCCCGCAACGAGGATCTTTGCTAATACAGATACATTGCAACGACAGACGGACGTAGCGTGTTTGTAGTAATGTATCGTACGGCCAGGATGTCGCTGCTTGCACATTAATATGCACATGTACACTGTGCATTGCGCTGCTCAATCTCGAGATTGCACAACAGATGTTGCAGACACGTGGGCACCGTATTGAGCGATGTTCGCCGACGGGTTGCGCTACACCCTCGCATTTGCGCTGCCTGGAAATGCGCCAAAATTCACACGTGACTGTGCGGATCCAAAGCATGCCCAGACATAGCCTGACCGTATACATACGCGGTCAAATTCCATTGCGGACTTGAGAGCAGTGACTATTTGGGCATCTATGTCACTGCACGTTCAGTGTATCCAATGGGAATCACTGGATCTAGCGGCAGGGACCCGTCTTTATCCTTGCGGATAAAGACAGGGGCCCAGTCTAGCCCAGACACGTCGAGTCTTGTCTCAATGCGTTTATTGCTCGTTCGCGTAATTTTTACAAATAGAGGGCGTTTAACCTCACGCTATTACATCGTTCCAAAACGCCCTCTAGCGTTCAACTTTTCTTGTATTTATTGTCACACGCACAGTAACAACGACTATAGGCGTGATATTTGCTTTTGTGTTGCGTGTTATAGCCCTCGGAACGGTTGCGTTTTGGGGCTAATTTCCTGTGTCATTTTGAGAGATTTTCGAGTCTGAACTTGGACATCGTTGATTTTACAGGCAAGTTTCATGCAAGGGCAACCATCATTTTCACAACCATTCCTACCCGAAGTTTTGAAGCAATAAAATAGTTCAATAAAATAAATTCTTCCCTAATTTTTTTGGGCTAGTGTTGTATTATTTTATTTGGCATTCCAAACAAATACAAATCATATCCTAGTTCTCATAATACTTTTTAAAAGCAAACGTCAAAAAAGAGGCAATAAATATTCAGCCTAAAGCACACTTCAGAGATCGTTGTTCTCTACAATAAAAACCCTCAAAATTTACTACACAATAGCGGTTGGGTGAATGACGTGTGAATGAAGTTATTGACTGTTAATCGTTTTCGGAACGAATACACGGCCACACAGAAAAACGTTTGTACGCCGCCGACGTGTGTTCCGAAAGCTAGACGCATTGCGGCATTAATGGAATGAAAGAACGGTCATGGGGAATAAACACGTTGCAGCATTGTTGGAATAATCGGACCGTCTGGGGGATTGCGGCATTGTTCGAACAAAAATACGGTCTCAGTGTCTGAATAGCCTTGTTCGACCGCATTATGGAGTAAGGATTCTTCACACAAAGATCGTTGATTTGAACTGGACATGTAGGTATTTTTTATTTCACGCAGTGATCATCAAAAAAAAAATCAATCGTCAGCAGACAAGGCGCACCGAAAGATAAGACGCATCGATGTTTTTGGGGTCAAAAAAGTCAGATAAGACGCGTCTTATCCGCAGGAAAATACGGTAAGTTTCCATAGGTTTGTTATGTATTATGTTGGGATAGTGAGGAAACTACTGGTCTTTAACAATAACCAAAAGTGTACCTCCCTTTAACTAGGCACAATAATGTGTGCACAATTGTGTTGTATTTTTTTTTACAAAGAAACCTCTTAGCCAGACATTATGTACACATTGGGTGGAAAAACATTGTAAAAGATTGATATGCATCGATAATTGTGTGATAGGTTCCGTGATGTTTTGTTTGAACATTGCACAAGGTTGCTGATTGGTGAGACTGTTTGTAAAATTACCGCAAAATGGAAATAATTGATTTTTCCCCCTTCAAATTATGAGTTATAGTTCATGTTGGTTGTGATCGTTACTATCGGCTCAAAATCACAAATCTTGTGAACACAAAATCTTGCTAAGCACAGAGAAATCTTGCTAAGCACATAGAAATCTTGTCTTCGGTAGCAAGATTGGGTTACCAGTCAATATTCTATTAAGTTTATACCTTGTTGTCACTGGTGCTCTACTCATCATTTTGCTTAGTAAAGAAACCTGCAAAGCAGTATTTTGCTGCTATACAGCTTTGTGAAACTGGAACCGGGCCGAATGTTAAATTTACTAGACTCAGACGGGTGGTCCAGTGTGTGTTTAGAGCCTTGCCCATGTTGGTAGAAATGCAACTTAAAAGTCACTTACGGTGAAAGAGTAAAAATTTCACTCTCTTTTTGTAATACCAAGTGTCTTTGGAAAGTGCAAGTCAGTCGTTGTCACCCTTTTTGGGGGAAACTGGAATGAACTTCACTCTAAATCGAGTTGATTAGTATTACCCGTCTTTCACTCTTAAATGAGTTGTCCGCCAATGGCTCTTTGCAAGAGTGGTATGGAGGACAAAACGAGTAGTTTTTCATCCTTTTACATTTAAGAAAGTGGACATGAGCGGTCCTTTCTCTATGATAAAACACAGCCGCACCTTACAGGACAGTCCTGTACTAAAGTTTTCTCTAATGCGATAGATGACTCCAAGTGCAGTATGGTTTTGATTCTCATTTATGCGCCAGGAAGGAAACCTTGTGTATTAATTTCCTCCATGACACTTGCGACTGGTCCACAGAGGGAGCCACCTGCAAGGGGGGGGGGGGGAGGTGGGAGGTTTCAAATGCAGCTCAGACCCAGGGCGTGTCTCTCCCTGCTACATACGCACATGCACAGATTGGGTGTGATGTCAACACTGGGGTGTCGCCAGACTGTGTTGTAGGTAGTGGAGCTTTGCTCAACCGGATATGGGGTAAAGTAGCTTTTCAAGCTGTGGAGTGGTGTAAAAATTTAATCCGTGCTTAACTTGAAAAAGAGTAATTCAGGGAACGATTTCGTCTAGCAATTTTGCATAGCGAAAAATGTAGGAAAAGATTTTTTTTAATTTTGCCCACTGAATGCCAGTATTGGTTAGCAAATTGTGATTTTTGAGCAGCTACTGATGCATTTTGTGCAGCATTTTCCTCTGCTATACAGGGGAAATCGTTCACTAGGTATACGTGTATTTTGAGATTGCACCCCAAGTGCCCTGATAGCCCTATAAGCTTAACGTAGTGTTACACCCTTTGGGGTAACATTTTGGTTTCGAAAAACCTTTTGTCGAAACTGTGTCAGGAAAACAGAGTATTCATGAGGTACACAATAAAAAGAAAGAAAGAAGAATGCAAAGATTCATATTACTTATTAGTGATGGCCTTGTCTGTGAATCTTCTACTGAGAGTGGGCTTGATTTCAATAACTGTTTGAACAGCTAAGTAGAGAGCTGGGTTTTCTTTCCGTACGCTCTGCCCCCCTATCCTATCTCCGAACTGAATCTGTTTATCTTTGAGATGGCGTTTTTGTTAAAGGCAGTGGACACTATTGGTAATTACTCAAAAACATTATTAGCATAAAACCTTACTTGGTAACAAGTAATGGGGAGAGGTTGATAGTATAAAACATTGTGAGAAACAGCTCCCTCTGAAGTGACGTAGTTGTCAAGAAAGAGGTAATTTTCCACGAATTTGATTTTGATACCTCAAGTTTAGAATTTGAGGTCTCGAAATCAAGCATAATGAAAGCACACAACTTCATGTGACATGGGTTTTTATTTTCTTTCATAGTTATCTCGCAACTTCGACAATCAATCGAGCTCAAATTTTCACAGGTTTGTTATTTTATGCATATGTTGAGATACAGCAAGTTAGAAGACTGGTCTTTGACAATTACCAATAGTGTCCACTGGCTTTAATCTTAGATTTACAGTTTGATGACATTGGTTCAAGTAAAAAAACAAGGGGAAAAAAGGGATTGCCAGACTTTTATTTAAAAAAAGGAAGGTTTGATGTGCATACACTGTATATAAGGTGAGCTTGATGGTAGGATTACAAAAAAAACACTCTTCTTGCATAAGTAACGCTTTTTTTTCTTTTCCATTTCTCCCTTCATGGAAATTTACAGACGCTGACATTTTTGTTGCAAGTAGTGCACATTACAACAATAATTTTCATTGTTAATTACTATGATTTGGCTCTCCCTACTGACTAGCACTATTTACCTTGACCCACTATGACAAAAGACTATTAATTGTACACAAAAGGGAATTAGGGTGGAGTTTTGTTCAGTTTCTAGAAAATCCCTGCCCACACATCTCCCCCAATGGAAACACATGCCAGTTTTCAAGGGCATGTATTAGGCCTATGTAACAATAGAGAGAGAATAGGCAGAAGGAAGTAATGCCCCATTTTTCTTGCCAAGGTACATTAACTTCCAAGCTAAAGTTAACGATAGACAAGTTATGGGTTATCTTTGTGTGTGTTTTTGTGATTGATAAAGTAACAAAAAAAGCTGTCCACTTGTTAGATTTTGGATGGCCAGGAGAGCTGGACTTATTACCAAGCTCGACAGACAATGACGCACGCTTTGCCAGTGTGACCAAGACCCATGTATTTTTAGACAAAGACAAAGATTCTACTCTCTGTCGGAGATGTGTGCATCTGCTCCCAGTGACTGTCCAGATTTGTAGTATTTTTTCCCTTTTCGGAGCTGTAGTGCGTCAAATTATTTCCTGGGCCGCCGATAGATTAAGACTCCTATTCCTCTAGGTCAGAAAACTGTCTGGGCTTTTGGTAGCGGGTAGACGCTCACGTGTACATGTGGTCTTGGGGGTCTTATTGCAGGAACGTATACGATTGCTCATTTTTGGGGGGATACAAGAAGGAGGGCATCCTCACACCCTACACTGACTTCTAAAAGGTGCACTGGTCCTGGTTTTATTTTGTTACCAGTTCACATCCACGGAGCAAGGCTCGTCTGGCCCAGTGAGGTCGTTGGATTGGCAGCGGTGAAGTGTAAGTACAAAAAGCCAGGCGGTAGATTTTGTTGTACGGCTGCGCCCAATTTTAAAAAGGTTTGAAGCAAATTGTTCTGCTGAGCGAAAAATGGCAAGGACTCCAGTCACAAATAGTATACCTTACATTGTATATTGGCTGGTAACCTGTTTCCGCTGAGCAAGGTCTTTCTGTGCTAAGCAACTTGCTCTGCTTCAAAGCTTTTGGAAATTGATCCTTTGGCAAACAAATATTTACGCTTACTTTAGCAGAAAAGTGTGCGTCAACAAAAATAGTTATAAGTGGTTTCGTCATAAAAAAAAATTATGACATGGTGTGCAGGGCTTGAATATTTACATTGGACCACAGGTCACTAGTTTTTTTAGGCCAGTAAACTTTTGACTGAAGTCCAGCTGTTTTTTAGTTTTTTTATACTTAATAATAACAATAATAATTACTATATTTATAACGCACCTTTTTCCAAAGGACACAAAGGGCCAAGTATTTACCAAAGGTGAGTGGGATGAAGTTGAATTATCATATGAGACCTAATACTTTAAAGGGTGGCTGCAGTGTTTTTTTAAATAATTTAAACGATTAAACATGACTTTTTAAACCTGAAATATTTTTTTATATTTTTTATTAAATGCGCAAGTATTTTAAAAACGGTTTTCAAGAGATTAGGGGAACCCACCCCGCCCCTAAAAGGGAGCCTTCATGTGACGTCATGTCGGGAACCTGAGCCGTCGGGGCCCCCTGGCTGTGTGCATATAGAGACGTGTGCACTGTGTGGCCTGGTACCTAGGTGCGTGTAGTTAGGGACCAGACTCTTTTTGCCGATGATATGTTTGAATTCTCGACGTGACGCCGATGGTAGGGGGGCGGTAACAATCCAATTACGCAAGTGAGATATGTCGGGGAAAAACAAAACACATTTTATTGATGTTCAATACATATATCAGAATTAAATGACAGCAAAATTAACGGTTTTATTATTTATCCACTGCAACATCCCTTTAACAAGGTGGTGTGGCGCAACATGCTGCCAATCCAACCAGGAACACCGAGGCATACCTCTTCTCTTTTTGAAAAGTGCATTGGGTTCTATTAAGTGCATTACACAATACACGGGACCAACTGTTTTACATCCCATCCACAGGATGAAGCAATGGTGAAGTGTCTTGCTTAAGGACAAAAGTAACATGACTGGGATTCAAACCCACACTGATCAGAAACACCTGAGTTTGAATTCGGTGCTCTTAACCGCTCGTCCACGACACTTCCACAATATCTACATGTAGCTACGTATGTATTACAACTAGAGCGAAGGAATTGTCACTTCAACTATTAAACTTTGTGTGTGGATTGGTCTTGGCCGCCCCTCCCCCAGAGGCATTGTAATGGGGCCACCTAAGTCAAAATGTCAAACACCAGACTGGCTAGCTGGGCATTAGTGTTCTTCTTTAACCTGTTTTTTAGTTTTTTTCAAGTAGAGACTGGTATAGAATATCAATAATTATACTGTAGCAATATTTTCCAAATGTAACTCGACTGTGTTTCTGTGGTGATGCCTCTTGAAAAGTGCATTGCACCGAAGGTTGCCTGTTCATACAAGTGGGGGAAAAAGTCACAAAATGTCACAAGCAGATAAGGACCGTCTCAAGTTTCAACTTATTTTGCAGTAATTCTATCCCCTAGAGTTTGGTAATGTAGGGAGAAGCTCTTTCCGAGCTCCTCCTCGATCAAGAAAACCCAGCAAAATCTGACTCTTGTTGACCCTCTTTGTCTGGTACCCTGTACATTAAAGCCTACTTGTACACAGGTACAAAAGGGGACAGACTTTTTTTTTCAAGGCTCAATTTGATTTTGATATAAATTGTAGAGCATGTCCCAATTTCATAAAGCTTGTAAGGCACAAAAGCAAATTTACTTTCAGAGCATTTTTACTATGTATAACATCTTGGCTTCCTCTTGTGATGAAGCAATTGTAGGGCCTTGAATTATAGAGAGGTCATGACCTTGTTGCCCTGCTCTTGGCCTTGGTGCCCCTTTAGTGTTTCACATAGCATACAAGTAGACTTGAAGATGCCCTTTGCAAAATGAAAATGGCCTTGCCACCTTGCCCACTCAAAAAAAAAAAAGAGAAAAAAAAAGGAGGCGGCCTCTCCAACATTTACTAATTCAATTTTGTTTTATTGGTACAAAAGGGGGGATCATGTCGGCTCAGTTGGTTGTTAACAACGGTTCGTATTCCACCATAGACTGGTGCCTTGCATTTGGGTTGAGTTTTATTGAGTAACAACATTGTAGGGATGTGATTTTTTTTAAACCTAATCCCTAAAAAAAAAAGCCTTTTAGTTTGAAATTTTGTATTTATTATATTTTATAACTTTGATCAAGTTCATAAGAACATGAAGACTAAAGCATATGGAAAACCCCTGATTGCAGAGTGGGGCTTTTAAGGCAGTGGACACTATTTGTAATTACTCAAAATAATTATGAGCATAAAACCTTAATTGGTAAAGAGTAATGGGGAGCTCTTGATAATATAACAACATTGAGTAAATGGCCCGCTCTTAAGTGACGTAGTTTTTGAGAAAGGAGTCATTTTCGACGAACTTGATTTTGAGACCTCAGATTTAGAATTTGAGGTCTCGAAATCAAGCATCAGAAAGCACATAACTTCGTGTAACAAGGGTGTTTTTCTTTTATTTGTTATCTCGCAACTTCGATGACCGATTGAGCTCAAATTTTCACAGGTTTGTTATTTCATGCATATAAATGTTGAGATACAGCAAGTGAGAAGACTGGTCGTTGACAATTACCAGGGTCCAGGGTCTTTAAAGCATAATGGAACACCCCGGAGTGCAGAGTATGGCTTTTGAAAACAAAGATATGTACGGTAGTCTTCGTAACAGCAAGTTTTCAGGCTCGCAAGCTTTTACGCTTAAGGCCCGGTCCCACTGCAGCGATAACGAGAACGATAACGATAACAACGCACAGAGAACACATTGAGTTGGTTGAATTGCTCTACGCAGAATATGCACACGCTCATTCAACAAATATAATGCGTTCTCTTTGCGTCGTTATCGTTATCGTTCTCTTTATCGCTGCAGTGGGACCGGGCCTTTACAGTCATAGTTAGTTCAGTTTTTGTCCCACCCTGTCGACACATCCCTGAAACTGAACATTTCCTTTTCATCATATTACTGCATGCACTGTTGGATGCGTAATGCAACAATGCTCTATTATTTGGTTTCACACATTTAACATTGATGTGTGCAAAGCGATGTATGTTTGGTATACTTTCTTCGAGTCATGTGAAAAAAAAAAACACCTCACAGGCATTATTACTCTATTATTTGGTTTCACACATTTAACATTGATGTGTGCAAAGCGATGTATGTTTGGTATACTTTCTTCGAGTCATGTGAAAAAAAAAAACACCTCACAGGCATTATTACTCGAGCGAGATTCGCACCCATAACAAAAGTCTGTTTTATATATGTATGTATCTTAGTTCATTCATGAGAGAATCGGTTTCAGGGACCAAGTCTCAAGAAGAAATTTGCCATGATTTGTAAACCATGATTTGTAGAAGAAATATGCCATGATTTGAAATCATAAAAGGATTTGTTGTTCAGAAGGAAATGCATTTTTTTAAAAACAGTATTTTAAAAGCTCAAATCCGAGTGGAAAACTACACTTATCTCTGTTGATGCCATAAAACATACACTGTAGTTCAAATTCGCTCTTCTTTCACACTGCTTGATATTTGTTTTTTTGTTGCCTACTTACAAAGTGAAACTCCCTACACAGTTAAAAGAACCTCAACCCACCTCCCAAGCAGGGTATGGTTTGACATCGATCCCATGTTCTATACATGGATCAATGCTAAATTGAAATGTTGAAGTCTGAAAAGATTGATCAATCTGACACAGATCGGACCCATTTCCAACACACAGATTTGTCTTTTTCTGAAAGGCCTTTTACTATGTCATTTTTTTCTCATTTGAATAAGATTATGCAATTGGTGGACTTCTAAGCCCAATTTTATAGACTTGATAGAGCGGCTTAAGTACAACAAATTAGCTTAGACCAATAAAATGTTGCTTACCAGAATAAAATGTTGTCTTTCAGCCAAACTACCATGTCACATGTACAATTTGTGACTGGTATCCTGCTTATTTCTGCTGAACAGAAACCACCCCCCCCCCCCAAAAAAAAAAAAAAAAAAAAATGCTTATAAGAAGCTCTACATGTATGAAATTAAACACAGGTTGTTTGACTCTTGCAAGCGAACTGACAGTTTTTGTTGTGTGCCTGGAAGAGGGGCATAAAGGCTCTATGCCATTCGTCCAGGCTGGTACATTTTGTCCATGTAAAAGAAAGCACAAATAGCTTTGAGAAAAAAAAGGACATAACTGTTACATTTGTCTTGCTAGGATTGCCCCAAAGGCATGTTTTCCCATTCCCATGCAGAATATTAACCTTCAAATAATGACTTATGAATGGCAGAAAATCGATCAAACTTTCATGCTAGGCCTTCTTGAAACTCAATTTTGCACATTAATTTATTAAAACCCTTTCTCCTGTACATGCATTTGTTGTGAATATCCTTCCGGGCGCTCAAACAATTTCTATACCTTGACAGAGCATGGGGTACATGTAGCTTCAACACCATCCATCTCTGAACTTCTCCAGGGATTTGGAATTCACAAAGAGATTTGGCTACATACATGTATCTAAGCAATAATGTTCCAGTCTTCATTTGATCCATGGGTCGTATTTTTTTTTTTTTGTGACAAACAGAAAAACAATCCCTTTGAGGGATACATGAATTGTCATCTTTTTATCTTTTTTTGATGTGTGTGAGAAATCGAGTAGTTAACCAAGCTGCCATGATGGAAGTTTGTCCTTAATGTCAGACGATTCCCTTGGTGTTTTTTCTTGACTGATCATATTGAAAGAGTCCCAAAGTCTGTCGTCCGTTTATGAATGTTGCATCCAGAGATGTACAGTTTGTTTCCCGCAGTAACCTTGCTCAAACGGGGATGAATTTGACTTTCTTGTGAAAATACGGTGACAGTTTGTTGCTGTTTGCTTAGGAAAGGTCTTGGGTTTGAATCAATCCAATGGATTCCCACATGAGGGTTTCGCTTGTGCTTTTGGGAAAGTACCCAGTGCAGTGCTTAGTACACATCGATGAAGGGTAGAAACAAAAAATAAAAACAAAACCCCTAAACAGAAAGGCTCGTTGTATTCCAGATACTCAATGTGGCATTGACCAAACCAAAAAATCAACAATTTGCAAGGCCTACTTTGTAAAGCTGTTAATACTGCTCAGCAATCTTGTTTAACCACCTCCATGGTTTAAAGCCATTATACACTTTCGGTACAGAAAAAAAAAAGAAAAAAGGTTCACAGATTTACAAATAATTTACAGGGTTTACAGAAGGTAATGGTGAAAGACTTCTCTTGAAACATTGTTCCATGAAATGCTTTACTTTTTGACAAAACATTAAAACAATATCAATTCTCAATAGCGAGAATTACAGATTTATTTTAAACACATGTCATGACACGGCGAAACGCGCAGAAACAAGTGTGGGTTATCCCGTTATTTTCTCCCGACTCCGATGACTGTTTGAGCTTAAATTTTCACAGGTTTGTTATTTTATATATAAGTTGTGATACACGAAGTGTGGGACTTGGACAATACTGTTAACTAAAAGTGTATAATGGCTTTAACTGAGAAGAATTTTGTGTAAATTTGGCTGCTTACCTGTTTCTGCTAACCAAGATTTGTATGTGGTTTGAAACAAAATTGTGCTTACCCGCACACAGGCTTTAAATTAAATCTGATTCGGGCCTAGTTTTGAATGATTACCTTGAGATGTAGAAGTTGGTTAATTATTAAAGGGAAGGTACACTATTGGTAACTGTCAAAGACCAGTGTTTTCACTTGATGTATCTCAACATATGCATAAAATAACAAATCTGTGAAAATTTGAGCTCAATTAGTCATCAGAGTCGGGAGAAAATGATGAAAGAAAAAACACCCTTGTTGGACGAATTTGTGTGCTTTCAGATAGGAATAAAAGACCTCAGCTAGAAGTATTTTATTATGTGAGTGAGAAATAACATCTATTTCAAAATCTATGCTACTTCAGAGGGAGCCATTTCTCACAATGTTTTATACGATCAACAGCTCTCAAATGCTTGTTGTTACAAAGTCAGTTTTTAAGTTAGTATTTGTTTTGAGTTATTACCAAATGTGTACATGTGTACCTTCCCTTTAAAGCCATTGGACCCTTTCTGTAAACAGTGTTGTCCAAGGCCCACACTTTGTGTACCACAACTTCTATATCAGATAACAAACCTGTGAAAATTTAGGCTCAATCGGTCATCGGAGTCGAGTCGGGAGAAAACAACGGAAAAACCCACCCTTGTTTCCGCGCGTTTCGCCGTGTCATGACATGTGTTTAAAATAAATCCGTAATTCTCGTTAACGAGAATTTATATTGTTTTACCAAAAAGTAAAGCATTTCATGGACTAATATTTCAAGAGAAGTCTTTCACCATTACCTTCTGTAAACCCTGTAAATTATTTGTAAATCTGTGAACTTTTTTTTTTCTTTCCGTACCGAAAGGGTCCAATGGCTTTAAGAGCAAATCTCAATGTGTATGAGAAAATTATGTCGAGAGAAAACAAATTTATACGTACAGAGTATTAAAATACTACAGAACAATCCAATACAGAAGACAAAATATTCAAATACAAATACAAAATACTCAAAGACTACAGAATATCAAAATCTAGGACTCAAAGAACTGTACAGAATACAGAATATCCAAAAACAGAATACTCAAATCCTACAGAATATTTGTGTAGTCAATACAATGTGAGTAAACTGTGGAATCGCCCGGAGTAACGTAAAGTGGATGTGTTGTGTAACGGGGCGACACAACAACATCGCCATAGTGATCAATTTCAGAATGCACATAGAGAATATGTTCTCAGTGCATTCGGAGAGTACACATGTGTACAGCTTAACATATCAAAACTCCTAACTCTTTCCCCCAATGTTTGCTTCTCAAACTCCTTTTTTGCAGGGGTTGCTGTTCCCAAGAACCCTCAGCTTGGCCTTCCATCTCGTTTGTGTGGTAATCATGGCCGATAGGCAGACACATTCACTGATCCCTCCCTAGGGGGCCCAAAGCTAGGCCAAAGCTCTCCTACGCAGAGTCACCTGGCCCCCGCCATTGCACCGTCTCTCTCTCTCTCTCTCATACCGTTCACCCCCTCGAATTGGAAAATCTGGCTGTTTTCTTGTCTCCTTTTCCATCCACCGCTGTCACATCTGCACAGCAGATTTCCCAGGCCTGAAAATGTAATTTTAGTTGTTTGCTTCAGGCTTCGCCGGGCCCCCCTGGGGAGAAGCCCGGCCTCCCCCAGGAGCCTCTTAGCCAGTGCCGAGCGAAGGTTATAATGCAGTCTGTATCACTCAGACCTGGGCTTTCAGATCCAAGCCAGTCAACAGCCAGCGACTGTGCCTCCCCTGGGAGAGGCATGAATACTGTAGCTCCAATTTTCAATCATTTCTGGCCAAGTCCCAGCGGAGACCTAAATGTAATTTGCCACCATCAGCAGGATATAAGCCAGGTCCATTTCCATTTGCTAGTGGTCCACGGGGAACCTCGCCGGGCCCAGTTGCAGCCGCAATTGTCTTCTTTATCTCAGAATCCTACGCTCCCCGGGGTCCCATGCTGGTTCAGCCTGCAATTTCGCAAGCTCCGTCGCCCCACTGGTCTCCTCTTCCTTGCCAATCTGATTGCCTCGCTGGGTCCTGTGGGATTCGGCCTCTTCGTCATTGTGGCCTACTTCACTGGTGACCCATCTCCCCTTGGGCAAGTGATCCACCATAGCCAATACAAGGACTGGGGCCCCGCTATACCTAGAGAAACAGTGTACTGGGCACGGCCCCAATTTAATTTCATAGTAAAAAATAAACCCCATAAAGCACTTCTGCATAATAATGCAAATGAACATGTACTGTATTCACATAACCTAATATGCATATTTCTAGGCTGCTGAGTTTAAACCTCTAAAGACAAGTCGGTAACATCCGCCTTTAGTAGACAGATCATATATTCCCGATGATTGCGCTGTGCTCCCATTTCATAACAATCCAACAGAGACTAAATTCACATTTTTTGTTCTCCAAAATATATATTTTCCATATGTTTCAAAACAACACAAAATTCATGTTTCTCACAACCAGGCAGTCACCATCAATGATACTGTAAATGCATGGCGATGTTTTTGTTACAGCCTAATTTTATTTTAAGGGCACTTTTTCAAATGCATCTTTTGCCACTCAAAGAGAAATGGACAGCAACATTTTCCCAAGCAAGACTTGGCTCCTTGCCACGCCCAAGCACTCAAAGACACTGTCCGTGCAGACTTGGTGTGTTGATCGCCCACTTGCGCAGCCTTGTGGCTGGGCAGCCTTGTGCCTTGCTGCAGTGTATAATCTCACTAAGTCCACCTGAGAAGGATGCTGTTACCAAACAGCTTGACCTATCTAGGGATGTCCACCATGGGACGCCTTCTCTACATATTGGTCAAATCCAATAATGGAGTGTCTGTTTCACTCGCTGATTAGCATATTGATGTAATTGTCTAAAGGCAACTTTTTCTTGTAAAATTCTATAGGAGAAACTTTCCAATTATATAAAGTGGAGTCACAGTTTGCTGGGGAAAGAACACAACTTGGTGTAATTTTTGCCCCCTAAACTGATTTTTTATATATTTTTAATTTCAGATAACTTCTTCCTGTTATTTATATGCAGACTTAAGACCAAATGGCCAATAAATAAAGTGGAATCACAGTTTGCTAGGGAAAGAAGACAAGTAAAATGCAGACTTTATGAACAACTTTCCATTGTATGAAATTCAGCCTATAATGGTGGTACAGTGAACAGATGTAAGCAAACATCCCAGTTTTCTGTGAAAAGAAGACAACATTATGTAATTTTGATTAAAAAAGTTTTTCCACTCACTGATTAGCATGTTATTGTTATGATATAATTGACAAAAGGCAACTTTGCTTGTCCAAAGCAGATTTTTTGAAATAAGATTATTAACCCAATTCATAGCTCTTATTAGCGCTAGTCTTCTTCTAAGCGGGCGCGCGTAATCCATTTCTAAGCGCGCGCGTGCGCACACACAGCCCACGCGCAACAGACTCTTCACAAAGTTTCTGAAAAAATATTTAAAACCTCAAATTTCAATTGTCAAAGTGTCTGTAATTTTACTTTGTTAACGATTTTTTGCAGGGTCTCTGCCGTGCGCTAAAGGCCCTCGCCTTCCGCTCGGGCCTTTATCACATGGCAATTCGACCCTGCCGGCTTTAAACGGCCATGTAAGAACTCGTAGCTACCCTGTTATTCCCTTATTAAAAGAACAGAACCACCTGTTTCAGTTTGGCAACTGCCAACTTTTTTATCAGGAGAAATGGTGTGGAACATGGACAAAGGAAACATTTGCATTTGTTTGTTGTTAATGAAGGTGCAATATAGCACTCCGCACTATGATGCCACTTTAGCTCAAAACACCAGGGCCCTCTATTCATAAAACTTGCAAGCATAACAAACTTGATTAGCAAAACAATATTACTAGTCAAAATACCATACATTTACCATAGCTGTGATTGGTACCCAACTAACATCTCGCTTATCAAAGAAATTTACCAAGCAGTATTTTCTGCTTAACAGCTTTATGAAACTGGGCCTGGGGCTCAATTTCATTTAGCCTGCAGAAAGCACAAAAGCTTTGGTAGCACAGAACAATCTAACTTGCTTAAAACAGAAACTGGTTACCAGCAACACAATTCCATGAAGTTTGCATTGTTACAACTGGTGCCCCACTCATAATACGCTTAGCAGTCAAATTTGCTAAGCAGCATTTTCTGCTTAACAGCTTTATGAAATTTAGTGGACCCTGGATATCAGACCAACTTTCCACCGCTTGCGTGAACACCCTGACGCACCAGACTGTATTTGTCAGGTACTTAGTACATGTAGTTGTACAGTACAGACGAGTAAACATAAAGCTTTGACATCTACACGCTGGTACAATAGTGAAATTTAACACCTTATCTGAGATTGGGGTACTGCGCTGTTATTTTTAATAGCCTTAGTGTGAAGTGCTATTAGTTGCATATATTTATTGTATTATATTTGCTTAATGTACACTGCTACTGCTTTGAAAGGTGGTTGATAACATTAAATAATTTAACATTTTGTAATTTTTTAAATTGAGAAACACATGTAGGGACACATTATTTGATTTATGGAAGTGAAAACTCAATCTTATCACAAAGTTTTTATCATAGAGAACCTACAAAGAAAAGCATATATGAGAAGAATAGACACATAAATGTTCACAGATAAGCACACATGGTACATGTACATGGTACAAAGATGGTCATGGTGGAAAACTTCCCTTGAAATAATATAATGTACTTGCTTTGAAATCCATAATTTTTCGAGAAATTAGTAAAACAATTGGTTTTGATTTTGCAAGTTTATTTGAAAAGAGTGAAAACATTCAAGGTTTTTCCCCACTTTTTTTTTCTCCTGTCTCTGGTGACCGATTGAGCTTAGACTTTCACAGCTTTGTTGTTTCGTTGGGTCTCATCACGGAGATTTTGGTGGTCACATCAAGTGTGGATCTTGGGTCTTGATTTGTACCAATGTTAAACATGTGCCATTTTAGTTCTGCAGTCAAAATAAGCAATGATGATGTTAGGATCTGCAAATGCTATTTCCTTGCCCAATCAAAGTGTCTGATATGAGTCACATGGTAGCAACGTGTTTCCTTCCTCCATGGTAGTGTACAGAGCACACTTGCAATGTAGGAGATCATGTATCGTTACCACTGGGTGTGGTTTTATGAAATATCGAAACCAACATGCTTTGAGCATGTGGAGACTGAAAATTGCACAAAAGGGGGGCTGTTTTTACAAGATGTTTGTTAGTAACGGAATAATGAAATGTCCACCGCAGGACAGAGTCGCGCCCCCTGTTGTGTTTCACGGCCTCCTGTAAGGACCAGGGTCAGTAACGCAATCATTGCCCCGCTGCGCCGAGAAAATATCTGCTCCCAGCGTCTCGCTGATCCAGGCCCTGGAAATGCAAGAGTCTAAGCACCCCCCATTGGGAATCCTAGCCCCCTGGGCAGGTCATGTGTGACCATGTTAGTCTGGAGTAGTGCATTCACAGCGTGGGGGGATCCGTAGGATTCAGGGACTGCTTTGTAGGGGTCAGGCCAGGTAATTGAGGCTGTGGGTCTGGCTGATTAGCGTGGGCTGTCTGGGCCTGCATGCAGGGGGACCCCCCTTGGTCTTTCAATGTTGAAAGTAATTTTGCATATTGCCAGGAAGTCTGCCCCACAGTTTCATTGATTGTAAGAGATTGCAAAAGTAATGCAAACAAGAATCCAGTCCCGCAATACACTTTTATGCATAATTATTACTTAAGGCCAAATATTACATCACTCATATGAGTGAAATTACTATAATTCACATTCCCGCCATTTTCAAGTGAATTAATGTCATCAAGTTCTATGAGTGTTCTGCCCATAGACTCTTGTCCGTCCTGTGATCTTATTTACACAATATCTTCTTCTGAATTACAAGTTGTTTCACTCAAGATCTCCTTGAAATGTTTCAACAAAATTTCTGAAATCTTGTTCATTATATTTGTCATCAATTCAGTCAGATTTATTTTGTGTGTTTTTAATTGAATTTGTTTTTTCATATCAAGTGATAAATCTCAGCTGCAGTGTAGGTAAATTTATAAATAATTTTGAGTTGAGCAAAGCAAAATAACTAGAGCTGGATTTGAACCAGATGAACGTGCCTGCACTCTACAAACTAATCTTTCAAGCCCTATCTCGGTGGTATCTGTTTGCAAGGGTGCCAGTCAGAAGCCATACAACTAGACTGGGCCCCTGTCTTTTTTTCGCAAGGATATAGACAGGTACCTGCTACTCAGATCCAGTTATTCCATTGGATACAATTGGATGATATCATTAGATAAACGTGCACAGTGACATGAGCTTTCCATAGATGCCCAAACAGTTCACTCTTATCACGTCCACCATAGAATATGACTGCGTACTCTCTATGTGAAATGAATGTAGGTTAAAGGTGAATGTACACGCTGGCTGAAGGCCGGTCTCTGGCGTTATTCACGAGCCTCGAAGTGTGACGTCAGATGTTCAGGCTACCATACAACTTGAAACAGCCATGTGATGTTTTTTTCAATAGAGGGCGGGCTTCAGGGAATATAAAGCCCATTTCACACCAATATTCAATTCCCAGGATATAAAACCCCAGTAAATTCCAGGTGAATTTTATCCCCACCGCTGCCACCCCATGATTTGTAGGTTCACACTTGATGTGATTTTTTCCTTTGAGGAAAATGCACACTCAGCAGGGTAATCCCAGGGGGTATCTGACCTAACCCTGCTCTCCTAAGAAGGGGTAACCGGGGTTTACCCTTTAAGAATAATTATTGTTTAGTAACTGGCCAGCGGGACCAGTTAGCTTGTCATTTCACGAGTCTGTCAGCTTTTTCACTTGCCCATATTATTTTAAATGAACAATTTCAGGGGTCAAAGGCGTGGAAAGAAACCACTGAGCCAACCTGATGCCCTATGCCTTGTTATTAAGTTTTATTTTGCATTCATCAATATATGTATATATATATTTTTTTTTTCTTCAATTCAATTCAATTCAATTAAATTTAATTCAATTAAATTCACTTCAATATTTAATCAGTCATGTTAAAAAGTACACAAAATTCCTTTTCCTTGTTTGAAAACTACATAAAATTACACGAAGAATACATAAAACTGCATTACACGCACGCTATTCTATACTATTAACAATAAAAAGTGTCAAAGACTTTATTTGCATAATATTTGTTTTGCATAAAAGATTAGAGTAGATTAGATTAGATTTTTTATTCGTCATGCCCAGCATGAAAATCACTTTCTCGATTTGCACATTAAAATACAGTAATTAAAAAATAGCACAAAACATACATGAACCATAGACATTAAAACAGCAACAATATAATAAAAATATCACATTGCACAAATAAATAGTTTTAAAATACATCGGAATTAAAATATACATCAAAACAGAAACTAACCAAAGGATGACTTGGAAAAGAAGGGGGGGGGTTGGAAAAAGGAGAGAAGGAAGGGTGTGGGAGGGGTGGGAAGACAATACTTGGGAACAAGGGAGAGGCTGTAGGAGACATGGATTGGGAAGCACGAAGCAAGTTATCTAATAAAACTGTTGTTAAAATAAGAAATTGCACTGGGTAAGAAGGAGAGACGATGACGATTAGTGTTGGATTTGAGTTGACGCAATCTCCCAGACTGATTAAAAACAAAAGGATGAGTAAGGTAGTGTCTGACTTGGTTGTTGCGGCTGCGGCTTGGTTGTCATGTTAACATGCATTGAAGCATGGGATGCCTATAGCAACACCCCTAGCAACAGCCGTAGGCAGAGCCACCAATAGGGACACAGCCTGTACCACAGAAGCAATCTCAGATTAGTTTTGCATGGAGTTTAAGTGTGAACAATTTAAACCCCTGCTGATACAAAGAAAAGAAGAAAAGATTGGGTCATAATTGTTATGTAATCTGTCAGATTGCTACACTATGTATTCAGCGCTGATGTATTAATTAACACCCTAGGGGGTGACACTGAATACAAATCTTATCAGATGACCCACTGTCATATTATAACAAGCTGTCTAGCCAAAGATGTGTACTCTATTGTGCTAGTTTAGCTGCTGACACGCCCCAGGCGTGGCCCTTATAGTTTGACAGAACAGCTGGGTCTTACTTTGGATTGGATGGGGGGATCTTGTGTTGTATGACACATCATACACAAAGTTTTAGTACACACCAGTCTGGGGATCTATATGTTTGAATGTTAGACATGACGAAAGACACTTGTAGACAATTCCTTGGTGTTGGCAATTAACAAATGTTCTCGTCTGTGAAAAGCTTTTAAGCTTCCTTAAAACCTCTTAAAAGAGGTTTTAAGGTTTGTTGTACATGTTGTAGGAGTAGCTTCGTTTCCTGGGTATTATGTAATGACCTAATAAGCGAAGCAACATTCACTTACTGTGACACAAATTAAAGGGTAAGTTGCATGTAAAATACTCTGATAAAAGTACTCCACAAACTGCAACCATTTGTTAGTTTCCTACATGACTGCGACACCCAGGAAGAAAGTTGTCGCTTCAGAACACTATGCATTCTCTTCAGTTGACACCAGAAAAGCCATTTTCCAAAGAAGCAGTTGTTTTGAAACAATCACACTCGCAATTCAACGCAGATGGTCAGTTTGGACTTTTAAAATGCTAACATGAGTGCGAAAAACATTCATCAGCCTTACAAAAATACCATCTTATACCGACAACACAGAGAAAATTTCTTTTCACACACTACTCTATTCCCCTGGGCAATCCCGGGGAATAATGGCCGGCCCTTTCGTTTTTACCCTGGATCTACCCCTGCAAATGGGCATTCCCAAGGGAAAAGCCACCCCTGCTCTGGTGTATAAGGGCAAGCAGTGAAACCCAGGGGTATTCTTGCAACCAGAACCCTGTGGAATAGGGACCAGTGTGAAAGTGCACCGGGTAAACATGGGGTCAAGAAACTGCTCGAGCCTCCCCAGGGATTTATTCTGCGGGGTTATGAGATACAGTGAGAACAAACTTATGAGAGGTGGCTATTCCCAAAGGTATGCCCATTTGCTGGGGTAGATCAGGGGAAAATGAGGAAAGGCTGGCTGTAATCCCCCCTCCCCCCGGGTTGCCCCCAAGGAATAGAGTAGTTTGAAAAGGGCCCAAGATGACTAAAATCTTGTCAACTTTTCCGCATAATGCGCTTCAAACTTGCCTCTCCTTGGCAAATTGTACAGAGTGATGAAGCAGTCACGCTCTAATGTAATAATTCCAAGTAGAATCTATGTCCCTCTTTGGTTTGATTCTCTGTCAAAGGTGTAATAAAATCCACATTACAAAATGTAGGTGCAAAAAATAAGTGATGACCTGACGATTTGACCCTAGCCAAGTCTTTCTCAAAGGCTATAAAGAGAAAGCCTTTGAGAAAGACTCTGCTAGGGTCAATACGCCAGGCCATTAACTATTTTTCTGCATTTAAACCATCGTCCTTTTGGTTAATAGGGTGTTTGCAACAGCAGCTAATTCTATTTTGCTCAAAATGTAGGTGCTAAAATTTTAGAGAATCCAACAGTTCCTCTTATCTCTCAAGGCCTCTTAGCTTCATGTCTGTTTTGATAAGATGATACATTTTATGAAGAAACATCAATATTTTCTCAGGGTGCATGTACATTTGGCACTGACTAGTTGAAACCTAAAACCAAGTAAATCGATCGGACTGATCCCTACTCATTTTACTTTTCCCTGACAAACACTCCGATCAGTCTCTGAAATAGTGCAGATTTATGTCCCGTCGACGTAATTGAGTCTCGCGAGTATTAGATTTATAGACAACAATATCATACCATGTACGCATTGTCGTTCCATTAGGACTAATGATAATTGGTTCAGGGAAACTATCGGCTTTGATGGAACCCAATTTTTTTTTATGAGCAGAGTTTATAAATTGGAGGAAATTAATATTCCTTCTCTCTCTGATGAATTTATCGGACAATGGAGGGTTTACCTTTGGTAACTCAAGAAAAACTAATGACTTTGCAGGCCTGCATGCTTCGTTTTGTAAAGGGCAAGGGCACCAAGGTATTTTCTCCTTGGTAAAGGGCACCCTATAAGGCAGTTTTTAATTTCTAGTGGAGCATCGCAAGGGGCACCAAGGCAATGACCAGGGGACACGCAGGGCAATTGCTTTCGTTGCTTCCGTGAAGTATCAGGCCTGACTTTGAAAGCTTACTTGATAAGAAGCACTGTAAATGATGTCATAAAATTTTGTTGGAAATGACCTGCTTTGGACTTTTTCACCCACAGATTTTGAATATAAGAAAGGCTTTGAGAAACTGGATCGGACCCCCCCCCCCTCACAAAAAGAAAAAAAACAAGAAAGTATTTCCCTGACTCAAATAAAGCCCAATTTTTCACAATTTTATTATTTTATACATACGGTGTTGATCACATAAAACATGAACACTGTCTGTAACCAATTCGTCAGCTCCACCAATCCTGTATATATAATAAATTAAATGATTTAAAAAAATAATAATGCTAAGTTCTTATAGCGCTGTATTCCACCTGATGGCCTTCTCAAAGCGCTTTTTTTCCACTGCAGGTCGAGCTACATTTTGATGTATGAGACCTATTCCTTTACGTAGCACCATGCAAAGGTTTACGAGGTGCTGTTTGTGGCACAATACGCAGCCAATCAAGATGCTGCCTGCAACCAATTTGTCAGCTGTACTAGCAGTCCTGTACAATACCTTTTAAAAATAAATTGAGTGGGGGCGTCTACTGAGTAGTAAGTGCAACAAATCCAGCCTTTAAAGGTACCATTTTCTCTGGGGGCCCTTTTAACTGCATGTTGTTGATTCATAACCCTGCTGGTCATTTTATCGCTATGGTTTCAGTAATGGGCTGAGGGGGGGTGGGGGGGGGGGGGGAGTGTGTGAAGCTAAAACAGAAACAACCAAATTAATCTGGCATAACATTTGTGACAAACATAAAGCATCATTAAGATTTTGTTGTTTTGTAAAACAGGCCTGTCGAGTGAAATGAAATGAAATTGTAATTGTTTACAATTTGGTGAAATGGTTAGTTCAAGTAGATGGAAATGAAAGTTCCCCCACAATCCCCAACCCAAGAAAAAAATCCAAAATGAAGACGATGACAAAACGACAAATCCCTGAAAGAGAGATTGCTTGTTGTCGGCTGATGTTTATGTCCCTTGATGCTTAGTGGTTAATTTCCCTTGATGGACGGATCAATTCACGTGAAGAACAAAAGTCTGGATATTTTGTTAATGTCATGCTTATTTGAATATCCGCCATTAAACTTGATATGAGATCTTGTTTCGAAAGATCAGGGGCCCAATTTCATAAAAGCTTTTTATTGGATTGCAAATTTCTTCTCTTTATCAATGCAAAAAAGTTAGTCTTATTTTACTAATGAACAAGTAAATTTGAGTGCTTGTTCACTTACATACACGTACATGTATTGAGCAGTTATTTATTTAATAATCATTTAATAATATACATTATACATGTAGCTCATTTAGCTAATATTTAAAAATTCATATTGCTCAGTTTGTGGAACAGGGGCATGCTAATCTGGAGGTCACGGGTTCAAGTCCTGTTCAAGTAAATTTTTCTTGAACAAGTGTGTCCCAAGTGCAATCTTGAAATCTTCGGTAGACAATATTCTACTGATAGTGAGCTGCAGATTGTTCAAAACATGCCATTATGGTCTTGAGAGTTTTAAGTTGGTGAAACAGTCTGCAGTAGGGATGAGTTTGATGATCTGAGGTGCCTGGATAAATAAGGCGTCACCATATTTGTTTGTCAATTTAAAGACAGTGGACACTATTGGTAATTACACCAAATAATTATAAGCATAAAACCTCACTTGGTAATGAGTAATGGGGAGAGGTTGATTGCATAAAACATTGTGAGAAACAGCTCCCTGTGAAGTGACGTAGTTTTTGAGAAAGAAGTAATTTTACATGAATTTGATAAATCAAGCATTTGATAGCACACAACCTTCTGTGACAAGGGTGTTTTTTCTTTCATGGTTATCTCGCAACTCCGAAGACCAATCAAGCTCAAATTTTGTACAGGTTTGTTACTTTATGCATATGTTGAGATACACCAAGTGAGAAGACTGGTCTTTGACAATAACCAATAGTGTCCAGTGTCTTCAAATGCAGGACTTTGGAAAAGCAGCTGCATGTAGCACCAAGTCTCATGAATATTTGTTTCTGTCTTTGCAGGTGGTGCTTTCTCTGAAGATTCAGCTTTTGGGGAAGCAGGTCCATCGTCGAAACCAGACGACGCTGACGACGAGAGACTTTCATTCATCTCTGACGAGACAAAAAGCAAAAAAGGTGAGGCATTGTAGTCAAGGTTTTGGAATCAGGGTATGGTAAAAGGCTGTCAACATTTTGTCTGAAAATTGAAAAACTAGGTTGTCCAAATTGTTCACTTACCCTTAAATGTAGGCCTACATGTGAACGGCAGACAAAACAGGGTGTCCAAATTAAAGACGAGTGCCCAAATTATAATTAGGGCATCAAAAAGACACCCAGCCGCCCCTCTGCCCGACACTACGGTTGAAGTTTATCCCTGCTTTTAGAAAAGTAAAAGAAGAAAGAGTCTTTTTTGTCCCTACTGACTCTTTCCTGCTGCTTGTCAACAGAACTGCATGCTTGTCAATGGAACTGCAACCCTACATTTGTTTTACATATTTATATTCTTTTCTAGTGGATGGACTATCCAACTTGGCCATATTGGTTCTATTTAAAGACCATCTTGAACAAAAATGACAACGAGTGATCTTTGATGAAAATCATTTAAAATATCTTCAATCTATATTGTAATTTTGGGTGTGATCCCTGACTATATACAGCAGTAAGTGGTTGTATTGCTTCTAAGTGGCATCTCTGAACTAAACTATTGACAATATAGGGAGAATGCCATCATTTTAAGAGTGCCTGTTTCAGGGCTGTATGCTTCATTTTTGAAAGGGCAAGGGCACCGAGGCATTTTCTCTTTGGCAAAGGGCACCCTATGAGGAAATTGTAAATTTCTACTTGAGCACTTCAAGGGCACCAAGGCAATGGCAAGGGGCAACGGAGGCAATCACCTTCGTTGCCTCCGTGAAGTATAAGGCCTGCTGTTTGGCCGGAGATTCTGTGTGTTCCCTCCCCATATTATGAGAAACTGTGCAAACTCCTTCTAAGCGTCCTGTTTTTAATCAAACTTCTCCAGCCCATTTTAATTTCCTGTATGGGGGATAGAAATCTCCAAGGGACAATATTTAGAAATTACCCACTCAGTTTTCCTTGTGGCTTATTACTTGATAAAACATGTAGAAATGATACATTTAATGGGGGGAAAACATAATTTTGTGAAAATTGTATTAGTTTGTTTATTGTATTTTGCTAAACCAACTTTGTGATGTTTTATTCCAGCTCGTTCAAGTGCCGGCGAGTCATCACATATAGAGGAATCTCCTAAGAGCCCAACTAGTATCATCCTCAAGCCGTTTTGTAACGAAGACAATGATTCTATCGCATCTGACATTGAGAAAAGAAACCCTTTGAAGTTGCTTTCGGCTGGTAAGGAGTGGGTCTAAAAGCTTATAGTTTATAGCTTAACTGAAATATATCCCTCTGAAATGAAGTTATATTCCAGAAAACTGTCTTTGGAAATCTTAAAAAAAATGCAACATCAGATTTTAGTAGTTACAACCACCATTGAGGTGCTGAAAACATGCTGAAAATTGTCAGTTGTTTTTCACTATGTTCTCTCAACTAAGCAGCCTCAGCCCAAGTTTTGTCAGGTTTGTTATTTCATGTTGATGGTTTATCACAAAAAACCCATTTTAAGCGTTTCGAGATTCCAGCCTAACTTAAAGCCTAGGTTCTTATCTGTGAAACAGGGTGAGTGCGTACTCGCATCAATTCCTAGTGCTTGTTATTAGATTTTTTGTCATGTCAGAGTTTCATTGTGGCAACAGCCATGATGAAATTCCAAAGGAAATTGACCAGAAGCTTTGTAAAGTTCCACAAAAATTGACCGCACAGAAACATTTTCAGAATTCCGAACCCGAGTTGGGCTTATTTACCCCAATGGCAATCTCCTACTTTTTGGAATAATTAATTTTCTCAAATCAAGCAGGTACCAAACAAGTGGTGTCTGAAGCTTTGCATGGTGTGAAAAAAATATAAGAAGTACTCAAATAAGTAAAGTTTCAGGTACATGTACAACCATGTATTAAATCTCTTTTGTGGGAGTGTTGGCTCTGTGGTTTGATGTTTCGCACAGTATACTCGCTAAGACCACACCGGCTCTATCAGAGCGAAGACTCCAAAAAAGAGATTTAATACATAATTGCACCCACAAGTTAATGATTTAAGTTATTTTATATAAGTACCAAATACTCGGCTATATTTTTTGAGACCCCCACCTCAACTCAAATTTTACCTTGTTAATCTCTAGACGTTGAACCAGGGGAGCTTCTTGACCTTGATGAAGACGACATCATCGCTGATGATGATGCAGAGGATCTAGGAGAGGAGGAAGGAGCTGAAGACGAGGACGACGACGAGGAAGAAGAAGACGAGGAACAGGAGATTTATAAGTGTGACTCGTGCAACTCAGCTTTCTTGAGTATCACTGACTTCATGGACCATCGCAATTATGACTGTGAAACAGGTACATTTCAAATCTCTGAATATTTTTGTTTCTATCACTCGCAAATTTACTTTTTGACAGCCTTGCCACTACCAGCAGTGCGCCGTATTGATACCCCTCGTCATCAACCCCTGGGAGGGATCAACTGACAACTGGCTCCGAAGCGTGACTACTCTGCGTGCGCATGTAAAAATGCAAGTATTTGGGCGTGATTCCATTGAAAATGAATCATGTCTTTTCACAGTCACACAGCTGTAGACATGTCACATAGTAGCCATACTTGATCCTGCAGGGTAATGAGGGAGCAAGGCTGTTGACTCTGAGCCTTCTGAGTGAAACAGGACGCAATAAACCATCTTGCGAGTTAGACTTGACTGATGACTAGTACAATGACTTGCTTTAGTTTGAATAGACCGATCCATTAAGCTCCGACCCATTGCGTATTCAAAACGCAACGAAGGTCCAACAAATAAAGTCTGACATGCGTGTGCGTATGCTTGGCGCGCGCAGCAGAGTTGTGCAGAATGGCATTGGAAAGGCTCACGTGTTCTTGCTCACATGTGTGTCGTGGGCAGAGCCTAGTGGATCTGTCTATTCGTTAGACTATATTGACAGTTGTTGGGTCATTTGGTTCAGGGCAAGCTTTTGTATACATGTAGTTACCTCCAATCTGAGCAAACCCTGGTACCATTGTTCCTCACATTCAAACAAAGTTTTGTTTGGAGGTTTTCCCATCTGTTATGCAAAAGCTTGCCCAGATTCGTGATACAGCAGCTGTCTTTACTCTGAGCTAAGACAAATTTTCTTGAGCAGGATTTGAAACTGCGACCTCTACAATAAAGGTGCCGGCACTCTACCAACTGAGCTATCTACCACTCAATTTTGTTGTCTCCCAAATATGTCAACATTTTTTTTGTCAGTCATACATGTAATAAGTCATTCAACCTACATGTATAAAGGAATCACAAGGGTAAACTTGGGTGTGATCCCTGGCTACACGGCAGTTACAGGTTGAATCGCTTCTGACTGGCACCCCCAAACAAAAATATTGACAATAAAGGAAGACCATCAACATTAGGGCTGAGTAGCTAGCTCAGTCGGTAGAGTGCTGGCGCATTAATCTGGACGCCGCAGGTTCAAATCCCCACAGGTGACTTTTATTGTACCTTTGTGAATAATTTCTGTTATAAAACCAGCATTACATGGGGAAACTAAAAATAAACTTATATAACTTACTTTATCACATGGCCAATTAATTATGTTATCGACTGGTCTCACTAGTCTTCCTTAGAATGAGGATCCACCTGTAGGTTGGTGGCGCTGTTTTTTGAGTTAACCACTAGGTATTGACCTGGCTGGTTATGTTCTCTCCTGCAGTTTGGCTCGGAGTTTGATGGAGTACAGGAAAGTGTCTTGACTTATTCCTCAACATTTGACCGGAGCTCAACTTAGTTGCAAAATTTGCCACCCATTTCTACAGCAAGATGCTTTTTTATTTGTATGGATTATGGTAACATCAAATTTGTGTATGCCCTACTTTGTTTACAGAACCTGTCGCAAACCCATGTTCTTAATACGTTTGTTTTATTTTAATTTCAGATATTGGAATTGGGGCCAAGTTGTATGTTTCAGGTTCAGGTATGTTCAAAACTTCATTATGTACCCATGGTTTCTCTATCACCAAAGTGTGAATTGTCTAGCCTTAAATGAAATGAATCATCAGATAAAAAATATGCATAGGCTGAAATTTGTATTGTTGCTTGGGTTAATCCGTGGTTGCTTAAACTACGTTGACTAAGTGAAAAGGTGCTTTTTCCTGAATAGACCTTATGCATTTATGTCATCTGTGGCAAGTCATAAACCTACTTCAGCTCCAGGAGTAAGTGGCAGCCTTTGCCTCAAAGCATAAACCACAAAGTGCTTTATCACATGAACTTGCTGGCTTGGCCGAATTTCTTCTGTGATTTCACATGCATTATACATGTATATTATAAAATTAAGAGTGACTTTTTATTAGAATAAAGACATCTTTGTCATTCTTTGTCGGACCCTGTTCTAGAACAAAGGTCATCTGGAATAGCTTGTGAATATATTATGCAAACCCGAACATTACAGAATGAATTCAGCCATGGCAGCAATGTGGCCATTCCCAAAAACGCATATATTTTTTTTTGAAAATGAATCAGCGAGGGGCACAAAATGATTTTTGCCCAAAATGACTGTATAGACGATGTGACCTCTGACGTCACACGAAAAACCATAACATGATTCGCGCGCATACCGCCGGGCAAAACCTTTGTGTTTTGGCAGCCAGCTAGAAAGTGTACGCAATCTTACTGTGACTGCGCAACTCAGTGCCCGGCGAAACATGACGTATAGAGTGTTTTGTCAACAGAGGGCGGTTTGAATGTAAACATAGGTCACATCGTCTATAATTCCTGGAGTAAATAAAATGGTGTAATTCACCAAACATCATAAAGGGTTTCACTTTCATCTAAAGCCCTTTTCACACTGCATCTCTTATCCCTAGGGAAAACAGCCCGAGGGAGGCCTGGGAATTTTGGTTACCCCACAGTTACCCTGGCGCACTTTCACACTGTCCCTGCCTAAGTCCCTTTTCTACGGGGGTTGCACATTTCAGGAATACCCCCAGGTTCTTCCACTTACCCCTACTCCAGAGTATGGGTGGCTTTTTCTCGGTGTATGCACATTTGCATGGGGTAGATTAGGGTTAAAGTGATCCAACTGTAAAAGAGCTGGCTGGTTATACCCTATACTAGGGTTGGCCCCTGGGAATAGTAGAGCAGTGTGAAAAGGGCTTCAGTGTTACCTTACATGTAATCGTTTCTCTTGCCATTATACTATTTTGCCTTTTTGTTTCGACAGATGAAGGAAATTCATCAAGTGAACCCTTAGACCTGGATTCTCCGTATACTATGGAACAGGGATCTGTTGACAGCAGTCTACCGTACCAATGCCAGTTCTGCGATAGGGCCTTCCACCGACTCACCTACCTCAAGAGGCATGAGCAAGTCCACAGCGACAAGATGCCCTTTAAGTGCCCCTACTGCAGTCGCCTCTTCAAGCACAAGCGCAGCCGTGATCGCCATGTCAAGTTGCACACTGGAGACAAGAAGTATCTGTGCGACCAGTGCGACGCATCATTCTCGCGCAGTGATCACTTGAAGATTCATCTGAAGACGCACTCGGCGGGGAAGCCATTCCGTTGCGCCATCTGCAACCGGGGTTACACCACGTCAGCGGCGCTGACTGCCCACACGCAAAACTTTCACAAGACGCTCATGGCGAGCAAGGGAAACAGTTTTAAATGCATCCACTGTGTTGCCACGTTCACCACCTCAGAGAATCTTCTCGATCACCTTCAGACTCATGAGTCTGACTTGCAGGACGGACAAAATGCCCTTTACACAATCGCGCACAGAAATGGCTCGGAGACGTACACTGAGAATCTCGGTGAGGATGACAACAGATGTCCCATTTGTGAAGAGCAGCTCACCTCCATGGAAGAGCTCCAGAATCACTTAGAGATTCACAAGAACTCAATAAGCGCCCCTCTGCAGTGCCAGTTTTGCCCACGAGCGTTCTTCCCCAGTATTACTGTGTTGAACGTTCACATGAAAACTTTACACTCGGACAAGATGTCTAAGATGCATCGTTGCCAGTACTGTGGTAAAGAGTACCCCACCTTATTCAATCTGACAGAGCATGTATCGGCAATGCACGAGCCTCTTGCCATACATTCAAATGGTTCTGATCAGGCAACTCCCACTAGTACCATGCTGTCCTGTGCCTACTGCACGATGGAATTCGGCACGGTTCAAGCCCTACACAGCCATGTGGACTGCGTTCATTCCATCCCAAATGCAATCACATACGACGCCGATGGTCGTCTTCTCTGTCCCCGTTGCAGTATGGGGTTCCTTACAGAACCAGCCCTTTATGAACACTTTCAGAATTACCACGGTAACATGGATAACCAGTTGAGTGGCGAGCTAAGAGTCCAGTGCACTCAGTGCACCAAGGTTTACCCCAATCAGGCCATGCTCCAAGAGCACATCAACCGTAGTCACAGCCAGGCCATGGATAGCATGAAATACCCTTGCCCCTACTGCTTTAAACAAAACCTCTTTGATTCCATCGAGCAGCTGCAACTTCATGTAGAGGTCTTCCATCAAAGTGATCGAGCCCCTGTGTTCCTCTGTCCAGAAGAAGACTGCAAAGGACACTTTGACACTGCTGAAGCTCTCAGTGATCACATTCAAAACGACCACGAGACTGAGACAAATCAACCGGGAAAGGATGTATCGGCAGCGACCAGTAAATCAACCCACCAAACACGCAGCAAAAAAGAGAAAAGCAAAGAGAAAGGAAAACACAAAGAAAAGCGCAAGTCTAGTACAAATAAGCAAACTGCGAGCACCTCTGTTCAACCAGCTCCATCTGAGGATCCTGTCGCCCCCTCAGTTGATCCTCGACCTTCGAGCCAACACAGCAGTCAAGCTAGCTTCTCATGCCCAACGTGTCATAATGAGTTCACCAACGAGGAACAGCTTGTGGTGCATGTACTGACCCACTACAAGACAATCTCAGCCGAGTACATCTGCAAAGATTGTGGGAAGAGTTTCAAGAAGCCAGATGAGTTGCAGAAGCACCTGTTTGAGATCCATGCTCACCATTTATACAAATGCTCCCTCTGCAAGGAGGTGTTTGACTCCAAGGTCTCCATACAGGTTCATTTTGCGGTTAAGCATAGTAACGAGTGTAAACTGTACAGCTGTATGAAATGCGGGGTGGTTTACCGCACAGAAGGGGACCTTCTGGTGCATGTGAAGTTTGAACACCTGAAGATAACTCAACCCTTCAAGTGTCTGTTCTGTAATCAGTCATTTGCTTCCGATGTTGAGTTTCAGTGCCATCTGACCTCTCACTCAGAGCAGTTTCGATGTCCATTCTGCAATGCTCCTTACAACTCTCAAGAGACCCTTGAAGTGCATTTGAGGGCAACTCATGATTATCCAGGCTCCTCGCCACACGTTCAAAATCTTACCCCTAATAAAGAAATTTTTTCTGACAAGCCTTTCTTCAGTCCGTCTGACTCGGATAACAGTGTGAAAGAGGTAGCCAACATGAAAGATGAGGAAGAGGGGTGCTTCATCTGCAAGATCTGTGACGCCAAATTCCCACTGAAGATTCTCCTTGAAAAGCATCATTTGAAAGAACATGATATTAAGTCCCGCAGTGCTTCCGTGCAATCCAAGATGTCCGATAAGAATGCAGAGACCACTGAAGTACCTAGGAAGTACAAACATCCTTGCGAGACTTGCTCACAGAGTTTTAAGACCAAGTATGAGTTGATGAAGCATGCTATTGAGCACACAGCAGAGTTTAAACTTCGCACAGACAGTACTTCTCCCGATGGCGGCGCAATGTCAAATCAACCCACGTGGCACTGTAAGTGCTTCGTCTGCAAGCAGCCAATCCAGATGGAGACTGAGTTCCTGAGCCATGCCCAGCAACACAATGAGGAGATAGCTGGACCCGGTAACACCATACGCTGTGTTGCCTGCTTGCAGATACTGACGTCTATGGTTGAACTTCAGCTTCATGCACGCTACCACACACAAGCTCCTCCATCCACCGGGGTTCATGAACTATACCCATGTTATGTCTGTGGAAAGACCTTTGGATCGAGAACAGATGTGGTTCCGAAGCTGGATGGATGCAATCACCCTTGCTTTATGTGTCTCAACTGCATCAAGGCCTCCCTGGAGTGCCAATTCTTTGGTTCCTCAATCATTAAGAAACCTCAAAATAACACCCACCGTTGTCCAAAATGCACCGTGAAGTTTGAAACCCGCGAAGAACTTGACATACACCTGCTGACTCATGGGTCGGGGAAAACATACCAGTGTATAAAATGTCAACAGAACTTTGCAACAGAGATGGAGATCCAGCTCCATGTTACAACTCACGTACTCTCAGAAGGAGTGCACCTGGAGTGCAAACTCTGCAAAGACATTTTTGATTCCCCAGCAAAACTGCAGTGCCATCTCATCAACCACACCTTTACTGAGAAAGACTACCGATGCCCGATTTGTAAAGCACTGTTCAGCTGCGCCCAGGATATTCAGGCGCACGCCATTGAGCACGGGATGGAAGCAAGGCGTCACAAGTGCTCTCAGTGCAGCCAGACGTTCTTTTTCGCCGCTGAGCTCCAGAATCATGTCTTGTCTCATCCAAGCCAGGAAGATCTTGGCATATTCCGCTGCGAAGAATGCCGTAGGGTCTTCTCCTCTAGTGCAAGTCTAACCAACCATGCACGCCTTCATACCACATCAGACAAAGGCTTTAAGTGCTCAATCTGTATGCAGATGTTCTACTCCACCATGGACTTACAGCAGCATTATTTCAGAAGCCACTCGGAGGCTGAACTCGGATGTAAGAGAAAGTCCTTTAAGTGTGGCCAATGTGATGAGGTGTTTCCTTGCTTGAGCAATCTTCAAGGTCACATGAGGATACACACAGACGGTCGTAAATACACCTGCTCCATTTGTAAAAAGGTCTTCGCGCTGAGTCGTAATCTCACCATCCACATGCGGTCGCACAGCGGAGAGAAGCCCTACCAGTGTCCGATGTGTGACAAACGTTTCGCTCGCAAGGAAAACAGGAAGGTACACCTGAAGTCCCACACCGGTATCAAGCCCTTTATGTGCCCCCACTGTGGGAAGATGTTCTCGCGCAAGTGCCACGTCCGTGACCACATGCGAACACACAGTGTGATGGTGACTCGTGGAGCTCTCTTACAGTGTGAGCTCTGCCAGGAGAGTTTCACACTCGCCAAGAATCTCCGTCGACACATCCGGCGCATCCACAAGGAGGAGGGAACCTCTCAGAGTAGTTCAGCTTCCCCTTTGAGCTCTGCCGAGTCGATGACGGCAGAAGAGGACACCTCACCAGACATTGATGGCACATCTGAGAGTGATTCGGTTGGGGCTGAACCCGTTGTTAGCAGCAGTCAAGATCCTCAAAGGACTGAAGAGATGCAAGTACAATAGACCTTCATCGTCACACTTAAAGCCATCTTTGTCTAAATTACTGTGTACTTACTGATGAGGACAGTTAACATTCTTAAAACATTAAAAGGAACCAGACTGTTTTTCCGTCCGGCCTCGATTAATTCACATTCATATTGGTGGTTGGAAAAAAAGATGGCTACAAAGATAAAACATCAGATGACTGATTAAACTGACTGAACTTTTAATGAAAAGGTTATGAAACTTGAAAGTTCATCATGTAGATTTGTAAATAACTGTTCCACACTGATAATTGAGAGAATATTCACTTCACTACCGCTTGATCTAAGAATAATCCATCAATCTTCAAACGGCAGTTTATGTCTTATCTATTCAAAAGAGCATTTTGAATCTCGAGCATTTTGAAATTGAGTATGGCCATTTTGGTGCTGTTATCAGTGCTGTTATTCTTTGCAGTGAGTTTGATTGAAACTCTATTTCAAATGCACAATCAGTGCAAGATGCAACCCTCTTTGGAGGTGTCCGTTTCAACACAAACGAAAGTCCTAAGAAAAAAAACTTGTATCTCTGTCATCATTATTATTATTATTATTATTTATTTGACCTCAACAAATACAAGAACTTCAAAAAGCACAGCAAAAGTTAAACGATAACACAACGCACCAATCAAAATAATAATGAATACAATAATTATTCAAGCAAAAAGCACACAATAATTATAAAAAACAAAACAGAACATGACAGGATGGCAACTAGATGAGCAAAAGAAAATTAAAAATTAGTAGAGTCATGTTTATCCCTCAAACATAATCTGCTTCCAGGGGTCGATTTCACAACTTTAGATGGTCCTAGCTTAGGACTAGTCCTAGGAGTTATGAAAAACTTAAGACTAGTCCTAATTTGGGATGAGAAACTTGTCCCAACCTGATATAAGACTAATCTTAACTCTTTGTGAAATCAACTACTGAAAGTTTGAAAAAGCTTTGCTTGTAAAATCACGAGTTAGCGCTCTAGTCAAGTTGGGTAGCTCTATGATTGATACTAAACTGACAGTTAAGGTCCTTAAGGTAAAGGTGCTACTTTGATCAAGTGCCAGATCAAGTAAGTCATTGACTTGTTATCAAGAACAACAGTTGTAAGAGGTATTAATGAAGTTTTTTTTAATAGGAAAGAATATGCTTTTTCATCATAGAAAAAGAAATCAGCGATTTTTAAAGAAATGAAAATGGTTTCCTTTGTGGTTGTGTATTATTTTCATCGCTTGTGATTGATGCAATTTGTGAAAAGGTAGTGGTACCTTTCCTTGAAAGGCAATGTGTATAGTATCATTATTTTCAAAAGTGGAAACCACTCCTTCAAAATTTTGAATATATTCTTCAAACCAAATCAAGTGCGAAATAAATTTTAACAAATTGGGTTTTTAAAGAGATTTTTTTCTTCTTCAATGATGAAACGTTTATGCAGCGACTCTTCGTTGGATAAGTTATGGTTGTGGTGCAGGCATTATCAAACTTTAGAAAGCTGAAAGTATAGATAGATTTATGCTAAATCTAGTTATTAAACTGTTTTAATATCACCCTTTAAAGCAAACAAATTGATGAAGACATAACTTTTATTTAGTAACTTTTATGTTATATGAAATTTGTGAAGGTACCATTTGTTCAGAGCCCAGTTTCATAGAGTCTTATAAATATCTGCTTAGCAAATAAAGCAGGGTACCAGTCACACATTATACATGTGATATTGTATTTTGACTGATACACATAATCTTGTAAGCATAATTTTGTTGTGCTACTTTTTGTGCTTAATCAGCTTTATGAAATTGGGCACTGCTAATGTTTTGAAAGCCTCTTTTATGTAAAAGAAAAATCTAAAAAGAAAAAGATCCCTATTCTGCAATGTATGTGTAAATACTTGTTGAAATGTTGAGTGGCATTTCCACTGTATATATATAAACTAAGAAAGTACAGTAAATTTAATGGTGAGTTATTCGAAAAATCACCGTGCACATTTTATTTTACCCATTGTATGTAATCTTCAAATAAATGGTAAAAGTTCTATTTCTGAAGTCCTTCTAATAGAGATGTATTAAAGGGTGTATATGTACTTTTTGTGGGACAAAAAACACAATGTCCACAGATTTACACTAAACTTACACAGTTTGAAGATAATGATAGTAGAAAGCTTCACTGAAAATATTACTTGCAGAGGTGCTGTAGTTTTTGCGTAATGAGTAAAACAAAACAATGTCATGAAAATAATTTTGGTCTCATGAGACCAAAATTATTTTAAGCATTTACAAACGTATTTTATGACAGTGTTTTACTCATTTCTCAAAAACTACAGCACCTCAGTAAGTAATATTTGAAGGGAAGCTTTCCACTATGATTATCTTCAAACCCTGTAAGTTTAATGTAAAATTATGGACATTTTGAAAAAGTACCCACAGTTCGAAGCTGTTTTGACAGGTTGGATGTGTATGGTTGTATTTTGGTTACCTAGGGCAGCTTATAAACGTTTTTTCTGAAACCAGTGGCACCTTCTGTTGATTTGGGTGCATTACCAAAACTGTGTATTTGAAAATATAAAAAGGAATTGATATTAAGTTAAAATTTCTACTGTTGTTTAAAATTAAATCTACTGGTGTTTTAAGGTCAAATCTTGATATTTCATATGATAAGTAATCTTTTTTTTGTGGTTTTAATGTGGAAAAACAGTTTTTTTTGCAAGCTTAATTTATTTGTGCTGCCATTATAAGGTTAATAATATATATTAAATTATAACAAAGGTTGTTATGGAAATAAAGTTTACAACTCATTGGACAGTAAACATAATATGATTGTACTTCAGAATAAAAAGGCTGAATAGTAAAAAAATCAAAAAACAAAAAAAACTAGGCTGCTTATTGACGATGTTTATCTGCTTAAAGGGAGGGTACACGTTTGGTAATTGTCAAATACCAGTTTTCTCGCCTGGTGTATCCCATCATAACCATAAAATAACAAGTCTGAAAATTTGGGCTCAATTGGTCATCGAAGTTGCAGGAAAATGAAAGAAAAAAACACCCTTGTTTGTATGCTTTCAGATAGGAATAATACACTTCTAGCTAGAAGTCTTTTATTATTTTAGTGAGAAATAACCTCTTTCTCAAAAACTACGTTACTTCAGAGGGAGTCGTATCCCACAATGTTTTGTATTATAAACGGTTCTCCAATGCTCGTTACCATGTCAGTTTTTAAGTTAATATTTGTTTTGAGTAATTACCAAATGTGTACCTTCCGTGGCAAAAAAAAAACTAATTAAGCAGACAGCTTTCAATTTTGCCCCTTTTAATTTTTATTCTATTTGGGGGACAGGGTATAGATTGAAAGCTGTTCCCATTTGAAATGTTTGTATAGAAAGATATAGATTTAATAAGGCATTTGGTGCTCGATGGTGATATGGTGTGAGACATACCCTTCTCTCCCTGTATCTTATCTTGTAACTGTACCTTATCGTGTAATGGGAATCTTAGAATTGTACTTCTTGGGTAGAACTTTTATGTATATAGTTTAAGCCATTGGAACTTCGTTTTCCGGGCAGGGTTCGGGATAGCCTCTGCTTCGGGCATGGTGCATGAGAGTATGGGAGCTTTGCGACTTCTGCTGCGTCAACTATGTACGGTTCCCATTAACCTCTCTCGGATACTATTCCTGTTCTGTAACTGCCCACCCCTTGCCATTGTCAAAATTGGACCTTTCATCACCAGGATGTACCTGTGTATATTTTGATACTGTAAATTAGTCACTGTTCTTTAGAGGTGGAAGAAATAAATATCGGTCTCAAACCTGCAAGACAATGAGTCATGTGTATGATTTTCTTAAAGACACTGGACACTATTGGTAGATGTCAAAGACCAGTCTTATTATTATTATTATTATTTATTTGACCTCAACAGTACAAGTACAGAAAATACAAATCAGGCAACAATGAAAGGGAAAAAACCCATAACAGAAACGACATCGCTACAAAACATTAAGAGTAAAAAAAAAGAAGACAAATAAGTGAAAAATAAATAAATAAGTTAAATAATTAATCAAACAAGCAGTCAATCAATGAATAATTCAAAAAATAATTAAGTGAATAAATAAACAATAAAACAAGTAAGTAAACAAACAAGCAAAAAATAAAAAGTAATTAAATAAAGTAATTAAATAAATAAATAAATAAATAAATAAGTAAACAAATAAACAGAAAATAAAATAAATAAATAAATAGATAAATTAGGAAATCAAAAAAGAGAGGTGTAAAAAAAAAAAAAAAAAATGGTGACGTGAGGGCAAATAGAGAGAACAGTGAAAAATGGGTCTATGAGGGGAGCATGCAAATATAAGAAGTTAATCTGGGGCATACTCATCATGTGTTTCGCCCCCAACACAAACCAACAAAAATCACACAAAACCCAGCTAGTATACCATCAACGCCGAATGCTTTTCCATATAAACATGGGGGGAAACCTCTGATATTAAATTACTCTGTTTAAAAAATTAACACATCGAACCGCACAATCTTTTCTGTTTGTAAAGTCGTTTGCCCTTCCTTACCGTGGCATAAAAAATGCTAGAAAAACCACGAACCACGCCTACTGTTCAATTTGCCACATGTTCAAATTACTTGAAGAAAAGCGAGTGTCGGCTGTCAGCTGTCATGATTGTGCGACCAAGTTTGCCATACAAATACACCTCTTCTTCGAGTGCATTAATGCGTGTCATTTGAAACAAGTTTTGCAGGCGGGACAATCAAAAGCGAATTCCTAACTGTAATACAAGTTATAATGGGATTAGAGGCATGTTGTACAAGGTGGTAACCGAACAATGGCGTGTCTGTTACGCTATGCAGACTACCAATGAAGTTTGTCTTTTTGGCACATGCTTTTACAAAAGTGGGTATTAATAGGTTGTCTGCGTAGAGTGTATGGTACAATGCACAAACCATGCATGTAATAGTCTAGTAACAGAATGGAGGACAATTTATGATAGCTTTTCGAAGAAATTATGCGCACATCTATTTGGAGAGATAGGGTTTCAACTGTACCATCTTTGACGGTGTTTTTCTTGGAGAATTGTTCCAGTTTATCAAGGAGGCTCATCACCGACCGTGACAGAGTTTGTTTGTAATAAACATTTTAAACTATATACATGAGTTGGTAACCGAACAACAGTGAGCCTGTTACGCAATGCAGGCTACCAATGTACTTTGTCTTTTTTGGCACATAACTTTGCAAAAGTGGAATTTTTCATGTTGTCTGCGCCGAAAGTACGATGCATGTAAAATACTCTCATAAATAAGTGAATAGGCCAACAGGACGAGGTTATGATGGAGTTGTGATTCTGAGGAGGTATGTCCACATCCGAAGAGGGATTTGAAGGGCTTTAACTGAACCAGCTAAAACTGCTTTGACGAGCTTTTCTTTGAGAATTGTTCCAGTTTATCATGACGGTTCAGGAACTGCCGAAGGACGGCAAGTCGTCGCTTTGGATCTTTCATAGAGCAAGATTGGATTATATGCGTTTAAGTGAATGTAATGACTAAAGAGTCTTCGACGGATGGTTGTTTGATTTGGATGGCTCATGTCAAGTCAAGAACACTGGTAAGTTTATTTTATAATCATCAATCTCTTCTTCTTCCAAGTATTAGTAGTGCAGATTTCATGTAAGAAGATGTGGCACTTTATGAATCATGTTCAGACATCCCCTAACTAGGAAAAAAGAGGAAATAATGACACTGTTGAAAGTAAAGATAGGGCAATGTTCAGACCTGCATAGTAAGGTTTACATAATACATGCTTTGATGAGCACACACTTTGAATAATAACTATGTCACGAAACATGCGAAAATTATTTCCAAAAAAGAACCATCCCTGGCCTTCCTTGAGAGTGCTATTTTCCCTTCTGCTAGTATGTTTTTGCAAAAACACTAAACTTTTACCCTATTTTTTTAACCCATACCATCCCCCAATTTTCCTTCCGGTTGTGATTAGGGCCAACATTGGTCTTTTCATATCTGGCGAGAAAAACTTCGAGCAATTGTATCCTGTTGTGACAGTGCCTCACGGTCTCCCCATTTTTGATTCACACTTGTGATGCTCTTTTCTTGTGGAAAATGAGCACTTCAGTGGAAACCATGGGCCATGGTATAACGTTTTGTTTAAACCAACTCCTTAGTGGGGGTTGGCCAATTCCCGGGACATAACTGGGGGTTCATTTACGAACGTGCAATTGGTGCAGCCCCGGCTCGCCCGATCAAAGCGACGTGTCCCAATAACTCGGGGCATGCAAATTATAGCGCGTTTCGCGCACTCATCTGATAGCGCCCTCTTTTGACTTAATTTCATCATGCCAAGTACACTGCCATTACCGTATATCACACGTTTAGACATGCTCAATTGAACCTCCTCTCGACAATTCAGAATGGAAGAACTGTCCTAGGTATTTTAAGAATTGTATGATTATGTCAGAAATTATCATTTTGGAATATTCGAATCATAAAAATAAACGTTCAGTTTTCACTCTTTACCTTACTAACCATCCCCGCCACGCTTTTCGTATTTAATTTCTTTGGCGAAAAAGAAGAAGAATTTGATCACGGTTGAAAACAGTGACGCGGCCATGTTGTGTCAACCGATGTTATAATTGAAAACCACGTCGCGGCCATTTTCCTCATCTGTAAGCCAATTAAAATCATCATGCTTGCGGTATGTAAAATCAGTTACCCTGGTGACCGACACAATAAATAAAAGTTGAAATCGAAGAATGACCACTTTTTATAAAAAAAATCAAATGATTAAAAAAACTATAACTTAGCAATATGTGTGTTACATCCAGTAGAGCAAGTCATTCCAAACAATCTAAACCTAAGGCTGAAATTACATGCATCTTATTTCACAGTGTGTAGAGATTTATGTCATGACCAAAAACTTGATCTGCGAAAGGTATCAAGACCTTTCAACGAAGATAACAATGGACAGAAACTAATTATTTTGACCTAATATAGACCCAAGAGATAGTACAACCACCCGGACATATGTGCAAGTACGTTGTAAATAATTCAGCAAGGCCGGGCTTGAAACGACGGAATAAAGGGCAGACTTTAAACTTTAATGCAAAGTGCTGGTTACAACCCACTTAATACCGTGTGTTTTAATAACCCAAACACCATGATAAATATTGATTTTGAGTCCATAATTATTTTAAAAGGAACTTAACGCATCTCCCAAAGCCATGCCACAATCGCCGTTTTGAGATAAATAATTGAGTTCACACAACAAAGTTAGACGATGTCATTTTAATGGAGCTTAAAGGAACACGTTGCCTTGGATCGGACGAGTTGGTCTTTGAAAGCGTATGTAACCCTTTTTTATAAAATGCATTATGGTTGGAAAGATGTTTTAAAAGTAGAATACAATGATCCACACAAGTTTGCCTCGAAATTGCGTGGTTCTCCTCTTACTGTGCGAACTAACACGGTCGGCCATATTTTATGGGAGTCAAAAAATAATTTGAGTGTTAGTCGATGAGGTAAATGGAAAACCGTGCAATTTCGAGGCATGTTTGTGTGGATCATTGTATTCTACTTTTACATCTTTCTACCCATATGCATTTTATAAAAAACGGTTACAAACGCTTTTCAAAGACCAACTCGACCGATCCCCAAGGCAACGTGTTCCTTTAAAAGCCATTATTTTAGTATTACGCATGCTCGGAAAACCACGTGAATATAATAACGGGTTGCCTTGCCTCATCGAGCAACGATACAGCAAGGTTGTAGCTACCACGGTCGGAGCCGGTCGGCTATCACCGGCCCCAGCTTTTGCCGACCGGGATCCAACAAAAAATATCAAACTCCGACCGGCATAAATTTATGTAAAACTGTTTTAAATGCCATTGAAATAAGTGAAAAATAAAGAAAACAATCCTGTAAAACTCCTAATTAGGTGTGTATTTTATTTCTGTAAAAACAATCAAAACAATTTTCTCTCCAAAACCGCGATGTTCTCCGTGATTGTTGCTTAAAAATAAGCCGCTTGAATGCTGCGAGTTCATGGAGTACTAAAAAAAGCACGCACAATCTCCGGCGTGCGTGTAGTATCCATGATGCACAAAACCACATGGTAATACTCACACGGTCGCCCACTGGTTCATGCAGCATGCACAGCACATAACACACACAGTCCGAAGTCCATCTTAACCAAGATTCCGCACGCTGTGATTGGCCATTGATGGCTGTTAATAAATCCATATTCATGATCTTCTTGGCTAGCCTTCTTCACAACACACGCTCACGAACGGAGTAAAGAATTGGCGAACGTTGTGCATCACGCCTGCAGACTGTATGCACAATGCACAGCCTTGGAGGAGTTCTAGTAACATGGACAACTTTTGCCAACAGAGGGCGTTGCGGGCCAAAGTTCATTGAATTATTTCTCAATGTGTGTTGTTGACCGATCGTTGATTCACGAAGATTTTGTTGCAAACGGAGATCAGAACATGTTCAAAACAAACAATTCTCAAACAACAAGTTCATTCAAATGGTTGTTGATAATTTAGGGCATAAATTAAGAGATAAAGTCGTCCAATTTTAGGGACTTCACTTCCGTGTTTTTTAAATATTTTTTTTTAGTTTCAATTTTTTTTTGTACCATACATGCAGCAGGCTAGTGAAAAAAACCTGCGGGCGATAAAGAATTTTGGTTGACTCGCCCGGCGGGCGGTTGAAAACAAAGTTATTCTGATGGGCGGACCATGTTGGTGGAGTCGTCGAAGTTGCATTAAATTTTTATTTAGAATTTTATTTAGATGATTTTCCTGTCTATTAATACTTGTTGGAAAACAAATGAAAAGACAAGAATCAATTTTTGAGTTTATTGAATGCACTTCGTTGAGAAATTGTCAATGAATACAACTCAGTGAAACATGGCTTTTCTATTCTACTAATGTGCTCCTTTTTGAAATGGAATAGTCTAGATTTTGCGGCAGTGATCGGACATGTGTCCCGTCATCCTGTGTTTCTGAACTTGTCTCTCCACTCTGCATTGCCTTCTGATGAATATATGCAACTGCAAGCTTTTCAATTGACAAATTCAACACTCAAAAATTCTGCCTAGTAGTCTACCTACCCTATTTTGAGATGGGATTTAAATCGTAAACAGAATATTAATTTTATTTATTTTACCCTAACATTTTACTTTAAAACTTAATAAGTATTTATTTTCTATGGCTCCCTGGACATGTTTTTTCCTTTGACAATGGCTATGTCAAGGCACAAATAGGCAAGAGAGAGCCTGGGGAACCCATCAAAGCTTAAACAAAACCTAAAAATCTTCAGCTTCCAAAGACGCTGCCCCTGTTGATCCCACCGGGTTGTGAGGCGCTACGCTGCCCCTACATGTACACCCACCCTCTCGACTATGCTCTCGACAAAATTAGCCGGCATCCAATTTGCCCTAGCTACAACCTTGCGATACAGATATGACCCGTATCCTTGAATGACCTAAAACAGTTGAAGACAAGACAGTTGACCGACAAGAAACCAACTCTACATAATGAATCTCTTGTATTTGCGGGTTATTCTTCTTGGAGTTTGTTGTGGCCAACCGGTGGCCGCAACCTGCCCTTCTGATTGGCACCGATACGGCGAGTCATGGTACGTTTTTCTAATGGACAAGATGAATTGGTACCAAGCAAAACACACTTGTGGCGAGTCACGAGCAAACTTGGTAATCCCAAACTCACAATCCGAACAAAATTACATATGGGAACTGATCCTGAACAAGTTTAACCAGACTCCTTCTACCGATCTCTGGATTGGTTGTAATGACATCGAGGAGGAGGGAAACTGGCAGCACTGTCCGTTGAAGGGTGAGATTAACGCTTATGAGAATGGGGCGAATAGGGATCAGAACCCAATAATGACGGTGGAGCAGATTGTGGAGCGCTGAGGGTTTCTCGTAGGGGTCAATGGGACGATCGATATTGCACACATTATGTCAACTACGCTCTGTGTGAGATCCCAGCCATCAACACTCCCGTGTCCAGCTAGTCTTGGTTCAAGACTCTCCTGGATTTGTAACAAGAGAGCGCGCTATCACCCCCAACGCGCTATCAACCACGAATCGCTATCACAGGAGAGTCTTGGCACATTCGTTAAATCTCCCCCAAAAATCGGGGGGGGGGGAATAATGCGCGTGCGTAGGTTTCCCGCAGAGCCCGCCCCTTTTTTTTGGGGGGGGGGGAGATTTAACGAATGTGCCAAGACTCTCCTGTGATAGCGGTTCTCGAGTGATAGCGGTTCGTGGTTGATAGCGCGTTGGGGGTGATAGCGCGCCCTGTTGTGACAAATCCAGGAGAGTCTTGAACCAAGACTAGTGTCCAGCCCGCTGAACAACCCAAGACGTCTCACTCCTCAGTGCTTACTCCACTACGCAATGGAGGGGCAATGGCAAAGGCACCGTGTTGTGCCGATCACACACACGATGTCACTCATTCATTATAACAGAGAACGATGAAAGGAATAGCGTTTGCCGAACAAGCAACAAGACCAATTAACAAAGTGCAGAGGGAAAGAAAAAAAGGACAGTAACCACTCGGTTATTATATAGAAACGTGTGCAGAAACTGATGTTTTGGATTGTTGGTGATAGCCGCACAGTCTGGGGCTGAAATCAGCTCTTAGGTGATTCACAATGATAAGATATTGCGAATCAAAATTAAATATTTCACAAGTGAGATTGATAAATACAGTGCAAAGCACACTTGTGCAAAGTCAACCGCTCACCAGTAAGAATTCAAATTTCCGATTTTGCTTCTTCAGTCTGCTGGACCAAGATGACTGAAGGATGATTTTCCAGTTGAACAAGTGACTCTGACCAAACTGCATAAAATGTGCTTGCCTATCACGATCCGATGTCCCCATCATCCTTGAATCTGGTGTGGAAGAAGAGGGTTTGCAAACTGAATATCGCGCTGAAATGAATTGAATTGAATTGAATAGGTCACCTCAATACGAAAAGTATGTCATTAAGATGATTCAGAGTGAAACGGTGTTAATTGGATTGTATAATATAGACAGAGTTTTACTCGGATTCCTACAAGTCAGTAGATGAGCGTCCTTTTCAACATTATTGAATTTATGTGTTATGTGGCTGCTTGAGATCTGTTCTAATTATAAAGAAAATACTTGTATTCACATAATTATCCTTAATGTAAAAATTGTATAAACATTAAAGACTGAGAAATTAAAGACTTTACATTTGGCCACTTGGCTCCTCGCGAATAAAGTAATAGTTGTCGGCGGTGATCATAGAGAAAAACATTGTGTTATAGCAATAGGTTTTTGTTAGGCTCATACACTTTGATATCAAAGATTTTTTTGGATGAATTAAAGTTTGACGACTCTGTCAGCAGGGCCACGAACTTGCAAGGTTTTAAACGGCTATTTAAGACCGAGTATTTTATTCACCTGACCAACACACCTTCCTGCTAAAACATCCCTAAACCTACGAAAGAGATAGCGCCCTCTTTTGACTCAATTTCATCTTGCCATGTACACTCGCAAGTAGACTGGGCCCCTGTCTTTATCTGCAAGGTTAAAGACAGGTCGCTGCCGCTAGATCCAGTGATTTCCATTGGATACAATGCAGGTGCAGTGACATAGATGCCCAAATAGTCACTGCTCTCAAATCCGCAATGGAATTTGACTGCGTATCTATAATGTGAAACGACAGAGGTCAGAGGTCAAACTACACGCCGTTTTTTTGCCGCTCTCTGGCGTTATTCACGAGCCTCGAAGAATGACGTCAGACGTTCAGGCTAACTCGCAAGTGACGTTGCCCTATTGTAGCCCAAGCCCTAATAGTGATCCAATCAGGTTTGTCCAATGCATATGCGTTCGTGTGGTAACCTTTTTCGGCTTGTCCACAAGTCTACAGAGGCTACGGAAGTGATTGCCTCCATGCTCCCTGGTGATTACCTTGGTGCCCTTGAAATGATCCCGTCCAAATTTACAATTATATCTCATAGGAAAGGAGACAATGCCTTGGTGTGCTTGCCCTTTTAAAAACGAAGCATGCTGGCCTGGATACCCTCGCGTTGGTAGAAATGTGACGAAAGTGAAATGGCTCTTCATATTGATCTCCATTTATAACAGGGATGTCAATGGACAAATGACATAAACATGCATTAATTTGTACTCTCGTCACACACAATTTAACAACAAACAACCTCCTTTAGACATTAAGGCGAGGGCGCCCCAAACAAAATGATGTCATGTGTAATAAAACCTCCGGACGGGTGCAAGCTGTAAAAAAATCCACCAAGGCCGTGCTTTAAAGGGCTGACTTAAAACTTTAATGCAAAGTGCTTGTTACAACGCACTTAAACGAATAAAAAAATATATGCTATTAATAGTGGTCCAAACAGCAATCGGTATTAGATATTAGTACTTTGCTATTTTAAGGCATATTGTGCATAAAAGGACGGTTCCAGGTGCCCCAAGTCAAATTAACCTAGGTGTTCGCTTGTTTTTTTTTCAGATACATTATTCATTATACACAACCTTTTAAAGAAAATTTTACAAAAATTACGTATACATTAATTTACCTGAAGTTGCCTTGACTTAATATCGAGCAACGACATAGGTATGAGACTGTTTTCCTTGAAGGACCTATAGCACTCAGTTGGAATTGAAGACATTTTGACAGACGAGAAACCAACTCTACTTCAAACAACATAATGAATCTCTTGTATTTGAGGGTGATCCTTCTTGGAGTCTGTTGTGTTCGTCCGTTGGCTGCAACCTACCCTTCTGATCGATACGGCAAGTCAAGTTACTTCATTGTTAAAGAAAAGGTAGATTGGTACCGAGCAAAGTACATTTGTGCGGAGTCACGAGCAAACCTGGCTGTGCCAAAGACGCAATCCGAACAGGATTACATATGGGAACTATTCCTAAAAGAGTTTGATCAAAACCCTTCTGCCAATCTCTGGATTGGTTGTAATGACATCGAGGAGGAGGGAAACTGGCAGCACTGTCCGTTGAAGGGTGAGACCAACGCCTATGAGAATTGGGCTGAAGAGGAACCTAATAATGACTTTGGAGCAGATTGTGGATCGCTATGGGTTGATTGGAATGGTAAATGGGATGATTACCCGTGCAATAAAGAAATCTACGCAGTTTGTGAGACAACTGTCAGGAACACCCCGAAATTCTGCCTTCAGACCGGCAAAGACGGCCGCCTTATTTCCCCGGAGCATTCTTCAACGCGTCATTAAGGAGTTACCTGTTATAAGGGCGTTCCGTCATGCGGGAAGGCTGGCTGGTTACACCCCGACGTCACATTCAAAATCTTCTTGAACAGTGTTGACGGTTTGCCAATTAAAGCAACGCGACTCATTGTGAAGCTGCTGGTGCAAAACTGAAAAACAATTGAAACTCGGTTTCTGTTTGGGATGATCATACCTTGTTACTTGGCTAACTACGCAGTGTGTGAGCTCACTACGGTAGTCTGCAAATCGGCACTGGCGGACGCGTCACTTGTTTAGTGCCTGTCTACAATGCCAAGAAGGAGATACCGGGTAAATTTAGACTGTGATGTACGCATATTCCAACAGTGAACGCATGTGGACTAAAATCAACAGTCATTTGGTCTTACTTCGTATTATTGACGGATACGGACTGATGAACATAGTTAAGATATCTCAGAAACGTTTCTCCTTATAACACAATTATTTCAGGACATCTACACGATCAGCATAAGTCAAGTGTTTTAAGTCTTAATTAAGCCGTTTGCTGTTGCCGTCTCTTATAGCTGACATCTATATTCTTGATTTGCACAGATAGGGTATGAGTCACGGTTACTTCACCACAAGATGGATTGTTACGAAGAAAACCCTGCGTGTTTCGAGCATACCTCCAGTGTTCTAGAAAGTCTTTATGGAAAACTAAATGAATATTCATTGTATAAAATGTTTGTGCTGATGGATGTTGATTCACAAGTTTAAAGTCTATCAAGTATCCATGGAACTTCGGTTTAGAAAATGGCAAAGACTGCATTTTGTTGGTAATCGTCGATTTCTTTAAGCATATCAAAGGTACTATAATACAGTAAAGCTATTACGGTTTGTAGTAGTCAGCATTAGAAACATCGTCGAATTTTATCATCAACAAATGTTGTGTGATTTTTTTATAAGAAACAAAAAACACGTTGGGGATAAATAACCCACGACAGTAATGTAACCGTTGTACGTAGTTAAACGAAATACCGTATTGAAAGCACTAGTTCGGTTTAAAAGAGGGGCTTTACGTTCGCACAAATTCGGTTGATGAACTCACTTTCAAACATTTTAGAGTCGTTATCAAAGTTGAAATTTGTGACCCGCCCTGTGAAAATGAGTCAGATGTAGGCAATTTCAGGAATTGAGTTATATGCATGGCTGGAAAGAACACATCAGCAGCATCTAAGCTTTGGGCTGTATCGCATTGCTGAGTTACTCCCGTTTGAAATTAGCCACTACACAATTTCTTTTGAAAAACGAATTACAAATAAAATGATATTTTAAACTACCATTGTGTGCAAAAGGATACAAATTAGACATAAGTATGATCACAAAATTGTTGTATTCATAGCTTTATTGCCTAAAAGTAAGTGTTCTAAAGGTTTACCATGCAACTAAAAATCTTAAAAAGAAAGAATATTTTTTTAATTTTTAATTTCTACTTTTTTTGTTACATTTTCCACATTAAACTGTCCATAACTTAATATTGCATTGGGCGACATGTGACTCATTTTTACAGAGTGGGTCACATTTAATCCCTATCCTAAACCCTCACATTAAAAATGTGTATAATCAACTTGTTTTCACACCCGTGCATTGCAGAATGTGTTCTTGGCGCTGTAACCCATTAGTTGAAGTCACAGACTATACTGGGTCTGATAGACAGTTTTATAACAACATTTATTTAGTTTTCCATATTTCATGATTCAGTCAAAACAGGCCGCGAGCTTGACCTTTTGACGGAGTCGCGAAAATCCATTGTGTGAAATGCATCCACCCTGCGTTTTATTGTTGATGTTATTATTTCAAATCTGAAATATATTTGTTTTAAAGTTGCTTTTTTGCACAATTTAACATGAGGTTTGTTTCTACTCTCTGGATGATTGGGATTTAGTTTACTCTCTCTTAAAAATATATCTTCTAGCACAAACTGAAATATAACATTATGGTTGTTGCATTCTTTCTGTTTCAAGTTGAAATAAAAGAATACAGTGCAGTATCATAGTCCAAGGGAAAACAAAGTTGTTTTCTTCTTCAAACTTGCTAGATATATACACTTGGTGTATCTTAACATATGCACCAAAATAATAGGCCTGTAAAAATTTGAGCTCAATGGTCGTCAAAGTTGCGAGATAATAATGAAAGAAAAAAAAACCTTGTCACACAAAGTTGTCTGCTTTTAGATGCTTGATTTCGAAACCTCAAAATCTAGAGGGAGCCGTTTTCCTGTGAGCCTCTCCCCATTACTCGTTACCAAGTAAGGTTTCATGCTAATAATTCTTTTGAGTAGTTACGAATAGTGTCCACTGCGTTTAAGGGACTACTTTTGTACAGTTATGAAAGGACCCTCTTCCCCGATATCAGGCTTTGTATATGAGCTATAGTGAGATCAGTATCTCTTTATTTGTTACTTGCTGACGCGGTATCCGTCATGGTGGTTTATTTCTAATACTAATAATAATTATTCAAACTTACAAAGCGCCATCTATCTAAGACTAAACTTACTCCGAGGCGCATAAAAAAAAAACCAAAACAGAGAGAGTAACAAATACAAGCAACACATACTCATACTCATTGTAAAAGGAAGTAAAGGCAAAATTTGTTTTAACTGGGAAATTTTGAAATGCGATGTTCAAGGCTGATTGCTATTAAGAAATGGTTAAAGCTTCGTTGCTTTCAAAACTATAGACGCTAGACCTATGACGTCACTAGAAAACCATAACTTGATTCGCACGCATACCGCCGGGCAAAACCTTTGTGTTTTGGCAGCAAGCTAGAAAGTGTATGCAATCTTACCATGACTACGCGTCTTTTTGCCCGGCGAAACATGACATTTACAGTGGTTTGTCAACAGAGGGCGGTTTGAATCTAAACATAGGTCATATCGTCTATACACAAGCACATTGGGTTACTCGGCCTTATTGAATGACGATGCGCACATAATAATTCACTGATCAGCGTTGGTGTACACAAGTAGACTCGAAATAGCGCCCCCGTGTTTACCATATCTTACGTTGTTACAGAGAGTGTTTTAAAATAATATTGGACAAATATTTTAGCAGTAAAGTGATGATTTACCTATGTGTTTGTGCAGCATTATGACAACAATACACTACTTTGTATAACCAAATGTCTAACTGCACAACAACATGGCGTGCATAAACAACTCTTGGAAATGATAAGGAGCAAATCCTAGCAGCACATGTTATTTATTTTAATTTTATTTTACATCTTTAGACATACACAATAATTACAAGTTGTACAGGGGCTGTCAAGGTTAAAACAAAAGTATAAAACTTTCATCAAAAGATGTGTAAAACCAGACCCCTGCCAACGATAAAAATATAATTATACAATATAAAAAGGTGATTGCACTGAAACATTTTAAAATCACACAAAAGAAATCATTAAAACACAAGCAAAACCAGACTATTGAAAACAAAAAACTACACCCACAACAAAACACCGCAGCGATAAGAGGAAGGGACAACAATTGAAAATAAAAAAACATAGAATGGACTAAAAACCCTCAAAAAACCAGATTCATGCCAAACCCACTGGGCCCGAGGACAATGATAGCAGAAAGACTCCCCAGACACCACCCCAAAAAAGCATAAGCAGACCCCTTAGACAAATATAAAAGATAACAACAATTAAAACCACTAGCACTATTAACATACTAAAAATTCACCCCTCAGCTTCATACGAAAGGACTTGTACCCCTCCGAAATCAAAACATTCCTGGTATCCAATGTGAGCTCTGAGAACATTTTAGGAAAGCGAACAATGGTAGAAAATTTATAAGCATCCGTCCTAGGTTTTAGGTGATGAAAAGTGAGCAATTCTGTGTGACGGGAGTTAACTTTAGACAGATTAGTTAAGTCATTCATAAAACTATACCGAGTGAACATCAACAGTTTTACAATAAAGCAAATGTTTAAAAAAGTTCTTCTGTCAGACAGCAACATAAGACCCAGAGTCTTCAGTCTTTCTTGATAAGGCTGTTCCATATATTTTTGCCGAAATATCATCCTGCTGGCTCTGCGCTGTACCGATTCGATTGAATTTATGTTTTTTTTTTACGGTGAATCCACCAGACGGGGTGAGCAGTAGTCCAAGATTGGCTGGACAAGAGTCTTGAACAAATGGAGCGATACGCACAAAGGACAGCTGCCAGAGATGAGGCGAATCAAACCAATCAGTCTATTACATTTTGAAGTAACAGCCTGCACTTGAAGATCCCAAGATAAGTTACTCTGGAATATACAGCCTAGAAGCTTGATGGAGTCCACACATTCCAGGGAGGAGTTTCCAAGATTGAATTCTGGTTTGCTCATACGTCGCCATGTCAACCGTATCGATTTGCACTTGTCAGCATTTAAGTGCAAACAGTTAAATTTAGCCCAGTTAACTATAGTGTTTAGGTCCTTCTGAAGTAGAGAATCCGGCGCGTCAGTTGTAACAATTTTGAACAAAAATGTGTCATCTGCGTACTGTACAAGGTTTGAAGAAATTTGAAGTTGAAGATCGTTCGTGTACAAAACAAAGAGCAGGGGGCCAAGTACAGAGCCCTGTGGCACTCCTGAACCGACCGGTTGTCAGTCTGAAGTAAAGCCTTTGTAGACAACTCGTTGCAGGCGGTTTGTTACAAACGACTCAATCCAGTCAAGAGCAGCACCCTTTATGTTGTAGCAAAGTTGGAGTTTCTTAACAATAATATTGTGGCTTATAGTGTCAAACGCACGACTGAAATCTAAGGAGATTACATCCACTGCAGGTACCCGTGCGTCCAAAGATTGAAGCCATTGAGAGCTAGCTGACACCAATGCTGTAGAACAAGACCTCCCTGGAATGAACCCATGTTGCTGGTCAGCTACAAGTCCGTTGTTTTGACAGTGGTCGAGAATTTGACGACACAAGATTTTTTCTAAAAGCTTGCAGATTATTGGAGTCAAAGAAACGGGTCTGTAATTGATCAAGTTGCTCTTTTCTCCTTTTTTGAAGACGGGCACCACATTAGCACGTTTCCACGCACTTGGAAGACAACCTGAAGCAAGAGTATGGTTGTAAAAAGTTGTGAGAACAGGAACAATGGCTGGAGCAGCAAGTTTCAACATTTGGGCGCTAATACCATCAGGTCCATATGCTTTGTGTGCGGAAAGACTCCGAATCTCAGACGAAACTTGAGTTGAAGTGATGGAAAAACGTTCCAATGGGGGAAATTCTAACGTGGGAGAAGTGACACGGTCCTGGTCGGTGGATCCGGAGAAAAAAGAGAGAGATGTTGAGAGATTTGAAGGCAGTAACTGTCGGCAATCGTATTTTGTCGTACACACTACAACCATCAGACACAAACTTGATAAAATAGTGCATGTTTTGTCAAACAGCATTGATAAAGGAAAATTACAGAATTGCTTTGCTAGCAAAATTTGAGATAGCCGCATTGTATCGATGCCAAAACAAAAAATAATGATACGCTCACTGAGCGATAAACTTCAAACGCGAAACTAGATTAATTGTTTCTCATCCAATTTGAAATTTCAGAAAAAAATATTTCTAGGGATGTTTTCTACTATCATCATCATTAGACCGTGTAAGTTTTTTGTAAATCTGTGATCTTGTTTCTTACCAATTCTGTACGTTCCTTTAAGTATGATCAACACAACGTTGTATAAGCAAAATACATTTCTTTAAAATATTTCATTTTGACTGAGCTGTCTCAAAGCAAGTCGCAGCCGTTTTCCAACTTTATTGTTTGTAAACTAAAATCTATTCGTGGAGGTTGCCAACGTTTCCATAAATGACTGCCAGTCGTTTCATGCTTATTCAGTAGTAATTTCTACTATAGAAGAACGGCTTGTGGTAGTTTTGCAATTAAATACCAGGCAATTTAGGATCCTACACTGCCATGCCTTTCCTGCAAATTTGAGTAGTATTTTGCTGATATGTATATTTTACAGTTAGCATGTCAGGTAACTCCTTCATGACGTGATAGGCATAGCCAGGTTCTAAGTAAAACTACATCCGTCATTACCGATGTCCAAGGGAATTCTGTCCACCGGAGATTCTCTTGTGATGCCCTTGCCCTTGGTATTCCCTTGCCATTGGTTTTCCCTTCCATCGGTTTACTGCTGACCGCAGTTTTCCAGCATGAAGGAGTGACACCGAGGGCGTGATCGGTAATCCTTCCCGCTCGTACCCTGTAGCTCTTCCATGGCATGACGGAGCAGACACTGAGGTGTGAGACGGCGGTGGTTGTACACGGGGAGCTCACAGACAGCGTGATGGTTCACGTTGATGCAGTGTTGATCGTCCCATGTACCGTTCATATCAACCCGCATCACTGCACAATCAGCGTTGTTAGCATTATTCGGTTGCCTTCCAGCCCAATTCTCATAAGCGTTGGTCTCACCCTTCAACGGACAGTGCAGCCAGTTTCCCTCCTCCTCGATGTCATTACAACCAATCCAGAGACTGGAAGGTGGCTTCTGATCAAACACTTTCAGGTAGAGTTCCCATATAAAATCCTGTTCGAATCTTGAGTTTGGCACAGCGAGGTTTGCCTCACTCTGGGCACAAGTGTGATTTGCTTCGAACCAATCTACCCTCTGCATTGCAAACAAGTAACATGACTCGCCGAATTGGTGCCAATCAGGAGGGCAGATTTCAGCCAATAGACAACCACAGCAAACGACCAAAACAATGCTTAAACGTTGAATTGCAACCATTTTGACTACTTGAGACAATAATGGCCTGCCCCGTTGTAGAGTCGAACCGTAATAGATTTTTTGTTACGGCTGTATTACGCCTTTTGTTTTACCAGCTATATTTCAGGATATGACGTCCATGTAACCATGGTAACCAACGCCTAAAGCTTAAATTGCCAACCACCGAGACAAAATAATCTGATTATTAAGAAGGTCGTTAAATTCAACACAGTAGAGCCTTATGGAATGGAGCTCTAGCAAAACAATGGTATCTTATATTGCACGGTTTTAAGCTAATGAATTTCAATTCGTTATATATGGTTGTTTTTACAAGTGACTGTTTCCTTTAGTTTTAAAGGGAAACCATCCAGACGACCGAGAGAGGTTTATCGATCCAATCCATCCCTAGTGTCTGGCAGCAATTAATATCTATACAAAAATGTACAGCTGCAATTAGCTGGATTCTCCTCTGGTCCGCAAGACCTTCAAAAAGATGCGCTGCAATTAAGACACATAGGAATATTGCACAGTACTGAGAAGAGCGAGATGGAAGAGGAGTAGAGAGAAGAATACACCAGAGAACAATAGAGTGGCGAATAAAAGAGCGACGAACAATAGACCTTCGTCAAGCTACCCCCACATTCAATCAAAGTCGTGAATACTGCAGTAGCACCATTAATAAAAAGGGCGCAAGAGTTAATTTTTCTTTTGTGACACTGGTTTGGTTTATGTTTGTTGGAATGGAAACCATATTTTACATATTAATGAGACATAATGGGGGAAGGGGTCAAACAGTACGTCAGTCTCTACATCAAGAGAGTTTTTGTAATCAGTTTTGCTTATTTTTTAGTTCAGAAATTCTTCATAAAGAGCAGTTATACCTCATATTTCTTAATATAAGGATACCAATACACAATATTCGACTACAAGAAACGACTCTTGGCTTCAACTGTAATCTTTTCACAAATTGAATTGAAACTTAATTGAGGCAAATAAAAAACTAGACTTACACAGAATGTCAGATTTGTAAAACTGGTAAATTAAGATATATCTTCTCAATTCATCTTAACATTGTGCGTTTGATTTACCAGTGCACTTAAAGGCAGTGGACACTATTGGTAGTTAGTCAAAATTGGTAATTAACATAAAACCTTACTTGGTAACGATTATTTGGGAGAGGTTGATAGTATAAAACATTGTGAGAAACGGCTCCCTCTGAAGTGACATAGTTTTCGAAAAATAAGTTAGTTTTCCACGAATTTGATTTTGAGACCACAAGTTTAGAATTTGAGGTCTCGAAATCAAGCATCTGAAAGCACACAACTTCGTGTGACAAGGTTGTTTTTTCTTTCATTGTTATCTCGCAACTTTGACGACCGATTGAGCTCAAATTTTCCCAAGTTTGTTATTTTATGCATATGTTGAGATACACAAAGTGAGAAGACTGGTCTTTGACAGTTACCAATTGTGTCAAGTGTCTTTAAGTTTTTTTTATACACACATTAGAACAAACGTTACTTATTTGTTAACTTGTTTATCGTGAAAGAACAAAACAAATGTTTAAATAGTACAGCCTGAAGTTGTTGCCGTTTTAAGTTTACGCACTTTTCCAGTCTCCTTCCCGTGATGCTGTGGTGGTGGCTCGCAGCTAAAATAAGTACAATTAAATAATTAAACCTGTATGTCTAAGTGCTGAATATTGAAATGTACAGACAGTTTTAACCCTTTGTTCACTATAAGACTAAGCATGGTACCTGGTATATTATTTACAGCAACTATCATTATTCGGTGAAATTATTCTGTATAATATGGACAATCATGAATGTCTCGATATCAAAGCCGAGTGCACTCGAGTGTGGGTTCAAATCCCAGTTGTGACACTTGTGTCCATGGATGAGCAAGCAATTAACTGTAACATAACTTCTCTCAACCAAGGGATAACTGGGTACCTGGGTACCTGTGAGGGCAGAGATGGTTCTTGTGTTTGGTTTCGCTCATAGTGCGCTACATTATTTGACAGCACCTGGCGCATGCTGTACACTCCACAGGGAGCTGAGATGGTCTAAGGACTGGAAAGGCCCTTTGATAAGGGGGTAGTTATGCTGGAAGCGCTTTGAGTAAAAAAAAAAGCAGCACCGTCGGCAACCATTTTGAAGTAGAATACCGCTTGGTCTGCACTGGTCTTGGTTTAATCGTAGTGGCAGCAAGCAAGAAACACTTTACGCAGCAGTGAAGTGGTGAGGAGTCTTCAGTTTGCCAAATAGCTGGATTTCGACGGCGATCATGTCCCGGCTTGAAAATTATTTGAGATCGGGGTGATCGACATGATGTTTTTTAGATCGAAGTGCTTGGTGAAGACGATGCGATACATTGTAGACACAGTATAATAGGTAAGAAATTGTCCATGTCAGCATACCAAATATTGCGCGTGAATGGAGACATACGCCTTTTGGCGACAGTTATTTTTTTAACTTTTATGCTCTCCTGGGCACCCCACTGTTGTTTTTCTTTGTTTTCTTAAATATTTTTAATGTATGTATATGTGCTTGTAAATGTGATTGCCCGAATAAATATTATTAATGGCTTATAAGTGCCGTGGCGTCAATCTTGAGACTCATTATATAGAGCGCCACCAAGGGTTTTCTCAGGAGAGGTTATCTTTCCCAAAGTTGAAGAAAGTATCTTAACGTTGAGTTCAAAAGGGTAAAAGTACCAACGACAATACGAATTCTAGCTGAGAACAACAGAAGGGATTCATCGAAGTCTTGTCACAATTACAGCAAATATGAATACTGCAGTATCCTCGTTTTTGAAAAGGGTGCCGTACTTTTTCCTATTGACACATCGGTCTTTGTTTATCTCGGTTGGAATGGAACCCTGGAAAATGGCCGCATCGGGGTATTTTTCATAGCATTCTAATATATTTTTTCATTTCTCGGTCGGCATTCATTTTATTCTCCCTGAAGAAATCGCGTACCAGAGGCGGGTTTGAAATGGCTCAGTGATAAGAAGCAAAGATAAATGCTCAAAGGAGGGTGCATTGGAGACAAAAACAAATGAAAACAAATTATTTTTTTATGATTTGAAGAAACTGGAAAAACATTGTTGTTACACCTAATTGCAGTTTCAGTAGCGGAGAATGAGATCGAATATTTTTTTTCTGCAGAAGACGAAAAGTTATTCATTAATTGATTTGCTTAAGGCACTGTAAATTGTTTCAATTGGATGTTTCCCACTTTATCAGAAATATAAACAAAATGTATTTACATTTCTAATTATGGTGTTGGAAACCAACTTTAAATTTGAATTAAAAGAGCATGAATAAACATGCATCTTGGAGAATTTCAACTATAACACTTACTTGCTCATGTCTGCAATGGCCTGCCATCACTCTAAATTGTACAGTATACACCCGGTATAGTATGGTCGTTTTTGACGCGCAATGTTATGTCAATGAAATCATCATTTGGTTTGAAATAACTAATCTGTAAAGTAAATGAGACTTACCCGCTTCAAAAACCTCCTTCTACACCACTTTCTTTCACAATTTTTACCCACAGATTGACACTTAAAAACAAATTTTTAATGAATACACTTTTCAGTGGAACTTAGTTTGAAATGGATATTGATACAAACAGTGCTCTACTGTGATCTCCGCTACATTGTTTTAACACCGACTCTACCATTCATGTGTGAATTATGCAACTTGTCTAAACTGATGAGCATATCTCGGGCATTGTAATTAAGACTATCCCTCTAAATTGATAAAGATATACACTTCATTTCAAAAGTTGTAACACAAAGCAAGTTACTTAAAGATTATTTGACTTCAACGCGGCTGCTGACACTGTTCATTGTGTTGCCTTGACCAATAATACAAAATGCAAAGGTCATTGATCAACCTTTGAGAGAATTCAGCGAAAATGGTGAGGACACTGTCGGCAACATTTCTAATTTACAATATTTTACTTTACCATTTTTATTGTTGAAATCCGCAGAAATCTATAATAGCAATAGATCAGTGCACAATGTTCAAAGACGGCAATCTAACTTGAAAATCGAGTCAGAATGAAAACGGTCCTTCAAGTTATACATTAAATTATTTTGGTATCCATGTTTAGGTATGATGTAACTACATTGGGTTCTTAACGAATATATGTAAATATTTGCACGAAAACATAGGCAGTGCTACGTGTTAGAGTATACCTTTGCGTGACGAGAATATACTGACTAGTGTGATTGACATCAATATTAACGTCTTAAATAAATTACTGAGTGCCTAATAATTTGACATCAAGTTATTTTGTTGTCTTTGATAAAACCAGAGAAACAGCAGTTTTAATGATTGTCTTCAGATCTCAATCAGCAGCTTCAGTTTGTATTGCCTTGTTTTAATTGGCAAACCGTCAACCTTGTTCAAGGAGATAAACAGTGTGACGTCGGGGTGTAACCGGCCAGCCTTCCCGCAGATCGGAACGCCCTTACCCGGCGGCTCCTTAATGACGTGGTAAAGAATGCTCCGGAGAAACAAGGCGGCCGTCTTTGCCGGTCTGAAGGCAGAACTTCGGGGTTTTGCTAAAGGTGATCTCACAAACTGCATAGTTTTCTTCATTGCACGTATCATCATTCCATTTACCATGAAAATAAGACCCCATCTTTCCACAGTCTTCACCACTTTCGTAGTCATTTGGTTCTCCATCCTGCCAATTCTCATAGGCCTTGGTTTCACCCTTCAACGGACAGCCCTGCCAGTTTCCCTCCTCCTCGATGTCATTACAACCAATCCAGAGACTGGCGGCTGGTGTTTGATCAAACCCTTTCAGGAATAATTCCCATATGTATTCCTGTTCGGATTTTGAGTTTGGTATGGCCAGACTTGCTCGGGACTCGGCACAAGTGCCCCTTGCTTGGTACCAATCCATCTTGTCCTTTATAATGTAGTAACATGACTCGCCGTATCGGTGCCAATCAGGAGGGCAGACTTCGGCCAGTAGATGCCCACAGTAAACGCCAAGAACAAGACCAAACACTTGATTTACATGCATCAGTCTTTTAAATTCCAAAAACTACTTGAAATTGATTGTAGCTGATAACTGATTGAACTGTTTCAAGTCTGTAACCTTAACCCGACGATTATGTACTAAGCGGCAACTAGACGGCAATATACAACTTGTGAACCGTTAACAACTTTCAAAATAAACTGTAACCGTTTGCAGACGGCGAGTGTTAAAACAACTGACTACTTTGGCTAACTTCGATAGTAATAGCTGAGAAGTTGCTTGTCGAATCAAGTGGAAACCGATATTGATTTCGCGGAGGCGTTTCATTGAAATTTTTATTATTAGAATTGCAGATGTCCAGGCAGTCTTCATCCTTGTTTTGAGGGAAACCAATCACTCGGATGTTGCTCCGACGGCTAAACCGCTCCAACTTGTTAAGTTTTTCAGCATGTTCAGCTAACTGTGTTTCAGCTTGAGCCCACTTGGTAGCCATTTTCTCAAGCTAGTTGATCTTTACTTCAAGTTCATCCACGCGTTTAGTTTGGTACTCAATGGCTGTATTGAAGCTTGCCTCAATGGTGTCGATGCGCCTATTAAGGTCGACTTGTCCCCGACGGATCTCTTGCAGGGCACCCCGGACAAACCCCATGGGGTTCCAGGGGCTCAGTGGAGGGGCCCGACTGGGGTGACAAAATGGGTGTCTCCCGATCCGGTGATGTAGACTTTGGCGATTTTCTTCGTCCACCAGGCATTATTGGTTCTGGATGTAGGCTCAGGCTGTTCGATGATGATATTTAACAAGATTGGATGGGTTCAGCAGGTCGGAAGGTAGGATTTTGAGCTTAAAACATGAAATTTCTGAGAGCTCAATGTAAGTGCGTCCACACGTTATCGCATCATATTAACATCAAGTAAGTTATGTGTTTTTGTGCAGTTTCTTTGACAACAATACGCTGCTTTGTAAACCAAATGTCTAACTGCACAACATGGCGGACCGTGTGTTCCAAAGACAAAATGAGGTGTTTTGATTGACTACTCACTGTAACGACACATAATTAGTTTCGGTGTGCATTATAGCAACTCTTGGAAAGGATAAGGAGCAGTTCTTAACAACACTATAATATCAAGAGATTTGAAGGCAATAACTGTCGGCAATCGTACATTATAGACACACTACAACAATCAGACACAAACTTGATAAATAAGCATGTTTTATCAAACAATATTTGTTAAAGGAACATTACAGAATTGGTTTGCAAGCAAAGTTTGAGATCGATCGGCCATCTGGGTCACGAGAAAATAGTGAAAAACTGATTAAATTTTTTGCATTGCATCGATGCCAAAACAAAAATGAATAAAACGCTCACTGAGCGATAAACTACAAACGCGAAATAAGATTATTTTTTTCTCACCAAATTTGAAATTTCAGACAAAAATATTTCAAGGGATGTTTTCTACTATCATCATCATTAGACCGTGTAAGTTTTTGTAAATCTGTGATATTCACTTTGTTTCTTACCAATTCTGTAACGTTCCTTTAAAGCCATTATACCCTTTCGGTACAGACAAAAAAGTTCACAGATTTACAAATAATTTACAGGGTTTACAGAAGGTAACGGTGAAAGACTTCTCTTGAAATATTGTTCCATGAAATGCTTTACTTTTTGAGAAAACATTAAAACAATATAAATTGTCGTTAGCGAGAATTACGGATTTATTTTAAACGTCATGACACGGCAAAACGCGCGGAAACAAGAATGGGTGTTCCCGTTATTTTCTCCCGACTCCGATGACCGATTGAACCTAAATTCTCACAGGTTTGTTATTTTATATATTAGTTGTGATACACGAAGTGTGGGACTTTGACAATACTGTTTACCGAAAGTGTATAATGGCTTTAAGTATGATCATCACAACGTTCTATAAGCAAAATACATTTCTTTAAAATATTTCATTTTGACTGAGCTGTCTCAAAGCAAGTCGGAGCCGTTTTCCAACTTTATTGTTTGTAAACTAAAATCTATTCGTGGAGGTTGCCATAACGTTTCCATAACTGACTGCCAGTCGTTTCATGCTTATTCAGTAGTAATTTCTACTATAGAAGAACGGCTTGTGGTAGTTTTGCAATTAAATACCAGGCAATTTAGGATCCTACACTGTCATGCCTTTCCTGCAAATTTGAGTAGTATTTTGCTGATATGTATATTTTACAGTTAGCATGTCAGGTAACTCCTTCATGACGTGATAGGCATAGCCAGGTTCTAAGTAAAACTACATCCGTCATTACCGATGTCCAAGGGAATTCTGTCCACCGGAGATTCTCTTGTGATGCCCTTGCCCTTGGTATTCCCTTGCCATTGGTTTTCCCTTCCATCGGTTTACTGCTGACCGCAGTTTTCCAGCATGAAGGAGTGACACCGAGGGCGTGATCGGTAATCCTTCCCGCTCGTACCCTGTAGCTCTTCCATGGCATGACGGAGCAGACACTGAGGTGTGAGACGGCGGTGGTTGTACACGGGGAGCTCACAGACAGCGTGATGGTTCACGTTGATGCAGTGTTGATCGTCCCATGTACCGTTCATATCAACCCGCATCACTGCACAATCAGCGTTGTTAGCATTATTCGGTTGCCTTCCAGCCCAATTCTCATAAGCGTTGGTCTCACCCTTCAACGGACAGTGCAGCCAGTTTCCCTCCTCCTCGATGTCATTACAACCAATCCAGAGACTGGAAGGTGGCTTCTTATCAAACACTTTCAGGTAGAGTTCCCATATAAAATCCTGTTCGAATCTTGAGTTTGGTACAGCGAGATTTGCCTCACTCTGGGCACAAGTGTGATTTGCTTCGAACCAATCTACCCTCTGCATTGCAAACCAGTAACATGACTCGCCGTATCGGTGCCAATCAGGAGGGCAGATTTCAGCCAACAGACAACCACAGTAAACGACCAAAACAATGCTTAAACGTTGAATTGCAACCATTTTGAATACTTGAAACAACAATAATGGCCTGCCCCGTTGTGGAGTTGAACCGCACTAGATTCTGTTTTACGACTGTAAGACGCCTTTTGTTGTAACAACTATCTTTCAGGATATTACGTCCATGTAACCATATGGTAGCCAACGCCTAAAGCTTAAATTGCCAACCACCGTGACAAAATAATCAGATTATCAAGAAGGTCAGATTCAACACAGTAGAGCCTTATGGAATGAAGCTCTCGCAAAACAGTGGTATCTTATATTGCACGGTTTTAAGCTAATGAATTTCAATTCGTTATATATGGTTGTTTTTACAAGTGACTGTTTCCTTTAGTTTCAAAGGGAAACCATCAAAACGACCGAGAGAGGTTTATCGATCCAATCCACCCCTAGTGTCTGGCAGCAATTAATATCTATACAAAAATGTACAGCTGCAATTAGCTGGATTCTCCTCTGGTCCGCAAGACCTTCAAAAGATGCGCTGCAATTAACAAACAAAGAGGAGTAGAGAGAAGAAGAATACACCAGAGAACAATAAAGTGACGAACAATAGACCTTCGTCAAGCTACAACGAAGCTTGACGAAGGTCTATTGTTCGTCGCTCTATTGTTCGTCACTTTCGTCAAAGTCGTGAATACTGCAGTAGCCTCAATGAAAAGGGCACAAGAGTTAATTTTGTTTTGTGACACTGGTTTGGTTTATGTTTGTTGGAATGGAGACCATATTTTACATATTAATGAGATATAATGGGGGAAGGGGTCAAACAGTACGTCAGTCTCTACATCAAGAGAGTTTTTGTAATCAGTTTTGCTTATTTTTTAGTTCAGAAATTCTTCATAAAGAGCAGTTATACCTCATATTTCTCAATATAAGGAGACAATACACACTATTCGACTACAAGAAACGACTCTTGGCTTCAACTGTAATCTTTTCACAAATTGAATTGAAACTTAATTGAGGCAAATAAAAAACTAGACTTACACAGAATGTCAGATTTTGACTCTTTTGTAAAACTGGTAAACTAAGATATATCTTCTCAATTCACCTTAACATTGTGCGTTTGATTTACCAGGGGTGGATTTCACAAAGGTAGTCCTAACTTAGGACTAGTCCTAGGCAATGCTAAGAGATAGGACTGGTCCTAAGTTAGGACCAGTAACTCGTCCTAACTTAGGACTGGTCCTATCTCTTAGAGTTGCCTAGGACTAGTCCTAAGTTAGGACTACCTTTGTGAAATCCACCCCAGTGCAATTAAAGGCAGTGGACACTATTGGTAATTAGTCAAAATTGGTAATTAACATAAAACCTTACTTGGTAACGATTATTTGGGAGAGGTTGATAGTATATAAAACATTGTGAGAAACGGCTCCCTCTGAAGTGACATAGTTTTCGCAAAAAGAAGTAATTTTCCACGAATTTGATTTTGAGACCTCAAGTTTAGAATTTGAGGTCTCGAAATCAAGCATCTGAAAGCACACAACTTCGTGTGACAAGGTTGTTTTTTCTTTCATTGTTATCCCGCAACTTTGACGACCGATTGAGTTCAAATTTTCCCAAGTTTGTTATTTTATGCATATGTTGAGATACACAAAGTGAGAAGACTGGTCTTTGACAGTTACCAATTGTGTCCAGTGTCTTTAAGTTTTTTTCATACACACATTAGAACAAACGTTACTTATTTGTTAACTTGTTTATCGTGAAAGAATAAAACAAATGTTTAAATAGTACAGCCTGAAGTTGTTGTCGTTTTAAGTTTACGCACTTTTCCAGTCTCCTTCCCGTGATGCTGTGGTGGTGGCTCGCAGCTCAAATAAGTACAATTAAATAATTAAACCTGTATGTCTAAGTGCTGAATATTGAAATGTTCTACATGTACAGACAGTTTTAACCCTTTGTTTACTATAAGACTAAGCATGGTACCTGGTATATTATTTACAGCAACTATCATTATTCGGTGAAATTATTCTGTATAATATGGACAATCATGAATGTCTCGATATCAAAGCCGAGTGCACTCGAGTGTGGGTTCAAATCCCAGTTGTGACACTTGTGTCCATGGATGAGCAAGCAATTAAAGGAACACGTTGCCTTGGATCGGTCGAGTTGGTCTTTGAAAAGCGTTTGTAACCGTTTTTTTATAAAATGCATATGGGTAGAAAGATGTTGTAAAAGTAGAATACAATGATCCACACAAACATGCCTCGAAATTGCGTGGTTTTTCTTTTACCTTGTCGACTAACACGTCGGCCATTTATGGGGGTCAAAATTTTGACTCCCATAAATGGCCGACCATGTTAGTTCGCACAGTAGAAGGAAAACCACGCAATTTCGAGGCAAACTTGTGTGGATCATTGTATTCTACTTTTAAAACATCTTTCCAACCATATGCATTTTATAAAAAACGGTTACAAACGCTTTTGTTTTGACCAACTCGTCCGATCCAAGGCAACGTGTTCCTTTAACTGTAACATAACTTCTCTCAACCAAGGGATAACTGGGTACCTGGGTACCTGTGAGGGCAGAGATGGTTCTTGTGTTTGTTTCGCTCATAGTGCGCTACATTATTTGACAGCACCTGGCGCATGCTGTACACTCCACAGGGAGCTGAGATGGTCTAAGGACTGGAAAGGCCCTTTGATAAGGGGGTAGTTATGCTAGAAGCGCTTTGAGTAAAAAAAAAAGCAGCACCGTCGGCAACCATTTTGAAGTAGAATACCGCTTGGTCTGCACTGGTCTTGGTTTAATCGTAGTGGCAGCAAGCAAGAAACACTTTACGCAGAAGCAGTGAAGTGGTAAGGAGTCTTCAGTTTGCCAAATAGCTGGATTTCGACGGCGATCATGTCCCGGCTTGAAAATTATTTGGGATCGGGGTGATCGACATGATGTTTTTTAGATCGAAGTGCTTGGTGAAGACGATGCGATACATTGTAGACACAGTATAATAGGTAAGAAATTGTCCATGTCAGCATACCAAATATTGCGAGTGAATGGCTTATAAGTGCCGTGGCGTCAATCTTGAGACTCATTATATAGAGCGCCACCAAGGGTTTTCTCAGGAGAGGTTATCTTTCCCAAAGTTGAAGAAAGTATCTTAACGTTGAGTTCAAAAGGGTAAAAGTACCAACGACAATACGAATTCTAGCTGAGAACAACAGAAGGGATTCATCGAAGTCTTGTCACAAACACAGCAAATATGAATACCGCAGTATCCTCGTTTTTGAAAAGGGTGCCATACTTTTTTCCTATTGACACATCGGTTTTTGTTTATCTCTGTTGGAATGGAACCCTGGAAAATGGCCGCATCGGGGTATTTTTCATAGCATTCTAATATATTTTTTCATTTCACGGTCGGCAGTCATTTTATTCTCCCTGAAGAAATCGCGTACCAGAGGCGGGTTTGAAATGGCTCAGTGATAAGAAGCAAAGATAAATGCTCAAAGGAGGGTGCATTGGAGACAAAAACAAATGAAAACAAATTATTTTTTTATGATTTGAAGAAACTGGAAAAATATTGTTGTTACACCTAATTGCAGTTCCAGTAGCGGAGAATGAGATCGAATATTTTTTTTCTGCAGAAGACGAAAAGTTATTCATTAATTGATTTGCTTAAGGCACTGTAATTTGTTTCAATTTGATGTTTCCCACTTTATCAGAAATATAAACAAAATGTATTTACATTTCTAATTATGGTGTTGGAAACCAACTTTAAATTTGAATTAAAAGAGCATGAATAAACATGCATCTTGGAGAATTTCAACTATGATACTTACTTGCTCATGTCTGCAATGGCCTGCCATCACTCTAGATTATACAGTATACACCCGGTAGTACGGTCGTTTTTGACGCGAAATGTTATGTCAATGAAATCATCATTTGGTTTGAAATAACTAATCTGTAAAGTAAATGAGACTTACCCGCTTCAAAAACCTCCTTCTACACCACTTTACTTTCACAATTTTTACCCGCAGATTGACACTTAAAAACAAATTTTTAATGAATACACTTTTGAGTGGAACTTAATTTGAAATGGATATTGATACAAACAGTGCTCTACTGTGATCTCCGCTACATTGTTTTAACACCGACTCTACCATTCACCTGTGAATTACGTCAACTTATCTAAACTGATGAGCATATCTCGGGCATTGTAATTAAGACTATCCCTCTAAATTGATAAAGATATACACTTCATTTCAAAAGTTGTAACACAAAGCAAGTTACTTAAAGATTATTTGACTCCAACGCGGCTGCTGACACTGTTCATTGTGTTGCATTGACAAATAACAAAATGCAAAGATCATTGATCAACCTTTAAGAGAATTCAGCGAAAATGTTGACGACACTGTCGGCAACATTTCTAATTTACAATTATTTTACTTTACCATTTTTGTTGTTGAAATCCGCAGAAATCTATAATAGCAATAGATCAGTGCACAATGTTCAAAGACGGCAATCTAACTTGAAAATCGAGTCAGAATGAAAACGGTCCTTCAAGTTATACATTAAATTATTTTGGTATCCATGTTAAGTTATGATGTAACTACATTGGGTTCTTAACGAATATATGTAAATATTTGCACGAAAACATAGGCAGTGCTACGTATTAGAGTATACCTTTGCGTGACGAGAATATACTGACTCAAGTGTGATTGACGTCAATATTAACGTCCTAAATAAATTACTGAGTGCCTAATAATTTGACGTCAAGTTATTTTGTTGTCTTGATAAAACCAGAGAAACAACGGTTTTAATTGTCTTCGAGATCTCAATCAGCAGCTCCAGTTTTTATTGCCTTGTTTTAATTGGCAAACCGTCAACCTTGTTCAAGGAGATTAACAGTGTGACGTCAGGGTACCGTGTGTAACCGGCCAGATTCATGCAGGACGGAACGCCCTCACCCGGTAGCTCCTTAATGACGTGGTAAAGAATGCTCCGGAGAAACAAGGCGGCCGTCTTTGCCGGTCTGAAGGCAGAACTTCGGGGTTTTGCTAAAGGTGATCTCACAAACTGCGTAGTTTTCTTCATTGCACGTATTATCATTCCATTTACCATGAAAATAAGACCCCATCTTTCCACAGTCTTCACCACTTTCGTAGTCATTTGGTTCTCCATCCTGCCAATTCTCATAGGCCTTGGTTTCACCCTTCAACGGACAGTGCTTCCAGTTTCCCTCCTTCTCGATGTCATTACAACCAATCCAGAGACTGGCGTCTGGTGTCTGGTCAAACCCTTTCAGGAATAATTCCCATATGTATTCCTGTTCGGATTTTGAATTTGGTATGGCCAGACTTGCCCGGGACTCGGCACAAGTGCTCCTTGCTTGGTACCAATCCATCTTGTCCTTTATAATGTAGTAACATGACTCGCCGTATCGGTGCCAATCAGGAGGGCAGGCTTCGGCCAGTAGATGCCCACAGTAAACGCCAAGAACAAGACCAAACACTTGATTTACATGCATCAGTCTTTTAAATTCCAAAAACTACTTGAAATTGATTGTAGCTGATAACTGATTGAACTGTTTCAAGTCTGTAACCTTAACCCGACGATTATGTACTAAGCGGCAACTAGACGGCAATATACAACTTGTGAACCGTTAACAACTTTCAAAATAAACTGTAACCGTTTGCAGACGGCGAGTGTTAAAACAACTGACTACTTTGGCTAACTTCGATAGTAATAGCTGAGAAGTTGCTTGTCGAATCAAGTGGAAACCGATATTGATTTCGCGGAGGCGTTTCATTGAAATTTTTATTATTAGAACTGAACGGTGGCCGTGTTTCCTGGGCAACAAGCAATAATAAACAACCAACGAGAAATAAAGTAATTATAGGTCAAATTTAACGCAGAATTAAACAGCACCACTGGTTGTTTATAAAACGGAACGTTTGACGTGTTTCCAGGTTAACAGCTAATTATAAACAAACAATATGAAGTCACTTAATTATTGGTCAAATTCAACCCAGAACCACACTGCAAAACCTCCGAGTAAACTCGATATTCGTATAGGTTGAAGAAGCAGTCATGCTCCTGGTATTCAGTCTACACTTGTCTAAAGACTGTATGCATACTAAGTATTATCTCACGTAAGGGTATCAGGCTATTTCAGACTTGTGCAAATTCATTTCTAAAAATAATGTCGGTTCATTGGGAGAGTGTAGTTGTGGGTGACGTCACCGCAATAAGTTTTTCTAACATTAATATTTATGCGTTACTTAAATTCATCATAGAAAAACGGCCCAGACATTTCTAAAACTTTGACATGATTATTTAGTTTGACCCTTTCACGTTCTATTAGTTTCTGTGGCAACCAAATAATGCATTGAATACCGAAGAACATCATCATAGACGGGCATCATGATACTGACCGGGTTGAAATACCGTTTCATAAGAACCAATCTATGTCATCTGGTTATCAGTCAATCCATAAAAGAAAAAAAGAAAAAAACTTAACTACTTTTACACTTCATCTTATGTTCCTTGGATTTGAGATAATAAACAAATATGACGCAGATTCAAACATTATTACAGACTAATCGCCGTTTTATTCAACTTTAAAATCTAAAGAGTCAAATCACTATCGAATAAATTTTAAAAAGTAGCTACAAATTTGTTTTTAAGAAAGAATGTAGGATTCTTTTAGAAAAAAAAGAACCGTGATGTTAAAAAGAGGTCAAACTTAGCTTTGTTATGGAATCTTTTTCCAAAAGAGTCGTTAAAAATGATAATTTTGTTTTACAAAGATGGTGAAAATGTTCGTGCTCGTGTCATCTCTGAGATGTTTACTTATTACTTGCTCCTGTGTGCATTATGGCTTGTCATTTGTTTTTTTTATTTGCGCAATATTGTGTTAAAGACACTGGACACTATTGGTAATTGTCAAAGACCAGTCTTCTCACTTGGTGTATCGCAACATTTATGCATAAAATAACAAATCTGTGAAAACTTGTGCTCAATTGGTCGTCAAAGTTGCGAGATAATTATTAAAGACAAAGACACCATTGTCACACGAAGTTGTGTGCTTTCATGGCGCTTGATTTCGAGACCTCAAATTCTAAACTTGAGGGTCTCGAAATCTACATCACTCCAGAGGGAGCATTTTCTCACACTTGTTTTATACTATCAACCTCTACCCATTACTCATTACCAAGTAGGGTTTTATGCTAATAATTATTTTGAGTAATTACCAAAAATAGTGTCCACTGCCATTAAACGACTTCATCATTTAGTTTCAAATATACAACCTTTTAAGTAAATGAGTTTAAAGCTGTCTTCACACCAACTACATTTCACAATAAATTAGATATTATTTGTAATCACAGATAGTCACAACAAACCGGGTTGATTAAAACCTCTAGTATTGTAACTAATGACGATCCTTTAAAAAGGGTGTAATACATAACAAAATATTATATAAGAACATTTCACTCTTACGCCGCGCTGCCGACACTGTCTCTTGTGTTGCAGGGACACATTGCAAAATGTAAAGGCAGTGATCAAAAAGATTGCAGAGAAAATGATGAGGACAGCAAATATCTAAATTCTAGTTTGATTACTTAAAAAAGCACAAACAAATTGGCTTTGAAATAAGAAGAAATCTAAATACAATTAATCAGTGCGTAATGTTCAGAGTCCGAATAAAAACGGTACATTGGGTTATTATTTCTTCTTCTGCGTTTAGATATGATGTAACAACATTAGGTTAAAGGCAGTGGACACTATTGGTAATTACTCAAAATAATTATTAGCATAAAAACCTCACTTGGTAACGAGTAATGGGGAGAGGTTTATAGTATAAAACATTGTGAGAAACAGCTCCCCCTGAAGTAATGTAGTTTTCGAGACAGACGTAATTTCCACGAATTTGATTTCGAGATCTCAAAATTTAGAATTTGAGGTCTCGAAATCAAGCATCTGTAAGCACACAACTTCGTGTAACAAGGGTGTTTTTTCCCTTCATTATTATCTTGCAACTTCGGCGACCGATTGAGCTCAAATGTTCACAAGTTTGTTATTTTTTTGCATATGTTGAATTAGACCAACTGTGAAGACCTAATCTTTGACAATTACCAATTGTGTCCACTGTCTTTAAGGAATTTATTGACACGCAACATTTAAAGAAACTGAAGAACACCATAAACATTTTTTTACGGCTACATTTTGACCTTGAATTGATTGTGATTGCGGAACTACATTTCTATAGATCGAAGAAGTAGCAACTTTTATTGTCTTTCATGTCACCATCAGCCACTTCTCGGCGAGTTGCATTGTTCAGCTGGCAAACCATTTTCCCTTCATCTTGCTCGAACAGATTGAAGGAGCGACATCTGGGGTGTGATCGACAAACCTCCCCGCACGACACGACGCTCTTACCCGGTAGCTCCTCCTTGACGTGGTGCAGCATGTTTTGGGGAAAGGAGGCGGCCATCATTGCCGGTATGCAGGCAGAGTACCCGGCTGTCGATGACGTGGAGCTCGCAGATAGCAAAGCCCTTTCTGTCGCATTCCACATCGTTCCATTGACCATTATTTTTCATGTATTGGATGCCACAATCTTCATTTCCCCTGTTATTTGGTTCTCCATATTTCCAGTTCTTATAAGCGTTAGTCTCACCCTTCAACGGACAGTGCTGCCAATTTCCCTCCTCCTCGATGTCATTACAACCAATCCAGAGAAAGGTATCTGCTGTCGGATTAAACTCTGCAAGGAATAGTTCCCATATGTAATCCTGTTCGGATTGTAAGTCTGGGACGAACAGGTTTGCTCTTGACTTGGCACAAGTGCGATTTGCTTGGTACCAATCCATTTTGTCCTTCATCATGAGGTAACATGACTTGCCGTATCGGTGCCAATCAGGAGGGCAGATTCCAGCCAGTAGACGGCAAAAGTGAATGCAGAGAATGAGACTTAACACTTGAACTATACGCATCTTGTAAATTCCTCCAAACGCTTGTAATGATTGATTGTAATGATTGTTAATGGAGTTGAATGAAAGGTTTGACGGATTGAAATCCGTACCGTCACCTGACGATGATGAAATAAATGGCGCACTTCCTTAACTACAATTATTCAGACAGCGAAAACAAACTTTGAATTGTTAACAACTTTCACATTGCTTCGTAATGCAGATAACATATTTGGGTGTTTGAAATAATTCTTTCAAAAACTGTAACCATTTGCTGGCGGCGAGTGTTAAAGCGTATGAACTGCCTTTGGCTTTACTCAGTAGTTACAGCCGTGAAGTTGTTTGTCGAACCAAGTGCAAACCGATATTGATTTCGCGGAGAGGCGTTCCATTGAAATTGTTTATATTAGAGCTGCACGACCAAGTTTCCATGGCAACAGCTAAACATAAACAATCAAGACGAATGAAGTCAGATTCACGTCAAATTAAACTCATAACTACAAAGCAGACGTAGCTGCTACCGTGAATCAAAGAGACAGCCCAATGCAATTATCGATCCAACCCATCACAGAGTCTGCGAACGTCGGTCGAGTCAAATTAATATTATATACAATTCTGTAAAACTGTAGTTAGTTGACTCCTCCTTTGGTCCTCCAGACGTCCAAAAGATGAAATGCACCGCATTAAAGAAACTGAGGAATAATTAAATTATAATGAGAAGATCGAACGGGAACCAGGATCAGAGCAAAGAAGAATACATCAGAGAACAATAGACGAGCAGTAGACATTTATCAAACCCCCTCCATACATCAAAGTCAATATACAAACACATCACATAGTGTATCGCAGAAGTCTCATTAAGAAAAGGGTGCCAGACTATTTGCTATTCATAAATACCTCAGACAGTTTCGCTATTCCTATTGGTAGAGAGCGCGTCATGTGGGTGTGTATAATCTTTGTTAATGACCAGTAAAAAGTGTGAAACATGGGCGTGACACGCGAGCTTGCACCTGTGCTGATACGACAGTTTCTTCATTCCTATTGGTCGAGAGCAACGGCCGGACATTTGTGCCACATCACGCGATACGCGCGACGCGCACAGCGTTCCCTTATAAGGAGTTGTTACCCGAGGGCCTTACCATTTCACACTGGTAGCTTGCCAGTGTAGTCTAGATTTCAAGCCGTCCAATTAACTAAATCATACCGTGGCGGGCGCGCTTTGGCGATTCAACCGCGCGTAGTACACTATCCAGAATCAAGCACCATAGTCGTGGGCCAAGACTATGCTTAAAGGGATTCTTGATACAGGGTGCATCGTAAAAACACATTATTATTTCTCAGTTTACTTATCAAGGAGTTATACTTTGTAGTGGAAAATGGGATCGTAAATAAAAGGTTTATGTTGAACACACCTTAAAATGTTGAACTGACTCCAAAATAGTGCTAGAGGCAGTGTAACGTGTTCAAAGTAAGTTTTCTCACCGGTTACAGTGGCAAAAACAAATCTGTTTGAAATAATTGAGCATTTCATACTGGAGTCTTAGATAGTATACAAATATTGAGTGGCTCAGAGTGAATTGGGAGGAATATTATCGCAAGGTAAAATTTGGACTGTTCCATTTCACGGTTCGCCTCGTGAAATGGAACAGTCCAAATTTTACCGAGCGATAGTATTCCTTCCATTCTACGAACTAAAGCCACTCAATATTTGTTTTTTTATAACTGACATATTATCCTTGTCATTTTGATGTATTTTAAAAGTGTAACATTATGAAAAAATCACACGAATTACGGTTTGACAACCAAAAATCATATAGCGCCGCGTAGCGGCAACAATGTACAAATTTAATAGCAATCGGATCACAACCTTTTGCACAGGTGCTCTTTTGTTTTAGCAGTAGCGCGGCGGCGCTGCACTGCTCAAAAACATTGGGAACATCAAGTCACTGTTGAATGGGAAATGCTATTCCCCATGGGGCGAATATGTCTTTTTGATCGCCGGTGCGGATGGGAGTAATATTGAATGTCACGTGAAGTAAGTTCCACCAATCAAATGACAAGGATCTGTATGTCAGTTATATAATTTCATCTAATGACTTGCTCCTGTGTGGTATTTTGGCCTATATTTTCACAGGCTCAATAAGACAATGTACACCCCACTAGGATAGTCGTAACGTGACATTTCAATGTACATTGTTAAGTCATTTTTAACGCGCAATATTGTGTCAAATGACTTGAGCATTTTGTTTTAAACAAGCATTTTGTTTAAATGAGTTTAAAGCATTTCAATAAGCCCCCTTCACACGAATATTTCACCAATAAATTATGATTATTTTGTTACCACAGATATAGGCCTACACTATAAAACTAACCATACATTGTTGTAGTTGAACTTAATTCTAATTGTGTAATTATACAAAGCTTGCTCTACAGTAAACCACTGTGGTTTCAACACTGACACGACCATTCACCCGTGAATTACGTCAACTTATCTTAAAGCCATTATACACTTTCGGTACAGAAAAAAAAGTTCACAGATTTACAAACAATTTACAGGGTTTACAGAAGGTAATGGTGAAAGACTTCTCTTAAAATATTGTTCCATGAAATGCTTTACTTTTTGAGAAAACATTAAAACAATATCAATTCTCGATAGCGAGAATTACGGATTTATAGTAAACACATGTCATGACACGGCGAAACGCGCGGAAACAAGGGTGGGTTTTCCCGTTATTTTCTGCCGACTCCGATGACCGATTGAGCCTAAATTTTCACAGGTTTGTTATTTTATATATAGGTTGTGATACACGAAGTATGGGACTTGGACAATACTGTTTACCGAAAGGGTCCAATGGCTTTAACTGATGACAATAACTCCAGTATTGTATGACGATCATTCTATTATCAAAAGTGTGTATATAGTCCTAATGCTTAGCAAGTTGATTTAAGAACGAATGCCGACGCTGTTTTTTTTAATCAAATCGCCAGAAACACAAGGACTGGTGGCCATTTCAAGGTGTTGGCCACAAAAAAAAATAAAAAAACAAAAAAATCAGAGGCCGTTGCCATTTACTCGTAGGGCTGAAACAGGGTTAGGTCAACCCCTTTTACTGTCCGTACTGATGTAGGCTTGGGTATCATTGTAGGTCAGATAGCCGTTGTAAAATGTAAAGGCAGTGATCAAACTACAGCGGTGAGAACAGCGAAGGCAAAGTTTACCGTGTTGCAAATATTTGTCCGCCTTTTTTCGAATCCAAAAGAAATCTGATGTAACAATACATCATTGCACTACAAAGGCATCAGAATAGGTTTAAAGACATTGGACACCATTGATAATTGTCAAAGACCAGTCTTCTCACTTGGTGTATCTCAATATATGCATAAAATAACAAACCTGTGAAAATTTTAGCTTTATAGGTCGTCGGAGTTGCGAGATAACTATGAAAGAAAAAAACACCATTGTCACACGAAGTTGTGTGCATTCAGATGCTTGATTTCGAGACCTCCATTTCTAAACTTGAGGTCTCGAAATCAAATTCTTGGAAAATTACGTCTTTCTCGAAAAATACGTCACTTCAGAGTGAGCCGTTTATCTCACAATGTTTTATACTATCAACCTCTCCCCATTACTCTTTGGTTTTATGCTGATAAATATTTTGAGTAACTACAAATAGTATCCACTGCCTTTAAAGTAACAACAAATCAGTGCACGATGTTCAAAGACGGCCATCTGACTTGGAAAACTTGCAGGGGTCCGAATGAAAACAGTGCCTTCAAAGTCGTGGTGTTATTTTGGTATCTGCGTTAAGATACGAGAAAAATACAATAGGATCAGGGATTTATTAAACTAATGCAATTATTGTCCTCATGAGATGATTTTAGTTGAATTCCATGCGTAACGAATCTATGTAAATAGTTGCACGAAAACATTGACAGTGTTAAGAGAGTATACATTTGTGACGAGAATATACTGACTATAGTGTAAATGACATCGTCAAACTTTCTAAGGAACCATTGTGTAAATACTGAGCGGCTAATAACATGACATCAAGTTTTAGTCTTTACACCAAGTTTCTACAAACCGGAGAATCAACAGTTTCAATTGCTCCATCGTTCTCCATCAGCAGCTTCAGAATGAGTCGCGTTGTGACAATTGGCAAACCGTCAACCTTGAAGTTGAAGTAACATGACTCGCTGTATTTGGTGCCACTCAGTAGGGCATCTCGGCCACCAGTCGGCAACACCTAACACTAAGAAGAAGAACCATGACATGGACAAAAATAATAACATGACTTCGAGTTTTTGTCCTTTAAACATTTCTCCACAAACCGGAACCGAGTTTCAATTGTCTTTCAGTTCTCCATCGGCAGCTTTAATTGGCAATCCGTCAACCTTGTTCCAGCAGATTAATAACGCCAGGGTGAAAACCTTCCAGCCTTCCCGCACGACGGAACGCCCTTACCCGGCGGCTCCCTAATGACGCGGTGAAGAATGCTCCAGGGAAACAAGGCGGCCGTCTTTGCCGGTCTGGCGGCAGAATTTCGGGGTGTTGCTGACAGTGGTCTCACAAACTGCGTAGTTTTTATCACTACAGGAATGATCATCCCATTTACCATTTTGAGTAACCCACAGCACCCCGCAATCTGCATCACCCGAATTGCTGGGTTCTCCATATCGGCCCAATTCTCATAAGCGTTAGTCTCACCCTTCAACGGACAGTGCTGCCAGTTTCCCTCCTCCTCGATGTCAATACAACCAATCCAGAGATTGCCTCTGTCTCCTTGACTACACTCTTTAAGGAATAGCTCCCATATGTAATCTTGTTCGGTCTTCGCGTTTGGAACAAGAAGGTTTGCTCGTGACTCGGCACAAGTGCGATTTGCTTGGTACCAATCCATCTTGTCTTTTATAATGAAGTAACATGACTCGCCGTATTGATGCCAACCACGAGGGCAGATTTCAGCCAGGAGACAGCCACAGTAAACGCCAAGAACTAGACTGAACACTTGTTGTGTACGCATCTTTGAAATCCTTCAATTGGGCTGAATATTTGAACTGTTTTAAGACCGTAACCGTCACCTTAGGAAGGTGGGCTAAATGTCGATCTTTCTGAACCAAAGTCAATTAGACGGCAATATCAAACTTGTGAGATCAGAAAATAACTTGAAAATATTCCTATAACCGTTTGCAGACGGCAAATATTGTAACTGCGGCCGGCTTTAAGCGTTGTCAGTGTGATGTTGCTATACCAAGTGGTAACCAATATTGATATTAAAGGTGAGACGCACCAGCGGAAATTGTAATTATTAGAACTGCGCAGCGGCCGTGTTACCAGGGTTACAATTAAACCTAAAACAACCAAGGCGAAATATATTAATTAACCGAACCAAACTCTACGAAGAATCACACTGCACAACCGCTTAGTAAAATCGATATTCGTTTAGGTTGAAGAAGCAGTCATGCTCCTGGTATTCAGTCAATACTTGTCTAGCATTTATACGCGACTAAAACTGAACAGGGATCAGACCATTTCAGACTACTGCAGTTTGATTCCTAAAATGGAAGATCATTGCCAGGTTGTAGCTGCTTTGACGTCACTGCAAGGTGTTTATATTTTCTGCTTGTATTTTATGTGTTGCTCAAATTAGACCCAGAAGTAGGGCACAAAGCATCTCTAGATCTCTTTTTCGACACTTTTGATTGATTTGAACATAGGAATATTAAAGACGGAAACATGCTTCTTGAGTATACGCTGTGCATATATTTGCTGGTAGGCTGATAGGCATCAGCAGACTAACCGGGTAGAAACACCGTTTCATAAGCAACAATCTAATAATGTCATCTGGTGAAGTATCAGTCACTTCACAGACAAATATGCAGAAACACAAAACAAAACACAATCAAGAAACTAGACTGCTGGTACAATCTCTCCTTCTTTGACTTGTTGAGATAATAAAGCAACGAGGCAGATTTTACTGGTATGTAACTACATACTTAAAGTGAAAGCAATAAAACCATTAACGGTTATAATCCTAAAGCATGTTTGCAAGTGTGTATGTTTTTTATGTGAAAGAGTGCATGATTCTTTCCGAGAAAAGAAACGGGTCCTGATTTCAAAATGTTATCCTAAAGGTCAACCTTAGTTTTTTTTATGCAGTCATTTCCAAACAGAAATTGTAGAGAGTGGACAAGTTATACAATTATCCATAAGTACACAACCCCCCCCCCCGAACCGAGACAGGCGGTACAACCGCCTATGACGCGGTCTTGTGATCACGTGTCCGCAAGGTCACGGGTTCAACACCCGCGTCATCCTGCTGATGAAGACCGGTCGAAAATTTCAGGTATGCAATATATTTCCAGTGTTGTGATCAAGAGTTAAATCAAATTGTATCTATAAGTACCCTTTGATTTTTGATATTCTTGAACAGCAGCACTTGACATGAAACAACCTCAAACCAAGAATCTGCATATAACACATCAATTTGTATCTTGACGTCATTTTGTTGTTTGCCGTTTTAGAAATGCGTCAAAAGAAAATGGTTTTAACATGAGGCTAGAGACGTGTAATTTTGAACTTGTACAGGGACTCGTATCCATCGGATAGTGAGTGCAGCACAAAACTGCATTACATCACAGAGATCTTTAAACTAAACGAGTTGCTCTCAACACACAGCATCTATGGTAACGCGTTTCGAGTGTTCTGTTTATTCTAACAAGCGACATTTCTTTTTTACTTTCAGATCTACAGCTCCAAGTAAAACACCAGTTATTGAGGATAAAACACCAGTTATTGAGGTTGACGAAAACACTTTCAGCACAGACTGTTTTCAATGCTGTCTAACAATTCGGTAAGACCTTTACCCTATTCAAAAATCTATAATTATTCTCAAAATAATGCCGTATTGCTGTATTCTATAGACGATGTGACCTATGATTACATTCAAACCGCCCTCTGTTGAAAAAAAACCACACTGTATACGTCATGTTTCGCCGGGCAAAAAGACACGTAGTCATGGTAAGACTGCATACACTTCTAGCTGGCTGCCAAAACACAAAGGTTTTGCCCGGCGGTATGCGCGCGAATCATGTTATGGTTTTCGTGTGACGTTATAGGTCACATCGTCTATACAATTCGAAGTTACATTTATATTTCATACAATATGCCGGCTGATCTCGGCAAATTGAAATAAACAAGTACATTTCAATTTCTACAAATTTTCAAACCGAATTACTCGGTTGTTTTCCCTTTAAATCAGCTCGTCCAGGAACTTGGACAAATAGCTTTGTTCTTGAGTTTTGAATCTACGCAGTATAACTTCATCACGAACGTAAATGAAACATTTAGAAACTGCTAACGCTCGTTGATTCAAGATTTTCGTGAGCTTAAGCGTTTTTGAGCCGGCGTTATTTTCTTTGTGGATCGGGACTTTCTTATCAACAGATTACCGTTGCTGACTTATGGTGTAAATCTCAAAGAGTGCAATCAATTTTGTTTAATGCTTAATACTGATATCCTTTTCTATTTGGGTTTTAATGTCCAAACATATTTTAAAAAACAACGAAACTATACGAACAAAATCGTGGTTAAAAGCTCAACGTTTTGATCAGCATGCACTTATTGTCTTCAGGAGAATAAGCATATTGATCGAATCATTGAGTCGTTCTAACAACCCCTTTTTCAGAACCAAAATTACTTCATGAGGTATTCACATACCTCTAACCTCAGCACTTCCACCATGCAACATTTAAAATCATATAAACATTGAGACTGTATTTGTCTTCAAAATATTTTCTGCCATCAAGCAAAACGATCGAGGAAACATTCTACCACCGATAAGTGTAAATATTTTGAATCTAATCCGACAATCAGTTTACATCAAGGGGATATACTTTGGCGTTCTACCTGTATTCAGTCACGAGTTCAGTGTTTACACATAGCTGCTTGTGTTCCGTTGCTTGAACGCCTCAGATCCAACTTATCTCACTGTCACACTGTGAATCAAAGAACCTGCTCCAAGTTTGCGTCTCTTCTTACAAACTTCAGTTCTTCTCATTGCAAGAAGAAAACACTGTCGACCGCACCTAGGAGAAGACCAGTCTCCCTCAGTGTAACCATCACTTCACTACAGATCGAAGAGGTAGCATCTTTCATCGTGTTTTATGTCACCATCAGCCAATTATCGGCGAGAATAGCAGTTCGATCTGAAACAGTCTTCATTTTTTAATAGTTCAACAGTGTAAACCATAATGTTCCCTTTAACATTTGTATTTGGTGTAACATAAAAATAGTGACATATAGTGTGACTGACAAGGGAAATATATTTACGGAGTGCTCCATAATAACATCGAAATATTGGCCTTTTTCGTTTTAAACAAACTGGAGAAGTATCAGTTTCATTGTCGTCAGAATGGGTCGCGTTGTTTTCATTGGCAAACCGTCAACCTTGTTCCAGCAGATTAACTGTGTTGAATCAGGGTAAATCTTCCAGCCTTCCCGCATGAAGGAACGCCCTTACCCGGTAGCTCCTTAATGACACGGTGAAGAATGCTCCGGGGAAACAAGGCGGCCGTCTTTGTCGGTCTGAAGGCAGAATTCGGGGGTGTTGCTGACCATGGTCTCACAAACTGCGTAGATTTCTTCATTGCACGGGTAATCATCCCATTTACCATTCCTATCAACCCATAGCGATCCACAATCTGCTCCATAGTCATTATTAGGTTCCTCTTCAGCCCAATTCTCAAAGGCGTTGGTGGTCTCACCCTTCAACGGACAATGCTGCCAGTTTCCCTCCTCCTCGATGTCATTACAACCAATCCAGAGATCGGTTGAAGGGTTCTGATCAAACTCTTTTAGGACCAATTCCCATATGTAATTTTGTTCGGATTGTGTATTTGGGACAGCCAGGTTTCCTCGTGACTCGACACAGGTGCGATCTGCGTGGTACCAATCCAACTTGTCCTTTATAATGAAGTAACATGACTCGCCGTTTCGGTGCCAATCAAGTGAACGACAGTGAACGACAAGAACGAGACTCAACACTTGACCTATACGCATTTTGTAATTTTCCTCAAATTTAGAAAATTGTAGAGTTGACCTTTTTCCAAACCGTATAGTCGATGCCTGACGACGATGGACTACAATGGCCGGCTGCTTTGGTTCTTACTAGAGTATAGTCATGACGTTGGAGTGGTATCTGATATGGCATTGCGTGAGTGTTTCTATGGAAACAGCTAAATGAAAACCACAGACTCTTAGAATCTAACCCCTTTTTTTTTTACAATAAACTCACAACAATAGGATCTTGCCTACTAACTGAGTAAAATTGATTTCCTTTGAAATTGGGGTTGTGGTGTACGTCGTTTGCAGGTTGATTCATAATAAGCCGCCTTTCATTGTTACAAATTAAGTCCACAAAGAAGATTTATAATAACAAAACATAATTGAGGGGTCAGTTTGCCTGTATTGCCTGAACAATAGCTTGACGTCAACCCCGTTAAAAAAAACTAAATTGGATTTACTGGAACATAACGACATCTCCATCCAAGTCAACACAACCGTCGAGTAAATCGATTTATTTATGCTATTATTCGCTATCTAGTCTACACATAAAAATTACGAATTCTTAAAACTACAATATCAAGAAGGATCCATACGTTGTTTACCTGAAACCTTTTTTATCATTTCGTAGATTTAAAGGTTACATATTGCTTCAGTGTGGTTTATATGTCATTTGGTCTGCATTAAACCAAATGATACGTTGGTATAGATCTAGCCCTGGCGGCCTTAAATTCGTATTGTACTACAGAGGAAGAGTCCTATATAGGGCTAGTATAGCCCCATAAATCGGTCCAATCCACTCCGTATCCTTGACCCCAGCACCACTGATATCAAAATCTTTCGTTTCCTTGAAAAGCACGATCTGCGACATTCTGCATCATGAAACTTACCGATCTAATGCTTCAGAAGTTGCAGATAGCACTACACTTGGAATTGTTCAAATAGGTATCACAGGTTTTGAGTAAAAATCAAGTGAATTTTGAGTGTGAATTTTCTCAACGCTCTTTTACCGCTAATGCCGATATGCCGATTGTCCCCCGACCTTGCGCGTTTTTTCCCCAGGATAATCGTGTAGAACTGTGCTCAAATACAGCCATAAAACTTGAAAAATAGAAGTCTGAAGAAAACAAGTATTCAAGTTATGCATGGGATTCTTATGGTATCTGGGTTTAGTCCGAACAAAGACAGTCATTCAAGTTATGCATGAGATTCTTGTGGTGTCTGATGGGTTTAATTTACCTAATCCCCCAAAACTATCCAATACTCCTTGCATACATTTCACTACTGGGTATACTTTTTGAAAGTGGACTACTCAACTGGGGCAAAATATCAAATTAAACGAACAAATTAACTCTGCATGAAAACAATACAGTCACCTCTTCACATATATGATTTAACAATCAGAGATTTATCAAATTAACGCAATATTTCATGCGTGTCGAATAATAAGTTAAAGTTTGCACGAAAACATTAGTAGTGCCTTTGCGTTATATGGATATGCTGACTAGTGTGATTTACATCATTACACATTCTAGGGAAACATACTTACTGAATGCATAATAATTTGACATCAAGTTCTTTGTTTATGAATACATTTTCTACAAACCGGAGAAATACTAGTTTTAATTGTCTCCGAGTTCTCCATCAGCAGCTTCAGATTGAGTCGCGTCGTTCGATTGGACAACCGTCAACCTTGTCATCAAGTTTTTGTCTTTTACTTTATCTTCTACAAACCGGAGAAGTTTTAGTTTCAATTGTCTTCCAGGCGGGCTCCTTCAACAGCTTCAGAATGAGTTGCGTTGTTTTAATTGGCAAACCGTCAACTTTGTTCCAGCAGATAAACAGTGTGACGTCGGGGTGTAACCAGCCAGCCTTCCCGCATGACAGAACGCCCTTACCCGATAGCTCCTTAATGACGCGGTGAAGAATGCTCCGGGGAAACAAGGCGGTCGTCTTTGCCGGTCTGAAGGCAGAACTTCTGGGTTTTTCTGACAGGTTGTTCGCAAATTGCGTAGTAGCCACTACTGCACCAATAATCATCCCATTTACCATGATTATAAGACCACAACGCTCCACAGTCTCCCCCTTGGGGTTCGCCATAAGCCCAATTCTCATAGGCGTTGGGTTCGCCCTTCAACGGACAGTGCTGCCAGTTTCCCTCCTCCTCGATGTCATTACAACCAATCCAGAGATCGGTAGAAGGGGTCTGGTTAAAGTTTTTCAGCACCAGTTCCCATATGTAATCCTGTTCGGATTTTGAATTTGGGATGAGTAGGTTTGCTCGTGACTTGGCACAAGTGCGATTTGCTTGGTACCAATCCATCTTGTCTTTTATTATGAAGTAACATGACTCGCCGTATCGGTGCCAACCACGAGGGCAGATTTCAGCTAGTAGACGGCCACAGTAAACGCAAAGAACAAGGTATAACACTTGACAAATACGCATCTTGTAAATTTCTCAAAATGCTTGAAATTGGTTGTACATGACAAATGAGTTGAATATTCTAGCTGTTTCCGGACGGTAACAATCACCTGACGATCACAACCAAACTGCAGATAGTGATATCAAACTTGTTGTGGATGAAAACGTGTCGAGATTTCTACGTCGTTCAGACGGCGATTGCAGACGGCGATTGCAGACGGCGATTGCTAAAACGACTGACTGCCTTGGCTATCTTTTAGTAGCTGTGATGTTGTTTGTTAAAAAACCAAGTGGACACCAATCTTGATTTCGCGGATGGCTGATAATTGTAATTTAGTTGATTTTTCCTCTGTTCCTCGAGACATTCAAAAGATTAAATGCACCGTGAAAAAAACCCTGAGAACTGATTGCATTGCAATAAAAAAGAGCAAGATGAGTAGCGAGAATAATACATGAAAGGACAGCAGACGAACAAGAGACCTTTAGCAAGCTTCCTTCATATTCATCAAGGTCGTGATTAAAACACATCAAATGTGAATATTACACTAGCGTCATTACTTTTTTCTTTTTTCTTTTTTACTGAAACACCGGTTTAGCTCAACCTTGTAGGAGTTGAACCTATAAAAAATGGCCGCATCGGGATAATAATAATAGTATTCCGTTTTTATAAATCTTTCGCATTATTGAAGCGGCAACCATACATTTTCTCCTTGAAGAAGTAACATACGAGACGCGTTTTTTAAAAAATAAGTTGGTAATGTGAAACTTAGAGGGTTGCTGTGGAGCATTGAAAAGAAAAATACAATTTGAGTTTATAATTTGACTATCAAGGAATAATACCCCAAGGGGGAATAGGATCGTTAACAAAGGGTATATGCACATCACCGAAATTTTGTTGAATAGATTCGCAATTCAATGGGAGACTTTTGGGACTCTTGGTGGCAGCAGACTTTCCAGGTAAAATCCATTGGTCTCGGCAATGTGCTCAAAACTACGTAAACAATGGAAATTTACCTGGTAAGTCTGCTGCCACCTAGCGTTCCAAAAACTCCCATTGTATGTTCTCCCACCGGATTATAAGTTAAATACGTCTAATTTTGAAATATTCCAGCTTTTGAAAAAGGAGTCTTAAGATAATTTATGCCAATTACTTGCTCTTTTGTATTAGTATGGCCTGTCACCACGGGCTCAAATAGACAGCGTACACCCCAGAAGGATAGACGAACGTTGCAATTCAACATTGTCGTTAAAAGCGCAATATTGTGTCAAGTTACATCATCACTGGTAACTGAGTGTGAAGCAATTAAAAAAAGTCATCCTCAAAACAGCTTTTTTTCTCACAATAATATGATTTTATTCATACCACAGATAATAACTACAAACCAAGTTAATTATACATGTTTAGTTTAATTTAATTCTACGTGGATATTGATAAGAAGAGTGTTGACCTCTGACAAATTCCGGGTCTAATTACGTCAGCATTTTGTTGTAAAGAAACAATTTTTAGTCAAATTGTTCAAAGCATTTGAAAAAGCTCTCTTCAAAACGGCTTATTTTCCCAATAAAAATCTTATTTTATTAGTTACCACAGATATTCACTACTAACCAAATTGATGAAAGCATGACTGAGTTCAACTGAGTGCTCAACAGCTATCTACAGTTTATGTTTTCAACATTGACTCGAACAATCCATCCGCTTTTAAACTACATCAGCTCGTTTCTCCATTATTGTAATAAATGAAGATCATTCTACATTGGTGAAGAGAAATACCTAAGATAAAAAGTGTGTATGTTTTGTGCAATACTTACGCGCTTGAAGACACTGTTCCTTGTGATTCAGGAAGCCGTTTTAAAATATAAAGGCAATTACATAACTGAAAAGATCCAACGGAATCTTAAAGTTTGACTTTTGTTTGTTTGTTTGTTTGTTTTGTTTGTTTTATTATTTCCAAATATCACAATAAATAATCATGAAACATACAAGAAATAAGAACAACGAGTGATAAGAGGAGGGCACCAGGAAAAAGCCTAGGCTTGTACAGAGCCTGGACCCTTTATAATGTAAATTAATAGGTTTTAGTTTATAACAATAACAATATTGATTATTGAAATTAAGGTACGGTGAAAGGTATAGTGCAAACAGCAAAAATAACACAATGATTGTTTGTAATTAAACTGTTTTGAAAAAATTTGTTTGCTATGCAGCCATAAATACATATTGAGAGTTGATAACAAAAAGGAAAATTAACAGAACATTATTTAGGAAATTACAAAACTTGATAATTTGGAATGGATAATCATGGTACGCGTGTAGTTACAGGTGGTGTCATTTTAGACGATACTGGTTATAAGTAGGTTTTTCATGTATTTTTTGAAGCTGTGCACAGTTCTAAATGAAGGTATTGGGGTGAGCTGATTCCAGAGTAGGGGGCCTTGATGTCTGACTGTTTTCATAAATAAAGTGGTCCGAGCCTTTCCAATATGAATTTTAGTAGCTGATCTAGTGTTATGTGAATGGATGTCAATATTACGTGTAAAGAGGAGTCTTACGTTACCTGGTAACAAGTTAGATTCAAACTTAAACATAAGGACCCCAAGATGATATTTATACAGTTTAAAAATATCGAGTGTTTTAAATTGCTTGAAAAGGGGTGCAGTGTGCTCTCTAAAGCTAGAATTGGCTATAACTCTCAAGGATTTCTTCTGTACGATTAATAGCTTGTTCAGGTAAGAAGCATGAGTATTTCCCCAGGCTAGAATTCCGTATTGAAAGTGGGGCAATGCCAGCGTATTATAAATAGAGAAAAACACATTTCTAGGCAGAATATGTTTAAGTTTACGTAGAACACCCAAAATTTGGGAAACTGATGTGTGAATCTTTTGGCAGTGAGACTTCCATGTAAGGTTGCTGTCAATTATAACACCTAGGAATCTAAAAGAATTAACTTGGCTTATTTTAGAGTTATTTATATAAATATTGATGTTGTCATCTTTACATATATTTGAAAATAACATAAAGCAAGTTTTCTTTTCATTAATTGATAGTTTGTTACATTTAAACCACAATGAAACCTTATGCACTTCTGAGTTCATTACTGAAACTGCCTCCTTTAAGTTACTATGACTAAAGAAAACATTGGTGTCATCGGCAAAAAGAATAAAGGATAACAATTTCGAAGAATTACAGATATCGTTTATATATAAGAGAAAGAGTATTGGACCTAGAATTGAGCCTTGAGGTACGCCACATTTAATAGTTTTAGATGTAGAGTCATAATCTTTCCAATGAACGAATTGTTTCCTATCAGAGAGATAGCTTTTGAACCAGTTCAAGGCCTTTCCCCTAATTCCATACCTCTCAAGCTTTGAAAGTAAGATAACATGATCAATAGTGTCGAATGCCTTTGAAAGGTCCAAGAACAATCCTATAGTGTGGTTACATTTATCAAGAGACGAACTGATTTTGTCAACAAGGTCTATAAGTGCCGTTTGGGTTGAGAAGTTAGCACGGAAACCATACTGGGAGTTATGCAGAATATTATACTTAGTTAAAAAAGTATTAAGACGATTAGCAACCAAGCGCTCAAGCAATTTGGAGAGACAAGGTAATATAGAAATAGGGCGGTAGTTGCATATTAATTTAGGGTCACCATTTTTATACAAAGGAATAACCTTAGCCTTCTTAAAATCATGTGGCACAATTCCTGACTCCAGCGATAGGTTAAATATTTTCAGCAACGGCCCAGCAATAATGGTACCAGTCTTTTTAATAAGATAGCTGTCTAATTTATCATGGCCAGGACTTTTGTTAGACGACTTTTTACCGACATAATATTATTTTCTGTAAAGTCAGCAATAATCGAAAAGTAACCTCAACTAGATAAGTTCACTGTTTTCACAAACGTCTCTCTAACATTGAAAACAAAAACAGATACATGTTAAGTTGAGGTGGCCACATTGTGTTCTTTACAATAATTTACAATGTATCGTATCTTCTTTAATATTTGCGCAAAATTATTAACGGCGCTAAATACAGGAGATTGTAAATCTTTGTGTAACGTGAATAAACTGATACATAGTGTGTTTGACATTATGTCTGGAGACCTGTGGTCAAGATATCATTGAAAATCCAAAGGAAACTGAGTGCCTAACATCTTTTGCTCACTCTTCTACAAACCGGAGAAGAATATTTATTTTAAACAGTTTCATTGTCTTCCAGTTCTCCAAAAGCATGCAGCTTCAGAATGAGTCACGTTGTTTTAACTGGCAAACCGTCAACCTTGTTCAAGTAGATAAACAGTGTGACGTCGGGGTGAAAACCTTCCAGCCTTCCCGCATATCGGAACGCTCTTACCCGGTAGCTTCTAATGACGCGGTGAAGAATTCTACGGGGAAACAAGGCGGCCATCCTTGTCGGTCTGAAGGCAGAACTTCGGGGTGTTGCTGACAGTGGTCTCACAAACTGCGTAATTTTGATCACTGCAAATATGGTCAGCCCATTTGCCATCAAAACCACGCCACATCACTCCACAATCTTCACCAGGTCCGTAGTCATTTAGTTCTCCATCCTTCCAATTGTCGTAAGCGTCGGTTTCACCCTTCAACGGACAGTGCTGCCAGTTTCCCTCCTCCTCGATGTCATTACAACCAATCCAGACACTAGCGTCCGGTGTCTGATCAAACCCTTTCAGGAATAGTTCCCATATGTAATCCTGTTCGGATTTTGAATTTGGGATGAGCAGGTTTCCTCGTGACTTGGCACAAGTGCGATTTGCTTGGTACCAATCCATCTTGTCCATTATAATGAAGTAACATGACTCGCCGTATCGGTGCCAATCACGAGGGCAGACTTCAGCCAATAGACGGCCACAGTAAATGCAAAGAACGAGACTTAACACTTGATTCAGCCGCATCTTATAAATTCGGGATAATTCTTGCAATTGATTGAAAATGATAAATGAGTTGAATATTTGAACTATTTCAGACCGTCAACCAGCTGACGTTGGCTGCTCTAAAAATGTCGAACTTTCTCAAAAACTAAAATCCTAAACTGTGTGAATTACTTCGCGACTCAAATTGTTTTCTCTCGAGAAATAACAGATTTCTAAAACGAGTGTTTAAACTGTTCACTGCCTCGGCTGATTTCAGTAGTTATTGCTCTGATGTTGTTCGTCGAACCAAGTGGAAACCAATGTTGATTTCACGGTGAGGCATTCAAATGAATTGCTTATTATTAGAGCTGTACAGCGGTCGGATTTCCAGGGCAACAAGCAAACAAAAACAACCAAGGCGAAATAATTTAAGGTTAAATTAATTATAGGTCAAATTCAGACAATGTCGCATTGCACAACTAGTTATTATTAGAACTTCGCGGCGGTGGTATTTCCAACTAAACGTAAACCACCATGGCGAATTAAATTAGTTAGAGGTCAAATTTAACGCACACTTAAACAGCACAAAAAAGTTGTTTTAAGAATGGCTCCGTTTACGTGTTTCCAGTTCAACAACTTGGCACAAACAACCAATAATAATTCAACGCAGAACCACACTGCGCAACCTCCGAGTAAAATCGATATTCGTATAGGTTGAAGAAGCAGTTATTGTTCCTGGTATTCAGGCATTAATTTTATGCATGACTCAAATTAAACTCACAAGAAGGTATTAGACTAATTCAGACTATTACAAAGTGATTCCTCAAATCGGCGGACCATGAACACACTAAGGCCGTGTTCGAATTGGCGACTTCGGCTACAGCTACGGCTAGATCAGCGCGTCTGTCAGTGTTGAAGAATGGCAGACGCGCGCGCCCTAGCCGTAGCTGTAGCCGAAGTCGCTAATTCGGACACGGCCTTAACATTGACGCGGACCATTATGTAACAGTGTATAGTCGCGTGTGACGTCACAGCAAGGTGTCTTCATATTGTTATTGCGTTACTCAAATACAATAAAGAGGATCAGGACCCAGACCAGTATTTATCTCCAAATCTCTGTTGCAATACTTTGTGTTGATTCTCTAAGTGTCTCTTTGTTTCTGCGCGACACTGTCTTAATGGTGTTTCAGGAATATCATGTATTAATTGAGTCTGGCCTATTCCGTGGGAATGGTTTGAGTCTGTTCGGGGTACCGATTTGCAAATTTTTGACGGATAGGTCACTTCGTCACCAGCGACGAATTATATAGTGCGCCACCAAGAGTTTGATATAAAGATGCCTTGTATTCCCTGAGTGTAACATCAAACAATGTAACCGTAACTACAAACTGCTATACTATCTACCACGCGAGAGGCAAGAGGGTCTGTCCTACTCACGATGACAACTAACGGCAACCCGTACCCATGTTTTGCTCTGTCACATCCAAGTGGTTGCACGCGCAAACTTTCGTTGTGAATCGTCCATTTTGGTTTTATCAGGCTCTGGTTTATAACCCGAAATCGAGGCTGGGGTATAATCAATGTTCAACGTTTGTAATGTGTATGTCGTTTGCTAAACATTAACTTAATGAACTATTATTAGATAAAGTATAAGGAACAATTATTTTGTGTGCAATGAGATCGTTTTACTGTTTTTGTTTATTTTTTTATTTTTTTATTATTTTAGACAATAAGACGAAGTTGAAGTGGATTGGTAGATTGGTAAACCATTTTATTGTTTACTGCACACAGCCATTTTTGTTTACAAAACCACATGACGTGGAAACAACAGGTCAGATCTAGTCTTTTCGTATCCTGAACACCGTAAGATCTTTGTAAATATGTCAAAAATTAAATGATATAAAAAGTTGGTTTCAGCAACTATCAATTTTTTAAAATCAAAAACCAAGTTTAAAGAAAAATCTTTAGCTAATCTAATTTTCTGACAAACGGCTAGATTCGCAAAATCACCATGAATTAAATAACTGATTCCCGGCAGTAGCATACAATTCGCAGAATCGACAAAACTAAAGACACAAAACTGCACTCCGAAAATTCCCTGATCAGAACTGACCAGGATTCTATGTCCTTTGAGGCGTAACCTATTTCCGATTCAGGCTGATGACCAGTAAAGTACTCAAAATGTGGGATTTTAACCCGCATTCTATAATTTTCTACTAGTTCCTACGTCATTTTGAACCACATTCGAGTTCCTTACTGACCCAAAATGGATCAGGCTCAACGGAAGATTCGAGTGAATATTGCATGGGAAGTGTCATTCCTGACAGTCCATACAAGCCACAAAAACGATTAAAATAGCGCACCACATGATGACGTCTACTGTTATTAAAATCAAAGCAATTTCTGTCCTTCATGGTTTTACAAAGAGCTTGCAAACCCAACGCCTCTGTTTAGCAATTCTTGGCCATTAAGATTCGGATGGTGGCTTTCACAAAGAGACACTTCAACAGTAGGCCGTGTCTGAAACGCTGACTTCGGCTACAGCTACCGCTAGATCAGCGCGTCTGCCAGTGTTGAAGAATAGGCAGACGCGCGCGATCATAGCCATAACTTGATGTGACCGAAATCGCCGTTCCGGACACGGCATTTCTATGAGCCTCACGAGCCTCACAGCGTCTTCATCTTCACTTGGGCGTAATTCGTACATCGGCGACACATGAATCTGCATGCACACCCTAAAGTGATAACCACTGCAGTGATGATGGACGCAGCGACAGCTATGACATCCAGTAGGTAATACTGGACGGTAGTTAGTTGACCCGCTTTGGATCGGAGGTAGCCACCCCCGTGAAGCATCACGTGCTCTACCCAGTGGGCGGCAACTTGGAGTTGTGGGACCGCGTTGTGTTTCATGATTGCCGACATACGTTTGGCGTTGGCGGCGTAACTGAAATAAACAAGACGGGGAAAGGGTGGCTTGTGTATTAAACGTCGACAAATAACAATATCCGGATCGCCTTGTTGCAATGCTTCTGAGAGAATTTCAAAACAGTTACATCACTCTACACAAATCTTTCGACATAAATAGCCCGTCCCGCGGTTACCTCGGGGCCTGACTCATTTTTTTGATTCAGTTTATGACCCGGAATCTGTGTCGAAATTGCCTAGATTCCAAACCAAAATCCTGTTATTTTGTACCAGATTCTGGATCAGCTTGACCAAGACATGAGTCAGGTCAACTCGGAGCCGTATCTGGGTCAATTCTGACCAAAAAGTTTCCAAGTGTGGATTTTCTCTATTAAAAAAAAAAAAAAAAGAGAGAGAAAAACCAAGTTAATAACTAATAATAAAGCATATCAACCTCTTCTTTTTTTGTTAAAAAATACATCGTTGGTCTCTGTCAGACCTAGTATTTGATTCAACAGAATAGAACAGAAGATATCAGCTGATTATTTGAGGGACCTTTAGAAACAAATTTACTTTGATAATGAGCCGAGTTGTACCTGTCATTGTTCAAGATGCGGACGGCTGTTTCGTAGATCATGTCCTCGGTAAAGTCTGCCATACTGATTATCTCTCCCATTCCTCGTCTTTTAAGGCGCATTGCGAGGTCAATTTGGTCACCAAACTGCGGTATGGTCACAACAGGCACTCCATGGAACATGGTTTCAGTCATCCCATTACTGCCACCGTGGTAAATCAACAGCTTGGTTTTGGGATGGCCTGGAGGTCAAATTCAAATATAAGATAAGGCGCCAAAAAAAAAAACCAAACAAACAAACAATTACGACCGATTCAGACGGACCCGCCAGAGTCGCGCCGAAACAAATGGAAAAGGAAGTGACTCTAGGTTGAACCAAATAAATGTTGCTCTCAGAAACAAACGCGAACTTGACATAACATTACATTGGCTCGGCTCAAGACAATATCGACGTCTGGGACGAAGACGCTCCAGAGAGTCGTTCTGAACGACTGCAACAGTCGATTTGTCGACTTCTAGCTTGTCCAGTCGCTCCTATGTTTCAGATGTCGAACTGTTAAAGGAACACGTTGCCTTGGATCTGTCGAGTTGGTCTTTGAAAAGCGTTCTGTAACCGTTTATTGTAAAATGTATATGGTTAGAAAGATATTGTAAAGTAGAATACAATGATCTACACAAATATGCCTCGAAATTGCGTGGTTTTCTTTTTACCCTGTCGACTAACACGGTCGGCCATTTATGGAGTCAAAATTTTGACTCCCATAAATGGCCGACCGTGATAGTTCGCGACGTAAAAGGAAAACCGTGCAATTTCGAGTGATACTTGTGTGGTTCATTATATTCTACTTTTAAAACATCTTTCTAACCATGTGCATTTCATAACAAACGGTTTCAAACGCTTTTAATAGACCAACTCGTCCGATCCAAGGCAACGTGTTCCTTAAATATACTTAATTCAGATTTCGGTTCGGGTCTGCTATTTCATTCCACTGTAAAAACCTCAGTTTTTAGAAATTATCTTACACTTCTTGTTTCAGCGCTTAGAAACCCAGTAATAAGCTCTATAAAAGTGCCTGTTATTAATAGTATTACTCAATGTCAAATAAATATATTCAGCCGACACAAAGGGGCTTTTGTATACCATTATGAGCAGCCACCTTCCATTAGTTCTATTTGGACATTTTATTTAAGTTTATAAAGTTCAACTTACCTAGAACGTCATTTTGTGGTAACCACGTCACAGCCTTGGTGTTATTACCAATACTCTTGGGCGGCTGACCGTGAATTCTCCAAAGCACTCGCTGGGGAAGTCGCGCCATTGCCCTGGCGACCATATCTGCCTGACTCTCGCTCATGATCTCAACCACGGAACCTAATGAGAAAACAACGACACCGGCATCTCCAGATCCCTCGAAGAATTCATCCAAATCCTGTAAATAAAATAAACACTTTGCTCGATATTGTACAACAAACAACCGACTTTACAAATATAACTTTATTTTCATCTTTTCTTCATAGGTTTGTTTGAAGCATCAAATTAATGGTTTACAAATCATGGTTTATAAACCATGAAAATGGAAACATGTAAATCATGGTTTACATACGGCGCCTCATAGTAGCTTTGATTGTTACCCCCCCCCCCTTTTCCGGATACCGTCCACTGTCATTTAATAAATGAATATTTTGCTGTACGTGTTAATGCTAGCATCTGAAGAAAGTCCCGTTTAAATCGAAAGCTAAGGCAATCTACCCTCTACTAATTTTGTATATAATATTTGCCGATGAGTGCTGATGAGTGCCTTAAAGTCCGAAACTGTCTGTCAATAAAGAGAGATTAATTTATATGTCATAAATTGACGAGCTGATTTTCTGAATTTCTTATAAATGTATGTTTAATTTAAAGGCAGTGGACACTATTGGTAATTACTCAAAATAATTATTAGCATAAAACCTTTCTTTGTGACGAGTAGTGTGGAGAGGTTGATGGTATAAAACATTGTGAGAAACGGCTCCCTCTGAAGTGCCAGAGTTTCTGAAGAGAAGTAATTTTCCACGGATTTGATTTCGAGACCTCAGAATTAGAACTTGAGGTCTCAAAATCAACCATATAAACGCACACAACTTCGTGTGACAAGGTTTTTTTTCTTCTTTCATTTTTATCCGCAAGTTCGATGACCGATTGAGCTCAAATTTCCACAGGTTTGTTATTTTATGCATAATGTTGAGATACACCGACTGTGAAGGCTACCATTAGTGTCCACTGCCTTTAAAGGAAACAAATTATTTTGCCACCAACTACTCATTCGCTACACATTCTGTGTACTCGAACGACCCACAATCTGGACCCAATTTCATAGCGCTGGTTAGCGGCCGATTATGTGCTAACTGTGAAATTTCTATTTCATAGCGCTGCTAACCGTAAGCACACGGAAAGGCATACTAACCTTCAAGTGCTTACCGCACAAAAATAAATGACGTCACAATGCAAATCCACGGTAAACACGCAACATGGCAGCCCAATTTTTCAGCTTACCTGTAAATACGCTAAGGCTTAAGCAAATTGTTCTGCTATACAGTAAGCACGCAAATTTGCTAACCCTTTAGCAGTGCTATGAAACTGGGCCCTGTGCAGTAACATAAAGATGGTAAGCAGCCATAAAAAGTACAAGCAGAGGAACTCACCAAACGCTTATACAATTTTTTCCTCATTATTTTGTGGAACTTTAGCCTTGCAATGCAACTATTGGAGTATCTATATCCTCCCGTGACCGATTGATTTTTGGGGGGACTTGTTCTTATGCACATGACGTCATTTCAGTAGGGCGCCCTCACCTAGAGGTCAAAAGGAGGCTGTTCGTTCCTGTGTATAAATCTGTGCGTTTCGATTGTTTCGTCACCGTATTCTCTAAGATGGCGGCTGGATGACGCCAAAAGGTCTATTGCAATTATTGTGTATTACTTACCTTATCCAGAGGTTTAGGTTCGTCTGCTGATAATCCTCCTATCATAATTGTATTAGGCATGATCGGTCTCGCGTAATCAATCGCAAAATGCGTATTGAAAAGCCATATCTCCGCAGCACGTGTGATGTCCGCCATCGTCAAATCCGGCCGGATGTTGTACTTGACCCGGAGCTCATCGTACAGCCGGAATGTGAAGTGATCCGCGATGAGCGAGGTCACGAACAACGCCACGGAGTTTTGGAACCTCTGCAGGAACGTCATGGAATCTCCGGATGTACTCATGAACATTGGGACGTAGGCGGGGTTGGAGGGCACGTCAAACCAGCGATCTTGGAAGCCGTTCAACATTGGCATCGCCGTTATGATTGCGTACCGCAGGGACAACTTCTTGGCGATGAGGGCCATGCAGGGGTTGATAATGTCAAAGGTCATGAGGTCAAAGTTGAGACCTCGAAGTCTCTCCATCATCTCTTCGTTGCCGAGGAAGGCGTTGCATTCGTGAGCTAGATACTTGGACATTGGTTTTGTTGGTTTCAACTGCTCCCGTTTCTCCTCCTCGGTCGGTTCGGATTTGGAGCCCAAAATGAGATTCATTAGGATCTTGACGTGGGTGGAAGTGCCTTGATAGGTACCGTTTAGAGACTCTAAACCAAGCTGATGGGCCATTTGGCGTACGTCCCCGTAAGTGTACGGCGAGTCTAAGACTTCGAACTTGAACCACTCGGTGTCGCTGCTGTTCAAACGGTGGCTATATGAACTACTGAGAAGGAAAGTGACATCGTTACCCCGTCGTACTAACTCCCGACCTATCTTGGAGCTGAACAAGTAATGGGTGTTGTCTACACCAGCAGACATGAGAATCTTCCCCGCCTGGACGTACTGTATCAGACAAAGCCACAGGAGGATGGCAGACAATACTGCACGGGCCATGGTTACTATTCGGAATCCAATTGAGCAATGGCAAACTACCGTTTATACATGTTCTGATATTTGTTGCTTTGTTTGTATATAAACATGTCTGCTACAAAAACTTGCGTAGCCACAATGTACCACTCACATTGTTGAAGCCTTCAGACTATAGAGTCAGTTGCTATGTCACATGATTATGGGCAAGCTTTTGCGTATTGTACGAGACGGTTATGGCAAGCCATATGCCCAATAATTCGATAAACACTGTTTATCATCGATAAACTAAGTTTATCGCCGATAAACACTGTTTTTCGACCGATAAACACTCTTTTTCGAGATAAACATCGTTTATCAACTGATAACATTGTTTATCGAAAAACTATGTTTATCAAGCGATAAACACAGTTTTTCGAGGTGATTAACAGAGTTTTCAATAAACAGTGTTTATCGACTGATAAACACTGTTTATCGAAACACTGTTTATCAAGTGATAAACGTTGTTTATCGAAAAACAGTGTTCATCGGTCGATAAACACAGTTTCACGCCGACGCCAGATGCCCAATAATTCGATAAACACTGTTTATCACTTGATAAGCAGTGTTTATCGAAAAACTCTGTTTATCGACTGACAAACACAGTTTTACGCCGACGCCAGATGCCCAATAATTCGATAAACAGTGTTTATCAAGTGATAAACACAGTTTATCGAAAAACTCTGTTTATCGACTGATAAACACTGTTCATCGAAAAGCTATAATTATCGACTGATAAACACAGTTTCACGCCGACGCCAGATGCCCAATAATTAGATAAACAGTGTTTATCAAGTGATGAACAGTGTTTATCAAGTGATAAACAGTGTTTATCGAAAAACTATTTTTATCGACTGATAAACACAGTTTTACGCCGACGCCAGATGCCCAACAGTGTTTATCAAGTGATAAACACAGTTTGGGCGATAAACATAGTTTGGGCGATAAACATAGTTTCACGCCGACAACAGATGCCCAATAATTCGATAAACAGTGTTTATCAAGTGATGAACAAACAGTGTTTATCAAGTGATAAACACTGTTTATCAAGTGATAAACACAGTTTGGGCGATAAACATAGTTTGGGCGATAAACATAGTTTCACGCCGACACCAGATGCCCAATAATTCGATAAACAGTGTTTATCAAGTGATAAACACTGTAAACACAGTTTTACGCCGACGCCAGATGCCCAACAATTCGATAAACAGTGTTTATCAAGTGAATAACACAGTTTGGGCGATAAACATAGTTTGGGCGATAAACATAGTTTCACGCCGACGCCAGATGCCCAATAATTCGATAAACAGTGTTTAACAAGTGATAAACACAGTTTGGGCGATAAACATAGTTTGGGCGATAAACATAGTTTCACGCCGACGCCAGATGCCCAATAATTCGATAAACAGTGTTTATCAAGTGATAGACACTGTTTGTCGAAAAACTCTGTTTATCAACTGATAAACACTGTTTATCGAAAAACTATGTTTATCGCCCAAACTGTGTTTATCAAGTAATAAACATAGTTTATCGAAAAACTCTTCATCAAGTGATAAACAGAGTTTATCAAATTAATGAGCATTTGGCGTTGGCGCATAACTGTGTTTATCGAAAAACTATGTTTGTCAAAAACCTTGTTTATCAAGTGATAATCTGTGTTTATCGAAAAACTCTGTATATCGACCCGATAAACACTGTGTTTCGATAAATCGTGTTTATCACTTGATAAACAGTGTTTATCGAAAAACTCTGTTTATCACTTCGAAAAACTCTGTTTATCGCTCGATAAACACAGTTTTTCGATAAACAGTGTTTATCAGTTGATAAACTAAGTTTATCTCGATAAACTCTGTTTATCGGCGAAAAACAGTGTTTATCGAGATAAACACTGTTTATCAAGTGATAAACAGAGTTTTTCTCGAAAAACACTGTTTATCGGTCGATAAACAGTGTTTATCGGCGATAAACTTAGTTTATCGACGATAAACACTGTTTATCGAATTATTGGGCATATGGCTTGCCATAGACGGTGGGAACACTCATACACAATTCTGAATGGATGTGTATGGCACAGTAGGGATGTACCAGAACGTAAACGAAAGGACGTACGGAAACCTAAAAATTTCGTCCACTAGTGTGCAGTAGGCCGCATCTGATAAGCCTGTACGTGTCACATGGGTACCTAATTATTCCATTTGGCGTACGCCCAGTTCTGAATAATGAGCAATGAACAGTGCACTGGATAATATAATTCACTCGCAGAACTACTTTAGCCATGTTTCTTCGTTTCGTGCATGTGCCCTATTAATAGTGACCATTGTTTTGTTTTCTCGGGGAAGTAATGTTTAAATTTTAACTTCAAATATTCAATTTCTAGGAGATTTTACATCCGAGTTTTGCTTCTAAAACAGACCTTGACTCCCCTGAGAAAATCGGAATGTGCATTCAGATACTTGAGTGGGGGTTGGGTGTATGTGGGGTCTCGAGGGACACACATGAAGAAGATAATGTAATCAATAAATTAACACAAAACTAAACAATTCAAACAAAGCATAAGAGATGGGGGGGGGGTCTACAGAATTCTACCCGAAATAGTTAAAGGCATTTAACACGTTTGGTAATTGTCAAAGACCAGTATTCTCACTTGGTGTATCCCAACATATGCATAAAAATAACAAGCCTGTGTGAAAATTTGGACTCAATTGGTCATTGATGGCAAGAAAAGGCTGAAAGAAAAACACCCTTGTTGTGTGCTTTCAGATAGTAATAAAAGGCTTCTGGTCAGAAGTCTTTTAAAATTTTAGTAAGAATTTACCTCTTTCTCAAAAACCGTGTTACTTCAGAGGGAGTCGTTTCTCGCAATGTTTTATACTAGCTCTCCGATGCTCGTTACCAAGTAAATTTGTATGCTAATTTATATTTTGATTATTTACTAAACGTGTACAGTGTCTTTAACAAGCTCACCAACAATAAATAAATAAATAAATAAATAAATAAATAAATAAATAAATAAATAAATAAATAAATAAATAAATAAATAAATAAATAAATAAATAAATAAATAAATAAATAAATAAATAAATAAATAAATAAATAAATAAATAAATAAATAAATAAATAAATAAATAAATAAATAAATAAATAAATAAATAAATAAATAAATAAATAAATAAATAAATAAATAAATAAATAAATAAATAAATAAATAAATAAATAAATAAATAAATAAATAAATAAATAAATAAATAAATAAATAAATAAATAAATAAATAAATAAATAAATAAATAAATAAATAAATAAATAAATAAATAAATAAATAAATAAATAAATAAATAAATAAATAAATAAATAAATAAATAAATAAATAAATAAATAAATAAATAAATAAATAAATAAATAAATAAATAAATAAATAAATAAATAAATAAATAAATAAATAAATAAATAAATAAATAAATAAATAAATAAATAAATAAATAAATAAATAAATAAATAAATAAATAAATAAATAAATAAATAAATAAATAAATAAATAAATAAATAAATAAATAAATAAATAAATAAATAAATAAATAAATAAATAAATAAATAAATAAATAAATAAATAAATAAATAAATAAATAAATAAATAAATAAATAAATAAATAAATAAATAAATAAATAAATAAATAAATAAATAAATAAATAAATAAATAAATAAATAAATAAATAAATAAATAAATAAATAAATAAATAAATAAATAAATAAATAAATAAATAAATAAATAAATAAATAAATAAATAAATAAATAAATAAATAAATAAATAAATAAATAAATAAATAAATAAATAAATAAATAAATAAATAAATAAATAAATAAATAAATAAATAAATAAATAAATAAATAAATAAATAAATAAATAAATAAATAAATAAATAAAAAAGCGCGAAATGGACCAAAATGGCTTAAAATTGCCCCCCCCCCCTTAACATTGCAGGCGATCGGCGGCACTAATTTTTCATAAACTCCCGGGAAAATCCCTGGAGTTTTTAACCCCACCGTCATCACCACAGCAACCGTTCTCACTATCCCATTTTATATAGGTAACTTCCGGGAGTACTATTTCAACGGAATATGCACGGCCGTTTCACACATACGATCAAACCCAAGGAAATACTTATAGTGTGGAAAGGGCTTTTCTTATTAGTTTAAAAAGATCGACCAAAGGTTCCCCGGGAATAACTATAGTGCGAAAAAGTTCATGAGATTTCACACTTCACTCAATTCAATTTGGCGGGTTGAACCAACGTCATGTGGTTACGCGTGTCGGGGCTCTAAGCTGTCCCACTGCACACGACTATCTCTTCTGTCAGGAGGCATGCCCATCCTTTGTGTGCCACAATTGGACAATAGGGCTACAGGTTAATCTGGGCATGGTCGTGGTGCGCCCTTCCAGACCGCCTCTCGGACAATAAAGATTTGCATACGTTCCAGTAATGAGGGGACAGGCAGCGCTGCTGGTGCAAGAGTATCGAGTGACCAATCAAAATTCTGGTTACACGCCCGAGCATTTACCATACGTTCTATTTAGGTTTCCGTACGTCCTTTCGTTTACGTTCTGGTACATCCCTAGTGGTACGGTCTGCTCATCTGAGGTTGCTATACACAAGCGTGCCCCTAACCATGTGACAAAGCAACTGTCTGAGGAATTCAAATTTGTAATTTGTGATCAAACACGTCATTGTACCATACATTATTCAAATCTATAACACGCAAATGGCTTATTAGGAAAGTCAGCGGATCACAACCTGATAAAGTTGTAAGATAATTGGCAAATTGGAAAACTATAAAATCTTTTGCTTTAGATCCCAGAAATATTCTTGCTCAACAAGGGCTCTTTTAAACGTGTCTCGTTTCCTCGAAATGTTCTTTCCCTCGACATATTATTTCATTCGAGTTGATTTCAGTGTTAATTTCTTTACCTTTACCTTTCTATAATAATAACCGTATTTATAACGCGCCTTTTGCCAAAGGATACAAAGCGCCAGGTATTATTACTGCAAGGAGTGGGCGAATTTTGAGATATAAGACCTAATCCTTAAGCACCTTGTAATGGTTTACAAGGTGCTGTGGCGCAATATGATGCCAATCCAGCCAGGACCACCGGGGCGGACCCCTTCTCTTTTCGATAAGTGCACTGGGTTCTTTTAAATGCGTTTACACAACACATGGGACCAACGGCTTTACGTCCCATCCGAAGGACGAAGCAATGGTTGTGTGTCTTGCTTAAGGACACAAGTGTCACGGCTGGGGGTTCGAACCCATACTCTGCTGATCGGAAACACCAGAGTTTGGATTCGGTGCTCTTAACCGCTCAGCCACGACACTCCCACCTTTCTTTACCTTTCCAAGCCACACACATGCCAAACAAAGGTAAATTTAGGCCTAAAGCGGATCCCCGGTCCATTTGCAGTGATGTGAATACAATTATCAGGGTTTAATGTTTTTACAACATGTATGGGTAATAAAGGAACACGTTGCCTTGGATCGGACAGGTTGGTCTATGAAAAGCGTGTGAAACCATTTGACATGAAATGCATATGGTTAGAAAGATGTTTTAAAAGTAGAATAATAAATCCACACAAGTATCACTAAAAATCATCGCACGGTTTTCATTTTACATCGCGAACTAACACGGTCGGCCATTATGGGAGTCATTGACTCCTATAATTATGGCCGACCGTGTAAAGGCCCGGTCACACAAGCCCCGATAACGAGAACGAAAACGATAACGATAAAAATGCACGCCCTCGATTGGTTGAATGAGCGTGGGCGTATTCTGCGTGGAGCAATTCAACCAATCGCGAGCGTGCATTTTTATCGTTATCGTTTTCGTTCTCGTTATCGGGGCCTGTGTGACCGGGCCTTTAGTCGATAAGGTAAAACGAAAACTACGCAATTACGAGGCATAATTGTATTATTGTTATTATTGTATTTTACTTTTACGACATCTTTCCAACCATATCGATTTCATAACAAACGTTGCAGAACGCTTTTCAAGGATCAACTCGACCGATCCAAGGCAACGTGTTCATTTAAAGACCGTGTTCAACGAAAATGTTATGTGGTGAACTTTGCTGAATTTGACTTAAAATGTTTTCAATAAGTAAGGAAATCGAGTCATAAGATTATAAATAGATTTCAATTGTGTACAGAAACAATTATTTTGAATGCCCTTATCCAGCGCTTTTCTGAGAGATTTGCGAAAAGCCCCGTTACGTGATCACTCTCAAAACGTCATAGTTGGGAGCTCAGGAAGTCAGCGGCATTGTACGAAGCTGTGTAAGGGACATGGTGACAAAAATATTCCTTCTTTCTGAAAACCCGCTGGTACGTTCGACTTCTATCTCGTATGTCTACGTACGACTTCTATCTCGCCCGTACCATTTCTATCTCGCCCGTACCACTTCTATCTCGCCCGTACCACTTCCTTCTCGCCCGTACCATTTCCTGCTCGCCCATGTTCCACTTCTGTCTAGTACATGCTACTTCTGTTTAATTATAAACCACGTGGTGATAATCCCTCCTCATGTTGATGTTTTCGTGGACAACATTAATGGTTGCATACTATTAGTCTAGACCAGATTTCAAAATAACCAACTTCGAGCGGCATTTTTGAGTAAAAGTTGGTAACATACCTGATTTAACTAATTTGGGGGTGCTGAATCCGAAAATGATGGATACCAAGGCTAATTTTAAGTCCTTCGCCCTTAAAAATCAAATTTAAAACAAAACAGAAAACCTAGCAGACGACAGTATTTTACGCGCGAAAAATAGCCAGAACAATTCACGAACAATTCAGAAGTGTACTCATATCATAATAACATTAAAATTGTGAACAAGTACACTATAAACAAGTTAAAATACCATTTCCGTTCATGTAGCTTTTTAAAAACTGTACCAGCATATCTTTGTATAAAGATCATTGAGAGCCAATGCGTGTAGGGTACTAACCAGCAACATATTTATGTCAACAGTTTTACATTTCGGAGTATGTTGATCCGTTCGTCGAGATTTTCTTCAAGAGTTATCCGTTATCATGCTGCCACCATGGTCATGTTTCCTGTATCCAACCACAGTAATGGATGCTAATGGATGCTAATACTCATTGCACAAAAAGGAATCAGACTAATTCTTCTTCCAGCATCAGTTTGGTTACATTGATTTGAATGTGAGCATTGAATGGGAGAAAATCAAGATGGCTGCGCCATGATAAAGGTATATAGGGTCTACATCAAAGTTCACTTTTAGAACACTGTTATGTCATCGAACTTCCAGTTAAATCGTATAATTGTTACGCAGACCCGAATGACCACATTATTCCTTAGATCACTGACCCTTCTCCTTCCCGCCTTCGTGCATCACCAAGCTAATCCGCTTCCACAGTACTTAAGCAGCATGCAGCATCAGAGCCCAGCTTTCTCCAGAAGACGATCAGAGCATACTGATCCGAACGTCTAGTTGAAACCAACGGTTCTTTTCAGAACCATCCAAACTCATTAGAGATAGTCATTATAACATGGTGTTACCGCAAACCTTTCTATATCGTATTTCCACCATGCAAAGTTCCTAATCATACTTATCACTAACCCTGTTCTGTAGACTTTGACTAAAATCCCAACCCCGTGAGAGCTCTTTAAATTTCAGTCACATCGCCTAACGTCAGAAAAGTCCCCCAACCTAAGACCACGAACGCTACATTTTGACGGCGGATGTAGGGACCTCCAAGTTCAGGTAAACTGCTGTCATCTCAGCCCAAATTCGGGCAAAAAAAGCACCCGAGCACAAACAAAATGCTTGCTCAAATAGGGCTGGGTACTTTTATTGTGTGGACACAAAACACAATGTACACAAACTAACATCAAACTCACACACTTTGCAGATAATAGTGGTAGAAAGCTTCCCTTAAAATATTACTTGCTAAGGTGATGTAGATTTTGAGAAATGAGTAAAACAAGAAGCACAAATAATTGTCGCCTCCAGGAGACGAATATTATTTAGCATGTAAAACGTTTTTCTTTTTCTTTTTCGTGACAGTGCTTTACTCTTTTCTCAAAAACTATATCACCTCAACAAGTAGTATTTTAAAGACACCGGACCAAAGACCAGTCTTCTCACTTTGTCTCAACAAATGCACAAAATAACAGACCTGTAAAATTTTGAGCTCAATTGGTCGTCGAAGTTGCGAGATAATAATGGAAGAAAAAACACCCTTTTCACACGAAGTTGTGTGCTTTCAAATGCTCAAAACCTCAAAATCTAATTCTGAGGTCTCGAAATCAAATTCAAATTTTTTTGTGGAAAATTACTTCCTCTCGAACACTACGTTAATTCCTCTCGAACACTACGTTACTTCAGAGGGATCCGTTTCTCACAATGTTTATACTGTCATCATCGCCAACAAGTAACTTTTTATGCTAACAAAATTGAATACAAACATCAATAGCATACAGTGTATTTAAGGTAAGATTTCTATCATCACCATCTCGAACCCCAAATCCTTCAAATCAGAATAAGGTTTACGAACCATGTCACATGTTCCATGTTCCATGATCTATTTTTTTTCTGCTGGTAAGCTGCTCTATATAATTGGGTAATAGTGTAAATCTTCCTCTATTTTTTTAACTCGTCTTACAGGGTCACCATTAAACCTACCCGCAAACTCTGTATTTTAAACTCAATTCAGCTTGTAGCTGCAATGTTTGAATGTGTTTTAATAAACCAATAATACAAAAAAAAAAAAAAAATAAACAGTTAATCGTAGTTATGTTATCAAGTGGTTTAAGGAAGCACGTGGATAAATCGTTATTGTTTTTTCCTCAAAAGCTCATAGTTTGATTAATTTACACTCACATTATGCAACGGCATGAACCATAAATGTATTTTCCAGTACTTGTTTCACTTCATATTTAAAATATTTCAGAAGACGATATTATTCGCGGGCAGCAACCACAAAATCTGCATTTTTTTAGAAGTAAAATACCACCCTTTTGCTACAATCATGTTAATTGCTAACTTTACATAAGGAACAAACAAACAAAACTTGACTGTTCTGTAATTTGGCTGGTTTCTTTCTTTTTGAAAATCCTCTTCGAAACTGTAATTTCAGACATTGACTGAGTACCCTGGTAGACATGAGAATTGTGGAATGTTAAAGATGCTATGTCAGATTTTTTGCCGATTTGACCCAAACATTTTGATTTAAAATTCATTTAGGTATTCTGATGGGGGTCGAGAAAGTTACAAGCTTTCATTTGAGCCATTGCTCGAAAAAGTCCGCCAACTATTAGTAGCAGTGAAATAAAGTGCTCGAAATTAGTTTTTGTCGGGATCCCGACAATATATCATGTGACCAATTCTTATGTGTTTTGTGAGAAACGTTTTAAATTTTTGTCATGGTTCCTGACCATTAAAAGTAAAAGTTAACCTTTTTTCGTTAGAGCGGGTGATACTCTTTGAAATACCATTCACTCAAAACAATCTATTTTTTAATGGTTGGGGCCAAAAATCTGACATAGCCTCTTTAATAAGCAACATGACTTTAACAAAGTAAGAGTACAGAACAACCTATAGAACACTCTGCCTATAGTGGTGTAGCAACTTAATCCCGCGTGTGCGATTTCATTTGCAATTTATTTTTAACTTGCTGTAGGTAGACAATTTGTTTTACGTTTATAATAAATGTTAAATTCGAATGGGGATAAAGAATACTATTTTTGGTTCTGACCCTATACACCGATTCGTGTAAGCACAGTTTATCAGTACTTTCCCGAGCTCTTAAAAAAAAAAGTCACGGGCATAATTACCTGGGTGGGGTTCGAAACCACGACCCTTACAATTGGTTGTTTGTGTATAGCAAACCCTTCTTTAAGAATATGACAATACTGACTAAGACCCCTGTTGTTCGCTAGACCAATTCATGCTAACACAAAAGCCATGGCACGCGACTCATTCTGAATGAGAAATTTCTCCATTCATTCTCCGACTGCTATAATAGTCGCCAAGCAAATACAATGCAGAGGAGACCCGCTTAGTGTTATATGCAAATATGTAAGAGTCTTAGTTCCTGCATCTTCTTCCATGTACAGGGGAGGTATGAGTGTTAGTTATTGTGCTGGACTGCAGAGAGACAAGATGGCTGATACCAGAAGGGCCAACGAGGGATTCGAACCTTCGCGCTTTCATTTTTTTTCTTGAATTTTAGCCACTCGCCGTACAATCTGTGTTCACTAAATTCGTTTTGCCAGCACCTTTTTACCATAGAGAAGCTGTTCGAGCTTCTTTTTACATTTTTTGATGAGTGAGTGGCAATCATTTTGAGAGTCGTTCAACTGCATAACTTTAGCAATGAGGACCCAGTAGTTTCACTGTTGAGTCCCGAGGACCTTCGCAAGTTTCTCGCGACTAGAACACTATTTTCTCCACCAGTGACAGTTAGAACAAAGCCTAAAAAGGCCATAATCTTCGGCGTGGGGCTTGCGATAGGCTTGGATGTGCTCCGGTGAAATTACACCCGCGAATGCAGTTAAAACAAAATGAACAAAAAATGTTCACAACACATTTTCTTGGCGAACACCAATGTTCGCATAATCTGGCTCGGTGGGGCTAGCCCGGCCCAAGCAGCTACAACCCGCCACACGCCCGGTCGATAGAGACGGGCAGAGAGAACGCAATGCCGCGTGGTAAGTGTACGGCATTACCTCAAAATTATGAAATAAATTGTTTTCCAACTCAAGTGAGATATTCCTTTTGTAATAAAATAGTGGAAAAAAGTGGCAGCACGACACGGAAGTTTTATAAAAAATCCGATTTTTCTACGGTTGGCACAAAGGGGCACTTCTTGCTATAACTAAGTTTGTAATTTTCGATTAAACGTGTCACAAACCAGCCTCAAATTAGCTCTCTTGTTATTTCATTTTGTAAAAATAAAATTTACATGGAGGTAAAAACAAAAACACTATGTTTGCCTGCTATGAACAATCGTAAAAACATGCATATCTTTCATCAAAGCTGATAAAACACAACATTTATTTTGGTAGACTTTATACTTAAAAGAAAACCTTCAAAATGAAAGGGCACCTGGGCCACCAATCAATCAGGAACGGAAATGGTGACGGTGGCACAAGCCCAACCCCCGTTAGATACGCAATTGGCTTACAATTTTCTTTTTCCACCTTCAATACTATGATAAGGTTCTCAATCAATACATGTTCTTGAAATGTTTTTGTCACTGTATTTTTCCTTTTCACCCTTATTCTTCAGTTGATGATGAAGGAGTTTGCAGTGTGTGGTTTTTGTCTATGGATCTGGAAATACTTCAAATGTAAAGACGTAGAGGTTACAACAAAATGGTAAGAGGAAACCAAACATAAGTTTACCCCAATGTATTTTACAATTAATTACAGGAACTTGTTGATGTTGTTAATGTTGGTCACTGGTGAAACACTTGTCTTTGAGGGACCTTTCTTATACGGTGCATATTGGTCGTGTCCAATGATGCAGTCAAGTTGTTAGTTCCTGGCACACTCTTACAATTCTCTTACTGGTCGAACTTCAAGTCAACAGTTGTCATGTTTTAACAAAATATATTGTCATTGATTTCTTAATAAAAAACCCAAATAATTTATTGCAATGAAACAATATGAACTATGTTTTCCATATTTAGGAGCAGCATAACATTTGAAAAAAAACTTAAGTTCGTACAGTTGTCATTATAAGACTGATGTCATTGTTGATTTTTTGAAAATATTAACAATAATTCAGATTTACTGAATTAAGTAAATATTTCTGATGATCAGCTTTACATACAATATTCTTTCTTGTAAAAAAACCTTATGTCCTATATATAAAATAGGTTGTTTCTTATGAAAATAGTTTTTTTATGATGCAGTTGTAAGCTCTTAAAAAAATCCCACGGGTCGAACTTCAAGTCAACAGTTGTCATGTTTAAGTTTACATATCATAAACTCATTATTTAAAAACTTATAAACCCATGTGCTTTTTCCCACTATAATAGATTGCTGTTGATTCCGGAAATATTAAGACAAATTTAGAAAAGCTAAATTTGTTTAATATTTCTTGTACCAACACAATATGATCAATGAAAAGTTTAACCACTTTAGCAAGAATGCCACAAGTATTTAAGAGCTTTATGCCCTGTAGTAAAACAAAATCTCAAAATAATGCTGATTTCAAGCGCATCTAATCAGTAGCGCAGCACCTGACCAGGTTTAGCTGAAGACAAATACGCTGCGCGAAAAGAAAAAAAAAATGATGAAGAAAGAGAAAGAAGATCTGTATACGCCTCTGCCGATGTCACATTGAAGCATTGATGACGCGGACTAGCAAGAAATGGACAGAGAATGATGCTGAGGTTTGTATTGGTAAGATATTATAGAAAGAGGCCTAGAGTAGACCCCCTAGAATTAAATGTGATCTTTTTCGCAGGTATTTTTCATCATACGGGTCGGTAAAGTATGAGTTACTTAGTCTTGGTTCCGAGAAACACTTTCTTTTTGAGAACGAACAAAACAAAATGCTTTAAAAATTACTACTATTCCGAACCAAGACTAAGTAACTATAACCCAATGCAAGCCCTAGAAGCAAGAGATGTTCCTTGAAGGAAGACAATGCAGAGAAGGTTAAGTATGAGGTAAATATAAAAGTCTTGTATCATGGTATGAGTGAGGTTGGGTACTCTTGGGTAACCCGGCCTGACCATCATGTGCAGGGCCACTAACCCCCGTTTTCTCCGCAACCTTTTATCATTTTACCAACAACCTTTCTTCGCAACCTTTAACTATTATATTTTCTATGCATGCGTTAACAATCGTTTCCCCCCCCCTGTAGCATTAACAACCGTTTCCCCCTCAGCATTGACAAACGTTTTCCTCTGCAGCATTAACAAACGTTTTCCTCTGCAGCATTAACAACCGTTTTCCTCTGCAGCATTAACAACCGTTTTCCTCTGCAACATTAACAACCGTTTTCCTCTGCAGCATAAACAACCGTTTTCCTCTGCAGCATTAACAACCGTTTTCCTCCGCAGCATTAACAACCGTTTTCCTCCGCAGCATTAACAACCGTTTCCTCCGCAGCATTAACAAACATTTTCCTCTGCAGCCATAACAACCGTTTTCCTCTGCAGCATTAACAACCGTTTTCCTCTGCAGCATTAACAACCATTTTCCTCTGCAGCATTGACAAACGTTTTCCTCTGCAGCCATAACAACCGTTTTCCTCTGCAGCATTAACAACCGTTTTCCTCTGCAGCATTAACAACCATTTTCCTCTGCAGGATTAACAACCGTTTCCATCTGCAGTCATAACAACCGTTTCCATCTGCAGCCATAACAACCGTTTCCATCTGCAGCCATAACAACCGTTTCCATCTGCAGCCATAACAACCGTTTTTCTTTGCAGCATTTACAATCGTTTTCCTCTGCAGCATTAACAACCGTTTTCCTTCGCAGCATTAACAACCGTTTTCCTTCGCAGCATTAACAACCGTTTTCCTCTGCAGCATTAACAACCGTTTTCCTCTGCAGCATTAACAACCGTTTTCCTTCGCAGCATTAACAACCGTTTTCCTCTGCAGCATTAACAACCTTTTTCCTTCCCAGCATTAACAACCGTTTTCCTCTGCAGCATTAACAACCGTTTTCCTTCGCAGCATTAACAACAGTTTTCCTCCACAGCATCAACAACCGTTTCCCGCCAACGCTTTTCCAACATTCCTCACAATATCTTGTGGCGGCTGCCAACTTTTCCCTAACTAACAGATACCCTGGAGGTACAACTCGATAAGACAACTCAGTGACTGCAAGTCATTCATCCCTCTTTCTTGAGATCGATGTCTGCCTTAATGGCTCTCACAAAGTACTCTTAATGGAAGAGCAACACCAGTTGGTAATGTATCAGTTATAGTTTCAGCATATACCAGCAAAATAAAACCCTGAAGACATGCAGAGTAAACTGTTTGAAACTACGAAAACACGTCTGCTCTTTTCACTCTCTCAAAAGAGCAAACACTCTCAAAAGAGATTACGTAGCCCTACCCGCAAGTTTACTAAGTATTTATAGTTTATTGAAGAAAAAAATTAAAACCCTTAAACAAATTAATTTGATACAACAGAAGCAGGAGTAAAAGTCTAGACTGAATTTTAGACTTAAAAAAAGAGAAGTTTCTCAGCCCAGTAAACATATTTAGCTCGTTGTTTGAGAATAAAGAGTTGAAAACAAACATCATGGTAGGTCCATTCATTTAAGTTGTTTGGACTACAAGTTATTTAAATTCAATTCTACAAAACAAATCTGTTTATGAAAGACAAATAACGGTGCTCAATCCCTCCGAAAAAGTTCCATATTTCATTCTTCAAATAATAAATAGCTTATTATAATTATGTTATCGTGATTTCTTGTTTTTTGTTTCAGAGCTCAGCAGTTGCTACTGCCACGAAGGCCTTTGACCAATATTGCTCAATGTTTGGTAATGTATCACTTAAAGTTTTAGCAAGTAACAGCAAAATATAAAACCCAGAAGACTGTTCAAAATGATATCTAAACCACATCGGCCCTTTTCAGAGCCAACACTCCCTCACAAGAGATTTACAAATTCTTGTACCCGCAAGTTTACTATCTATTTATAGTTTCTTTGTACGAAATAAAACCCTTTAAAGCAATGAGCCTTCAAGGACAAAGATTTGCAGAATTTTACTCAGCACAGAAAAATCTCCTGGTTGTTTGAGAGTAAAGCGAGTGGTAAAAATATTTTTATGAAAGACAAGTAGTGGTGCTCAATCCCTCCTGAAAAGTTCAATCTCATTCTTCAAATAATAAATAGCTCATTATAGTTATGTTATTGTAATTATTGTTTTTCAGAGCTCAGCATTTGCTCAGCAGAGCTCAGCGGTTGCTACGGCCACAAGGGCCTTTGACCGAAATTGCTCAATGTTTGGTAATGTATCACTTTAAGTTTTAGCAAGTACCAGCAAAATAACCCTGAAGACTGTTCAAAAGGATGTCTAAACTACACCGGCTCTTTTCAGAGCAAACACTCTCTTACAAAAGGTATACAAACTTGTACCCGCAAATTAGTATATATTTATAGTTTCTTTCTACAAAATAAAACCCTTTAAAGCAATGAGCCTTCAAGGGAAAAACAAAAATTGCAGAATTTTTCTCGGCACAGAAAAATCACCTGACTGTTTGAAAATAAAGAGAGTGGAAAACAAACATGGACGTTCCGTTCACTAAATACAAATTTGGTAGTGGACAGAAGTCATTTAAAATCAAATCTACATAGAGAACTTTTTATGATTGACAATAATTTTAATAGTGGTGCTCAATCCCTCCTGAAAAGTTCAATCTCATTCTTCAGATAATAAATGCTATCGTAATTTCTTGTTTTTCAGAGCTCAGCAGTTTTTCAGAGCTCAGCAGACCGAAGTTGCTCTACGCAGATTATGTGCAGTGTGCATCGGCGAGTGACATTGGCAAGAAAAATACACCACCAGGACGCTTGGTAAGTTGGCAGGATTGATATTTCCGCTTTCCACAAAGCCAGCTGCATTTTATTATTTCTACTTCATGGCAAAATCATGCAGTTCTCAAACCCAGAGAAAGTGAAATGCAACAACAACAACAACAAACAAAGTGTGTAAAAGGAAAAGTCTTGCTACACGAAGTAAAAGGTATTCCAATGTGAATGCCTTTTCTTCTAACTTTGAGATTGCCTTGATCTCTTTGCCTTGTATGATACGGCCCCAATTTAATTAAAAACCAACACATTACACTTGTTTTGGTTTGGTCTAGTCAAGTCATGACAATCATCATCTTTTTATTTCTACAGCTGAGGAGTTCCTCTTGCCAATTGCTGAAGAGTTCGTCCAGCCAAGACTGTAGTGTGCATGGTGAATGTTGTGGACGTGAACATCTACTGGGACACATGGTAAGTTCAAGATTGAATGACAACTTGAAAACCTGTCTTCACTGATGGCCTCGAGTCGGAGAAAAGCTTTAAACTACTTTTACATGAGTCACTTATAATTGCTCTTACGCTCTTAAGCAAGCAATTGTGTCCACTTTGTAAGCATAAAACCAGTAAAACTTCTGAAGACAATTGGAGCATCTGAACGAAATGTCAATAAACCATCGGATGGTTTCAGAACCACATAATAAACTCAAAGAGAGATGGGTTACAAACCATTTTAGATTGTATCTCCATCATGGACTCTTTCAAATAAACTTCAGAACCATGTGAAAAAACTGTCACAACAAAAACGGTATTTTTTCGAATTAATTATCAAACTACTGAATCTCTAATAAGTGACACAAACACTGACTAAGTGGTACGAAATAAGTATTACAATACCTATTTAAAGTGATACAAAACACTAACTATTGTTACGGGCTGTGTCATCATCATACTGGCTAAAACTAAACTGACAAAAAATCATATTAGTTTGTTCACATGGTATTGATAAAAGATGTGATTTTTTACTTTCACCTGTAGGCTTCGAAGAGGACTACAGAGATGACCTGAAGATACTTGAGGCAGCCAACTCTTTGGGGCTGATAATGGTGGTGTTTTCATCGAGCTGACGACGGACTACTACAAGTCTACCGGAAGATCTTCGTCTATGTTACTTGGTTCGATGAGAGGCTGTCATAACTTCAACTACTTGACATTCGGCTATAAGGGTCATCTGCAGACTTACTTTGTGGGCAGTTGTTTTAAATGTCCACTTAAGTAGGACTTTTCTTAAAACTTAAAGAGGGTCAGTCTTCAAGGTCATTACGGTCTGTGGCTGAGTGACTTTAGCATTGAATTATGAACTCTATAATTTCATAATTTCATGCACAGCCACAGTCCTTAATTGAACTTTTGTACAGTCCCCTTTAAGACAGTGGACACTATTGGTAATTACTAAAAAATAATTATCAGCATAAAACCTCACTTGGTAACAAGTAATGGGGAGCTGTTGATGATATAAAACACTGTGAGAAACGGCTCCCTCTGAAGTGACGTAGTTTTCGAGAAAGAAGTAATTTTCAACAAATCTGATTTCGAGACCTCAAGTTTAGAATTTTGAGGTCACGAAATCGAGCATCTGAAAGCACACAACTTCGTGTGACAACGGTGGTTTTTTTTTTCATAGTTATCTCGCAACTCCGACGACCAATCAAGCTCAAATTTTCACAGTTTTTTTTATGCATATGTTGAGATACACCAAGTGAGAAGACTGGTATTTGACAATTTACTAAAAGTGTCCATGTCTTTAAATGTATTTATCTCGCAGACTTACTTTGTGGGAATTTTTTTAGTGTCCACAAATTAAGTCTATTTCAAAAACAGAATATACCCTGCACCCATCAAAATACAAAAGCATAGGCCTAATGAACACACAGTATGGGAAGACCCAAAAACAATACATAACAGGCAGATTTTCATACAACTGCTATGGTACAAAAAATATTGTTCACCTTAAAAACGTACCAGCTATGATGATGTCATTTCTATACACGTAGTGACGGGTTTCCACTTATTTTTCTGTGAGAAACTGGCTAGCTTCTCTTGATATTATAATAGAATCGATAATTATTATTTGCCATTTAACAGTAGTCGTAGTCGCAGCCACCAGTTTAGACAGGGCTTAAAGGAACACGTTGCTTTGGATCGGTCGAGTTGGGCTTTGAAAAGCGTTTGTTATAAAATGCATTATGGTTATAGAGAGATGTTTTAAAAGTAAAATACAATGATCCACACACATTTGCCTCGAAATTGCGTGGTTTTCCTTTTACTTTGCGAACTAACACGGTCGGCCATTTATGGGAGAAAAACATGTGACACCCTTAGATGGCTGACCGTATTTGTCGACGAGGGAAAAGGGAAAACCACGCAATTTCGAGTGATATTTGTGTTCTACTTTTAAATTATCTTCTTAACCATATGCATTTCATGTGTGTTCCTATTAAGTTAATTGTCATTAAGGATAGTAACATTTGGCTCAGGGAGTCTTAAAGGGGGACTGTCTTTAAGATCATAATAGGAGCGGCTGTCTCTTTCTTGGGGTCGGTACATTTAATGAACTCTAACCCATCATTTACTGCACACGCGCGTGTAGTGACTGGGTTGGAGTATTAAAGTTAAATGTTCAGCCACAGTGACCCTCCTTTGATCGTTACGACAGTCCAGGTACTTTTTGTAAGACACAAAACACAATAATTTACAGATTTACATTGACCTACACGGTTTTAAAAAAAAATGATAGTAGAAAGCTTCCCTGAAAATATTACTTGCTGAGGTACCAAAAACGAGTAAAACTATGTCACGAATATAATATTCGTCTCATCAGGAGACATATTTTAGCACGTAGGCATCAACTTATATTCAGTACTGGTAAATACCACCACTGGAAATACGTTGTGCAATCCGTAACATAGTGCTACTCAAACCGTAGTATAATATTTAAATGTGTGGATATTGTGTTTCGTGTCAACCCTTTGAAGATGTTTGATCAACTTTCGTCTGAACTATGACTGCGCGACAAAAATTTGCAATAAATCCATCAGGGATGAAAGTGTCAGGAGCAACAACAATGAGCAAACTGTGCATTTGTATAACTGGCACCCGCATAAAAGCCACCATCCTATTGCAATATAACTCTATCACCATCATTACCTAACCAAAACATCACACCACACGCAAACAAGTCTTGCACGTTTCCGCTTGAAGACACACATGGCTACGACCTTCATTTGCTTGCTGAAACTTTGGCAAAGTTCAGACGATTGTCTTTGACTCAAATAATATATTGTACTTAAATTTTGTTTAGCATGCGCCTTGTTTCACCAAGTTATGGAAATAAATATTAAATTTAATTGAATCAAATTGATTGACTGGAATTCGGTAGTTTAAAATGTTCTTTCATCGGGGCCACATTAAAATGACAATAAATTATAATCATTATTGTTTTTATCAAAATAAATAATATTGAAATGACATGTTTTATAGCTGTTAATGCCTTTCACACACATTTACCGGCAGTCAACTTCCCACTTCATAATGGTGGTACTACAGTATACATGTTTTTCCTGCAAATATCTGACTGTCGCAAATAACTGATCGCCAAGAAGCTGTTACCTGTAATTTGTCCCGTGAGAAATACTCTTTATGACGTCGACTTAAAAATAATATTAATCGGGTTGTAATTTTATTCTTAAGTGTATCAATAAAAAAAGTGTAACTATTCAGATGTGGGAATGTGCAGTTTTACTTATAATTGTTTCGCTGTATTCGTTTCTGTTGCTAGAATGGAATGCTTTTCCACAACTTTTGCTTTCGTTTGTTTAAAGACACTGGACACTATTGGTAATTGTCAAAGACTAGTCTTTACAGTTGGTGTATCTCAACATGCATTTAACAAACCTGAGAAGTTTGAGCTCAATCGGTCGTCGAAGTTGCGAGATATTAATGAAAAACCCCTACCCCTGTCGAACCATGGTCACACGAAGTTGTGTGCTTTCAGATGCTTGATTTCGAGACCTCAAAAATAAATCTGAGGTCTTTAAGTCAAATTCATGGAAAATTACTTCTTTCTCGAAAAATACGTCACTTAGGGAGCTGTTTCTCACAATGTTTTACACTATCGACTCGTAATCAAGAGAGGTTTTATGCTAATAATTATTTTGAGTAATTATATTACCAATAGTGTCCATTGCCTTTAACTTTGGTTTGAAACACAATAATTGAGAACCGAAATTCTTTATAATTTCATTCAAACATGAATTTGGTAACCTCGACACTTATTCAGTAATAAGAACTTTGTTGGAAACCACCCCTTTAAAGCCATTGGACCCTTTCGGTACAGAAAATTTTTTAAAAAATCACAGATTTACAAATAATTTACAGGGTTTACAGAAGGTAATGGTGAAAGACTTCTCTTGAAATATTAGTCCATGAAATGCTTTTGAGAAAACGGTAAAACAATATAAATTCTCGTTAGCGAGAATTACGGATTTGTTATAAACACATGTCATGACACGGCGAAACGCGCGAAAACAGGAGTGGGTTCTCCTGTTATTTTCTCCCGACTCCGATGTCCGATTGAGCCTAAATTTCCACAGGATTGTTATTTTATATATAAGTTGTGAAACACGAAGTGTGGGACTTGGACAATACTGTTTACCGAAAGTGTATAATGGCTTTAAATGTATTTATCTCGCAGACTTACTTGGGCATTTTTTTGGAGTGTCCACAATTTAAGTCTATTTCAAAAAAGAATATCCCCTGCATCCATCAAAATACAAAAGCATAGGCCTAAATAACACACAGTATGGGAAGACAAAACTTGCCAATGGATTTCAATGGATCAGGAGTATGGTAGTTAAAGATTTAGGAAGTGGATCCCAAAAGAAAATGAAAACCGTTTGTAAAAAAAATTGTAAAGTATAAGTAACTGATTATCTGTTATTTTCTGTACTTAGTATTCAGTGTTCTGCTGAAGAGACAAATTGAGGTTCAAAGGCTCAAGAAACAAGTTTTAATAATAATTTACCACTCTTTCAATATGTTAATGTCTAAATTTAGCTATCCTTATAATTGTTAGGTACAGCTGTGGCTACGACAGTTGTTAAGGTGTTAAGGTGTTGCTAAGGAAGTTGCTTGAACTTCCACAGGCATGGTGCAGCGATCCATTCGTAACAGTAGTCGTAGTCGCAGCCACCAGTTTAGACAGGGCTTAAAGGAACACGTTGCTTTGGATCGGTCGAGTTGGGCTTTGTAAAGCGTTTGTTATCAAATGCATATGGTTATAGAAAGAAGTTTTAAAAGAAGAATACAATGATCCATTGCCACGAAATTGCGTGGTTTTCCTTTTACTTTGCGAACTAACACGGTCGGCCATTTATGGGAGAAAAACATGTGACACCCTTAGATGGCTGACCGTATTTGTCGACGAGGGAAAAAGGGAAAACCACGCAATTTCGAGTGATATTTGTGTTCTACTTTTAAATTATCTTCTTAACCATATGCATTTCATGTGTGTTCCTATTAAGTTAATTGTCATTAAGGATAGTAACATTTGGCTCAGGGAGTCTTAAAGGGGGACTGTCTTTAAGATCATAATAGGAGCGGCTGTCTCTTTCTTGGGGTCGGTACATTTAATGAACTCTAACCCATCATTTACTGCACACGCGCGTGTAGTGACTGGGTTGGAGTATTAAAGTTTAATGTTCAGCCACAGTGACCCTCCTTTGATCGTTACGACAGTCCAGGTACTTTTTGTAAGACACAAAACACAATAATCTACAGATTTACATTGAGCTACACGGTTTTAAAAAAATGATAGTAGAAAGCCTCACTGAAAATATTACTTGCTGCGGTGCCAAAAACGAGTAAAACTATGTCACGAAAATAATATTCGTCTCATCAGGAGACATATTTTAGCATGTAGGCATCAACTTATATTCAGTACTGGTAAATACCACCACTGTAAACACGGTGTACATGCCGTAATATCCGTAACATAGTGCTACTCAAACCGTAGTATAATATTTAAATGTGTGGATATTGTGTTTCGTGTCAACCCTTTGAAGATGTTTGATCAACTTTCGTCTGAACTATGACTGCGCGACAAAATTTGCAATAAATCCATCAGGGATGAAAGTGTCAGGAGCAACAACAATGAGCAAACTGTGCATTTGTATAACTGGCACCCGCATAAAAGCCACCATCCTATTGCAATATAACTCTATCACCATCATTACCTAACCAAAACATCACACCACACGCAAACAAGTCTTGCACGTTTCCGCTTGAAGACACACATGGCTACGACCTTCATTTGCTTGCTGAAACTTTGGCAAAGTTCAGACGATTGTCTTTGACTCAAATAATATATTGTACTTAAATTTTGTTTAGCATGCGCCTTGTTTCACCAAGTTATGGAAATAAATATTAAATTTAATTGAATCAAATTGATTGACTGGAATTCGGTAGTTTAAAATGTTCTTTCATCGGGGCCACATTAAAATGACAATAAATTATAATCATTATTGTTTTTATCAAAATAAAAAATATTGAAATGACATGTTTTAGCTGTTAATGCCTTTCACACACATTTACCGGCAGTCAACTTCCCACTTCATAATGGTGGTACTACAGTATACATGTTTTTCCTGCAAGTATCTGACTGTCGCAAAAAACTGATAGCCAAGAAGCGGTTGCCTGTAATTTGTCCCGTGAGAAATACTCTTTATGACGTCGACTTAAAAATAATATTAATCGAGTTGTAATTTTATTCTAAAGTGTATCAATAAAAAAAGTGTAACCATTCAGATGTGGGAATGTGCAGTTTTACTTATAATTGTTTCGCTGTATTCGTTCCTGTTGCTAGAATGGAATGCTTTTCCACAACTTTTGCTTTCGTCTGTTTAAAGACACTGGACACTATTGGTAATTGTCAAAGACTAGTCTTTACAGTTGGTGTATCTCAACATGCATTTAACAAACCTGAGAAGTTTGAGCTCAATCGGTCGTCGAAGTTGCGAGATGTTAGTGAAAAAAAAAACCACCCATGTCGAACCATGGTCACACGAAGTTGTGTGCTTTCAGATGCTTGATTTCGAGACCTCAAAAATAAGTCTTGAAGTCAAATTCATGGAAAATTACCTCTTTCTCGAAAAATACGTCACTTAGGGAGCTGTTTCTCACAATGTTTTACACTATCGACTCGTAATCAAGAGAGGTTTTATGCTAATAATTATTTTGAGTAATTATATTACCAATAGTGTCCATTGCCTTTAACTTTGGTTTGAAACACATTAATTGAGAACCGAAATTATAATTTCATTCAAACATGAATTTGGTAACCTCGACACTTATTCAGTAATAAGAACTTTGTTGGAAACCACCCCTTTAAAGGAACACGTTGCCTTGGATCGGACGAGTTGGTCAAAACAAAAACGTTTGTAACCGTTTTTTATAAAATGCATATGGTTGGAAAGATGTTTTAAAAGTAGAATACAATGATCCACACAAGTTTGCCTCGAAATTGCGTGGTTTTCCTTCTACTGTGCGAACTAACATGGTCGGCCATTTATGGGAGTCAAAATTTTGACCCCCATAAATGGCCGACGTGTTAGTCGACGAGGTAAAAGGAAAACCACGCAATTTCGAGGCATGTTTGTGTGGATCATTGTATTCTACTTTTACAACATCTTTCTACCATATGCATTTTATAAAAAACGGTTACAAACGCTTTTCAAAGACCAACTCGACCGATCCAAGGCAACGTGTTCCTTTAAAGCCATTGGACCCTTTCGGTACAGAAAAAAAAATAAAAAAATCACAGATTTACAAATAATTTACAGGGTTTACAGAAGGTAATGGTGAAAGACTTCTCTTGAAATATTAGTCCATGAAATGCTTTACTTTTTGAGAAAACGGTAAAACAATATAAATTCTCGTTAACGAGAATTACGGATTTGTTATAAACACAATGTCATGACACGGCGAAACGCGCGAAAACAGGAGTGGGTTTTCCCGTTATTTTCTCCCGACTCCGATGTCCTATTGAGCCTAAATTTTCACAGGTTTGTTATTTTCTATATAAGTTGTGATACACGAAGTGTGGGACTTGGACAATACTGTTTACAGAGAGTGTATAATGGCTTTAAAATAGTTTTAGATAGCGAGGTATTTTTTCACCAACAAATTTGAATCTGAGAAAGGTTTGCAGACAGGACTGCGCATTATTAAACCAATGGCAGTGCATAATACGTTTGCCCATCCCAGCGCCTAAGAAAGGAGGCGTCAGACTGCTCAAAGCTTTGTAGCGAGTCTTGTGTGGAAGCCTTGGCAGCGATCTGCCGATTGGTGGCGCCTTTGCGTTTGGCGAACACAACAAACTTACTGTACACAGTACACATGATGTCGTTGATATGATAGTACACACATCATCCTTTACTGAATAAAAGGTAAGTTTAATTTTTGTTTTTAATTTATGAAATGAGGCTCAGTATATTCAGCTTCGCCAATACAGTGATCTGCACAGAGTCTAATAATAAAGTGTATACCGAATTTTAGTGAGATCTGCTTTCAAAAATGAAAAGAGAACTTAAGGTAGAGAGTGCGGACCAAGCAAATAGCATGACAAGTGAAGTGGTAGCCCCATAAATCGGTCCAATCCACTCCGTACCCTTGGCCCCAGCACCACTGATATCAAAACCTTTCGCTTCCTTGAAAAACCATCTGCAACGTTCTGCATCATGAAACTTACCGAGCTAATGCGTCAGAAGTTGCAGATAGCACTACACTTGGAATTGTTCAAATAGGTATCACAGATTTTGAGTAAAAATCAAGTGAATTTTGCGTGTGAATTTTCTCAACTAACGCTCTTTTATTTACCGCTAATGCCGATATGCCGATATGCTGATTGTCCTCCGACCGTGTGCAGATTTTTTTCCCACGACAAACACGTTGTAGAACCATCTGCACAAGTTCGTCCTGGGAAGAAAAGATACCCAATCAGTGCTTCATGTACAAATATATGGGCATGCGTCTGGGAACTATTCTTCGAAGTTCCCAGACGCGTGTCCATATGTTTGTACACAAAGCACAGATTGGGGAACCATTCTTTGTAGTTCCCAGACGCGTGTCCATATGTTTGTACACGAAGCGCGGATTGGGTATCTTTTCTTCCCAGGACGAACAGGTGCAGATGGGGACAATTCGCTGAAAATAAAACGACTTATGGGACTCTGTTTTGCAACGAGGAACTGATAACTTGAAGGGATCAGAAGACAGTCTAGTGGCAGGACGACCCTGTGTGACATTAAAACTTACATATCTATCAACATTTATGTCAATTTGACCGTTTTTACATTTAAAAAACAGAATAAGATCACAGATTTCCCTTCTGAAAGACAGGGGTAAAATGAAAAGAAGTTCTAACCGAGCGTAGCATTACCAGCCGTGGATTTCACCAAACTCTTCCTAACTTAGGGTTAATCTTTTTTAGGACTTGGGTCTTAGGACGAGTTAACTTCCATATCCATATAGGTTAGGACGCATTAAACCTATCCTAAGTTAGGACGGGTTACTCGTCCTAACTCGAGATAGTATTATTTTAATCCTAGCATTCCGGTAATCGACTGCAGTTCTTCTATGCTTTCTTTATCTTTATGATCTTATGTCATGAGGTTGTATTGTTATCCACAAAATTTTACAAATATTGTTTTGAAATGTTCTTACTAGGTGCTTTACATGTGAAGGCTTTAGTTCAGTCTTCTCCCTAGTTCTCAGCAGTGACATCAGAACTCATCCCAAGCCTCAGCAATGCCTACAGTCATAGGGTTTGAGGGTAGTGCTAACAAGTTGGGTATTGGGATTGTCAGAGACGGAGTCGTCTTGTCTAACCCGAGACACACTTTCATTTCTCCTCCAGGACATGGTGAGATAATTTTTTTTATCTTCAGTTTAAGTTGTTTAGACTGTGTTTTCCAGCTCACCAAGCATCACCACTTAGAAAAGGAGGGTGACGAAGCAGGGAGACGTTTACCAATGTTGTCCAATTGTGTTAAGAGCACTGGACACCTTAGGTAGTAGTTGTCAGGCTAGGCCTGAAGTATTATTATTAGAGTTAGAAAATACCTCTTTCTCAAAAACTATTTCAGAGGGTACTGTTTTTTCATAATGTTATACACTATCATGACTATTAACAGCTACAGCTGTACGTATTGCTCGGTACAAAGAAAACTGTTTTGAAAACAACTATTTTGAGTAAATACAAATAGTGTCCTAAACTGAAGACTCTTCTTCAATAATTAAATCAACAACCCCTGCATGTATTAGCACTAATGTGTTTGTTGGTTCAAACTGTATAATGCTACTTATTTGTTTAATTGTTGTCACATTGTCTATTTCGTTATTTTGTCTCATCATATAGGATTTATGCCAAGGGAAACTGCTCGACACCATCAAGCCCATGCTATGGACATTTTAAAAAGGTAACCTTATTAGGAATAATAATGTTTTTGAAACAAACTATATCTGTATGCATACGCTACCAAGAGCATTTTGGGTGTCGTGATTGGCTAGTCCTTAAAGTTAAACATGTTAATAAAGCGCTTGCCTTTTCCCAGTGTGACCCTGCTTCGATACCCAGCTAAGGCCATGTTAGTAGAATTGTGCGTCGATTCTCTGCTTGGGTTTTTCTCCAGGCCCTTCAGTTTTTCTCCCTCCGGAATAGGTGTAGTCCAGCTGCTGTGCTCCGTTGTCTTGTATAGGTTGATGTGGAAGGCTGCCAGAGGCACCCTTATATGCCTGCAGTCAGAGCACATTGCACTCTTAGTGGGTGCGCATGACCATTTATAAACTATTGAAAAGTATGCTGTTTGAAGAAAATTTACATCCAGAGGTTTAAAGGGTAAGTTTTAAGCAGCGTTCTGCTAGATCTCAACTTCTGTCTGAAGTGGTACTTTGGTTCAAAAACTTGTGAAGAATAGTGACAAATATGCCTGCTCACCAACTGTTACTTAGTTCAGAAATTCTTGTGACAAAGCTTTGCCTCGTCCCTGCTCTTTCTCACAAGAAATTCTGAACATAAAAATGTGTACGGCCTTTAATCTTTCTAGATGCTTTTGTCATTTATCTGTAGGTGTATGGAGGAAGCAGGACTGACACCAAGTGACATTGACTGCGTCTGCTACACAAAAGGTCTGACACTATAAATACTTCAAGGGACATTTTGTCTCGGATCGGACGAGTTGGTCTATGAAAAGCGCTTGTAACCGTTTGTTATAAAAATGCATATGGTTTGAAAGAAGTGTTAAAAGTAGAATATAATGATTCATACAAATATGCCTGAAAAATTACGTGGTTTTCCTTTATCTTCACGGTTGGTCAAAATTTTTTACTCCACAAAATTGAAGTGCTGTGTTAGTTCATTATATTCTGCTTTTAAAACATTTTTTCTATGATGCATTTCCAAAAAAAACCGGATTCAAATACCTTTTACAGACCAAATCGACCGATCCAAGTCAACACGTCCCTTTAGTTACTCCTGTTACAATAACTGGATATCTTCCTGACTTAGTACATGTTGTTTTGTTACTATCAGCAAACCTTGGCAGAATAATGGCATTGTGGGCTTGTTAGTTTGATCGGACAAAACCTTTTTGACTTCGGTCATTTAAGTAGGGTCCCCCATCTCTGTAACTGATGATCTGTGGAAATAAGATCCTTTTGTGAGTGCCAAACATGACTTGAATCAATCTGTTTGGTGGCATTCATGAATTACCAACCAATGCTGATCCTGTAACCAGGGTTTTAAGATTATTTGTCTTCATTCCAAAACAAAATCAGATACGGTTCCATTGAGCCCACCCAACTCCCTCCCCTCCTCAGCCACCTCCAACTTACTCAACAAATCTTGATGTTTCCCCCCCCCAAAAAAAAAAACCTATTCAGGACCAGGTATGGCTGCACCGTTGATCTCCACTGCCATCGTAGCAAGAACTATCGCTCAGCTTTGGGATGTACCCATCATTGGAGTCAACCATTGCATCGGACGTATCCTTAAACATGCCTTGAATTTCTCTTTTGAAGGGGTACTGCAACTTTTCTCTGTTGAAGGGCCATGTAGTTCAAGGGAGTTGAAACCAACGGTTCTTTTCAGAACCACCCCAACTCATTAGAGATAGCCATATACATGGTGTTACCGCAAACCGTTCTATATCGTATTTCCACCATGCAAAGTTTCAAATCCTACTTAAGCCATTGTACACTTTCGGTAAACAGTATTGTCCAAGTCCCACACTTCGTGTATCACAACTTACATATAAAATAATAATCCTGTGGAAATTTAGGCTCAATCGGACATCGGAGTCGGGAGAAAATAACGGGAAAACCCACTCCTGTTTTCGCGCGTTTCGCCGTGTCATGACATGTGTTTATAACAAATCCGTAATTCTCGTTAACGAGAATTTATTTTGTTTTACCGTTTTCTCAAAAAGTAAAGCATTTCATGGACTAATATTTCAAGAGAAGTCTTTCACCATTACCTTCTGTAAACCCTGTAAATTATTTGTAAATCTGTGAACTTTTTTTTTTTTCTGTACCGAAAGGGTCCAATGGCTTTAAGGGCTATGTAGTTGAGGAAAAATTTGAAACTTTTACTTGAACTTTGCCAAGGGCACCACAGCTAAAGCACAGGGCGACATGCCAATTGTTGCTGGTGCCGTGGATTATCAAGAGAACTCCTTACGGTATATACAAACAAATACAGGGGTAGGAGTTTTGTTATAAAATTCTGTTTGCTTTGGGATCCTTTTCCTGCTGGGATTATTTTCAGACAAAAAAACTTTTGTTTTCCTAGTTATTAACAAATTGTTCTGTCAATGAAACTCTTGTTTTCTCACTGACTTTTGCAATTTTTTCTGGCTCGTTGTATTTTTTTGATACAACAAAGCACAAAGTACTATTGGAAAGCCATTATGTAATGACCGATCATTGACCCACGCTTTGGTTTTTGTTTCCGACTCCGGCTTCTGGTCTGTGAGTTATTTATGAAAGTGTTCTTTAACTCCAGGATATCAGATATAGAAATGGGACGACTAGTGACTGATTCTAAGAACCCAACTGTGTTGTATGTCAGTGGCGGCAACACACAGGTAGGTTTAGTCTTATCAAGATGGTTGGCTTCCTCGAAAAAATATGGGGGCTGCCAACATAGCGCTAGATAGCTCAGTTGGTAGAGCACCGGCATGCCAATTCCCAGGTTGTATATGTTGTATCCTATATTTGAGTGTGAGCCCTGATTTTACAGAAGTATAGGTTGCATGGCCTCTGACCGGTACCCGCGAACAAATATATTGAAAAAATAGTTGGTAGAGCGCTGGCACGTTAATCTGGAGGTTGCAGGTTCAAGCCCTGCTCTAGTAAATTTGTATTTGTATAGCCTCAATTTATTTAACGTTGGTTGTATTTATAAAGTGTTAATGGGTCTCATACATCTTACACCCTGATGTGTGGAATGAAAATTAATTCAGTTTGAGTGGCAATGGTTTCAAGATTCAATCTGAGTTTTTCATTTATTCATTCATTTTGGTTTTATTAAAAATATCACACAACAAATTGGAAAATGAGACCTAGCATCTTTAAGATTACATGCTTGAATATTTCCATTCTGCATTTCAGGTGATTGCTTACTCACAGCATAGATATCGCATCTTTGGAGAAACCATCGACATCGCCGTTGGCAACTGCTTGGACAGGTTTGCAAGGATACTCAAGGTAAGACTGCTAAGTGTACACTGAGACAAAGCCGACATAGAATTGTCCCTAATATTTATATAGGACAGGAAAAACAAGTGTACGACTCAAGCCTGGTTCATACTTTCTGCAAACACAAATGCGATAAAATTCTTGATGTCACATAGTGGCAATAAATAATTTGGAAGTGTAGAGATAAGTTTAAGTCCTGCTAAACCTTTGTAGAAATAAACAGCCATGTGATGTCAAAGCTCACTTCGCATTTGCATTCGCAGGAAGTATGAACCTGGCTTTATCTGCTGTTGCATTAGAGTACGAAATTACGCCCTTTAAAGGCAGCGGACACTATTGGTAATTACTAAAAATAATTTATTGCATAAAACCTTACTTGGTAACGAGTAATGGGAGAGGTTGATGGTATAAAACATTGTGAGAAATGAGACAGTGGACACTTGTGGTAATTGTTAAAGACCAGTCTTCTCACTTAACTACATGTAGCAAACCTGTGACATTTTCAGCTCAATCGGTCATCAAAGTTGCGAGATAATAATAAAAGAAAAAACACCCTTGTCATACTAAGTTGTGTGCATTCTGATGTTTGATTTCGAGACCTCAAGTTCTAAATCTGAGGTCTCCAAATTAAATTCGTGGAAAATTACTTCTGTCTCGAAAACTACGGCACTTCAGAGGGTGCCGTTTCTCACTATGTTGTATACTATCAACCTATCCCCATTACTCGTTAACTAGTAAGGTTTTATGCTAATAATTATTTTGAGTAGTTACCAATAGTGTCCACTGCCTTTTAAGTGGTCGTGACCGCTTTTCTTATTCTGTCAACAGATTAAGAAATTGAGGTCTCGAAATAGAGCATCTAAAAGAATAAAACTTTGAGTGACAAGGGTGTTTTTTCTTTCATTATTATTTCGCAACTTCCTTGACCAATTGAGCTTAAATTTTCACAGGTTTGTTATTTTATGCTAGTGAGAAGACAGGTCTTTGACAATTACCAATAGTGTCCCATGTCTGTGGATTCCCACCGGCCACTGTGGGTTAGTAAAATGTGAAATGCCATCATTTTAATATACATATACCTCCCTCAAGTTGGATCCTAGTCTTAGACTTGTTTGTCAGAAAGGACTTTTGCCACTGTGTACTGATCTTATCACTCATAAATTAAACCAACTTCTGAGTGAATTTGATCTGCATGCACTAATCTTTAAAGCCATTGGACACTTTCGGTACAGAAAACAAAAAAAAGTTCACAGATTTACAAATAATTTACAGGGTTTACAGAAGGTAATATTAAAAAAAGACTTCTCTTGAAATATTATTCCATGAAATGCTTTACTTTTTGAGAAAACATAAAAACAGTTTCAATTCTCGATAGCGAGAATTACGGATTTATTTTAAACACATGTCATGACACGGCCAAACGTGCGGAAACCAAGGGTGGGTATTCCCGTTATTTTCTCCCGACTCCGATAACCGATTGAGCCTAAATTTTCACAGGTTCGTTATTATATATATAAGTTGTGATACACGAAGTGTGGGACTTGGACAATACTGTTTACCGAAAGTGTCCAATGGCTTTAAGGAGTCAAAAAAAATACTGAAAGTCAGTTCCTCAATCACATAAAACTTAGTTATTCTTATAAATTGTTTTTTTTGTGGTCTTTCTGCAGTTATCAAATGATCCAAGTCCTGGTTTCAACATTGAACAAATGGCCAAAAAGTAAGTAAAATATAAAGGATGTCAATGACCTAAACGTAAATGGTCATGAAGCAACGTGGGATGCAGATGTACTTATTGAAGGCCAATAATGGTCTGTAAAGGAAAACTGACGGGGAAATTCTAACAAATGATATTGTGGTCGCATTAAAGGTCAATTCAACCTAGAGGCAGTGTGTGGAGTCTGGACTGTCGAACATGAAAGTGCAGGAGGTATTACAATTTGATATACAGGTGTGGTCTAAATATAATTCTCAGTCCAATGCAGTTGACTTTCCTAGCAGAATGATGACCACGGTGAAGAAAACTTTGCCTGAAAACTTTGCTTAGAACCATAGATCAAAGCAGACCTCACTGTTTCTCTAATGTATTCAAAAATGTTTGATCTTTATTTTTGTTTTGATAGAGGCAAGAAGTTTATAGAGCTTCCCTACACAGTCAAAGGCATGGATGTTTCCTTTTCTGGCATCTTGTCCTTCATCGAGGTAATCAAATTACTTACCTTATTTAAACCTCTTTGTCCCCAGTGGGACATAAAACTACATTCATAAATACCTCAGACAGTTTCGCTACTCCTATTGATGGAGAGCGCGTTTCATACCATTTCATAGCTGGAGGGATGTTGTGTCGAAAGAAATCATTGAACATTATAATTTTTGCATTTATTTTACTTTTTGACCAAAAGTGTTGATGTTTATTGACCGAAAAGGTATTTATGAATGGGAATCAAAGTGTGTTGAATTGGTTTTCAACTAGTGGTTTAAACCCGCCGAGACCTGCCATCGATTTCACAAAGAGTTAGGACTCAGCTTGTCTCGAGTTAGGATGAGTAACTCTTCCTAACTTAGGACTAATCTTAAGGTCTGCATGCTACAGTGCAGGGTTGGGACTCGTCCTAAGTTCTTAGATTAGTCTTAAGTTAGGAAGAGTTTTGTGAAATCGACGGCTGGTTCTTGATAATTTACCTCGACTTCATCTCGGAAAACATATCAAGAACCAGGCCTCGTTGGGTTTAAACCACTAGTTGAAAACCTCTTCACCACACATTGATTTCCTTATTCAACCTACGCAACTGGTTTTAGTCTTGTGCTTTGGTTTGTGCCTCTCCCTTTTAATGCCTATTTCTTCCAGCTCCGTTATCAGTGTTCTCCCTTACTAGTGGGCCGCTGACCTTTGTATGGCCAGTTAGGGGGTAACCTTGTTTCAGCACCAGGAGTAGGTGGCAATGTGCCCCAGATGACAGTTGATTTGAGTCAATAGCACAAATCAGTTAATTATAGCCCTCACATTGAAGTGGCAATCCTGCCTTGTGATGTTAAAGCAATTTAGACTTAGACTAAAGCCCATTTCATACTTCCTGCGAATGCGAATGCAAAGCGAATTTGACATGAATTTGACGTCACAACCCTCCTTTCGCAGCGATATTTGCAAGTGAGTTGGGCAAAGTTGAACTGCTGCGAATCATTCATTGCGAATTTGTGACGTCAACATTCATATCACTTTCGCATTCGCAGGAAGTATGAACTGGGCTTTAGAAGCTCCTGCGTCATCCAACGTATGAGGCAGTCAACGCCTTCCAGACAGCTCGGTCAGCAGTCAGTGACCTGATGTCGTTCCAGCCTTTATTGACCCTATGAAAGTCCCGCTGGATGGTCTGGTGCCAGTTCATTTTAGGTCGGCCTCTCCTCCCTCTTCCCGGCGGGTTCCACCACCACCTTGATAAAACAATTTCTCTTAAAACAAATTGTTAAACAAATTAAGTATGAGGTTTTATAGACTTCTTTGTTTCTGATTTGCAGGACGTTGCTCACAAGAAGCTGAAGTCTGGTCAATGCACTCCAGAGGATCTCTGCTTCTCACTGCAGGTTGGTTTATCAAAACAAGGAATTCACCCTCCTTAAGTTAATAGACTGATCCAATTTAGCTCCGCCTCCCTTTGACCATTGGTCTATCACAATCGAGAATAACGTGCTGAAAAGTTCAACAAGAGTCTGAAAAGCTAATAATTATTATAAAATGTTGACGACTTGTTGCCAGTTTGATTGCTGCATTATGTCTTGTGTGTGTTGCATGGAGCAGTCCAAGATGTCTGTTGTGAGCAAAACCCACATGAAAGGGTCATCCACAGGAAAATCTAAATCCACAAGAAACTCAAATGTTTCATTTGATTTCAAACTGATTTTTTTTAGACCACCCTTGATCGATAAACTCCATTTACACTCCATATGTGCAAAGCCATTTTATAAAATCCATACAAGTTGCACCAATGATTTGTTATAGCTCAGGGCTTGATTTACATGTAACAAAGCATTCATCAGAAGACAAATTGACGGTATTACCACAATGATTTGTATTGCGACATCACACTATACACATTGACCAGATAAAAGAAAGTGTTTCGCCCGCCAATGATTTCACTAGAACTTGATAAGCGGGTTTTGAGCGCAAAGGATGAAGTCAGTCTTTGAAAACGCCAATTTGAATTTTTTTTCGGACTCTCCGATTTGTTTCTTTTACAGGAGACGCTATTCGCCATGCTGGTTGAGATCACAGAGAGAGCTATGGCACATTGTAACTCAAGAGAGGTTCTCATAGTGGGTGGTGTTGGATGTAAGTCACTTCTTAAAATAACAGCTCCATTAAAGACACTGGACACTATTGGTAATTGTCAAATACAAGATGCATAAAATAACAAACCTATGAAAATTTGAGCTCAATCGGTCGTCGAAGTTGCCAGATACATGTACTAACAGAAGAAAAAACACCCTTGTTGCACCATGGTCACACAAATTTGTGTGCTCTCAGATGCTTGATTTCGAGACCTCAAATTTAATTCTAAATTTGAGGTCTTGAAATCAAATTCGTTGAAAATTACTCTTTCTCGAAAACTACCTTCACTTCAGAGGGAGCTGTTTTTATACTTTCAACCTCTCCCCATTACTCGTAATCATGAATGGTTTTTTGATAATTATTATTTTGAGTAATTACCAATAGTGTCTTGTTTTTGATTATTCTAAATGTTGAAGATGAGAAGCAGTCGACCTAGCACTCTGCCCCACGGCAGAGTTGCCAACATTTGCATCTAGCAATCAGAGAGATTTGGTCCAACTAGCAATCAGGGAAATATTTAGAATAACATTAAATCATCAGGGAATACACCAAGTGGGAAGACTGGTCTTTGACATTTACCAAACGTGTACCTCGCCTTTAAAGCTTCAAAATGTTTAATTTGTTTTTTAAGGTAATGAGCGATTACAGCAGATGATGAGAGACATGGCTGAGGAGAGGGGAGCAGTGGTTTGTGCGACTGATGAAAGGTAAGTCGGATGTTTGATAATAATAAAAATAATAGTTAAGGCTTATAAAGCGCCATCTATCTAAGTAAAAAATAAAAAAAAAAACAGAGAGAGTAACAAAAAAGAATATATTACGTAGCTTAGAAAGAAATAAGAGTGGGTTTAATAAAACAGTTGAGTTACATAAATGGTTTGGCAAGAAAATGCTTTGATTAGCGTCTTGATCTAGTGTCTAGGATGAAGGCGTTTTATTAGAACTCTGTATTGTTTTTAATATGATCAGCGTGTTTGTCTCAGTGTTACAGAGCTCAAGCATCAACTAATAAACTTTGTTATTTCAAATCTGCATTATCATCCACCAAAAAACACCAATGTTATTATGTTTCTAACAAAGAAAGAAAGTATCGAATGCTTGTCCGCCATTTTAAAAACCACTCGCCAACACCTCGGAGGTATGTTCGCGTAAAGTTGCCAACGTACGCCAATAGTAGCGGCACACAACTCGTTCCACTTGAAATTGTTAGCGAACTTTCGCAACTGTTGGCAATGTTTGCGCGAGTGGAACGCACACTAGGTTGGTGTAAAGGTACCTTTCCTTGCCTTCCTTCTCTGGAAACCCGGTTCGAATCGCGCCGGGGAGCATCCAGTGGTTTGGGTTTCACACAGCTACCATACGGCATGGATTTTCCCTGGAATAATTATCCAGGGTTTTCCTCCCATATCTTAGACCGGAACTTCCTTCCAATCTTATGTCTTCTCTCCATTTGTTTTTTTAGGCTCGTACAGTACAGTGATTATGTTTGCTTTTCAGAGAGTCATTGTGTTCACAACCATAATAGATTAAATTAAATGTAGACCTTATTTTGATCACATGCCTACAATGGAAAAGTTTGCTTATACTGGTGGAAAACAGATCATCATGAATGTTATCAAGACTGATACAATTTCCAGGGCGACTTCAGTCATGATTTTGTTTCCCATCTCTGCAACCGATCATCTGTGGCAATGTACTTCAAGTTTGTTGGCCTTTGTAGCCCAAAATGATGTATGTCTTGGACTTTGATTCGACCCTGTTACTTTTCTCCCCAGATATTGCATTGACAATGGAGCGATGATTGCACAAGCTGGCTGGGAGATGTTTAAATCCGGTCAGACCACACCCATAGAGGAAACTTGGTGTACTCAAAGGTATGTGGAAGAAAGTACAAATACGTCACTGTAATACGCTGCCCTGTTGTTGATACCTCATGCTTTTATATTTAAAGCCATTGGACACTTTCAACACAGAAGAAAAATAAAAGTTCACAGATTTACTTACTTCTCTTGAAATATTATTACATGAAATGCTTTACTTTTTGAGAAAACATTAAAACAATATCAATTCTCAATGTTGAAAAAACGGCAAAACGTGTGGAAACAAGGGTGGGTTTTCCTGCTATTTTCTCCCGACTCCAATGACCGATTGAGCCAAAATTTTCACAGGTTTGTTATTTTATATAGAATTTGTGATACACAAAGTGTGGGCCTTGGACATAACTGTTTACCGAAAGTGTCTAATGGCTTTAAGTTAAAAAAACTATAGAGTTGGTATTTGTTTGTGACCTGCCCAAGGATACATGTATCTGGGTCACCTAGCAGGTCACCCAGCAAAGGGGTATGAAAAGTGGACAGAAAAAACAACTAACTGGACGAGAAACCTAACAGGAAAAAACAGATGATGGGGAGATGAACAAAGTACATACAGGGGCATTACATGGCAACAGACAGCTAAGGATAAAGTTAAAAGGAGAATTGATGGATAGGCTTTTCTCCTGCAGTGGAGTGATTTAAAGGCAGTGGACACTATTGGTAATTACTCAAAATAATTATCAGCATAAAACCTTACTTGGTAACGAGTAATGGGAAGAGGTTGGTGGTATAAAACGTTGTGAGAAACTGCTCCCTCTGAAGTGACGCAGTTTTTGAAGTAATTTTCCACAAATTTGATTTCAAGACCTCAAGTTTAGAATTTGAGGTCTTGAAATCAAGCATCTGAAAGCGCACAACTACGTGCGACAGGGGTGTTTATCTTGCAACTCCGATGACCAATCAAGCTTAAACTTTCACAGGTTTGTTATTTTATGCATATGTTGAGATACACCAAGTGAGAAGACTGGTTTTTGACAATTACCAATAGTGTCCATTGTCTTTAAGCTCGGTTCCTACTCTATGCAAATGCGATACTAATTTTGACCTCACATGGCTGTTTTTGCAGCAAATGTTTCGCAGGAGTCAAGCACAAGTTATCTGTTGCTAATTATTCGCAGGAGTTGAGCTCAAGTTAACTGTTACAAATTACCTGTTTTGCTTTGCATTGCATTCGCAATTAGTATGAACCGGGCTTAAGGCCAGCGATAAAGTAAGATATTAGATGATTTCAGTGAAAGATTTTTGTTTACTTTCTTTAGATATCGGACAGATGAAGTGGAGATAACCTGGAGGGACTGATGGAGAGGAGGATACAAGAGCAGCATCTTAGATGATGAGCTGAGGAAACATCCAGTCAAGAGCTTCAAGGAAGGAGGACGGATTCAAGATTGAACGCTCGTCTGTCATTGAATCGAGGGCTTAAGAAAGGACTTGAACAATACCTTTTCTACTCTCCCCCACCCCCTTAACGGTGTGTAAAGACATTGATAACATAATTTGGAACATCTTGCGTGTGTTTGAACTCGTCACAATAACCTGTCAAGCAATCGGGCCTCAATTTTTATTTCTCCACCATTGTTTGTTACTAATGTCCTACTTCGTATTTAAAGAAGAGTCTTCCGGATATGCAAGGACAATGTACATACAAATTATTTTTGTATTGTGGAACAGTGCAGTGCAGACATTTATCACGTTGTGGTCATTTTGATTTCACTCCATTCCAACTCGCTATACCAAACTGAGTCTAGACCATAGAGTTATATACAAGAACTAGAGGGCGCACTGGCCTATAAACGCGACCCGGCATGCGCGCAGGCGGCCATTTTCTAAGTTGACAAAGCGTGAGCGTTCAATAAAGAAAACTCAAACGTGTACCGGTATTTCATATTCAACGCGCGCTTGTCATCTTGTGCAAGCAGCATCACCAGTGCGCCCTCCAGTTCTTACATATAACTCTATGGTCTAGACACCATAATAGCCTGGTGCCATGCGCAATGAATGTTAACATTCATTACTGTTATTGGAAGCGGGGAGCATGACCAAGATGGTGACAATGGATAAGGGTCTATTGAATAGCATCCAAGTACATTCTTGATTCAAGTTTACTATGTAGTTTATAAAGGGAACATACATGTAGCTCTTCATGTCTATAATATTTTAACTAATCCTTACTGTGTTCGAACTGTCATAAAAACTGCTAAGATTCGATGAAAACACACAAAAATAAATGGCTAAAATTACAAGGGGTAAGCCTTGCATTTTGGTCGAAATTTGTTGGCCTCATATGGATAAAATCACCAGCAAAGCGAGGGGGTAAGCCTTTCATTTTGGTCAAAAAGTAAATGGCAAAAGCTTGATAAAATCACAACGGGTAAGCCTTGCATTTTGGTCAAAATTGATGGCCTAAAATTGGATAAAATCACAAGGGGACCATTTTGGTCAAAATTGATGGGCTGAAATTGGATAAAATCACAAGGGGTAAGCCTTGCATTTTGGTCAAAATTGATGGGCTAAAATTGGATAAAATCACAAGGGGTAAGCCTTGCATTTTGGTCAATAATTGATGGGTTAAAATTGGATAAAATCACAAGGGGTAAGCCTTGCCTTTTTGTCAAAACTAAGGGGCTACCTTTTGATAAAATCACAAGGGGTAAGCCTTGCATTTTGGTCAAAATTGAAGGGCTAAAAATGGGTAAAATCACAAGGGGTAAGCCTTGCATTTTGGTCAACAACTAATGGGCTAAAATTGGATAAAATCACAAGGGGTCAGCCTTGCATTTTGGTCAAAATTGATGGGCTAAAATTTGATAAAATCACAAGGGGTAAGCCTTGCATTTTGGTCAAAATTGAAGGGCTAAAATTGGGTAAAATCAAAAGGGGTAAGCCTTGCATTTTGGTCAACAACTAATGGGCTAAAATTGGATAAAATCACAAGGGGTCAGCCTTGCATTTTGGTCAAAATTGATGGGCTAAAATTGGGTAAAATCAAAAGGGGTAAGCCTTGCATTTTGGTTAAAACTGATGGGCTTAACTTGGATAAATTCACAAGGGGTAAGCCTTGCATTTTGGTCAAAATTGATGGGCTAAAATTGGATAAAATCACAAGGGGTAAGCCTTGCATTTTGGTCAAAATTGATGGGCTAAAATTGGATAAAATCACAAGGGGTAAGCCTTGCATTTTGGTCAATAATTAATGGGCTAAAATTGGGTAAATCACAAGGGGTAAGCCTGGCATTTTTGTCAAAATGGATGGGTTCAAATTTGATAAAATCACAAGGGGTAAGCCTTGCATTTCTGTCAAAATTGATGGGCTAAAATTGGGTAAAATCAAAAGGGGTAAGCCTTGCATTTTGGTTAAAACTGATGGGCTAAACTTGGATATATTCACAAGGGGTAAGCCTTGCATTTTGGTCAAAATTGATGGGCTAAAATTGGATAAAATCACAAGGGGTAAGCCTTGCATTTTGGTCAAAATTGATGGGCTAAAATTGGATAAAATCACAAGGGGTAAGCCTTGCATTTTGGTCAATAATTAACGGGCTAAAATTGGGTAAATCACAAGGGGTAAGGCTGGCATTTTTGTCAAAATGGATGGGTTCAAATTTGATAAAATCACAAGGGATTTTAGTCTAAATTGATGGGCTAAAATTGGATAAAATCACAAGGGGTAAGCCTTGCATTTTAGTCAACAATTAATGGGCTAAAATTGGAAAAAACACAAGGGGTAAGCCTTGCATTTTTGTCAAAATTGACGGGCTAAAATTGGATAAATTCACAAGGGGTAAGCCTTGCATTTTGGTAAAAATTGATGGGTTAAAACTGGATAAAATCACAAGGGGTAAGCCTTGTATTTTTGTCAAAATTGATGGGTTAAAATTGGGTAAATCTCAAGGGGCAAGCCTTGCTTTTTGGTCAAAATTGATGGGTTAAAATTTGATAAAATCACTAGGGGTAAGCCTTGCATTTTTGTCAAAATTGATGGGCTAAAATTGGATAAAATCACAAGGGGTAAGCCTTGCATTTTTGTCAAAATTGATGGGCTAAAATTGGATAAAATCACAAGGGGTAAGCCTTGCATTTTTGTCAAAATTAATGGGCTAAAATTGGATAAAATCACAAGGGGTAAGCCTTGCATTTCTGTCAAAATTGATGGGCTAACATTGGGTAAAATCAAAAGGGGTAAGCCTTGCATTTTGGTTAAAACTGATGGGCTAAACTTGGATAAATTCACAAGGGGTAACCCTTGCATTTTGGTCAAAATTGATGGGCTAAAATTGGATAAAATCACAAGGGGTAAGCCTTGCATTTTGGTCAAAATTGATGGGCTAAAATTGGATAAAATCACAAGGGGTAAGCCTTGCATTTTGGTCAAAATTGATGGGCTAAAATTGGATAAAATCACAAGGGGTAAGCCTTGCATTTTGGTCAATAATTAACGGGCTAAAATTGGGTAAATCACAAGGGGTAAGGCTGGCATTTTTGTCAAAATGGATGGGTTCAAATTTGATAAAATCACAAGGGATTTTAGTCTAAATTGATGGGCTAAAATTGGATAAAATCACAAGGGGTAAGCCTTGCATTTTAGTCAACAATTAATGGGCTAAAATTGGAAAAAACACAAGGGGTAAGCCTTGCATTTTGGTCAAAATTGACGGGCTAAAATTGGATAAATTCACAAGGGGTAAGCCTTGCATTTTGGTCAAAATTGATGGGCTAAAACTGGATAAAATCACAAGGGGTAAGCCTTGTATTTTTGTCAAAATTGATGGGTTAAAATTGGGTAAATCTCAAGGGGCAAGCCTTGCTTTTTGGTCAAAATTGATGGGTTAAAATTTGATAAAATCACTAGGGGTAAGCCTTGCATTTTTGTCAAAATTGATGGGCTAAAATTGGATAAAATCACAAGGGGTAAGCCTTGCATTTTTGTCAAAATTGATGAGCTAAAATTGGATAAAATCACAAGGGGTAAGCCTTGCATTTTTGTCAAAATTAATGGGCTAAAATTGGATAAAATCACAAGGGGTAAGCCTTGCATTTCTGTCAAAATTGATGGGCTAACATTGGGTAAAATCAAAAGGGGTAAGCCTTGCATTTTGGTTAAAACTGATGGGCTAAACTTGGATAAATTCACAAGGGGTAACCCTTGCATTTTGGTCAAAATTGATGGGCTAAAATTGGATAAAATCACAAGGGGTAAGCCTTGCATTTTGGTCAAAATTGATGGGCTAAAATTGGATAAAATCACAAGGGGTAAGCCTTGCATTTTGGTCAATAATTAATGGGCTAAAATTGGGTAAATCACAAGGGGTAAGCCTGGCATTTTTGTCAAAATGGATGGGTTCAAATTTGATAAAATCACAAGGGGTAAGCCTTGCATTTCTGTCAAAATTGATGGGCTAAAATTGGGTAAAATCACAAGGGATTTTAGTCTAAATTGATGGGCTAAAATTGGATAAAATCACAAGGGGTAAGCCTTGCATTTTAGTCAACAATTAATGGGCTAAAATTGGAAAAAACACAAGGGGTAAGCCTTGCATTTTGGTCAAAATTGACGGGCTAAAATTGGATAAATTCACAAGGGGTAAGCCTTGCATTTTGGTCAAAATTGATGGGCTAAAACTGGATAAAATCACAAGGGGTAAGCCTTGCATTTTTGTCAAAATTGATGGGTTAAAATTGGGTAAATCTCAAGGGGCAAGCCTTGCTTTTTGGTCAAAATTGATGGGTTAAAATTTGATAAAATCACTAGGGGTAAGCCTTGCATTTTTGTCAAAATTGATGGGCTAAAATTGGATAAAATCACAAGGGGTAAGCCTTGCATTTTTGTCAAAATTGATGGGCTAAAATTGGATAAAATCACAAGGGGTAAGCCTTGCATTTTTGTCAAAATTAATGGGCTAAAATTGGATAAAATCACAAGGGGTAAGCCTTGCATTTGTGTCAAAATTGATGGGCTAAAATTGGATAAAATCACAAGGGGTAAGCCTTGCATTTTTGTCAAAATTAATGGGCTAAAATTGGATAAAATCACAAGGGGTAAGCCTTGCATTTTTGTCAAAATTGATGGGCTAAAATTGGATAAAATCACAAGGGGTAAGCCTTGCATTTTTGTCAAAATTGATGGGCTAAAATTGGATAAAATCACAAGGGGTAAGCCTTGCATTTTTGTCAAAATTGATGGGCTAAAATTGGATAAAATCACAAGGGGTAAGCCTTGCATTTTTGTCAAAATTAATGGGCTAAAATTGGATAAAATCACAAGGGGTAAGCCTTGCATTTTTGTCAAAATTGATGGGCTAAAATTGGATAAAATCACAAGGGGTAAGCCTTGCATTTTTGTCAAAATTAATGGGCTAAAATTGGATAAAATCACAAGGGGTAAGCCTTGCATTTTTGTCAAAATTGATGGGCTAAAATTGGATAAAATCACAAGGGGTAAGCCTTGCATTTTTGTCAAAATTGATGGGCTAAAATTGGATAAAATCACAAGGGGTAAGCCTTGCATTTTTGTCAAAATTGATGGGCTAAAATTGGATAAAATCACAAGGGGCAAATAAGGCCTGCACCTGCTGGATAAGAAATAAAAGTATAAATGATTAGAGGTAAATGGTTCATCTGTCATGATTAGGCCTCAAGTATCAAATAAACAAATAAAAAGGATGAATAAATTGTTCAGAAATGTGTTTTATTTATTGTTGAAATCAATTATGAATTGTATTTAGTAAAACAAACTAATAACCAGAATCTATGTGTGAGATGTAAACAAAAGATAGAGTGCATTTTACATGTTGAAATCAAAACCACTTTTTGACATCTGATCTGGCCTGACGAAAACGAAATCCCAGTGGCACAAACAAAAGCACTCTCCGGCTCAAAAGTGCTCCCATTGTTACAAATAATAAAAATATTAATTTGTTCAATGAAATTGACACCATTATAAAGTTTGATAATTATCAAAATTTGTGACCTTAAATATTTTCAACACTAATCAGTTTTATAGCATAATTTGCCTCAATAGAAATGCCTCAATAAGCAGACACAATTATTATTATTAGAAGAAAAAATAGTACTTTAAAATGTAAAGCTTTCTCATCAGTCATAGAAAAATATAATTTTAATCTACCATATTTGCATTTATATATGAATGTATCATTAGTTTTGTTGTATGAATATAATGTTGGCGGGTAGTTTTTCAAGATAGTAAAAGCTACCAGGCTATAAGAATAGAAACAATAATACTGGAAAAAACATGTCAAATGCAAAGTGCAGTATTCAATTCAAATACTGCTAATGTTATAGAAAGGCACCATAATTTAATACAACTTAGTTATTTATATATATAACAATTGAAGGTAATCATTCTTAAATTTAACGGCAATACAAGCCTATTTGGTTAAAAAGAAGTACCAGCAGGTTTCGATAGTATAAAGCATTTTGAGAATTTGTGACCCGCTACCCGAAAATTAGTCAGATGTTGACAATTTCAAGGATTGATTTGTATGCATGGCTGGAAAGAACACACCAGCTGCCAGCAGCAGTTATTTGGTATATGTCTAAGCTTTGGGGTGTGTCGCGTTGCTGAGTTAATCCTGTTTGAAATTAGCCAATACATGTACATCATTTTTTCTGAAAAACGAATTACAAGTAAAGTGATGTTTTAAACTACCATTTCGCGTGAAAGGATACAAATTAGACATAAGTATGATCACAAAATTGTTGTATCCATAGCTTTATAGCCTAAAGGTAAGTGTTCTCAAGGTAACCTATGCAACTAAAGATCTTAAAAAGTAGTGGGTCACATTTCACTACAAAGTAGTGTGGCTACGAAAAAAATATAATTTTTTTTTATATCAGTTTTTATGACCCAACATTTGAATGTGAAAAACGTTTCTGTCAGATTTGTTTCTAAGATTGTGTATTTAAGTTATGGATTAATCTTCCTGATGGGCGTAATTTACCACTACAGACTTTTTGGAATTATGATCTCCCACATTCAAAACTTCACTCAAATTTAGCATGGGGTGTTTGTTTCATGTGTGTGCACAAGTCAACCAAATCAATATTCTATAAAATTGTCTTGATGCAATTAATGCATCTATTAGAGTTTTTTTTTTCTCCACACAGGAAAGTATAATTATTATCCAATAATTGGACAAATGCATCACATAGTGATAATAAAAAAAAACTGATAATAACAATAATAACAATGATTAAAGAGTTGTAAAGCGCACATATCGGCCTATAATGGCACCCAAGGCGCACAAAGAAACACAAGAAACACAAGAAACAGTAATTAAACAAAATAATGACAAGCATGTGTAATTTTGGTTCATACTAGCATAAAAAGACAAAAATATCAACAAATAATTTGTGAATTGAATAACTTGCATCTTTGGATTCATGAATGAAGGAATAAACACTTGTTCATTGATTCTGATGTGTTACTTTGGCCACATCTTATTGACCATGTAACCTTTGCTTTCAAAAAGAGCGACCTTGCACATTCCAGGTCATTTCCTGGCAGGCAAGATACCACATAGGTCATGAGAAATGTTACATTATGTGTACTTATTTCCCCATGATTTGAGGCATTGCGTGGTGAGGTATCAATATATATTTGGTTTGTGGTAACACCATGTGTGTATCTACTTGCCACGTAGAGTTTGTCTTTTAGAGAACTGTCTTTCTATATTCTACTATCGCGGAGTAGATTTAACAGATTGTTCAAGAAACCTCTCAGCTCTACAAAGTAATGTCCTGCTTTTTAACTACCTGGGTGGTAGGTATAGAACATTTCTAACATATCTGATTTTTTTTCTTCGAATCCTCATATCATTATTATTAATATTAAAATTTAAACATTGGCTTGGTGATTCAATTATCAATGTTTATTTATAGGCTTTATTATAAAGATGCTGGTTAAGAAAAGAAATATTAAAGTCAATAATTATTTACACTTTTTATTAAAAGTTTTAATTATTTTTTTTAGTTTTGGTAAATTACTTTGGTAAATTTTAAAATCTAATAAAAATTATTTTGAATAAAATGAAGACAACTACTGGCTACAGAGTCATACAGAGTCTCACAGAACACTTTTAGTCACTGCAGATGTTTTCTTTCACGTATGGCTTCACCGGGAAATCATAGGTTGTCAAAAAGCCGATAAGTTTTACAGAGTTTTGCACTAAATACGTCTTTTAAACGAAAAGGCATTCATGAATGGAAAAAAAAGAGTAGTGTCTCATTCTTAAACTGCTGTTTAAAACTTTGCAGGGTCGTGGCCGTGCGATTAAGGCCCTCGCCTTCGGCTTGGGCCTACAAACCTGCCGGCTTTAAACGGCAGCTTAAGAACTTGTCGCTACCCCTTCATTCCCTTAATTATAATCATTAAAACAAGTTTACATTGGAATCATATAAGGCGGTGATCAAATAAAACTGAGATAATTTGTACCTGGGGTCCCATTGAGGAAGACGGCCGACTGTTGAAGAATCTTTAGGTGTTCCTTTCTAAGTGGTTCTGCAGAGCTAACCTCAGGACGGACAGACCAAAGTCTGCGTCTTCTTTGCTGATAATCATGGCCGGTTTGATTCGGAACACCTGTGTGTCATGAGATAAAAATAACAAAGCATTGTTTAGAATTTTCAACTGTTAAGCCTGGTTCATACTTTCTGCGATTGAGATACAAATTTTGACGCAAACTATTTGTTGCAAATTTGTGACATCCAAATCTGACTGCAAGTATGAACTGGGCTATTAGTCTTAAAGTCACTACTACTAAGGGAATAAATGAGTTTACAGGCAAAGAGGTCTTAAAGGGCCATTTCAAAATGACAGGGTTATGGTCATGCGATAACGGACCGAGCGAATTTCACAACCCTACAATTTATAACCATTGTTATTTAAGTTTGAAAATCCTAAGACGATTTCTGTCAAGTTATTGCTCCAGTTTGTGAAGGGTCAAGATTGCATTGTCGTTCAACAAGTAGGGTATGAGACGCAATCATTCTATGATGTCTATCTATCATGACATTCCTCAGTGGTCAATATGCAAGATATTGGTGTTGTGGAAGACCGTTTTGTATTTCCTTTTTTTAGAAATGCAAGCCCACTCAAGATGCTCCTTAAAGCTCGCGCAAACTTTATTTTGGCGCTCTATAAACAACTTTTTATATGATTGACTGATTGATCGATCTATCTATTGATTGACTGATAGATTGATTGATTGATTGATTGATTGATCAGTCAGATTGATGTCTGAAAACTTACGTTTCCATGGATACCTCCCTTGCCAATAAGGACGCCCATATCCTTAGCATCTTCCCATATTGGTCCCATTTGGTCTGGTGGAAGAGGTGTTCTCGATTCCTGCAAATCCAACATAAATTAAATGAGAGATGAGTTGGGAAGAGAATTTTTAGTTCAAGGGTAGGTATACAATTGGTAACCACTCTCCAAATTTATGGCAAAAACAACTTACTTGGTTATAAAGTACAGTGGATTTCAATAGTTAAGGGGTTTTCTGGAAAATGTTTGGCAGGCTTTGTCTCAGCTTTTGCAAAAAAAATAAAATAAAAAATAATTCCCTATGGTTGGCATGAACACACCCTATTACAGAATCCTACTCCTTAAAGGCAGTGGACACTATTGGTAATTACTCAAAATAATTATTAGCATGAAACCTTACTTGGTAACCGGTAATGGGGAGCTGCTGATAGTATAAAACATTGTGAGAAACAGCTCCCTCTACAGTAACATAGTGTTTGAGAAAGAAGTAATTGTCCACGAATTTGATTTCAAGACCTCAGATTTAGAATTTGAGGTCTCGAAATCAAGCACTGAAAGCACACAACTTCGTGTGACATGGCTATTTTTTCTCTTTCATTATTATCACGCAACTTCGACAACCGATTAAGCTCAAATTTCCACAGGTTTGTTATTTTATGCATATGTTGAGATACACCAACTGTGAGGATAGTGTCTACTGTCTTTAAAGGCAGTGGACCTATGTGATAATTACTCAAAATAATTATTAGCATAAAACCTTACTTGGTAACGAGTAATGGGGAGCTGCTGATAGTATAAAACATTGTGAGAAAGGGCTCCTTCTACAGTAACATAGCAGGCCTGATACTTCACGGAGGCGATTGCCTCCGTGCCCCTGGTCATTGCCTTGGTGCCCTTGAAATGCTACAGTACAAATTTACAATTTCCTCATAAGGTGCCCTTTACCAAGGAGAAAATGCCTTGGTGCCCTTGTCCTTTCAAAAACGAAGCATACAGGCCTGACATAGTGTTCGAGAAAGAAGTAATTTCACACGAATTTGATTTCGAGACCTCAAGTTTAGAATTTGAGGTCTCGAAATCAAGCATCTGAAAGCACACAACTTCGTGTGACCAGGTTTTTTTTCTTCTCTAATTATTATCTGGCAACTTCCCTGACCAATTGAGTTCAAATTTTCACAGATTTGTTATTTTATGCATATGTTGAGATACACCAAGTGAGAAGACTGTCTTTGACAATTATCAAGTGAGTTTAACCCTTAAATTTTACAACACCATTAAATTTATATGACCACCTGAAAAATTAAGCCCCCTTTTAAATTGACTTTTTGTGTTTACGGAATTTTTAGAGGTCTGTATCTACAACAATATATTAATATATTTTAAAACTCCTGTAACTCTCATGCATTCAGTTTTCTCAATAGGGAGTTTACGTTTTCGACGATGGATGGTTCTGCGATGGTTTTTCAGCCAAACGTTGTTGTCGTTTTCAGTACAACAAATATTCATCCCAAAAATGAGGGACGACCGTCCTTAAAGCCCACGCATGCGCAGATGACGCCAAATGTCATCATTACCGTCGCAGAACCATCCGTAATCCTCCCTAATCATACCTTATCAGTCACCATCTCAACCCCGATCATGAGACCCTTGCCTCGGACATCTCCAACAATCTCAAACTCATCTCGCATCTTGGCTAGCTCCAGCAGCATGTAGGTGCCGACGTCTTGGCTGATTCCTTGGGTGTTCTCTTCTTCAATCACCTTCAGGGAAAATCCAGAATTGCAACAAGATGAGAGTTGCAGGCTTTGATTTCTAATTTGCTTATTTTCAGTGGTGTACATGTACTTAAAGACAGTGGACACTATTGGTAATTGTCAAAGACCAGTCATCTCACTCGCTGTATCTCAACATATGCAAAAATAACAAACCTGTGAAAATTTCAGCTCAATTGGTCGTCGAAGTTAGCGAGATAATAATGAAAGAAAAAAACAACCTTGTCACACGAAGTTGTGTGCTTTCTGATGCTTGACTTCGAGACCTCAAGTTCTAAATCTGGGGTCTCGAAATCAAATTAGTGGAAAATTACGATACTTCAAAGGAAGCCGTTTCTCACAATGTTTTATACTATCAACCTCTCCCAATTACTCGTCACCAAGTAAGGTTTGATGCTAAAAACTGCCTTTAAACTTATTTTGTGTAATTTTCTTACGGTGTTTCTACTGTTATGCGCCCTCGAACAGGCTAATCCTGGAGTGAGCGCAATAAGAAAAGACTATTAATAGTGAACCTGCGGTTACAACCGAGTGTAATTTGGTTAAAGAAGGAGTGCTGGATCTGAAAAAGTAAGCTCTGTTCCTCTTCTTTTCTCCTGAAGACGAAGAGAGATACTGTTTGAACCGTCAAGACCACACCAGCTCTTTTCAGAGCTAACACTCCTCCGTAAGATATTTAACACATGATTGTACCTGCAAGCTAACCATTTTGTTTTGTTATTTCTTATACCTTGCATCTGGTTAGAAGATATTTAAAAATAGAAACATGGCTATAAGGAGAGGCAATTGCCTCCATAAAAAGTATGGCTTGCAAGATAAAAAAACAAAAGTCAAAATACAAAAAGGCACTGGGTAACCATACAGAGACTTTTCGTCTGAGTAGGGAGAAACTCTGGATAAGGCGCCTTCAGATCATTCAACCCCATAGCGTGTCATGGCCGAGGGGTTAAGAGCACCGAATGCAAGCACTGGTGTTTGATCAGCAGAGTGTGGGTTCGGATCCCGGTCGTGACACTTGCTACATAAAATTGGGGAGGTGGTGCTTTCTGCTCGAATTGATGATACCCAAGCCTACATTCGTATGGACTGTAAAAGGGGTAACCCTGTTTCAGCCCTAGGAGTAGGTGGCCTCTGGAAAATATAATTGTATCCCACACCTTGAAGTGGCCTTCAGGCCTTGTGTGTCGTCGGGCGACTTGCATAAAAAAGGAAGGAAAAAAAAAAAAAAAAAAAAAAAAACATTTTGGGTTACTCTCTCTGAAGTAACGTAATTTTTGAGGAAGAGGTAATTTCTCACTAAAATAATATGCACACAAATTCGTCCAACGAGAGTGTTTTTTCTTTCATCATTTTCTCGCAACTTCGATGACCAATTGAGCCCAAATTTTCACAGGCTTGTTTAGTTATATGCTTATGATGGGATACACCAAGTGAGAAGACTGGTCTTTGACAATTACCAAACGTGTACAGTTCCTTTAAGCGACATGAGCACTTTTATGGATTTGTGCGCTTCATAAGTTTTCATTATTTTATTATTAACATTGAAGGAAAAAGGAAGGCTACCTCTAAGACTGCTTTTCCAACGGCTCCAGCAAGTGGGTTGCCTCCATATGTGTTCAGATGCAGGGCCGATTTAAGCGTCTTGGCAATTTCTATGATGAAATAAGATAACAGACCAAAACTTCAAGTGAAAGTCAAGAATGGAAATGGAACATATTCAACTTTACACTCTCTTTGTTTTTTTAAACCGACTGATGAGATTGTTTATATCATCCAGGTTGAGCGCTTTTGAGGCAGCAGACTGGCTCCACAAGCAGGGCCCAATTTCATAGTGCTGCTTAGCGGCCGATTGTGTGCTTACTATGTATTTCCTTTATAGCGCTGCTAACTGTAAGCACACAAAAAGGCATACTAACCTTCCTGTGCTTACCGCATAAAAATAAATGACGTCACAATGCAAATCCATGGTAAACGCACAATATGGCCGCCCAATTTTATTTTTTGCTAACCTGTAAAATACGCTTGCCTTCTGCTTGCACCTTTACAAATTTTTCTGCAACAGCAAGCATAAAAATAATTTGCTTACCGTTAAGCAGAGCCTTGATTAAAACAGGATTACCAACCATATTTTCACATGAATTTCAGGGTAAGCGAACAACAGCTGAATACCAGTAACAAGCAATATGCAACAAATGAAAATTTGGATGGTAATCCTGTTTTTATCAAGGCAGAAATTCCATGCTGAGCTAATCTTGTGTGCTTAGCAGCTCTATGAAATTGGGCCCTGGTCTAACCAAAAGCCCCTAACACTCACAACCAGCTGTGCGTGTGACAGCTCGTCACCATCAACACAAAAGCTCGGAATTAAAAATTGTGTTCTGCAAAAGAAACAATTTTTCATCTTCTAACCCGGTGCCTCTTATACAACACAATACATGTACAGAGGTGTAGCACATGTCCTTGAGTTAAAGAGGTTACGACTGTATAACTGTAACCAGAGGACATGTGCTACACTTTTGTCCAACAAAGGTGACTGCAGTCACCTTTACTCACTTGGTGGAGTGGGAGTGGGGATGGATGGGGGGGGGGTGGGGGGGGGGGGTTGCTGAGAACCACTGAGCGCCTGCCAGACTTTAAATTCTTACCTGGAGTGGTGACCACTGCAGCCAGTGGGAAGCCATTGCCGATGCCTTTTGCTAAAGTCACTGCGGGAAACAAAACGGAAGAAGCTTACCAAGACACTCCATTATCAAATTAAGTTTTTTGATATATATGATTTGAGGCATTCCATGGTGAGGTATCAATATATATTTGGTTTGCGGTAACACCATTTGTGTATCTACTTGCCAGGTAGAGTTTGTTGATGCACTTATTTTCAAAACGGATAAGAGTCCTCATGAAGATACAGGAACAAATAACAAGCTTCTGACCTCATTAAAATGTACTAAAATGTTGATCTTTAAAGGTAGGGTCAAAGATTAAAATTAAAAACCATTAAAACCTACATGATGAATAGCACCGCTAATGATGACAGTAAATTTAAAATATTTTTTTTAGGATTCCCCTAGAGGTAGTATGGTTTGGCAATTGTTTTACCCCAACAAATTTGAATCTGAGAAACGATTCATGCATGATGTTGGAAGGATGGTTTCCCTTAACGAATGTCATAAATAATTTTCATTATGTAAAAAATCAAGAAAGAACCAATCTTTCAGGACTTCACATAATGTCAGAGCGTGTTAGTTTATGTTGTGAAACTACATGTACTAAATATTGGTAAAATATCGTACCTATGTCAGGTGTCACATCATGTGCTTCAAATCCCCAGAAGTGTTCTCCTGTCCTACCGAAGCCCGTCTGCACCTCATCAGATATACACAGGCCCCCCTTTTCCCGGATCAATCCAAATGCTTCTTTTATGTATCCCTTGGGGAATTGGACTGCACCACCGACTCCCTGGGTAAGAAAACAAAAATATGGGTTTAGTTGAACATGTTGAAAGAGTACACTGTTTATCTTTATTCTAGTTTAAATCAGAACTGTAAAATCATTCAAAAAGGGATTTTATTGACTTTGCTGCTACCAATTAATTTGATATAGTCTCTAAAAAACTGAATGTGAGAACACCACTCAAGAAACAAATTTTACTCAGTGAACAGACACAACACTCTAGAAAGCTGGGGGCAACTTGGATTCGGCTCTCAGTTAGCCTGGACTCTTAGGTAACCCGGGGAGATAGTCAGACTTGACTCCAAGGTAGCCCAGAGGACTTCCATGACAAAACATGTCAGCTTCTTAGGGTCACGGACGGATGGGAGATTTAACCGAGTCGTCGCGTCCGCATTGGACTTTCTGGCTCGGTTAAACTGACCTCCTCAATCTTCCTGGGCACCTTTGGCTTGGTTAATCTACCCATTCGGGTCGGGTAAGTTACCTGGGAGGAAAACTTCCTGGGCTGTTCGCATCGGACTTAAAATGGGTAAGTTACCCATTGGCTCGGTTAGTTTACTTACCTAAATTAAGTCCAATGCGAACAGGGCTTAAGGCAGTCTGGCTGGCTACTCAAACTCTATTCTTAAGTTGCCTAGTACATGTAACACTAGACTCTTAGATAGCCTGGCAAGCTATGGTCAAACCTGGCTCTTAAGTACAGGCATGCAACTGTAACTTCACCAAAAAAAAAGGGAAAAAACAAAATTTCAATGATTTTGTGTAATAATTATCAATTCTGATTGTCAAAACTGAGATTAAAAAAAGAGGAAATCAGCTGATCCGAGGAAAAGTTGCATGCCTGTAAGTACGACACAGTGAAAAAGGCAAAGATAGATTTGCAGCAACGAACATTCATGTTTCAAATACCTGAATACTTTCGGCAAACATTCCTGCAACTTTTTTAGGTACCGAGAATCGTAGGAGATCTTTAAGTTGATCGATGTACATGTCTTTGGCGTAGCACTGACCAGCAGCACAATCACAATTTCTTATCGTCTACAGGAAGAAACAGTCAATGTTGAGAGTAAAGGCCTTCTAACAGGATGTGACGTACGTACAAGAAAAACCTTTTTTTTCTAATACATTTTATAATGTCCCAAAGAAAATTATGTGGAAAATAACAAGTGAATTGAATTTGGATTTTACCCTCACACAGGTGTGTTTTATTGAACCCTGTAAACTAAATACTTTTGCCAAGTTCAGTTAAAAAAAAATTAATCGCCTGTTTTGTTTTTGTTTACTAGAACTTGGAATAGTACCGAGTACAGTGCTAAATTCACATCGGTATAACAACAAAAGCCAAATTATATTCTTTATCCCCAGAAGCAACGATGTACATAGCTTGAGTCCAGGGCCCAATTTCATAGAGCTCCTAAGCACAAAAATTTGCTTTAGCATGAAATTTCTTCCTCGATAAAAACAGGATTACCAACCAAATTTCCAATTGTTGCATATTGCTTGATACAGGTATTCAGCGGTTGTTTGCTTATCCTGAAAATCACTTGGAAATTTGGTTGGTAATCCTGTTTTTATCAAGGAAGAAACGTCATGCTAAGCAAATTTTTGTGCTTAGCAGCGCTATGAAATTGGCATGATGTGCGTTCATTGCATTGCACAATTACATGCACACCAGTGCAATTTGACTCTGAAAATGGCGAGCATGGTATACGTCTAGGCATGTCACCCAGGTGCATGCATGGAGTCAACACTGTTAGATGCAAGGTATTAGTACTAGGCCACTGACGTATAAATATATGTTTATTGCAACATGGGGATACAACAATTAATTACAGACCGTGGACACTATTGGTATTGTCAAAGACCAGTATTTCCACTTGGTGTATCTAAACATATGCATAAAATAACAAACCTCTGAAAATTTGAGCTCATTTGGTCGTTGAAGTTGCGAGATATGAATGAAACAAAAAACACCCTTGTCACACAATTATGTAAATAGCGTAGTTTCAAGTTGAAATCGTGGTTGCGATTCTACATGTTTTTAGAAATTATTTTTTACTGTCTTCTATTTTAAAACAATCATTCGTCGTCAGTTTAAAGACACTGGACACCTTTGGTAGTTGTCAAAGACCAGTCTTCTCACTAAACATATGCATACAATAACAAACCTCAGTGTGAAAATTTGAGCTCGATTGGTCGTCGAAGTTGCGAGATATGAATGAAATAAAAAACACCCTTGTCACACGAAGTTGTGTGCTTTCAGATGCTTGATTTCGAGACCTCAAATTCTAAACTTGATGTCTCAAAATCAAATTCGTGGAAAATTACTTCTTTCTCGAAAACTACTTCACATCAGAGAGAGCCGCTTCTCACAATGTTTTATACTATCAACCTCTCCCCATTACTCGTTACCAAGTGAGGTTTTATGCTTTCAATTATTTTGAGTAATGACCAATAGTGTCCACTACCTTTAAAAAGGCACCATTTTCTCACCTGTACAGGAGAGTCTCTGCAGTTTGCCCCTCCCCATGGCCCTCTGAATGGATCAGGATTAATCACATTATGATAACCGTACCCACCAGGAACATTATAAAGCCAATTACCGAGGGATGTTAAACCTAGAAGGTTAGGGCTGATCCCATGGTATGCATTCCTGAAATAAAGAACAAAATAATCAATGATTTTTAACTATTATTACAAATATTTTTTATGAAAAACCACCCATCATCAAAATGGCCGGTCAGCACTTCAAGTACTTCACTTAACCGACTACGGGTGTCAACCAAAATCAATTGTTACCAAGGGCGTTGTAACCTTAGGGCTGAAACTGGGTTACTCCCTTCACAGTTCGTAAAGAAAGCATGTGAATCAGTCAGTAACCACCATGACTACTGTGGCAGTGTCATGGTCGAGCGGTTAAGAGCACCGGATTCAAGCACTGCTGTTTGATCAGCAGGGTGTGGTTTCGGATCCGATACTTGCTACATACATAAAATTAGGGAAGGTAGTGCTTTCTGCTCTACCGGCCAGGCTTTCCGACTGATGATACCCAAGTCTACATTTGATGGACTGTGAAAGGGGTAACCCTGATTCAGCCGTAGGTGGCAACTGCCTCTGGAAAAAATAATTGTAGCCCACACCTTGAAGTGACCTTTAGGCCTTGTGTGTCAGGCAACTTGCAAAAAAAAAAGAAATAATAAAAACTATAGACTAGAGAAAGTTGTTCATGTGCATGTAGTTGGTGATTGGGGAGGGCCTAGAGAATCCTTGTTTGTGGCACAGGAGAGAACAAATGCACAACTTTACACAAGTACTGAGTGTATACAGTGCGGTACCCGCTGCCAAAACATAGGATTCGAACTGCCTCTAGCTACCGGGCAACCTCGGTAGTCTAGTTGGTAAGACACTGCTCTAGAATTGCAAGGGTCGTGGGTTTGAATCCCACCCGAGTAACATGCCTGTGGTATTTTTTCACAGGACTCGGGAAAGTACTGAGTATATAAAATGCTAACATACATTCGAGAGAAAATAACGAGGAAACCCACCCTTGTTCGACGTGTCATGAAGTATGTTTAAAATAAATCGGTAATTCTCGATATCGAGATTCAATTTTTTTAAAATGTTTTCTCAAAAAGTAAAACATTTCATGGAATAATAATTATTTCAAGAGAAGTCTTTCACCATTGCATTTTGTAAACCCTTTAAGTTATTTGTAAATGTGTGAACTTTTTTTTCTTTTTCTTTTCCGAAAGTGTCCACAGCTAAGAACCTAACCACAGCCACAGCGGTGAGAGGCGAGCGTTTCAAGCACTAGCCTTCCATTTCCACCCAATGGTCTACAGCGCTAGGGTTGCACCTGTCAACGCTTACCTTAAACTAATGATGTCATATGCACCTGTATGTAGCCTGGCCATAGTCACTGCCAGATCGTTTGCTTCAGTGCCACTGTTCACAAAGTAAACATTCTGGAATCAAAGAGACAAAGTCAAGAATATTTTACAAAACTGGGCTTTGTCACACGAGGCAACTTTTGCAGGCAACTTGGAGGCAACCAGCTGCAGTGCATGCTACAGGATCACTTTGGTAGCACCATAGAGGTCTCTGTCCTTCCTCTATGGTAGTACACAGTCAATTTTAAAGGCAGTGGACACTATTGGTAATTACTCAAAATAATTATTAGCATAAAACCTTTCTTGGTGACGAGTAATGGGGACAGGTTGATGGTACATGTATAAAACATTGTGAGAAACGGCTCCCTCTGAAGTGCCATAGTTTTCGAGAACGGAGTAATTTTCCACGAATTTGATTTCGAGATTTTAGATTTAGAACTTGAGCCCTCGTGTGACGAATGTGTTTTTTTTTGTTCGTTTTTATCTCACAAGTTCGATGACTGATTGAGCTCAAATCTTCACAGGTTTGTTATTCTATGCATATGTTGAGATACACCAACTGTGATGGCTTGTCTTTGACAATTACCAATAGTGTCCACTGCCTTTAAGTGTATATATCTCTACATTTATATAGGATTAAAACAAAATTGACAGTTCTGAAATCCAAAAGTATACAGTGTACACGTACTTTGCCTTTTATTGTACAGAAAAAAGAAATGTCCGTAGAGTGACTGGAACACAGAGCAGTACGTCTCAAGTATTTCACAAGTTAGCAGGAAATTTTGCTTACACACTTGTGTCTATATAATCCCAAGTCACTTGGCATTTTTTGCTTACACAGTTAGCGCAGAATTAGCGCAGAATTTGGGCAAAAAGAGGCATGTGTACCATGTTTCTCATGTCAATTTCTTTCTGTAGTGAAACAAATATATACTCACTTTAAGGTTTCCAGGCATTTTAGCAACAAGCTTCTCTGCATACTCATAGATTGCTGGAATCATGTAGATGTTAGTGGTGTGCCAGATCTTATCAATCTGCTCATGTAGAGCCTTGTTCACCTTGCTGAAATAAAACAGGAAAGTACAAAATTTTTACTATCACTATTTCTAAAGGTTATTTTAATTTCTTGAATTTGATAAACAGTACTGGGCAGGTATAATATGTGGTCTTTGGAATTTTTTTTAATACTCTTTTGTCGTCAGCATTTTGTGTAATTGTCTTGCCCTTGTTTCTTCTTTGATGTTTATTTTTTATTTATTTTTTTTTTTTTGTGTGTTTTCTTGTCTGTATAAAGGCTGTTGTCTACAAGCCACGGCTTATCTAACAGCCTCATGCTTTCGCTCCTGTCTTGTACATAGTTAATTCCTAGTTATTAATTTATTATTTGCTTTTAGATTATATTGTTTTTTTTGTGTAATTTAATACACTTAAGATTTGTTAAATTTCTATGTACTGTTTAATTCTCACAATTTTTTTTTTTTTTTCAACAAGAGTATGGAATAAACGTTTATTGAATTGAATTAAAAAAACTCTATTGAGTCACGGGCTGACCTACTTGTATGTACAAATGATAGTTTAATACTTATAAGGCCATATATACATGTACATGTAACTAAACAAAGTTGTGATTTTTCCCAAAGGTAAAAATAAATTGGAAAAACAGACTTAAGTAGAAAGGTTATCATCAGGATTATCAGGAAACTCATGATACTCACTTCAAGGTTATCATCAGGATTATTAGGAAACTCATGCTACTCACTTCAAGGTTATCATCAGGATTATTAGGAAACTCATGCTACTCACTTCAAGGTTATCATCAGGATTATTAGGAAACTCATGCTACTCACTTCAAGGTTATCATCAGGATTATTAGGAAACTCATGATACTCACTTCAAATTTTAATGAGACCCAATTGAAAGAAAACTCACGACAAAGTGTGCCCTCTACAGTTCACTCAGCAGTAGGCCTGGGCGAATTATTCGAATATTCGGTTCATGGTGAATAGGTTTTCCTATCCGTAACCGCGAATGCCTTTTTTTTCTTAACCGGATATCCGCATAGGGCGCGAATACCTATTTACAAACCGGATAATTCTGTAATTACAACCGAGTAACCGGATATTCTTTAGTATCCGAATATCCGCGGACGTCGGGCGACAACTGATATGAATGTTTTGTCTGAATCCTTATGAAACTTCTATTAAGACAGCATAAAACAGCATAAATTAAGTATTTAACTATGCTCACCTCCGTGAAGAGTTAAAACAATGACATTTCTGACGTAATTTGTTCAAAGATTACAAAAGTTTTCCTTCACGTAGAGTCAATCACGATCAAAAGAAAAAGCAAATCGCCATCTTTAAATTAGATCCGGTCATTTTTATGAATGAACCGAGTGACACTCTCTAAAACTAATATCAATCCGCCCATAAGATCTCATTCACAAACAAACAGCGCCCTCTAGCGGAAAAAAATAAATAAAAATAATTTTTTTTATTTTTTTATTTATTTTTTAAATAGCGCCCTCTAGCGGCGAAAAAACTATTCGAATATCCGGTTAATTTCGGATAGTTGGCCAGCGGTATCCGAATAACAAAATTTCACTATTCGCCCAGCACTACTCAGCAGAGATAATTTTTTCTAGAAAAAAGTCGACCAATCAAAGGCAGTGGACACTGCTGGTAATTACTCAAAATAATTATTAGCACAAAACCATTCTTGGTAATGAGTAATGGGGAGAGGTTGATAGTATAAAAACATTGTGAGAAACGGCTCCCTCTGAAGTAATGTGGTTTTCGGATGGAAGTAATTTTTCAAGAATTTGATTTTGAGACCTCAGATTTAGAATTTGAGGTCTCAAAATCAAGCATCTGAAAGCACACAACTTTGTGTGACCATGGTGCGACAAGGGTGTTTTTTCTTTCATTATTATCTTGCAACTTCGACGACCGATTGAGCTCAAATTTTCATATGTTGAGATACACCAACTGTGAAGACTAGTCTTTGACAGTAACCAATAGTGTCCAGTGTCTTAATTCCAACTCGAATTTCATTATCAAGTTGGCAGTTTAGGAACTAGAAAACGGCCTCACAAGAAACAAACCCCAAATAAACATCTTATGCAATACACAAAGTGGTGAAACACAATCTTGTCTGTATTTCTCCTGTAGTCACTCAGCTGGCTGTGGCAAGCAAACCATGAGTGATGTGCAAAAAAAAAAAAATTGTATTCTGGGTTAACAACTTGATGATAGGCAACCCAAAAACTTGTTTGGCTTTTTTCCCCATGATTAACTGAAAAAAATTGCCTCTGATGGGCAAATCGTAGCCGGTTGCACTGGCCTACGAGTCGATCAGAATCCAAACGATCATTAAATCTAGAGCAAAATCCCAACAAAAACATTAACCAATCTGAAGCTCTCGTATCTGTTGTTAACGTTCAAACAAAACCAGAAAGCAGTGGTTGCACGGAATATAAACACACAAAGTGTTGACACATCCGTTTTCGCTTTGTATCCGTAGTGTTGTGAAACCTCTCTTGTTTGACTGTGTACAATGCAGATAAATTTGTCACGAACCGGTTAATACACTTTAGACTACAGGTTCACATCCTGTTCTTGTCAATTTCTCTTGACCCCAAATTTACCTACGTACTATTATGTGCTTTCTCAGTCAGTTTCCGCTGAGGCTCACTACTTGTTACTTTAAAATGAAACTTTCAAATAAAATCTTCAACTCACGGATGACAGTGCCCAACGCTTACGGTGACGATTCCTGAGAACAGATCGAGATAACGTTTGCCGTTCGAGTCAAACAGCCACTGCATGTAACCCTGGTGGAACATCAACGGTTTCTTGTAATACTCTAAGATACCTGGATTAATGTTGTTTGTCCGTACATTCCTTGCGGCGTCATAAGACATACCCTATACAGGAAGAGAAATTGGGGTAAGAGGAGTAGGCCTAGACGGCTAGTATACACATACATTGTATTGACTGGTAAATAGTGCATGTCTAGTCCAGAAGAGGGAAATAGGCCCTTCTTCTGGTCGGTCACAGGCTCAAGGGGGATGGATAGGCATGCACTATTTACCAAACTATGCCAGTCCGTGTTTTATAACATCTCAGACTTAAAGCCATTGGACACTTTCGGTATTTCAGTATTGTCCAAGGCCCACACTTCGTGTACACAAACCTGTGAAAATTTAGGTTCAATCAGTCATCGGAGCCAGGAGTAAAATAGTGAACTTTTAATTTTTTTTCTGTTCCAAAAGTGTCAAATGGCTTTAAATGTGAATAAGAAAAGGTGACAGGTAGGGCAAAAGCAGGTGAATGAGCCAACAATGTACAAACTGACCTCATACTCTGTTGCTTTAAAGTCTGTATCAGGAACGGGAACAATGTCAGGCATTTGAGGCACTTTGGAGCGCTGACTGCTTACTACAATAAAATCAATAAAATGTTGTGTTAGGAAATGATTGCTGAGGAAAAATATTGCGTCCTTTTGTCTAGTTTTAATTATTAAAGACACTGGAACTTAATGTGAATAATAATAGTAGACCACGCAAACAGAGTTAAAGACACTGGACACTATTGGTAATTGTCAAAGACTAGTCTTCACAGTTGGTGTATCTATTATGCATAAAATGACAAACCTGTGAAAATTTGAACTCAACAGTCGATGAAGCTGCGACATAGCAATGAAAGAAAAAAAACACCCTTGTCACGAGAAGTTGTGTGCTTTCAGATGCTTGATTTTGCAAATCATTACCCCATATACAGGTACCTAAACATGACTTTAGTTTTGTTGAATCGCTCGCCCTTGGTGGGGTGGACTAAATTGGATTAAGAGCCAACCACTCAAACTGGTCTAGCTACAACACTGCCCTTGACAATTACCAAAGGTGTCCGGGGGTGGGGGGGGGGGGGCGATTTCTCAAAGAACTTAAGAACATAGTACTAACTTAGGACTAGTACTAGGATATATCAAAAACTTACTTAAAGTAGCTCGTCTGACTTGAGGTAAGACTAGTCTTAACTCTTTGTAAAATCCACCCCTGACGTTTAAATGAAAACACCATGACAAACAGAAATTCCCAACAAATCATTATTGAGCTCACCACTGAAAGGACTCGATTGCCGAATGAGCCCCATGAGGTAATTACTACATCGTAATCCCTTCATCTGAAGACGTACTCTACCGAGCTGATGCATTGTGTTGGCCTGTCAAAGAAACAACAGTAAGGAATATTAATTTTGGTTTAACCCATTAACACCAATGTGTGTTACCATCGTATATAGACCATGCCAACTCTGTTTACAATAAGTGTGACCTTGTACATTATTTGGGTATTCTGGCAGGCAAGATACTGCACTGGTCATTTGGGAAAGTTTACATTTTGTGTCATAATTTCCACATAACTCCAAGGGTTATGAAAGTAAAATCTGGACTACTTTTTGAGATGAGCCCCCTTTCATCATATCAACAGTTGATAAGAATTGGACAGTGCAATCTCTATAAAATATAACATTTTATGTTTTTTGTCCAGTGAGCTGTGTACAAATCATGCATGCAGGAAGTCCAGGCTCTGTGGCTCTTTTGTAAACATGTGACGTCACAGGTCACATCGTCTATACTCAGTACTTTCCCGAATTCTGAGAAAAGAAATCCCAGGCATATGTATTACTCATTAGGGATTTTAACTCATGCCCTTTTCTAGCAAGACCATCAAGATTGCCCCTAGAGGCAGTTCAGAAAACATTCTAGCACTTTGAAAACTCCGGTTTGGGACGGTCAGTGTGTGTTTTAATAAGTTTTGTTATAGATTGCAACCATTCATCTGCTTGATTGTCCTGGAGCAGAAGGCAGCATCAGAGTCCGTTTTGTCCCAGCAGCCAGTCATCTTTTTGTTTCTTGTCCCAAGTACATATGTATAGATTAGTCCCAACGGTACCTGGAACCATGTTACATGTGGTTTTGGGATGGCACACTTGTACACAATGTACTTGTTATACCTCTGTACAAATTGTGAAGTTTGATTGGTCGAGAACCAATCACATGCTGTGCAACAAATACGCCTGTATCATGGCTAAAGATGCGCGCTACGCGTAATGCACAGTGCGCTGGGTAACATGAAAAGTGATATACACCGGTGTTCATCACCTTGATCGTTCCCACTGTTGGTCGATTTCAAGCGCTGTGTACGAAACACACGCGGGTTCGAGCGAACAGGTGAAGAATTGTTTCTTATTTGAACTGTTCGTCTGCTTATTAAAACATGATTAAACTAAATGCACTGCTCCGTCTTAATAATGTTTGAAGATGACAACAGAACTTCGAGAAGAGGAATAACAATGTTACCAAGGTATAACAAAACAATTGTTGCACGCTGTGACTGGGGTCCATGGGTTTTGTACACCCTAGGTGGCAAATGGCACCCTCGGCCTCGCCTCGGGTGCCATTTTCCCCCTCGGGTGTACAAAATGCCATGGATCCCGTCACAGCGTGCAACAATTGTATAATGTTGTAGTGGGACTGTACAGGGTAGCTGCCCACTGTCAATGGTCCGGTGAGTAGCTCCATGGTCTGAGACACAGTTTAAGACATTGGACAGTCCGACACTACTCGTAATTGTCAAAGACTATCCTTCGAAGTTGGTGTATCTCTCTTGCATAAAATAACAAACCTGTTAAAGTTTTAGCTAAATCAATCGTCAAAGTTGCGAGATAATAATGAAAGAAAAAAACACCCGTGTCACACGAAGTTGTGTGCTTTCAGATGCTTGATGATTTCGAGACCTCAAGTTCTAAATCTGAGGTTTCGAAATCAAATTCGCGGAAAATTAATTCTTTCTCGAAAACTACATTACTTCAGAGGGAGCCGTTTCTCACAATGTTTTATACCATCAACCTCTCCTCATTACTCGTAACCATGAAAGGTTTTAATGCTAACAGTTAATTTGAGTAGTTACTAATAGTGTCCACTGCCTTTAATGTTTAAACAGTTTTCAAACCTGGCAAGCATGCCTGGTGGCTTGCACTGCTTTAACAGTGACCCCATAAATAACCATCCACCAGATAGTTGTGTTGGCCCTTGGTGGAATAAAAATAAAATTGATTTATCGGTTACCACTAAAACTGTTCTAGCACAGTGACTGAGCTACATGCTGAGAACAACAATACAAAATTTCTTTCAGCTTTGCAGCATAGCTACACCAAGGTTATTATCCTGGCATAGTGGCAAGCTAGAGCACTGGAAGCCCCTATTACTCCAATGTGTACTTAGCTACATGTAGGCCTATAATAATGACCTTAACCTTACCACTGCAAGCAGTCAAAGGTTGCTCGATGTATGACCATGGAGAAATAGACCTTCATCAAGCTATCAAGATCTTGGTCATGATGTTCCCTGTTTCCAATAACTGTAATTGATGCTTGGAACATTCATTGCACATGGCACCAAACTATTATTTCGTCCAGCCTCAGTTTGGTAACAATGAGTTGGAATGCTGTAAAATCCAGAAGGCCACACCATGATGATAAAGGTCAATAACGGTCTGACCATTCTCTGGTCCGATCCCTTGCTTTCTGAACGAACTCTGGAACCAATAATTGGGTCACCCTACGATCATGTTGGGGTTAGTACCATGTTAGTACCAAGTGTACAGGCGACACAACATTATTACAAGTTAGTTCCATTTCGCTCTGGGTTCTGGTAATTTTTTATTTTTTTCCCAAAAATATTTCATCAATGGTGTTTGAGTGTTAAGTATTTATTAGACAATGAGGATCAAGCTCGTGCCCTTAGAATTTATGTCATGATTTTCGTAAGTGTTAAAAATGGAGAAACTTGGTGACTGGTAGTCGAAATTGTACGTGTTGGACCAAATTCGTGTTTGTTGTTCGAACCTCGTAACCCTCAGGCTCCGCCATCGGGAGGAGGGTTACGTTATCGCAACTATAAATTATTTTGCATTTTGCTAGGTTTCATTGATACATTATAATAATTCAAGGGTCATTGTTTGAAAAAACAAAACAAAAACATTACCAGGAGGGAGGAGTCAGTCATTCATCGCTTATCAAAAATTGACTGACCGATTTTGCTTAATGGCCAATAGGCATTGTAGGAAGGAAAAGGAGCACTGACCGTGTAAGCCCCTTTTTTCTTCCCATAGTACCTTTCGGCAATTCACAGGGATGAGAGTCAATGCCGACTACAAAGTTTGAAACTGGGACTCAAATCTTAGGGGGTACATTTTGTACATTGAAATGAGTTCTAGATTCCAAGGAGCTTTTGGGGAAGTGCTAGAGAAGCAAATGAAAGAGCATGTCTTATTTAATTTGGAGAATACAGCATTTTTTCATTACCAGGTAGACTTAGAAAAAGTCTGATATCCGACAAAAGACTAAAAAAAATCTCATCCCTGAATTGAGCGAAATCAGCCAGGTAATCACAGTAAGGTTTGATTCTGGGTCAATGTTTCTTACTGATTTTTTTTTGCTAGTATTTTTAAATAAAATTTCAACTTGTTTTTTTTTTGGGCACCCTGAATGTAAAAGATTATATATACACAAAAAGGAAACCGCCAACTTATACCTAGGAAGGGCTAAATAATTTGAATCCCACTCTAGACAATTCTTTGTTCAACTCCCAAATACTAGAAAAACACCCTAAATATGAACATGATTTACTAACTTCTCAGTTTGAGGTTTCGCTATTGACCCCTTTCACGCACATCACACGCGGCGACTGATGCCACGCTCACCATGTTGGTGGTCAATAGGCTTACGTGTAAACGCCCCGTCACCTAAAAATGCGCACTTCATTGAATAACACACGTTGACATTAACCACCAAAATGGCGCATCCAAGATTTATCTGATGACGACATCAGGTGAAATGGGTCAATAGTCTCCATGAACGATCGCAGAACGAACCTCATAATTCTAGGTAGACTCAGGAGTAACTGCCGATAAAAAGTAAGTAGGCCTATTCTCAAGTAGAAATTTTTCCTCACAAGTCAAATAACATGAGCTTACCACGGTCAGCTACCTAGGTGAGAATTTTACGAACAGCAGCAGTCAGCAGTTTTTCTGGTCCTCAAACAAGGCCCTTTAATGTCGGCAGACTTTTGCAACAAGTTGATCGAATCCAGCAACACAACGATTTCCTACTCTGTGCTCTGTCACACTGAGCACCGACTCCTGGTGTTAGGGCTAGGCAACGCAGTCATTCATCTGCATCCTACTACTCTACAGTATACAAAAGGCTAAATAAAACAAAAACGTATACCCATAGTATGGTAACCGTCCGTGTAACAGTAAACTGGTAAAGTGTAACTAGTAAAAGTTGTTGTATGTAACACCAGTTGCCAGTGGAGCACGACGTGTCACGTCCGTCAACTCAAGGCCCTGGTCACGGCTACAAGTTACAACTTATTATATAATACACAATGCATAGATTAATACCTGGTGGAACGGAATGATTTCACTGTCACGGAGATTTGGACCTGATAATGATTAAGGATTGCTGGCTGCAAGCGGTGTGTGTGGTTGACCCGACCGTGGGCTGGACCTCCCCACAGTCTAGTCAGTGTCAAAACGTCAAAACAAGATAAAAATTAGATACATGTAAACCATAGTTGAGAGGAAGGACAGCAGCATGGATAAATAAACTGCAACTGGTTGCAGCGCCCTCTGGCGTGTGAACAAGAACAGTCATTTTTTTTTTTTTATAAGGTTCGGGTGTGGGCGTCTCGACCCATGAGAAGGGGGGTGGGGGAGGTACTTAAAAGTAGTTGGCCCTATTGATGTCAGTGTCCTATAAAGGAGTATGTGTCGTTCTTATCAACACTTTATCTAGGGAATATAAATGTGTGATGAGTCGGTCTGCACCTCGTGTTATGACTGGGTTGTCCATGGCAATTGCCAACAGTCGAGTGACGACGAAGTCCATTAACAACGGGCAACTTATTTTCGAATGACCTCAAATTAATATCATAGATTATAATACTTGCATCGGGATGACAATTTCTTTTGGGGTTTACCTATGCATCGACGTGTGTTATAATAAATAATTGTATGGAAAGTCGCATGCGCAAAGTATAACTTGTAATAAATCACATCATGGTCGGAAAGTGTTCTGTTCAAACTGAAATGTACATGTATAAGTACCACTTTTTTAATAGAAAACATTCGTTGAACGTCTAATCAGTTCAGATACTACGTATTTGTACAAAATTTAAATTTAAGAAAACAAAATAATCTACTCTTCTGGCCGTGCCGACTTGTCTTTGCGGAGCGGGAGTCTATTATAAACAACATTTAATAAATAAGGAAAAAATAATATAATGTTAAAGGCAGAGGACACTATTGGTAATTATCAAAGACTAGCCTTCACAGTTGGTGTATCCTAACATATGCATAAGATAACTAACCTGTGAAAATTTTAGCTCAATCGGTCATCGAAGTTGCGAGATATTAATGACAGAAAAAAACACCCTTGTCACACGAAGTTATGTGCGTTTAGATGGTTGATTTCGAGAACTCAAGTTCTAAATCTGAGGTCTCGAAATCAAATTCGTGGAAAATTACTTCTTTCTCGAAAACTATGGCACTTCAGAGGGAGCTGTTTCTCACAATGTTTTATACCATCAACCTCTCCCCATTACTCGTCACCAAGTTAAGGTTTTATGCTAATAATTATTTTGAGTAATTACCAATAGTGTCACTGCCTTTAAGCGTCCCCGTCCGCTTCCATTTTTAGAGGCCGCCTGCTAAATTTTGTTCTTTCTTTTTATAAATGAAAATACTTGCAATAATTTTAACAGTCTCAACAACAAAAACAGTGTTGAAAAACTAGCCCCAGCCATTAGTCTTTAATGTGTCTGGTGAACATTTTGAAAAAAGAAAAGCCTGAAAAAATACTTGCAAATGAAAATACTTGCAATAATTTTAACAGTCTCAACAACAAAAACAGTGTTGAAAAACTAGCCCCAGCCATTAGTCTTTAATGTGTCTGGTGAACATTTTGAAAAAAGAAAAGCCTGAAAAAATTGCCCCTTCTCCCTTTTTCAAAGTGGGAGGGAGCTACACGTGTTTTTGTTATTAACCTTTACGTTATGCCAAGGCTAGCTATTAATTCAGGTAATATCAACAATTTTGTTTTATCATCCCGGTGGTGCTTTCAAACATTACAATAAATTATGCCACTTCACAAAGAAAGAAACAAGATCACAAAAACAAAAATCCGTCTTCCACAAACATCAACGACATGACTGTGTATTACAATTAAGACAATGGACTTGAAGACAATGGACACTATTGGTAATTGTCAAAGACCAGTCTTCTCACTGTATGTATATCAACATAATATTATGCATAAAATAACCAACCTGTAAAAATTTGAGCTCGATTGGTCGTCGGAATTGCGAGATCAGATCCGATGTCTCGAAATCAAATTAGTGGAAATCTACTTTATTTCAGGGGAAGCCGTTTCCAACAATGTTTTATACTTATCAACCTCTCCCAATTCCTCGTTACCAAGTAAGGTTTTATGCTATTGAGTAATATTATTATTACCAATTTATTATAATAGTGTCCGATATCGTCCTAAAGGTAATGCCTCTCTTTGGGAATACAAGAGTTTGAAACAAGAACATTAATTGTTATCATCTGTTATAAATAATTCCCTTCTATGGTTGTCAGTGGTGTATAGCCGTATGGCATGTAGTTGTTTGGGAGCAATGGCCTAGCTGGATATACAACGGGTGGGTACGTGGGTGGAACACACACTAATGGAGATCGCTGGTACCCAAGCCTGTCATGGCGGTTCTTGAGCATGGCAATATGATGACAATAAAGGGCATGTCTTTCCTGAAGAGCTCGGTTCCAGTAATGTTCGTAGAGACTTTTCATCATCACTTCGTCGGCGGGCGTGTGTGGGGCGGCCTCTGTTGCTGCTCGGTGCACGATGGCATCGTCAAAAGAGGGCGGGCTGGTTGACTGGTGTACCGTGGCACGTGGTGACGTGGGTGTACTAACGGAACTTCTTCTTGTGGCGGAAGACATGGTTAAGACTGGGCAAAATGGGTCTCGCTCATTTGATTTGTCTCCTTGAGAGAGTGGTGGTGAGTTTAGGAAACGAGATATAGGCAAGGTGTTCCCCAACGTCAGAGAGTTTCTCTGGTGGATTGCAGTCGGTGTCCCGATTCGGCGGGGGGACTCGTGGGGTTTCGGAGATGTGGCATGGTTTGAGTTTTCCTCGAATGGGTCAGTGCGTTTTCTCACGTCAACGGGTTCTGGCTGCACGACAGAAGGATGGGCTATAATAATGGGTGATGTCCTTGCAGTTTCGTTGCCATCTCCGCTCAAAGGACTAGGCGAGCCGGTCGGAGGTGGTGTGTAGGACGGAGGTGGTGTGTAGGACGCCGGCGTCGAGTCATCAAAGGGTGAAGAGGTGGTGGGTGAAAGCTTAGGAGGCGTCTTCATGAAACTCACGGGGTGTGAATGGTCTGGATTCAAGGCCCAAAAGTTGTCCTTACCAAATGGTCTGTGGCTGTGGCGGAGTAGCTTCACGAAACAGTCGTTGACTGAGAGGTTGTGGCGGACACTGTTCTTCCAGCCGACGTACGAACCACGGAAGCACTCGTTGTTCTCCTCCAAGTGGCTTAAGATTTCTCGCAATGTCAGCATGCAGTTTGGAGCCGACTGTAGATGAAAATAAGAAATGAAGTTATATTATTTAATTGATTTGTTGTTTTTATAAACTTATAACAGAAAGAACTCCGTGACATTAAACATTATTTAAAGCAGGTTTATGTACTGGATCGCACTAAATACCGACAACTCATGACCCCTCACGACAACAAATTTAAAATGCTATGCAGCACATTTTGAACATAAGTCAGCCGTTAAATTATGCAGAAGAGTCATATTATGCATCTAAATCTCTTTCAAACTGTTGAAACAAATTTTTTGTGTCAGGACACTTCGTACCTTTTCAAGGTACGAAGAAATGTTGGACACTTCGTACCTTCTCAAGGGAGACCAGACAACTCGTCCGTCGGACAACTCGTCCGTTCGGACAACTCGACGGTTCGGACAACTCGACGGATGATTTACTCAACCGTCAGACAACTCGACTTGGGGTCAAGACAAGTCGACGGATGGCCGTGACGGGGGATCAGCGCGGGGTAAATAGCGGCCTGGGGGTGGTGATGTACTGACTAGCGACTTGCAATGATGCAAGGGCGTTCCCCGGGCAAACGGATAGTTGATTTTTTTTTTTTTTTTCATGACCCCCGGCATTTTCATTGTACAGCACAAAAACTATATTAGCAAGCACAGTGCTCCTGTAGCTGTCTAAACATTTTATGCATGAAACATTTCTTAGATTGTGTATTCGGTTTCCAATAGATGAATTGCACATGACGTCATTCCACCGTCCTTAAAACAACTTTGAAAGTGCACGTGTTACGCGCTGCTCACGACTCTCAGCCAATGACAATCTTTCACGCGCGTGACTGTTTCAGCAAAGATGGCGGCAAAGCCAGATTTCGATCAAAACAATCGAATGGCTTCTAAAACCAAGGTAAACAATTCACATTTGTTTTGTTTTATGTCCAAATATCACATTTAACTTAACAGAACTTTTAACAGAATTAGCTGTTGCAAACAACTCACCAACCAAAAGGATCGATGGTATAAATGCAATTTTTTGTTGAATAGCCTCAGGTGTTTCGACCACTAGCAGAGTCTTTCTGTGGAGGGGGGGGGGGGGGGGGGGGCAGGGGCTCCTTACACAAAGTGCGCCCTAACACACATTTTCTGCTGCAAACCGGAGTGTAATTAATAAATCTTGAGTATTCTGAACCTCATCAAAATGGGGACCACAAAATTGACATTGCCCCCCAGCTACGAAACAAGAGCGTTTGTAAGAAACGGATCATTATAAACGGTAAAACCAGGGAGGCGGTGAGGAATGCATGTTCACTGAACTGAGCTTTACCGTTGGCAGTTTTAAGAATTATTCACATTACACAACATCAAAGCAGCCTGTGTGAAACACAAGTCATGAGTCTCCAATCATATACCGTGCACGCAGTCACCTCTAAGTTCAACGTCAGGCTGCGCGATGTTTGCTCTATACTTACTCGCTACAAACACTCATTCAGTTTCTCCGCAAACGGTACGAAGTGTCCTGACACCAAATAAGCAGACACATTATATGAAATTCCAAATAATAAATACAACCTTGCTAAGATGTATTCGACAAGAAAGTGTTGTTGAACTTGAGCATAAATTGGGTGCAAATGTTTGAACTGCACTACAGTAGACCTTCCTCATTCATTATAAACTTGAACTACCAATTCGTTCTTACCTTGATCGCATTTTTGATCAGGTCCACGTACGAGAACGGCGCTACGATCCGCCGTCTGTAGCCAGGCCGTTTGATTCCTTTAGTGGATACCCTGGCTCCCGAACGCTTCTTAGAGCTCGCCCCGGCCGGCACGAGAAGGTCGGGCCTGTCCTTGAACGAGCTTAACGGCCCCCAATGCGGTTCCTGCCCACCGTCATCTTCCTCCGTTACCCCCATGAGTATATCTACCGGCTCCGTCTTGATGGACAACATCATTTACAGATAAGCTTGAAACAACGAATGCAGAGCGATAAACCAGAATATTGATAAACCAACAACTGATCATGAGAGCTGAGCAACTGGCTAGAACCGTAACATGCTGCTCTCGTAAACTCTGGCATTCTCCGAAATGCATTCAATACACCCATGAGTTGATCAAAAGACTAAAAAAGCCAACCAGCCTTGTTAACCCCAGTAATTGTTTATTGTGGTCTATGTTGTGTATAGATAGCTTACAGATTCGCCCTATTGTGTTCCATGGTATTTGTTGTTGGTGCCGTGAAAACGACTCTCTTCTAATCAACTTTCTGAATGGTCTGTGCACTCATTCATTTTGATAACGTGAAAATTCATTGAAGCGTTCGTATCCTTTTATCATCACCTGGCAGCCTCTGGTATCTTCACGGGTTTGTTCTGGGGCTGCCAATGACCTGCGGCTTCATCAAACGGGCGTATGTTTGTACGTCCCTGACCGAGCTAAATTAATGTGGTCGAGGGGGTTTGCCAGTAAACGCAATCTACAGAAATTAGGACAATACAGCTTATTTTAAAAGGGGATAATTAAGTCCTGCGTTGGAGACAGGTTTCAATACTCTTTTGTTTTATGAATTGAATTAGATAAGGTGCAAAGGGAAAGCAGGGAGATTAAAGCTATAAGATACGTTGCTATACAATCCATTGTCCTACTTTGGGGGTGGAAGGGCTGTATATCTGATGTTATGGAAACACCTTTGTATATTACAAATGTGGATTACATCGGGTTATGTGAGCGTTGGGGGTTTAGTCATATGGGGTGTGACCCTTATAATTTGATTGAACATATTATTAAACCGCATTGGTGGTCATCAAGTCTACCCATGGACAATGGCACACAAAAAAGATCAAACGAAAACGTAGCCAGCTTCTCCCTAACAACTAGTGTTGGTCGAATTGATGGCAAACTTTCTTTTTAAATTGCCCCTTTTCACACGATATAGCCGAGCCGGAATTCTATTTTGTCTCGACCCTGTGATGAAATATTCCCACGCAAAGTCAACAGCAGATACTTTACTACTAAAAAGACTTGTGAAAATGATATTCCAAAAAGCCACAACATTTTGCCGCTTTGGATAAAGCACCCTTAGGTTGTACGCATTTATTGTAAATTCAAGTCTCTTCTCAAAACTTATCTAATGTCACAGGTTTTCAATGACTAATTACCGTTGTGTCTGTTTTTTCTTTGTGTTGTGTTTGGTTTTTGTTTTGTTTTTGGTTTTACTGCGCCTTGAACACCCAGCAGGGTGGACATGTGCGCATTACAAGTGCGCATTACAAGTCTTATCAGCAGCCCATCCAACAAGCAGTATTGATTGAGGCCAGTTTACCAAACCCGAACAAGACGTCTTGCCGTGACGATAAAGTAAAATCAAATGGACCTTTTGAATGTAGCAGCCAAATTGCACGTCTTCCATACCGAGGCTTGTCTCCCAAAAAAAAAATGTCTGTCTCCCAAACGTTATGATTAAAACCACCAAAAAGTGATCTATTGCATAACGCAAGATGAACAGGCTTAATGAAGTTGAGGTACTACGCGCAAGTTTTTATGCAAACAAAAACCCAGCTATAGCCTTATCGTTATATGATTTGCCTTTGTGGGTGTGGGGACATTCTGAGAATGTGACGTATGCAAGGGGTCTTCAACTTCAACCTCTTGGACCATAGTTCGAATCCCCCCGGAGCACTATATAGGTGAATTGATTCGTTTTCCCCTACGTGTGTGCGAAGGTTTTGCCTGTGTTCATTATGTGTCACCCGCCCCCCATAGACAAACTGAAACCGTATCCTTTATGTGGGAACGTGTGGCAACGCTAGTCAAGTAGAGGCATAGGCACAATGCACGAATATAAATTGCTAAGCATGACATTTCTTCCCTGATAAAAACAGAATTACCGGCCAAATTTCCATTTGTTGCATATTATTGCTTGTTAATGGTATTCAGCTGTTGTTTGATTATCCTGAACATCACTGTGGACTTGGTCGGTAATCCCGTTGTTATCAAAGAAGAAGTTCATGCTAGGCACATTTTTTTTGTGCTTAGCAGCTCTATGAAATTGGGGCCCGGTGATTGAAGTCCTTGGCTTCGCAACCAGAATCAATCAACCAATCAACCAATCAATCAATCAATCAATCAATCAATCAATCAATCAACGACAAATGAAATAAATGATGAAAACAAAAATGAAGGCATAAGAGTGAAAAACATCATTAGGAAATCACAAGAGTGCAAACGTCGTTACGTTTTACGCTAAAATACTCATTTATTGAACGATTTAGGAAAATGCGAAAAAGACAGTAAAAGTCAATATTGTCTCTGTTTGTGGTGACACAAAGTTGAGAAAAATTGGTTGTTGTTCTTGATTAAATAACTGATCAGCTCCTTCCTAGAAAAAAACCTACTCAATACGAGGTCAGGTCAGAAGGGAAAGAGCCCTTTCTAAACAATTATCAAATTGCGGAGAAAGCATTAATTTCATAATAATCACATTCATTTGTAGTTATTCAGGTTTGTTTGTCTTGTTGACACCTTTATATATCTATTATATTTAATCTTTCAAGTTTCAGAAACTTAATATGGAAAATAATCCAATATTTTGTTGATCAATAAACTAAAATGAGTACAATCCACAAGAAAGTAACAGTGACTAAAACAGATGCCATCGATTTTATGTATTTATATGAGCGGTAAAGCTTTTGAGAAGATTTGTTTCATTACAATAACGACGAATGATTTAAAAGGGCAGGAAGACGTAAATATATATTTAAAGAAAATAAGGAATCGCAACCACGATTTCGATTTTAAACTACACTATTTAAAATAAAACTCCAAAGGTTACCGATACATCAGTCTGATCATTTTTATGGTGCAATAAAGGGGATGGAACTTTCGCACCTGATGGGATCAGCAACATCAGACCGCATTATCAAGTGCCTTCCTGGCCCCAAGTCTGCCTTTCTTCATCACAGATTGTTTCTCGTTGATGGTTTTAAGGAGTTGTTTCTGCTCTTCGGTCAAACTCTTCTCTGTCTTCATGTGTTTCTTGGCCATCTTGCTCAGCTGGGTGGGCAGTTTCTCGGCGCCCCTCTTCTTATTGTTGAATCCAAAACCTATAAATAAGAAAAAAAAAAGCCATGACAAAAATCAGAATTTGAACAAATTCATCCGTCTGATAGAAATAAAAATAATCCCATTTAATAAAGGCAGTGGACACTATTGGTAATTACTCAAAGTAATTATTAGCAAAAAACCTCACTTGGTAATGAGTAATGGGGAGAGGTTGATAGTATGAAACATTGTGAGAAACGGCTCCCTCTGAAATGACGTAGTTTTAGAGAAAGAAGTAATTTTCCACGAATTTGATTTCGAGACCTCAAGTTTAGAATTTGAGGTCTCAAAATCAAGCATCTAAAAGCACACAACTTCGTGCGACAAGGGTGTTTTTTCTTCATAGTTACCTCGCAACTCCGACGACCAATCGAGCTCAAATTTTCACAGGTTTATTATTATTTTGTGCATAAAATATGTCGAGATATAGCAAGTGAGAAGACTGGTTATTGACATTATTTACCAATAGTGTTCATTGCCTTTACAAAGCGCCTTTTCCGAAGGTTGGAAAGCGGGAATGCAGATTGTGGTTATCAAAGAGAAGCGTTTAAAGACACTGGACACATTTTATCAGTATTCTCACTTGGATAAAATACAAACGTTTGACTCAATATTGTTCAAAACAGTTGCAAGAGAATCATGAAAGTAAAAAACAAAACCCGGTGTTGCATTAATGTCGAGTGTTTTCAGATGCCTTATTTCACAGATCTCAGGAATTAAGTTTTGTATTATTTGAGTAAGATATTACCTCTTCCTCAAAAACTACGTTACTCCAGAGGGAGCCGTTTCTCATAGTGATTCATATCACTAACTATCAACAGCTCTCATTTGCTGTTACCAAGTGCGTTTGTATGCTAACAATTATTTTGGGTAATTACCAAAAGCGTAATATGTGGTTTTAACTAAAGATGCATTTTGTAAAATCTTACAACCATGCTACAATTTAGCAAGGTACCCTTGCTAAATTACTCTAGTGTGAAAGGGGCTTAATACGCGAGAAACTGCGTAGGGTCATTGATGAATGCGAAGCTTGCTAGTCTAGGCACTTCCATTCATCTAGTGCGACGATGCATTGAACCGAGAGAAGTATTTTATGTTTAGTAGTCATGGTTTAGGGCTGAACAAACAAAAACAAATTGATAAGAGCGGGATTTGAACCAACGGCCGTCCGGATTAACGTACCAGTCGTAATGGCAGGAGATTCTGTACGCCTTAGCTGAGATTCTGAGATTTGTAAACCCTAAAATGCTTCTACATGAGTGCGTTCATTTAGCTTCCCTGGGTCGACCCCGGTGTGTGGTTTTTTTTTTCCAGGGCGAACGTGTGCAGCTAATTACCCACGTTCGTCCTGGAAAAAAACCTGCCACACACCGGGGTCGACCCAGGGGAGCTAAACGAACGCACCAATTATTGGGTCTCAGAATTCATAACATCAACTACCTATCTTTCTGTAAGAATGTATATATACTAAGCTCCATAAGTACCTTGTTGGTAGATACGTGCGCTATCAACATTATTAATTATTATTATGAAGAAGTGTGTTTGTTCATACCATCGTGGATGCCATAGCAGCCAAGCCATTCGTCGTCACCGAAGGGACAATCTATGATACGATCACACGCCATCCACGTTGGGACCACTACGTCGGACAGGAGGCAGTAATGCAACAAGTCCTGGTCGAAGAAGGCTAATGGGAGGAGACAAAAACAATCGTGTTAGTCTTCCAAATATGTCTGATTTGTTTTTGAATAAAATGATATAATTTAGACCAATATTAAGAACTTTGTGAAGTTAACAACGAGTAAATGTACTTCTCCCTCGATCACTACAGTGACAGTAGTGGTTCAGGTGGAATTTCTACCATAGATCAAATACAGGAACGTTTTCTTTTCACAACTAGCTGAGAAGTTCCCCCAATTCCGTAAAATCTATACTCCATAATCTACATACAGCAAGTAGTATACACACATTCAAAATTTAACACGTTGATACAACCACTTTACCACGTAGTGCCTCAAATCATGATTATTGTTATTAACAACTGTGTGGTGAGTTTCTTTAAAATAAATTCCGGTTATAATGTTATTAATCAGGTTACGGGTCAATTTCACAGCTAAGCAGATAGTTATGCTTAAAAAACCTTTTCAACTAAAACAAAAATAAGCCGGATACCATTCACATGATGTACACGTGTCATGGTAATTGGCTGGTAACCTTTTTCTGGTGAGCAATTTTTTGTTGTGCTTAATAGTTTAAAGGCAGTGGACACTATTGGTAATTACTCAAAATAATTATTATCATAAAAACCTTACTTGGTAATGAGTAATGGGGAGGGCTCTCTCTGAAGTAACCTTGAAAGAAGTAATTTTCCACGAATTTGATTTTAAGACCTCAGATTTAGAATTAGGTCTCGAAATCAAGCACTTGAAAGCGCAGAACTTCGTGTTACAAGGGTGTTTTTTCTTTCATTATTATCTCGCAACTTTGACGACCAATTGAGCTCAAATTTTCTTAGGTTTGTTATTTTATGCATATGTTGAGATACACCAAGTGAGAAGACAGTGTCCAGTGTCGTTAAATCATTACTATTGATACTCACGGTCACAGTTGGATTCGTCTTCTCCTTGGCTACAGTCTGTAATGCCGTCACACACCCAGGACGAAAAGATGCAGTCCCCGGAATAACACTGGTAATCACACCACTCGGAACCACCTACATAATCGGAACCGAAATTCCAGGAGAATTCGAAGCTGGGTAGGTCGCTATTACCAATCGACTCTAAAGAGAATACAGAAAGAAAAGAAAAAAAGTTCATAGATATACAAATAACTTACAGGGTTTACAGAAGGTAATGGTCAAAAACTGCTCATGAAATATTTTTCCATGAAATGCTTTACTTTTTGAGAAAACATTAAAGCAGTTATAGGCTGGGTTTTCCTGTTATTTTCTCGCGACTCCGATGACCGTTAGAGCCTAAATTTTCACAGGTTTGTTATTTTATATATAAGTTGTGATACACGAAGTGTGGACCCTTGGATAATACTGTTTACCGAAAGTGTCAAATGACTTTAAAGGCAGTGGACACTATTGGTAATTACTCAAAATAATTATTATCATAAAAGTCGTTTCTTGAACACGAGTAATGGGGACAGGTTGATGTATAAAATATTGTAAGAAACAGCTCCCTCTGAAGTGACGTAGTTTTCCACTAATTTGATTTAGAGACCTCAGATTTAAAATTTGAGGTCTCGAACCAAGCACATGAAAGCACACTTCGTGTGTCCATGGTGCGACAAGGGTGTTTTTCTATCATTAATATTTTTAAATAGTTTTTTCTTTCATGAATATCTTGCAACTTCGACGACCGATTGAGCTCAAATTTTCACAGATTTGTTATTTGATGCATATGTTGGGACACACCAAGCGAGCAGACACGTCTTAGACAATTACCAATAGTGTCCAGTGTTTTTAATACAACAAAGTTATGGCCTTGTCCGAATTAGCGGTTAAGGCTACAGATAGAGTTGAAGTATGGCGTCCTTAGCAACACACTTAACAACAGCCGTAGCCGTAGCTGTAGCTGTAGCCGCCAATTCGGATACGGCTCATCAAGTAACACATCTTAATTTGTGTTTTACTGGAAGATCTAGATTGGATCCTATTTTGTATGCAAAACTCGCTTCAGATGTGTTTGTTGGCGTGCAGTAGGCCTAAGAGGAAATGCTAAACAGGCAATATTACAGAATAGTTTTTTGAGAAATATGTAAAAAAACGATCACACAATTTTTTACATGACATCGATTCGAAAAAACACAAGAAATTGGGTTAATTTAATTCTAAAATTACAGCGCCCCATTAAGTAATATTTTATTCGACACTTTCTACCATCATTATCTTCAAACTGTGTGTTTTTATGTTAATCTGTGGACACTGTGTTTTGTGTCTTACAAAAATAGTCCAGCCGATTTCACGAAACTTTACGCAACTGCGTAAGTCCACTTGCGTAACGTTTATGGCGCAACTTACGTCATAAATGTTGCGCAAGTGGACTTACGCAGTTGCGTAAAATTTCGTGAAATCGGCAGCAGACCCTTTAAATAAAAGAGTAAGTGCTTCGTTCAAGCTTGTAATTCGAAAGAGTTCTCTCCCAAAAGGAAGGCCCACAACAGATTATAAAGACAAAAGAAAAGGAAAAAAAAAAAAAAAACAGGCAAAAAGAATAAAAAACACTAATGGTAAAAAAAATAAAATACAAATAATACTAATCAAGGGAAAGTAATTCTTTACGACTCGAATTTGGGCCAAATCATTCAACAAGTTCGAAATCGTTTTTTATTTTTCGTTTTGGACTGACTTTTCTTTTCCATATATTAATAAAAATAGTCTTATTCTTTGTCAGAGTTTTGGGAACATACAATTGTTCCAGCTGCAGCTCGAGTACAACTAAATTGAAGGCATAATTTAAAAAAAAAAAGTCAATAAATAAAGACGAGAGAGTAGTTTTAGGGGTGAATTTACCGTAGTTACACCCTTCTTCATCATCACCATGTGGACAATCAGTCCATCCGTCGCATTGCCAGTGAGCATAGATACAGTCTCCAGAATCGCATGTGTATTCACTCCCAGCCTCACAGCCACCTATTATAGGAATGAATCAAACATACACTGTTATAAGTCAAATCAGTACTGATTTGGGGAAATACTACACCGCAAAAGACTGGGGTGTTAAAATGATTCTTCCTGATCTCTAAGTGACAACACCAACATGGTGTCATAAAATTAACACCATGTTGGTGTTGTCACCTTTATAGAAACCACGAGAATCAAGTTAACATCCCAGTTTTTGCGGTGTACAAGGGAGGTCACGTTAGCCATGCAAGTTACGCGAGCAAAATGCCTAAGCGTGAACGTCAGAAAATTGTGTAGTATAGTATCTCACTTTTTGATCATAACGTGAACTTACGTACGATACGTGCAGACGTCATAAAGCGAGCAAGCAATAAGCCAAAAGTAGTGACGTCACTTAAAACGATTGTTTTTCTGACGTCTACGTTTGACATTATTTGCTTGCGTAGTATGACATGCATTTAAACCTCCCTACCTACATGAATTCCCCAAAACGCAAGATGTACAATAATTATTCATTAGTGGGCGAAAAAGCTACGCGAAACCTTCGTCGAGATGGTCACCAATAAGCACTTCCAGTACTTAGTGTTCATTATAAATCTTTGTTACCGGTAATCACTTTTGTTCGAAATTGGGTGAGCTAACCATTATTCACAACAACGGATTCAAACGATTTCATACAATCAAATCGGCTGATACAAAGCATCGTGTCTTTTTTTAGTTTTCAGTCATTACCATACTCGTATAGAGGAGGTCTACCTGACTCTCCGTGGCATATATTTCCATCGTCATTATTTGGACAATCTCTCCCACCGTCGCATACTAAGTCAGCCGAGATACAGTGTCCTGACATGCACAGCAAATCATCCACACCAGTAGACTTGACAAATTATGTAATGAAGAATTAGTAATGGCGAAGAATGCTCTCCTTTATAGGCAAAGTCATTGTTCTTGTTTAAGCACATTGCCATTTTTACCCTCGCCGTTAATAGTAGAAGCGTTTCTAGTCTTTCCCAAACCGTGAGGCTGGGTCAAGATTTTGTCTCTATCGATAATTAAGAAAAATCCAGAAGTTTACAAACATCAATGTTAGATTTAAATGGTACACAAACATCACGTTTAAACGAGATTAAAGGCAGTGGACACTATTGGTAATTACTCAAAATAATTGTTAGCATGAAACCTTTGTTGATGACGAGTAATGGGGAGAGGTTGATGGCATAACACATTGTGAGAAACGGCTCCCTCTGAAGTGCCAGAGTTTTCGAGAAAGAAGTAATTTTCCACGAATTTGATTTCGAGACCTCATATTTAAAACTGGAGGTCTCGAAATCAACCATCTGAACGCACACAACTTCGTGTAACAAGAGTGTTTTTTTTCTTCTTTCATTATTATCTCGCAAGTTCGATGACCGATCGAACTCAACTTTTCTCAGGTTCGTTATTTTATGCACATGCTGAAATACACCAACTGTGAAGGCTAGCCTTTGGAAATTACCAATAGTGTCCACTACTTTTAAATAACATTCCCGGTCAAAAACGGTTTCGCTTATTAAGTACCTGTTGATTCGCTGATGAAACATCCAAATTCGTCGTCCCCATCTGGACAGTCATCCATCCCGTCGCATTGCCAGTAACCTGAGACACAGCCTCCTGACATGCACAGGAAGTCATCCCCACCAGAACAGTTCACTAGATTTGGAGCAAAGTGGTAATGGCAAATAGGTAAAGGCGAAGATATCTATAAAATCAATGTAATTTTTCGTGTTTATGTAATGTTTGTACGTCAATCAGACATCTCACCACAAGCTTGTGCTTCTAGATGATGCCTCAATACTTGATAATAGTGAATTGTCCATTCTGCCTTGAAGAGCTTTAATTATTGGATCCCTTTTTTTATGAAGAAAAAATATTATTATGGCTATGTGATGTTTCATGAAGTTTGGAAAAAAAAAGAAGAAGTTTGAATTGATTTGAAATTACAACCTTCAAAATAAAAAAATGTCCTCTGAAATATATAAGCATCATGTCGACATTTTGGCCACACCCATTATCCCTTGGTCTCCGTGCCAGTTCGAGATCTTTGCACCGTTTCAGACCCGGGGTTGGACCCGAAACCTGTTTTTTTATTTGAGCTAAAATAATGGTACTAAAAATCAGCCCAGTCTTTTCGCTCGGCCCCAGCGGCTAGTCTATCCACGATAGCTGGGATGGGCTACTCGCTTGAACGATTCTTGTTCAGGAAGTATACGTCATGCGCACAGTGCATAGAAATATGGTTCAGCGTGCGTGTGATGCATGATGGGACTGCGCATTATTAAACCAATGACAGTGCATGATACGTAGGCCCATCCCAGCGCCTTTGGTTAAAGAAAGGCTCTGGGGACGAGCAAACCCAGTCTTGAGAGTTTTGTACACAGGGGACTTTTTGGACGCTTGGTGGCAGCAGACTTACAAAAAACTAACCTCTACAGCGGTTCGGAACTTTTCGTGTGCTCTCGGAACATTCCGGCACGGTTCGCGACGATCCCCCACGCAGCAGGTTTGGGGAGTTGTTACATAAGAGTGGACTAACCACTAGAACCTGGTTGTAAATGATTTCATGTCTAAAAGATGCAAGTACTGCTTCAGACCTCTTTATTCAAGTACATTTGTAGCAGCAGGTTTGGGGAGTTGTTACATAAGAGTGGACTAACCACTAGGACCTGGTTGTTAATATTTTCATGTCTAAAAGATCAGTACTGCTTCAGACATCTATATTAAAGTACATTTGTGGCAGCAGGTTTGGGGAGTTGTTACATAAGAGTGGACTAACCACTAGGACCTGGTTGTTAATATTTTCATGTCTCTAAGAGGCAAGCATATGCAAGATGACGTCATAAGGTCATTCCGCTGTGGAGGTTAGTATTTAATTAATCTCGGTAATGTACGCATGCTCAGAACTATGGTAAGGCTGCTGCCACCCTACGTCCGAAAGTCCCCCATGAATCGTACACCTTCACATAACATCTCAAGCTCCACTTTTGTGTTCTCTCAAGATACGTACCAGTTTGAATAATATTAGTGTTTCAAAGAAATCCCCTTGTTCAGTAAGTGAAATTCAGGCGAAACACTTACTATTACTATTACTATTTTAAAATAATGTTGCTGTTTATCTCCTTTTCTATTATTGTAATATTTTTTTAACTGACCATTCTTTGATATCTAACGTTTACTTTGTGAACCTTCATCTTGTAAATACTTGTACAGATTAATGATTTGAAAGTATATGTGATGTATTTTGTTTCGGGACATAGTTTTACTCATTCCTAAAAAAAAAAAACTACAGCACCTCAGCAAGTATTATTTTAAAGGAAGCCTTCTTATACCATCTTAAAACGGTGTAAGTTTAATGTAAAAAGTAATCCTTTAACATGGTGACTAAAATGCACTAGACACAATTAAGTAAGAAACTTACTCGGTAACGAGCAATGGAGAGCTGTTGAGCAGTATAAAATAGTGTGAGAAGTGACATTTTTAAGAAAATGGTACTTCTCACCATCAAATAATATAATACTTCAGGCCGGAAGCCTTTCATTTTGTTTGTGAAAGCATGCACACACTTGTGTAACATGGGTGTTTTTTCTTCTATCATTATTCTCTTCGCAACTTCGCCAGACGAATTGAGTAAAAACTTCCACAGATTTGTTAATTGATGATATGTTGAGATGCACCAAGTGAGAATACTGGTCTCTGACAATTACCAAAGGTGTCCAGTGCATTTAACACCATGACTAGATCAAGTCTAAAACAAAATGGTTATAAATAAAAAAAAAAAATACATACGGCTGCGTTCTTCGTGACGACGTTGCATTCTTTTCTCCTTTTGTGCTGGCTTGCTCAAGCACATCCCTATGAAGAGAAATATATAATGTTGATAAATCAAACAAATACAATAAGGTTGTTAGTTTCTTTCCCTTCATGTTGAAGGTAAGATACACCTTGGTGACTATCCCTCAATCTCCATTAAATGAACTATAGGTAGATACCACTGAAGAGCTGTTGATATTACTGTGAAAAAACACAGGCCTACCCTTAAAGATTGAGGGAATTAGACATGTTTTAGAATCTAACAGAAAATTATTTAAAAAGCGGATTCATCATGTGTTTAAAGGGTCTTTGTACTTTTTCCTAACAAAAAACACAATGTCCACAGATTTACATTAAACTTTACAGTTCAAAGATTATGATAGTAGAAAGCTTCCCTTGAAATTTTACAAACTGAAGTGCTGTAGTTTTTACGAAATGAGTAAAACAAATTATTGTCGTCTCAGTTTTAGCATGTACAAACGTATTAACCAGTTATGCTATGGTTTTGGTATAATATCATAACTGGTTAATGGGATTTTACATGCTAAAATAATTTTCGTCTCATGAGACGAAAATTATTTTGTGACTTGTTTTACTCATTTCTCAAAAACTACACAACCTCAGCTAGTAACATTTGAAGGGAAGCTTTCCACTATCACTATCTTCAAACCCTGTAAGTTTAATGTAAATCTGTGGACATTTTGAAAATGTACCCGAATCATTTAAACTCTCTAAGCACAGTTTTTACAGTGTACATATCCCCGATGACAAAACGGAAAACACCATCCCCACCATGGCCTAGAGATCTTTATCATTCTGCCTCCATCTTGGAAATTAATGTACCTCGTATCGAATAACAATAATGAATTCTAAGAATCATTTAGCAAATAGAACCAGACTATTTTGTTCTTTCATCCTCGGTTTGGTAATATTGGTATCAATATGAGAAGTTCAGGATGGCTGCATCATGATAAAATAAATGTCTATATCACAGCCCCGCTTGTAAACGAAAACGACAAGAGAACTTACCGATCACAAGGGATCCTACCAAGAGAGCGAGGGCGAGGCGTGTTGCTTCCATTGTCAGATAGTTTTGAGCTTGTCTACTGCTTGCCTTCCAAAGCAATTGAGGCTCATATTTATAAGAATTCTCGGCGTGGGTGTCTGGAAATTGTCAAAGAGAACAGGTGCACATTTGTGCTTTATTCAAACAATATTTTAGTATTTGAACGAATTGTCAGTGTTCAAAAACAAACTTTCAAAATGTTATATGTTTGCTTTCCTTTTCCACGATATTAAGATACTGACATTGTATAATTCTCCATTTGCACATCTGGTCTTTCGTTTACTTACTCTGATAAGAAAAGAAAAAAGAAAAAAAAATTATTCAAAAGTTGCTTTATTGATACAAACGAGGCGTAGCGAGACTTGTTTCTTTTTAGGTATTTACATTCATTGTCAGGAGAAAAAAAAAAGTGTGACCTAAAATAAAAACTGACGTAGAGAAAAACCAACATTAAAAACCCCACATTAAGATTATTTCCATTAAACCACGTAACATATGATATCACGTGTTTAAAATCGGCCCAACTTGTACATAGTGACAATTGAGATTGTATCGTTCAACCTTTATCAACTTTTTGCTTGGAGAAAGGGTGTCATGAGGCCAATGTAAGTTTTAAAATATTGGTGAACCCTTATTTTGTATTCCACCGGCTGAAAGTAAAGATGATTATTATAAACAAATTGACTGACATGCAATGAGGTAATTAGTGTACTTCTATTCCCCCGATGGACTTTGGGTGACCGGCCGAGGGAAATGGCCCCTCTCCTGGTCACTCACAGACCCGAGGGGGAATAAACGTAAACTAGTTACCGAATTATGCCAGTCAATTTGTGTTTTATAACACACCTCTGTCTTTCAGCCATTATACACTTTCGGAACAATTTTTTTTTAAGTTCACAGATTTACAAATAACTTACAGGGTTTACAGAAGGTAATGGTGAAAGACTTCTCTTGAAATATTATTCCGTGAAATGCTTTACTCTTTGAGAAAACCAATTCTCGATATCGATAACGGATTTATATTAAACGCATGCCATGACACGACGAAACGTGCGGAAACAAGGGTGGGTTTTCCCGTTATGTTCTCCCGACTCCGATGACCGATTGAGCCTAAATTTTCACAGGTTTGTTATTTTATATATAAGTTGTCATACACGAAGTGTAGGCCTTTGGACAATGCTGTTAACCGAAAGTGTCCAATGGCTTTAATAAGAACAGAAATCTAGCAAAGAAAGTTTTGTAGTTGCTGTTCACGGTTCACGTCTAGAGAGGGCGCTATAACCAGGCACTATAGTTTCAAAGACTAGTGCCCGCCGGGCACTTTTCCCGCAAAACATGCATGCGCGATCACTAGTAGTAGGCGAGAGCCTATAGACTATAACTATTAGTTCACCCCCATGTGACCGTGTTACAGTCAACCAGAACACAAAACAAGCAAGAGGTATGTTATAAACAATAATAATGAGATACTCGAACAGGGTCAAATTAAAACCAAGATCATAAGGAGTTCACACATAAAGTCAGTCATGTACCTAAGCGATATTTATACGCAAATTGGAATAAACGCATACTCATCCGTTTGTGTTTGTTACGGTATATGAGAAGTGAGACTTTTCTGTTTGTTTGCATATAATGGCCAAAGCCCGATGTGCGAACTTGAGGCAATGATCTTGCCTTCGATCAAGAAAAGAAATTGATTGATCCCAAGTTTCATTTAAGAAGTGATGTTATTGCTGTGACCTCTGTCCTTACTCTATGCTGTGACTAGTTGTGACTGTGCACGGTCTCATTTTAACACTTATCCAACTTGTTGCGCTTTTACTTTCACAGTTCCTTAAATTCACTGGACACTATTGGTAATTACTCATAATAGTTCTTAGCACAAAAATCTATTTGGTAATGAGCAATGGAGAGCTGTTGGTGGTATAAAGCATTGTGAACACGGCTCCCTGTGAAGTAATGTGTAGTTTTTAAGAAAATAGGTAAATTCTCACTCAAGTAATAAAAAAAACTTCAGCGGAAGCCTTCTATTGCGCATCTATAAGCACACAAAGTTGTGCAACAAGTTTTTGTTTGTTTGGAAGTTCGATGACCAATTAAGCCCAAATTTCCACAGAGTTGTTATTAATATTGGGATCTACCAAGTGTGAGCACTGGTCTTTGACAGGTACCAAAAGTGTCTACGTGCCTTCAATGAAGAAGAAAGCACGGAAGCGATGCATAAATATCAAAATCTCATTTCGTGTACACGTGCACGATAAGTCTTAGCTTATCGTGTACGTACACGATAAAACTAAACGTATACACAATAACTTATCGTATACGTACAGTCTCAACAACAAAAATATTTTGAAAAAAGAAAAGCCTGAAAAATTGCCCCTTCTCCCTTTTTGCAAAATGGGAGGGAAACACGTGTTTTTGTTTTTAACCTTTACGTTATGCCAATGCTAGCTATTAATTCAATTAATATCAACAATTTTTTTTATCATCCCGGTGGTGCTTTCAAACATTACGATAAATTATGCCACTACACAAAGAAAGAAACAAGATCACAAAACAAAAGTCCGTCTTCCACAAACATCAACGACATGACTATTATAAACAAAAGCAGTAACTTGGTTAAAAAGTCATCTGAGCGATTAAAGGGTATACACGTTTGGTAATTATTATTACTCAAAACAAATTAACTTTAAAACTGACTCGGTAAACAAGCATTGGAGAGCTGTTGATAGTATCAAACAGTGTGAGAAGCGGCTCCCTAAGTAGCATATATATTTTGAAATAGAGGTAATTTCTCACTAAAATAATAAAAGACTTTTATTATTAAGTCGTTTATTCCTATCTGAGCCACATAAGGGTGTTTTTTCTTTCATCACTTTCTCCCAACTCCGATGACCAATTGAGCTAAAATATTCTCAGGTTTGTTATTTGTGCATAATGTTGATGAGATACACCAAGTGAGAACACTGGTCTTTGACAACCGATAGTGTACATTCCGTTTAACACATTGATATTATGGTATTCCGGAGAAACTATTCCGCATGAACATTTTCAAAGCCGCTAGGAATTGAGTCAATAGTGTTCAGATGTAAGAGTCATTGCTGACACAAAAAAGAGAGCTAAAACCAGAATACACAATTACTGAAGTTAGGCAAAAAGTATATTAAATATTATGCCAAAGCTGGAAAGCTGTGTTCAAACCCAAATAGGGGAAAATCGCCACTGGCGTAATATTATGGTCATTGTAACCGATAAGCCATTTTTTGAGAGGTGCATTTTGACTTATTTATTACCAAATGCAAATTTTAAGCGTAAAATGGTAAATCGGTATCTACGATGTCTGTTCGGCCAAAAAAGGGTAAATAGTTCAAATTGAGATTATCCTCAGTGTAACCGCTGTTCAATAAATAATGGCATCATAATGTGATGTTGATAACCCCTGGAATAAAGATTTCACAGAGCAATCAGGTTTTCTGGACATGTGGTAAAAATTACTGCTGATTTTCTTGACCAGTCCTACTTCGAAGACGAAGGACACTCTTGGTGATTGTCAAACATAATATTATACATATCAAGATAATGTAATGCATAAAATAACCAACCTGTGAAAATTTGAACTTGATTGGTCGTCGGAGTTGCGAGATTAGATCCGAGGTCTCGAAATCAAATTAGTGGAAATCTACTTTACTTCAGGGGAAGCCGTTTCCCGCCACAATGTTTTATACTTATCAACTTCTCCCCATTCCTCGTTACCATGTAAGGTTTTATGCTATTGAGTAATATTATTATTACCAATATAATAGTGTCCGATATCGTCCTAAAGGTAATGCCTCTCTATGGGAATACAAGAGTTTGTTTCTAATGCAATTTTACAATGAAACAAGAACATTAATTGTTATCATCGTTATAAATAACTCCCTTCTATGGTTGTCAGTGGTGTATAGCCGTATGGCATGTAGTTGTTTGGGAACAATGGCCTAGCTGGATATACAACGGGTGGGTACGTGGGTGGAACACACACTGATGGAGATCGCTGGTACCCAAGCCTGTCATGGCGGTCCTTGAGCATGGCAAGATGATGACAATAAAGGGCATGTCTTTCCTGAAGAGCTCGGTTCCAGTAATGTTCGTAGAGACTTTTCATCATCACTTCGTCGGCGGGCGTGTGTGGGGTTGCCTCTGCTGCTGCTCGGTGCACGATGGCATCGTCAACAGAGGGCGGGCTGGTTGACTGGGGTACCGTGGCACGTGGTGACGTAGGTGTACTAACGGAACTTCTTCTTGTGGCAGAAGACATGGTTAAGACTGGGCAAAATGGGTCTCGCTCATTTGATTTGTCTCCCCGAGAGAGTGGTGGTGAGTTCAGGAAACGAGATATAGGCAAGGTGTTCCCCAACGTCAGAGAGTTTCTCTGGCGGATTGCAGTCGGTGTCCTGATTCGGCGGGGGGACTCGTGGGGTTTCGGAGATGTGGCACGGTTTGAGTTTTCCTCGAATGGGTCAGCGCGTTTTCTCAGGTCAACGGGTTCTGGCTGCACGATAGGAGGATGGGCTATAATAATGGGTGATGTCCTTGCAGTTTCGTCGCCATCTCCGCTCAAAGGGCTAGGCGAGCCGGTCGGAGGTGGTGTGTAGGACGCCGGCGTCGAGTCATCAAAGGGTGAAGAGGTTGTGGGTGAAAGCTTAGGAGGCGTCTTCATGAAACTCACGGGGTGTGAATGGTCTGGGTTCAAGGCCCAAAAGTTGTCCTTACCGAATGGTCTGTGGCTGTGGCGGAGTAGCTTCACGAAACAGTCGTTGACTGAGAGGTTGTGGCGGACACTGTTCTTCCAGCCGACGTACGAACCACGGAAGCACTCGTTGTTCTCCTCCAAGTGGCTTAAGATTTCTCGCAATGTCAGCATGCAGTTTGGAGCCGACTGTAGATGAAAATAAGAAATGAAGTTATATTATTTAATTGATTTGTTGTTTTTATAAACTTATAACAGAAAGAACTCCGTGACATTAAACATTATTTAAAGCAGGTTTATGTACTGGATCGCACTAAATACCGACAACTCATGACCCCTCACGACAACAAATTTAAAATGCTATGCAGCACATTTTGAACATAAGTCAGCCGTTAAATTATGCAGAAGAGTCATATTATGCATCTAAATCACTTTCAAACTGTTGAAACAAATTTTTGGTGTCAGGACACTTCGTACCCAAGACACTTCGTACCTTTTCAAGGTACGAAGAAATGTTGGACACTTCGTACCATCTCAAGGGAGACCAGACAACTCGTCCGTCGGACAACTCGTCCGTTCGGACAACTCGACGGTTCGGACAACTCGACGGATAATTTATTCAACCGTCAGACAACTCGACTTGGGGTCAAGACAAGTCGACGGATGGCCGTGACTGGGGATCAGCGCGGGGTAAATAGCGGCGTGGGTTAGGTGATGTACTGACTAGCGACTTGGCAATGATGCAAGGGCGTTCCCCGTGGTAGAGAGTATATTATGGTGGGTGGGTTTACATCCGGGCAAACGGATAGTTGATTTTTTTTTTTTTTTTTTTTTTTCATGACCCCCGGCATTTTCATTGTTGTACCATAGAGCAATGATCGAGTTGTTATTTATTGTTGTTGGTAATAAAGTAAGTAATATTAAAACTTCTAATAATAGAGCTTTATAATGTTTTAATTATTTAATGTTTTAATTGACTTTTTTAAACCTTTTATTTTGAATAAATTGAAGACATCTGCTAGCTGGCTACTCTTAGAGTCATACTCATTGTCTGTTTCTTACACAAAGTCTCGAGATAGTCACTAACAGATGTTTCTTATGTTGAAATGTTCCTCATGGCATTTAACATTGTGTTGTCGTGAGTTGTCGGTATTTAGTGCAACCGACTTCGGGTGAGGCATGAATTAATACATTTGGTAATTATTACAGCACAAAAACTATATTAGCAAGCACAGTGCTCCTGTAGCTGTCTAAACATTTTATGCATGAAACATTTCTTAGATTGTGTATTCGGTTTCCAATAGATGAATTGCACATGACGTCATTCCACCGTCCTTAAAACAACTTTGAAAGTGCTAGTGTTACGCGCTGCCCACGACTCTCAGCCAATGACAGTCTTTCACGCGCGTGAGTGTTTCAGCAAAGATGGCGGCAAAGCCAGATTTCGATCAAAAAAATCGAATGGCTTCTAAAACCAAGGTAAACAATTCACATTTGGTTTATTTTATATCCAAATATCACATTTAACTTAACAGAACTTTTAACAGAATTAGCTGTTGCAAACAACTCACCAACCAAAAGGATCGATGGTATAAATGCAATTTTTTGTTGTTAATGGCCTCAGGTGTTTCGACCACTAGCAGAGTCTTTCTGTGGATTGGGGGGGGGGGGCAAGAGGCCCCTTACACAAAGTGCAAACCACACATTTTCTGCTGCAAACCGGAGTGTAATTAATAAATCTTGAATATTCTGAACCTCATCAAAATGGGGACCACAAAATTGACATTGCCCCCCCCCAGCTACGCAACAAGAGCGTTTGTAAGAAACGGATCATTATAAACGGTAAAACCAGGGAGGCGGTGAGGAATGCATGTTCACTGAACTGAGCTTTACCGTTGGCAGTTTCAAGAATTATTCACATTACACAACATCAAAGCAGCCTGTGTGAAACACAAGTCATGAGTCTCCAATCATATACCGTGCACGCAGTCACCTCTAAGTTTAACGTCAGGCTGCGCGATGTTTGCTCTATACTTACTCGCTACAAACACTCATTCAGTTTCTCCGCAAACGGTACGAAGTGTCCTGACACCAAATAAGCAGACACATTATATGAAATTCCAAATAATAAATACAACCTTGCTAAGATGTATTCGACAAGAAAGTGTTGTTGAACTTGAGCATAAATTGGGTGCAAATGTTTGAACTGCACTACAGTAGACCTTCCTCATTCATTATAAACTTGAACTACCAATTCGTTCTTACCTTGATCGCATTTTTGATCAGGTCCACGTACGAGAACGGCGCTACGATCCGCCGTCTGTAGCCAGGCCGTTTGATCCCTTTAGTGGATACCCTGGCTCCCGAACGCTTCTTAGAGCTCGCCCCGGTTGGCACGAGAAGGTCGGGCCTGTCCTTGAACGAGCTTAACGGCCCCCAATGCGGTTCCTGCCCACCGTCATCTTCCTCCGTTACCCCCATGAGTATATCTACCGGCTCCGTCTTGATGGACAACATAATTTACAGATAAGCTTGAAACAACGAATGCAGAGCGATAAACCAGAATATTGATAAACCAACAACTGATCATGAGAGCTGAGCAACTGGCTAGAACCGTAACATGCTGCTCTCCCAAACTCTGGCATTCTCCGAAATGCATTCAATACACCCATGAGTTGATCAAAAGACTAAAAAAGCCACCAGCCTTGTTAACCCCAGTAATTGTTTATTGTGGTCTATGTTGTGTATAGATAGCTTACAGGTTCGCCCTAGTGTGTTCCATGGTATTTGTTGTTGGTGCCGTGAAAACGACTCTCTTCTAATCAACTTTCTGAATGGTCTGTGCACTCATTCATTTTGATAACGTGAAAATTCATTGAAGCGTTCGTATCCTTTTATCATCACCTGGCTAGGGGCCATCAGCCTCTGGTATCTTCACGGGTTTGTTCTGGGGCTGCCAATGACCTGCGGCTTCATCAAACGTATGTTTGTATGTCCCTGACCGAGCTAAATTAATGTGGTCGAGGGGGTTTGCCAGTAAACGCAATCTACAGAAATTAGGACAATACAGCTTATTTTAAAAGGGGATAATTAAGTCCTGCGTTGGAGACAGGTTTCAATACTCTTTTGTTTTATGAATTGAATTAGATAAGGTGCAAAGGGAAAGCAGGGAGATTAAAGCTATAAGATACGTTGCTATACAATCCATTGTCCTACTTTGGGGGTGGAAGGGCTGTATATCTGATGTTATGGAAACACCTTTGTATACAAATGTGGATTACATCGGGTTATGTGAGCGTTGGGGGTTTAGTCATATGGGGTGTGACCCTTATAATTTGATTGAACATATTATTAAACCGCATTGGTGGACATCAAGTCTACCCATGGACAATGGCACACAAAAAAGATCAAACGAAAACGTAGCCAGCTTCTCCCTAACAACTAGTGTTGGTCGAATTGATGGCAAACTTTCTTTTTAAATTGCCCCTTTTCACACGATATAGCCGAGCCGGAATTCTTTTTTGTCTCGACCCTGTGATGAAATATTCCCACGCAAAGTCAACAGCAGATACTTTACTACTAAAAAGACTCGTGAAAATGATATTCCAAAAAGCCACAACATTTTGCCGTTTTGGATCAAGCACCCTTACGTTGTACGCATTTATTGTAAATTCAGGTCTCTTCTCAAAACTTATCTTATGTCACAGGTTTTCAATGACTAATTACGTTGTGTCTGTTTTTTCTTTGTGTTGTGTTTGGTTTTTGTTTTGTTTTTGGTTTTACTGCGCCTTGAACACCCAGCAGGGTGGACATGTGCGCATTACAAGTCTTATTATTGTTAAGTTCAGCAGCCCATCCAACAAGCAGTATTGATTGAGGCCAGTTTACCAAACCCGAACAAGACGTCTTGCCGTGATGATAAAGTAAAATCAAATGGACCTTTTGAATGTAGCAGCCAAATTGCACGTCTTCCATACCGAGGCTTGTCATCAGGAAAAAAATGTCTGTCTCCCAAACGTTATGATTAAAACCACCAAAAAGTGATCTATTGCATAACGCAAGATGAACAGGCTTAATGAAGTTGAGGTACTACGCGCAAGTTTTTATGCAAACAAAAACCCAGCTATAGCCTTATCGTTATATGATTTGCCTTTGTGGGTGTGGGGACATTCTGAGAATGTGACGTATGCAAGGGGTCTTCAACTTCAACCTCTTGGACCATAGTTCGAATCCCCCCGGAGCACTATATAGGTGAATTGATTCGTTTTCCCCTACGTGTGTGCGAAGGTTTTGCCTGTGTTCATTATGTGTCACCCGCCCCCATAGACAAACTGAAACCGTATCCTTTATGTGGGAACGTGTGGCAACGCTAGTCAAGTAGAGGCATAGGCACAATGCACGAATATAAATTGCTAAGCATGACATTTCTTCCCTGATAAAAACAGAATTACCGGCCAAATTTCCATTTGTTGCATATTATTGCTTGTTAATGGTATTCAGCTGTTGTTTGATTATCCTGAACATCACTGTGGACTTGGTCGGTAATCCCGTTGTTATCAAAGAAGAAGTTCATGCTAGGCACATTTTTTTTGTGCTTAGCAGCTCTATGAAATTGGGGCCCGGTGATTGAAGTCCTTGGCTTCGCAACCAGAATCAATCAACCAATCAACCAATCAATCAATCAATCAATCAATCAATCAACGACAAATGAAATAAATGATGAAAACAAAAATGAAGGCATAAGAGTGAAAAACATCATTAGGAAATCACAACAGTGCAAACGTCGTTACGTTTTACGCTAAAATACTCATTTATTGAACGATTTAGGAAAATGCGAAAAATGACAGTAAAAGTCAATATTGTCTCTGTTTGTGGTGACACAAAGTTGAGAAAAATTGGTTGTTGTTCTTGATTAAATAACTGATCAGCTCCTTCCTAGAAAAAAACCTACTCAATACGAGGTCAGGTCAGAAGGGAAAGAGCCCTTTCTAAACAATTATCAAATTGCGGAGAAAGCATTAGTTTCATAATAATCACATTCATTTGTAGTTATTCAGGTTTGTTTGTCTTGTTGACACCTTTATATATCTATTATATTTAATCTTTCAAGTTTCAGAGAAACTTAATATGAAAAAAAATCCAATATTTTGTCGATCAATAAACTAAAATGAGTACAATCCACAAGATAGTAACAGTGACTAAAACAGATGACATCGATTTTATGTATTTATATGAGCGGTAAAGCTTTTGAGACGATTTGTTTCATTACAATTACGACGAATGATTTAAAAGGGCAGGAAGACGTAAATATATATTTAAAGAAAATAAGGAATCGCAACCACGATTTCGATTTTAAACTACACTATTTAAAATAAAACTCCAAAGGTTACCGATACATCAGTCTGTTTCGTTCCGGTCATTTTTATGGTGCAATAAAGGGGATGGAACTTTCGCACCTGATGGGATCAGAAACATCAGACCGCATTATCAAGTGCCTTCCTGGCCCCAAGTCTGCCTTTCTTCATCACAGACTGTTTCTCGTTGATGGTTTTAAGGAGTTGTTTCTGCTCTTCGGTCAAACTCTTCTTTGTCTTCATGTGTTTCTTGGCCATCTTGCTTAGCTGGGTGGGCAGTTTCTCGGCGCCCCTCTTCTTATTGAATCCAAAACCTATAAATAAGAAATAAAAGGCCATGACAAAAATCAGAATTTGAACAAATTCATCCGTCTGATAGAAATAAAAATAAAAATAATTCCATTTAATAAAGGCAGTGGACACTATTGGTAATTACTCAAAATAATTATTAGCAAAAAACCTCACTTCGTAATGAGTAATGGGGAGAGGTTGGTAGTATGAAACATTGTGAGAAACGGCTCCCTCTCCAGTGACGTAGTTTTAGAGAAAGAAGTAATTTTCCACGAATTTGATTTCGAGACCTCAAGTTTAGAATTTGAGGTCTCAAAATCAAGCATCTAAAAGCACACAACTTCGTGCGACAAGGGTGTTTTTCTTCATAGTTACCTCGCAACTCCGACGACCAATCGAGCTCAAATTTTCACAGGTTTATTATTTTGTGCATAAAATATGTCGAGATATAGCAAGTGAGAAGACTGGTTATTGACATTATTTACCAATAGTGTTCATTGCCTTTAAAAAAAACCCTTTTCCGAAGGTTGGAAAGCGGGAATGCAGATTGTGGTTATCAAAGAGAAGCGTTTAAAGACACTGGACACATTTTATCAGTATTCTCACTTGGATAAAATACAAACGTTTGACTCAATATTGTTCAAAACAGTTGCAAGAGAATCATGAAAGTAAAAAACAAAACCCGGTGTTGCATTAATGTTGAGTGTTTTCAGATGCCTTATTTCACAGATTTCAGGAATTAAGTTTTGTATTATTTGAGTAAGATATTACCTCTTCCTCAAAAACTACGTTACTCCAGAGGGAGCCGTTTCTCATAGTGATTCATATCACTAACTATCAACAGCTCTCATTTGCCGTTACCAAGTGCGTTTGTATGCTAACAATTATTTTGGGGAATTACCAAAAGCGTAACATGTGGTTTTAACTAAAGATGCATTTTGTAAAATCTTACAACCATGCTACAATTTAGCAAGGTACCCTTGCTAAATTACTCTAGTGTGAAAGGGGCTTAATACGCGAGAAACTGCGTAGGGTCATTGATGATTGCGAAGCTTGCTAGTCTAGGCACTTCCATTCATCTAGTGCGACGATGCATTGAACCGAGAGAAGTATTTTACGTTTAGTAGTCATGGTTTAGGGCTGAACAAACAAAAACAAATTGATAAGAGCGGGATTTGAACCAACGGCCGTCCGGATTAACGTACCAGTCGTAATGGCAGGAGATTCTGTACGCCTTAGCTGAGATTCTGAGATTTGTAAACCCTAAAATGCTTCTACATGAGTGCGTTCGTTTAGCTTCCCTGGGTCGACCCCGGTGTGTGGCATTTTTTTTCCAGGGCGAACGTGTGCAGCTAATTACCCACGTTCGTCCTGGAAAAAAAACCGCCACACACCGGGGTCGACCCAGGGGAGCTAAACGAACGCACCAATTATTGGGTCTCAGAATTCATAACACCAACTACCTATCTTTCTGTAAGAATGTATATATACTAAGCTCCATAAGTACCTTGTTGGTAGATACGTGCGCTATCAACATTATTAATTATTATTATGAAGAAGTGTGTTTGTTCATACCATCGTGGATGCCATAGCAGCCAAGCCATTCGTCGTCACCGAAGGGACAATCTATGATACGATCACACGCCATCCACGTTGGGACCACTACGTCGGACAGGAGGCAGTAATGCAACAAGTCCTGGTCGAAGAAGGCTAATGGGAGGAGACAAAAACAATCGTGTTAGTCTTCCAAATATGTCTGATTTGTTTTTGAATAAAATGATATAATTTAGACCAATATTAAGAACTTTGTGAAGTTAACAACGAGTAAATGTACTTCTCCCTCGATCACTACAGTGACAGTAGTGGTTCAGGTGGAATTTCTACCATAGATCAAATACAGGAACGTTTTCTTTTCACAACTAGCTGAGAAGTTCCCCCAATTCCGTAAAATCTATACTCCATAATCTACATACAGCAAGTAGTATACACACATTCAAAATTTAACACGTTGATACAACCACTTTACCACGTAGTGCCTCAAATCATGATTATTGTTATTAACAACTGTGTGGTGAGTTTCTTTAAAATAAATTCCGGTTATAATGTTATTAATCAGGTTACGGGTCAATTTCACAGCTAAGCAGATAGTTATGCTTAAAAAACCTTTTCAACTAAAACAAAAATAAGCCGGATACCATTCACATGCTGTACACGTGTCATGGTAATTGGCTGGTAACCTTTTTCTGGTGAGCAATTTTTTGTTGTGCTTAATAGTTTAAAGGCAGTGGACACTATTGGTAATTACTCAAAATAATTATTATCATAAAAACCTTACTTGGTAATGAGTAATGGGGAGGGCTCTCTCTGAAGTAACCTTGAAAGAAGTAATTTTCCACGAATTTGAATTTAAGACCTCAGATTTAGAATTAGGTCTCGAAATCAAGCACTTGAAAGCGCAGAACTTCGTGTTACAAGGGTGTTTTTTCTTTCATTATTATCTCGCAACTTTGACGACCAATTGAGCTCAAATTTTCTTAGGTTTGTTATTTTATGCATATGTTGAGATACACCAAGTGAGAAGACAGTGTCCAGTGTCGTTAAATCATTACTATTGATACTCACGGTCACAGTTGGATTCGTCTTCTCCTTGGCTACAGTCTGTAATGCCGTCACACACCCAGGACGAAAAGATGCAGTCCCCGGAATAACACTGGTAATCACACCACTCGGAACCACCTACATAATCGGAACCGAAATTCCAGGAGAATTCGAAGCTGGGTAGGTCGCTATTACCAATCGACTCTAAAGAGAATACAGAAAGAAAAGAAAAAAAGTTCATAGATATACAAATAACTTACAGGGTTTACAGAAGGTAATGGTCAAAAACTGCTCATGAAATATTTTTCCATGAAATGCTTTACTTTTTGAGAAAACATTAAAGCAGTTATAGGCTGGGTTTTCCTGTTATTTTCTCGCGACTCCGATGACCGTTAGAGCCTAAATTTTCACAGGTTTGTTATTTTATATATAAGTTGTGATACACGAAGTGTGGACCCTTGGATAATACTGTTTACCGAAAGTGTCAAATGACTTTAAAGGCAGTGGACACTATTGGTAATTACTCAAAATAATTATTATCATAAAAGTCGTTTCTTGAACACGAGTAATGGGGACAGGTTGATGTATAAAATATTGTAAGAAACAGCTCCCTCTGAAGTGACGTAGTTTTCCACTAATTTGATTTAGAGACCTCAGATTTAAAATTTGAGGTCTCGAACCAAGCACATGAAAGCACACTTCGTGTGTCCATGGTGCGACAAGGGTGTTTTTCTATCATTAATATTTTTAAATAGTTTTTTCTTTCATGAATATCTTGCAACTTCGACGACCGATTGAGCTCAAATTTTCACAGATTTGTTATTTGATGCATATGTTGGGACACACCAAGCGAGCAGACACGTCTTAGACAATTACCAATAGTGTCCAGTGTTTTTAATACAACAAAGTTATGGCCTTGTCCGAATTAGCGGTTAAGGCTACGGATAGAGTTGAAGTATGGCGTCCTTAGCAACACACTTAACAACAGCCGTAGCCGTAGCTGTAGCTGTAGCCGCCAATTCGGATACGGCTCATCAAGTAACACATCTTAATTTGTTTTTTACTGGAAGATCTAGATTGGATCCTATTTTGTATGCAAAACTCGCTTCAGATGTGTTTGTTGGCGTGCAGTAGGCCTAAGAGGAAATGCTAAACAGGCAATATTACAGAATAGTTTTTTGAGAAATATGTAAAAAAACGATCACACAATTTTTTACATGACATCGATTCGAAAAAACACAAGAAATTGGGTTAATTTAATTCTAAAATTACAGCGCCCCATTAAGTAATATTTTATTCGACACTTTCTACCATCATTATCTTCAAACTGTGTGTTTTTATGTTAATCTGTGGACACTGTGTTTTGTGTCTTACAAAAATAGTCCAGCCGATTTCACGAAACTTTACGCAACTGCGTAAGTCCACTTGCGTAACGTTTATGGCGCAACTTACGTCATAAATGTTGCGCAAGTGGACTTACGCAGTTGCGTAAAATTTCGTGAAATCGGCAGCAGACCCTTTAAATAAAAGAGTAAGTGCTTCGTTCAAGCTTGTAATTCGAAAGAGTTCTCTCCCAAAAGGAAGGCCCACAACAGATTATAAAGACAAAAGAAAAGGAAAAAAAAAAAAAAAACAGGCAAAAAGAATAAAAAACACTAATGGTAAAAAAAATAAAATACAAATAATACTAATCAAGGGAAAGTAATTCTTTACGACTCGAATTTGGGCCAAATCATTCAACAAGTTCGAAATCGTTTTTTATTTTTCGTTTTGGACTGACTTTTCTTTTCCATATATTAATAAAAATAGTCTTATTCTTTGTCAGAGTTTTGGGAACATACAATTGTTCCAGCTGCAGCTCGAGTACAACTAAATTGAAGGCATAATTTAAAAAAAAAAAGTCAATAAATAAAGACGAGAGAGTAGTTTTAGGGGTGAATTTACCGTAGTTACACCCTTCTTCATCATCACCATGTGGACAATCAGTCCATCCGTCGCATTGCCAGTGAGCATAGATACAGTCTCCAGAATCGCATGTGTATTCACTCCCAGCCTCACAGCCACCTATTATAGGAATGAATCAAACATACACTGTTATAAGTCAAATCAGTACTGATTTGGGGAAATACTACACCGCAAAAGACTGGGGTGTTAAAATGATTCTTCCTGATCTCTAAGTGACAACACCAACATGGTGTCATAAAATTAACACCATGTTGGTGTTGTCACCTTTATAGAAACCACGAGAATCAAGTTAACATCCCAGTTTTTGCGGTGTACAAGGGAGGTCACGTTAGCCATGCAAGTTACGCGAGCAAAATGCCTAAGCGTGAACGTCAGAAAATTGTGTAGTATAGTATCTCACTTTTTGATCATAACGTGAACTTACGTACGATACGTGCAGACGTCATAAAGCGAGCAAGCAATAAGCCAAAAGTAGTGACGTCACTTAAAACGATTGTTTTTCTGACGTCTACGTTTGACATTATTTGCTTGCGTAGTATGACATGCATTTAAACCTCCCTACCTACATGAATTCCCCAAAACGCAAGATGTACAATAATTATTCATTAGTGGGCGAAAAAGCTACGCGAAACCTTCGTCGAGATGGTCACCAATAAGCACTTCCAGTACTTAGTGTTCATTATAAATCTTTGTTACCGGTAATCACTTTTGTTCGAAATTGGGTGAGCTAACCATTATTCACAACAACGGATTCAAACGATTTCATACAATCAAATCGGCTGATACAAAGCATCGTGTCTTTTTTTAGTTTTCAGTCATTACCATACTCGTATAGAGGAGGTCTACCTGACTCTCCGTGGCATATATTTCCATCGTCATTATTTGGACAATCTCTCCCACCGTCGCATACTAAGTCAGCCGAGATACAGTGTCCTGACATGCACAGCAAATCATCCACACCAGTAGACTTGACAAATTATGTAATGAAGAATTAGTAATGGCGAAGAATGCTCTCCTTTATAGGCAAAGTCATTGTTCTTGTTTAAGCACATTGCCATTTTTACCCTCGCCGTTAATAGTAGAAGCGTTTCTAGTCTTTCCCAAACCGTGAGGCTGGGTCAAGATTTTGTCTCTATCGATAATTAAGAAAAATCCAGAAGTTTACAAACATCAATGTTAGATTTAAATGGTACACAAACATCACGTTTAAACGAGATTAAAGGCAGTGGACACTATTGGTAATTACTCAAAATAATTGTTAGCATGAAACCTTTGTTGATGACGAGTAATGGGGAGAGGTTGATGGCATAACACATTGTGAGAAACGGCTCCCTCTGAAGTGCCAGAGTTTTCGAGAAAGAAGTAATTTTCCACGAATTTGATTTCGAGACCTCATATTTAAAACTGGAGGTCTCGAAATCAACCATCTGAACGCACACAACTTCGTGTAACAAGAGTGTTTTTTTTCTTCTTTCATTATTATCTCGCAAGTTCGATGACCGATCGAACTCAACTTTTCTCAGGTTCGTTATTTTATGCACATGCTGAAATACACCAACTGTGAAGGCTAGCCTTTGGAAATTACCAATAGTGTCCACTACTTTTAAATAACATTCCCGGTCAAAAACGGTTTCGCTTATTAAGTACCTGTTGATTCGCTGATGAAACATCCAAATTCGTCGTCCCCATCTGGACAGTCATCCATCCCGTCGCATTGCCAGTAACCTGAGACACAGCCTCCTGACATGCACAGGAAGTCATCCCCACCAGAACAGTTCACTAGATTTGGAGCAAAGTGGTAATGGCAAATAGGTAAAGGCGAAGATATCTATAAAATCAATGTAATTTTTCGTGTTTATGTAATGTTTGTACGTCAATCAGACATCTCACCACAAGCTTGTGCTTCTAGATGATGCCTCAATACTTGATAATAGTGAATTGTCCATTCTGCCTTGAAGAGCTTTAATTATTGGATCCCTTTTTTTATGAAGAAAAAATATTATTATGGCTATGTGATGTTTCATGAAGTTTGGAAAAAAAAAGAAGAAGTTTGAATTGATTTGAAATTACAACCTTCAAAATAAAAAAATGTCCTCTGAAATATATAAGCATCATGTCGACATTTTGGCCACACCCATTATCCCTTGGTCTCCGTGCCAGTTCGAGATCTTTGCACCGTTTCAGACCCGGGGTTGGACCCGAAACCTGTTTTTTTATTTGAGCTAAAATAATGGTACTAAAAATCAGCCCAGTCTTTTCGCTCGGCCCCAGCGGCTAGTCTATCCACGATAGCTGGGATGGGCTACTCGCTTGAACGATTCTTGTTCAGGAAGTATACGTCATGCGCACAGTGCATAGAAATATGGTTCAGCGTGCGTGTGATGCATGATGGGACTGCGCATTATTAAACCAATGACAGTGCATGATACGTAGGCCCATCCCAGCGCCTTTGGTTAAAGAAAGGCTCTGGGGACGAGCAAACCCAGTCTTGAGAGTTTTGTACACAGGGGACTTTTTGGACGCTTGGTGGCAGCAGACTTACAAAAAACTAACCTCTACAGCGGTTCGGAACTTTTCGTGTGCTCTCGGAACATTCCGGCACGGTTCGCGACGATCCCCCACGCAGCAGGTTTGGGGAGTTGTTACATAAGAGTGGACTAACCACTAGAACCTGGTTGTAAATGATTTCATGTCTAAAAGATGCAAGTACTGCTTCAGACCTCTTTATTCAAGTACATTTGTAGCAGCAGGTTTGGGGAGTTGTTACATAAGAGTGGACTAACCACTAGGACCTGGTTGTTAATATTTTCATGTCTAAAAGATCAGTACTGCTTCAGACATCTATATTAAAGTACATTTGTGGCAGCAGGTTTGGGGAGTTGTTACATAAGAGTGGACTAACCACTAGGACCTGGTTGTTAATATTTTCATGTCTCTAAGAGGCAAGCATATGCAAGATGACGTCATAAGGTCATTCCGCTGTGGAGGTTAGTATTTAATTAATCTCGGTAATGTACGCATGCTCAGAACTATGGTAAGGCTGCTGCCACCCTACGTCCGAAAGTCCCCCATGAATCGTACACCTTCACATAACATCTCAAGCTCCACTTTTGTGTTCTCTCAAGATACGTACCAGTTTGAATAATATTAGTGTTTCAAAGAAATCCCCTTGTTCAGTAAGTGAAATTCAGGCGAAACACTTACTATTACTATTACTATTTTAAAATAATGTTGCTGTTTATCTCCTTTTCTATTATTGTAATATTTTTTTAACTGACCATTCTTTGATATCTAACGTTTACTTTGTGAACCTTCATCTTGTAAATACTTGTACAGATTAATGATTTGAAAGTATATGTGATGTATTTTGTTTCGGGACATAGTTTTACTCATTCCTAAAAAAAAAAACTACAGCACCTCAGCAAGTATTATTTTAAAGGAAGCCTTCTTATACCATCTTAAAACGGTGTAAGTTTAATGTAAAAAGTAATCCTTTAACATGGTGACTAAAATGCACTAGACACAATTAAGTAAGAAACTTACTCAGTAACGAGCAATGGAGAGCTGTTGAGCAGTATAAAATAGTGTGAGAAGTGACATTTTTAAGAAAATGGTACTTCTCACCATCAAATAATATAATACTTCAGGCCGGAAGCCTTTCATTTTGTTTGTGAAAGCATGCACACACTTGTGTAACATGGGTGTTTTTTCTTCTGTCATTATTCTCTTCGCAACTTCGCCAGACGAATTGAGTAAAAACTTTCACAGATTTGTTAATTGATGATATGTTGAGATGCACCAAGTGAGAATACTGGTCTCTGACAATTACCAAAGGTGTCCAGTGCATTTAACACCATGACTAGATCAAGTCTAAAACAAAATGGTTATAAATAAAAAAAAAAAAATACATACGGCTGCGTTCTTCGTGACGACGTTGCATTCTTTTCTCCTTTTGTGCTGGCTTGCTCAAGCACATCCCTATGAAGAGAAATATATAATGTTGATAAATCAAACAAATACAATAAGGTTGTTAGTTTCTTTCCCTTCATGTTGAAGGTAAGATACACCTTGGTGACTATCCCTCAATCTCCATTAAATGAACTATAGGTAGATACCACTGAAGAGCTGTTGATATTACTGTGAAAAAAACACAGGCCTACCCTTAAAGATTGAGGGAATTAGACATGTTTTAGAATCTAACAGAAAATTATTTAAAAAGCGGATTCATCATGTGTTTAAAGGGTCTTTGTACTTTTTCCTAACAAAAAACACAATGTCCACAGATTTACATTAAACTTTACAGTTCAAAGATTATGATAGCAGAAAGCTTCCCTTGAAATTTTACAAACTGAAGTGCTGTAGTTTTTACGAAATGAGTAAAACAAATTATTTTCGTCTCAGTTTTAGCATGTACAAACGTATTAACCAGCTATGCTATGGTTTTGGTATAATATCATAACTGGTTAATGGGATTTTACATGCTAAAATAATTTTCGTCTCATGAGACGAAAACTATTTTGTGACTTGTTTTACTCCTTTCTCAAAAACTACACAACCTCAGCTAGTAATATTTGAAGGGAAGCTTTCCACTATCACTATCTTCAAACCCTGTAAGTTTAATGTAAATCTGTGGACATTTTGAAAAAGTACCCGAATCATTTAAACTCTCTAAGCACAGTTTTTACAGTGTATATATCCCCGATGACAAAACGGAAAACATGCCCATCCCCACCATGGCCTAGAGATCTTTATCACTCTGCCTCCATCTTGGAAATTAATGTACCTCGTATCGAACAATAATAATGAATTCTAAGAATCATTTAGCAAATAGAACCAGACTATTTTGTTCTTTCATCCTCGGTTTGGTAATATTGGTATCAATATGAGAAGTTCAGGATGGCTGAATCATGATAAAATAAATGTCTATATCACAGCCCCGCTTGTTAGTAACGAAAACGACAAGAGAACTTACCGATCACAAGGGATCCTACCAAGAGAGCGAGGGCGAGGCGTGTTGCTTCCATTGTCAGATAGTTTTGAGCTTGTCTACTGCTTGCCTTCCAAAGCAATTGAGGCTCATATTTATAAGAATTCTCGGCGTGGGTGTCTGGAAATTGTCAAAGAGAACAGGTGCACATTTAGGCTCTATTCAAACAATATTTTAGTATTTGAACGAATTGTCAGTGTTCAAAAACAAACTTTCAAAATGTTATATGTTTGCTTTCCTTTTCCACGATATTAAGATACTGACATTGTATAATTCTCCATTTGCACATCTGGTCTTTCGTTTACTTACTCTGATAAGAAAAGAAAAAAGAAAAAAAAAAATGATTCAAAAGTTGCTTTATTGATACAAACGAGGCGTAGCGAGACTTGTTTCTTTTTAGGTATTTACATTCATTGTCAGGAGAAAAAAAAAAGTGTGACCTAAAATAAAAACTGACGTAGAGAAAAACCAACATTAAAAACCCCACATTAAGATTATTTCCATTAAACCACGTAACATATGATATCACGTGTTTAAAATCGGCCCAACTTGTACATAGTGACAATTGAGATTGTATCGTTCAACCTTTATCAACTTTTTGCTTGGAATAATGGGTGTCATGAGGCCAATGTAAGTTTTTAAAATATTGGTGAACCCTTATTTTGTATTCCACCGGCTGAAAGTAAAGAAGATTATTATAAACAAATTGACTGACATGCAATGAGGTAATTAGTGTACTTCTATTCCCCCGATGGACTTTGGGTGACCGGCCGAGGGAAATGTCCCCTCTCCTGGTCACTCACAGACCCGAGGGGGAATAAACGTAAACTAGTTACCGAATTATGCCGGTCAATTTGTGTTTTATAATACACCTCTGTCTTTCAGCCATTATACACTTTCGGAACAAATTTTTTTTTTTAAGTTCACAGATTTACAAATAACTTACAGGGTTTACAGAAGGTAATGGTGAAAGACTTCTCTTGAAATATTATTCCGTGAAATGCTTTACTCTTTGAGAAAACCAATTCTCGATATCGATAACGGATTTATATTAAACGCATGCCATGACACGACGAAACGTGCGGAAACAAGGGTGGGTTTTCCCGTTAAGTTCTCCCGACTCCGATGACCGATTGAGCCTAAATTTTCACAGGTTTGTTATTTTATATATAAGTTGTCATACACGAAGTGTAGGCCTTTGGACAATGCTGTTAACCGAAAGTGTCCAATGGCTTTAATAAGAACAGAAATCTAGCAAAGAAAGTTTTGTAGTTGCTGTTCACGGTTCACGTCTAGAGAGGGCGCTATAACCAGGCACTATAGTTTCAAAGACTAGTGCCCGCCGGGCACTTTTCCCGCAAAACATGCATGCGCGATCACTAGTAGTATGCGAGAGGCTATAGACTATAACTATTAGTTCACCCCCATGTGACCGTGTTACAGTCAACCAGAACACAAAACAAGCAAGAGGTATGTTATAAACAATAATAATGAGATACTCGAACAGGGTCAAATTAAAACCAAGATCATAAGGAGTTCACACATAAAGTCAGTCATGTACCTAAGCGATATTTATACGCAAATTGGAATAAACGCATACTCATCCGTTTGTGTTTGTTACGGTATAGGAGAAGTGAGACTTTTCTGTTTCTTTGCATATAATGGCCAAAGCCCGATGTGCGAACTTGAGGCAATGATCTTGCCTTCGATCAAGAAAAGAAATTGATTGATCCCAAGTTTCATGTAAGAAGTGATGTTATTGCTGTGACCTCTGTCCTTACTCTATGCTGTGACTAGTTGTGACTGTGCACGGTCTCATTTTAACACTTATCCAACTTGTTGCGCTTTTACTTTCACAGTTCCTTAAATTCACCGAACTTGAGGCAATGATCTTGCCTTCGATCAAGAAAAGAAATTGATTGATCCCAAGTTTCATTTAAGAAGTGATGTTATTGCTGTGACCTCTGTCCTTACTCTATGCTGTGACTAGTTGTGACTGTGCACGGTCTCATTTTAACACTTATCCAACTTGTTGCGCTTTTACTTTCACAGTTCCTTAAATTCACTGGACACTATTGGTAATTACTCATAATAGTTCTTAGCACAAAAATCTATTTGGTAATGAGCAATGGAGAGCTGTTGGTGGTATAAAGCATTGTGAACACGGCTCCCTGTGAAGTAATGTGTAGTTTTTAAGAAAATAGGTAAATTCTCACTCAAGTAATAAAAAAAACTTCAGCGGAAGCCTTCTATTGCGCATCTATAAGCACACAAAGTTGTGCAACAAGTTTTTGTTTGTTTGGAAGTTCGATGACCAATTAAGCCCAAATTTCCACAGAGTTGTTATTAATATTGGGATCTACCAAGTGTGAGCACTGGTCTTTGACAGGTACCAAAAGTGTCTACGTGCCTTCAATGAAGAAGAAAGCACGGAAGCGATGCATAAATATCAAAATCTCATTTCGTGTACACGTGCACGATAAGTCTTAGCTTATCGTGTACGTACACGATAAAACTAAACGTATACACAATAACTTATCGTATACGTACAGTCTCAACAACAAAAATATTTTGAAAAAAGAAAAGCCTGAAAAATTGCCCCTTCTCCCTTTTTGCAAAATGGGAGGGAAACACGTGTTTTTGTTTTTAACCTTTACGTTATGCCAATGCTAGCTATTAATTCAATTAATATCAACAATTTTTTTTATCATCCCGGTGGTGCTTTCAAACATTACGATAAATTATGCCACTACACAAAGAAAGAAACAAGATCACAAAACAAAAGTCCGTCTTCCACAAACATCAACGACATGACTATTATAAACAAAAGCAGTAACTTGGTTAAAAAGTCATCTGAGCGATTAAAGGGTATACACGTTTGGTAATTATTATTACTCAAAACAAATTAACTTTAAAACTGACTCGGTAAACAAGCATTGGAGAGCTGTTGATAGTATCAAACAGTGTGAGAAGCGGCTCCCTAAGTAGCATATATATTTTGAAATAGAGGTAATTTCTCACTAAAATAATAAAAGACTTTTATTATTAAGTCGTTTATTCCTATCTGAGCCACATAAGGGTGTTTTTTCTTTCATCACTTTCTCCCAACTCCGATGACCAATTGAGCTAAAATATTCTCAGGTTTGTTATTTGTGCATAATGTTGATGAGATACACCAAGTGAGAACACTGGTCTTTGACAACCGATAGTGTACATTCCGTTTAACACATTGATATTATGGTATTCCGGAGAAACTATTCCGCATGAACATTTTCAAAGCCGCTAGGAATTGAGTCAATAGTGTTCAGATGTAAGAGTCATTGCTGACACAAAAAAGAGAGCTAAAACCAGAATACACAATTACTGAAGTTAGGCAAAAAGTATATTAAATATTATGCCAAAGCTGGAAAGCTGTGTTCAAACCCAAATAGGGGAAAATCGCCACTGGCGTAATATTATGGTCATTGTAACCGATAAGCCATTTTTTGAGAGGTGCATTTTGACTTATTTATTACCAAATGCAAATTTTAAGCGTAAAATGGTAAATCGGTATCTACGATGTCTGTTCGGCCAAAAAAGGGTAAATAGTTCAAATTGAGATTATCCTCAGTGTAACCGCTGTTCAATAAATAATGGCATCATAATGTGATGTTGATAACCCCTGGAATAAAGATTTCACAGAGCAATCAGGTTTTCTGGACATGTGGTAAAAATTACTGCTGATTTTCTTGACCAGTCCTACTTCGAAGACGAAGGACACTCTTGGTGATTGTCAAACATAATATTATACATATCAAGATAATGTAATGCATAAAATAACCAACCTGTGAAAATTTGAACTTGATTGGTCGTCGGAGTTGCGAGATTAGATCCGAGGTCTCGAAATCAAATTAGTGGAAATCTACTTTACTTCAGGGGAAGCCGTTTCCCGCCACAATGTTTTATACTTATCAACTTCTCCCCATTCCTCGTTACCATGTAAGGTTTTATGCTATTGAGTAATATTATTATTACCAATATAATAGTGTCCGATATCGTCCTAAAGGTAATGCCTCTCTTTGGGAATACAAGAGTTTGTTTCTAATGCAATTTTACAATGAAACAAGAACATTAATTGTTATCATCGTTATAAATAACTCCCTTCTATGGTTGTCAGTGGTGTATAGCCGTATGGCATGTAGTTGTTTGGGAACAATGGCCTAGCTGGTTATACAACGGGTGGGTACGTGGGTGGAACACACACTGATGGAGATCGCTGGTACCCAAGCCTGTCATGGCGGTCCTTGAGCATGGCAAGATGATGACAATAAAGGGCATGTCTTTCCTGAAGAGCTCGGTTCCAGTAATGTTCGTAGAGACTTTTCATCATCACTTCGTCGGCGGGCGTGTGTGGGGTTGCCTCTGCTGCTGCTCGGTGCACGATGGCATCGTCAACAGAGGGCGGGCTGGTTGACTGGGGTACCGTGGCACGTGGTGACGTAGGTGTACTAACGGAACTTCTTCTTGTGGCAGAAGACATGGTTAAGACTGGGCAAAATGGGTCTCGCTCATTTGATTTGTCTCCCCGAGAGAGTGGTGGTGAGTTCAGGAAACGAGATATAGGCAAGGTGTTCCCCAACGTCAGAGAGTTTCTCTGGCGGATTGCAGTCGGTGTCCTGATTCGGCGGGGGGACTCGTGGGGTTTCGGAGATGTGGCACGGTTTGAGTTTTCCTCGAATGGGTCAGCGCGTTTTCTCAGGTCAACGGGTTCTGGCTGCACGACAGGAGGATGGGCTATAATAATGGGTGATGTCCTTGCAGTTTCGTCGCCATCTCCGCTCAAAGGGCTAGGCGAGCCGGTCGGAGGTGGTGTGTAGGACGCCGGCGTCGAGTCATCAAAGGGTGAAGAGGTTGTGGGTGAAAGCTTAGGAGGCGTCTTCATGAAACTCACGGGGTGTGAATGGTCTGGGTTCAAGGCCCAAAAGTTGTCCTTACCGAATGGTCTGTGGCTGTGGCGGAGTAGCTTCACGAAACAGTCGTTGACTGAGAGGTTGTGGCGGACACTGTTCTTCCAGCCGACGTACGAACCACGGAAGCACTCGTTGTTCTCCTCCAAGTGGCTTAAGATTTCTCGCAATGTCAGCATGCAGTTTGGAGCCGACTGTAGATGAAAATAAGAAATGAAGTTATATTATTTAATTGATTTGTTGTTTTTATAAACTTATAACAGAAAGAACTCCGTGACATTAAACATTATTTAAAGCAGGTTTATGTACTGGATCGCACTAAATACCGACAACTCATGACCCCTCACGACAACAAATTTAAAATGCTATGCAGCACATTTTGAACATAAGTCAGCCGTTAAATTATGCAGAAGAGTCATATTATGCATCTAAATCACTTTCAAACTGTTGAAACAAATTTTTGGTGTCAGGACACTTCGTACCCAAGACACTTCGTACCTTTTCAAGGTACGAAGAAATGTTGGACACTTCGTACCATCTCAAGGGAGACCAGACAACTCGTCCGTCGGACAACTCGTCCGTTCGGACAACTCGACGGTTCGGACAACTCGACGGATAATTTATTCAACCGTCAGACAACTCGACTTGGGGTCAAGACAAGTCGACGGATGGCCGTGACTGGGGATCAGCGCGGGGTAAATAGCGGCGTGGGTTAGGTGATGTACTGACTAGCGACTTGGCAATGATGCAAGGGCGTTCCCCGTGGTAGAGAGTATATTATGGTGGGTGGGTTTACATCCGGGCAAACGGATAGTTGATTTTTTTTTTTTTTTTTTTTTTCATGACCCCCGGCATTTTCATTGTTGTACCATAGAGCAATGATCGAGTTGTTATTTATTGTTGTTGGTAATAAAGTAAGTAATATTAAAACTTCTAATAATAGAGCTTTATAATGTTTTAATTATTTAATGTTTTAATTGACTTTTTTAAACCTTTTATTTTGAATAAATTGAAGACATCTGCTAGCTGGCTACTCTTAGAGTCATACTCATTGTCTGTTTCTTACACAAAGTCTCGAGATAGTCACTAACAGATGTTTCTTATGTTGAAATGTTCCTCATGGCATTTAACATTGTGTTGTCGTGAGTTGTCGGTATTTAGTGCAACCGACTTCGGGTGAGGCATGAATTAATACATTTGGTAATTATTACAGCACAAAAACTATATTAGCAAGCACAGTGCTCCTGTAGCTGTCTAAACATTTTATGCATGAAACATTTCTTAGATTGTGTATTCGGTTTCCAATAGATGAATTGCACATGACGTCATTCCACCGTCCTTAAAACAACTTTGAAAGTGCTAGTGTTACGCGCTGCCCACGACTCTCAGCCAATGACAGTCTTTCACGCGCGTGAGTGTTTCAGCAAAGATGGCGGCAAAGCCAGATTTCGATCAAAAAAATCGAATGGCTTCTAAAACCAAGGTAAACAATTCACATTTGGTTTATTTTATATCCAAATATCACATTTAACTTAACAGAACTTTTAACAGAATTAGCTGTTGCAAACAACTCACCAACCAAAAGGATCGATGGTATAAATGCAATTTTTTGTTGTTAATGGCCTCAGGTGTTTCGACCACTAGCAGAGTCTTTCTGTGGATTGGGGGGGGGGGGGGGGCAAGAGGCCCCTTACACAAAGTGCAAACCACACATTTTCTGCTGCAAACCGGAGTGTAATTAATAAATCTTGAATATTCTGAACCTCATCAAAATGGGGACCACAAAATTGACATTGCCCCCCCCCCAGCTACGCAACAAGAGCGTTTGTAAGAAACGGATCATTATAAACGGTAAAACCAGGGAGGCGGTGAGGAATGCATGTTCACTGAACTGAGCTTTACCGTTGGCAGTTTCAAGAATTATTCACATTACACAACATCAAAGCAGCCTGTGTGAAACACAAGTCATGAGTCTCCAATCATATACCGTGCACGCAGTCACCTCTAAGTTTAACGTCAGGCTGCGCGATGTTTGCTCTATACTTACTCGCTACAAACACTCATTCAGTTTCTCCGCAAACGGTACGAAGTGTCCTGACACCAAATAAGCAGACACATTATATGAAATTCCAAATAATAAATACAACCTTGCTAAGATGTATTCGACAAGAAAGTGTTGTTGAACTTGAGCATAAATTGGGTGCAAATGTTTGAACTGCACTACAGTAGACCTTCCTCATTCATTATAAACTTGAACTACCAATTCGTTCTTACCTTGATCGCATTTTTGATCAGGTCCACGTACGAGAACGGCGCTACGATCCGCCGTCTGTAGCCAGGCCGTTTGATCCCTTTAGTGGATACCCTGGCTCCCGAACGCTTCTTAGAGCTCGCCCCGGTTGGCACGAGAAGGTCGGGCCTGTCCTTGAACGAGCTTAACGGCCCCAATGCGGTTCCTGCCCACCGTCATCTTCCTCCGTTACCCCCATGAGTATATCTACCGGCTCCGTCTTGATGGACAACATCACGTACAGCTAAGCTTGAAACAACGAATGCAGAGCGATAAACCAGAATAATGATAAACCAACAACTGATCATGAGAGCTGAGCAACTGGCTAGAACCATGACATGCTGCTCTACCAAACTCTGGCATTCTCCGAAATGCATTCAATACACTCATGAGTTGATCAAAAGACTAAAAAAGCCAACCAGCCTTGTTAACCCCAGTAATTGTTTATTGTGGTCTATGGTGTATAGATGGCTTACAGGTTCGCCCTATTGTGTTCCATGGTATTTGTTATTGGTGCCGTGAAAACGACTCTCTTCTAATCAACTTTCTGAATTGGTCTGTGCACTCATTCATTTTGATAACGTGAAAATTCATTGAAGCGTTCGTATCCTTTTATCATCACCTGGCTAGGGGCCATCAGCCTCTGGTATCTTCACGGGTTTGTTCTGGGGCTGCCAATGACCTGCGGCTTCATCAAACGGGCGTATGTTTGTATGTCCCTGACCGAGCTAAATTAATGTGGTCGAGGGGGTTTGCCAGTAAACGCAATCTACAGAAATTAGGACAATACAGCTTATTTTAAAAGGGGATAATTAAGTCCGGCGTTGGAGACAGGTTTCAATACTCTTTTGTTTTATGAATTGAATTAGATAAGGTGCAAAGGGAAAGCAGGGAGATTAAAGCTATAAGATACGTTGCTATACAATCCATTGTCCTACTATGGGGGTGGAAGGGCTGTATATCTGATGTTATGGAAACACCTTTGTACAAAATGTGGATTACATCGGGTTATGTGAGCGTTGGGGGTTTAGTCATATGGGGTGTGACCCTTATAATTTGATTGAACATATTATTAAACCGCATTGGTGGACATCAAGTCTACCCATGGACAATGGCACACAAAAAAGATCAAACGAAAACGTAGCCAGCTTCTCCCTAACAAACAGTGTTGGTCGAATTGATGGCAAACTTTCTTTTTAAATTGCCCCTTTTCACACGATATAGCCGAGCCGGAATTCTTTTTTGTCTCGACCCTGTGATGAAATATTCCCACGCAAAGTCAACAGCAGATACTTTACTACTAAAAAGACTCGTGAAAATGATATTCCAAAAAGCCACAACATTTTGCCGTTTTGGATCAAGCACCCTTACGTTGTACGCATTTATTGTAAATTCAGGTCTCTTCTCAAAACTTATCTTATGTCACAGGTTTTCAATGACTAATTACGTTGTGTCTGTTTTTTCTTTGTGTTGTGTTTGGTTTTTGTTTTGTTTTTGGTTTTACTGCGCCTTGAACACCCAGCAGGGTGGACATGTGCGCATTACAAGTCTTATTATTGTTAAGTTCAGCAGCCCATCCAACAAGCAGTATTGATTGAGGCCAGTTTACCAAACCCGAACAAGACGTCTTGCCGTGACGATAAAGTAAAATCAAATGGACCTTTTGAATGTAGCAGCCAAATTGCACGTCTTCCATACCGAGGCTTGTCATCAGGAAAAAAATGTCTGTCTCCCAAACGTTATGATTAAAACCACCAAAAAGTGATCTATTGCATAACGCAAGATGAACAGGCTTAATGAAGTTGAGGTACTACGCGCAAGTTTTTATGCAAACAAAAACCCAGCTATAGCCTTATCGTTATATGATTTGCCTTTGTGGGTGTGGGGACATTCTGAGAATGTGACGTATGCAAGGGGTCTTCAACTTCAACCTCTTGGACCATAGTTCGAATCCCCCCGGAGCACTATATAGGTGAATTGATTCGTTTTCCCCTACGTGTGTGCGAAGGTTTTGCCTGTGTTCATTATGTGTCACCCGCCCCCATAGACAAACTGAAACCGTATCCTTTATGTGGGAACGTGTGGCAACGCTAGTCAAGTAGAGGCATAGGCACAATGCACGAATATAAATTGCTAAGCATGACATTTCTTCCCTGATAAAAACAGAATTACCGGCCAAATTTCCATTTGTTGCATATTATTGCTTGTTAATGGTATTCAGCTGTTGTTTGATTATCCTGAACATCACTGTGGACTTGGTCGGTAATCCCGTTGTTATCAAAGAAGAAGTTCATGCTAGGCACATTTTTTTTGTGCTTAGCAGCTCTATGAAATTGGGGCCCGGTGATTGAAGTCCTTGGCTTCGCAACCAGAATCAATCAACCAATCAACCAATCAATCAATCAATCAATCAATCAATCAACGACAAATGAAATAAATGATGAAAACAAAAATGAAGGCATAAGAGTGAAAAACATCATTAGGAAATCACAACAGTGCAAACGTCGTTACGTTTTACGCTAAAATACTCATTTATTGAACGATTTAGGAAAATGCGAAAAATGACAGTAAAAGTCAATATTGTCTCTGTTTGTGGTGACACAAAGTTGAGAAAAATTGGTTGTTGTTCTTGATTAAATAACTGATCAGCTCCTTCCTAGAAAAAAACCTACTCAATACGAGGTCAGGTCAGAAGGGAAAGAGCCCTTTCTAAACAATTATCAAATTGCGGAGAAAGCATTAATTTCATAATAATCACATTCATTTGTAGTTATTCAGGTTTGTTTGTCTTGTTGACGCCTTTATATATCTATTATATTTAATCTTTCAAGTTTCAGAAACTTAATATGAAAAATAATCCAATATTTTGTTGATCAATAAACTAAAATGAGTACAATCCACAAGAAAGTAACAGTGACTAAAACAGATGCCATCGATTTTATGTATTTATATGAGCGGTAAAGCTTTTGAGACGATTTGTTTCATTACAATTACGACGAATGATTTAAAAGGGCAGGAAGACGTAAATATATATTTAAAGAAAATAAGGAATCACAACCACGATTTCGATTTTAAACTACACTATTTAAAATAAAACTCCAAAGGTTACCGATACATCAGTCTGTTTCGTTCCGTTCATTGTTATGGTGCAATAAAGGGGATGGAACTTTCGCACCTGATGGGATCAGCAACATCAGACCGCATTATCAAGTGCCTTCCTGGCCCCAAGTCTGCCTTTCTTCATCACAGATTGTTTCTCGTTGATGGTTTTAAGGAGTTGTTTCTGCTCTTCGGTCAAACTCTTCTCTGTCTTCATGTGTTTCTTGGCCATCTTGCTTAGCTGGGTGGGCAGTTTCTCGGCGCCCCTCTTCTTATTGTTGAATCCAAAACCTATAAATAAGAAAAAAAAGGCCATGACAAAAATCAGAATTTGAACAAATTCATCCGTCTGATAGAAATAAAAATAAAAATAATCCCATTTAATAAAGGCAGTGGACACTATTGGTAATTACTCAAAATAATTATTAGCAAAAAACCTCACTTGGTAATGAGTAATGGGGAGAGGTTGATAGTATGAAACATTGTGAGAAACGGCTCCCTCTGAAGTGACGCAGTTTTAGAGAAAGAAGTAATTTTCCACGAATTTGATTTCGAGACCTCAAGTTTAGAATTTGAGGTCTCAAAATCAAGCATCTAAAAGCACACAACTTCGTGCGACAAGGGTGTTTTTTCTTCATAGTTACCTCGCAACTCCGACGACCAATCGAGCTCAAATTTTCACAGGTTTATTATTTTGTGCATAAAATATGTCGAGATATAGCAAGTGAGAAGACTGGTTATTGACATTATTTACCAATAGTGTTCATTGCCTTTACAAAGCGCCTTTTCCGAAGGTTGGAAAGCGGGAATGCAGATTGTGGTTATCAAAGAGAAGCGTTTAAAGACACTGGACACATTTTATCAGTATTCTCACTTGGATAAAATACAAACGTTTGACTCAATATTGTTCAAAACAGTTGCAAGAGAATCATGACAGTAAAAAACAAAACCCGGTGTTGCATTAATGTTGAGTGTTTTCAGATGCATTATTTCACAGATCTCAGGAATTAAGTTTTGTATTATTTGAGTAAGATATTACCTCTTCCTCAAAAACTACGTTACTCCAGAGGGAGCCGTTTCTCATAGTGATTCATATCACTAACTATCAACAGCTCTCATTTGCTGTTACCAAGTGCGTTTGTATGCTAACAATTATTTTGGGTAATTACCAAAAGCGTAACATGTGGTTTTAACTAAAGATGCATTTTGTAAAATCTTACAACCATGCTACAATTTAGCAAGGTACCCTTGCTAAATTACTCTAGTGTGAAAGGGGCTTAATACGCGAGAAACTGCGTAGGGTCATTGATGATTGCGAAGCTTGCTAGTCTAGGCACTTCCATTCATCTAGTGCGACGATGCATTGAACCGAGAGAAGTATTTTACGTTTAGTAGTCATGGTTTAGGGCTGAACAAACAAAAACAAATTGATAAGAGCGGGATTTGAACCAACGGCCGTCCGGATTAACGTACCAGTCGTAATGGCAGGAGATTCTGTACGCCTTAGCTGAGATTCTGAGATTTGTAAACCCTAAAATGCTTCTACATGAGTGCGTTCGTTTAGCTTCCCTGGGTCGACCCCGGTGTGTGGCATTTTTTTTCCAGGGCGAACGTGTGCAGCTAATTACCCACGTTCGTCCTGGAAAAAAAACCGCCACACACCGGGGTCGACCCAGGGGAGCTAAACGAACGCACCAATTATTGGGTCTCAGAATTCATAACACCAACTACCTATCTTTCTGTAAGAATGTATATATACTAAGCTCCATAAGTACCTTGTTGGTAGATACGTGCGCTATCAACATTATTAATTATTATTATGAAGAAGTGTGTTTGTTCATACCATCGTGGATGCCATAGCAGCCAAGCCATTCGTCGTCACCGAAGGGACAATCTATGATACGATCACACGCCATCCACGTTGGGACCACTACGTCGGACAGGAGGCAGTAATGCAACAAGTCCTGGTCGAAGAAGGCTAATGGGAGGAGACAAAAACAATCGTGTTAGTCTTCCAAATATGTCTGATTTGTTTTTGAATAAAATGATATAATTTAGACCAATATTAAGAACTTTGTGAAGTTAACAACGAGTAAATGTACTTCTCCCTCGATCACTACAGTGACAGTAGTGGTTCAGGTGGAATTTCTACCATAGATCAAATACAGGAACGTTTTCTTTTCACAACTAGCTGAGAAGTTCCCCCAATTCCGTAAAATCTATACTCCATAATCTACATACAGCAAGTAGTATACACACATTCAAAATTTAACACGTTGATACAACCACTTTACCACGTAGTGCCTCAAATCATGATTATTGTTATTAACAACTGTGTGGTGAGTTTCTTTAAAATAAATTCCGGTTATAATGTTATTAATCAGGTTACGGGTCAATTTCACAGCTAAGCAGATAGTTATGCTTAAAAAACCTTTTCAACTAAAACAAAAATAAGCCGGATACCATTCACATGCTGTACACGTGTCATGGTAATTGGCTGGTAACCTTTTTCTGGTGAGCAATTTTTTGTTGTGCTTAATAGTTTAAAGGCAGTGGACACTATTGGTAATTACTCAAAATAATTATTATCATAAAAACCTTACTTGGTAATGAGTAATGGGGAGGGCTCTCTCTGAAGTAACCTTGAAAGAAGTAATTTTCCACGAATTTGATTTTAAGACCTCAGATTTAGAATTAGGTCTCGAAATCAAGCACTTGAAAGCGCAGAACTTCGTGTTACAAGGGTGTTTTTTCTTTCATTATTATCTCGCAACTTTGACGACCAATTGAGCTCAAATTTTCTTAGGTTTGTTATTTTATGCATATGTTGAGATACACCAAGTGAGAAGACAGTGTCCAGTGTCGTTAAATCATTACTATTGATACTCACGGTCACAGTTGGATTCGTCTTCTCCTTGGCTACAGTCTGTAATGCCGTCACACACCCAGGACGAAAAGATGCAGTCCCCGGAATAACACTGGTAATCACACCACTCGGAACCACCTACATAATCGGAACCGAAATTCCAGGAGAATTCGAAGCTGGGTAGGTCGCTATTACCAATCGACTCTAAAGAGAATACAGAAAGAAAAGAAAAAAAGTTCATAGATATACAAATAACTTACAGGGTTTACAGAAGGTAATGGTCAAAAACTGCTCATGAAATATTTTTCCATGAAATGCTTTACTTTTTGAGAAAACATTAAAGCAGTTATAGGCTGGGTTTTCCTGTTATTTTCTCGCGACTCCGATGACCGTTAGAGCCTAAATTTTCACAGGTTTGTTATTTTATATATAAGTTGTGATACACGAAGTGTGGACCCTTGGATAATACTGTTTACCGAAAGTGTCAAATGACTTTAAAGGCAGTGGACACTATTGGTAATTACTCAAAATAATTATTATCATAAAAGTCGTTTCTTGAACACGAGTAATGGGGACAGGTTGATGTATAAAATATTGTAAGAAACAGCTCCCTCTGAAGTGACGTAGTTTTCCACTAATTTGATTTAGAGACCTCAGATTTAAAATTTGAGGTCTCGAACCAAGCACATGAAAGCACACTTCGTGTGTCCATGGTGCGACAAGGGTGTTTTTCTATCATTAATATTTTTAAATAGTTTTTTCTTTCATGAATATCTTGCAACTTCGACGACCGATTGAGCTCAAATTTTCACAGATTTGTTATTTGATGCATATGTTGGGACACACCAAGCGAGAAGACACGTCTTAGACAATTACCAATAGTGTCCAGTGTTTTTAATACAACAAAGTTATGGCCTTGTCCGAATTAGCGGTTAAGGCTACGGATAGAGTTGAAGTATGGCGTCCTTAGCAACACACTTAACAGCAGCCGTAGCCGTAGCTATAGCTGTAGCCGCCAATTCGGATACGGCTCATCAAGTAACACATCTTAATTTGTTTTTTACTGGAAGATCTAGATTGGATCCTATTTTGTATGCAAAACTCGCTTCAGATGTGTTTGTTGGCGTGCAGTAGGCCTAAGAGGAAATGCTAAACAGGCAATATTACAGAATAGTTTTTTGAGAAATATGTAAAAAAACGATCACACAATATTTTACATGACATCGATTCGAAAAAACACAAGAAATTGGTTTAATTTAATTCTAAAACTACAGCACCCCATTAAGTAATATTTTATTCGACACTTTCTACCATCATTATCTTCAAACTGTGTGTTTTTATGTTAATCTGTGGACACTGTGTTTTGTGTCTTACAAAAATACAAAAATAGTCCAGCCGATTTCACGAAACTTTACGCAACAGCGTAAGTCTACTTGCGTAACGTTTATGGCGCAACTTACGCCATAAATGTTGCGCAAGTGGACTTACGCAGTTGCGTAAAATTTCGTGAAATCGGCAGCAGACCCTTTAAATAAAAGAGTAAGTGCTTCATTCAAGCTTGTAATTCGAAAGAGTTCTCTCCCATTAAATGGAAGGCCCACAACAGATTATAAAGACAAAAGAAAAGGAAAAATAAAAAACAGGCAAAAAGAATAGAAAAACACTAATGGTAAAAAAAAATAAATAAAAATAATACTAATCAAGGGAAAATAATTCTTTACGACTCGAATTTGGGCCAAATCATTCAATAAGTTCGAAATCGTTTTTTATTTTTCGTTTTGGACTGACTTTTCTTTTCCATATATTAATAAAAATAGTCTTATTCTTTGTCAGAGTTTTGGGAACATACAATTGTTCCAGCTGCAGCTCGAGTACAACTAAATTGAAGGCATAATTTAAAAAAAAAAGTCAATAAATAAAGACGAGAGAGTAGTTTTAGGGGTGAATTTACCGTAGTTACACCCTTCTTCATCATCACCATGTGGACAATCAGTCCATCCGTCGCATTGCCAGTTAGCATAGATACAGTCTCCAGAAGCGCATGTGTATTCACTCCCAGCCTGACAGCCACCTATTATAGGAATGAATCAAACATACACTGTTATAAGTCAAATCAGTACTGATTTGGGGAAATACTACACCGCAAAAGACTGGGGTGTTAAAATGATTCTTCCTGATCTCTAAGTGACAACACCAACATGGTGTCATAAAATTAACACCATGTTGGTGTTGTCACCTTTATAGAAACCACGAGAATCAAGTTAACATCCCAGTTTTTGCGGTGTACAAGGGAGGTCACGTTAGCCATGCAAGTTACGCGAGCAAAATGCCTAAGCGTGAACGTCAGAAAATTGTGTAGTATAGTATCTCACTTTTTGATCATAACGTGAACTTACGTACGATACGTGCAGACGTCATAAAGCGAGCAAGCAATAAGCCAAAAGTAGTGACGTCTCTTAAAACGATTGTTTTTCTGACGTCTACGTTTGACATTATTTGCTCGCGTAGTATGACATGCATTTAAACCTCCCTACCTACATGAATTCCCCAAAACGCAAGATGTACAATAATTATTCATTAGTGGGCGAAAAAGCTACGCGAAACCTTCGTCGAGATGGTCACCAATAAGCACTTCCAGTACTTAGTGTTCGTTATAAATCTTTGTTAATCACTTTTGTTCGAAATTGGGTGAGCTAACCATTATTCACAACAACGGATTCAAACGATTTCATACAATCAAATCGGCTGATACAAAGCATCGTGTCTTTTTTAGTTTTCAGTCATTACCATACTCGTAAAGAGGAGGTCTACCTGACTCTCCGTGGCATATATTTCCATCGTCATTATTTGGACAATCTCTCCCACCGTCGCATACTAAGTCAGCCGAGATACAGTGTCCTGACATGCACAGCAAATCATCCACACCAGTAGACTTGACAAATTATGTAATGAAGAATTAGTAATGGCGAAGAATGCTCTCCTTTATAGGCAAAGTCATTGTTCTTGTTTAAGCACATTGCCATTTTGACTCTCGCCGTTAATGGTAGAAGCGTTTCTAGTCTTTCCCAAACCGTGAGGCTGGGTCAAGATTTTGTCTCTATCGATAATTAAGAAAAATCCAGAAGTTTACAAACATCAATGTTAGATTTAAATGGTACACAAACATCACGTTTAAACGAGATTAAAGGCAGTGGACACTATTGGTAATTACTCAAAATAATTGTTAGCATGAAACCTTTGTTGATGACGAGTAATGGGGAGAGGTTGATGGCATAACACATTGTGAGAAACGGCTCCCTCTGAAGTGCCAGAGTTTTCGAGAAAGAAGTAATTTTCCACGAATTTGATTTCGAGACCTCAGATTTAAAACTGGAGGTCTCGAAATCAACCATCTGAACGCACACAACTTCGTGTAACAAGAGTGTTTTTTTTCTTCTTTCATTATCTCGCAAGTTCGATGACCGATCGAACTCAACTTTTCTCAGGTTCGTTATTTTATGCACATGCTGAAATACACCAACTGTGAAGGCTAGCCTTTGGAAATTACCAATAGTGTCCACTACTTTTAAATAACATTCCCGGTCAAAAACGGTTTCGCTTATTAAGTACCTGTTGATTCGCTGATGAAACATCCAAATTCGTCGTCCCCATCTGGACAGTCATCCATCCCGTCGCATTGCCAGTAACCTGGGACACAGCCTCCTGACATGCACAGGAAGTCATCCCCACCAGAACAGTTCACTAGATTTGGAGCAAAGTGGTAATGGCAAATAGGTAAAGGCGAAGATATCTATAAAATCAATGTAATTTTTCGTGTTTATGTAATGTTTGTACGTCAATCTGACATCTCACCACAAGCTTGTGCTTCTAGATGATGCCTCAATACTTGATAATAGTGAATTGTCCATTCTGCCTTGAAGAGCTTTAATTATTGGATCCCTTTTTTATGAAGAAAAAATATTATTATGGCTATGTGATGTTTCATGAAGTTTGGAAAAAAAAAAGAAGAAGTTTGAATTGATTTGAAATTACAACCTTCAAAATAAAAAAATGTCCTCTGAAATATATAAGCATCATGTCGACATTTTGGCCACACCCATTATCCCTTGGTCTCCGTGCCAGTTCGAGATCTTTGCACCGTTTCAGACCCGGGGTTGGACCCGAAACCTGTTTTTTTATTTGAGCTAAAATAATGGTACTAAAAATCAGCCCAGTCTTTTCGCTCGGCCCCAGCGGCTAGTCTATCCACGATAGCTGGGATGGGCTACTCGCTTGAACGATTCTTGTTCAGGAAGTATACGTCATGCGCACAGTGCATAGAAATATGGTTCAGCGTGCGTGTGATGCATGATGGGACTGCGCATTATTAAACCAATGACAGTGCATGATACGTAGGCCCATCCCAGCGCCTTTGGTTAAAGAAAGGCTCTGGGGACGAGCAAACCCAGTCTTGAGAGTTTTGTACACAGGGGACTTTTTGGACGCTTGGTGGCAGCAGACTTACAAAAAACTAACCTCTACAGCGGTTCGGAACTTTTCGTGTGCTCTCGGAACATTCCGGCACGGTTCGCGACGATCCCCCACGCAGCAGGTTTGGGGAGTTGTTACATAAGAGTGGACTAACCACTAGAACCTGGTTGTAAATGATTTCATGTCTAAAAGATGCAAGTACTGCTTCAGACCTCTTTATTCAAGTACATTTGTAGCAGCAGGTTTGGGGAGTTGTTACATAAGAGTGGACTAACCACTAGGACCTGGTTGTTAATATTTTCATGTCTAAAAGATCAGTACTGCTTCAGACATCTATATTAAAGTACATTTGTGGCAGCAGGTTTGGGGAGTTGTTACATAAGAGTGGACTAACCACTAGGACCTGGTTGTTAATATTTTCATGTCTCTAAGAGGCAAGCATATGCAAGATGACGTCATAAGGTCATTCCGCTGTGGAGGTTAGTATTTAATTAATCTCGGTAATGTACGCATGCTCAGAACTATGGTAAGGCTGCTGCCACCCTACGTCCGAAAGTCCCCCATGAATCGTACACCTTCACATAACATCTCAAGCTCCACTTTTGTGTTCTCTCAAGATACGTACCAGTTTGAATAATATTAGTGTTTCAAAGAAATCCCCTTGTTCAGTAAGTGAAATTCAGGCGAAACACTTACTATTACTATTACTATTTTAAAATAATGTTGCTGTTTATCTCCTTTTCTATTATTGTAATATTTTTTTAACTGACCATTCTTTGATATCTAACGTTTACTTTGTGAACCTTCATCTTGTAAATACTTGTACAGATTAATGATTTGAAAGTATATGTGATGTATTTTGTTTCGGGACATAGTTTTACTCATTCCTAAAAAAAAAAACTACAGCACCTCAGCAAGTATTATTTTAAAGGAAGCCTTCTTATACCATCTTAAAACGGTGTAAGTTTAATGTAAAAAGTAATCCTTTAACATGGTGACTAAAATGCACTAGACACAATTAAGTAAGAAACTTACTCAGTAACGAGCAATGGAGAGCTGTTGAGCAGTATAAAATAGTGTGAGAAGTGACATTTTTAAGAAAATGGTACTTCTCACCATCAAATAATATAATACTTCAGGCCGGAAGCCTTTCATTTTGTTTGTGAAAGCATGCACACACTTGTGTAACATGGGTGTTTTTTCTTCTGTCATTATTCTCTTCGCAACTTCGCCAGACGAATTGAGTAAAAACTTTCACAGATTTGTTAATTGATGATATGTTGAGATGCACCAAGTGAGAATACTGGTCTCTGACAATTACCAAAGGTGTCCAGTGCATTTAACACCATGACTAGATCAAGTCTAAAACAAAATGGTTATAAATAAAAAAAAAAAATACATACGGCTGCGTTCTTCGTGACGACGTTGCATTCTTTTCTCCTTTTGTGCTGGCTTGCTCAAGCACATCCCTATGAAGAGAAATATATAATGTTGATAAATCAAACAAATACAATAAGGTTGTTAGTTTCTTTCCCTTCATGTTGAAGGTAAGATACACCTTGGTGACTATCCCTCAATCTCCATTAAATGAACTATAGGTAGATACCACTGAAGAGCTGTTGATATTACTGTGAAAAAAACACAGGCCTACCCTTAAAGATTGAGGGAATTAGACATGTTTTAGAATCTAACAGAAAATTATTTAAAAAGCGGATTCATCATGTGTTTAAAGGGTCTTTGTACTTTTTCCTAACAAAAAACACAATGTCCACAGATTTACATTAAACTTTACAGTTCAAAGATTATGATAGCAGAAAGCTTCCCTTGAAATTTTACAAACTGAAGTGCTGTAGTTTTTACGAAATGAGTAAAACAAATTATTTTCGTCTCAGTTTTAGCATGTACAAACGTATTAACCAGCTATGCTATGGTTTTGGTATAATATCATAACTGGTTAATGGGATTTTACATGCTAAAATAATTTTCGTCTCATGAGACGAAAACTATTTTGTGACTTGTTTTACTCCTTTCTCAAAAACTACACAACCTCAGCTAGTAATATTTGAAGGGAAGCTTTCCACTATCACTATCTTCAAACCCTGTAAGTTTAATGTAAATCTGTGGACATTTTGAAAAAGTACCCGAATCATTTAAACTCTCTAAGCACAGTTTTTACAGTGTATATATCCCCGATGACAAAACGGAAAACATGCCCATCCCCACCATGGCCTAGAGATCTTTATCACTCTGCCTCCATCTTGGAAATTAATGTACCTCGTATCGAACAATAATAATGAATTCTAAGAATCATTTAGCAAATAGAACCAGACTATTTTGTTCTTTCATCCTCGGTTTGGTAATATTGGTATCAATATGAGAAGTTCAGGATGGCTGAATCATGATAAAATAAATGTCTATATCACAGCCCCGCTTGTTAGTAACGAAAACGACAAGAGAACTTACCGATCACAAGGGATCCTACCAAGAGAGCGAGGGCGAGGCGTGTTGCTTCCATTGTCAGATAGTTTTGAGCTTGTCTACTGCTTGCCTTCCAAAGCAATTGAGGCTCATATTTATAAGAATTCTCGGCGTGGGTGTCTGGAAATTGTCAAAGAGAACAGGTGCACATTTAGGCTTTATTCAAACAATATTTTAGTATTTGAACGAATTGTCAGTGTTCAAAAACAAACTTTCAAAATGTTATATGTTTGCTTTCCTTTTCCACGATATTAAGATACTGACATTGTATAATTCTCCATTTGCACATCTGGTCTTTCGTTTACTTACTCTGATAAGAAAAGAAAAAAGAAAAAAAAAAATGATTCAAAAGTTGCTTTATTGATACAAACGAGGCGTAGCGAGACTTGTTTCTTTTTAGGTATTTACATTCATTGTCAGGAGAAAAAAAAAAGTGTGACCTAAAATAAAAACTGACGTAGAGAAAAACCAACATTAAAAACCCCACATTAAGATTATTTCCATTAAACCACGTAACATATGATATCACGTGTTTAAAATCGGCCCAACTTGTACATAGTGACAATTGAGATTGTATCGTTCAACCTTTATCAACTTTTTGCTTGGAATAAAGGGTGTCATGAGGCCAATGTAAGTTTTTAAAATATTGGTGAACCCTTATTTTGTATTCCACCGGCTGAAAGTAAAGATGATTATTATAAACAAATTGACTGACATGCAATGAGGTAATTAGTGTACTTCTATTCCCCCGATGGACTTTGGGTGACCGGCCGAGGGAAATGTCCCCTCTCCTGGTCACTCACAGACCCGAGGGGGAATAAACGTAAACTAGTTACCGAATTATGCCGGTCAATTTGTGTTTTATAACACACCTCTGTCTTTCAGCCATTATACACTTTCGGAACAAATTTTTTTTTTTAAGTTCACAGATTTACAAATAACTTACAGGGTTTACAGAAGGTAATGGTGAAAGACTTCTCTTGAAATATTATTCCGTGAAATGCTTTACTCTTTGAGAAAACCAATTCTCGATATCGATAACGGATTTATATTAAACGCATGCCATGACACGACGAAACGTGCGGAAACAAGGGTGGGTTTTCCCGTTAAGTTCTCCCGACTCCGATGACCGATTGAGCCTAAATTTTCACAGGTTTGTTATTTTATATATAAGTTGTCATACACGAAGTGTAGGCCTTTGGACAATGCTGTTAACCGAAAGTGTCCAATGGCTTTAAAAAGAACAGAAATCTAGCAAAGAAAGTTTTGTAGTTGCTGTTCACGGTTCACGTCTAGAGAGGGCGCTATAACCAGGCACTATAGTTTCAAAGACTAGTGCCCGCCGGGCACTTTTCCCGCAAAACATGCATGCGCGATCACTAGAGTAGGCGAGAGGCTATAGACTATAACTATTAGTTCACCCCCATGTGACCGTGTTACAGTCAACCAGAACACAAAACAAGCAAGAGGTATGTTATAAACAATAATAATGAGATACTCGAACAGGGTCAAATTAAAACGAAGATCATAAGGAGTTCACACATAAAGTCAGTCATGTACTAAAGCGATATTTATACGCAAATTGGAATAAACGCATACTCATCCGTTTGTGTTTGTTACGGTATATGAGAAGTGAGACTTTTCTGTTTCTTTGCATATAATGGCCAAAGCCCGATGTGCGAACTTGAGGCAATGATCTTGCCTTCGATCAAGAAAAGAAATTGATTGATCCCAAGTTTCATGTAAGAAGTGATGTTATTGCTGTGACCTCTGTCCTTACTCTATGCTGTGACTAGTTGTGACTGTGCACGGTCTCATTTTAACACTTATCCAACTTGTTGCGCTTTTACTTTCACAGTTCCTTAAATTCACTGGACACTATTGGTAATTACTCATAATAGTTGTTAGCACAAAAAACTATTTGGTAATGAGCAATGGAGAGCTGTTGGTGGTATAAAGCATTGTGAACACGGCTCCCTGTGAAGTAATGTGTAGTTTTTAAGAAAATAGGTAAATTCTCACTAAAGTAATAAAAAAAAATTCAGCGGAAGCCTTCTATTGCGCATCTATAAGCACACAAAGTTGTGCAACAAGTTTTTGTTTGTTTGGAAGTTCGATGACCAATTAAGCCCAAATTTCCACAGAGTTGTTATTAATATTGGGATCTACCAAGTGTGAGCACTGGTCTTTGACAGGTACCAAAAGTGTCTACGTGCCTTCAATGAAGAAGAAAGCACGGAAGCGATGCATAAATATCAAAATCTCATTTCGTGTACACGTGCACGATAAGTCTTAGCTTATCGTGTACGTACACGATAAAACTAAACGTATACACAATAACTTATCGTATACGTACAGTCTCAACAACAAAAATATTTTGAAAAAAGAAAAGCCTGAAAAATTGCCCCTTCTCCCTTTTTGCAAAATGGGAGGGAAACACGTGTTTTTGTTTTTAACCTTTACGTTATGCCAATGCTAGCTATTAATTCAATTAATATCAACAATTTTTTTTATCATCCCGGTGGTGCTTTCAAACATTACGATAAATTATGCCACTACACAAAGAAAGAAACAAGATCACAAAACAAAAGTCCGTCTTCCACAAACATCAACGACATGACTATTATAAACAAAAGCAGTAACTTGGTTGAAAAGTCATCTGGGCGATTAAAGGGTATACACGTTTGGTAATTATTATTACTCAAAACAAATTAACTTTAAAACTGACTCGGTAAACAAGCATTGGAGAGCTGTTGATAGTATCAAACAGTGTGAGAAACGGCTCCCTAAGTAGCATATAGATTTTGAAATAGAGGTAATTTCTCACTAAAATAATAAAAGACTTTTATTATTAAGTCGTTTATTCCTATCTGAGCCACATAAGGGTGTTTTTTCTTTCATCACTTTCTCCCAACTCCGATGACCAATTGAGCTAAAATATTCTCAGGTTTGTTATTTGTGCATAATGTTGATGAGATACACCAAGTGAGAACACTGGTCTTTGACAACCGATAGTGTACATTCCGTTTAACACATTGATATTATGGTATTCCGGAGAAACTATTCCGCATGAACATTTTCAAAGCCGCTAGGAATTGAGTCAATAGTGTTCAGATGTAAGAGTCATTGCTGACACAAAAAAGAGAGCTAAAACCAGAATACACAATTACTGAAGTTAGGCAAAAAGTATATTAAATATTATGCCAAAGCTGGAAAGCTGTGTTCAAACCCAAATAGGGGAAAATCGCCACTGGCGTAATATTATGGTCATTGTAACCGATAAGCCATTTTTTGAGAGGTGCATTTTGACTTATTTATTACCAAATGCAAATTTTAAGCGTAAAATGGTAAATCGGTATCTACGATGTCTGTTCGGCCAAAAAAGGGTAAATAGTTCAAATTGAGATTATCCTCAGTGTAACCGCTGTTCAATAAATAATGGCATCATAATGTGATGTTGATAACCCCTGGAATAAAGATTTCACAGAGCAATCAGGTTTTCTGGACATGTGGTAAAAATTACTGCTGATTTTCTTGACCAGTCCTACTTCGAAGACGAAGGACACTCTTGGTGATTGTCAAACATAATATTATACATATCAAGATAATGTAATGCATAAAATAACCAACCTGTGAAAATTTGAACTTGATTGGTCGTCGGAGTTGCGAGATTAGATCCGAGGTCTCGAAATCAAATTAGTGGAAATCTACTTTACTTCAGGGGAAGCCGTTTCCCGCCACAATGTTTTATACTTATCAACTTCTCCCCATTCCTCGTTACCATGTAAGGTTTTATGCTATTGAGTAATATTATTATTACCAATATAATAGTGTCCGATATCGTCCTAAAGGTAATGCCTCTCTTTGGGAATACAAGAGTTTGTTTCTAATGCAATTTTACAATGAAACAAGAACATTAATTGTTATCATCGTTATAAATAACTCCCTTCTATGGTTGTCAGTGGTGTATAGCCGTATGGCATGTAGTTGTTTGGGAACAATGGCCTAGCTGGATATACAACGGGTGGGTACGTGGGTGGAACACACACTGATGGAGATCGCTGGTACCCAAGCCTGTCATGGCGGTCCTTGAGCATGGCAAGATGATGACAATAAAGGGCATGTCTTTCCTGAAGAGCTCGGTTCCAGTAATGTTCGTAGAGACTTTTCATCATCACTTCGTCGGCGGGCGTGTGTGGGGTTGCCTCTGCTGCTGCTCGGTGCACGATGGCATCGTCAACAGAGGGCGGGCTGGTTGACTGGGGTACCGTGGCACGTGGTGACGTAGGTGTACTAACGGAACTTCTTCTTGTGGCAGAAGACATGGTTAAGACTGGGCAAAATGGGTCTCGCTCATTTGATTTGTCTCCCCGAGAGAGTGGTGGTGAGTTCAGGAAACGAGATATAGGCAAGGTGTTCCCCAACGTCAGAGAGTTTCTCTGGCGGATTGCAGTCGGTGTCCTGATTCGGCGGGGGGACTCGTGGGGTTTCGGAGATGTGGCACGGTTTGAGTTTTCCTCGAATGGGTCAGCGCGTTTTCTCAGGTCAACGGGTTCTGGCTGCACGACAGGAGGATGGGCTATAATAATGGGTGATGTCCTTGCAGTTTCGTCGCCATCTCCGCTCAAAGGGCTAGGCGAGCCGGTCGGAGGTGGTGTGTAGGACGCCGGCGTCGAGTCATCAAAGGGTGAAGAGGTTGTGGGTGAAAGCTTAGGAGGCGTCTTCATGAAACTCACGGGGTGTGAATGGTCTGGGTTCAAGGCCCAAAAGTTGTCCTTACCGAATGGTCTGTGGCTGTGGCGGAGTAGCTTCACGAAACAGTCGTTGACTGAGAGGTTGTGGCGGACACTGTTCTTCCAGCCGACGTACGAACCACGGAAGCACTCGTTGTTCTCCTCCAAGTGGCTTAAGATTTCTCGCAATGTCAGCATGCAGTTTGGAGCCGACTGTAGATGAAAATAAGAAATGAAGTTATATTATTTAATTGATTTGTTGTTTTTATAAACTTATAACAGAAAGAACTCCGTGACATTAAACATTATTTAAAGCAGGTTTATGTACTGGATCGCACTAAATACCGACAACTCATGACCCCTCACGACAACAAATTTAAAATGCTATGCAGCACATTTTGAACATAAGTCAGCCGTTAAATTATGCAGAAGAGTCATATTATGCATCTAAATCACTTTCAAACTGTTGAAACAAATTTTTGGTGTCAGGACACTTCGTACCCAAGACACTTCGTACCTTTTCAAGGTACGAAGAAATGTTGGACACTTCGTACCATCTCAAGGGAGACCAGACAACTCGTCCGTCGGACAACTCGTCCGTTCGGACAACTCGACGGTTCGGACAACTCGACGGATAATTTATTCAACCGTCAGACAACTCGACTTGGGGTCAAGACAAGTCGACGGATGGCCGTGACTGGGGATCAGCGCGGGGTAAATAGCGGCGTGGGTTAGGTGATGTACTGACTAGCGACTTGGCAATGATGCAAGGGCGTTCCCCGTGGTAGAGAGTATATTATGGTGGGTGGGTTTACATCCGGGCAAACGGATAGTTGATTTTTTTTTTTTTTTTTTTTTTTTCATGACCCCCGGCATTTTCATTGTTGTACCATAGAGCAATGATCGAGTTGTTATTTATTGTTGTTGGTAATAAAGTAAGTAATATTAAAACTTCTAATAATAGAGCTTTATAATGTTTTAATTATTTAATGTTTTAATTGACTTTTTTAAACCTTTTATTTTGAATAAATTGAAGACATCTGCTAGCTGGCTACTCTTAGAGTCATACTCATTGTCTGTTTCTTACACAAAGTCTCGAGATAGTCACTAACAGATGTTTCTTATGTTGAAATGTTCCTCATGGCATTTAACATTGTGTTGTCGTGAGTTGTCGGTATTTAGTGCAACCGACTTCGGGTGAGGCATGAATTAATACATTTGGTAATTATTACAGCACAAAAACTATATTAGCAAGCACAGTGCTCCTGTAGCTGTCTAAACATTTTATGCATGAAACATTTCTTAGATTGTGTATTCGGTTTCCAATAGATGAATTGCACATGACGTCATTCCACCGTCCTTAAAACAACTTTGAAAGTGCTAGTGTTACGCGCTGCCCACGACTCTCAGCCAATGACAGTCTTTCACGCGCGTGAGTGTTTCAGCAAAGATGGCGGCAAAGCCAGATTTCGATCAAAAAAATCGAATGGCTTCTAAAACCAAGGTAAACAATTCACATTTGGTTTATTTTATATCCAAATATCACATTTAACTTAACAGAACTTTTAACAGAATTAGCTGTTGCAAACAACTCACCAACCAAAAGGATCGATGGTATAAATGCAATTTTTTGTTGTTAATGGCCTCAGGTGTTTCGACCACTAGCAGAGTCTTTCTGTGGATTGGGGGGGGGGGGCAAGAGGCCCCTTACACAAAGTGCAAACCACACATTTTCTGCTGCAAACCGGAGTGTAATTAATAAATCTTGAATATTCTGAACCTCATCAAAATGGGGACCACAAAATTGACATTGCCCCCCCCCCCAGCTACGCAACAAGAGCGTTTGTAAGAAACGGATCATTATAAACGGTAAAACCAGGGAGGCGGTGAGGAATGCATGTTCACTGAACTGAGCTTTACCGTTGGCAGTTTCAAGAATTATTCACATTACACAACATCAAAGCAGCCTGTGTGAAACACAAGTCATGAGTCTCCAATCATATACCGTGCACGCAGTCACCTCTAAGTTTAACGTCAGGCTGCGCGATGTTTGCTCTATACTTACTCGCTACAAACACTCATTCAGTTTCTCCGCAAACGGTACGAAGTGTCCTGACACCAAATAAGCAGACACATTATATGAAATTCCAAATAATAAATACAACCTTGCTAAGATGTATTCGACAAGAAAGTGTTGTTGAACTTGAGCATAAATTGGGTGCAAATGTTTGAACTGCACTACAGTAGACCTTCCTCATTCATTATAAACTTGAACTACCAATTCGTTCTTACCTTGATCGCATTTTTGATCAGGTCCACGTACGAGAACGGCGCTACGATCCGCCGTCTGTAGCCAGGCCGTTTGATCCCTTTAGTGGATACCCTGGCTCCCGAACGCTTCTTAGAGCTCGCCCCGGTTGGCACGAGAAGGTCGGGCCTGTCCTTGAACGAGCTTAACGGCCCCCAATGCGGTTCCTGCCCACCGTCATCTTCCTCCGTTACCCCCATGAGTATATCTACCGGCTCCGTCTTGATGGACAACATAATTTACAGATAAGCTTGAAACAACGAATGCAGAGCGATAAACCAGAATATTGATAAACCAACAACTGATCATGAGAGCTGAGCAACTGGCTAGAACCGTAACATGCTGCTCTCCCAAACTCTGGCATTCTCCGAAATGCATTCAATACACCCATGAGTTGATCAAAAGACTAAAAAAGCCACCAGCCTTGTTAACCCCAGTAATTGTTTATTGTGGTCTATGTTGTGTATAGATAGCTTACAGGTTCGCCCTAGTGTGTTCCATGGTATTTGTTGTTGGTGCCGTGAAAACGACTCTCTTCTAATCAACTTTCTGAATGGTCTGTGCACTCATTCATTTTGATAACGTGAAAATTCATTGAAGCGTTCGTATCCTTTTATCATCACCTGGCTAGGGGCCATCAGCCTCTGGTATCTTCACGGGTTTGTTCTGGGGCTGCCAATGACCTGCGGCTTCATCAAACGTATGTTTGTATGTCCCTGACCGAGCTAAATTAATGTGGTCGAGGGGGTTTGCCAGTAAACGCAATCTACAGAAATTAGGACAATACAGCTTATTTTAAAAGGGGATAATTAAGTCCTGCGTTGGAGACAGGTTTCAATACTCTTTTGTTTTATGAATTGAATTAGATAAGGTGCAAAGGGAAAGCAGGGAGATTAAAGCTATAAGATACGTTGCTATACAATCCATTGTCCTACTTTGGGGGTGGAAGGGCTGTATATCTGATGTTATGGAAACACCTTTGTATACAAATGTGGATTACATCGGGTTATGTGAGCGTTGGGGGTTTAGTCATATGGGGTGTGACCCTTATAATTTGATTGAACATATTATTAAACCGCATTGGTGGACATCAAGTCTACCCATGGACAATGGCACACAAAAAAGATCAAACGAAAACGTAGCCAGCTTCTCCCTAACAACTAGTGTTGGTCGAATTGATGGCAAACTTTCTTTTTAAATTGCCCCTTTTCACACGATATAGCCGAGCCGGAATTCTTTTTTGTCTCGACCCTGTGATGAAATATTCCCACGCAAAGTCAACAGCAGATACTTTACTACTAAAAAGACTCGTGAAAATGATATTCCAAAAAGCCACAACATTTTGCCGCTTTGGATCAAGCACCCTTACGTTGTACGCATTTATTGTAAATTCAGGTCTCTTCTCAAAACTTATCTTATGTCACAGGTTTTCAATGACTAATTACGTTGTGTCTGTTTTTTCTTTGTGTTGTGTTTGGTTTTTGTTTTGTTTTTGGTTTTACTGCGCCTTGAACACCCAGCAGGGTGGACATGTGCGCATTACAAGTCTTATTATTGTTAAGTTCAGCAGCCCATCCAACAAGCAGTATTGATTGAGGCCAGTTTACCAAACCCGAACAAGACGTCTTGCCGTGATGATAAAGTAAAATCAAATGGACCTTTTGAATGTAGCAGCCAAATTGCACGTCTTCCATACCGAGGCTTGTCATCAGGAAAAAAATGTCTGTCTCCCAAACGTTATGATTAAAACCACCAAAAAGTGATCTATTGCATAACGCAAGATGAACAGGCTTAATGAAGTTGAGGTACTACGCGCAAGTTTTTATGCAAACAAAAACCCAGCTATAGCCTTATCGTTATATGATTTGCCTTTGTGGGTGTGGGGACATTCTGAGAATGTGACGTATGCAAGGGGTCTTCAACTTCAACCTCTTGGACCATAGTTCGAATCCCCCCGGAGCACTATATAGGTGAATTGATTCGTTTTCCCCTACGTGTGTGCGAAGGTTTTGCCTGTGTTCATTATGTGTCACCCGCCCCCATAGACAAACTGAAACCGTATCCTTTATGTGGGAACGTGTGGCAACGCTAGTCAAGTAGAGGCATAGGCACAATGCACGAATATAAATTGCTAAGCATGACATTTCTTCCCTGATAAAAACAGAATTACCGGCCAAATTTCCATTTGTTGCATATTATTGCTTGTTAATGGTATTCAGCTGTTGTTTGATTATCCTGAACATCACTGTGGACTTGGTCGGTAATCCCGTTGTTATCAAAGAAGAAGTTCATGCTAGGCACATTTTTTTTGTGCTTAGCAGCTCTATGAAATTGGGGCCCGGTGATTGAAGTCCTTGGCTTCGCAACCAGAATCAATCAACCAATCAACCAATCAATCAATCAATCAATCAATCAATCAACGACAAATGAAATAAATGATGAAAACAAAAATGAAGGCATAAGAGTGAAAAACATCATTAGGAAATCACAACAGTGCAAACGTCGTTACGTTTTACGCTAAAATACTCATTTATTGAACGATTTAGGAAAATGCGAAAAATGACAGTAAAAGTCAATATTGTCTCTGTTTGTGGTGACACAAAGTTGAGAAAAATTGGTTGTTGTTCTTGATTAAATAACTGATCAGCTCCTTCCTAGAAAAAAACCTACTCAATACGAGGTCAGGTCAGAAGGGAAAGAGCCCTTTCTAAACAATTATCAAATTGCGGAGAAAGCATTAGTTTCATAATAATCACATTCATTTGTAGTTATTCAGGTTTGTTTGTCTTGTTGACACCTTTATATATCTATTATATTTAATCTTTCAAGTTTCAGAGAAACTTAATATGAAAAAAAATCCAATATTTTGTCGATCAATAAACTAAAATGAGTACAATCCACAAGATAGTAACAGTGACTAAAACAGATGACATCGATTTTATGTATTTATATGAGCGGTAAAGCTTTTGAGACGATTTGTTTCATTACAATTACGACGAATGATTTAAAAGGGCAGGAAGACGTAAATATATATTTAAAGAAAATAAGGAATCGCAACCACGATTTCGATTTTAAACTACACTATTTAAAATAAAACTCCAAAGGTTACCGATACATCAGTCTGTTTCGTTCCGGTCATTTTTATGGTGCAATAAAGGGGATGGAACTTTCGCACCTGATGGGATCAGAAACATCAGACCGCATTATCAAGTGCCTTCCTGGCCCCAAGTCTGCCTTTCTTCATCACAGACTGTTTCTCGTTGATGGTTTTAAGGAGTTGTTTCTGCTCTTCGGTCAAACTCTTCTTTGTCTTCATGTGTTTCTTGGCCATCTTGCTTAGCTGGGTGGGCAGTTTCTCGGCGCCCCTCTTCTTATTGAATCCAAAACCTATAAATAAGAAATAAAAGGCCATGACAAAAATCAGAATTTGAACAAATTCATCCGTCTGATAGAAATAAAAATAAAAATAATTCCATTTAATAAAGGCAGTGGACACTATTGGTAATTACTCAAAATAATTATTAGCAAAAAACCTCACTTCGTAATGAGTAATGGGGAGAGGTTGGTAGTATGAAACATTGTGAGAAACGGCTCCCTCTCCAGTGACGTAGTTTTAGAGAAAGAAGTAATTTTCCACGAATTTGATTTCGAGACCTCAAGTTTAGAATTTGAGGTCTCAAAATCAAGCATCTAAAAGCACACAACTTCGTGCGACAAGGGTGTTTTTCTTCATAGTTACCTCGCAACTCCGACGACCAATCGAGCTCAAATTTTCACAGGTTTATTATTTTGTGCATAAAATATGTCGAGATATAGCAAGTGAGAAGACTGGTTATTGACATTATTTACCAATAGTGTTCATTGCCTTTAAAAAAAACCCTTTTCCGAAGGTTGGAAAGCGGGAATGCAGATTGTGGTTATCAAAGAGAAGCGTTTAAAGACACTGGACACATTTTATCAGTATTCTCACTTGGATAAAATACAAACGTTTGACTCAATATTGTTCAAAACAGTTGCAAGAGAATCATGAAAGTAAAAAACAAAACCCGGTGTTGCATTAATGTTGAGTGTTTTCAGATGCCTTATTTCACAGATTTCAGGAATTAAGTTTTGTATTATTTGAGTAAGATATTACCTCTTCCTCAAAAACTACGTTACTCCAGAGGGAGCCGTTTCTCATAGTGATTCATATCACTAACTATCAACAGCTCTCATTTGCCGTTACCAAGTGCGTTTGTATGCTAACAATTATTTTGGGGAATTACCAAAAGCGTAACATGTGGTTTTAACTAAAGATGCATTTTGTAAAATCTTACAACCATGCTACAATTTAGCAAGGTACCCTTGCTAAATTACTCTAGTGTGAAAGGGGCTTAATACGCGAGAAACTGCGTAGGGTCATTGATGATTGCGAAGCTTGCTAGTCTAGGCACTTCCATTCATCTAGTGCGACGATGCATTGAACCGAGAGAAGTATTTTACGTTTAGTAGTCATGGTTTAGGGCTGAACAAACAAAAACAAATTGATAAGAGCGGGATTTGAACCAACGGCCGTCCGGATTAACGTACCAGTCGTAATGGCAGGAGATTCTGTACGCCTTAGCTGAGATTCTGAGATTTGTAAACCCTAAAATGCTTCTACATGAGTGCGTTCGTTTAGCTTCCCTGGGTCGACCCCGGTGTGTGGCATTTTTTTTCCAGGGCGAACGTGTGCAGCTAATTACCCACGTTCGTCCTGGAAAAAAAACCGCCACACACCGGGGTCGACCCAGGGGAGCTAAACGAACGCACCAATTATTGGGTCTCAGAATTCATAACACCAACTACCTATCTTTCTGTAAGAATGTATATATACTAAGCTCCATAAGTACCTTGTTGGTAGATACGTGCGCTATCAACATTATTAATTATTATTATGAAGAAGTGTGTTTGTTCATACCATCGTGGATGCCATAGCAGCCAAGCCATTCGTCGTCACCGAAGGGACAATCTATGATACGATCACACGCCATCCACGTTGGGACCACTACGTCGGACAGGAGGCAGTAATGCAACAAGTCCTGGTCGAAGAAGGCTAATGGGAGGAGACAAAAACAATCGTGTTAGTCTTCCAAATATGTCTGATTTGTTTTTGAATAAAATGATATAATTTAGACCAATATTAAGAACTTTGTGAAGTTAACAACGAGTAAATTTACTTCTCCCTCGATCACTACAGTGACAGTATTGGTTCAGGTGGAATTTCTACCATAGATCAAATACAGGCACGTTTTCTTTTCACAACTAGCTGAGAAGTTCCCCCAATTCCGTAAAATCTATACTCCATAATCTACATACAGCAAGTAGTATACACACATTCAAAATTTAACACGTTGATACAACCACTTTACCACGCAGTGCCTCAAATCATGATTATTGTTATTAACAACTGTGTGGTGAGTTTCTTTAAAATAAATTCCGGTTATAATGTTATTAATCAGGTTACGGGTCAATTTCACAGCTAAGCAGATAGTTATGCTTAAAAAACCTTTTCAACTAAAACAAAAATAAGCCGGATACCATTCACATGCTGTACACGTGTCATTGTAATTGGCTGGTAACCTTTTTCTGGTGAGCAATTTTTTGTTGTGCTTAATAGTTTAAAGGCAGTGGACACTATTAGTAATTACTCAAAATAATTATTATCAAAAAAACCTTACTTGGTAATGAGTAATGGGGAGGGCTCTCTCTGAAGTAACCTTGAAAGAAGTAATTTTCCACGAATTTGATTTTAAGACCTCAGATTTAGAATTAGGTCTCGAAATCAAGCACTTGAAAGCGCAGAACTCCGTGTGACAAGGGTGTTTTTTCTTTCATTATTATCTCGCAACTTTGACGACCAATTGAGCTCAAATTTTCTTAGGTTTGTTATTTTATGCATATGTTGAGATACACCAAGTGAGAAGACAGTGTCCAGTGTCGTTAAATCATTACTATTGATACTCACGGTCACAGTTGGATTCGTCTTCTCCTTGGCTACAGTCTGTAATGCCGTCACACACCCAGGACGAAAAGATGCAGTCCCCGGAATAACACTGGTAATCACACCACTCGGAACCACCTACATAATCGGAACCGAAATTCCAGGAGAATTCGTAGCTGGGTAGGTCGCTATTACCAATCGACTCTAAAGAGAATACAGAAAGAAAAGAAAAAAAGTTCATAGATATACAAATAATTTACAGGGTTTACAGAAGGTAATGGTCAAAAACTGCTCATGAAATATTATTCCATGAAATGCTTTACTTTTTGAGAAAACATTAAAGCAGTTATAGGCTGGGTTTTCCTGTTATTTTCTCGCGACTCCGATGACCGATTGAGCCTAAATTTTCACAGGTTTGTTATTTTATATATCAGTTGTGATACACGAAGTGTGAGCCCTTGGATAATACTGTTTACCGAAAGTGTCAAATGACTTTAAAGGCAGTGGACACTATTGGTAATTACTCAAAATAATTATTATCATAAAACGTTTTTTGAACACGAGTAATGGGGACAGGTTGATGTATAAAATATTGTAAGAAACAGCTCCCTCTGAAGTGACGTAGTTTTCCACTAATTTGATTTAGAGACCTCAGATTTAAAATTTGAGGTCTCGAACCAAGCACATGAAAGCACACTTCGTGTGTCATCGGTGCGACAAGGGTGTTTTTTTATCATTAATATTTTTAAATAGTTTTTTTCTTTCATGAATATCTTGCAACTTCGACGACCGATTGAGCTCAAATTTTCACAGATTTGTTATTTGATGCATATGTTGGGACACACCAAGCGAGAAGACACGTCTTAGACAATTACCAATAGTGTCCAGTTTTTTTTTTAATACAACAAAGTTATGGCCTTGTCCAAATTAGCGGTTAAGGCTACAGATAGAGTTGAAGTATGGCGTCCTTAGCAACACACTTAACAACAACCGTAGCCGTAGCTGTAGCTGTAGCCGCCGATTCGGATACGGCTCATCAAGTAACACACCTTAATTTGTTTTTTACTGGAAGATCTAGATTGGATCCTATTTTGTATGCAAAACTCGCTTCAGATGTGTTTGTTGGCGTGCAGTAGGCATAAGAGGAAATGCTATACAGGCAATATTACAGAATAGTTTTTTAAGAAATATGTAAAAAAACGATCACACAATTTTTTACATGACATCGATTCGAAATAACACAAGAAATTTAATTCTAAAACTACAGCACCCCATTAAGTAATATTTTATTCGACAATTTCTACCATCATTATCTTCAAACTGTGTGTTTTTATGTTAATCTGTGGACACTGTGTTTTGTGTCTTACAAAAATAGTCCAGCCGATTTCACGAACTTTTACGCAACTGCGTAAGTCTACTTGCGTAACGTTTATGGCGCAACTTACGCCATAAATGTTGCGCAAGTGGACTTACGCAGTTGCGTAAAATTTCGTGAAATCGGCAGCAGACCCTTTAAATAAAAGAGTAAGTGCTTCATTCAAGCTTGTAATTCGAAAGAGTTCTCTCCCATTAAATGGAAGGCCCACAACAGATTATAAAGACAAAAAAAAAAAAGGAAAAATAAAAAACAGGCAAAAAGAATAAAAAACACTAATGGTAAAAAAAATAAAATAAAAATAATACTAATCAAGGGAAAGTAATTCTTTACGACTAGAATTTGGGCCAAATCATTCAATAAGTTCGAAATCGTTTTTTAATTTTTCGTTTTCGACTGACTTTTCCTTTTCCATATATTAATAAAAATAATCTTATTCTTTGTCAGAGTTTTGGGAACATACAATTGTTCCAGCTGCAGCTCGAGTACAACTAAATTGAAGGCATAATTATAAAAAAAAGTCAATAAATAAAGACGAGAGAGTAGTTTTAGGGGTGAATTTACCGTAGTTACACCCTTCTTCATCATCACCATGTGGACAATCAGTCCATCCGTCGCATTGCCAGTTAGCATAGATACAGTCTCCAGAAGCGCATGTGTATTCACTCCCAGCCTGACAGCCACCTATTATAGGAATGAATCAAACAACATAAGTCAAATCAGTACTGATTTGGGGAAATACTACACCGCAAAAGACTGGGGTGTTAAAATGATTCTTCCTGATCTCTAAGTGACAACACCAACATGGTGTCATAAAATTAACACCATGTTGGTGTTGTCACCTTTATAGAAACCACGAGAATCAAGTTAACATCCCAGTTTTTGCGGTGTACAAGGGAGGTCACGTTAGCCATGCAAGTTACGCGAGCAAAATGCCTAAGCGTGAACGTCAGAAAATTGTGTAGTATAGTATCTCACTTTTTGATCATAACGTGAACTTACGTACGATACGTGCAGACGTCATAAAGCGAGCAAGCAATAAGCCAAAAGTAGTGACGTCACTTAAAACGATTGTTTTTCTGACGTCTACGTTTGACATTTATTGCTCGCGTAGTATGACATGCATTTAAACCTCCCTACCTACATGAATTCCCCAAAACGCAAGATGTACAATAATTATTCATTAGTGGGCGAAAAAGCTACGCGAAACCTTCGTCGAGATGGTCACCAATAAGCACTTCCAGTACTTAGTGTTCATTATAAATCTTTGTTAATCACTTTTGTTCGAAATTGGGTGAGCTAACCATTATTCACAACAACGGATTCAAACGATTTCATACAATCAAATCGGCTGATACAAAGCATCGTGTCTTTTTTTAGTTTTCAGTCATTACCATACTCGTAAAGAGGAGGTCTACCTGACTCTCCGTGGCATATATTCCCATCGTCATTATTTGGACAATCTCTCCCACCGTCGCATACTAAGTCAGCCGAGATACAGTGTCCTGACATGCACAGCAAATCATCCACACCAGTAGACTTGACAAATTATGTAATGAAGAATTAGTAATGGCGAAGAATGCTCTCCTTTATAGGCAAAGTCATTGTTCTTGTTTAAGCACATTGCCATTTTGACCCTCGCCGTTAATAGTAGAAGCGTTTCTAGTCTTTCCCAAACCGTGAGGCTGGGTCAAGATTTTGTCTCTATCGATAATTAAGAAAAATCCAGAAGTTTACAAACATCAATGTTAGATTTAAATGGTACACAAACATCACGTTTAAACGAGATTAAAGGCAGTGGACACTATTGGTAATTACTCAAAATAATTGTTAGCATGAAACCTTTGTTGATGACGAGTAATGGGGAGAGGTTGATGGCATAACACATTGTGAGAAACGGCTCCCTCTGAAGTGCCAGAGTTTTCGAGAAAGAAGTAATTTTCCACGAATTTGATTTCGAGACCTCATATTTAAAACTGGAGGTCTCGAAATCAACCATCTGAACGCACACAACTTCGTGTAACAAGAGTGTTTTTTTTCTTCTTTCATTATTATCTCGCAAGTTCGATGACCAATCGAACTCAACTTTTCTCAGGTTCGTTATTTTATGCACATGCTGAAATACACCAACTGTGAAGGCTAGCCTTTGGAAATTACCAATAGTGTCCACTACTTTTAAATAACATTCCCGGTCAAAAACGGTTTCGCTTATTAAGTACCTGTTGATTCGCTGATGAAACATCCAGATTCGTCGTCCCAATGTGGACAGTCATGCATCCCGTCGCATTGCCAGTAACCTGGGACACAGTCTCCTGACATGCACAGGAAGTCATCCCCACCAGAACAGTTCACTAGATTTGGAGCAAAGTGGTAATGGCAAATAGGTAAAGGCGAAGATATCTATAAAATCAATGTAATTTTTCGTGTTTATGTAATGTTTGTACGTCAATCAGACATCTCACCTCAAGCTTGTGCTTCTAGATGATGCCTCAATACTTGATAATAGTGAATTGTCCATTCTGCCTTGAAGAGCTTTAATTATTGGATCCCTTTTTTATGAAGAAAAAATATTATTATGGCTATGTGATGTTTCATGAAGTTTGGAAAAAAAAGAAGAAGTTTGAATTGATTTGAAATTACAACCTTCAAAATAAAAAAATGTCCTCTGAAATATATAAGCATCATGTCGACATTTTGGCCACACCCATTATCCCTTGGTCTCCGTGCCAGTTCGAGATCTTTGCACCGTTTCAGACCCGGGGTTGGACCCGAAACCTGTTTTTTTATTTGAGCTAAAATAATGGTACTAAAAATCAGCCCAGTCTTTTCGCTCGGCCCCAGCGGCCAGTCTATCCACGATAGCTGGGATGGGCTACTCGCTTGAACGATTCTTGTTCAGGAAGTATACGTCATGCGCACAGTGCATAGAAATATGGTTCAGCGTGCGTGTGATGCATGATGGGACTGCGCGTTATTAAACCAATGACAGTGCATGATACGTAGGCCCATCCCAGCGCCTTTGGTTAAAGAAAGGCTCTGGGGACGAGCAAACCCAGTCCTGAGAGTTTTGTACACAGGGGACTTTTCGGACGCTTGGTGGCAGCAGACTTACAAAAAACTAACCTCTACAGCGGTTCGGAACTTTTCGTGTGCTCTCGGAACATTCCGGCACGGTTCGCGACGATCCCCCACGCAGCAGGTTTGGGGAGTTGTTACATAAGAGTGGACTAACCACTAGGACCTGGTTGTAAATGATTTCATGTCTAAAAGATGCAAGTACTGCTTCAGACCTCTTTATTCAAGTACATTTGTAGCAGCAGGTTTGGGGAGTTGTTACATAAGAGTGGACTAACCACTAGGACCTGGTTGTTAATATTTTCATGTCTAAAAGATCAGTACTGCTTCAGACATCTATATTAAAGTACATTTGTGGCAGCAGGTTTGGGGAGTTGTTACATAAGAGTGGACTAACCACTAGGACCTGGTTGTTAATATTTTCATGTCTCTAAGAGGCAAGCATATGCAAGATGACGTCATAAGGTCATTCCGCTGTGGAGGTTAGTATTTAATGAATCTCGGTAATGTACGCATGCTCAGAACTGTGGTAAGGCTGCTGCCACCCTACGTCCCCCATGAATCGTACACCTTCACATAACATCTCAAGCTCCACTTTTGTGTTCTCTCAAGATACGTACCAGTTTGTATAATATTAGTGTTTCAAAGAAATCCCCTTGTTCAGTAAGTGAAATTCAGGCGAAACACTTACTATTACTATTACTATTACTATTTTAAAATAATGTTGCTGTTTATCTCCTTTTCTATTATTGTAATATTTTTTTAACTGACCATTCTTTGATATCTAACGTTTACTTTGTGAACCTTCATCTTGTAAATACTTGTACAGATTAACGATTTGAAAGTATATGTGATGTATTTTGTTTCGGGACATAGTTTTACTCATTCCTAAAAAAAACTACAGCACCTCAGCAAGTATTATTTTAAAGGAAGCCTTCTTATACCATCTTAAAACGGTGTAAGTTTAATGTAAAAAGTAATCATTTAACATGGTGACTAAAATGCACTAGACACAATTAAGTAAGAAACTTACTCGGTAACGAGCAATGGAGAGCTGTTGAGCAGTATAAAATAGTGTGAGAAGTGACATTTTTAAGAAAATGGTACTTCTCACCATCAAATAATATAATACTTCAGGCCGGAAGCCTTTCATTTTGTTTGTGAAAGCATGCACACACTTGTGTAACATGGGTGTTTTTTCTTCTGTCATTATTCTCTTCGCAACTTCGCCAGACGAATTGAGTAAAAACTTCCACAGATTTGTTAATTGATGATATGTTGAGATACACCAAGTGAGAATACTGGTCTCTGACAATTACCAAAGGTGTCCAGTGCATTTAACACCATGACTAGATCAAGTCTAAAACAAAATGGTTATAAATAAAAAAAAAATACATACGGCTGCGTTCTTCGTGACGACGTTGCATTCTTTTCCCCTTTTGTGCTGGCTTGCTCAAGCACATCCCTATGAAGAGAAATATATAATGTTGATAAATCAAACAAATACAATAAGGTTGTTAGTTTCTTTCCCTTCATGTTGAAGGTAAGATACACCTTGGTGACTATCCCTCAATCTCCATTAAATGAACTATAGGTAGATACCACTGAAGAGCTATTGATATTACTGTGAAAAAACACAGGCCTACCCTTAAAGATTGAGGGAATTAGACATGTTTTAGAATCTAACAGAAAATTATTTAAAAAGCGGATTCATCATGTGTTTAAAGGGTCTTTGTACTTTTTCCTAACAAAAAACACAATGTCCACAGATTTACATTAAACTTTACAGTTCAAAGATTATGATAGTAGAAAGCTTCCCTTGAAATTTTACAAACTGAAGTGCTGTAGTTTTTACGAAATGAGTAAAACAAATTATTGTCGTCTCAGTTTTAGCATGTACAAACGTATTAACCAGTTATGCTATGGTTTTGGTATAATATCATAACTGGTTAATGGGATTTTACATGCTAAAATAATTTTCGTCTCATGAGACGAAAATTATTTTGTGACTTGTTTTACTCATTTCTCAAAAACTACACAACCTCAGCTAGTAACATTTGAAGGGAAGCTTTCCACTATCACTATCTTCAAACCCTGTAAGTTTAATGTAAATCTGTGGACATTTTGAAAATGTACCCGAATCATTTAAACTCTCTAAGCACAGTTTTTACAGTGTACATATCCCCGATGACAAAACGGAAAACACCATCCCCACCATGGCCTAGAGATCTTTATCATTCTGCCTCCATCTTGGAAATTAATGTACCTCGTATCGAATAACAATAATGAATTCTAAGAATCATTTAGCAAATAGAACCAGACTATTTTGTTCTTTCATCCTCGGTTTGGTAATATTGGTATCAATATGAGAAGTTCAGGATGGCTGCATCATGATAAAATAAATGTCTATATCACAGCCCCGCTTGTAAACGAAAACGACAAGAGAACTTACCGATCACAAGGGATCCTACCAAGAGAGCGAGGGCGAGGCGTGTTGCTTCCATTGTCAGATAGTTTTGAGCTTGTCTACTGCTTGCCTTCCAAAGCAATTGAGGCTCATATTTATAAGAATTCTCGGCGTGGGTGTCTGGAAATTGTCAAAGAGAACAGGTGCACATTTGTGCTTTATTCAAACAATATTTTAGTATTTGAACGAATTGTCAGTGTTCAAAAACAAACTTTCAAAATGTTATATGTTTGCTTTCCTTTTCCACGATATTAAGATACTGACATTGTATAATTCTCCATTTGCACATCTGGTCTTTCGTTTACTTACTCTGATAAGAAAAGAAAAAAGAAAAAAAAATTATTCAAAAGTTGCTTTATTGATACAAACGAGGCGTAGCGAGACTTGTTTCTTTTTAGGTATTTACATTCATTGTCAGGAGAAAAAAAAAGTGTGACCTAAAATAAAAACTGACGTAGAGAAAAACCAACATTAAAAACCCCACATTAAGATTATTTCCATTAAACCACGTAACATATGATATCACGTGTTTAAAATCGGCCCAACTTGTACATAGTGACAATTGAGATTGTATCGTTCAACCTTTATCAACTTTTTGCTTGGAGAAAGGGTGTCATGAGGCCAATGTAAGTTTTTAAAATATTGGTGAACCCTTATTTTGTATTCCACCGGCTGAAAGTAAAGATGATTATTATAAACAAATTGACTGACATGCAATGAGGTAATTAGTGTACTTCTATTCCCCCGATGGACTTTGGGTGACCGGCCGAGGGAAATGGCCCCTCTCCTGGTCACTCACAGACCCGAGGGGGAATAAACGTAAACTAGTTACCGAATTATGCCAGTCAATTTGTGTTTTATAACACACCTCTGTCTTTCAGCCATTATACACTTTCGGAACAATTTTTTGAAATATTCTCTTGAAATATTATTCCGTGAAATGCTTTACTCTTTGAGAAAACCAATTCTCGATATCGATAACGGATTTATATTAAACGCATGCCATGACACGACGAAACGTGCGGAAACAAGGGTGGGTTTTCCCGTTAAGTTCTCCCGACTCCGATGACCGATTGAGCCTAAATTTTCACAGGTTTGTTATTTTATATATAAGTTGTCATACACGAAGTGTAGGCCTTTGGACAATGCTGTTAACCGAAAGTGTTCAATGGCTTTAATAAGAACAGAAATCTAGAAAAGAAAGTTTTGTAGTTGCTGTTCACGGTTCACGTCTAGAGAGGGCGCTATAACCAGGCACTATAGTTTCAAAGACTAGTGCCCGCCGGGCACTTTTCCCGCAAAACATGCATGCGCGATCACTAGTAGTATGCGAGAGGCTATAGACTATAACTATTAGTTCACCCCCATGTGACCGTGTTACAGTCAACCAGAACACAAAACAAGCAAGAGGTATGTTATAAACAATAATAATGAGATACTCGAACAGGGTCAAATTAAAACCAAGATCATAAGGAGTTCACACATAAAGTCAGTCATGTACCTAAGCGATATTTATACGCAAATTGGAATAAACGCATACTCATCCGTTTGTGTTTGTTACGGTATATGAGAAGTGAGACTTTTCTGTTTCTTTGCATATAATGGCCAAAGCCCGATGTGCGAACTTGAGGCAATGATCTTGCCTTCGATCAAGAAAAGAAATTGATTGATCCCAAGTTTCATTTAAGAAGTGATGTTATTGCTGTGACCTCTGTCCTTACTCTATGCTGTGACTAGTTGTGACTGTGCACGGTCTCATTTTAACACTTATCCAACTTGTTGCGCTTTTACTTTCACAGTTCCTTAAATTCACTGGACACTATTGGTAATTACTCATAATAGTTGTTAGCACAAAAAACTATTTGGTAATGAGCAATGGAGAGCTGTTGGTGGTATAAAGCATTGTGAACACGGCTCCCTGTGAAGTAATGTGTAGTTTTTAAGAAAATAGGTAAATTCTCACTAAAGTAATAAAAAAAACTTCAGCGGAAGCCTTCTATTGCGCATCTATAAGCACACAAAGTTGTGCAACAAGTTTTTGTTTGTTTGGAAGTTCGATGACCAATTAAGCCCAAATTTCCACAGAGTTGTTATTAATATTGGGATCTACCAAGTGTGAGCACTGGTCTTTGACAGGTACCAAAAGTGTCTACGTGCCTTCAATGAAGAAGAAAGCACGGAAGCGATGCATAAATATCAAAATCTCATTTCGTGTACACGTGCACGATAAGTCTTAGCTTATCGTGTACGTACACGATAAAACTAAACGTATACACAATAACTTATCGTATACGTACACACTAAGAGAGATTTGTTTGTCTTCATGTAGCGGCGTCCAAGATTCGGTCCCCCCAATGGGATTATAACACGGGATTTCCCCTAAATGTACAACACAAGAAATGTCCAAAGAGGGTATGTAAACTATAGAGCAGGGGTAAAACAGTGGGTGGAGCGGGGGCAATCCTGCCACATTCACACGTGCCCTGATTGTATGGTTTCTGGTTTGCAGGCTTTGTCATATGGCATATTATTGATCTATTTATTCATTGGTCTTTACCTATTTGAATTGTGAGTTTGTTTCATTTTGTCGCTTTGTTGATTTTTTTTTGTTCAGTATCACTTTTATTTCAGAACACATGGTCACGAGAAGGACATTCTAGGTGATGTGGAGGGAGGGGTTGCACCGAGATCTTTGCTTCCATTTTACGGAGTGTAATAAATGCTTCGTGATAAGGGTAACATTGTATCTTAAAAAAAACTTATCTTACAGGCACTGAACTTCTGCTCTTTCATTATTTTCTTGTAATTTGAAGACCAACTCAGCCAACATTTTCACATATTTGTTATTTTATGCATTGTTTGGATACAACAAGTGTGAATACTGGACTTTGACATTTACCAAACGTGGCCAGGGGTGGATTTCACAAAGAGTTAGGACTAGTCTTATCTCGAGTTAGGACCAGTTACTCGTCCTAACTTGGTGCTAACCATGCAATTTGTATATCTCCTAGGACTAGTCCTAAGTTAGGACTAGTCCTAACTCTTTGTGAAATCGACCCCAGTACCTTTAAGGAATTCACAGCAAACACAACCCCTTTTTAGTAAAAAACTGGTTCGGAAAACATCTGACGTTTAATTTACTTTAAAATTTTAGTTTGTTTCATTTCGTCGCTTTGTTTGAATTATTATTTTGGCAGTATCAATTTCATTTTAGGAAGAGGTCACATCGAGGACAGTGAGTCCAGGAGAATCTAAAAATACTTATTTTTTCCGGGGGTGGGGGCAAAAATCTTTGCCGGGGGTACCTTGTGAGGTGTAGAAAATCAAATTCTGTTGAAGCTGAGAGGTCGAGTTAAATTTACACATTCCGCAAAAACGCCAAACCTTATATCAGAGGTTTTATAATGTTGGTTCTCTCCAACCCCAGTTTGTTATTAAGTTCGGACTTTTTTTTTGCTGGTTACTTTTTCGCCTCGTTAACTGAAAAAGAAACAAGTGTCGCTTTGCCTCTTTTGTATCAATACAACAAAGTTTAAATAACAATTTGTTTGTTTTTCTTGTCAGAGTACAGATGCAATTGCGGTCTGATGTTCAAAATGGAGGATACAAACTTCATCATCCAAACCTCGTGTCTATAGTTAAAAACAGAAAGCAAAACTTAGAGAACATTTTGAAAGTCTGTTTTTTAACTCCGAAAGTGCAACCTCACCATTCGTTGAAAAACATAAACAATACTTTGAATAATACAAACAAAAGTGCACCAGTTCTCTATGACAGTTTTCAGACACCAACGCCGAGAAATCATATAAATATGAGCATCATTTTGCTGTGGAAGGCAAGCCGCAGACAAGCTCTAACCTATCTGACAATGGAAGCAACACGTCTCGCCCTCGCTCTCATGGTAGGATCCCTTGTGCTGGGTAAGTTACTTGTCGTTATCTTTACTATTACTAACAAGCGGGGCTGTGATATAGGCCATGGTGGGGGATGATTTTATCCACTTTGTCATGGGGATACGTAGCAAACAAAGCGAATGAGTAGAAATGATCGGAAACTTATTGATGGGTTTGAATCCAAAATGTATACCTCTCCAAAACTTACTCTATATACCAGTAACCAATGATCAATCATTGCCCTAAAAAAAAAGAAAAAAAGGGCCGCATGAATAACAGTTGTGGGATTCCCTTTGCTCTGATACCCTCTGACACCATATCAGGTATTATAACACCCCTTGCATGTATTCTGCCTGCTCATTGGTTTAGAGCGCGTCACATGACATGTCTTAGTTTTGCTAGACGACGGCCGTGTGATAGTGCGTCGGTTTGCCGTGCGCTAGTCCGAAGACTAGCACACGGCGTGCAGTACCCAGACGTCCGTTGCGTGTACGAGGATGATAAATTAATAGTCTGTTACCAGTTCGGATTGCACGACACTACATGCAGCACAGTAACAGTTTGTGCAACCTATATTCGCGTCGTCCGTGGATTGTAGCATTCAGGTCTGTAACTTAATAATAATAGTACAGTATTTAGATAAATGTTTTGGGTGTTATAAAACAAATATTGACTGCATTTTACTCGTGCAATGGTTAAAACTATGACTCCCTCGGTGATCCCCGAAGCGTTCTATTTAGTAGAACGCTCCGGGGATCACCTCGGGAGTCATATAGTTTTAATCATAGCACTCGAAGCAGTCAATATTGTATACTACTTCCGGGTGCTAAGGTGTTCGATAGTACTCGACTACTGGTGCCTTGGACATCCTGTGAAAGTATTATAGTCTGAGTTTTAGGTAGTTTGGTATCCGAGTACCGAGTCCAACAGCCGGGTATACTTTTGGTAATATATTGTCAAAGATCAGTTACATCACATCCAAACAAACGCATAAACCAACAAACCTATGAAACAATTGGGCTTGTCATCGAAGTTGCACATGAAACAGGAAATACGCTTGTTGCATAGAATATTGTATGTTCGCAGGGAAAGCTGCATGCATGCCCGAAGCCTTTCTCCCATTCAAATGTTTGGGTGAAAAGTCACATCTCTCTCTAAAACTACGTTTAGTTCAAATGGTATCGTTTCTAACAATATCATAATATCAACAGCTCTTCAGTGGTCTTTACCAAGTACTTTTTATTGATATGTTTTGTGGAGTAATCACCAAAGGTGGCTTGAAGTTAAAGATACAGAAATGAACAACTTATCACATTTTAATCCGATACACTCTGACAATATTTAGAAGAAAAAAAATGTACTTCCTAGACACACAGGCTAAAGTTGAACACGCTAGAGTTCATTGAATTAAATAGCACAGGGAACCCTCTACCGCCCTCTCATCGGTTGACTGTCATCAGTGTGAATAATTATTATTATTCTTTGTTTTTTTGATATCAATGCTATTTCTCATAGGGATGTGCTTGAGCAAGCCAGCACAACATGAGAAGAGAATGCAACGTCGTCATGATGAACGCGGTTATGGTATGTACTGTATAATCATTTTCCACATAATCGAAGAGGGGTGGGGGTCACAGATTTTTTGTTCGATTGTTTGTTTGTTCTTTTCAAGGCGCCATACTTCCTCTTTTCTACTTTGTGATTATTTAACTATGTTGTTAGGGATATTTCTGAAGACACTTGCATGCAGATACGACGTATAACATCATTGTCAATGCAAATTCTTCGTGTTTCCCCCTATACTTGTTTTTTTCCTGTTGTCTGGGGGGGGGGGTATCAGTGGACTCTCGCAAAACAAAAAACATCTCTGTTGCAATTGTGTACATTTCTTGCATAGAGATTGACTAGACTACTCTATTACAAGGGAACGTTATTTGCACCTTCTATTATTTCAGCCTATTCTTGCATTGTTCTTTCTCATATTATAGATGAATGTACACAAAATTCGGGGGGGGGGGTCTCCACTCAACAAGCTTGCTTTTAGAAGACTTATCCAACTTAATCTGTTCAGTTTTGTTTCTCATGTCATGATATATCTTGTAGTTTTAAATGATTGAGTGGAAATAAATTGAACTATGAACTTGAAGGGCATGACATTTGTCTCTTCAGTACTAATATTTTGATTTTTATATGCATAAAATAACAAACCTGTGAACATTTGGACTCAATTGGTCGCCGATGTTGAGAGAGAATAGTGGAAGAAAAAACACCCTAGTCGCAAAAGTTGTGTGCTTTCAGCAGATGCTTGATTTCGAGACCTCAAATCCTAAATAATTTATGAGGTCTCGAAATCAAATTCGTGGAACATTACTTCTTTCTCGAAAACTACTTCAGAAGGTGCCGTTTTTCACAATGTGTTATAAATTATTATAACACCCCTTATAATCAGCCTTTTCATTGGTTTAGAGCGCGTCACATGATATGTCTTAGTTTTAGAAACGACGGCCGTGTGATAGTGCATCGTTTGCCTTGTGATAGTCAGACGACCATCACACGGCGTGCAGTAACCAGATGTCTTTTCACCCACCTCGAACCCAATCAGTTGTGCATCTGTGTAACTGAAACGCGCGTACGAGCGTTACGTGTACGAGGATAATAAATAGTCTGTTGGGTGTTATCATTGATCTCCATTAATGGGTGTTATAAAACAAATATTGACTACTTTTACTCGTGCTACGATTAAACTCCGACTCCCTCGGTGATCCCCAGGACCGTTCCATTTTCTCTCGGCTAAGAAGGCTCCGGGGATCACCTCGGGAGTCGTAGTTTTAACCATAGCACTCGAAGCAGTCAATATTTGTATGCTATCAACCTCTCCCCATTACTCGTAACCAAGTAAGGTTTTACGCTAATAATTATTTGGAGTAATTATCAATAGTGTCCACTGCGTTTAACTACATCTTTGATCCATTCCTACAGGTGGCTGTTATGGAGATGTCTATGTATGCAGCCCAGGAGATTGTATCCCGGCTAGTTGGCAATGTGACACCTGGAATGATTGTCCAGGTGGTGTAGATGAACTTGACTGTCACGGTAAATTCACCCCTGAACTACCCTCTCGTCTTCCGTTTTTATTATGTTTTATTTTTATAAAACTATTATTATTATTATTATTATTATTATTATTATTATTATTATTATTATTATTATTATTATTCATTTTGGTTTTTACCCATGAACACCGATGTGTGTTAGCACTGTATAGTCAGTACTTACCCGAGTTCTGTGAAAAAAATCACAGGCATATTACTCGTTTGGGATTCGAACCCACGTTTGAAAACATTTGCAAAAACAACACCCACAAACACTACAAAAACTAGGGGAAGAAAAAAAAACACTTGTAAAAACCCACAGCCAACCTCTAATGGACTTAAAACCCTTTCATTCCCTTAATAAAACTTTTAATTAAGAACATTATGTGTGGAGTTGCACACAAGCTAGTCTTTGCTCAAGCAGCAGTGATCAATAGTGGAAAAGTGTACTATACGCTCAGTTGTAAATCGCTACAACGCGCCCTCCTACGGTATGTTTTAACCTACTTGACTGCCCAGCATTAGACTGGTCCCCTGTCTGCATCCGCAACTCGAAGTGTGACGTCAGATGTTTAGGCTCATTCATCAATAAAATAATAGATCAATGTTCAGGCTAGCCTGAACATCAGACGTCACCCTTCGAGGCTCGTGAACAACGCCATAGTGGCCTGTAGCGTATAGGTGAATCTCCGTCCACCTTCACCTTTCACCTCTACATTCATATGCAGACGAACGCAAGTGCAGCTGCCAAACGTCACCTCGGACGAATCAAAACACAGACACAGACCGCTACGTCACTGCACGTTTATCCAATAAAATTATTGGATCCAATGAAATCAACACGCGCATTAAATAACAAACCTGTAAAAATTTTGACTCACCAATTGGTCATCGAAGTTGCAAAGAGATTAATGAAAGAAAAAAACATCCTTGTTGCACAAACCTGTGTGCTTTCAGATGCCTTATAGAAGGCTTCAGGCCCGAAGTCTTTTATTATTAATTTTGAGTGAGAAATAACCTCTTTCTCAAAACCTACGTTACTTCAGATGGAGCCATTTCTCACAATGTTTTGTACTTTCAACAGCTCTTCATTGCTCGTTAAAATTAACAAGTAAGTTATTTTGCTTATAAATTTATGTTGAATAATTATGCCCCTAACTGCATGTTTGATCCATTCCTATAAAGGCGACTGTGGTGAGAAAGAGTTCACATGCAGTAATGGAGCGTGTGCCTGGTCTATCTCGCGTTGCGACGGCTGGGATGATTGTCCAGATGGAGGTGATGAAATCGGATGTGACGACGGTAAATTCTACTAAAATCTAATGTCTCATCTTTTATTTTCATCATTCAGGATTTCAATTCAAGATCTGCTGGTTCAACGATAGGTTCCCAGTATAGCATTCACACACCCAATACCCTGACAACGACTATAATGACTATTTTGTTTTTATTAATTAATGATTCATTTAGAAACGGGTCAAGCTCGATCAAATACCTCAAGTCAGTCGAAAACGACGCAACGATTTTCGAAATATTACAGGGAAACGATGTCTGGGATCGGTCGGGCTGGTCAATGAAAGCCGTTTGAAACCGTTTGTTACGTAACCAACGCATATGGTTAGAAATATGTTTTAAAAGTAGAATATAATGATCCAGACAAACATCCCTCGACAACGTGTGGTTTTCGTTTTACGTCGTGAACTAAAACGGTCGGCCATTTTATGGACTAAAACAAATTGATAGTTCGCGACGTACAAGGAAAATCATGCGATTTCGAGGCATATTTGTGTGGATTGTTATATTCTACTTTTAAAACGTATTTCCTACCATATGCATTTCATGACTTAAGCCCGGTTCATACTTCCTGCGAATGCGAATGCGAAGCGAATTGACGTGAATTTGACGTCACACCCTCCTTTCGCAGCGATTATCGCAAGGGAGTAGAGCAGAGTTCAACTGCTGCGAATTGTTCGTTGCGAATTTGTGACGTCAAGGTTCGCTTCGCATTCGCAGGAAGTATGAACCGGGCTAAACGGTTTCAAACGCATTTGATAGACCAACTTGCCCAATCCAAGGCAACAAGTTAACATGGGCTGGATGTGGAGTATTGAAAAGAGGGCGCTATCAGAAGTAGTTTGCACATATTATTCATTCATTCAATCATTTAAACTTACATTGTTTTCAATACTTCATTAAAGCAGTACAAAACATTTTTTGTAAAGGAGTAATCAATAAACAAAGCTATTAATTTAACGAGGCAGAGAAAAATAAATAATAAAGTATGGAGGCATCATCTGAAGCCGAGGCTTATATTGAGATGTCTTGGGACAGACACACAAAGCATAAACAGGGACAAGAACGTACGGACAGACAATATAGTTGGCTGTACAGTTTGCCATATGGGGGGGGGGGGGGGCAGAATATCTGGGGAAAAGAAGCTCCTGCCACACTGGCCAAAAAGTCGACACATTTTAAATGGTCCTGAATTTTACTTTTTTTTTCTTGTTCCTTGAAAAAAAAAAAGAAAAAAAAAAACATTACAAAACTAACTTAAACGAAGCACTTGCTTTCACTAGCTCTGCCGCCACATAATTGGAACGCTATTGTGCTTGCGTTAATCATAAGAATGATAATCATGTCCTTTGTCAGTACTAATGATTTGACTATACTCTATGTTTGATCCATTCCAGTGGTCTGTGATGACGATCAATTTAGATGCAGCACTGGATATTGTGTCCCGTCTTTCTTCGCTTGCGACGCCTATGCCAATTGTCCAGATGGTGATGATGAACTCAACTGTCCCGGTAAATGCAAACCTAAAACTAATAATATAATATAATAGTGGCTTCTTATATAGCGCGCATATCCGTCACTCAGTGACGCTGAGGGCGCTTTAACATGAAGTGTTTCATGAAAGGTATGTGGGACTACGTTTGAATTATGAGACCTACTCTTTTAACATAGCACCATGTAATGTTTAACGATGTGCTGTGGTGCAATTTGCTGCCAATCCAGCCAGGAACACCAGAGCGAAGCCCCCTTTTTGTTTCGATAAGTGCACTGGGTTCTTTTAGGTGCGTTACACAACACACGGGACCGACGAATTTACGTCCCATCCGAAGGACGAAACAATTAATGGTTCGAATTCGGTGCTTTTAACCGCTCGGCCACGAAACCCTCACATACTCCCTCGTCCCCCATTTTCCTTTCATATTGTGTGGAGTTGAGCTCAAGCTGAAAATGGAGCTGGTTCAACGATAGCTGCCCAGTTCTCTGGCACAAATTGTGATTATTTTTCACTACAAATTATTTTTTGTTTGTTTCAAGAAAAGACAAAGCTCGACCCACTTCACGTCAGTCGAAAGAAAAACGGCGTAGCGATTTCGAAAGATTGATCGAAAGTGCTTGAACGCGAGGCCTCACGTCGACAATTATTTATCAGCAGTCTTCATAAATATTACTTTTAATTATTTGTACATTTGGACTACTATTTTTTGCCGGTTTTTGTTTTGCGGTGACATTTTCTTTCTGTTATTTTTGATACTGCGGCAATAAATTGGAGTTGAAATTGAAGTTTTTTCATTGAGCTGCAACAATTCTTTTGTATTTTTTATTTATTCATTTCTTGCTTACCCTGGGGAAACCTTTCAATTAGAACACTGATTTTCAAAGTTGGCCAGCGTGAAAACACCAATTAAAATGTTTTTAAGTATAGTTACACTATATAGGCCTAACAAATTTATATGATTTGAGGCATTGCATGGTGAGACATCAATATATTATTATTTGGTTTGCGGTATTACACACCATGTGTGTATTTACTTGCCAGGTAGAGTTTTGTTTATGAGACTTCTCAGTTCTGAAAAGAACTGTCCTGCTTTTAGCTACTACAGGGCGGAATGCATAACATTGGCTCGACTACTACTTAAGCTATTAGAATCGTTTTTAACTGCACTACTGCGGGGAGTCAAATAAGTCATTCTTATTCTGGTAGAAGACGAATCAACATGTATATTTTTTCCTCCGTCTTCTATATTATGTTGAGTAATACAAATTACAAAATCGTGTCCAGTGCCTTTAAAGGGAAGGTACACGTTCGGTAATTACTCAAAACAAATATTAACATAAAATTGACTTTGTAACGAGCATTGGAGAGCTGTTGATAGTAAAAAAAAATAACATTGCGAGAAACGGCTCCCACTAAAGGAGAATAGATTTTGAGAAAAACTTAATTTTTTTACTAAAATAATAAAAGACTTCTAGCTAGAAGTCTTTTCACACAAATTCGTCCAACAAGGGTGTTTTTTCTGTCATAATTTTCTCGCAACTCCGATGACCAATTGAGGTTTGTTATTTTATGCTTATGTTGGGATACACCAAGTGAGAAGACTCATCTTTGGCAACTACCAAAGGTGTACCTTCTCTTTAACTGCAAATTGATCCATTTCTTAAGGTAACTGTGGTGGGAATAAGTTCACCTGCAGCAACGGAGCGTGTCTATCGGCTATCTGGCAATGCGACGGCTGGGAGGATTGTACAGATGGAGGTGATGAAATCGGGTGTAATTACGGTAAATTCTACTAAAACTAATTTCTCGTCTTTTGTTTATCATTCAGGATTTGAATTCAAGATACAGCTGGTTCAACAATAGGTTCCCAGTATAGCATTCACATACTCAATACTCTGACAACGATTATGACTATTTTGTGTTATTATTAATGAAGGTAATCGATGTGTGGTGAAGAGGTTTTAAACTAGTGGTTTAAACCCGTCGAGGCCTGGTTCTTGATAATTTTACCGAGACGAAGTCGAGGTAATTATCAAGAACCAGGCCTCGGCGGGTTTAAACCACTAGTTTAAAACAGATCCAACACACTTTGATTCCCATTCCGAAATAACTTTACCTTCATAATGTAAAACAAAACACTGTAAATTCGAGAACGAAATCTTGCTATCTTTGCCCCTCGCCGCTCGTCACTCCTATACGCAATTTACGCGTTTATATCCACGTTTAATGGGCCAATTTAATCATGGAAACTAAACATCTCGTTTCTGCCTCTCATAACAGCTAATCGCGCGACTAGGTTGGGAACCAGACTAAATGATTCTGCCGCACACGACATTCACTTCAGTGCATTCACTCAACTTTTCGGGCTCTTTCACTATGAATAATTTGATCGTTTTGTTCAAGACCAAATTTTAATAAAATCAAAAAAAAATTAAATTGTGTCAAATATAATCATAACACACTACCCTAAGTTTCACCAAGCTTCGATACCCTTAAACTTTCGGGGAAAAATTCAGATTGCTTGGTTAAAATACAAAGTGATGTCAGAAATCCACGTTGTATACTACTTATGCCGATTCAGTGACCACACATATGCTATGCTGTGTTTAAACACTTCTGGCTGTGGTTATATAGCATCCGTTTAAACACCCCACGTGGTATCCTCCCAGCCAATCAAAAAGGAGAAACTGTCCTATACAGGTATTTATAAATATAATTCATTTAGAAACGGTCCAAGCTCAATCAAATACCTCAAGTCAGTCGAAAACGACGCAAGTGCTTTTTGGAGCCGATATGTCACAGGGAATTCTGGGAAATTAACATCGGCTGGAGGAGGAGTATTCAAAAGAGGGCGCTATCAGAAGAAGTTTGTACAAGTATATAGTTTGCCATAATGTCGGGGGGGGGCTGAATCTCCTGCCACAGCGGCCAAAATTCGACAAATTGTTTAAAGGCAGTGGACACTATTGGTAATACTCAACATAATTATTAGCATAAAACCATACTTTGAAATGAGTAATGGGGAGCTGTTGGTGGTATAAAACATTGTGAGAAGCGGCTCCCTCTGAAGTGACATAGTTTTCGAGAAAGAAGTAATTTTACACGAATTTGATTTCGAGACCTGAGATTTGAGGTCTCGAAAACAAGCATCTGTTTTTTCTTTCATAGTTATCTCGCAACTTCGACGACCGATTGAGCTCAAATGGTCACAGGTTTGTTATTTTATGCACATGTTGAGACACACCAAGTGAGAATACTGGTCTTTGACAATTACCAATAGTGCCCAGTGTCTTTTAAATGGTCATGAACTACTTTTTTTCTCTTGAGACTTGAACAAATAATAATAACCATTATAATAAAAATCGTTCGCTCCTTAATGTTTGTGTGTTAGAGATATCTTTTGCATTAATCTTGAATGAAGCACTTGCTTTCACTAGCTCTGGCGCCATATAATTGGTACGTTATTTCGTGCCTTGCGTTAATTATGAGAATGATAATTATGTCCTTTGTCAGTACTACACTAATGATTTGACTAAACTCTATGTTTGATCCAATTCTTATAGTCTGTGATGACGATGAGTTTAAATGCAACTCTGGTTATTGTATCCCGTCTGTCTTCGAATGTGACGGCATTGCCAGTTGTCCAGATGGTGATGATGAACTCAACTGTCCCGGTAAATTCAACCCTTAAAACTAATACTATATTATAAGAGTGGCTTCGCATCATATCGCGCATATCCTTCGCTCAGTAGTGACGATCAATGCGATTTAACATACGGTGTTTCATGCAAGGGTATGTGAGACTACACGTTTAAGTAACATTTATATTTTTCCTACGTCTTCTACATTTGCAGACTTGCAGAATAAATAATATCAGAGTACAACGAAAGCCGAGTCCTCATTTTCCCCAAACGGCATTTAACCAACCTGAGTGTCACAATTAAAACACAAACAATAACAGTTATACACAAGCGATATATTCACCACAATCTGGCCTCAGACGGATCGTTTGATCCCACTTTCGGTCCCAATACACTTCAAATGAAAATAATCCTTATCGTTTGACACTAAGTCTTGTTCTGAGTTTTATTAGATGCGGGACTCGATAAGAAGAGAAGTGCCAGGAATCTTCCCCCTCCACAAAGCAAGATGGACAAGAAACACATGAAGACAGAAAGACAGAAACACTTCCCGGGCCCTCACATCATCAACGAGAGACAATAAAGCGATAAAGATCAGCAGACTGGGTGCCAAGAGGGCACTGGTGATGCGGTCTGATCTTGCGGCCTGATCTTGCTGACATCATTAGCTTCTCACCAAGTTTCAGCTCCTCATCAGAATAAAAACGACCGGAACAAAATATACCGATATATCGGTAAACTTTGGAGTTTATCAATTATGTTAAATAGCGTAGTTTCAAGTCAAAATCGTGGTTGCAATTCTACATGTTTTTATACATTATTTTTTCTGTCTACTAATTTAAAAAAATCATTCGTCGTCACTTTAATGACACTGGACACCTTTGGTAGTTGTAAAAAGAGTCTTCGCACTTGGTGTATCTCAACACACGCATAAAATAACAAACTGTGAAAATTTGAGCTCGATTGGTTATCGAAGTTGCGAGATAACTTTGAATGAAAAAAACACCCTTGTCACACGAAGCTGTGTGCTTTCAGATGCTTGATTTTGAGACGTCAAATTCTAAACTTGAGGTCTCGAAATCAAATTCGTGTAAAATTACTTCTTTCTCAAAAACTACTCCACTTCAGAGGAAGCCGTTTCTCACAATGTTTTATACTATCAACCTCTCCCCATTACTTGTTACCAAGCAAGGTTTTATGCTAATAATTATGTTGAGTAACTATCAATAGTGTCCACTGCCTTTAAGATAAAACAAATCGTCTCAAAAGCTTCGTCTACTTTTTATTGAACATAAAATCAATGTCAATTGTTTCAGTTAATTATCTTGCTGATCGCAATAATTTAAATTTATTGGACAATCACATCCCCTATAGTTTTCAATGTATAATTACATGTAAGCTAAAAATTACAACCTCACAGTAATTGATAAAAACATTATTAATAAATAAAAACAAGCATTCACCAATATGATTATGTTTCCCTTCAACGCAAACAAATCGATCAACGTTTTGAAAAATATATCTTTCTAAACTCATTTTTCATCAAATACAGAAGGCTTTGAAAGTCATTCTTGAAATCAACTTCAACTTATGGACGATATTTTGCCTGATTTTAACTGTTATTTTCTTGATTTCTGAGTCTGTTTAGCGTAAAGTATTATGACATTTTGCACCGTTGTGATTTCATGGTGACACTTTCGGTAAACAGTATTGTCCAAGGCCCACACTTCGTGTATCACAACTTATATATTAAATAACAAACCTGTACACCCTGTACATGCTGTAAATTAATTATAAATCTGTGAACCTTTTTTGTACCGAAAGTGTCCAATGGCTTTAATCATGCTATCGTTGGCTTAGGTCATGGTCCTCCTTTGTTATCTAATCACGAATAGCAACTCTTCAAGTACAACATGAAACCAGACAAAATAGTCAAGCATCGGTTTGGCATTTTGGTTTAAATCGAAGACAAATGATTACAACCGCATTGTAAAAGTCAAATTAGACCATTACCACACCATCTTGATTACTCCCCATTCAAATCAATGCTATCAAACCGAGGCTTGAAGGGCTAGTAGTCTGGTTCCATTTTGTACAATAAATAACAGCATCTTTAACTGCTTTTGGATACAATGAAAAATGTCGGCCACTAATTTCATGGCTCTGCTTATTAACCGCGGAATTTGGCACTTATATCTCATAGAACGATGTGTTTTATTCGGCTCGGTAAGCGCAGTATATTCTGCGGTAAACAAAGCCATGACATTGGACCCAGTCGTCGATTTACACAAAAATCTTAGGACTTACGACGGGTTCAGTTCTGTATCCAAGTACGTAAAAAACGAATTGAACCCATCCTAAGTTAGGACGGGTTACTCGTCCTAACTCGAGTTAGGATTAATCCTAGCGTTTCGTGAAATCGGCCGCAGGTCACACGGCGAATGAATGGCAGAATGATTGGAAACTCTGTTTCACAGAATACAATGTACTTGAACAAACAAATATGAGAGACCGCCCGACATCTCAAGGCCGGAAGGCCACTTCAAAGTGAGGGCGTAGGCCTATACTTAATATTCAACTTGGGCTGTCGATCAAAACAAAACTTCTATCAGGGACACGTTGCCACCTACTGCTGGCTGAAATATGGATACACCCTTCACCTAGTCCGTAAAAATAAGCAAGTGTCTCATCATTCATTAGAATCCTGACTGATAGAGAAAAATGCACTAATTATGACCAAACGCAGACCAATGTCATGACTGGGTTTCAAACCCACACTCTGCTGTTGAAAACATGAACTTTATAAGCAGTTGCCATGTTACCCCCTAGTAAATACAAATTTTTTATTTTTATGTTATTTCTATCAAATTAAAATGGTTTTATCATTCACAAATTGTCCTACTTATTACGTTTGAAATTAAAGGTAATAAACACGGGCTGTAACCACATGCACCCATTGAACGCCACTGCGTTATAAATTTAGATCAATATTCATGCACCTCATTCCAAGACGCATACAAAGTATTTTTGTGACAATAACCAATGACGTTAACGGTGTGACGAAAAAGAAAATTACGCACTTTAAGATGACGAAACGTAGACTTGATTCAAGTCCCATTCTCGTGTAAGAGGTCCCATAAGCATATCAATGTAGAATAGACAGTGCAGTGCGCGCTCGCCGTCAAAATGTGGTGAAGAGAATATACCTTATCATTGATCTCTACTATATTATGGTAATGCACAACTTTGATGGTTTACTTTAAAATATTCATTGAGCTAAGGATCTGTGCTTAATGGTAATACTGACTAAAACATGTCTCTGTTATCAATGTCTTTAATAGACCTTATGCACATGACGTCATTTCAGTAGGGCGCCCTCACCTAGAGGTCAAAAGGAGGTTGTTCATTGGCCAATCCTGTGCGCCGCGGGTACAAATCTGTGCGTTTTGATTGTTTCGTCACCGTTTTTCCACTAAGATGGCCGCTGGATGACGTCAATGCATAAGGTCTATGAAACGGAAATCACGCACTTGAACAGCACGAAATGAGACGCGCGAGACGTGCACCAGCACACTGTGACGCAACAATAGACTTCTCATCTTTACAAGGTTCGCGCGATTGTGTTGTTCTATTCTGGAGCGCGTTTTTATACAATTTGATCAGCACATGATTTGCGCGTAAACCAACGGTTCGAAAAAACAAAACAACACACACATGGGTACATTAGTAAATAAAACTTTACTTTCATGGATATTCAGTACATCTTACCCGACTTGTTCATCTTAACTAATAGTTTTAATGTTCTATTATAAAAAAAAACATGTGGAAATGCTGTACATCTATATGGAGTGTATGCTTTATGGTGTTGACGGTGTTGTACGGCGAGGTCGTTGTAGGTAGGTGAAAACAAAACGCCACCAAGAGGCCCAATTTAATGGTTTTATATGTGTGCGTTTTAACAGTTTTTAAAGGGAAGGTACACGTTTGGTAATTACTCAAAACAAATATTAACTTAAAATCTGACTTGGTAGCAAGCATTGGAATGCTGTTGGTAGTATAAAACATTGTGAGAAACGGCTCCCTCTGAAGTAGCATAGATTTTGAATTAGAGGTAATTTCTCAGTAAAATAATAAAAGACGTCTAGCTAAAAGTATTTTATTCCCATCTGAAAACACAAAAATTCGTCCAACAAAGGTGTTTTTTCTTTCATCATTTTCTCCCAACTCCGATGACCAGTTGAGCTTAAATTTTCACAGGTTTGTTATTGTATGCATAATATGTTGAGATACACCAAGTGAGAACACTGGTCTTTGACAATTACCAATAGTGTACATTCCCTTTAATATACGTCTAAGCGAAAATTTCTTGCGTCGAGAAAACAAAATGGATGTTATGATCTGAGAAAACAGTTAAATTTCCTGTTATAACAACCTGATGGACACATTTTAATATAGCTGTTTAACAGAAAAAACTGCTTGACAAATATATTTGCTGAAATACCTTCACATCATTAACAGCAGTAATATTACGGTGAAGAACGCAGAAAGCTCTGATACTTCTGTTCAGCAGAGTGTGGGTTCGAATCCCCGTCGTTTTGTGTCCCTGAGTTCAACTATAATTGCTTCTCTCCACCCATGGGTAAATGGGTACCTGTAAGGGCAGAGATGGTTCTTGTGAATGGTTTAGCCAAGTAGCGCTTATAATTTCGCACAAGAGAGGTGGTTAAGCACTTATTTAAGGTTCAGTGACCTGGGCCCAATTTCATAGAGCTGCTATGCACAACAATTTTCATAGCACAACATGTTTGCCTCGATTAAAACAAGATTACCAATCAAATTTTCATGTGATTTTTAGGATAAGCAAACAACGGCTAAATACCAGTAACAAGCAACATGCACCAAATGGAAATTTGGTTGTAATCCTGTTTTTATAAGAAATTTTATGCTAAGCAATGATCTTCCTTGATAAGAACAGGATTGCCAACCAAATTTCCATTTGTTGCATATTGCTTGTTACTGGTATTAAGTTGTTGTTTGCTTATCTTGAAACTCACATGGAAATTTGGTTGGTAATCTTGTTTTTATCAAGCCAAAAATGTCATGCTGAGCAAATTTTTGTGCTTAGCAGCTCTATGAAATTGGGCCCAGATCATTCTAGATCATGAATAACAGATTAGCGCCGTCCACTAGGGTCAACGGACTTATACACAGAAAATGATTGACAAGTGCAATAATAATACACACTTAATTACATGTACATGTATTAGGGCCTCAAAGCAATTATACGCACTAGAGAAAAACACATAGGTCAGACCATGAGGTCAGACAAACCAAAGATAAAGACAGTTAGTACAAAGACACGAAACAAACGAATCATCATTAGCGGGGCAATTATAGGACGAGAAAGAGAGTAAAAAGTTACTACTCAGAAAAGACAAACTCAAAACAGACTGTAGGCTCACGAATGTACAAACGCAGATGAAAAGAGTATCACAACAGGGCCCTATTTCATAGCGCTGCTAAACAGTAAGCAAATTTGCGTGCTTACTGTGGCAGAAAAATTTGCATAAGCCTTAGCGTATTTCACAGGTTAACAGTTAGCAGAAAAATTGGTCGGCCATAGCACGTTTTCCATGGATTTGCATTGTGACGTCATTTATTTTCGTGTGGTAAGCGCCGGAAGGTTAGCATGCCTTTTCGTGTGCTAACGATAGCGGCGCTATGAAATGGAAATCGGACAGTACGCACAAAATCGGCCGCTATGCAGCGCTATGAAAGTGGGCCCTGGGCTCAATTCCATAAAACACGTAAGCACAAAAACTTGCTAAGGACAGAAAAGTATTGCTCAACAGTGACAGCTTACCGGCCAAAATTTCTTAAGTTCACACCGCTGCTGGTGCCCAACTAAATTTTTGCTTAAAGAGTACTTAAGTTGAATTGATTTAGCATTACATTTGACTTTTGTTGTTCCATAATCAAGTTGACAGTCAGTTCGAGTGTTACGAGGACATCGCCCAGTTATCCTGCCCAACTAGTGATGAGTACACGTACATTGCCGAGTCGCTCTACACATACTTCCATAACCACAACGAGATCACTTTTCCGGTGTGTACGTCTTCTGGAACGCCGTGGGACAGTCAGAACAGCTGCACATCTATCGGGGCTCAACAGGTATACCCGAGTCTTATGAATGTAATAGTTCGATAATATTGGACGTGATATATTATTTGTACATCGAATTTTTGACTTTGCTTTTAAGATGTTTGGATGTTGGATATTCCTATAGGTTTGTACAGTGAATGTCTTCATTGTACAACATCAATATTTGATATTGGACCTTCACGATTATGAACTCTACCGTGAGCTTTACGAACATTATTACATTCAGCTGCTACCAACTAATGAACCAAAATGTGCCATGACAATATATAATGGTTTATTTAATAACTGCACTGGCGGACAAGCAGGCCGAAAAAGTACATTTACAAGTAAAAATAGTTCGTTAATTTTTTTTATTATAAATATATATATATATATAAATATGTAATTATTTTAAAATTAATTAATTGCAAGAACAACCCAAAAGCACAATGACGGTTACCATTTTGCTTCCACAATATTTTATGACGTCATTTATTAATAGGTTTATTAAACAATCTCAGCCAAGCATCCAAACCGTTTAATGTTGTCTTAAAAAGTACTGTCATACCATGGAGGAATAATACACATTATTCCTCCATGGTCATACCATGGTAAATACTTTTACAGATGAGTTATACTAATATCGTATGTTCGCGCCTCCAGTTTGTTGAAGAATCCTGCAGCGGGAGTAAGTCATGTGACACGTACGTCAACTACAATGACCCCAATGACGCGAGCTCCGTACTGGGTGTGTATCGAATCAACTACTTCTGCTGTGAGTATACCACATGACGTAACGATTTCAAAGACCAATAATTATCAAATGATCAGTTGGTTAAGCCAATCAGAAGGGTCGCTGGGTTTGAACCATAGAGAACCACGTCATGTCAACCCTACTGTCAACAAAATCTTTCCAAATATTTTATCGCAAAGTCTAATCTTATAACATACCGAATTTTAGGCCAAATGACAGCTTTTGCCTATGGTCAAGCTGCATATTTTGTAACTGAAAAGCAACGGGAGTCTTTTGGTGGCAGCAGATTTACCAGGTAAACCTGCTGCTCTAGAAATGTGAGCTGCTCAGACGATGCGTTCGTTTAGCCTCCTGGGTCATCCCCAGTCTGCCCCGGTGCGTTCGAATAGCTTTTGACGTCATTCCAGGGGTTCACCCAGGTCAGCCCCCAGTGCCTTGCTTGTGGAGTGGGTCACTTGGGGGCTGGCCCCAGGTAAACGACGTCACTATGAGAGCGGTGAGTGGTCGTTCGTTTAGCTCTTGTCAGGGGCTCACCCGAGTGAGCACCGCGGGTAGACCCAGGGATGCCAAACGAACGCACCCAAATGGACATGTATGTATGCTGCCACCTAGCGTTCAAAAGGCTTAAATTCAAAGAAGGTAGGTTCAAACTGCCAAACCTCGTATAGACTGGACCCCTGTCTTTACCCGCAAGGATAAAGACTGGTACCTGTCCAGATCCAGTGATTCCATTGGATACAATGCTATCATTGGATAAACGAGCAGTGACATCGGATTTCCGTGCCCATACAGTATACTCCTGTCACGTCAGCAATAGAATTTGACTGCGTATCTCTATGAAGAATGAATGTAGGTCAAAGGTGAAAATACATGCCTGTCTGGAGGCAGGTTTCTGGCGTTATTCACAAACCTCGAAGTGTGACGTCAGACCTTCAGGTTAAACCTCGTAGTGTTAACCACAAACGGAACTATTTCACCCCTTAACCAGTCAGTACGTCAGTGAACCCTTCTTATTACCAACTTGAATTTATCAATCATTCACTCCTTCTCGTCACAGGTGAACCAGTCAACGATAAAATACGGACATCCCCAGGTATGAACTATTCCTGTCGTTTAAATTTGTTTTTAATTGCAACAAAACAGAGATAAATCAAAACACCTATTAATTTATATAGTTTAACATAAATGAATTGAAACAGCCCGGAACAGAAGCAAACAGAAGTTCTTTTATCACTAAAGTCTTCCGTGGCATTTGTAAAAAAGGAAGGACAAAACAAGCCAATAAAGAATTAAACAATTACAGCCTAGAAAACATTGTTGATTATAAAGTTGTACTCTTGCTTTAGCTGAATACTTATGTGTTTGGTCTGTTTCGGAAAACACTTATAACAAAAAGAACATACAATTTATGTTGAATAAAACAGCATGCGACTGGTTAGACAGTAGAACAACACCAGCGAGCTTCAACTACCAGTTCTTCCCGACCGAGATCGACATGACCGAAATCCACTTCCGCGTCAAAGCAAGCTCGAACGCGTACATCGGTCTGAGCACTACGAGCAGCGAGCAGCCGGTCATGTACGAGCTGGTGTTCGGCGGCTTGAACAACAAGTACTCGTTCATCCGACGGTGTCCGGCCACGAACTGCCCGAATGCCCTCGAGAAGGTGTACACCGACAACATCTTGAGCACGACCGAGTACCGAGGGTTCTGGATCACGTATGACTATCCGACCGGGAGATTGGTTGTTGGAAGGGATGGTCAAGGGTCATTCATGAGCTGGTCTGACCCTTCACCCCTTGACGTCAGATACATGGGTTACAGCACTGGAAGTGCCGGCACAGGGGAGTTTCAGTTTTGCAACTGTGAGTCGAAACTTCTTTCTTTGATCTCGTATGTCGCTGAGCATTTTCAGCTGAAGAAACAAAATAATTTCCCCGACAGGTATTTCAGAGTAAAAACGTACACCCAGTGACAGATACACTGTAAATACTTTTTGGTTACCAACTTATTTGAGAAAAAGTTTCCATAATAATTATTACCTCTTCAAATAAAGCTCTTAATTATTTCAATTCAATTTTTTTCAAATCAAAATTATATTTATTATAATATAAATTCAAAATTATTTTTATAAAACATAAACAACAGTTGCCACTCGTTTCCCTCGTTTCTAGACACCAACGACTGTAGTCCTGATCCATGTCTGAATGGGGCAAGTTGTGTGGATGGCGTGAACAGCTTCACATGTACGTGTATTGCAGGCTACATGGGAACCAACTGTGAAACAGGTAAACACAACCAGAATGAGATCGTTTAGTTGTTCGATTAAGGAAGAACTAGGTGTTAAACTCCTTTTAATCAATCTTTTTTGTTTCAGATATCGATGACTGTAGTCCAGATCCATGTCTAAACGGAGCACCTTGTGTGGACGGCGTGAACAGCTTCACCTGTACATGTGTTGCTGGCTATATGGGAACCAACTGTGAAACAGGTAAACAAAATCAGGATTTTTTTTAAAGATCGTACTGTTCGTCTATTTAGGAAGAGCTAGCTCTTATCCTCCTTTACCTTATCATTTTGTTGCAGATCTCGTTGACTGTTACTCTGCTCCATGTCTATGTGACCCTGTGTGTATTCATGAAGCCATTGAATTGTTTGCGAAGCTACATCAGCTGTTATTAATACGGTCTCAGAATGTACATTGACCTTTTAGTCATATAATAAGAGACGGAAGACATTCAATTAGATTCAAGTCAAACTTACATTTATTTCCATACTTCATGAAACTGGAAAAATAATAATAATTTAAATGAGTCACCAATAAACAATATTATTTTACAAGGCAGATACAAATTTATTAATACAGTATGGATGCATCTATATAAGCCGAAGCTTGTGGTGAGATGCTTGTGGTGAGATGCCTGCTTGGGACATGTAAAGACATACACGGACAGACGAAGACATAAATGATCAAGACAGCAATGAAGAGCACAATAGTGAGGGCCTCGTTGGAATTCAGTCTCTCTTAACTAACTTATCACACTTATCGCAGAACAATGTATATAATATACAACCAGTACTAATGGGAAATTGTAAAAATGGTTAAAGGCAGTGGACACTATTGGTAACTGTCAAAGACTAGTCTTCACAGTTTGTGTATCTCAACATATGCATAAAATAAAAAACCTGTGAAAATTTGAGCTCAATCGGTGGTCGAATTTGCGAGATAATAACGACAGAAAAAAACACCCTTGTCACACGTAGTTGTGTGATTTCTGATGCTTGATTTTGAGACCTCGAACTCTAAACTTGAGGTCTCGAAATCAAATTCGTGGAAAATTACTTCTTTCTCGAAAACTACGTCACTTCAGAGCGAGCTGTTTCTCACAATGTTTCATACCATCAACCCCTCCCATTACTCGTAATCAAGGAAGAAATTATGATAACTACTTTGAGTAATTACCAATAGTGTCATCTGCCTTTAAATATGTTTTCTCAAAACCACAACATGCATGAAGGCAAAGGCCATCTAGGAATATTGTTTATTGAGCTACAAAATACAAGTTAAACTTAACCGAAGCTTTTGATATAGGCAAAACTTCATGGGTCTGTTTACTGCCGAATCCTGCGCTCACGATCACGATTCCCCCACTTACGTGCAAGAACCGAATTTCTGCGCTAGCCTTGTAATCGTAGAATGCTAGTAACGGGGGTTCGCACGCGCAAATGCCACAATTCGCCGCAATCCGGTGAAATACGCTTGCCGTTATAATTCCCTGCTTCCGTAAGCGCCGATTCTGTGCTTACGGTAAGCAGATCCATGGAATAAGGACCTGAAATGTTACTAATGAAAAATCAGCTAAACAAATCATTTTTTTTGTCAAATAATAAGTTCGGCAACTGATTATTGTCATCGACTGATTAATAAATTATGTGTAAATAGTCTTGACACGAATAAAATGGCAATAGCATTGATTAAAGATCGGCATCGTGTTATTAAACTGAACCTCATTAATGATTTAGAAGAAGAAAACAAGATGAAAATAAGCCAAAAGAGTATAGCTTGTACGAGAGGAATACCTAATGAGTAATGGGTCATCCTTCAAATTCAGTATGAGGGTGATGGAAGCACACGAAGAAAACTATTTCGTCAGAAAGGGGGCGCTTCTCTTGAATAATTTGGGATTTTTCCTTACTGGTTTAGGAGTTGTTACACAATAAGAAAACAAAATGAGCTTAATGGTGGTGGGGGTACACATTATATGACCGTCACACCTGACCGTAGCAACCAGTTTTACCTGAACGTGTGTTGCAGGCTACATGGGAACCAACTGTGAAACAGGTAAAGAAAATCAGGATGATATCGTTTAGTTTGTCGATTATTGAAATGCGGTGTTTTGAAATCCTTTTTGCCCAATCTTGTTCAGATATCGATGACTGCAGTCCAGATCCATGTCTAAACGGAGCAACTTGTGTGGATGGCGTGAACAGCTTTACGTGTACGTGTGCTCCCGGCTACATGGGAACCAACTGTGAAACAGGTAAACAAGATCAAATTGAGATCGTTTAGATTGTCGATTAAGGAAGACCTAGGTCTAAAACTCCCTTTAATCAATCTTTTTGTTTCAGATATCAATGACTGCAGTCCAGATCCATGTCTAAACGGAGCAACTTGTGTTGATGACGTGAACAGCTTTACATGTACGTGTGTTGCAGGCTACATGGGAACCAACTGTGAAACAGGTAAACAAAGTCAGGATGAGATCGTTTAGATTGTCGATTAAGGAAGAGCTAGGGCTAAAACTCCCTTTAATCAATCTTTTGTTTCAGATATCAATGACTGCAGTCCAGATCCATGTCTAAACGTAGCAACTTGTGTGGATGGCGTGAACAGCTTTACATGTACGTGTGTTGCCGGCTACATGGGAACCAACTGTGAAACAGGTAAACAAAATCAGGATGGGACCGTTTAGTTTGTCGATTGAGGAAGAGCTAGGTCTAAAACTTCCTTTAATAAATCTGTTTGTTTCAGATATCGATGACTGCAGTCCAGATCCATGTCTAAACGGAGCAACTTGTATGGATGGCGTGAACAGCTTTACCTGTACGTGTGTTGCCGGCTACATGGGAACCAACTGTGAAACAGGTAAACAAAATCAGGATGAGACCGTTTAGTTTGTCGATTGAGGAAGTACTAGGTCTAAAACTCCCTTGAATCAATCTTTTTGTTTCAGATATCGATGACTGTAGTCCAGATCCATGTCTAAACGAAGCAACTTGTGTGGATGGCGTAAACAGCTTCACCTGTACATGTGTTGCAGGCTACATGGGAACCAACTGTGAAACAGGTAAACATAATCAGAATGAGATCGTTGGTCGATTGAGGAAGAGATATGTTTAAAACTCCTTTTAATCAATCTTTGTTGTTTCAGATGTCGATGACTGTAGTCCTGATCCATGTCTAAACGGAGCAACTTGTGTGGATGGCGTGAATAGCTTTACCTGTACGTGTGTTGCAGGCTACATGGGAACCAACTGTGAAACAGGTAAACAAAATCAGGAGGAGACCGTTAAGTTTGCCGATTGAGGAAGTGCTAGGTCTAAAACACCCATTAATCAATCTTTTTGTTTCAGATATCGATGACTGCAGTCCAGATCCATGTCTAAACGGAGCAACTTGTGTGGATGGCGTAAACAGCTTTACCTGTACGTGTGTTGCAGGCTACATGGGAACCAACTGTGAAACAGGTAAACATAATCATAATGCGATCGTTGGTCGATTGAGGAAGAGATATGTTACAAACTCCTTTTAATCAATCTTTTTTGTTTCAGATGTCGATGACTGTAGTCCAGATCCATGTCTAAACGGAGCAACTTGTGTGGATGGCGTGAACAGCTTCACGTGTACATGTGTTGCAGGCTACATGGGAACCAACTGTGAAACAGGTAAACAAAATCAGAATGAGATCGTTTAGATTGTCGATTAAGTTAGAGCTGATTATTAAACTCATTTTAATCGATCTTTTTGTTTCAGATATCGATGACTGTAGTCCTGATCCATGTCTGAACGGAGCAACTTGTGTGGATGGCGTGAACAGCTTCACATGTACGTGTGTTGCAGGCTACATGGGAACCAACTGTGAAACAGGTAAACAAAATCAGGACGAAACCGTTTAGTTTGTCGATTGAGGAAGAGAAATGTTTAAAACTCCTTTTAATCAATCTTTTTTGTTTCAGATGTCGATGACTGTAGTCCAGATCCATGTCTAAACGGAGCAACTTGTGTTGATGGCGTGAACAGCTTTACATGTACGTGTGTTGCCGGCTACATGGGAACCAACTGTGAAACAGGTAAACAAAGTCAGGATGAGATCGTTAAGTTTGTCGATTAAGAAAGAGCTAGGTCTAAAACTCCCTTTAATCAATCTTTTTGTTTCAGATATCGATGACTGCAGTCCAGATCCATGTCTAAACGGAGCAACTTGTATGGATGGCGTGAACAGCTTTACCTGTACGTGTGTTGCAGGCTACATGGGAACCAACTGTGAAACAGGTAAACAAAATCAGGACGAGACCGTTACGTTTGCCGATTGGGGAAGTGCTAGGTCTAAAACTCCTTTTAATCAATCTTTGTTTTTTCAGATGTCGATGACTGTAGTCCAGATCCATGTCTAAACGGAGCAACTTGTGTGGATGGCGTAAACAGCTTCACCTGTACATGTGTTGCAGGCTACATGGGAACCAACTGTGAAACAGGTAAACATAATCAGAATGCGATCGTTGGTCGATTGAGGAAGAGATATGTTTAAAACTCCTTTTAATCAATCTTTGTTGTTTCAGATGTCGATGACTGTAGTCCAGATCCATGTCTAAACGGAGCAACTTGTGTGGATGGCGTAAACAGCTTCACCTGTACATGTGTTGCAGGCTACATGGGAACCAACTGTGAAACAGGTAAACATAATCACAATGCGATCGTTGGTCGATTGAGGAAGAGATATGTTTAAAACTCCTTTTAATCAATCTTTTTTGTTTCAGATGTCGATGACTGTAGTCCAGATCCATGTCTAAACGGAGCAACTTGTGTGGATGGCGTGAACAGCTTCACGTGTACATGTGTTGCAGGCTACATGGGAACCAACTGTGGAACAGGTAAACAAAATCAGAATGAGATCGTTTAGATTGTCGATTTAGTTAGAGCTGAGTATTAGACTCATTTTAATCGATGTTTTTGTTTCAGATATCGATGACTGTAGCCCTGATCCATGTCTGAACGGAGCAACTTGTGTGGATGGCGTGAACAGCTTCACATGTACGTGTGTTGTAGGCTACATGGGAACCAACTGTGAAACAGGTAAACAAAATCAGGATGAGACCGTTTAGTTTGTCGATTGAGGAAGAGCTAGGTCTAAAACTTCCATTAATCAATCTTTTTGTTTCAGATATCGATGACTGCAGTCCTGATCCATGTATAAACGGAGCAACTTGTGTTGATGGCGTGAACAGCTTTACCTGTACATGTGTTGCAGGCTACATGGGAACCAACTGTGAAACAGGTAAACATAATCAAGATCGTTGGTCGATTGAGGAAGAGATATGTTTAAAACTCCTTTTAATCAATCTTTGTTGTTTCAGATGTCGATGACTGTAGTCCAGATCCATGTCTAAACGGAGCAACTTGTGTGGATGGCGTGAACAGCTTCACGTGTACATGTGTTGCAGGCTACATGGGAACCAACTGTGGAACAGGTAAACAAAATCAGAATGAGATCGTTTAGATTGTCGATTTAGTTAGAGCTGAGTATTAGACTCATTTTAATCGATGTTTTTGTTTCAGATATCGATGACTGTAGCCCTGATCCATGTCTGAACGGAGCAACTTGTGTGGATGGCGTGAACAGCTTCACATGTACGTGTGTTGTAGGCTACATGGGAACCAACTGTGAAACAGGTAAACAAAATCAGGATGAGACCGTTTAGTTTGTCGATTGAGGAAGAGCTAGGTCTAAAACTTCCATTAATCAATCTTTTTGTTTCAGATATCGATGACTGCAGTCCTGATCCATGTATAAACGGAGCAACTTGTGTTGATGGCGTGAACAGCTTTACCTGTACATGTGTTGCAGGCTACATGGGAACCAACTGTGAAACAGGTAAACATAATCAAGATCGTTGGTCGATTGAGGAAGAGATATGTTTAAAACTCCTTTTAATCAATCTTTGTTGTTTCAGATGTCGATGACTGTAGTCCAGATCCATGTCTAAACGGAGCAACTTGTGTGGATGGCGTGAACAGCTTCACGTGTACATGTGTTGCAGGCTACATGGGAACCAACTGTGGAACAGGTAAACAAAATCAGAATGAGATCGTTTAGATTGTCGATTTAGTTAGAGCTGAGTATTAGACTCATTTTAATCGATGTTTTTGTTTCAGATATCGATGACTGTAGCCCTGATCCATGTCTGAACGGAGCAACTTGTGTGGATGGCGTGAACAGCTTCACATGTACGTGTGTTGTAGGCTACATGGGAACCAACTGTGAAACAGGTAAACAAAATCAGGATGAGACCGTTTAGTTTGTCGATTGAGGAAGAGCTAGGTCTAAAACTTCCATTAATCAATCTTTTTGTTTCAGATATCGATGACTGCAGTCCTGATCCATGTATAAACGGAGCAACTTGTGTTGATGGCGTGAACAGCTTTACCTGTACATGTGTTGCAGGCTACATGGGAACCAACTGTGAAACAGGTAAACATAATCAAGATCGTTGGTCGATTGAGGAAGAGATATGTTTAAAACTCCTTTTAATCAATCTTTGTTGTTTCAGATGTCGATGACTGTAGTCCAGATCCATGTCTAAACGGAGCAACTTGTGTGGATGGCGTAAACAGCTTTACCTGTACATGTGTTGCAGGCTACATGGGAACCAACTGTGAAACAGGTAAACATATTCAGAATGAAATCGTTGGTCGATTGAGGAAGAGATATGTTACAAACTCCTTTTAATCAATCTTTTTTTGAATTAGATGTCGATGACTGTAGTCCAGATCCATGTCTAAACGGAGCAACTTGTGTGGATGGCGTGAACAGCTTCACGTGTACGTGTGTTGCAGGCTACATGGGAACCAACTGTGAAACAGGTAAACATAATCAGAATGAAATCGTTGGTCGATCCATGTCTAAACGGAGATATGTTTAAAACTCCTTTTAATCAATCTTTGTTGTTTCAGATGTCGATGACTGTAGTCCAGATCCATGTCTAAACGGAGCAACTTGTGTGGATGGCGTAAACAGCTTCACCTGTACATGTGTTGCAGGCTACATGGGAACCAACTGTGAAACAGGTAAACATAATCAGAATGCGATCGTTGGTCGATTGAGGAAGAGATATGTATAAAACTCCTTTTAATCAATCTTTGTTGTTTCAGATGTCGATGACTGTAGTCCAGATCCATGTCTAAACGGAGCAACTTGTGTGGATGGCGTAAACAGCTTTACCTGTACATGTGTTGCAGGCTACATGGGAACCAACTGTGAAACAGGTAAACATAATCACAATGCGATCGTTGGTCGATTGAGGAAGAGATATGTTTAAAACTCCTTTTAATCGATCTTTTTTGTTTCAGATGTCGATGACTGTAGTCCAGATCCATGTCTAAACGGAGCAACTTGTGTGGATGGCGTGAACAGCTTCACGTGTACATGTGTTGCAGGCTACATGGGAACCAACTGTGAAACAGGTAAACAAAATCAGAATGAGATCGTTTAGATTGTTGATTTAGTTAGAGCTGAGTATTAGACTCATTTTAATCGATCTTTTTGTTTCAGATATCGATGACTGTAGCCCTGATCCATGTCTGAACGGAGCAACTTGTGTGGATGGCGTGAACAGCTTCACATGTACGTGTGTTGTAGGCTACATAGGAACCAACTGTGAAACAGGTAAACAAAATCAGGATGAGACCGTTTAGTTTGTCGATTGAGGAAGAGCTAGGTCTAAAACTTCCTTTAATCAATCTTTTTGTTTCAGATATCGATGACTGCAGTCCAGATCCATGTCTAAACGGAGCAACTTGTGTTGATGGCGTGAACAGCTTTACCTGTACATGTGTTGCAGGCTACATGGGAACCAACTGTGAAACAGGCAAACATAATCAAGATCGTTGGTCGATTGAGGAAGAGATATGTTTAAAACTCCTTTTAATCAATCTTTGTTGTTTCAGATGTCGATGACTGTAGTCCTGATCCATGTCTAAACGGAGCAACCTGTGTTGATGGCGTTAACAGCTTTACCTGTACGTGTGTTGCAGGCTACATGGGAACCAACTGTGAAACAGTTAAAAAATCAGAATGAGATCGTTTAGTTTGTCGATTGAGGAAGACCTAGCTCTTAAACTTCATTTTTGTTTAATCTCTTTGTTTCAGATATTGATGACTGTAGTCCTGATCCATGTCTTAACGGAGCAACTTGTGTGGATGGCGTGAACAGCTTTACCTGTACGTGTGTTGCAGGCTACATTGGAACCAACTGTGAAACAGGTAAACACAATCAGGATGAAGTCGGTTTGGTGGTCGATCATGGAAGAGCTAAGTCTAATTTTCCTTCTTGCCATATCTCTTTACTTCAGATATCGATGACTGTAGTCCTGATCCATGTTTGTACGGAGCAACTTGTGTTGATGGCGTCAACACCTTTACTTGTACGTATGTGTGCTGCCGGCTTTGCAGAAGGATTTTGTATTAAAACTTCAATTTGTATTTTTTATTATCGCAAATTTCTTGTACGTTGAAAGACACCGAACACTATTGGTAACTGTCAAAGACCAGTCGTCTTACTTGCTTTATCTCAACACAATATGCATAAAATAAGGAATCACACATGAAGATTTGAGCTCAATCAGTCACCAAAGTTGCTAGATAATAATGCAAATATAACACCATTGTCACACGAAGTTGTGCGCTTCCAGATGCTTGATTTCGAGACGTCAAATACTAAAATACCGATACCTCGAAATCTCACAATGTGTTATACTACCAAGCTCGCCCCATTAATCGGTACCAAGTAAGGTTCTATACTGATAATTATTTTGAGTAATCACCAGTAGTGTCCACTGCCTTTAGAGGCGTACAACATTAAAACAAATCATAACAGGTTGTTTATCTTATCGGACCAAACCAAAACGTGTTTTTAAAGCTTTCTGAAGCAAAGGTTCCTGCGGTCAACAGTGATTTTTTTCTTCTTTCTGAAATTTGTGCCATCAGTTAGTGTCTCCTTTTGCATTGCCTTGTTTGTACTCTTCATAGTGTCATACATAATGAGAACAATATCAATTTTTGGGGGTTTCTTTTAGGCATAGGTGAACCACCAGCAACACTAGAGGGAGCCCTTCTAACCTTGAGTGTGGCTGCTGAAGAGAGAGCAGGTATGTTCGTTCTGACAACACGGGCCGCGCATCGTACATTTTAAAGCACGGTTACACAGCATGATTGTTGCCACAATTCATTGCACACTATAATGAACAGCAGTTGCAATAGAATTTTCCATCACTTGCTACTCACCCCCAGAATGCATTATGCGATACAAAAACAATTTAAAATACATTGTAGAAGTTTCTTAGTTTCCTTTTGTGAATTTGAAAATTCAACGAAGTCATAGATTAGAATTATTAAGGTTCAGATACACATTATTTCCATAACTTTATAAAAAAAATTACAATAAGATGCGGAGTGAGCAGGAAAACTGTACGGGGAATGTTTGATGAGCAAAAGCAATATTCACAAAGAGACAGCAAACAAACAGCAGGGCAGACATACAATGGACACGACAAACAGTTAAGTACACAATACATATATTATATCAAGCGAAACTACAGTATCAAAATTACCAAGAGCAACGTATCTACAGTCTGCTGCCACCTTGCGTCCCAAAAGTAAATTTTCGTGAAATTATTTATGTTTCTAAATAAAAGGAGATACGTTGAATGTGATTTGAAAATGCATCTGCCAATCCTAGCAATCCTTGCATAGATTTCACGCCATTGTGAGTACCGTCTCTGAACATTCACAGGTGACGTTTTAGTCCACCCCGGAGATTTCGTCTTCTTCGTAGGGCAGACCCTCGTCTTTAACGCATCCCTCTCGGGGAATGGCACGGCAGATCAGTTCCTATGGAGATTCGGTGGGAGCGAACAGACAACAACCTCTACCCCAACGACCACGTGGTCATTCGCCATGGCGGGAGAATTTGCAGTCAGTGTGGTGGCAGCCAATCAGATTTCATACAGTAACAACGTGACCTGGAGTTTTGTTATAGTTGTAAGTAGTCAACGATTTTCGTGGTGGTATTATACATCATAAATATTTTCAATTTAGTAATTTTAAGTAAGCGTTGTTGATGTTTGAAGTGAGTTCTTTTGTTCCTTTTTGATCACCTCTGCTTGTCCGTTTATCTTGTCTTTGTCTGTCCACAGGCTGATTACTACAAGCCTCAGCTTATCAAATCGACCTCTATACTGTCATTTTGATTTGACTGTTTAAACCTTACACTAGCCCACTCTGTTCGCTTTTACATTGTATACTCACTTTGTAATGATGTGTTTTTGACAGAATATGGAAATGAACGTGATTTGATTTTGGACAATATTAATGATCGGTTTGATACTAGTTAAAAAACAAATAATTACAAATGAAAAAGCTCACAGATTATAGATATTCATAACATCACAAATCCTCATGAAAACCAGGTGTACTTACTTGTCCACAATTTAAAGGTTGTTTTTCCAGTTTCATCTGTTTAAATTAAGTTCCGCATGTTATTACTGTCGGTTTATTTACATCATTAATAGGACCCGGATAATCTTCCGTGCAATCCATCTCTAGCCCGAATCGCTGGCCGACGGACCAACGACTCATCCCCAGTGAGTGTCCCGCGCCATGTGCCCGTATCATTCCAAACCAACACACACATTGAATGTAACATATCGATCTCCGTGCATCATAAGTGGACTGTGCTGTCATCTGATTCCGGCGGCACCGAGACCGCCGTACAACTCCCGCCGACGATCGCGTCGGATTCCTCGGTGATTGATCTCCCAAAATGGGTACTCGAACCCGGACTTTACGCACTGCAAATTGACGTGACGGTCGAGGCAGGCGGGCACGGCTATGTGGTCGGGAGGGAGTGTGATCGCCTGTGGGTTCGAATGCAACCGAGTCCGCTGAAGGTCTCTATCATCGGAGGATCTGTTCGATCAGTCGGTAAGCAGTGGTTGGAGTTTTCCTTTATGTCCCATCAATTCAATTCAATTCGAGAAATAACATACTATTCAAAATATTGCCATAAGCATAATCATAGGCACAGATGATGGAATACAACAAATTAATCGTATGTAAACCAAAATGAAGAGAGAGTATGAGGCTGTCAGAATAAGCCAGCGCTTGTATAGAAGACGGGCGTCATCGGACGAACTACAAACAAGTAGACAATACAAACATCACCATCATCATCATCATCACCATCCCCATCCTTTTCATCACAACGCCAACAACCGTTGTCTGGCCTGTAGGCACCCCCTGCGAATTGGCTGTTTTTAAATAGCTTTTGAACTTCAAATCTCGGCACAGCCATCATGCGACTGTTTGGTGTGTTTGTTTGTTTGTACGTGTTTTGTTTGTGCTTTTGTTTGTTTGTTTGTTTGTTTGTTTAGATGATCTTCCCAACAAGGGAACTCAGTTACATAAGGGGATACATACGCCGAGCTGGCAACAGCCAATCTGTGACATTATACAGGTATTGGCTTTTAGATCAGCAACTGGGCCCAAGTTCATAGCACTGCTTAGCGGCCGATTGTGTGCTTACTGTGCGATTTCCATTTCATAGCGCTGCTTACCGTAAGCACAAAAAGGCATGCTAACCTTCCGGTGCTTACCGCATGAAAATAAATGACGTCACAATGCAAATCCAAGGTAAACACGCAATATGGCCGCCCAACTTTTCTGCTAACCTGTGAAATACGCTACGGCTTAAGAAAATCTTACTGCTACAGTAAGCACGCAAATTTGCTTACCGTTAACAGTGCTGTGAAATTGGGTCCTGATTGGCCATCGCCCCAGTGTGTCAAGTAATTTTCACCCAATTGCCTCGAACGCATGGATACACCATGACTGCAGCAGATACATCAGCATTTCGCACGGCATACCACACCATGCTTGCTGCGTCCCAGAAATTATGAAAAAACTTATAATTCATACATACAAGACACATGAGCCAAGTATTCATTTTCCACCAATATTCAAATGGCACTGTGTTCTAACAAACTCTTTGTTTTATTTTCTTCGTGGTCAGGATATAGCTCTTCCATACTACTGGATGGTTCCGGTTCCTATAATCCGGATAATCCGAATGATCCGACAGGAGGCCTCGGTTACGCATGGTACTGTTCAAAGGTAGATGACATCAACCAAGACAACCAAGAACAAGGTGCACAATATTTAGTCTCATCTGTATTTATATGTTGTTGAGTACATAAGAATTATGGCAGACTGTTATATCATTTTGATAAAGGTTGTGCACATAATGTGTACGATGAAAATTACAAAATTTGACTCAAATTGTTGGATTACATAAACGCGGATACAGGCATTTGACACTAACCAATTGTCTAGTATAAAAATACAACTTTTTTAAAGCGTTTAAGGGCCTAGTCACACGAGGCAACAAGTTGCGCCGCATGTAATCAACACTTCGGTGCTACAGCAGACAATTATCAAATCTTACTGTCCCCAAGACAACTATGAGGATACAGCACTCTCTAAATTCCTAAGAGTGAACTTTTTCAGTGTAACTGGCGATTGAATATAATCAACTCATTAAGAGTGAGTTGCCAGACTGTCCGGTTGAAAAAAATAGTGAAACTAAGTTTACTGGAGTTTCCACTCACTCTTAAAAGATTGACAGGTATAAAATACCGTGTTTTAACCAATCAGAAGAGTGTTTGGTTTACGTAGTTATTTGTAGGTGCAACTTTAATCCAATCAAATGCGCACTTTGAATCACTTGCTGGCGGGATAAATCACAGCCCGCGCAGTAGTAGGTTTGTAAATTTCCGATAGATTATGTGAATATGTTCTTGGAGATTGGCTGGAAATGGTTGCATACTGCCTCGTGTACTAAAGTGTATCCCTTTTTCAACCGTTTACAGAGGCCGATTCTTGCTTCGACATCGGGTATCGTCTCCCGTACAGCGAGCCATCGATCGAAATGCTTGCAAATAGTCTGGTGCCTGGTGTCATCTACGAGTTCACTCTAACTGTGAGTTTACAGGGACGAGACGATGTCTCGAAATCTCAACGCATCACCGTGGTGGCGCAAGATCCACCGATTCTAAGCATTAGGTAAACAAGCTATGCAAAACAAAATTAATCGAACCAAACTAAGGTTACCTTAGCAAAAGAAACCACATTCCCATGTCACAAGTACAATTTGTGACTGGCATTCTGCTAATTAATACTTTACAAGCTTATGTTTTTTTTTAAGCAGTGGTATACATATTGTCATATATAATAGTGTGAGAAGTACTTTCTCGGGTTCTGTTAAACAAATCCACAGGCAAATCACTTGGCTGGCATTCGAAAGCCACGATGTATAGCTGTTAATAATTTTATGCATTCACTTTCTCCACAAAAGGTGTCTCCACAACTGCGAGAACAAACTCATCATTGGTGAGAGGGCTGTACTCGCTGTGTCTTCATCCACCCCTTCCGTCAGTTACCACTGGGATATCATCTCACGAGATCACGTCCCTGATGAGGGTTTCGATTGGGAAACGAAGACGACGACCGGTCGGTTCTCGTCTTATCTCGCGTTAATCGGCGGGACCTTCGAAGATGGAGACTACAGTGATAGAACGATCAGGGCTACAGGTTTGTTTTTTGAAGTATACACGACCTGAGTTTTTGAATATTATTTCATGTTCTCTTTTCAATTACAAATACTTTAGGGACAAAGCAGTCAACGCTTATGACCAAGTATTCGGCCTAGTTGTCACTTTTCTTGTTTTTTTTTCAGGAGATTTATGCTAGGCCGTAGACACAATCCGCAGTGAAACATATTGTCAATGGCGTACACTTGTGGCTATAGTTATACTTGTTCTTTGAATTAAGCGTATGTCTCATTATTTCACTCTAAAAAAGTGGTTGACAATGACCCCCACAACGAATGACAATAAAGTGACTTCCGTATGTGCCCAGGTTCACATCCCGACAGCCCGCCCGGTTTCGCCGACTTCACCTTCGAGCTGAACGCCCCGCCCATAATCGGTACCTGCGAGTTCACCCCGAGCGGGGGGTTCGCACTGCAGACGCACTTCGTCGTGGACTGTGAAGGTTTTTGGGACGACGAAGGGTATCTAAAGTACACTGTTCGCATTCCAGGGGCAGCCGAGAAAACGGAAGCGTCTCTACATTTCCTAGGTATGAGGTTGTTGAACAAGAATCAATGCAAAAACTTATTAAAAAAAGAGTACAAGGTCCATGTGAAAACAGTCTGGTCGTATCTTGTTGTACACCAAGACGGGATTTTAACAATCGAAGTGTTTTTTATGTTCAAGTTCCAGTAAACAGCCGTCTGCTCAACGATTATAACGATTATAGTCAGTGTCGTTTACACATCATCATATAAACAAATGTTTTTTTTTTAATGAGATATTGCCCTACTCACAAGGCCGGACGTCACTTTATAGTGAGGGATTGACAGTTAATTCAATTCAATTCGATTCAATATGAATCTTGTCCAGCATGAGGTGATTTTCATGCTGGGCATGATGAATAAAGAATTGATTTGAATTGAATTAACTGATTTGGGCTATCGATCCACATCGACCGTGATCAGGGGCACATTGCTTCCTACTCCTGGGGCTGAAAAAGGGTTAACCTCTCCATAGCCCATAACGGATGTAGACATGGGTACCACCCACTATATCAGCCTGGCTGGCAGAGCAGAATGCAATACCTTTCCAATTAAGTTCAATTCATTTAAACTCACATTTGTTTATATACCTCATGAACAAAGTACAAAGCCATAACAATAAAGTAACAGATAAACAAGGCTCTTTTACAAGGCAGATCATTACAGACACTGGACACTATTGGTAATTGTCAAACACCAGTCTTCTCACTTGGTGTATCTCAACATATGCATAAAATAACACACCTGTGAACATTTGAGCTCCATTGGGCGTCGAAGTTGCGAGATAACAATGAAAAAAAAAAAAAAAACTTGTCACACGAAATTGTGTGCTTCCAGATGCTTGATTTCGAGAACTTAAGTTCTAAATCTTAGGTCTCGAAATCAAATTCGTGAAAAATTACTTTCTTCTCGAAGTCACTTCAGAGGGAGCTGTTTGTCACAATAAGGTACTCTCAACCTCTGTCCATTACTCGTAATTAAGAAAGGTTTTATCATAATAATTATAATTTTGAGTTATCAAATCCGCTATAATCTTCGCTTGTATCTACTAAACATGTTATTTTCGTTCATTACAGTCGTTTGACCAGTTCTGGATCACTTTTTGAATTCACATTGTTTTTTGTTGCAATCTCTTTGATATCTTAAACAAAAAAGTTTATCAGTTTACCTAAACATGACATAAAACTCACCAAGTATTCACTGACAAAAAAAGGTTTGTTCTTTTGAAGAGGCTTTAAGAAAAGTATTGTCACCTGTTTGACCAGTTCAGGATCAGTTGAATCTATTCTGAATCAGTAGAGTGCCCTTTATTGCAAACCCATACTCCCATTCATAAAACTGTCTCTCAAGGACACAAAACTTCAGAGGTGTGTTGGCATGGACTTGGACTTCATTTGTTTAGTGAATGTCATGCAAGTGTCTTCAATAGCAGCGCAAAAACCCAGTGACAAAACCACAAAACAACAGCAAAAGCAAATGAAAAGTGAAGCGAACCTAAAAAGCATTATCGACCCCTCCAAGTTTAAATTTCTAAAAAAAAAAAATCTAAAAGAATTTTTTGAAGTAATGTTTCTCAAAATCATCTGAATAAACTTTCTACTGCAGTAGTATGATTTTACCATACTTAGTAAGTTAGTGCGGCACCATTTGACGCAATGAGATGTTGAGTGATCCCGAACTGGTCAAGGGTAAGTTGCCCCCCTAAAGACGATTTTGGTAACTTCGTCTTCTCAAAAAAACAAGATGTCTGCACAGTATTTACAGGAATGTTTTTTTACACATTTTTATCATTTTACATAAATATTTTTTGCCCCGGCACTCTTATTCTAAAGGTAAGAAGTTTTAACAGTGTTTTTCAACCAACATTTTTAAACAAAAAAATGATAAATTTCGCAGACAACCTTCAGGAAAACAGCCATAATTTATTTGCTGATGATGTTTGGCACCTTATTTTGGGTTTGTTGGTTTAATGGGTGTTAATCTTCACATTTTTCAACAGAAATTGGTAATAATGAGAAGTGATATAACTATTTGGTTATTGCAAAGTTGAAGTGATCCCGAACTGGTCAATGATCCCGAACTGGTCAAATGACTGTATTCATTAATTATGTATGTTTGTGTCAGCATTATCTGTTGTTTGTATGTTTCTCTCAGACCCTGTGCTTTACAGCGGGGCTGACTCCACTGCACCCCCAGTCTACCTCCCCCTTGGTGATCACAATAATGGATACATCCTGGGTTTGGTCGTGGACGTAGCGGACATACACGGAGCCACAGTGCAGTTCAAGATGAACGTCACGGTAATTGACGGCAAATATTTTGTACAATTTTTATGCCTATTGCTGAGTTTTTTTTCTTCTTCAAAGTTCAATGTAACATGTACTGATTACTGCAAACGTATAGGCTAATTAATTAGTCTCTTTATTTTTGGCAGTTTAAAAACGTCAGGTGGCAAGCATTTTTTCCATGAATTGCTTTTTCCGTTGAGCTTGATTTGAAGACAAAACTAAATGCTTCGCTTCAACTCATAGAGTGTTACATAATTTTATTTCCCATGCGTAATTTAAATAACTTGGACAACAACGTGCAGCAGACACCGTTCACGTTACTCGCGTTAAGTGCAGCTAAACCTCCCTCTTTCATTTAAATTGGTGCTTTGTTGAGAACACCCGTGAACTCATCATTGACAGCAATACTAATTTTCGAACTCATCAGATGTATAATGTGTACTCACGTCATCCTGCTTGCTCCCCCACCACTAGGTCCGTCCTCCTGAGTCCTTCTCCTCGGGAAGTGACATCGACACCAACCGGAACCTGTTGAACCTGACGAGCGGCTCAGACTCGGAGCTCCTAGACGTTATCACCAAGGGTGACTTCCAGACGGCCGTGCAGATCATAGGAGCTGTTGGGTCTATCCTCGACAGCGAGGATGTCACGGGGGACGATACGGAGAGCCGGCAGAACAAGGCACTGCGTGAAGAGGTAAAATCGTCATAACATTTATTATTAATTTTTCATGACAAGTCAACATTGAATACATAAAACCCCTTGTCGAGGTGTGGTTGTAAACAAACATAGATAATAAAAATAATAAGCACAGAGGATGGAGAGAAAATAGTCACTACTAAACCATAATAAAGATAATAATGATGCTAGATTAGGTCAAGACTTGTTAAAGACAGCCTAGACAGACAAACTATAAACATGGATACATTACAGACAGGAAGAAATATGACCATATTTAATAGATGTTAAATTTGCATCGGGGATAAAAAATATTAACTAGTTGGTTTTTACCCATATACACCGATGTATGAAACACTGTATACTCAGTACTTTCCCGAGTCCTGTGAACAAAAAATCACAGGCATTTTACTTGGGTGGAATTCGAACCCACGGCCTTTGCAATTCTACAGCAGTGTCGTACCAAATATGACCATACTTACACGAAGTAGCAATTACTAGGCCCGCCAGAATATGTTTACAAGCCAAAACACCACGTCACGTTAACATGTTTCAGCAAAAGTCGTTGCTTGCATTAGAACTGGCTCTTTCAGCAATTTGAATATACTCAATGAATATACTCAGCATGTGAGAAGTGTTTACACCAGCGCAATATATATATTTACACTATTATTAAGTATACTTATTTCGATACTCATAAAACACAGTAAAGGTTGTTGAACAACACAGTTATAATAAGCACGAAGGAGCTAACATAGACACCAGTGTGCTTCAATAATTAGTCTTATCTTCCTAGAGCTTCTTTAGCTGAAAAATAAGTTAAAAGGCCACTTGATAAATACAATTTGGAACTGGTATTATGCTCATTAAATTTCACTTCGCGTCAAATTGTCAATCGATATTTTTTTCTGCCGAAAACCGCTCTTAGAAAATTGGCCCAGTTTTCTTTTGAGAATGGACTCTGTTATTTTTACTAACCAGATCCGCAGTTCTACGGTCAACACGATTGCTGACATGCCGATAAATTCTGTGATCTCACTGCAGCAGACTTCATATGCACTAGTGGCTATAACACAGGATGAAACCGAAGTCACACAAGAAACCCAGGTAGGATCTCTACTGGCATAATGTCCCATGAGCAAGTCAAAATATTACTGGTCCTTGCTTGTAAATGGTCTTCGTTTTGTTGGACTTTGGTCACAATTAACGGGGAAAAACCTTTTTCTTGGAGACTCCAAACGCTCTTGAGAGAGTAAGAGAGAGTTAAACTACATGCCCAACAACGTTGCCGATTGACAATCGTTTCAGGCGTAATTTGTTGTCCAAAGTCGTACGGTGAAGGGCTTTACCACGCTGTCATCATTTTGGTCATATTCCCTGTTTCCAATAACAGGAATGAATGCTAACATTCATTGCGCAAACGTGGCACCAGACTATTATTTCGCCCAGCCTCAGTTTGGTTACAACGAGTTTGAATGGAGTAAAATCAAGATGGCCACACCGTGATAAAGGTCTATTGGAAGTGGAATCTGGAATGGGAGACTTTGGAACGCTAGGTGGCAGCAGACTTACCAGGTAAATTGTCATTGTTTACGTAGTTCCGAGCATGCGCGCACTACCGAGAACAATGAATTTACCTGGTAAGTCTGCTGCTACCAAGCGTCCCGAAAGTCCCCCATTGTCAAAAGTTTCGATAGTTCTACCATTGCTCCAGTGTATCACTATCTTACCGATTTTAAAATAGCTCAACTCTCTTCGTTTTATCTGACAAGGTTAATTTTCACTGTTGCTAGTCAGCATTTACAATAGGTATAAAACAAATTTTTATCATTATTTCGTTGTTCAACTAAATTGTCTTCCGTACGTTCTTGTTCCTGATTACGTTATATGTGTCCGTCCATCAGTTATCTCACCACAAACCTCGGCTTCTAGACGTGGATCCATAATTATTTGATTTGTTGCTTGTTAAAAACTTGCTTTTATGGTTAATTCTTTAAATCAATGTTTTGGCTATGTATTGTTTGGGAATGCTCATCCAGTATGGAAACATATCATCTGAATTTCATTTGAAATATACAATTCAAATCAATTTAAACTCACATCTATTTCCATACTTCATGACGATTTCAAAACAGTAGCTTGCCAAAACAATAGTTGTTCGGTATTCAAAGACGGATTTGCCATTCTTAACGACAATGTTTAGCTGACGGCAGCAACAAAACTTGGCAAAATGGGAGCTTTCCTCAAGGAGCAGTCCGTGGAGAGAACGGAGTGCGAGAGCTGCCAGAGTTCAATAGACGCAGCAGCCTTGAATCTCGTCTCAGGCTTAGCGAACATCATCGACGCAGCAGTGAGCAGCGTGGACGAACTCCAAACAACTAAAGTGCCAGTTACGAATGAAACAAACCTGGACAATGAGGGCGCTGACGATGGTAATGCGACCAAGGCGATGAAAAAGGAAGTTCTGGAGAAGGTATGACATTCTTTACGTAACCTTCAGAATAAGTACGGGCACAAAAACGACAATCAAAGTGACTCGTTCGTAGTTCTATTGGAATAATAATTTGAATATTTTAGGTGAGTATACACCAACACGTCAGTACCGCTCATCAGCCCCAAGAGCAGAATGAGTACTAGCGGGAAGCAGCCCGCAGAGGGCGCTAGCCATGCAATTCAAACCAAGTAATTACGTAATTCAAAAATAAAGGTAGGGGGTTCGCATCGCACCCGTGACGTATTCAAGCCTAGCCTGAAGTCGAGTTGCGCCGTGTTGATCAGACCTTGTTTACGAAAAGAGTAATTACATAACTGTGTTTTGTAGAGACACTTTCTTTAATAGCTGCCTCACACATTTTCGACTATTCATTCAAGAATCTATGGAATAGTGTTCTGAATATTAAGGAGGAAGCCATATTGCTCGTCGTCGTCGCCATCCTTTTCGTTGTCCACACAGATGGTGTTGTTTCTATTACCAGAACAGTAATAAAAAAACAACGAAACCCCGAAATACATTGTCATTTCAAAGCTATGAGAGAGGGCACTTTTATGCAGCATGCTCCTTGTAATGGCGAGACTGTCTCTTTAAGTATCACAACATGTAACTGGGTTGACACGAAGTTACACTTTCCAGTAAGACATTATTTTAACCTTTTGAGGGGGAAGTTCATTAAACTGTTCGGAGTAAAGCATGCCTTTTTATAAGTGGTACAGGTATTATAGTTGGTGTTATCAATATACAATGTAACAAAAGCCGCCTGAACGAAGGTTGGAAAAACTCGCAGTGGTGTAAAGTTGCAAAAGATACAAGATGGCATATGACGTTATACACTACATATCCAGCCCTTCTAGAGTTTACCAAGCGATTTCTTCTCTTTCTTTCAGAGTAAGGTCGTTGCCAAGGCGACCCTTGCAGCCATCGAGGATGTCCAAGACGCCCTCATCTTCAGCAAAGTGCCAGGCGAACAACCAACAGTGATCCAGTCACCAGCACTGACTCTGACGTCACAACGGCAGGAACGGGACAGCCTCAGTAAGGTGGCAATAGGGATGACGGAGGATCAGAATATCGGGTTTATCTTACCGGAGACCACGGGGATAGATTCGTGTATTCCCGCTAACTACACCGATGCTATCGATACACAGGTAAACAACATATTAATAATAAGAGACTAATATTGCGCGATTTCCACAAAAATAACCCACCGCTCATTACAACAAGAAAATATTACAAACAGATAGACAACTGTAAATTGTTAAAGACACTGAAGAGACTCTGGGTAAACTTTCAAAGACCAGAATTTCCGCTTTGTGTATCCCAAATATTTGATCACAGCTTCCACAATTTATAATTGAGACACACACACCCCTCATTCCTTTACAGATGGTGCAGTTTGCCACCGATCCTTTCGTCTGGACCGAGGGGAAGGAGGTTGTCACCTCTGAAGTGGTTGGACTACAGTTAAAGACGGTAGACCGCCAGGAAATCAAAGGTGAGTCGAGCTTATGTCATCGTGACTACATTATATAAAAAAATGATGATTTTGCGATTTGAACTCGTCCAGCCAGATCGAAAATGTTCAAAAAAGTCCCCCACCCCAAGCACTTAATATCCTGCCCACTTTTACAAAACAGAACATTCCCTAGAGCAAAGGCGAGCCCCGTCTGTTTAACGGGCCGCAATGTGCGTGGCCTTAGTATATAAATGCAATCCTCAAAAGTATTTATAATTACATATTTTTAAGGATTAATCTTTTGTATTGAATTAGCAACACCAATTCTCCATTAAGAACTACGACGGTGGCAATGTTGGTGGTGCAGAAAAAAACCCATATCTAACGGGCCCTAATTTCACGGCTCTGCTTGTCACAAATTTTCTGCGCCTTTCAATCACAATTTTTAGCCTACAGGCCGTAAGTACCGATTATTTGCTTACGATAGCGGAGTCATGGCACCGGGCCCTGCTTTCTTCACTCACTATAGCCCTTTATCACGGTGCAGCCATCTTTGAATGTTTCCCATTGATATCAACGTAATCAAACTGATGCTGGAGGAACAAAATAGTCTGGTTTCTATTTGCAAAACGATTATTATCATTCATTGTTGTTATCGATACAAGGAACATGACCAAGATGGATGCAGCATGGCTAAAGGTCTTTTTCAATCAAGATGTCCCTCTTATACACTTAAATTTCTTTGTCGCAGTTCGCAATCTACCGCAAGCGATCCAGATATTTGTTCCCAAGCGCACAGTGGCCCGCATCAACTACACGGAGATTAACATGAATCGCAGCGCAACCTTTGCCATCGCATTCGGATTCACTACCACAAATAACGCCACCGTTAGTGTCGTGGCACTGCCTTCAGATCCGGACACCCAGCTCACGTGCTGCCTCCGATTCCAGGGCAATAGTTCAGAGGCAGCGGGCAATACCACCAGGGCCGACTGTTATATGAACGCCACTCTGCCGTTGGGGGAGTCAGGGTACCGACTCCCTACGGGTGACGAGGAGAGGGCACTGAGGCAGAGTTACACGTGGATGATCGACGGGACCCATTTACAAGAGAATGGTAATTTAGAAACTTGACAATTTACTCGAATACATGTAAACTCGTTGAGGACTTTACACCCCGGCCGTCAATATAGCTGAAATGACTGTCTCACGATGCTTCAAAATCCCAGAAACTAAAACCCATCGCGGCATTCCCAGTGTTAAACCGTGTCGACGCAATGAACCCCAAAACAGTGTCTTATTATATCGTGCTCACATCCGTCACTCCGTGACGCTCATAGACGAAAACAAGGTATGTTGAGCTACGTTTTTGAAGTATAACTCCTTTTCCTGTGGGTGCAATATGCAGTCAAACAAACCAATACCGCCGGGGCGAACCCCCTCTATTTATGAAAGTGTAACCTGGTTCGTTGATGTCCAATACACGACACAAAAGACCAAAGGCTTTACGTCCCATCCGAAGGACGAAGCAATAATGGTTAAGAGTGTCTTTTGCTAAAGGACACAAGTGTTACGACCGAGACTCGAGCCCACTTGATCTTGATTCCGGTGCTCTCATCCGCTCAGCCACGACAAACCAATATGTATGTATGTAGAGTGAGCAACAAGCTCGACTCCGTCAACCATAGAGTGTGATGTGCTGTTTTCACTACAGTTCCATGGCTGAAATTCAATCTTTGATCTTCCCTCAAACCACGGAGGCTCAAACCATCACTGCTTTTATCCTAAAACAGATTGGAAAAAGAAACCCTTACAGCGTGTCCATAAATTGTGTTCTTCTTCTCTAGGAATCTACCAGGTTTTGTGTTCGGTGGACGAATCTACAGCTACGAGCGACGATGAAGAGCCGAGTCCTGCCGAGATGATCACTATTACGACGGGAGTCTACAGCTCACAGTGCTTGTTCTGGGACGATGGTGAAGAAATGTGGGGTACCATGGGATGCAAGGTACTGGGACTTGTCTGTGCGTTAAATGTCTGGTAAACGACAGCATGGACCCCGTTCTTTTCAAGCAAACAATCTCATTACAAAGCTCGGCACGACACTACAGAAACACACATCTGAGAAATCAATGCACACAACATAGCTTAATCAAAATTGTCTTCAACTTTATAGGTCGGCCCACTCTCCTCCCCTGACGTCACACATTGTCTGTGCATTCACCTGACGTACTTCAGCTCCAGCTTTCTCGTCATGCCCAACAAGGTGAACTTCTTGGAGGACTCCAAGCTGTTCCTGACGTTCCTGGAGAATCCCGTCGTCGTCACCACAGTCGGTTGCATCCTGGTGGCCTACGTGCTGGTCGCTGTCTGGGCTCGCAAGAGAGACAAGGCAGATGAACTAAAGGTGCTTATATTATAACCTCACTTGCTCTGGAGTCCATTTCAGGCGTTAATAACACAACTACCTAATAGCAGTCCAGCAGTTTTTAAGATGGTCCAGATATTGTTTTCCCCATTACAGGGCGGACTCATAAAATAAGTGTACTGTTTTGGGTCTTTAGTGTGTCAAACAATATTATTTCTTATACCTTATACGACATACTAAGGCTCGTTTGTGTGGGAGTCAATCGGGAGTTTTCTTCAGACAGCGGACCAGTCTATGTTATAAACAATACAGCGGGTATACAACCTTTTGCCCTGCCAACTCAAACTGTTTCATTGTTCGGAAGCGTACTATACTAGAAGTTAGGAACAGTGTGGTATACAGCAAATTAATACGTAAAGTAGGTATTGTAACGGGCTGTGTAACGAACTATGGTTTAAGAAAACCTTTGTAACTACAGATTGTCTTGCGGTCATTTACATTTTCATACCTAATAAATAATGGTGCGCCGTTTGCATTTTTTTTAATCAACAGGCAGGCGTCATTACCCTCGCAGACAACGACCCCTTTGCCCACTACCGTTACGACGTCACCATCGTGACGGGCATGCGCAGGGGAGCCGGCACCACCGCCGTCGCCACCCTGACCCTGGTTGGTTCAGACGGCAGGAGTCGACCGCAGCTTCTTGCCGCCCCGGGTCGTCAGGTCATGCAGAGAGGCAGCGCAGACTCCTTCATTATCACGACACGGGAGAGCATCGGTGAAGTGAAGGAGGTCAGGATCTGGCACGACAACACCGGGGACAGTCCTGAATGGTACGCTTCATTTACCTCGCTAGACATTGCTTGTACATTCCAAACACAACGGTTTGAAGACATTTGCTAGTTGCAGTTGCAGTAGGCCCATTTGCTAGTTGCAGTAGGCCTATCATAGATAGGCATCACTCTTCATAGACCGAGCGGTCTGCTGTTCACCGACCCAAGCTCTGGTGTTGCCAGCAGCAGAGTGTGGGTTCCAATCCCGGTCATGAAACTTGTGCTATTGGAGCACAGCGCACCAAGGTTTAAAACCAAATCACTCGAAGCAGTCAATCTTTGTATACAATGGTGTAGGGCATTTGTCACGAATTGGCCATAGCTTTGTGTAATCGTCATTTAACCGACACATGTACAACCATGCATTGTTTACAATCTTGACGAGTTTATTTCATCTCTCTCACTCATCTTTACTTCAACTTCCATCCAGGTACGCAAGTCGCATCACCGTTCACGACCTGGAGCTTGACGAGTCTTGGTTCGTCATGTGCAACGCGTGGCTGGCAGTTGACATCGGCGAGGGCCTGATAGACCGCACCTTCCCAACGGCAACTTCGGAAGACCTGAAAGACTTCAAGCATTTGTTCTCGACGCGTGCCACAAAGGACTTCCAAGATGGTCATTTATGGTTCTCCATCTTCAACCGTCCTCCGAGGAGTCACTTCTCCTGTCTGCAGAGAGTCTCCTGCTGCTTGTCGCTCCTGATGTGCGTCATGCTGACCAGTATCATGTTCTACGGTGTTCCTAACGATCCGACGGAACAGGTCATGGATCTCGGAACGTTCCGGATTACGTTCACCGAGATCCTCATCGGGATCGAGAGCTCAATACTCGCCTTCCCGATTAACATGCTTATCGTGGCGATCTTCAGGTACTCCCGGCCGGCTCGGCGGACCTCGAAGCCCAGTGAGGTTAAGAGGGTCGTGGACATAAGCCACACACCGTCCACTGAGAGTCGTGACACTCCACCTGTTCATCAAGACGACGTTCACCTATCCTATTCCGACATCGATGAGTTCAGTCCCTGCACGCCGTACTCGAGCATCACCTCGGACACAATAAGCAACAAGAGCAGATCACCCTCTCAGACCCACTCTTCAAATCAACACTTATTGGCCAACTCGTCACTAAACACCCACGACAGACTGACCACCAACATGTTCCTGTTTTCCTACTTGGACGAGGTTGTGGATGCTCTTGACGTACTACCCCCGGAGAAATTCCCATCTGCCGAACAATATGAGCGCGCCAGGCAGGAACTACGGTCCATAGTTCTGACGACAATGACTGTACCCACACCGAGTTCGTCAGCTGTCACTGGTAGTGGCGACTCCAAACTGGGGTCGCAGAAGGGACGCTGTTCGTGCACGTTTCTTCCAAACGGTCTTCCTCACGGCTTTATTTATATAGGATGGTTCTTGGTCATCTCGACCACTCTGGTGTCGTCTTACTTCACCATGCTGTACGGGCTCAAGTACGGCAAAAAGCGCTCCATTGATTGGTTAATGTCTCTAGGAATATCGCTGTTTCAGAGCATCTTCATCACGCAGCCGCTGAAGGTGCTGCTCCTTGCTGCTTTTGTTTCCATGGTAATGAGGGAGTGGGATGCAGACGAGGACGGCAGTGACGACATGGAAGACGTTGAAATCGGTAAGTTGAATCAATAATTTAGAATCAGTTTGCCATGAACACTTTTGTTGGCAGCCGACCCCAGAAATGTCCAGCATACAAAATCTGTGACATGTCGTTGCTACGGTTGAGTTCGGGCGGTGTTTTCTTAGCCAAAGTGTACTGTGCTCAGGCCCCATACTACGAGGACACGACCCGAGAACAATACACTCTGAACAAGATCACACACCACCTTTCATCGGGGGTTTCGAGAACAACACTTAACAAATTAATGGCGGCAGCACTGAAGAGAATCAGTATTAAACTGGATGATAAGTTTAAAGTTAAAATCATATTAATATAGTCATCCAAAAGAAATACATCGAAAATTAAGTCTCTTTCTACCGTCAGGTTTACGACTAATAAAAAATGTTCCACAAACCATCTTACTTATTCTCGACTTCCCCAAAATAAAACCATCCGAACTCGGCCAATGTGGTGTTTCTGATCAGCACAGTGTGGGTTTGAGTCCCGGTTTGGACACCTGTGTCTTTTCTTCTGTCACAGCCGTCGTTCCAAGATCTCCCATTGACTCCACAAAACAATTCTAATAGTATGTACCGCTTGGATTTTTCTAAGAAAAAGACAAACATGGGAAATTGATCGAAACATTTACCCTGCGTGACACCACATGTTTTTGGAGAACACAATATTACGTTTAATCCAACCAAACAAATACCCTTGTCACGAATATCAATACATTCTAGTCACTTTTCCTGTAAACTAGAAGCCATCTTGAAACCAAATGGTTCACTTGACCTAGTAGTGACTATTAGGTCAAATGCCAGGTAATTGCTGTACAATTCCTATGGGAAAACTAATTTCTATGGGAAAACCAGGTCATCGATTGATTTATTTAGTAAAAAAACAACACCGAAGGTAACAAGACAATTGGCATGCTGTTTGGTCAGGTGTAGTGAGGGAACTTGGATTTTTTTTTTTTTTAGATTAAAAATAAAAAACAAAAAGGAGTACTGATTATTTAATTGAAAACAGACACATCAAACTACCTGATGGCACCACGCATGGTTAAGGGCCAGTAAAACTAATTGTTTGTTTGATGTATTTAAATTTTTTGTTTGTTTAATGTTGTGTAGAAAACGCACAAGAGGTCTACCACCAGCTTCTTCGCAAGTGGAAAGGCGCCCGCTACAGGCCGCCGACGGCAACTTCGATGGAGTCGTGCCGTAAACGTAAAGCATTGGAACGGAAGATGTACGCCCTCTTGCGAGAGATCTTTGGCTACATTATGTTCATGTGGTTGGTGATTGTGATTGCGTACAACCAGACGGACCGACACGCGTATCTCCTCACCAAGAATATTAAGGATGTATTCTTCAGCAGTGATGAATTTGAATCGGTAATCATAACCTCCTCCTTGGTGAATGCTTTGCAAAAGGAGTACTGAAATGTTCACCCATGAATGACTAAATAATGCATTAAAGGCAGTGGACACTATTGGTAATTACTTAAAATATTTATTAGAATAAAACCTTTCTTGATGACGAGTAATGGGAAGAGGTTGATGGTATAAAACATTGTGAGAAACGGCTCAATCTGAAGTGCCATAGTTTTCGAGAAAGAAGTAATTTTCCACGAATCTGATTTCGAAACCTCAGATTTAGAACTTGAGGTCTCGAAATCAACCATCTCAACACACACAACTTCGTGTGACAAGGGTGTTTTTTTTTCTTTCATTATTATTTCGCAAGTTCGATGACCAATTGAGCTCAAACTTTCACAGGTTTGTTATTTTATGCATATGTTGAGATATATCGACTGTGAAGGCTAGTCTTTGACAATTACCAATAGTGTCCACTGCCTTTAACATTGTTGCTATATGATAGTCATATAGCCTGAACATTTGACGTCACGCATTGCATGCATGTACACTCATTAAGCACATGAAGCATGCAGACGAGAGAAGATGTAAACCAATCACCTCGGACCAATCATATCACATGGAAAGCAGACGTCACTTATCCAATTAAGTCCTTGTATCCAATGAAATCATTGGGCCTGTAAGACCAATGCCTATCCTACGGATGAAGACAGGGGACCAGTCTATAGTGGGTGTGTGTCCAAACAAAGCATAACGGAGACGTTAACACGTGGTTGAAATAAGACATTGTTTTAAAGATCTTTCAATGCAAAACGACCTTGGGGAAATGATGGCATTGTACAAATTAATGTTTGGAGAAGCTATGCCAAGCACCATCACAAACAAACCGGCCCTTTTTCACAAGAAAAACAATACAAACGCAGCAAACGGAGAACGGTAAAAACGTAAACTTTGAGTGCGTGGCAAAACAAATTGCTAGGACTATCTACATAATTTTCTTTGTTTCAGGTGACCAGTTACGACGGGTTCTATGAATGGGCGGATGTGGATCTGGTACCTGGACTCTACCAAGGAGACACCACTCCTGTACCAATGTCATTTCTAATCGGAGGAGTCCGTCTACGCCAGCTGAGAGTCCGTGAAGGTATTACAGTGCTTTCAATAGTTTTTTAATTTAAAGATCCTAGACACTATTGGTAGTTGTCAAAGACCAGTCTTCTCACTTGCTGTATCTCAACATATGCATAAAATAACAAACCTGTGAAAATTTGAGCTCAATTGGTCGATCGTTGAAGTTGCGAGATATTAATAAAAGAGAAAGAAAAAACACTGTCACACGAAGTTGTGTGCTTTCAGATGCATTGATTTCGAGACCTCAAATTCCAAATCTTAGGTCTCGAAATCAAATTCGCGAAAAATTACTTCTCTCTCAAAATCTAAGTTACTTCAAAGGGAGCCGTTTCTCACAATGTTTTATGATATCAACCTCTCCCATTACTCGTTACCAAGGAAGGTTTTATGCTAATAATTATTTTGAGTAATTACCAATAGTGTCCCCTGCCTTTAAATGTTGTAAATTAATATTCGTTTTTATACAGGACCGTACATAGGATGATTCTTTAAACGCATTTGGTAGGTTAGAAGAAATTGTGAATATAAAACAACAATAATACACATTCAAAAACACAATTTGTTTGAATGTCTCCTCCACAGCCCCACACACCGTTCAATGCAGTTTTTCGAGTCATTATGCTTGACCAATTAGGCATATCTGTAGTGAAAAATGTTAATGAAAAAAAGAAAGAAACATTGATCAGCATGGATTCAGAGAGAGTAGTATGTCATGTCAGTGTCAGTGGCATGTCATTTCATTTGTCTTTTTCCTTTTTATGCCAACTGTTACAGATGTCTGTAAGGTCAACCCGTCCTTTTTCGGTATCATCGATGGATGCCTTCCCAGCTACACTTCAGACAGTGAAGACACCAACTCGTACAACGGGTCGTGGCGTCTTCACAGCGCAATACGGAACTACTCTGCCAACTCGGCTGTCAACAAACTCGACCCATGGGCGTACCAAGAGAAGATGGGCAGCACCATCTGGGGTCAAATCACATCCTACGGCACTGGAGGGTACGCGGCGAGTCTAGGACTGGAGGAGACGGAAACCAGATCATTTCTGGAGCGCTTGAGAGTGGGGCGTTGGCTCGATGCCCGCACGAGGGCGCTCTCGGTGGAATGGACGGTCTACAATGCAAACACAAACCTCTTCGCGGTGATCCGGCTCTTGGTAGAGATTCCGTCCAGTGGGGGCTTCATCAAAACAACACTCATCCGGACGGTCCGATTCTACCGGAACGTTGCAGGTTACCAGATATTTGTTATATTCATCGAAATGTTGTTCTCCATGTACGTGGTCTTCTACACTGCCGTTGAGGTCATGAAGTTCCGGAGGGAGGGGCGTGGCTATTGGAAATCCGCCTGGAACTGGCTGGAACTCTTCATAATCCTAACATGTCTATGGATCATCGTAGTCTACATCTACCGACACGTCTTTACTGAGAAATTATTCGCAATCTTCCGGACCCGTCCGGGTGACTTCGTCAACTTCCAGGATGCAGCGTCCATAGCGGAAACCCTCAGGTATCTTCTCGGTCTACTCCTGATCCTGTGCACGGTCAAGTTCCTTCATCTGCTCCGGCTCAATCCGCGAACGTACCTACTGACGGCAGTGCTGAGCTCGGCAGCCAAGGACGCCCTGGCGTTCGCCGCGTACATCGGCCTGGTCATGTGTGCGTTCGCGGTGCTCTTCCAGCTTACCTTCGGGACGCACACGGCAGCGTACAGCACGATGGTGTTCGCTTTCGAATCCCTCTTCATTTTATTTCTCGGTGACTATGATTTCGATGAGCTTGCCGCTGTTGACCGCTACATGACTCCCATCATGGTTTTCACCTTCCAGGTCGTGGCCACTTTCTTATTCTTGAACGTACTCCTGTCTGTGTTGAACAACAGTATGTCGTACGTCAGGCGAAACCAGGAGCCCTCCGAAGACGGAACTATCGGTTTACTTTTACTTTATAAAATTCTATCATGGTTTGGAATCAAACACAAAACTGAGATTTAAGAGGTTAATAAATAAATAAATTATGAATAAAGCTTATAGGTTCCAAGCTTTTGCAAACAGTAAGAAATGTAATGTCTTCAAAAACACACTTCTTTTACAAACAACAAATCAAAGTTTGAAAAACATTGATATATAATTGTTATTCATAATATTCATGGGTAATTGTTACTTTGTGTTCTCCATATTGTTTTCGACATAAGCTAATACAAGTGTTATCTACACTACCGTAGATTGAGGCGAGTCAGTGGTCACATAATTTCATACCACGCCGGCTTTGGCTCCGTCTGCCTGTTTGAAGACATTAGTTACAAAAAAAAAAAAACAAACGTACATTTCAAGACGCTCAAGCCTGACCTGGAGCCAAAACTTCCTTGTTTCGAAAGGGGCCAAAGAACATTGTGTGTGCGTGATTTATTTATTAAGGGTACGAAACTGATCATTATGCAACTTGACGAAGAGATCGTATGCAATCCCTACCCATCTCCAACAGAGGGCGACCTCTATTGGTGAGTTATTACCGGCTAATCTGACATCACGGACGTGCCACACCACCCGCACTACTGTGACACGCCCGCTGCAATTAAGGTAACGTTATTTATGACCACTATGCTGTCACGAATTCCCCATACCATGTACTCATCAATCACTCCACGAAAATGTCGTACCACACAAAACAACAACGCACCTAAAAGGGCTTGAAACATCGCCCCCGTATAAAATGTACCATTTTTTTGACGACTGTTTTGGTTGCCAGAGAGCCGAATTTTCTACGTGCCAGGGCGGGAGGGGCACTCGTCTTTGGACATTAACAGTGATTGATAACCCCTGGCTAATTCTTTCCGTGTTTGTTTGTGCTTCGGACAAACGCCTTGCGTGACCGCCCAACTTGATCGAGCATTTTTTTGTGCCAGTGGTGTCTTTGGAGTGTTTTAAAGGGTAGTGGACTATCGAGAAAACAGCGGTAAAGAAACATGAACAATCTGAATTATTTTTAAGCAGTCATTTGAATAATGAACTATCTTGTCATTTTGTTGCTGATCCCTGGCAGTAACGGAGCGTAGTCAAGGATTGGCGCTCCATTGCACCGTGTTGGTGTCTTTAAAGGCACAGACGCCCTTAGGAAATTGTCAAAGACCAGTATCCTCACTTGGTGTCTCCCAACATATACATCAAACAACAAATCTTCCTATACAAGAAACTAAAATTGAAACCGGTTGGCATGCATAATATATATTAATGAACTTGCACAAAATACTCGACAAACAGATACAATTAGTCGAGAATGTAACCCCCCCCCCCCTAATTTGATATCATTTTCATAAATTGGGTTTTAGACAAACTGGATGATTTGAATGACTCCTCCATTCCAGTCCCGAAGATATATCCCTTTATGCATTTCATATTTCAGGGATAAACCATGCATTTTCTCGATCGAGCTATGTTTCAAACTTCTTCTTTAATTCTAAAGAAAACGTGTCTGGAACAAACCTTTCAAGTCAGTGATTCCACCAATGTGAGCTTCATTCTGTTTTCTCACAAGAAAAACGATACATAACATTATGGATCCATTTGAGGGGACTGTTAATTTCACGTGATCAACTTCACACCAAAATAAACTTTACAAAGGTAACACAATTGAAATCATTATGTATAATCACCAAATACTCTTCTGAAACACAATTTCGGCAAGTTGAGCGCCCTATGCCAATTAATACAGTAAATTGTCCAACCAAAGCTCGCTCCGAAATGAAATTAATCTGGGAAAAGAAACACAGTCAGGCAAGAGCATTGACCCATACAACTTGATTCACTATCCATCTCTAAAAACTGATGTCCACATTTTGTTTTAAATGTCTCCTTTCATGAAGTCATTTTTTATCAGTTCCTTTCACGGGATGTCAGGTCCTATGATTTTTGATATACCGGGGAGTAATATAAATTTATGTTCAAGTAATATTTCATAACACCATCCGCCTTTGGTCTGCCAAGCCGAACGGGGAGCCGGGTGGTTGGTTGCAAAAGGCTCCCCGGGACCAGGGGCTCCCCAACGGCGGGTTGGGGGAGAGGTGAGCCGGAACGCTTCTCCCGAAAGATCAACGACATCAACTGCCTATAACAAATTGCAGCCATACACACGTGCACTGTTGTCATGTCAAGAAATTTATTGCTTTTGTCCTGGGTGTCTTTGACAAGAAATTAGTGAGGTCATTATTGAGTGTCTTTTTTCTTAGTGGACGTACATAGGATCCCGATTTGAGAAACAACTCCCTTAAAATGAATGTCTATTAATGTGGTTGTAGAAAGAGAGAGAGAGAGAGGGGAATTCAATGTATTTTATTTTTTAACTATTTTTTTTTCCTGAGGCACGTTTCAGCATAAAACGTGGCTCAATTTGTGTATTCCATTCGCAGATTATTCTCGTGTGTGCACATAAAACCATTCATGATTTTCAGCAATAAAAAAAGGCTACCATAGAAAATAATTCAAAAAAGAAGAACATTCACGGGTTAGTTTTAAATTTTCTTCCTCCATGGTTTATCGATAGGCCAATACTTGTGTTCACCTGGCCGTCACACATGGATAGAGGATTAAAACAACCGAACGGTAAAAATATAACTTTTATTTGGCTTTAAAAATGTTGGCCCGATAAAGAAATGTTTTCAACAATATTGTGTTCAACTTTAAAAATGAGGAGTGCGTTAAATCATTTTACCCCAACACAGACGTAGAGGGCAGGCTGTTCTTCATGTTATACAATGCATCCGAGGGTACCGTCCAACATTCAACTAATTGTTGAAACAAAGCCCACCCCCCCCCCCGATCACAACATTTCACGATCTTCACGTTTAGGTTTTGTGTAACAGCGGCCTTGATGAACACGCTTTGTCAACAGAGTTCGGACCCTTGTCATCGTGCCGACAAACCTTTACCCGATGCTCAGCCGTTTAGTCTCCCATGATACCGAGCGGCCAGAGATCGCTTGACCTCCCCGGGCGGGCTGGCTTCCAAAAGCCAATGGACAGGGAGTAATACGGACCACCCACCGTAATTATAGCATGTCGCCATACTACATGTCGGGGTTTTAGTTTTCTCTTTAATGCGTCCAAATTGAAGATTACTTGAAATTAGTAATTTCATCACCGTCAACGTTTTCTTCTGTCTCATGATAAATTTGGCGGGTAAATGCAACTTATTTTTAGAAGTTAGTGCTTGCTTAGGAGAATCGGCATAGATCTTCAGCGACAGGTAATTCCGTACGCGTGTACGGTTACAAAGCGAGATTAATCCCTAAATCTCAACTGTCGCCTCGGGCTCATGGACGGGGGAAGAACAGCAAGCAGATGTCATGGCTTTCTACCCGGGCATGATGCAGTTACACAATAATCATGTCCGACTTATTTTTCAGAAGAAATCTTATTTTTTTTTTTTTTTTTTTTTTTTGGGGGGGGGGGTGATCTTCCATTTTAATGAGCGTAGTGACTGCTGCCCATAGTTGCTGATTGTTTTCCAGAGTGCACGTGACATTGTATATCATACAGGGAATGTATCATAATATGCGCACCCACGATGATTTTTAAAATCACGGAACGCATTAAGGCATGGTGAACCTTCGTTTTTGGGAACCGTTCGATTGTTTTAATCTACAATAAAACTAACACGCGAACTGGTTTCAAAATGTGGCCGCGTTGTTGAGATATCGCCGAGCGTACAAAGCGAATAATGTACACACGCAGGAAAAATTATTCCTCTAACAAACTAAGAAGCACTTTTGAAAATTCAAAATAATTGTTGGCATAAAATATTTATCTTTTTACGTAACAGCATTACCTCGAAGTGACAGTTTTTTTTTCAAAATTATTTCTACTATAGAAATCCACTGTAATTCACACCAAAAGTTTTTACTGCCAGTATTTTTGAGTGATAACAAAACGTCTAAACCAAATATTCCCTTTAAACATAATGCACTATATGAGGCAGTGTATACTATAGTTTCAGTTATTCAAACGATTGCTTCGAAATAACTTTTTTATGGCTCTTTCATATCGTAATTGTTCCATTATGTCAACAATAAATTAAAAACATAAAAAGGTCTAAATGGACAGGACAAAATGAAACACAACGATTGCAGAAGGGAGCGATTAATTCCAATAAAACTAATTCCGACCTATGATCAGGTTATCTTGTATTCCTATAATTAGTCCCGTTACAAGTTTCTGCTATTCCTTCCCGTAAATCACACTGATATTTTAGTCATTTTGGACTTAATAAAAAATAATTGAATGTATCAAGTTTAGACTAATCCAAACCGCCGCGTGCCTGTGTGATTTGCAATGTATGCAGCGCATGTCGAAAGGAACAGGTTACTGTGAATCATGAATCATAAACGTGAACATGAATTTTACAAAGGAACTATGGTATTGGTGTCACAACTCTTACCCGAACAAAAAAACTGAATAACTTGTCCACCCATCCCTTTGCCACAGTGGTGTTCCGCCCCAACTTGACAACCGCGCACAAACTAAAGAATTGTAGTCATTTACTTGTAAGTTGTAATTTTACGTTTACGCAAATTAGTCAAATAACATTTTATGAGTGACATTCGATCATGGAGCTATACCCCTGACCTTAGTCCAATTAAAACCTAGACTTGATTCAAGCCCCGTGCGAGAGGTTCCCCTAAGCATGCCCGCAGTCAAAATGTGGCTACCGTGGTTCCGCGTGCGGAGCAGGTCGGGGGAATGCAGCGCATCACAAAACAATCTAGCGATGGCACGGGATTATGACTTGAGTCAAGTCTAATTAAAACCCCGTTAGGCACCCCCATAAATGATTCGATGGAAGCCTCTGTAATGTGGTATACAGTAATGACAACCATGTACATGTACAGCAAGGTGTACCTGTCTTGATTCCAGGCCCGGACGCCGTGAAAAACAGCCCAGAAGCCTAATCTGGGGTAGTCTTGAAATCAAGTCGGTAAATTAATGCTAAGCGCGGTGTGGTCATGGGGACGGTACACTCATCCTAGATTCCTGTATGTGTGCGAGTCAGTGGCCACGCACTACCAGCGACCGTTGCATGAATGTACAGTATAATCGCAATGTAACCGGCAGTGTGTGTGTTTGTAACAAAAATGGCAGACTTGTCATCAAGTCTATCGTACGTGGTGATGAACCATGCAGGGCAAGGCTTCGATTGAGCTCCTTCGCACTGGGGTAACCATGGCGCGAAAAATACCCCCCCCCCCATTTCAAACCAAGAACACAAGGCGTCTTGTGTTAAAGTCAATAAAGACCTTGGGCATCAATTAAGCACTCGGTGATTGAATTCGCTCATTAGCATCCACAGCAGATGTTTGGAGAAGGCTTGTCGATTAGACGGTATGCAGAAGTCTTAGAATAGATCGTGGGTGGGTGAAACAAAAGGGTATTAGGCTAATGGCGGGAAAACATCTCTCTAAACGATCGCTGACATTCCTGACGTGGTATATGAAGTGTGCATTCCGCGAAAAACTTCGTCAATAAAGCTTCCCTTGATACTATACTCATCATACCACCCACCCCCTCCCCCACCACACCCCAACATCCAGCCACACTTAAAGACACTGGACACTATTGGTAATTGTCAAAGACCTGTCTTCTCTCTTGGTATATCTCAACATAATTATGCATATTATGACAAACCTGTGAAAATTTGAGCTCAATCGGTCGTCGACGTTGCGAGATATTATGGTCACACGAAGTTGTGTGGAAAATTACTTCTTTCTTGAAAACTACGTCACTTCAGAGGGAGCTGTTTCTCACAGTGTTTGATACTAAGAACCTCTCCCCATTACGCGTAATCAAGAAAGGTTTTTCTGCTAAAAGTAATTAGGAGTAATTACCAATAGTGTCCACATAAGTCCCTAGTCCTCTTATACTCCAAACCTCAATGGTCCCACGAACCATGAACCCTCCGTTTCTTGACAGTTCACCCATCGTTCGCTCGCTGTCTCGAGTGTGCCATCCCTCCGGGGCAAACTGATAACATTGTTCTCGACTCAATTACCAGTTGCCCGTGGGACGCAGTTTGGACAATTTCGAGATTGTCCGTTGATTTATATACAATAACATATTATATTCTTTACAATATTACAACATGCCCCGTTTCTTGTAAGAATTTATGTGCTTATTGTATAAAACTCAATGTCCACAGATTTACATTTGAAGACAACGATGGTCGAAAGCTTCCCTTTAATACTTGCCGAGTTGACAATTGAGCCCATTTTTGTTTTCAATCTTGTTGTTTTATTTTATATACATATATATACATATTTACCCTTATTTGTTATTTTATGCATATGTTGGGATACACCAAGTGAGAATATTGGTTTTCGGCAATCACCTAAGGTGTCCATTAAAGTGCCTTCAAGAAGCCCGCTCAAACTGTCCGCATCCACACTTGATTTTGTCGAAAAGGGGAGGGGGAAACAAGAGAGAAAGAAGTTGTGCAATCGAAATAATATGCCCCAAAGGCGACACGCCCGTGCACAAATCCCGTAACGATTCAACAAGTATTAAACGGTCTTTTATTGTTTAGCATTAGAAATGTGATCGCTCAATTTGAGGGAAATTTCATAAGGTGTTTGAACCTACGATAAAAGAAGGGGGGGGGGGGAGGAACTAAAGAAAACAATTAAGGAAGGAAAAAAGGGTGCACTTTTGCTCGTGTTCCTTTCGGGACAGAGTGTTGTCTGGGGTGGGGAAACCCCCTCACACACGGGGTCGAAAAGGCCCAGTTCTTATAGAAAGAAAAAAAGAGGGAAAAAAATGGTTTATTAAAAATCTATTAAAATCGCTGCCAGCAGCAGAATTACATGAACAGTTACATAGTTAAAAATTTGGAGTAGGCTTTTAATACACAACAAAAGCCATTGCAAGTAAATTAAGATTTTGTTTTATTTTTCACTTTACTTTATTGGATTCTACAATTCATATTATTAGTTCTATCGTCACATTAAATACATAGAGATAACAAATATTATCATTATACCAATACACGATAACAGATTAATAAGGAGCTGCAGAATGGACTCGATCAGTATATACAGAAGTACACCATACTGAGGTGCTAAATATAACACCCAAAAACCAATGACAGTAAAGTTAGTTCGATAATGGATACTGGACGTTTGTACAGCGAATATCAATGTTGCTTTTACGATATTGGATTGTCCAATATCCAATATTGATGTAAAATGTACAATGTCCAATATCGGAAAAGTAACATTGATTTTTTGCTGTGCAAACCTATGTGAATGAACAGTGTACAATATCGAAAAAGCAACATTAATATTATTTTGCTATACAAACCCAAGTGAATGTACAATGTCCAGTATCGAAATAACAACATTTGCTATACAAACCCATGTGAATGTACAATGTCCAATATCGAAATAGCAACATTCATAACATTTGCTGTACAAACATGTGAATGTACAATGTCTTATATCGAAATAGCAACATTGATATTATTTTGCTATACAAACCCATGTGAATGTACAATGTCCATTATCGAAATAGCAACATTGATATTATTTTGCTATACAAACCCAAGTGGATGTTCAATGTCCTATATCGAAATAGCAACATTGATATTATTTTGCTATACAAACCCACGTGAATGTTCAAAGTCCTGTATCGAAATAGCAACATTGATATTATTTTGCTATACAAACCCATGTGAATGTACAATGTCCAATATCGAAATAGCAACATTGATATTATTTTGCTATACAAACCCAAGTGGATGTTCAATGTCCTATATCGAAATAGCAACATTGATATTATTTTGCTATACAAACCCACGTGAATGTTCAATGTCCTGTATCGAAATAGCAACATTGATGTTATTTTGGTATACAAACCCATGTGAATGTACAATGTCCAATGTCGAAATAGCAACATTGATATTGTTTTGCTGTACAAACATGTGAATCTACAATGTCCTATATCGAAATAACAACCGTAACCATTGATATTTTTTGCTATACAAACCCACGTGAATGTGCAGTATCCAATATCGAAATAGCAACATCGATGTGAATGTCCAATACCCAGTATTAAACTAACTTTACTGCCATGAACAAAACCCACATCATCACAAAACAAAATAATAAAACAGTTGAATTAATACGGTCCCAAAAAGTTGGACATCTCTTGATCAAGCACACAACACGAGTTATCATTTTTTACAAGTACACAACTCTTCAACAATTATTTAAATAATAATAATATAAAGATAACAAATAAAGATGCATGGACACAAATTTTACATCAGGATATGGTTTTACAATTTGGATACATTGGGTAGCAAATACACGTGTAAGGGAACGTACAACTTTGTTTTTTAACCGTTTGGTTGGAATCCATACATAGTTGATGATGTTATGTACAGTACAACTAACCTGTGAAAACTTCATTTCAAAGGTGGTATTGTTTTTGATATAACTATTGCCGAATATGTGGAGCGATTACAGACACTGGACAGTTGGTAAATGTCAAAGACCAGTTTTCTCACTTGGTGTATCTCAACTTATACACAAAAATACAAACCTGTGAAAATTTGAGCTCAATAGGTCGCCGAAATTGCGAGATAATAATGAAAGAAAAAAACACCCTTGTCACACGAAGTTGTTTGCGTTCAGATGCTTGATTTCGAGACCTAAAAATCTAAACCTGAGGTTTCGAAATCAAATTCTTGGAAAACTAATTCTTTCTTGAAAACTATGTCACTTCAGAGGGAACCGTTTCTCACAATTGTTATACTACCAACCTATCCCCATTGCTCGTCACCAAGTAAGGGTTTATGCTGATAATTATTTTGAGTAATTACCAATTGTGTCCACTGCCTTTAATTCCACACAGTTATAATAATCTGTAATTGGAATACACAATCTGAGAAACATATCTGACAAAAACGCTCCTCGCATTCAAACTTTGGGGAGTTCTCCATAGGATAGGTAAAAAATAAGACAATTGATCCGCCATGATGGGTCATTTGATTACCTAAGAGGGCACTAGATCACAGCAACATCAGGGGGGGGGGTGCTTGAGGGGAAAACACACTGTCACACTTCATGGGAATGGCTTTTTTTTTTACTAAATTGAAATTAAAGACATTGGTAATATTGAAAACAACATTTTGATTCAATCTGAAAGCTCGATGACTAATTAATTGATACAAGTACCATCATCATTTCCATCTGATAATTTCTTCCGAAGTCCCAACAAAGCGTTGAAGACCACCCCTAGATAAACGGAAACTATATCGCACTTACTATTCGTTTCTTACAGAAGCAAAACTCATTTTGATGAAATATTCACCGATTGGTTGCATGACCTAATACTTAAAATCGAGTCCTGCTCTTCCAAAAACAATGTTGTATTGTCATAAGCATTCGCAGTAAAGAAACACCCGTCCGTAGAGAAACGTTATCAGGGAAGAAAGCGTCAGTAAACACGAACCAGCACTTCTTTAGGATGGGGCAAAGGAGCTCATAGACATGCATCTAACTCTCTTGCATCTTGCTCCAAAGCATCACGAGAAATACCGTCAATCCTCAAACGAAGTCAGTCTTCCTAATAGTAAGACCACAAAGTCATGTTTACTGCTCATCATCGCCAGCAACGACGATGACGACCACCAGGCCTTAAGACGATTTCCGTGGGGGTGGTCGCTTTGATACATCGGGGGAACACTCTCGACCGCGCCCGCTTGGCTCGTAGTGTTCTACAACACGCATTTATCGTAGTAACTGCCCTGCAGGCTCTGTTGTATCTGACTGCTCATTAGGAACCCTTTACGGTCGCAAGAATCATTCATCTCAGATTGGATTGCATTCCTCATCCCTTGAAGAGTGGCTGTAGCACAGAAAGACAAGAGAAAACAACAAATTGCTTAATTTATAATGTAAATAAAGATATTATCAAGTTATACACCACAAAGGAAAATGATGGCTATGATGACAAATTAATAATAAAATGATAAGTATTATTACCATATACATATCTTTTGTTTAAATCCTTTTAAAATTTAATTAAATTATACAGAATTGAATGAACTATTGACCAACTAAGGTTTTGAAAATGTATTTCATTGTCTTCCTTTAAATACTAGTTTATTTATTGGTGGGTGTGGTTGATATTGTTTTACTTGTTTTAAATTAATGATGATCGCTAACAGTTAACATGTACATGTATGTTTAGAGGAGACATAGTTTGTTCATGATATTTTGTTTGTTTGTTCGTCTATTTTATTCGTAGTTTGGTTTCATCGTGATGAGCAGAATTGATGCCAATCTTATTATTCAACTCGGAGTTAACATAACTAAACAATGTGGTCCATGACGTAATTTGCAATAGTGAACGTAGAATGTCTTGTACACGGTGCATATCTCTCGAAAATTCGCGGCACTTAAATTGCTTGCGACCCAGCGTTCGAAAAAGCATGATAAGTGCGCAGTCTCTACAGCGCCCTCTATTACAGAAGTTATACACACTGTTGGCTCTTGGTAAGTCAAGCAACGACAAGACCCCGTATCGTGACCTGGGTACTTTTTGTAAATGGAGCGAAACACGTTTTTAATGACAGGTTCGTTCCCTTCTTGTTTCCATCAGAAACTCTCTTTAATTTAACTCAATACAAATCATAATAACTAAATACAGTTGGAACTCGCGGGGGATGGGGGGTCCATGTTCCAAAACGTTCAATTGTTGATGACATCGAACCCCCACAAGATTGGGGGCTACTTCGTTTAGTTGTGTTTCATTGTTTTTACCTGAAAGTAAACGACTTAAATTTGAAATGGCTGGCAAATTCGGTTTGACTTCAAGACAATCATTCACGTTTCTATTGATTATTTCCACGCTATTGTTTTCAAATGTCTATCGAATATTGGCCTACCTCACCAATTTCGAATGGTGGTACGAAATAATCATCCACTTTCGTTTTTTTTTTTGCACAATCAGACTGTTTTGCTTCTTTTTAAAATAAATATAAATGTCAATCATTTAAAAACACAATAAAAACAACAATGCAACAAACACGGCGAAAATTGGTTATAATCACATTGAAAAATTAATGTTTTGTTGTAATTATGCACAAACAAAAGGTGTCGATGAAATGACGTTTCAACACATAGCAGAGTCTTTCCAACTTGAGGGACCAATGAATAAGGAAGGGGTCAGGCTGAGGTGGTGGTGGGGGGAAGGGGATGGTTTGACCGTAAGAAGTTGGACACACACAGGCGATTGAGACCTTCCTTCATGATTGAGATAAGACTTTCATTTTAAATTGTTGTATTTTCATTTTTTAACCACCCGAAAAGAAGATGTAGTTCAAAAACAAAACCTTCAATGTACAGTTTTCCACTTCACAGTTTTGAGTGTTGTGTGTCCATCTCAAAGTTGACCAGCCCGATTGACATTTGGAAGTAATGCAGTTTTTATTGCCGGCATTCTCCTAGTGAATTACAGTCTTGTTTACCACACAGTTTCGCTGATGCTTTTTTGTCGAGACGCAGAAACGAAAACCTCGAGTAGATTTATGTCCAGAAATTCCAGGATTGAGCATTCTGAACTGCTTCATCTATCATCAACTTCCAAAGCCTCCATAGATACTTGCCGTCTGACTATTTTGGACGTTTAAATGAATGACATCAATTTTGTGGTTATTTATTGCTTAAAGGTACTGGACATTATTGGTAATTACTCAAAATAATTATTAGCATACAATTTTACTTGGAAGTTTATAATGGAGAGCTGTTGATACAACAGAAGTAAAACTCTCTGAAGTAAAACAGTTTTGTAGAAATATATTTATTTCTCACTCAAACAATAACGACTTCAGGTGAAGACTTTAATTATTCATCTGAAAGCACACGCATGTGCAACATGAGTGTTTTTCGTTCATATAATAATTATTCTCTTGCATCTTCAACAACCATTGAAGTCAAAACTTTCACAGGTTTGTTATTTGATGCATTTTTTTTATGTTGTGGGTTACACCAAGTGAGAATACTGGTCTTTGAAAGTTACCAAATGTGTCCGGTACCTTTAAAAGAAAATATAAGATAAAGACGACAACATAGGGACCACCAACATTATTGGACAATATAGTTTTATTCTTCTATGTTTACAATGTCTCTGCTTCATGGTCCTGTATCTTTCCTTTCTATTGATTTGGAGAATTGGCATTGTTATCATTAATTGAGGTGTGTATTGAAACTTCACTGCGAAAACCGTGGTGTTATAATTTGACAGCATGTGTATTGGCAACCCCAAAAGAATCAACATTTTACAACATAATGGTGCAGAGGAAGCACTGATCTCTACCAGGTTTCTACCAACAACACAAAGACAATGGTGTCGTTTCGTTACCACAACACCACTATTATGATGCCAATTTGGAGTCTCTGTAATTTATTGTGACAAAACCACACAGTATCAATGTTTTGCATAGCGTCCATTCCCAGAGTCATCACTGATTGCGATATTCAATTTTTCAATATAGTTTTGCAGTTAGAGGCCTGAATAAAATTATCAACTAAATCGAGCGTCGAATTTTCCCTGACCGCGTTTGACACCCCCATTTTACAACTAACTTCCAAGCAGAATCCCACCCGATCTATACGCCAGCTGATATGTGGAAAAGTCACATAATATTCCGACCCAAATCTCTGATCAAGATCTTCAGACGTCCGGGCGCTTGTGTGGGCTTGGATTTCATCCTAACAGATCCCTTCCATTTCACTAAGAGAGAGACCTACGGCACGTACAGACTCACTTGACAGTTCGAGCAGGATAAAGGTAGAACAGAGAAAGGTGGTCAGAAACCATTAAAGGCACTGGACAATGTTGGTAATAACTCAACATAATTGTCGACATAATTTAATTACTTAGTAAAAAATTATTAGGAAACAAGCAAACGGAGAGCAGTTGATGGTATACAATATTTTTTGAGAAACGGCTCTCTCTCTAAGATAACGTAGTTTTTTAGAAAGGGGTAATTTCTTACCCAAATGTTGTAAGACTTTTTTTTTTTTTTTTTTTTTTTTTTTACTAGGCGTCTAAAAACACATCAGTATGTGCAATTTTTGTTTTAAATATCTTATGCAACTTCAATGCCAAGTTGAGTCCAAATGTTCACAGATTTTCATGATTATTTGAGGGATACACAAACTTAAGTGAGAACAGTTGTCTTTGACAATTACCAAAGATATTCCGCAGAAGATTTCACGAAATGCTAGGATTATGATTAATCATAACTCGAGTTAGGACGAGTTACTCGTTCTCATGGATACGGAACTTAGCTCCTCCTACAAGTCCTAAGATTAATACAATTAAAGGCAGTGGACACTATTGGTAATTGTCAAAGACTAGCCTTCACATACAGTTGGTGTATCTCAACATATGCATAAAATAACAAACCTGTGAAAATTTGAGCTCAATCGGTCGTCGAAGTTGACAAACACCCTTGCCACACGAAGTTGTGTGTATTTAAATGCTTGATTTCGAGACCTCAAATCCTAAACTTGAGGTCTCGAAATCAAATTTGTGGAAAATTACCTCGAAATTTGTCGAAAACTACGTTATTTCAGAGGGAGACGTTTCTCACAATGTTTTATCCTATCAACCTCTCCCCATTACTCGCTACCAAGTGAGGTTTTATGCTGATAATTATGTTGAGTCATTACCAATAGTGTCCACTGCCTTTAAGTTAAGAAGAGTTTGGTGAGATCGACAACAGTGTCTTTAATGAACCGTCAAGAATGGTACTAGTTTCTGTATTTCGTTCTTACACACACCACACACTCTCTGAATGTACTGTGATCCATTTCTCTGGCAGGCTAGGTGGCCTGATGTACGTCGATAACGTATAGCCATCTGGTTTGTGTCGTGTCAACGCTGCCCTAAGGTCCCCCTGGCTTCCCTGGCTTTCACCGGTCGTTGAAAACCAACCATGTTACCGCAGCAGTCCATTGGTCGTATGGTTCATGCACAATTAACACCCCAGTCGCTGAGCTGGTTTTTACGATTTAGTTGTTTTCGTCTAAAAATGTGCATCGGTGTCGGGGAAAGCTGACTTTCGGTGATTTAATGAGGGGTTTGCGTCAAAAGTTTACAAATTGGACATGTGTTTTCGTAATACCCGATAATAACTACAATACAATATGTAGTGTACACTTTCGAAGTTGAGAGAACATTGCTAACGCGCACAAACAAAAACTCTCCCCAAACCTTGTTCAATAATAAAGCGTGACAATCTCCATTGATTCTCACAATTGTTTTTAATAATTTGTTTTAACATTACTTGAAACAACATTGGTAACATAGGTAAATGCAGGCCTATCCAAATCGTATGTGACCCAAAACATAAAGCCAACACGAAACAACAAACCTGTGAAAGTTTAAGCTAAATCGATTACATTGAGTCACAGGAATAACAGTTTGAACAAAAACTGTTTTCAGTGTTTTCAAGGCCAATTAAAAAACAAAAAAACTAGTGCATTCAAGCGTTCGTTCATTTTGAATTATTATTACAGTACAATAACAGACATTGAAGTGAACATTTCAGTCCCTTTCCCTCTAAAATAATGTAATAAGAAGGCAGAATAAAATTGATTAATTAACTGAAGAAGGGGAAACTAAATGATTTCAAAACCATGTTACAGTCGTGGACAACTTTGGCAGAGCGGTGCAGCGGTGAGTTCCAGCATGATTCCAGGGTGTGTCCGCACACTTACCACACCGACACATTCCCCGGTTCAAACACCCCTCTCGTTAAAAACAAAAAACAAAAAAACTCAATAAATTAACGAGTCTTTTGTTACCACGGTTATCGGGGAAAACACCTAAATCATGGGGGTCTGGTTGACCGAGAATTGATGGTTGATCTGATGGGTGCTGAAACCACGGAGAGACCGGCTGGTCATGCTGCGGTAATAACGCCAGGCAAGGTCTAGACCCCCATGGGAACGAGGTTGTTAGTGAAGTGACGGGTTGCAGACGTGGTGAACTTTTAAAGGGATGGTATTCCTTTGGTAATCACCTTATTAAAATCAATGGTAACTTATACATTTGGTTTGGAGCCTGCAACAGCTTTCGATAGTGTTTAGCATTCTGAGGAGTATTTCACTTCGAAATAATGTAAAAAAGGTATCAGTTTTTAAGCCCCAAAACATGAATCTAAATAGTGCTGCCGGGATTATTCCGTTAGGGATTATTCTTCAGTTTAGGTGTGGATATAAATCGCGATCACTTTTTGAAATGAAAGTTTCACAGGTTACTTTTATTGCATAATGCTTACATCTATATTTACAAAGGATCTAACAGTCGAAAAGGTTCTAAAAACAAACAAAGGTATGGGGCCCATATACTTTGCCTGTTTATTATTTATATCAGCGATAACAATATCTATAAGGAGAGGCAACAACTGAGTAACACGAAACGAAGAAGCGTTCGAATCACAGAAGAAAGTTGTGCTAAATAAAAAAAAGCAGAACAATGACGTTACTTTACAATTTACCACTTATTGTATTTATGTAATGTTAATACACAGACGCAAGGAAAACACAAACGATCTGCCAGAAGATTATGCGACGTCTATTCAACACCTTTACGAATACCATGACGTCACCATTATCTTATGTTCATCCCTATCGTGTCAGGTTTGCAACTGCTTGCTCTCATTAATGGTCCCACACTTTGTAAGACAACACTGCACCATACACTGACTCACTTTCCAAAATAGATTCATGCCATGGGTTTTGCCAGCTAATGTGGCCAATGTATTCACGTCATTATGATAAATGGCTGGTATATAGGGGGATCCACACCGCTCAGATTTTTTTTTTTCGAAACGAGTGCTTACGTTTATTTTCTTAATAAACCAATCTTGACAGTACCAACAGTACCTCGCACCAGACTAACTCTGACAGCAGACTATGCAAACTCACATAGCCTATGGCACACCAATTCGCAAATAGAATTCAACAAAATCAGCTGGCCATCCAGTACAACCTCCCCCATCCATGGTCCAGCAACACCAATCAACTTCAATACGCGTCTTCAAGAAGCAACCCAAGACTTCACGTTCCGTTCGTGAGAATACATGAACTATTGTCAAGGTTAACCCGTAATTTGAAGAACTTTCAGGAGAGTCTCTCTTAAAGGTACTGGACAATATTGGTAATTACTCAAACTAATTGTTAGCTTAAAACCTTACTTGGTGACGAGTAATGGTGAGAGCATGATGGTATAAAACATTGTGAGAAACGGCTCCCTCCGAAGTAACGTTGTTTTCGATAAAGAAGTAATTTTCCACTAAAATATTTTTTGAATTTAATTTTGAGACCTCAGAATTAGATTTTGAGGTCCCGAAATCAAGCATCTGAAAGCACCAGCTTCGTGTGACAATGGTATTTTTTCTTAATCCATTATTATATCTCGCAACTTCGACGACCAATTGAGCTAAAATTTGAGTTTGTTATTTTATGCACATGTTAAGATCAACTGAGAAGACTAGTCTTTGACAATTACTTATTTTAGCGTCCAATGTCTTTCAAACCTTAAACAATAATGTGAAAAATAAATCTTAAATACAATAATCAAGTGCTGTGAGCAGACAAGTTGTGACTTGGAATTTTTTTTTAAAAACGGAACCCCCCACCCCCCCCCCAAAAAAAACCCCAATCAAACACAAAATCACAAGTACAATATAAAAGATTAAATTTGTAAAATCAAGAAACTGTCATGAACTGCTCAGAGGTTAATCGTCTTTTGGTTAGGGTGAAATTCTTCATCGATCCCACTATTTAGGTTGTTTGTGAAAAACTCACTCACAAAGTTTCTTGTAACCACTGCTGCACCTACGAACATTTGGTGGTAGCACTGGTGGTTTGTGGTACCGTGGTACTAGTTGTGGTAAAGGGTGGGGGGGGGGGCGAGGTCAATAATTTGACAGCCAACAACACGCTGGAGGTGTGCACTGAAAAGTCCCACCCGCACGCAAACAAATTGATCACGACATGTAGATAGGTCACAAACGAAGCTAGCCCGGTGCCCTTAATGGGTCCGAGATGGTTTAATGGTGCACCTGGGAGGGACAATAAAACAGTGACAAGGCACTAGGGGAGCCTCCATGTAGTAACCAAGACAGACAAGAGAGTGAGACCATGGAGGTAGAAATGACAGACTGAGTCGGGGAAATGTTTCTAACAAGTGTAGCGAGGTTGGTCGTGAACAGCCACAAGGGAGGAAGTTTTGCGTTTGCCACTGTTGCTACTGACACGGACCTCACCGCGTGTCAATAGCTTAATAATCTAAAAACCACTGGCTTTCTTCACACATTCAGAGGGAATTTCCAAGGCTACTTCATTTTCAACATTGTACTTGCTTGAAAGAAACAATGAAAGAAAAACACCCTTGTTGCACAGATTTGTGACAATATAGGGGATAGTCGCATACATATATAGAGAGGTTGTTCCATAGGCCTACATAACGAGTTTCCAGCACGAAATCAGATCCAAATAACTAATCTAAAACAGAATACTAATTAGTGTGTTTGTGTGTGGGTTTTTTTCCTAGGAAGAAAACCATAGGCCTACCAATAACCTCGTTAGAAGCTGTATTGCAATTTAAACAAATCCTGCTCTTAAATTAATTTAGCTTATGGCCAGACAAAATAACGGACACACTTTTAGTAAATCTAATTTTCAACAAATTGGCAGAAGCCAAAATGCTGCGTGTTCCCTTTAATACCAGCTACACAAAAGTACGAAGAGCGAGACTCTCGGACCGGACGGAGCACATCATCCCGTACCGTGACTAAGTCAATCCAGCCCCGGGCGACTCCCCGCTCAATCCGCGCCGGTATTCGGTACCGTCCGTCACCACTCATCGCGCCCGGGAGAAGAACAAACTTTCTCAAATCCGACTCAATCAAAACCTCGCCAAGGAGGGCCAGGGCAAACGAAGAGAGCTAAGCCCCTACACTGGCGATAACCAACATGTAAAATCCATAGGTCTGCGAGGGTTTGTTATGAGAAGGCTTGGGGGAGAGGTGTGAAAAACCAAACCAGGTGTTGGCAGCACTTGCAAGGAATATCTGGTTGCGCTGGTCTTTTTTTTTTTTTTTTTTTTTTGTGGCCGACCGTATTATACATTTATGCGTTTAGGGTTGGATTGCGGGTGCGTCTGCAGGACAAAACAAATCAAATTAGACGGGGGTAGATTTGTACTCCTGGCCTATGTACATGTCAATGTGTGTTCTTAATCATATATTGCCAGCGAAAGGTTTAAGTGAAAGGAACACGTTGTCTTGGATCGGTCAAGTTGGTCTTGAAAAGCGTTTGAAGCCGTTTGTTATGAATTCGAACAGTTGAATAGATAATTTAAAAGTAAGAATACAATGATCCACACAAACCAAACATGAAAGGTCCTTCTTCTCAAAAAAAATAAAAAATTGCCGTCCTTTATGGACAGCTTGCCACACGAGGTGCGCATTTGATAAAGTTTAGCAACCGCGCTAACATTAAAGGAACACATTGCCTTGGATCGGTCGAGTTGGTCTTTGAAAAGCGTTTGTAACCGTTTTTTATAAATTGCATATGGGTAGAAAGATGTTGTAAAAGTAGAATAAAATGATCCACACAAACATGCCTCAAAATTGCGTGGTTTTCCTTTTACCTCGTCGACTAACACGTCGGCCATTTATGGGGGTCAAAATTTTGACTCCCATAAATGGCCGACCGTGTTAGTTCGCACAGTAGAAGGAAAACCACGCAATTTGGAGGCAAACTTGTGTGGATCATTGTATTCTACTTTTAAAACATCTTCCCAACCATATGCATTATATAAAAAACGGTTACAAACGCTTTTGTTTTGACCAACTCGTCCGATCCAAGGCAACGTGTTCCTTTAAGCAGGGGACCCTTGTTAAACTGCTGTCGTGTAAAGGGCTTCTAGTTAAGGACTAATTGTGAAATCGACCCCAGGAAAACCAAAAAAGGCAGTAGCTGTATCATTTCTCTCTGTGCTGTATCGAGCTTGGTGATTTTGTTTTACGGTACAGGACCACCTACGATGGAAACTAGGCAGTTAGTGTATACGTAATAAGCAAGAATGACAAGGGGGCCCCTCGGTCAGCTATTAACACGGCCTGTCACGACTAACCCCTGGATAGTTCAGATATGACCCATACCGCTGCTGCTGATGACGTCACAGGTTATGCTCATTTTTGATTGCATGTACATTTAACTTACACTATACTTGCACACGTACATGTACATGTATATGGACATGTGCAAATTGTGCACATGTAATGTCATTGCATGGGGTATGATGGATCACGCTATAGAGCTAGGACCCAAGGAGTTCAAACTATGATCAAACACTCTAAAAAGTAAAGTGTTGAGTACAACAATTGGATAAGCTCGGTGAGTGACCACACTTTGAAAGTGTTGGATCCAGAGTGTTGTTCGTTAAATCTAGCATTTCACATTTTAAACCAACGCAGAAAGTGTTAATTCAACTTTTCTCAAAGAAAAAAAAAAATCATGAGAATTGTTGGATCAGCTTGTTAAATGTTAAGCTGACACTTAAATTGTTGGTTAAATAAAATGCTGGATTTAACACATACAATGCTGGATTCAACACTTTCAAAGTGTTGTCACTCACCGCTTCAACTAAAACGTCTTCAGAGTGCACAAAGCATCTACAACCATATCTCTATCGGTACTTCCCCCAAGGTGTTCTGTATTTAATGACTTAAAAATGTTTGCAGTAAAGATTGGAACATCCAGTCAATCCATGCCCTCTCATCAAACACGCATGGATTAGAGAACTCGTGAACTTAACTGTCCGAAATCACCTTTAAGGAAGAATCATAGTCAAATAAACCAAAGAGGGTTCGGTTGTTGTTTTTACAATCTCGTGCAATGAGTTACCGCCGAGCCTATAACAAAGTTGCCTGAACAACAGGGCTTCCGAAAAACACCGTCTTTTCGGCCATAACATTCGTTGAGACACAATTATCCTTGAATTTAGAAGAGAAATTAAAACATCGTACAGATTGTTCTGTTTCCCCGAGGTCTATAATAACGTGGGGACCAGAAAGTCAAACCGCGCGAAGATGCACGATGTGGATAGTTATTTATTTTAATTTAGATGAATCATTACGATTTTTGTTCTTGCAATCAACAACTACAACAGAAACACGTAACCTGAAGCTGTGATGTTAACCCGATACAGCAACGAGCTCGAAATTGGCCCTCAAATTTATATCACCACATTTTAATTTCTAGTGAAAAACCACCAAAAATGTCATGCGTTTGCAAAATGTATTATACTGATTGAACGTCCACCTTACCCAAACATTAATGAGCCCCATTTATTGGCAAGCGTGAAGATAACGGTATTAATTGTTCATTATAGTGCCGTTTTTTATAGACTGCCGTAAAAATGTCACTGCCAAAAAAGTGACATAAATATGTTGTAAGGTTGAAAAGTCACAAACTGAAGCGTTAAAATACTTCAAAATTCAGCTGCCACACGTTGGGGAAAACAGCAAACTTTAGAAAAGAGGGTCTTTGTCTCGGAATTTACGCACGTTTACATCGGTATTAAAGCAATGGACACTGGTGGTAATTGTCGAAGTCAAGTATTGTCACTTGGTGTATCAAACATAATCTGCATAAATAAAGAACCTGTGAAAATTTGAGCTCGCTTATGTCACACGAAGTTGTGTGCTTTCAGATGCTTGATTTCGGGACCTCAAAATCTAATTCTGACGTATCGAAATCAAATTCGTGGAAAATTACTTCTTTCTCGAAAACTACGTCACTTTAGAGAGAGCCGTTTCTCACAATGTTTTATACTATCAGCAGCTCTCCATTGCTTGTTACCAAGTACGTTTTTATGATAACACTTATTTTGATTAATTACCAATAGTGTCCAGTGCCTTTAATTCGGTTTTGGCAATCGAAACAGGCAGCAATGATTTGTGTAGTTTCAAAGACTATTTACTCTATACATCGATCTTTTTCAAATATTGTGTCTGGGGGATCGTAGTTGTGCGAACTTTGTTTACATAACACTAAAAAGTAGGATGGTTTTAAAAATCGAACTTTTTGGAGTCGTCTGTTTCGTTTCTGTTTTCCAAAAATAATCATTTCATACGGACTAAGACCCAGCAATAACGAACCTGCAGCCGATTTCACGAAACGCTAGGATTAATCTTATCTCGAGTATGGGACGAGTAACCCGTCTTAACTTAGGATGGGTTCAATGGTTCAATGCGTACTACGCTTTTGGATACAGAACTGAACCCGTCACAAGTCCTAAGATTGTTTTTCTTTTCACATTCAAACTAGGGCTGGGCTTCGCTCAGCATCAGACAAAACCCGTCTTGCTGAAAATAAACCGAGCAGCAAATCTCTTCAATCCGCTGCATATAAATCTTTTTCCTAAGCCGCTCCAGGACTGTGGAACCATCTTCCCATCACAATACGCACCTCAATTTCACTGTCTATTTTCAAGAAAGCTCTTAAAAAACATCTTTTTCCTTAATGTTTATTGCTTTATTGTTAATTTGTTGTATTATCTGCATTGCTATTGTTCGTCTAAAGCGCTGTGGTCTAAATGAAATGGCGCTACATGTATATAAAAACCCATTGTATTGTATTGTATATTGTATTGTAAGATTAATTCTAAGTTTGGTGAAATCGACGGCTTGGATGGATGTCCATCAGCTCCATTGTGGCAATCAAAAATAGGCATAAGGATTATTGATCTGTGTAGTCTACAAAGACTATTTCATTGTCTTCAATACTTTCAGACAGACAGGCTTATTTGTGTCTCGGTTGTTCAAAGTGTGGTATACCATGAACTACATTACTTTTTAGAGTCTACTTTTGTTAAAATAAAAAATTCACGTGGATTTACACCCAGCACTAACTAATGGACCAGGGATGGATTCACCCAAATTAAATCTTTCGGAACTACCTGGACTGGATCAAGTTGTGGGTTGGGGTGTTCGGGGGGGGGGGGGTCGGCGCATAAGTATGGTCGGCGTGACCGTGGGGAGTTAAGGTGATAATTCCACCCGATCCAGCTGGAGTTTTAACTAAATCACGTGCATGGGTGAACAGAATAACAGTGCAACCCTGGTGCGTTTATCGTAATCCGAACACAGATGTTGTCTTCCAGGTAGTCCATAATGCTATCAGGGAGGGAGGGAGGGGGGGGGGTGGTGCTTTGGAATAACTAAATGAACCGTTTAGCAGCAACGATTTGACAAAAAGCAAAGTGTGAATGCAAGAGAGTTATCCACGATTGAGAAAAAGCTGCTTGTTGATAAAGATGTGTACCCCCCCTTTAAACGATCCTTCTCTCCCGCCATAAGCATTAGCTTCCAACCTCCTAAGTTATTCATTCACATTGACCTATTCATCGTTCTTATAGTTTAGACCTAGACATTGTATTTGTGTTTACAATAAGCCAGATTTCAAGAACATACAGGAGGCGCTGACAATGATGAGCTTGTATAAAAATTAAAGACAAACGTAAACTTGGCCAGAAGTACACCCCCCTCCCCCGCCCCCGGTTGCTCGGCAGAAAACTATGTTATTCTACCTCCATGGCTATACCAATGATAAGATAAAGAAGAACATTTCATAAGATCTGTGCCATATTCGTGTGAAAACCATTCCGTGGGAATAGACAAGGGAGTCGGTTATCAGCTCATAGTTCACTGGACACCAGACTAGGCTAGGCTTCAATTCACAACCACAGATCAGTTATTGTTAATACGGACCAAGGTTTCAGACAATTAGCATCCAATTAACACGGACGATTAGCGTAAATGGATTAAGTTGATAATGACAGTACAGGCTGGGGTGTTATGTTACTGTCCTAAATGCGCCAGGGCGGGGGCGGGGGCGGGGGGGGGGGGGGTGGCGGGGAACAACACGAGTTTAGTTTAGAGGGATACCGCAAGAATGCATTAACCGTTTGGAAACAGCAGACATATGAAAACTTCATCGTGTTATTGTAAGGTGGTGAAGTTTAAGTTTAAAGAAACGCAATTAAAACCCTTTTTTTCTCTCAAGTTTTACTCAATGTGATTGTCTAAGCCGCTGCAATCGGAATTAGCAATCGTGTCTACAAGAATTTCAAACAAGATTGTTTATCAGGCGGGACATTTGAAGTATAATTATTATTAAGAAATTATGATATTAGGACAAAAAGTATGGCGGATTTATCGACTATACAAGGGCTGACATGTGCATGTGGTGTAGGCTGGTATAAACAATGTTGATTGAAATGACCAGAGATACAAGGCATTGTTGATTGGACTTGTCAAATTGTTCGGCAGTTGAACACCAAACCATCCAGGACAACATATATCCACCAGTAAACTACACCCAAGACGCTCACATAATCTTCACATATTCTTCGTTCGACACACTGCCGAACCAAAATGAACCATCAAGTAAAAAGTGCTCACTCAAACCAGTCGACTTCACCAACCATATTTACTTCCCCCAACCCGTGCCTCACCTCACACACAGCACAGTGCCTCAAAACAACCCAAGAGTTCACAATATTTTCTCTCTAAGCCACTCATCTAAGTCCTAGAAAAACATCACACGATTTCAGAGGAGGTAATTATGATTCAGAAATACGGGGGGATTTGTAGGGGAGAGAGAGAACGAGAGATTCTGTAATGCCGTGATGTTGGCAATAATAGCCCCGGTCAACTGTCGGGCGCCTTCGGGCGTCGTGTTGAGAGATGCCTAACACACCCATCAATTTTCCTGTACTTCATAACATAATTTCAACCGAGCAACATTGACTGTGTGTTCGGGAAACAGATGTTTCATCACAACGATAGGGCCTACTGGTTGCACTACAGGATTCACAGTGAAATGTGGTTTTCAAAAATGGGTTGGAATTAGGAAAATATAAAAAACACAATGTCAACAGATTTACATTAAACTTACATAGTTTGAAGATTATGATAGAAGAAAGTTTCCCTTGAAATTTTACTTACTGAGGTGCTGTAGTTTGTGAGAAATTAGTAAAATTTATAATTTTCGTCTTAGTTTTAGCATGTTGTAAAAACGTATTAACCAGTTATGCTATGGTTTTGGTATAATATCATAACTGGTTAAGGGGTTTTTACATGCTAAAATAATTTTGGTCTCATGAGACCAAAATTATTTGGTGACTTGTTTTACTCATTTCTCAAAAACTAAAAAAACCTTAGTTAGTAATATTTGGAGGGAAGCTTTCCACTATCATTATCTTCAAACCCTGTAAGTTAAATGTAAATCTGTGGACATTTTGAAAAGGTACCCGAATCCTTAAAAGCGGGAAGTTAACATTAAAAGAAAAAATACACAAAAAAACAACCGGCACAACAGCACTGTTTGGGGGATATGCTGCGGTAGGGTCATAATATGCTCTTTTTCAGAAACATTTCTCAAGGTAAGTTGTATTTCTAAGGTGAGACGGACACAACATATTTAGAAAGGGGACGTTTAGACCTATTAAGTATCATGCTTTTCCTTTACTTCTGTCAACTGGAGAAGAAAACTAATGATCCGAACGCTTACCAGCTCAAATTTTTTCGAAGATGACACCTTTTCAGACGTAAACATTTCTCCAGACGAACAGACACACGGTCCAAGAACCGGTACTATCATTTATACCAGTTGTATAGATGCCACATTATTGCATTAAATGTCTCAAGAAAAATTCCTCAACAGAATTTCGGTTTCATAAACGTGGCTTTACCTATTATTAAAAACAAAGCATAACTTGCACGTATAGATCTGCTGTAATCGCAAAAAAAAAAAAACAACTTTAAAAAGCCTCTTAACCCCTTTTCGCGTTTGATCACATTTCTGTCATTGTGTTCATGTAACTTGTTATTTAGGATATTATTATTTTTGTGTGTAATTATTACCATTTGCTTTTTGCCTTAAATTCACCAATTTCTCTTTAATTTCCAATTTAAATGTTTGCACTGTTCTTTATTCTTACATGTTCAACTGTAAATCTCTTCGAAGATACTGAAATCGCTCTATATGATAATAAATGTAGTAGTATCACCTACGTTATGTTTTGGTAATTAACATTTCATGAAAGTACACACTTTTCCTTTACTATTGCTGATATCGCATGACAAAAACCCCAATTTGCTTTCCAGAAAACAACTGAGCTATGCCAATCACTTAAAACAATACCACGATAACTTGTATATCAAGATTCAAGGAACTACTAATATAATGGCGAATCATTTAAATGTAGCCAGCCACAAATTGGTGTCTCAAGTCAAAACTTTTGTTTGTTAACTGGGCGAATCCAATCACTTAAAACAACCCAACTTCTGTATACAGATTCACAGAAACTAGGGTGAATCATTGTAATATTAAAAACCACATCTTATACAACGTCTTCAATTGCATCACGGACCACATCCTTTTAATCCCAGCGAAATGCCCCTCCGACTTTCCAGGAATCACAAGGAACTCTCCAACAAAATCATCTTATTATGTTATCAAGTGAGAGACGCGAAAAGTTCACTGACGAAAAGCATCTCATTTCATACAATTGGAGACAGTCAGTGGACACTATTGGTTATTGTCAAAGACCAGTATTCTCACTTGGTGTATCCCAACATATGCATAAAATAACAAACCTGTGAAAATTTGAGCTTGATTGGTCGTCGGGGTTTCAAAATAACTATGAAAGAGAAAGTAAAAAACCTTTGTCACACGAAGTTGTGTGCTTTCAGATGCTTGATTTCGATACCTCAAATTCTAAATTAGAGGTCTCGCAATCAAATTCGTAGAAAATTACTTCTTTCTCGAAAACTACGTCAACCTCTCCCCATTACTGGTAACCAAGTGAGGTTTTATGCGGATAAATATTTTTAGTAATTATCAATAGTGTCCACTGCCTTTAAAGAAACTGGACACATTTGATTGTTGTCAAAGACCAATATTCTCACTTGGTGTATCCCAACATTTTTTATTTACAACATATCAAATCTGTGAAAACTTTGACTCAATTGGTCATCGAATTTGCAGGAAAATAATGAAGAAAAACACACATTTTGCTCAACTTAGTGTGCTTTCAGTTTCAGATGCATAATAAAAGGTTTCAGTTATTTGAGAGAGAAATTACCTTTCTCAAAAACCACGTTAATTAAGAGGAGTCGTTTCTCATAATGTTTAAAAATTTACTGTCCACATCTCTCCATTTCTTGTTACCAAGTAATTTGTTATGCTTTTAATTATTTTGAGTAATCACCGACAGAGTCCACAGTGCCTTTAAAAGTATGGATAACTTAAAAAGCTGGCAGAGACGTGAAATTACTGGTTATCTTGTCCTGCTGGGTAGTCAATGGAAAAGTAAAGGGCAAACACTGCATATGGATCCAAGTTAGTCCAAACACCAACAACATGGCGAAATCTCACACCAGCATCAACATACCCTTACCCCAAAACAGAGGTTCTGATGACAACCACGCATAAAACACACAGTAACCATGTCCCACCCTGTGGCATACTCAAATCACATGACATGTTTTCCACACATCGTAACCTTTCAACCCGGGCATAATTGCAACATTTATCTCCAGTCACACCGCAAAAAAAAACCTGTTTTTCTTTCCTCCGGTCCGCCAGAGATTTCCCCCGTTAATCTCAAGCAGTAACTTCTCCTACTATTATCTCAGGTGTTTCATGCCTTCTTGGACCACGACCGCATCTTCTCATTCTGCAGTCAACCATTAAGGGTGGCGATCTATTTCATAACGCCTGTCCATCTTTGTCTTTGAACCGTACCTATATTCATCCATCACCCGGGGGAGAATAATGTCAATTTCTTCGGGGAAAAAAAACAACAGACTAGAATCTCACACACAAAGAGTGCGTGTGACTGGATATAGACTCTTCTTGATAACCGGTTTCAATCAGTGCGTGTCAAGTAATCATCAGTTTTTCTAAAAAACTTTTAATGAATGTGTTTGGCAATCCTCAAACGAGAAATCATCTACGAATTCAACTCCTTTTTTATCACCGAGGGCTTAAGGGAAGTACACCTTAGGTTTTTTGTACCGTTCGATTGCTTTAATACTAAACAAATTAAGATATGTTATACTAAACCTAAAGTAATAATCCACAGGGGTAGATGACTGCGTAAGTTTGAAATAGTTTGATTTGAAAGTTGACCTGTGGAAATTTCATTTCATAAGGTTAGAGCGTTTTTAAGATATCTCCGAAAATCTGGAGCGGTTGTGTCAACGCGGCAGGAACAACAATCCGTAAGTAATTAGAATACACAACCTGAGATACAATTATTGTGAGATAAAAACTGGTAAGTTTTTCAATTACACCACATTACTTCAAAGTGAAACGATTCTCAAAATGCTATAATGGACCACTACTGTTGTTGCTGTGGCAATCATTTTAAGATGGGTTACCAAACGTAAATCCTCCCAAAGGTCAATTCGTATACAATGACCTCTCTCATGTTGAATACAGATTTTTGTCTGCCTTTTTTAGCACTAACGAAGGCGTGCCTTATCTTGATTCTAAGAATGTCATCGCATCACAATAACAAAATCAACGGCGATCCTTATCTTGATGTACCGGTAGCAACGGTTCGTCCCATACCTTATCTTGGTCCAAGTAAAGAGGGTGTACCACTAAATTAGCTGCTTTAAAGGAACATGTTGCCTTGGATCGGTCGAGTTGGTCTTTGAAAAGCGTTTGTAACCGTTTGTTATAAAATGCATATGGTTAGAAAGATGATTCAAAAGTAGAATACAATGATCCACACAAATTTGCCACGGAAATGCAGGGTTTTCCTTTTACTTTGCGAACTAACACGGTCGGCCATTATATGGGAGTCAACAATATGACTCCCATAAATGGCCGACCGTGTTAGTCGACGAGCTAGAAGGAAAACCACGCAAATTCGAGTGATACTTGTGTGGATCATTATATTCTACTTTTAAAATATCTTTCTAGTCATATGCAATTTATAACAATCGGTTACAACCGCTTTTTCAAATACCAACTCGACCGATCCAAGGCAACGTGTTCCTTTAACTTTCCTTTCACCGGCATTTCGTTCAGATTAAAATTAAAGAAGAGTCGGTACATGATCAGAGGCAAGAGTTTAAAACAAAATTCATAACAATACTTAAAAGTAGCTTAGAAGTAGCTCACCAAAATAATATGTTTACCAGCCAAATTGCAATGTTAACATAATATGACTGGTATCCTGCTCATGTTTTGTACAGTAGAAACGTTGCTAAAGCCAGTGGACACTATTGGTAATTGTCAAAGACTTGCATTCACAGTTAGTGTATCTCAACTGCAAAGAATAACAAACCTGTGTAAATTTGAGCTCAATTGGTCATCGAACTTGCGAGATAAGAATGAAAGAAAAAAAAAAACCCTTGTCACACGAAGTTAGGTGCGTTTAGATGGTGGATTTCGAGACCTCAAGTTCTAAATCTAAGGTCTCGAAATCAAATTCGTGGAAAATTACTTCCTTCTCGAAAACTATGGCACTTCAGACGGAGCCGTTTCTCACAATGTTTTATACCATCAACCTCTCCTCATTACTCGTCACCAAGAAAGGTTTTATGCTAATAAATGTTTTGAGTAGTTACCAATAGTGTCCACTGCCTTTAAGCAATATCTGGCTTTAGGCAGCTCCGCGAAACGTTGGCACATGGCCCAGCTTTACTCTTACACAGTGGAATTCGGCTTGTTTTCCAGTCCCTGCCACGGTCCATACTCTCTAAATGCAAAATAGTGAAAAACACTCTTTGAAGCGCCATATGAGGGACAAGTCTTTTTCGAGTGATCATCACTCTTTTAGATTGAATATGCATCTTTTTGAGTGATTTTTTCCCCACTCTGTCCTGGAGTGAAACTCCTCTAAAAGAGTGAAATAACCACTACTTATTTTAAAGAGCCATTTGAGGGACAACTCGAAATGTAAAGAATGGTGTTTTTCACTCTTTTGCATATAAAGAGTATAGAAATACGCATTTTGGGCGATGTCCGCGCATAGTTCGTTTGCGATGTGGTACGATATAATATGGCTACGATATAATGTAAAACCGAAACAAAACTACCACAATTTTAGAGCCCCCTTTAAAACAAGATCCACAACCAATAAAATACATATCCATGTTCGTAAACATATTTCGTAAAGCCTCATTATTTATGTGTCTCACAACCGACAATGGTCTACAACGAGCATGGTTATCGTACAAATAATGAAAGAACACTCTCACAACAACTCCATTTCTCCAAGATATCATTGGCTGGTTGGGGCCGATGAGTATATTCCTTGCCCATTTTCCTTGAACTTGAAAGGGAAAAGATGGATCGAGATCCCCAAAGAGAGAGAACTGAAGGGATCAGGATCCCCCGAAACGAACTCTGATTGGGCCCCGGGGAAGGCACTGTCAACTTGTAATGAGTATCAATTGTCTAACGGGACATCTGGACATCGCCCGAAATAATGTTCAGAGTTTTATTTTCGACAGGGCCAGAGTGATTTATGACCTTTGTGCGAAAAAAAAAAAATAAAAAAATGCAATTTTCTGATACAGGATTATGAGCGCCTTGTCTGTTTTCATAGGAGTGGTTTTCATCGTTCCTTTTTTTTAACAGGGTGTCAGACTCAAATTAAACTTTAATGAGACGAAATAACGAGTGCCCCCCCCCCCCTAAAAAGGGGGGATAAACTGAGGAAAGGAAAGGCACAAAGAGCTAGTAGTGCAAAGGGGGTTTAGAGTTTACGAAGTTGTGAGGTTGTAGCAGCTCATACACGGGGAACCGATATTGATGCAACATATTTTGTTGCTGTTAAAATCACTAAAAGCTTTAAAGGTACTGGACAATGGACACTATTGGTAAGTTACTCAAAACAACTGGTTGCATAAAAACTTACTTGGCCAACGAGAGTTGTCGATAGTTTAAAACATTGTGGGTATTATGCTTTGTAGAAAGAGCCAATTGCTCACTCAAATAAATATTATAAAACTTTAGGTCGGGAGCCTTTTATTATGCATCTGACACAAAGTTTTGCAACAATTGTGTTTTTCCTTCATTTTTTCTTTTGCGAATTCGATGAACAAATGAGCCAACGTTTTCACAGGTTTTTTAGTCAACAAATTTAGGGATACACCATGTGAGAATACTGTTTTATTGACAACCAAAGGTGTCGAGTGCCTTTAAGATTGCGCGTTTATATCGAACATCCTGAGTGTATTGGACCCAGTATGTGTATTTAAAAAAAGCAATGTTTGGAGTTATGCACGTCTATAATATATACATAAAGCATAAGCACATCCCCCTATGTTTGTTATGACTTCTGAAGGCAGTGTACCGCGTGCAAAGGATTTGTAAGTAAATAAATTTCGATAGCGACACTCCACTTTTCTAAACACGGCCATACCTTTTGTAAATACAGAACCCCGGTGCCGTATAATGTAGTGTAAGCACTAAAGAGAGAGATTGCTTATGAAGAGTAAAGAAAGGGGGACAACTTTGGTAAATATTTCTCATGATGTAAACTATAAAGAGCTTATTATAAACAGTTTAAAAATATGATTGACTCGCAATTGGTGGAGAGGGTTTAGCCGGGGTTGATTCCGTATTTATTTGAAGAATCTCTAGTGTTTGAAAAACAAAAAAAGGGGCTAGACGGTAGGTTTATATACTCTCGTGTGGCGACCGGGACAGTTTGGTTAGAGCAGCGAGCGCAGGTAGTTGTGGCGCGCCGTTGATGCGGCACGTCGTACGGTGGTCGTCACCCCGTTGATGACTCGCCGAATGCCGGCTGAAGCCCGCCTACGGATTTTAGCAACACACGGACATGGATATATTATAGGAACGCAAATTGTTTCCGAATTATCTGATCTGGATTTTGGAATATACTAACTTGCATATCGACGCTGAAACAATTATGGGGTAAGTTTTGAAAAAAACGTTTTATTTGTTCTCGAAACTAGAAATAACCACTGTATGAACAAAATCACAATGAATTTTATCGTTTTAATTAGAGCGTAACATGTAGAAGTTATTTTCTCTCTCCCCCTCACACACAAAAACAGTCTCTGTCTCTCTCTCTGGGAATGAGTCCGTTGCATTTCAATATTATACTCTAATTGGGCACTTGGCCCTCCTCCATGGTGAGACTGGGCAGTTACAAATTGAGCTACATGTTTTCTGGAGTTGGCCAACACATGATGAACCCGTAGCCATACTGCATAATGCTTTCGGGCAGGTTACCAGAATTGGGGCAATATGGTGTTAGGGGTACAGTACGTCGAGTACAAGTGTACTTTAATTGGGATTTGGAAACTGTTTTGGAGAAATTCACAAGTGATGTGTGGCTTCGGCTGTGACTTTGGCTGGCTTAATGACAAGTCGTATCCTTGAACATTACTGCATCAGGCGACGGCCATCCGTAGCCGAAAGCGCTCAATTATGATACTGCAAGACGTGAACCGGACTCGGCTTTTTCTGAAGACACTGGACACTATTGGTAATTGTCAAAGACCAGTGTTCTCACTTGGTGTATCTCAACATATGCACAAAATAACAAATCTGTGAAAATTTGAGCTCAATCGGTCGTCGAATTTGCAAGATAATAATGGAAGAAAAAAGCACCCTTGTCGCATCATGGTCACACAGAGTTGTGTGCTTTAAGATGCTTGATTTCAAGACCTCAAATTCTAAATTTGAGGTCTCGAAATTTTCGTGGAACTCAAAACTATATTACTTCAGAGGGAGCCGTTTCTCACAATGTTTTATAACCTCTCCCATGACTCGTTACCAAGAAAGGTTTTATGCTAATAATTATTTTGAGAAATTACCAACAGTGTCCACTGCCTTTTAGATTCAAGTTTGAGTGAGCAAATAATTTACCCCTTTCTCTACTCGAACCATCTTGGACTTCATTACCACAAAGGGTGTCATTTCTTAAATAAAATGTGTTCTAACACAAATGTTCATAACTATCATTATCAGTGCTCCCTTACCACGTAAGTTTGTATGATCGATGTTTTTTTTTAGTAATTACCAAAGAAGAATTAAGTTGGTCTATCTATGGAGGAAGACTCCCCCCCCCAGTAAGGCATCACGCCTGCCTGATTCGTACACAGGGACAGAACTGTGACGATTTACTTTGAAAATCGTGAGGAGTTTTTCTAACTCCCCTTTCTTCGTCTTTCACGAGGTTTCCCCACCTCTTCTAATCCTTCTTCTTCTTCTTCTTCTTCTTCTTCTTCTTCTTATGGTTTGTTCCAAATGACAAGTATTTCAGGTTGGACTTAATAAGGGAATTTAACAACCACAGCTGTTTGCTGGGCTTGCTCAATATTTCTTTCAAGTAATAAATCAAATGATTTTTTTAATAAAATAATACGTTTCACATAATGAGGAGGTGTGAACAGACAATGTTGTAACACGGCACAGTGGTTAGATGGGTGGCAATGAGACATTTTTATTTATCAGTACAGGTTATTACGAAAAAAAACAAAAAACTAAGACATTTTGACGATCGGTTGCAAATTAATATGGAGACAGCTGCTTTGATCAAGAAACCTTAGGTTTGAGTTCATTAATATGGATAAAAAATAATTGAAGTAAAACAAAAAACACAAACAAACGAAAATAATAAATGATAACATGGTCCAAGTTAGATTCAAGTGTAGTGATGGTATAAAACCTTGGCTCGAATCAACCATGGGGCAAATGAAGAAAGTTTATGCCAACATTGTTGGCAAAAACGTTTTCTACCTTAAGCTTTCGAAATAAGGCACCAAGTCATCTTTAACTTATTTGTCGGCAATAGTTAATTTAGTACGTTTTTAGCGGATTTGTTTCCCCCCAAAAGTGTGGAGTGGATGCGATAGCTCCGTGCTTCGATACTTTTACAAATACGTTCGGGAATTGATGTCGCATTAACAATCGTTCTTTGAGTCTGCAAATTTGCTTACCAGGTTACTGTTAAGTGTTGACCGGAAAAAGAGGGACGCGTCTGGTTAATATGACTGGAGAATCAAGTACAAATGAAACTGACTGCTGGTGTAATTGAGAGTTGAACAAAAACAAATTACCAGAGCGGGATTTGAACCAACGACATCCGAACTAACGTGCCGTAGCTCTACTGAACTGTCCAGCCCTATATTGGCCGTGTATGTTAAGCAGGTACCACACCCAAGTGTACGACATAACATGGGAGGCAGCCGCGAAGGAGCACCTTGAGGGTTATTTTCTCTATGTTCTGGGGATTCGATTTGTTATTTCAAATATCAAGTAATAAACCCCAAGGAAAACTCACTGGGTAAATTTGGGGCGAGTTGCCTTTTTCAATTGTTCTTTAAGGAAAAGGTTTAAGACAATTAAAGGGAATTTTTTTAGTTTTAAGGTCGGACTTAAAGGTAGATCAAAATCACAAAACCTTGAGCGCTAACTCAAGAGAATTCCAAGTTATCGCTAGAAAACACAAACGGCCTTGAGACTATGCCTGTGGTCTCCGGGAAAACCAAAACATCACACTTGCACATGCACCATGGCACTAAGAAACAAGAAGAAACCAACACAAACCAGGGTCCTTCTAGCACAGATAATGGAGGTAGAACTACCTCAATGCACAGACCAATGCACAGATCAGTTCAGTCTTGAGACATCGTTGTTTACTACAACAAATAATTCAGTCATTTAAAAGTCCTTATAAAATCAAAACAACTTCGCCGTAAAAAAAAGTATCGGACCAATTTCACTCTGAAATCTCTTTATTTTCATAAAGATCATATCGGTACCAATCCTCAACATGTATTCCCCGTCTGTTACCATGTCCAAATCGAGAACAGAACATGAAGATACACACCAATAAACTTACTAATGCTTAATTCGATCGTCACAATCAAAATAAGTCAAATACGTACTTGCAAAAAAATAATTAAAATAAAACGAACATTTCATTACGACATGCTTGTCCTGTTTGTATGTATACTTTCTTTTAAAAATAGCGTTTCTTTTTTTGGTTTTCTTTTTAGTTTCTTTTTCTGTCTGACGATTTTTATATCTGGGATGTTTTCCCCGGATTTCTCAGTATTACAACACGGAACAACAGATTTCAAAACATGATAGTTTCATGGGGAAAAAATCAATGAGGGATCCATTTTACATGATTTGGATAACTTCCAAATGAGACAACTTCTAGAAATAACGCCTCCTAGAAAAAGTCTCACGAAATGGATCCTAAATAACAGTACTTACTACTTGACTTTCTATTTAATCAAACGATGACATAAATTTTCCAAATAATAATAATGATAACCCACATGTCACACCTTTCTCCATGGTCACAGATGCACAAACCAACCTTTCTACGTAATGGTTTTGATATGGCCGCACGACTAAATGGTTAGTTGCCAAGCGGTTGTGGTTTCACAAGTAAAGCGGTTTGTCACCGGTTTAAAGTTACAAGAAGTCTGTACATGGTACGTGTACACAACCCGAGAGGTAGGATTGGCATATGGTTCAAATTCAGCAATAGAAACTGTATTAATTGAAGGAACAGGTTTGAAGAATAGGTTAAAAGTCAGTGGACACTACAATTAATTTCTCAAAATATTGACTAGCACAAAATCTTACTTGGTCACGAGTAATGGGAGAGGTTGATGATATAAAATATTGTGAGAAACGGCTCCCTCTGAAGTGCCATAGTTTTCAAGAATGAAGTAATTTTCCGCGACTTTGATTTCAAGACCTCAGATTTATATTTTGAGGTCTCGAAATCAAGCATCCGATGAACTTCGTGTGACAAGGTGTTCTTTCTTCCATTATTATCTCGCAGCTTCGACGACCAACAGTGAGTTCAAATTTCCACAGGTTCGTTTTGTTATGCATATGTTGAGATACACCAAGTGAGAAAACTGGACTTGACAATTACCAAATAGTGTCCAGTGTCTTTAAACATGGATGAGTATGAAACGTGAGCTATTATTAAAAAAGAAGAAAGAGAAGTTCCAGGGTTTGTATAGACCAAAGGGGTGACACCCTTTTTTGATTCCTTTTTAAAGACACTGGACGCTATTGGTAATTGTCAAAGACCAGTCTTCTCACTAGCTGTATCTCAACTTATACATCACATAACAACCCTGTGTAAATTTGAGCTCGAATTGGTCGTCGAAGTTGCGAGATATTAATGAAAGAAAGGAAAAAACACCTTGACACACGAAGTTATGTGCTTTCATATGCTTGATTTCTCGAAATCAAATTCGTGGAAAATTACTTCTTTCTCGAAAACTACGTCACTTCAGAGGGAGCCGTTTCTCACATTGTTTTATGCCATCAACATCTCCCCATTACTTGTTATCAAGTAAGGTTTTATGCTAATTTTGAGTAATTACCAATAGTGTCCACTGCCTTTATAGTTAGATTTTGAAAGCGCTTTGATGATACAGTTCAAACCTTGCTCTATGTTCAAACCAACAAAGCTCACCGCTGACTAAGTTAATTCCAGTAACAATTCAAGCTTTATTCCTGGTTGAAATACAACTGTTGTCTGAGTCTGTTGAAGTAAATCATGGGACCATTTGCCTTTCCTTTTTTTACTCTTTTTTTTATAAAAAACATGACACCTGAATTGGATTAAACTTTCAAATTGTGGTTTTTGAGAGTGTGTTTTAAAAACTTTAATTGGAATAAATAAATAAATAAATGAATAAAAAAATAAAATGCCCACAGAATACAAACCAAAAGATGGTTATCAACCAACGCCTCGGATTACATGATTGGAAAGGATAACAACACATCACTGTTAAATTTCAGTTTACAAGCTTATTCATTTCAAGAGGTTCACTCTAAAACATTTTGTATTCCCTGTGAAATATTTCCCTCTGAAATGAGGTGATATTCGATGTATATGAAAACCCCGATTAGAAGTGTTTACATGCTGAAAATTGTGCATTGTTTTTCATCATGGTCTCCTTACTTACACAAGTTTTTTTTGTGTTTTGCAGTTAATTTATCACATTGTGAATACTTTCTGTGAGCATAGTTCTCCGGTGGTACTAACAATTCTGAATACATTTGACTGTAAAATTAAGACAATTTCTTCCCGAAAAAACCCCACCCTAAAATGGTTCATATTGCAATCATTTCTGAAGAGCAATGTGTAAGGCTTACTTTACCAACGTGTATGTTTTCCTCCATTATCATTTAAATTATACGCAAACGCGGGAGTTTCGTTTGTTTAGTTCGTGTTTATTGTCGATGTCACGAGTTGAACTGTTTAAAGGAATTCCCCGCAACATTTTCTGTTTTGGTCTAGTTCCTGAAATTAAATTTCAATCTGTGTTTTATTTTGTGTCTAATATCTTTTTACATGAATGTTTGTTCAGGTTATGTATTGCAGAGTGTGTTGGTATCTGGTTTTTGTTTGTATGCTTTTGTTTGACAATGCATGGTTAGTTGACATCGCACGTTTGAGGATTTAGATCGAACTTTGGGGAAAAACAAAAATTGTGTTTACTCACCATGTTGCATTTCGAGGGGCTCTTGTCCAGCGTGATGGGGCGTCAGGTACTGCCCGTGTTCCGCAGCGGGTACTTGCTGCTGCGGCTGGGGCTGTTGCATGCCCTGCCCTGGAGACGACTCGCCCCCATCACATTCTTGCATCTGCTGTTTGATGTACCGTCCATTCGGCCCCTGTGTCCATGTGGAATAGTTATCTACAACCGTGTTCATGTACATGCTTACGGGTGTCGGGGACGACGTGGTGGTTGCAGGCACGTAGTCCGCCGTACAATTGGTCATATACCCGGTGGAGTTCACCGAGCAGGACCCGGGCAGATTGCCCGTGAGTTGGGTAGAAACCTGCGGCATCATCATGCCCATGTTCATGTTCGTGTCCACCATACCGGCCGTGTTAATACTACTCATCCCGCACTGCATGTTGGCGTGATTTGGGTAGCCTCCGGGTGCGTTTTGAGGGAACATTTCAAGGTGTGAGCCGCCGAGCATACCGGGCATACCCATGTTGTTCATCATAGCGTACGGGGGTCTCAGAGCCTGGCACTTGCGCCGGAATCCACGGGGGCGCCTCCGGAATGACCCCTCCTCAAACATGAATTCGCTAGCAGGGTCGATCGTCCAGTAGTGCCCCTTCCCCGGACGGCCTAAACCTTTGGGTAGCTTAATAAAACACTCGTTGAGAGAGAGATTATGACGTACCGAGTTCTTCCAGCCTTGGTACGGCCCACGAAAGAACGGAAACCTCTGCATGAGGAACTGGTAGATTTCGCTAAGAGTAAGGCGTTTCGTAGGGGAGCTCTGAATCGCCATTACGATCAGGGCGATGTACGAGTAGGGAGGCTTCTCATGTCGTCTGATCCCGGCCCCTGACTTCTTGGTGGTTGATTTGTCGGTGTCTGCGGGTACGTTCGGCGAGTGAGAGTCCAGGTGGAGTTGGGTCTCGCCGGTGACGGCACTACGGGCTGGCAGCTCCGTCGACAGCGGGATGTCCGTACGGGGAAGCGGTCCGGTGAGTGCCGGTAGAGGTTGCTCCTGACGCGGCGATACCTGGTTGTTGTGCTGCTGGGTTGCCGTGGGTTGTGCATGAGAAGGAGGGTGCTGTACTCCTGTATGCTGGCCATGAATCGGCGAAGAGGTCGACAACGCCGCAGCCATGCTATCCAGGTGGGTCATTGGGAATCGAAGTTAGTTGTAAAACCTCAGCGGGAAAACACTACCAAAACACGGCACCCGTTGGGTGATGTTTACGCTCCACGTGCTCGTGGTAAACACACACACACTGTTCCGAACAGCCACCACGGGTCAGTTACTGTAGCAGCAGTTGTTGAAGTGAGAAAACTTTGTACAACGTAACCCCCTTTAAAGTCGATAGGGAAAGAAGGAAAAAAAACATGCGTTCCAACAATAGCCAGAAACGGACGCAATTATCTGCCGACGAAGTACAGCCTGGTAGATCGGATTTCTGTGGTGAAGTGTCAATGGAGACGAGCCGGGTTTGCCCTGAGTGGGGAACCCTCTAAGTTCAGAGACGCTGTCGCCACCGAAGAAAAAACCCAGAAAAAAGGTCACCTTCAAAGCACCCACAAAAAACCCAAGGAGTAGTTGTACACCTCATGCAAACCCAGAGTGACAACATAGACCCAAAGCTTGCACTAGTACTACTGCAAGACGAAGACTAATAAAACTGTTAGGCTTGTCGGGAGGGGAAAGCGTCCGTGTTTTATCGCACCATCACCGGCAAGAAATCTAGCGACCGATCGGACGGGTATCCGCCCCCCACGTCGAAAATGGTCCCAGGCATCCCATATACGCTCATTACTGCATTAGCTGCTCAATAAACGGACAAGTCATGCAGCGACCTCAATATGCAAGTGTGAACGCGCATGCGTGTTACACCTCTTACTTCTACTATTACTCCCCTGCCGCTTGGCCTTGTAGATAATATCTCTGTCCTCAAAGCAACTCTGCTCTACTCTAGGCAACGAAAATGCGCCTTGTCCAGTTAGGTCCAAAACAAGGAAAAAAGGAAAACCACGACTGTGAATTTGAACCGCCAACTCTTTGATTAACATGGTTTTGAGCTGGTTGCTGGTCTTTGTCACGGTGTTCGACAAGTTTGTTTCTAAATTTAATTGTTAAGTTTGTTTCTGAATTTAATTGTTAAGTTTTTAGTAAATCCGGGAAATTCCATTTGATCAGTACAGCGTCAGTATGGTTTGAGCTTGGAGGTAAAACTTGGTTTGAGTATGGTTAGGGGAATGATCGTTAGGTAAGGGTAGGATAGCTTTGTAACAATGTCCTTATTGCGGTGTGCAAAGTAAATACATACAAATTGTATACCAGCTTTGGTCCACTGGCCAAAAGCTAAAAAGCCCAGTCAGATTTCTCTCCAACTGGTCTGGCTGGCCAGTACAGTGTTAAAAAGCATCTCATTTTATTGCACATTATTTACGTACTGTCAAAAGACAGCATTACAGAGTGAATATTACTGTAATGGCGAACCGAGTAAAGTGTAAGGTTTATACAGTCAAAGAAAATGAAGAGTATGGACTACAAATGGAAAAGGGAAACACTCTTTAAAATATTAAACCGGGACTAGTGAAAAAGCTGGAGGAGTAGTGAAATGACAGGCTAACTTGGTCCTGGTCACTGAACAGGCAATGGACACTGTTGGTAATTACTCAAAATAATTATTATCATTAAACTTTTCTCGATTACGAGTAATGGGGAGAGGTTGATTTTATAAAACATTGTGAGAAACAGCTCCCTCTAAAGTGACGTAGTTTTCGAGAAAGACAAAGAAGTAATTTTCCACGAATTTGATTTCGAGACCCAGATTTAGAATTGGAGGTATCGAAATCAAGCATACAAAAGCACACAACTTCGTGTGACAAGGATAATTTTTTCTTTCATTATTATCTCGCAACTTCGACGACCAATTGAGCTCAAATTCTCACAGGTTTGTTATTTTATGAATATTGAGATACACCAACTGTGAACATTAGTCTTTGACAATTAACAATAGTGTCCAGTGTCTTTACGGGCAATTAAAGCCTGTAAATCAAATTAATTAGTTACACTTACCACGATTGGACCATGGAGGTAGATTGGACCATCAGCCGTGCTTGAATCTCGACGAAGGACGTCCTTTCATTTGAGATTGTTGGAGATGGTCTTGATGCTATTCTGTTATCGTCATCATTCATGAACCAAGACAAAAAATGGTCCAATGACAAAGGGGTATCCGTAAAGTCAGTGTGTCGATTTCTTGTCGACAAATCCTGACTGCTCGCTTTGGATCCGCCGTAATCTCCTCCCCGGTTAAGTGCGACCTGGAAGGGGAACAAAAGTATTTAATGTAAAGTTATACAATATTTTTTATAAGAACTGAATTACAATTGTATCAAAGGACTCATTGATGATCGCTTAGAAAGTATTGGTGGGACTTAAACGAACTAAGGAGAGTACATCCTTAAAACATTTAATCCAATTACTCAAAATAATTATCAGCATAAAACATCACTTGGTAACGAGTAGTGGGGAGAGGTTGATAGTATAAAACATTGCGAGAAACGGCTCCCTCTGAAGTGACATAGTTTTCGAGAAAGAGGTAATTTTCCACCAATTTGAAATCAAGCATCTGAAAGCACACAACTTTGTGTGACAAGGGTGTTTTTTCTTTCATTAATATCTCGCAACTCCGACGAGCAATCGAGCTCAAATTCTCACAGGTTTGTTATTTTATGCATATGTTAAGATACACAAAGTGAGAAGACTGTTCTTTGACAATTACCAATAGTGTCCACTGCCTTTAATAGAGGTATCTCTGTTATTGGATTAAATGTTAAGAATGTACTCCATAACGAACAGTTATCTCACGCTGAAGTTACTGTTGATTGTTGTGTTTGAAATTAGTTCATTATCCGTGGCCGTATGATTTTATGCCAGTACGTCACATGTCCTATGTATTTCATCGTTGATTCCGTTGAATGCCCTTCTCTCATGTTTTTCCAATGTAACATGGTGTGATGGGAACGTTTACGAAACAACACCTAAACAAACACTTAAACAAAACATTGGTCGACGTCATGCCATCGGGTTTTTATTCGCGGGGGTTATTTGAATAAAGTTATAGTTCATAAGTTTCAGATTTTTGTTTGCGAAGACAGACTTAACATCATCGCCTTTACGTGCATTATTCGTATAAAGGACTAATTGAGATGCGTAACCCCGATTTGTTGATATTTTTGCACCTTGGTCTTTGCACACCAACCCGTCTTGAAACCCCCCTTTTCCTTACAATTGTAGTCTTACTTAGTTCCTTATCTAACTCATATTCTTTTTATGTTGTCTTTAAAGGCAGTGGACAATTGGTAATTGTCAAAGAATAGCCTTCACAGTTGGTGTATCTCAACATTATGCATAAAATAACAACCTGTGAAAATTTGAGCTCAATCGGTCATAGAACTTGCGAGATAATAATGAAAGAAGAAAAAAACACCCTTGTCACACAAAGTTGTGTGTGTTTAGATGGTTGGTTTTGAGACCTCTAGTTCTAAATCTAAGGTCTCGAAATCAAATTTGTGGAAAATTACTTCTTTCTCGAAAACTATGGCACTACAGAGGGAGCCGTTTCTCACAATGTTTTATACCATCAACCTCTCCCCTTTACTAGTCACCAAGAAAGGTTTAATGCCAATAATTATTTTGAGTAATTACAAATAGTGTCCACTGCCTTTAATCTATTACTGTATGATGTTTACCGGAGCAGTTCAACGCCCAAAACCGGGATCGGATATGGAGAAATACTCGGTCAATGATGCAATAAAACACGCCCGTTTGATCGCCTTACCACCTCTCTCTACCACCTCAATATCATAACGGGAAACATTCCCGTGAATACAGGAAACTTACAACATTCCCTGACAGATGTTGGAAAGTATCCAGTTCCTCAATTAATGTTTAGGTACGCCCCAGCCTTTGTCATAAGTCATATTAATAGATAGGGGAAAACAGAAAAGCGATTGCATTTTTTGGTATTGTTTTCCTTAATATTCGGTTTTTTCAAAGCAAATGTTTCAAGACACTTTAGTGTTGGATCTGTAGGCTCATTGATGATGTTATACCGTTACGTTATACATTATACGGATGGCTTTAGGCACAACAGCACAACAACAATTAACATTACAAGAAAAAGGTTATCGGCCAAAATGATACCTCACATGTACCATTTGTAAGTGTTGTTTTTTTTTTTCGTTTTTTTTTTCATATGACATCCAGCAGCACAATCAGCGCCAAAAACATGAGTACAAATTGTTATAGATGTGGACAACACCCACGTAATCAAGTAGGGACTGAAAATCGAATCCATATGCAAGGCTCCAGGTCTAAGGTGGGATTCGAACCGGGGTCCACAAAGGTGATTGGCAGAACCTGACCCCCCCCCCGCCCCTGTTTGGTTAGCTTATTATTGTTAAGCAACATGACTTCTACTTAAAGGCAGTGGACACTATTGGTAATTACTCAAAATAATTAATAGCATAAAACCTTACTTGGTAACGAGTAATGGGGAGAGGTTGATGGTATAAAACATTGTGAGCAACGGCTCCCTATGAAGTGCCATAGTTTTCGAGAAAGAAGTAATTTTCCATGATTTCGATTTCGTGACCTCAAGAATAACTTTTATTACAATTACCAAAAGACTTGACTGGAAAAGTGGATCATAATGAGTTTTCTTAGCAGGACAATGTTTACACAACACATCCACCCAGTTGGTGTAATTATTTCCTCTTGAAGAACATATATCATTTATGCATCGTGGCTTTTTATGTGATGCTTTGTTCACAAATATATATACAAAGGCGAACGCTTCGATTTCAGAATGCGGTTCGTCGTGAGTACTATTAAGGCAAAACACTGCGGTGCAATGTGGGGAGATGAGTTGCAGCCAAGGCTTGGGTTCAGTTTTAACGTGTTGAGTAATCAACCGTGATACAAGAAACAAGTGAAAATTTGGGCTTAAAGGGAAAGACAAATTATTTGGTAATTGACAAAGACTAGTCTTATCACTTTTTGTATCCCAACATATGCAAAACATACTAAACCTGTAAAAATTTCAGCTCAATTGGTCATCAAAGTTGCGAGAAAATGATGAGAGAAAAAAAAAACACGAATGTTGACGAATGGGTGTGCTTTCAGATAGGAGTAAAATACTTCTGGCTAGAAGTCTTTTATATTAATTTTGGTTTTTACCCATACACCGATGTGTTTCTGATGCAGGATTATTAAAAAAACATAGTAATCCTGCACCATAGCTTTTTCATGTATCGGACAATACGATTATTTTAGAGGGAAATGATTCACATAAAACAACAATTTTTATGATTCAGTTTTTGAACTTCATAATATCAGTAAGCTTTCAGACAGCAACCAAACAATATTGTTATCCTCATCGATCCTGTGTATTAACATAGGGCTATGACCCAGTCCTATCTCTATGGTATTACCTTAAAATGTATCAGATCAATATACATTTTAATTAACGTTAGGGCCTAAAGGATTGAGGACGTTGTATGTTTTTGTTTTCTACCATTGGCGATACCATCCAAAAAGACACAACCGATTAGCGGACACAGATAATTCGCGTTCGCATCGAGCACTTGAAATCATGCTTGAAAATGTCTGGTATGGACGGGTGCCTGGGACCACACATACACAACCTTGCCGATCCGTAGTTAGCAACCACGGTGGTCTGGCCATGCCATAAAACAAAAGCCTTCTACTAACCACGAATTGGGGGGGGGGGGGATTCACCACACACTGGAGAAACGACCAGAGGGATCATTAGTCAGGTATGGCAATCTCGTGTCAAAAGGCAGAAGGAAAAACAAAAACAGAATGAGAGAAAAACTGAGGGACAAACAGAAAACAAGGTTTGCTCAATTTTACCTCCATCAATGTATTGCTGTTTGCAGAATATAATGATGTGTGTAATGCCTACCTTGCTATTGCCATGCTACTGCACACATGTTTGTGTGTTGTGACTTGAGACACTCCTACATTTTGTAATTGTGTAAACCGAGGACACCCCTTTCTTCTCCCATTGTTTTGATTTAGTTTTTTTTTAGCCAATGTCCCCATTGGTTTTGTACACAAAAGCAAAGTGAGGACTGCCCGCCTCCGCCTGTCATATCCCGGATCCCTGCTGGAATGCGTAGAAATTATTGTTCATCACAGCATGGCAAACCACACAATCTTATAAGCACACACATACAAAGGCTTCTTTAAAAAACGGTTTTAACTGCTTTAGAAATGTCCCCTATTTCAAATAATGCTCACAATAATCATCAGTACTTTTAAGTACTAGACACGTTTGGTAATTGTCAACGACCAGTAATCTCACTTGGTGTATCTCAACAAAATATGCATTAAATAACAAATCTGTGAACATTTTTACTCATTTGTCATCAAAGTTGCAAGGCAATAATGGAAGTCAAAACACAATTGTTGCACTAATTTGTGTGCTTTCAGATGTCTAAAAAGACTTCAGGCCTGAAGTCGTTTAGTGAACAGTTTCGCCTTCAGAGGGAGCCGTTTCTCACAATATTGTATCAACAGCTCTGAATTGCTCGCTACTGAGTACGTTTTTATGCTAACAATTGTTTTGAGTAAATTACCAATAGTGTCCAGTGCCTTTAATTTAAAGGCTTTATTCAATCAATTCAAAGTTTCTAGTTTGTACAGAAATCCTGCAGCCTCAGTTCGGTCACGACCTCTGATGACATGCATACTGTACAAGTATTTTGCTAAAGAAGACTGACGCCTCGATACTCCTAAATAAAGCAGACTTTAAAAATATCCCGAAAAAATCTACATCCTCGACTATGATATCCACCTCTGTACGGTTTCCCTTCAAGGAAATAAAGGGAAATTCTATACAACTGAATGTCATTGTCAATAGATAAAAACCGGGTCATCTGAAGTTTGCAAACCGATAACAGCGGCCATTTCCACTGTGTTTGGCGCCAATTTTTCAACTCTAACGATTGACGCGGGAAGTAATGCAGGAACAAGCAACTTCCCGCCCTTTATTGTTGTCTTAACTGCGCGCGAACTGGAGTTAAATCAATACAATTCGCATGGTGACCTGAAGAATGCAATGGAAATAAACCGCGCAGTAGTAAGAATGGTAGGTTTGTACAGAAATGTGTAACCCCGAAACCTCAGCTCAAGTTGGTGAGTAACAATCCACAAGAGAAACATTCCCGGGGTCGATTTCACAAAGAGTTAGGACTCGTCTTATCTCGAGTTAGGACGAGTAACTCGTCTCAATGCTACAGTGCAGGTTGGGACTCGTCTTAAGTCATATAATATGGTTACTTAGTCTTCAGTTAGGAAGAGTTTTGAGAAATCGACGGCCGTATATGCATGCTACCTGTATCAATATGCTACAGTGTTGGTCATGTTCCCTGAATCCACCAGGCTATATTGCATACTAATATTCAACGAATACAAAGTGACAGGACTATTTTACCCTTCCAGCCTAAAATTCGTTATATTGATTTGAATACAAGACAAATCAAGACGGCCGCACATTGATAAAGGTATACGTCTACAAGATGATATACAAAATACTGATCATTTCGGTTGTCCCAATCGGAATAGGACTGAAATTCACAAGCGCAGTGACGTCATACCCAGAACTTAGCGACTCCAAGACTACCGATTTAAGTTATAATTGCTAAACAAATAATTTATTCCGGTATGGCATCTGTTTTTAACAATTTTGAATTGACCATGTTGCTGTTTATCATCCTCGTAACGTAACGTTCGTACGCTCATTGCAGATACACAGAAACACAACTGATTTCGAGGTGGTTAAAAAAGACGTCTAGGTACTGCACGCCGTGTGATAGTCGTCGGACTATCACACGGCAAACTAAGCACTATCACACGGCAAACAATACAGTATCGCACGGCCGTCGTTTCTAGTAAAACTAAGGCAGATAATGTGATGCGCTCTATACCAATGAAAAGGCAGAATTTTTGTAAGGGGTGATAAAATAGAATATTACCACATCCCTCCTAACCGCAACTCTTTCAATTTTGAAAGTGTATGAATGAAAACTGTTTTAGAGAACTTAAACCACAGCTCTAAGCTATTATTTCGTTTTGTTTGGTGGGCGGTGAACAACTTGACGTGACCTCAGTGTGGTACCTAACTTGGGTGGGGATGGGGTGCAGCCCTCTGCTCAGAACTCCTGCAGCCCCCTATTGCTAAAGATGGATATCAACCCCCCCCCCCCCCTATCCCCACACCCCCTAAATTTTGCCCCGCTTGGCCTTAAATGAAATGCCTGGTTACGTCACTGGTTGACCTACTTATAGGGTTTCACCCTTTAGCCGGCAAAATAGTTCCGAGTATACAATAACTCCAAGTTCAATGTCGAAAACCATTTCCGTCATCCTAATAATTATGAATTCCGGAGCCATAAAATTGGGCCGAATAAAGTACACATCAGTGTAATGTTGTGTCATTCCATAGAGCAAGGACCTTTTTCTTTTTTTTATAAACAATGAAAGCATTGTCGATTCTATCCTGCAACCTATAAGTACCAATCTCGCATACAAACATCCTAGAAACCCATCCCACACTAAGAATCCCATTTTAAGTACACATCTTCTGCACCACAAGTAAAAGAGGTACTCCCAACATTGCCGATCCTTTATGCTACCCCCACCCAGGTACCATTCTCTTACAAACATCCCAGGTACCTATCCCAGGTACCCATGACAGGTACCCGTCACAGGTACCCATCTCCAGTACTCAACAGCCACATAAATAGGTGCCCATCGTTGCCGTTCCTGTACGTGCCACCCAGTATCCAATCTCCCATACAAACATCACATGCACCCACCTCAATCACACATCTGATGCACCGAGGTACCCCCAACCCCACGTTGCCGATTATCCAGCACCAGAACATAAAGAGATACCTTCCACATTTACTGATTCTATGTCACCACCTATAGGTACCAATCTCTTACAAACCTCCCAGGTACCCATCCAAGGTACCCATCTCCAGTAGGTACTCCCCACCCCACGTTGCCGATTAATGCACTCACAATAAAGAGGTACATCCCAATGTTGCCGATTGTATCCACCAGATACCCATCATTTAAAAAGGATCCCAATCACCCATCCCAATCACACACAGTGCCTATCCATAAAAACATCAACGAACCCGTCACTCAACCACACCCATAATGCCACACCCATTATGTTCAAAATACGATTTCTAACTCATGGAGACTGAGAGCAAAACAGAAAAGTGGACACAAAATGTCTCCGTGGGGGGAATTGACCTATTTTTACTTCACAATGCACCAGGTAGGTCTTATATTATGTGAAATTGTTTATTTTTGTGTCTAGAGTACAGCATCGATATAGCCGCAGGAGTACTAATCGTCATTATACACAAACACCATCGGCCCGACTATCACACCCAAACTTCTGAATGATATCACTGATTTTCATGGAAGAAAAATACAAGGTGTCCATGTGGTTATGTAACCCAAAGTTGTTATTATTATGTTAAATCAATGTGTAATGAAGAGGTTTGCAACTACCCGCCTGGTTCTTGATAATTTTACCGAGAGACGAAGTCGAGGTGAATTATCAAGAACCAGGCCTCGGCGGGTTTAAACCACTAGTTGAAAACCGATTCATCACACTTTGATTCCCATTCATAAATACATTTTCGGTAAAAAAACAAAACAAACATGTTTAAACCGATGCTGCTCGGATTTTAGTTTCATGAAATGTTCGGATAAATAAAATGATGGCGCTGTCCAACTCAGTGACACTTCGACTTGAACACCAAAGGTTTGCAAAATTGAACTTTAAAGCCAGTGGACACTATTGGTAATTGTCAAAAACCGTGCTTCTCACTTGCTGCATCTCAACATATGCATAAAATAAGAAACCTGTGAAAATTTGAGCTTGATTGGTCATCGGAGTTGCGAGATAACGAAAGAACAAAACACCTTTGTCACACGAAGTTGTGTGCTTTCAGATTGCTTTGCTTTCTAAACTTGAGGTCTCGAAATCAAATTCGTGAAAAATTAGTTCTTTCTCGAAAACTACTCCACTTCAGAGGGAGCCGTTTCTCACAACGTTTTATGCCATCAACCTCTCCCCTTGACTCGTCACCAAGAAAGGTTTTATGCTAATAATTATTTTGACTAATTACCAATAGTGTCCACTGCCTTTAAAACCGTTGTGGGCCTACGCCATGTTTTTCATTGTGACCGAGAGGTGAGGAGGGCGAATACATTTGGGGTGACCAAAGGAGCTATTATGGCGATTGCGCCATTGAAAGTTTTTGTGGTAAAGTAAGACCGCAATGATGTTTTTTAGATCTACTTCCTAGCAAGAACTCTGAGCACCACTCAAAATTCAAGGAATTAGTTGGAATCACTTCAAAGGGCACTTCAAATAATTGGTAATTACTCAAAATAATTACCGGCATAAAACCTAATTTGGTAACGAGTAATGCGGAGAGGTTGATAGTATAACAGATTGTGAGAAACGGCTCCCTCTGAAGTGACGTAGTTTTCGAGAAAGAAGTAATTTTCCACGAATTTGATTTCGAGACCTCGAGTTCAGAATTTGAGGTCTCGAAATCAAGCATCTGAAAGCACACACCTTCGTGTGAAAAGGGTGTTTTTTCTTTCATAGTTATCTCGCAACTCCGATGACCAATCGAGCTCAAAATTTCACAGGTTTGTTATTTAATGCATATGATGAGACACACCAAGTGAGAAAATAGTGTCCGTTGTCTTTAAACTTTTCCTATCCCAGTTTATACTAATCACTCAATTTAGGTGTCTAAAAAAGGTTTCAGACCCGAAGTCTTTTAACATTTTGGTAAGAAATCAATCCTTTCTCAAAAACTACGTTAATTCAGAGAGAGCCGTTTCTCATTTTGAGTAAATACCATTAGTGTCCTTTGAATTATGAACACTTCTCAACATTCAAAAAGTATAATTGGAATCACTTTCAAAATGATTACCAGTGCTCATTATACAGTTAAAGGTAATGTAATTAAGCTTTTCAAATCCCAATTAACACTATTCACTCAATCCCCCAATGCTTAAAAAACCGCACTCCCTTTAACCTCGACTAGGGGTAGCAGACTCAGAGTGTCATATGCAAAACCCACCCACGACGTCGACATACTCGACTTACACGCACCATCATCAGCATGTGTCGTTCATGGTTACATTTTCAACTCGGCTCATACTCCCTGGTTCACCTTGTATATTTATTCTTCCATTGTATCGTGTCGGGAGAAAGAAAGAGAGAGAGAAATAAGAAGGGGGGGGGGGGGGCAGGAAAGCATCCATGCCCTGCCAGACAATAACACACACCCCTTGCACAATACATTTTATAATAATAACTGTATAGTGGCCCAGTTATGGGTAACCCCGCGTATCGGATGACGGGGGACTCCTACACTGTTTTCGTTTGACCGCTGGGGGCGCTTGTTCGTAACTACTTGAGGCGGGTTGACAAGTTGAAAGTATCGTTTTTTTGTGTGCAACTCACTTTGTGCTATTGCTTTGCATGAGATGACTTGATGCTTTGACTTGATGTCCGTGTGTTTATTAGTTTTCGTAAGTTAAAAAAAAAGAAGATTAAATAATTATTAATAAGAAATATTAAGATAGGATTTAAATATTGTATGGTAAATAAAAATGCACAATTTAACTGTACAATTTTCCTCCAAAGCTGACATGTATGTTTCAAGCAGAAAAACGGAGACAAGCAATAGACCCTTCCCATAAAATATGTAAATTGCACATAGCGCGTGCGCACTAACGTTTTGGTTGGCAACATGAGGGAACATCGCGCTGTTTTGCACACAGTTAAAGGCAGTGGACACTATTGGTAATTACTCAAAATAATTATTGGCATAAAACCTTACTTGGAAACGAGTAATGAGGAGAGATTGATGGTATAAAACATTGTGAGAAACAGCTCCCTTTGAAGTGATCTAGTTTTGGAGGAAGAAGTAATTTTCCACGAGTTTGATTTCGAGACCTAAAGTTTAGAACTTGAGGTCTCGAAATCAAGCATCTGAAAGCACACAACTTCGTGTGACAAGGGTGTTTTTTCTTTCATCATACTCATAGTTATCTCGCAACTCCGACGACCGATCGAGCTCAAATTTTCACAGGTTTGTTATTTTATGCATATGTTTAGATACACCAAGTGAGAAGACTGCTCTTTGACAATTACCAATAGTGTCCACTGTCTTTAATGGGTGCGTTACGCAGACGCGATTGCGCGTCTGCTTAGTGCACAACTCTATGGCGTTTGCCAACGAACAGGGTCTGAACGTATGCTCCAAATAATGAAAGTTACTTTGGATAACATTTTATGTTTGGTATACACACTCTTAAAATCAATAAAAACTTTTGGTTACAAGTATTTAGCAGATTTCGCGAGCAAGAGGCATTTGTGAAACATTTCACTTCAAAGTATTTTGGACACTGTAAACAGATTAAAGTCGTTTCCGCAGTAACGCTTCTCAGAGTGTTTTTTCCCTATTATTTATTAATTTTTAGATATTTGTTCCTGCGTGGGCATTTTTAATCGCTGTTGATTTTCGGTAAAATGCGATGAAATTTCCACATGTTAATTGTATAGTATAGGCCTACACATTTCATCCTACATGATTTAACAATCGAACTGTTCCAAATAATTTGCCTTTAACAAAACGATCCACACAACAAAAATATAAACTATTTTGTTCAGTATACGACAAAACAAAACATTACAGAAAAGTACAGTGATAAGAGTCACGGGACTCGGGGAATTCAAATTAAAGGCCGAGAGGGAGCGATTTGCAGAAAATAAAGCGATAGCCGAGGCCTTGCAACGGGTGTCACCAGCCATGCGGCATTTATAATTGACTGGAAAAAGCAGCGGTGACAAGCCGATGATCGACACGGGCCGATAGCGTGTTTTTCCAGGGCTCAGCCGAACGCAAGGAGATGGCGATGGTGTGTGCTACGGCTCAATCCGTCAACCCAACTGACGCCTGGAGGGCAAAGGTCACGGGGTCGGGTTGGGGTCACAATGTTGGTTCTAGTGGCCCCCTATTGACACGACGACGTACACTTGGGGCTGTACATTTTTTTGTTCGGTTGATGTCTCAACAACAAGGTCTTAATGGAGGAGCACAACTTTCAAACGATTTGTAAAGATTGGTATAGGTTTGGGAAAAGTCTTTTTGGAGACTGTACATCTTCGGCCCCATTTGGGCGCTATTTGGGCGACTTTGACCGTTTAATGCACAGAGCGCAATCACAGTGGGAATTCTTAATCGTTGTTTTTGAGTACAATGTTGTGTATAAAAACAGTGGACACTATGGTCATTGTCAAATACCAGTTTTCTCACTTGGTGTATCTCAACATTATACATAAAATAACAAACCTGTGAACATTTGAGGTTTCGAGGTTGCGAGATAATAATGAAATAAAAAAGCACCCTTGTCACACAAAGGTGTGTGCTTTCCGATGCTTGATTTCGAGACATCAACATCTAATTCTGAGGCCTCGAAATCGAGTTCGTAGAAATTTACTTCTTTCTCAAAAACTATGTTACTTCAGAGGGAGCCATTTCTCACAGTGTTTTATACTTAGTCTATCAAAAGCTCCCCATTACTCGTTACCAAATAAGGTTTTATGCTAATTATTATTTTGAGTAATTACCAACAGTGTCCAGTGCATTTAAAGGGTGTGCACAAGATTAGTTATAGAGACAAAATGTTGTTTGTTCCCCGGACTCGCCTTGCCACTTATTGGTGATAGTGCCATCTATAAGATTGCCCCCGCATCCGGAACTCTCTGCCTAAGAGCCTCGGAGACACACATGACATTTTTCACTTCAAAAACTCTCTTGAGACACATCTTTCAGATTGTCATTTGAACACATCCGATATACTCTTTGATTGACCTGGACCGACGCCTTTGAATATTATACAGAGAAAGTGCACCTCACAAGTGCTGTGTTCTGCTATTCCTAATATTAACATTATACTTTCACACTTAACAATTATAATTTGCACATAGCCTACCCCGTCATGTAGACAAAAATGTTATTCAAAATATCTTGAACGTAAAGCCTAAACACCACCTATAGTTTCACAGTCCAAACTTTACGAAAGAATGTTTCAAATAATTAACTAGTTTACTCTTCATCAAAATAACGGTGTTTTCCCCTTTAAAAATGAATACAATTAGCTCGTTCAATTCAAGTAAACAGTTTCACCATACGAAGCGAGAGGACGTAATCTTAAACAGTAAAGCATGACCCCAAAAGTATGTTTTCTTCATTTGAACTTGTAGATAGCTAAGCATCTGTTGGCCTAGTTTAAAATGACATTACACCAGAAGTCATTAGATAACTACTCAGGAAGTTTGCAACCATTACGGTATGATTACCCTAAAAAGGGTTCCATCACAGACAAGAGAAGCTTCCCCAAGTGTGACACACTTCCCTTCCGCTGCCAACACGAATTCAAGAGTCAAAATCCTTCCACTGGTTTTTCCCGACTTCAATGTCCCCATTGACAAAGTTAGGCCCAGATAGTAAGGTTTTTATAGAAGGAACAACCGCCTGATATTAAATATCGTCCCTTTGATTAGTAGGTCTACATCCACCAAGGGGCTTTGGACCAACTATCAGAAGTAATACACGAAATCTGAAAGTATTAAACGTGCTATGCAAGATAAAATCATGAAGTTGGAACGGTTGAATGATGATGAGAAGAATTTAGGCGTGATGAAGTATCATGCGAACTACCCAAAAACTACCCCAAAACCGATGAAGGAAGAACCCCATGCCCAAATTAAAGAGTCGCATCAACCGTAAGGAACCTCCATGCACAAACAATGGACAGTATGTCCAAGTGACAATGATTTTGTTGCAATAATTAAGAATATCGGATTTGATGCATTGCATGGAGAGGTATCTACATTGGTTTACGCTAACACCATGTGTGTATCTACTTGCCAGGTATAGAGTTTGTTCTTAGAGAACCGTCTTTCTTTGTTCTACTACCGCGGCGTAGATTGTCCGGGTGTTCGGGAGACTTCTCAGTTCTGTTTTCCTGCTTTTTAACTATTACCTGGGCGGATGGTATAGAAAATAGGCTGGGACGACTACTTTAGCTTAAACGATCGTAATTTACTGTAAAAAAAGTGCCTACTACTGCGGAGTCAGTTCTTATTGGTCTCAACGTTTCGACTAGCTTGCTCTCGTAATCGTCATGAGAAGGAAATAACTGGGGAATCAAACGGAGAGGAGATCTTAAAGTCACCTGGAAATATAATTTTTATTTTTTCAAACATAAAAGTAGATGTTTAGTAACAATAAACAATTTTTTTAGTAATTGTTTGTCACGATTTATATGTTAAAAAAATGGTTAAAGTTGTTTGGGGATTGACTCCGCCTTCCCCTTTTGTGACGTCAATCGAGGCAGACTTTGCCGTGATGCGTAGAGTAAACACACGTGCAAATAACATGCAAGTCCAAGTCATTGAGTTCGTACGTTTTGAAAAAGTTATTTTCTTGCATTTGTATTGCTGCTGGATGCAGCAAAACAACTACAGATGGGGTCAGTCTGCATGGTTGGTCAGACTCACAAGAGCAATAGTGCCAAGTGGTTCGGTCCGACGTCTTTTTCAGCACTGTGCAGCATTTTCTCTTCAATATCGCGCCTCGATTGACGTCACGAACAGCGCCCTCTCGGGTCGGGGCCTATTCTTAAATTTGTAAACAAGATAAGAACTAGTTTTCTAGAACCTTAGTTAACTGTTTATTCACATTCCACTCATCAAAACACATATATTAGTGACAAAAGCTTTATTTCGACAAAATACCACTTCCATGTGGGGATGATGATACTGATGGTGATGATGATTACACAATGTAGTGATGATGTTACACTGGTAAAACAGTTGCATATACAACAAACACAAAATAAACACAACGGAAACACCATGATGCTGCATAGACAGTGGACAGATATGAAATAAACACAGAGGGAACACTGGGAGTGGGCGGCATCTACATTGATTTGCACGGCCCCACGATGACGGCACACACGTCGAATTGTTAGACTTGTGGAACATGGGGTGTAGCATTCAACACTATAGTTAGTAACTAGACAACAGGCTGCAACTGTCCCCATCAAGCCTCCTGCAAACAAACACTGTTACAAATTCTCCTTCCTCCCAAGATCATTTGCAGAATGGAACAAACTACCACAGGATATTCGCGACGCACCAACTATTGGTATTTTTAAGAGTAAACTTCAAGCTATGGATATGGGTAACATCATCAGGGGGTCTCACTTCATGTAAATCATTGCTGCTCAGTCACCTGCACGTGTACATCCCGATATGTGGAGATTGTGCAGTGATTCATCAGAACCAGAACCAGAACCAGAACCAGAACAGCCCGAACCTTCGGAAAAAAAAAAAAAAACCCAACAACAATAACAACAACAACAACAACAACAACAACAACAACAACATCAACAACAACAACAACAACAACAACAACAACAACAACAACAACAACAACAACAACAACAACAACAACAACACAACCAACAACAACATCCACAACAACAACAACAACAACAACATGTCCCAACCACGACAACAGTCGGAAGAAAGAGGGAGCTTGATAGAATCCAAAAGGGCATTTGTAGGACAACTGACACGTACGAATAATATTTTCCTCTTTCATTTTTAGGGGTAAGTTTCCTCTGATGCATTGGGTTAAAGTGAAATGGAGGTACTTATACCATTATTAAGGAGTATGACATTGAAAGCAATTTGCACAACAACAACTGACTTGGAGTATTAAGTGGCTTTTGACAGCTCCTTTCGAGGGGGCTGGACCGGTCAACCCTCCCGGCACTCAGACCGCGTTTCACGCTCAAGGCGAAACAATGGTGTCGAGTTTTGATACTCTATCTTTAATAGCGTGATTTGATAAGGATAAAAAAGTTGCCTTGTGGGGGATGACAGCAAAATCGCCATTAGGGGAAACCATCAAGGTATGCGATAAAAACACTGTAGCTTCAAGCATGGAGGTAGCAGGAATATGAAACAGTAGAAGACTGTATAGCTACGGGAAACAGTTTTTTGTTTCCGTGGTGTAGAATTCATCCTCAACACAAATTCTGGATTCGATTTTTTGAATCGGTTTAGAGAAAACGAAATTCCCCATTGAAAATAACTATAACAGTGGCAATGTTGATGTACATAAAACATAACAGCCTACAGGAAGGTAGGTAGGGCCACTTGGATCACGTGATTGACGTGTGGTGGCCACCGTAGATTTCAGACGATCTGAGAGTTTTCCGGCGGGACAGGGTCTGGGGTTTCGAAGACCATCGTAGACTGACAAGTTGCGGACAGCTTAGCCGCCAGCTCCACCTTCCCCGCCGGGGGGAGAGAGAAGCAGATTGTCCCCTGCGGGGCATGGGAGATGATTGACACAAAGACCGTGGAGGTCCCAGATGGCGAGAGCTTGGGGTTCAAGTTAGGTTCGCTGGCGACGCTTTGCACGGCATCGCCTGCCACTGCCATCACACTTGGGCGATGGAGCGTTTCATTGCTGACGTTGATGTGACGAAAAATGCAACCTTACCGTGGACAGAGGATACCCTCGCCCACCCTCCATCCGGGCAGACGCTGGTGAAATCAAGACGCTGGCGTCGCAGTCCAACACCACATAAACGTTTCAGTATCACTATCCTCCTTTAAAGGCACTGGACGCCTTTTGTAATATAGACCAGTATTCTCACCTGATGTGCCTCATTATATGCACAAAATAGCAACTCTGTGAACATTTGGACTCAAAATTTGTCATCGAAGTTGCATAAGGAATAACCACCAATGTTCCAAAAATGTGTGTGCTTTCATCTGCCTAATAAAATGCTTCATGCCTGAAGTATTTTAATGGGTGCGTTCGTTTAGCTCCCCTGGGTCGACCGTGGCGGTTTTTTTTACCAGGACGAACGTGGGTAATTATCTGCACACACTTGTCCTGGGAGAAAAAAAAAATCGCCACACACCGGGGTCAACCCAGGGAAGCTAAACGAACGCACCCATTATTTGAGTGAGAATTTACCCCTTTCTCAAAAAACTATACGTTTCCAAAAAGAGCCGTTTCTCACAATGTTGTATACTATCAACAGCTCTCAACTGCTCGCTACCAAGTAACTTGTGCCATTCTACCCCCATGATTGTGCTAACAATTATATTGAGTAATTACCACTAGTGTCCAGTGCCTTTAAGAAGTCTGTTCCAATGTCATGTTCTTTCTGTTTCTTCTCCCCTTTCCTGACCGGGGTGTATGCTTCTGTAATGTGTATACGATCTATCGCCTGTTGTCACCATACTAAATCAAAAGACCGCGAGAGAGGGGGGTTGTGATGGCACACGGCCCACACAAGCTGCAAGTTTGCCTGAATTGCTCGTCTCGGTATCCTAATTGGCGTCTGTATACTTGTTGTATGAACAACAAAATACTGGTACGGAGAGGGAAAAGGAGGAAAATAAGAACTACGAAGAGAAAACATGTTTTTTTTTGTTTTCGTTTTGGCTTTAGGGGGGTTGTTGATTGATAGAGGTCAAAGGTCAAGTCTAGTTGGCAATAGATTCCGCCCAAACTCTAAGCAGTATGCTGAATCTTTGTCCATGCATGTTGGCTAGCATTTTAACAAGAACACTTGATATCATCTTTGACATTTCTGTATAATTTATTGTTGAATAACGTGACATCCATATTTTCATAATCATACTCATTGTTTCTTGTTTCAACTTTACGTTTAAACTGTCACTGTCAAAATGAAAATTCAATGTTCATTGAATGGAATTGAATTGAATGCACAAATATTTATCCTAACAATAATTAGGAAATAGTAACTCATGTTTCGTGTAATCAAACACAAAAACAAAATTACAAACCTGTAGACAATTTGGGCTTGATTTGTTTCGTGAGTCAGGGGACAATACTGTAAAAACCGTAACCAGCTTATTACGTTAACAAAACATATATTTATTTCGATTTTCACACACAATTTTGTCCAAAAAATATATGCCTTTATCAGTATAAGCTTTCAGAATAAAAACATCCTTACAATACAAATCATGTATAATACTTGACTTTTTTAAATCAAATATTCAAGGGTGTGGTATTTTATTATTTCTTTCGTGTTTATTGTTTAGTTATTAAAGCCATTGGACACTTTCGGTAAACAGTATTGTCCAAAGCCCACACTTCGTTTATCATAACTTATATATTAAATAACAAACTTGTGAAAATTTAGGCTCAGTCGGTCATCGGTGTCTGGAGAAAATAACGGGAAAACCCACCTTTGTTTCCGCACGTTTCGCCGTGTCATGACATGTGTTTACTATAATCCGTAATTCTCGTTGTCTCGTTGTTCTCGTTAATGTTTTCTCAAAAAGTAAAGCATTTCATGGAATAACATTTCAAGAAAAGTATTTTACCATTACCTTCAGCAAACCCTGTAAGTTATTTGTAAATCTGTGAACTTTTGTTTTGTTTTCTGTTCCGAAAGTGTATAATGGCTTAAGGACATCTGAACTTAAAAAATATAGTGATTGCATCTTGTTCTGAATAATGTAAAAATGTAGTTTATAGTTTTAGCGGATTGTTTAGACATTCGATAACGAATTGTTTCAGAACAAGTTCTTCCTTGACACTCTTGTGCATTCTTGGTTTCTCCATGTATGACGTCTATAATACGCGCCATTTTGTCTGACGTAAGCCACTACGTCAGATGTCGGCCTTTATGGGTGGAGCATTTGGGCGGAATAGTTGTCAGAGGTTTGTCAGACAACAATCATATGGGGATAATGATAATAACAGCACATGTAAAAAATCAAATGTGTCGGCAAAGACAGATAGCGTTATTCTTTTTAGTTATTATTTGACTTATTTCTCTCCTTAAACCAATAGTAGGCCTATGTATCTGATTACATCCTCTTTTTTATTTGTAATACCACAAATTATTCTTCACATAACTACACTCTGCCATGTGAAGTACAGTCATTGCTAGATTCTACACGAAATCGTTGGTAAATGGACAATATTGGTAATTACTCAAAATAAACGTTAGCATAAAAACGTACTTGGTAACAAATACCGGAGAGCTGTTGATAGTATATACAACATTGAAAGAAACGGTTCCCTCTGAAGTAACGTAATTTTCGAAAAAGAAGTATTTTTATACGAATCTGATTTCGAGACCTCAGATTTGGAATTTGAGGTCCCGAATTCAAGCATCTGAAAGCACACAACTTCGTGTGACATAGGTGTATTTTTTTCTTTCGTTATTATCTCGCACCTCCGACGACCAATCAAGCTCAATTTTTCACAGGTTTGTTATTTTGTGCATATGTTGAGTATTACCAAATGTGTCCAGTGTAATTAATAAAATGCTATGCCCAACATGGTTTATTCGTGAACTACAACAACATCAACAACAACAACAGCAACAACAACTGAAGAACGAATGAAACATTGAGCGTTCAATGTGACACCACCTTTACGGGGGGTTTGTGAGCCGGCCACCGGCCGCGCAAGCATGCAATACCGACCGGTGAAAGGGGTGTTTTTCACCCGTCAGGAGCACTCTAAAAAAACCAGCGAAGATGATAAATGACCGAGGTAGTCGGTTAAGTGTCTTTGATGCCGAGGAGTTTGCCCCAGTCCTATGTTCCAGCAGCAAGACGGGGGGGGGGGGGGGGGGGGGGGGGGGGGGGTACGGTCCATTGGTCCGATGTTGTTGTTTTACTCCGTAAAATTTAGTGGTGCAATTTGCGAGCCACCATCGTGGTGGACCATTACAATCCGTCTGCGTAAAATCATGAAGGCAGAAGCATGGTAGAAGTAAAATACGTATTCGTTTCCCTTCTTTTTCTAAAGTACATTCAATTCAACCTCTTGTTTTCGATAAATCATGCAACCATAGAGCAATGATATTACAACCAACCGATGCGAGTATCATTTAAAGTTATGCTATTTTATTTGTTTATTTCGCAGTTGGATTAATTCGAGAAAGGAAGAAAGGCGAAACGAACGCCCACGAATTTTACACGTAAACGATTTCTTTGCTGTAAAATATTTCCCTCTGAAAGTGACAATATAGTTATTCGAGAAAACTGTATCGTAAAACCTATAAACACAGTTGATTTGGGATGTTACAACCTAAATTAAAGGCAGTTGACACTATTGGCATAAAACCCTACTTGCTATTACGAGTTATAATTGGAGAGCTGTTGATCTCTGAGGTAACGGATTTTGAGGTCTCGAGATGAAGCATCCGAAAGCACACAACTTCGTGTGACAATGGTGTGTTTTATTCCGTTCATTATTATAATCTCGCAACTCTGACGACCAATTGAGCTCAAATTGTCACAGGCTTGTTATGTAATACACCAAGTGAGAAGACAGGTCTCTGACAATTACCATTTGCAATATGAAAATGGACTGTTTTGTCCCGATGCACATATTGGATTTAGCTCAAATTTTCACAAGGTTGTTTCCTTCATGATAATATGAACAAATGGTTGATCAAACAAAGCACGAAAACAAAAATAATGTGACAATTTGTCAGCTACAATCCTTTTAGGCCGATATGCGCTTGGTTCGACTATGCAGTAATCATAACCAAAAAGGCTGATCTTGCCAATTATGTTTAACATTATTTTATTCATTTTAGATCGTTTCATTCAGAGGATGAACGAAAACACATTATCTTGCGATTCGTTTGACTCTTCTAAAAACATAGTTTGAGGTCGTCGACATACTTCTTTGTTGCAACTTTCAAAGTGTACTCTGCCAACTTCCACTGAATGATTTATTTTTAAGACATCGACACCGAGATACTAAATGCAAGGGTTGTTGTTGTTCTGGGATGGGCCGACAAATTCCTCAGGCGCACTGCAAACATTGCTGCAAAAATGGGAGACATGAAATGTGTAAATGCTCACCAAATTTAATATCGAGTCCTTGGGCAATCCCTTGTTGTCCGATCATGTCTCATCGAACAACCTTTTTTTATGGCCAGCCGTCGATTTCACAAAACTCTTCCTACCCTAAGACTAATCTTAGGACTTAGGACGAGTCCCAACCCCGCACTGTAGCATGCAGACCTTAAGATTAATCCTAAGGTAGGACGAGTTACTCGTCCTAACTCTTTGTGAAATTGACCCCTGGAGTAGTTAAATTAAAATGACAAATGAAACCAATAAATAAAGAAAGAATGTTTTTAATCGGAATGCTTGGCATGATTTGATAAAAACCGATTGTCTCAAGAGAAAAGATAACGGTCTGAAATATATTGCCAATTGCAAGAAAACTCAAGGATTCGGTTAAAGGAAGGGTATTTAAAAACCAGCATCCCCACTTTATGTATCCCAACAAATGCATAACATATATCGCTATATCTGACAAAAGTTTGGCTCAATTGGTCACCGAAGTTGCAAAAAAGTAATAAAAGAAAACAAATAAAAAACACCCATGTTGCAAAGAACTGGTGCTTTCAAATTCAATTAAAACAGGTCAGTGAAAAAATTTACCTCTTTCTATAAAACTAATGTACATCACTTACTGTTTACACCAGTGTATTTTCTACTATAATATCAACAGCTTTCAAGTGCTCTTACTGTTGTTATCTTCATCAGTTTTTGGAGTTACTATCAAATGTTATAGCCGCCCTTTAAACACAAAGTGAACCCCGATTGTGCGTTTACTTCAACATCATTCTGCACAGGTAATGTGTGGTTTATGGAAACTTGGTGATGCCTAGATCATTGTTGAAATCTACACGATTGCAATTCTTCGTCAGTGTTTGGGAAATGTCTGCTTTCTGCACAGGAGCTGAATGGATACGAAGCCTATATAGCTCAAAACCTGAAAGCCCGAAGCCTGGGTTTCGAAAAAGGCAAGATCTTGCGTCTACGGCTAGATGCTTTTACAGAAACCGGTCACATGTCATTCCTCCCAGTGATTGGTTCCTTACGGCACGTGACTTTCCATTGAGGGCAGCTATTGGTCCTTAAAGTCATACAATGCTTAAATGTCACTTTTTGGTCGGAATGTTGAGATTTACGAGGTCCGAATACAAAAAACGCAGAAGATTGGTTTAAACCAGTTTTTGAAAGGATGATAAGTTTAACACAATAAATGGCGTTCAGGGGGGAATAATTGTGTGTTACTGTGATTTCAAAGTTGGTGGCTTTTAGATTAAACAAAATAGTACATTATATAATACATGAAATAATATCTACGCGGGTGGGCCATACTCACGTAAATGTACATGATCCACTTGCTTCACACAGATTTCAAAATTAATGTTGTTCTTAAATTCATTATTTAATTTTTTTATATTAATTTGATTAAGCAATGGCATAATGCCAGCCTTATCAACAAGACACATTTTTTTCACCATCTGAAACAAGTATTAAGACGGAGTTGCGTAAATAAAAACAGCAAAACAATACGATATTGGGCAATCTGAAAGATGACACATAAATACATGTACATGGCTCAAGGCAACTTCAATCACAAACTACATTGTTTTTAAAGCCCCCTGCTATACGTCACAGTGCAGCTACGCATCATAACTTTCAAGTAAATACAAAAATTTTCTCCGTGGCGTGGCAGCCGCGCAGCGAGCATCCAGCGCCCCCAATTGCAACACAGCCCCCGCGAACTGATAACCTCTCGCCCGCTATGTTTACGGGGGCGTGTGAGGCAGGCACTCGCTGACAACCCCCGATGGCCGTACTACGGGAAACGGGATATCTTTGTTATACAACAAACCCCGAGACAGAAAGCATTTTAATTCAATTAACTAGGATAGCATGAGTATAGGGTAGATGGATTTTCTGACAAACACAATTATTATTCCTCCAGGTGATCGGGGTATAACTCAAAGAGTTCGTTTTGAGAAACAACAACCCGCAAAAATACGGAGAGGTGTAAAATTCCAATAGGACTATTAATAGTTGCTTGACATCATAATTTAAACTTTATGTGCATGAGTATGAAACACTTTATTTTAGATCAGATTATGTATGTGAGAAGAAATATGATGTACTTTGACATCGTTTACAGCATTTGGTTATCAGTTCAACCTTTATGATAACGAATTTACGTTGAATGTTCTTTGCTTGTTTTAATTGAATTATCTGCAACGAGGCAATTTTTTGATGTGGTTGTTTCCCTTTGTGTGTTGGCAAACAAGTGACTTAGACTTGCATGAATCATAGAGCAAGGATTTATGAATCTACAACAAAACAGTTTGAGTTCAAAGGCGTTTCGAAATAAATGGCGTGTTTTAAAAATGTGGCGTGCTGCGACTAAGTGTGGGTTCCAGTTCCGGTTATGGTACGAGTGTCGTTAGGCATTACACTGTACCATATATTGATTCGACCTGCAGATGGGACGTAAAGCCGTTGATCCCGTGTGCTGATTTCACGTAAATGAACCACACTTAGTTCGGTTTAGCCCGGTGTTTTCTGGTATTGTTTAGCTACAGATACAGCATCCTGTAAACTGTTAGATGGTGCATCACATTTAAGGGGGAAACAATATAGTTTTGCGTCACCCTCATAGTGCGATAAAGCGTTACATCAGTGGTATCAATATTAGCCTATGTGTATTAGTATTAAGATGCTTATGTCCCAAATGGTACAAATCTTTAGAGTGTTATCTCGTTTATTGCTCAGTACCTGTAACTTGTATGATTTAGTTGAATTCTAATTACAGAGGAAAGCTCTCGTTTTCCTTGAAAGCTCTTTCAAAGTTGCGGTTTCTTTAATTACCGAATGCTGTTGTAATCACAAAGATACAACTCACGCAGCGGCAGTCCGTCTCAGAATGCATGTTTTTTTTTTCTTCTTCTTCATTTCTTCAAAATATCTGAGTTCCATTTTTTTCTTGCCTGATGGTGATGATTCACGAGTGACATATCGGCTCCATAGCTCGCAGCGTCTAATTGGCTACGCGGGGCGGCTACCCACACGTTGATTTATGTTAGAAAGGCTACGGTATATTTGAACCCGGAGTACAGGAATTAGGCGCCCGACCCCCTCTCCCCTTCGCCCGTTGCCAGATCACTCCAGCCCCGGCTGAGACTTCTGATCGATGCGCTCATCTTCGCCTCCGCGGAAGATTGCTTTCTTCTTACAAAAACAACGAAATTTTACCAAATTTGGTGTTCATTGCAGACATATCTACCGTGGATTGGCGATGGGGGAAGAGAGGGGGTGTCTTCTGACGCGGGGACTGCTATTAATTAAAAGAAAACACTGTCTCCGGCCTACACGGCACCGGTACGTGTCAAGGTTTTGAACATTTTGAGTTAATTTACGATTGGGGTAGATTGAGTAGGGGCGACGATATGACACAATCTTAGATGAGTTGACTGCATCTCAAAACCTGCAGGAGTATCCGATTACAAGAACTGGGCCGTTTATGACAAGGAGCAAAAATAACGAGACTCCAAATTCAGAAAGTTGTGGCAAAAGATGACAACAAAGAATCAAGTCAAACGATTACCGAGATTACAAGAACTCGCCCGTGTATGACAGGAGCAACAAAAAAGTTAAGAGACGAGACTCAAATTCAAAAAGTTGTAATAATAGTTGACAACAAAGAATCTAGTCACATTTCTGAAACAGTGTCAACTTCTATCATTTCAAACACCATTTCTGATACCCTGTTGAATCTGGAGAAAGAATTCAGACATGAAGCCTTTCTCACAAAGGAATTTAAAAGCACACGATTCTAAACACCAATGGTGTCTGTTTCTTTCCATTATTTTTCTTTGTAACTTGGACGACCAATCGAGCATAAGTGTTCACATTAATTTGGCTATTCTATGCACACGTTGAGATACACCAAATGGATATACTGGTCTTTGACAAGTTACAAAAAGTTTACCAAACATTTTAATGTATGGAGTAAACATAAAATAAACACTCGTTACACCACGGAGGAAAACACATGGTTACACACACTGAAATTAACAAAACTAGAACTAAACAGTGGTCTGATTTTACACTTAATCATTGAGTAGACAGATACCATCAAAACACCACAAAGCTATAACATCACCTGGAAAATACAACAACACCACTAACTTAGTTTTCTCTTTGTGACTTGAGAGCAGGCGTACAAAGGAACAATGACGGAACCCTAGACGCCCATTTTATAATGTGGATGTGTTTATGCGGTAGCAGATTAGGAGACCGCCTCACCATGTGTCTAGGCATTTTACACCATCCACCATTTTTAACTTTGTACTATTTTTTTGTACTAGTTTTATTTTTAATTTTTAATTTTTTAATTTTTTTTACAAACACATGATATTTTTAACAAGTATTGTTCTTGGGACGTTTTTCTTGTCATTTTGGTAGAACCTTATAGTCATGGCAACGCTCTATTGGTATGTCTGTCTATTTCAGGCATGCACAACTTTAAGTACAAAGTGATCTTAAATCACATGTGATTATTTTGATTTTGGAATGTGTATGTGACACAGTTTTAACATCGTGTTTTTTGCAGTGTGCTCAAAGGATATCACAAATAATAATATCGTAAAAAAAAAACCCCCAAAAAACCAGTATTCTCACTTGGTGTTACCTATCATAACTATGCATTAACTTTGAGAAAAGTTTTACTCAATTGGTTATTGAAGTTGCACAAGAACAATGAAAAAAACACATCTACTGGCTAAATTTGCGTGCGTTCAGATGCCAAATAAAATAATTAAGGCCTGAAGTCTCTCAATATAATTGTGTGCGAAATAACCTTTCTCAAGAACTATACGCTTACTTCAGATGGAGCCGTTTCTCACAATGTTTTGTACTAGCAAAAACCCTCCATTGCTCGTTACCAAGTAAGTTTTTATGCTATCAATTATGTTGAGTAATTATCAATAAAAGCCAATATACACTTTCGGTCAGAAAAAAAAAATACAAGTTCACAGATTTACAAATAATTTACATGGTTTACAGAAGATATTGGTTAAAGACTTATTTGAAATATTATTCCATGAAATGCTTTACTTTTTGAGAAAACATTAAAACAATATCAATTCTCGATAGTGATAATTACGGATTTATGTTAAACACATGTCATGACACGGCGAAACGTGCGGAAACAAGGGTGGGTTTTCCCGTTATTTTCTCCCGACTCCGATGACCGATTGAGCCTAAATTTTCACAGGTTTGTTATTCATATTTAAGTTGTGGTACACGAAGAGTGAGCCTTGGACAATATTGTTTACCAAAAGTGTCCAATGGCTTTAAGTCGAACTGTAAAAAATATTTAATTAATCACAAATAATGCATTTAAGGGCAAAACACGTGTCTGTCTGATTGACCTAATGACCGACTGAACTTTGTTCCAAAGAAAATGTTCCCACAAATAAATTGTTAACATTTCCCCTAGTTTATTTACATGAAACCTATATCGTGTTTTATTTAAGACAAAATAAAGGCCTTCTAAGGGCGAAGGGAGAAGAAAACACAAATTAATCAAAACAAAACAAAATCAGTTTCAATTTGTAAAGTCGCTGACTAGTAAAAGTTTATAAAAATAGCGAAAAAGTGCAAAAATCGAACACGGTTGCTTTGAAATCAACAATTGAAATAAGCCCGATATTAACGTGCACACATGCTATGATAAAAACATTTTTTCTATTTTCGCAACAATTTTGACCATCTAGTTTTGTGAAATTTTCGCAGGTTGGTTGGGTTGTGTCCTTATTGAAAATATGAGGATGGTACGAAATTCCCTCTCCAATACGCTTTGTGAACTTTCCCTTTAAAACTTCACCTGGTTTTATTTACATGAAACTTAATTTGTTGTATTTATTTCAATGCCACACTCAGGGCTTTTCCCCTGGAAAACAAAATAAAACTACCTTCGGACAGGTTTCTCTAAAATGCTCAGTTTCTTTGTTGATACTCAACTTAATTGCAGAAAGGTATCGTTAGTATAAAATGTTTTAATTGACGACAAGACGTCATAAAGTTTAAACAACGCTGCTGGGTCAACTTTCACTTGTTAATAAAACAAAAGCCATAAATCAAAAATAAAATAAATAATAATGACATAACAACTTTCAAACAAATTTGAATGAAGAAAAAAAGCATTGTATTGGAAAAAGAACAAAATAAAAGTACTTGCATTTGTATTATATTATATATTTTTGTGTTTCTCATCAACTTTATACAATAATGTTGTCAAGTTTACGTTAATTAATTATGTTTTCTTAATTCATTGTTTAGTGTTGGTATCGTCATACTTGGTTCGGGATCGACATCCACCACGTAATGGTTTAATATTTTAAGGGTGCTTAGCTTTGCACACAATTTTTTTTCCCACATAAAGCAGTATAGTTTAATGACAAAGTGGTTCTTGTGTCAGTGTTTATGAAAAGTGAGAGCCAATTCCGAAACTCTGGCTTGTGCCCCGACTCTGAGCTCAATGTCAACAGCCCTCGTCGAAATACACAATGCTCCAAAATACGTCACTAGAGCTAGTGGTCCCAACTGTTAAGTTTCAAAAAGGCACAAATGTTTCACATTAAAGGCAGTGAACACTATTTGGTAGTTGTCAAAGACTAGCCTTCACAGTTGGTGTATCTTAACATATGCATAAAATAACTAACCTGTGAAAATTTAAGCCCAATCGGTCATCAAAGTTGCGAGATAATAATGAAAGAAGAAAACACCCTTGTCACACGAAGTTGTGTGCGTTTAGATGGTTGATTTCGAGACCTCAAGTTCTAAATCTGAGGTCTCGAAATCAAACTCGTAGAAAATTACTTCTTTCTCGAAAACTATGGCACTTCAGAGGGAGCCGTTCCTCACAATGTTTTATACCATAACCTCTCCCCATTACTCGTCACCAAGAAAGGTTTTATGCTTATAATTATTTTGAGTAATTACCAAGAGTGTCCACTGCCTTTAAAAAGTGGTTTTTTATTACTGATTTTCTTTCGATCATTGCCTTTAGATAATGTTGTTGAGAAGCAATCGTCATAATTCAATAGTTATGAACGATTTCCTGTGTGTGTAAAGTTACTGGTGTCCGAATTGTCGAAACACACGATACGCAATATTGTTTAAAAAGATACAATAACAAATGTGTCAACGTTTAGAGTCTCGGTGTTCGCCAGAATTTTATTTCATTGCTTCCTGAAGCAGTTCCAATGTGGTTGTGTGAAACCTGTAATGTTCTTCCTTCTGTCTTTCCTCTTTGTTAAAGTTTATTTCCAAAACAGAAACCACACCTACAATATTGATATACCTTGAACTCTTTAAACTACCTATTAAAAGTAATTGTGTTAACTTGTTCACGATATACGAAACCTATAATTTCACATCGCAAAAAAGAAAAAAAAAATCCTCCTGAAGACAATCAGAATATCATTACCGAAACGTCAGGTTTCCCAAGCACAGGTTCTTTACAGAGCTTCCACGACTCAAATAATTTGGCTAGATCATGGTCTTAGTGCAAACCTAACCAGATTGTTCCTCGTTTTTTAAAGTTTGAAAGACACTGTACACGTTTGGTTGTTACTCCAAATATGTTTTAGCATAACAGCTTACTTGAACGGAGAGCTGTTGGTGGTGTAACACACCGTGAAAAAAGATTCCTCTGAAGTAACATAGTTTTTGAGAAAACGGTAAATGATCACTTACAAAATTTGAATCTGAGAAAGACTTTAGGCCTGGAGCCTTTCTCGGGCATATAAAGCATACACTTTTGTTTTCTTTCATTACTTTCTTGTAACTTCGATGACCAACAAATTGAGTCCAATTCACAGGTTTGTTATTTTATGCATATTATGTTGGGATACACCAAGTGAGAACACTGGTCTTTGACAGTTCCCATCGTGTCCGTATCCAGTGAAATTTAGTCTTATTGATCGACAGTCATGTAACATTAACAAATTGCAAGAAACACCATATAAGACTTATGGGAAAAAAAACTATATTCGTTTAGAATACTTTGAAATTACTAATAATTGGTTACAGTTTTGTTGCGATTGATAACTGTGTTCCAACACGTTTCATTTAGAAGGGTCGGATTGGTACACGAACCACCCACATCGCACGCCGTCCTCGCTCACGGGCGGTGCCCACTGCCAGTCAACTTTCCTCTACGGGGAGGCCGTGAAGTGACGGGCAAATCGGCGCACAACCCCCGACTAGCTTGGCTGATGCGATGCGCTGCGAAAACCGAGTTTCCCTGAAATAAGAAATGTACCCCTTAAGATACGGCATCCACGATATGTGAAGGGACCGTTCGATGCCGAATCATGATCCCTTGTGCTACATCCATTTTCCGTGTTGTGTTCCAGAATTCGATCAACTAAAACTCATTTGCCATGTTATTAATCGCTACTAAGAAATGTTACCTTTTTAACATCATCGGGAAATAACACTTAAGTTTTTTACTTGAGCTTGAGTGTTTAAAGTAGACTCTCATCGGTTTGTGAAACAGACACGACGGTGAGATGAGGTTTTGTATCGCATATACTTTGATGTAACGATACAATCATAATGACAAAGCATTGAGGTTGTGATTTGGAGTCCAATGACAAACCATGTTCATTCTAAACATGTTTTCCTCTATATATAATAATATATAATAATATTCTGTTTACATAAGTTTGTATAGCTTGGGCCTTCAGCTATCGCACAGTAGTTATCCAGAGAAAATTTAAGAATACGAAATACGGAAAGACTTGGTCTTTTTCCTCCCATTTTAAAGGGTCTATATAACTTTTGTAGGACAAAAAACACAATGTCCTCAGATTTACACTAAATTTACACAGTTTGAAGATAATGATAGTAGAAAGCTTCCCCTGAAAATACTACGTGCTAAGGTGCTGTAGTTTTTTGGAAATGATTAAAACAATGTCATGAAAATAATTTTCGTCTCATGAGACGAAAATTATTTTAATCATTTACAAACATATTTTCATGACATTGTTTTACTCATTTCTCAAAAACTACAACACCTCAGTAAGTAAGATTTGAAGGGAAGCTTTCCACTATCATTATCTTCAAATCCTGTAAGTTTAATGTAAATCTATGAACATTTTGAAAAAGTACACAAATCCTTTAAGACGGCGTTGGTTTTAGGGATAACGGACGTATTTTGATGTACCCGGGACTTATTCTGGTTGTTAGAGAGACCGCTGGAACCGGGCGGATATTTTGTGGGAGGAGACGGCGGCAAAGTCGTCTTTTCGACGCTCGGACGTCTCGTTGCATTCAGCGATAGAAAGGCGGGTAAACGAACAGTGCGATATGTTCACAACAACAAACCCGTTTGGTTTTTGTTTGATTAACTATTATTTTTAGTTTGATTTATTACTCATCTGTTGTTTTTGCGGAGGTGTTAATAACCACCCTCCTCCCAAATCCCTTCCGAATTTGAGGTTTAAATTTTACATAAAAAGTATTAACTCTATTGTTGGTATTTTATGTCTATTTTACTGAAACTGACGTTTTAGATCTTTGCTTTATCGCACTTGAATGTGAGGCTTGTTTAGTATTGACAGGGAGATCATTGATGAAGGAAGTGACTTGAAGAAAACAGTCAACACGAAAACAGAAAACAGGGGAAGATTGGAAGATCGGGGGGCAATTGGGGTGGTAGAAAGCTATGTATAATCACCTAACGGGCAAACTAAAGGGCATCATCGAGCCAACATTGGGGAAATCTAGGAACAGAAATGAGGAGTGCCGGAAAAACAAGCAAGAGACTGGAGGTCATGGGACCACTATATTGTTACATCATAATAATGTTGGTGATGCTATTGAATAATGTTGTGCAGTATGAGTAAAAAGGGAACAGTGGAATCAACATGGCTTAAGGGGCTTTAACATACAGTAATGATTGGCAAACCCGATGGTGATTGGGTGATGATTATTTATTGTTGTCGCTGATTTTAGGAATGATCTGATGGTGTTGTTGCTGTTGTTGTTGTTGTTGTTGTTGTTGTTGTTGTTGTTGTTGTTGTTGTTGTTGTTGTTGTTGTTGTTGTTGTTGTTGTTGTTGTTGTTGTTGTTGTTGTTGTTGTTGTTGTTGTTGTTGTTGTTGTTGTTGTTGTTGTTGTTGTTGTTGTTGTTGTTGTTGTTGTTGTTGTTGTTGTTGTTGTTGTTGTTGTTGTTGTTGATGTTGTTGTTGATTTTAACGACAATAAAAAAAGTAAAGTTGTTGTTGTTGATATGGGGAGAGGGGTTGGGGTGAGAATTGTTGTGAGGAGGAGGGGAGGAGGATGTGATCTAAATTTGAAAAATAACAGGACCCTAGACCTCTATCACGGTGTGGTAATCTTGACATAACTCCATTCCAACTCATTGTAACCAAACTGAGGCTGGACTAAATAATAGGCTGGTGCCATGCGTGATGAATATTAGCATTGATTACTGTTATTGGAACTAGGGAACATGGCCAAGATGGTGACAGCGTGATAAAGGTCTATAGAGATGTTTCACACAGCGAACGTTACATAACGAAATTGGCCAGATTCAGTTTATGGCGAATACTGTTATAATCTAACCGCTGGTGGCGCTGTATAATAAACAACATCATTCTTGGTTGACCGTTCATTTCGATCAACCACATTTTGGGTGCTGTCTAGGGAGGTTACATACACAGAGTCAAGAACGTACACCCAGCAAATACAAGGTATTTGCCACATCCATATTACCAAGAAAACATTACAAACACAATTCAAAATCTAATCGTATCTGGACCACTGCACGAAAAAAATAAAATAAAAACTCACCTCACGGTCGCCTTGGAGACGGTCGCCATGGAGACTCCCGCCAAAAAATATCAAGGTTCTGTAAAAGTTACAAAACGACTTGTTAAAGAGGAGAGGCCGAGGGTAAGACACAACTGATGTTACATGTTAAACAACAACCCAAAACACCATGGTGAATCCAAAAATCCACAGCAAGCCCGAGCCTCTCCAGCGAGAAACTACTTCATGGACCTCAAAGAATGCTCTGATTACTTAAGCCAGGTATTTACTCTCTTAATAGGAGACACTTGTTAGTGTAAATTCCTGGATATTTTATGGACCCATCCCTCCCGGCCTCAGTGTATATTTTGTATGGATAAACACCATAACAGCAACACACTGTATACTCGGGCCTACGGCACTGCTGGGGCTCAAGAGCATTGGGTATTTCATAATGTAAACTTGAATTCGTAAACATTTAAAACAAATCTGGGGCAATCTAAGCATGATCATCTGCTCATGTTATGGTTTTGGCTGAGGATTCATTTCCAATTTTGTGTTTGTTTTATACGATGTTATTATTTTGTATGGGTACTTTGCAGGCAGTGGAAAGTGTGTCATTTATTGCGCGACAGTTTCTACGTGGAGTTAAAGGGATACTTTGGTACGATATTGATTATCGTCACAGTTGAATTTTTAAAACATAAAAATTTAATAGATTTAAGGCTACAGTCAAACTAACATGTGGAAACTTTATTCCAAAAGGTGTTCGCGTTTTTAAGATATCGCCACAAATCCGGTGCGATAACGTTCCGCGCAGAAAGAATAATCCGTAAATGGAATAGGCCTAGGCCTACACGATTAGAGCACAGCAAGAAAAAAGAGGATTTGAGCCACGAATATAAAGGCAGTGGACACTATTGGTAATTATCAAAGACTAGCCTTTGCAATTTCTGTTTCTCAACGTATGCATAAAATAACAAACTTGTGAAAATTTGAGCTCAATCGATCATCGAACTTGCGAGATAATAGTGAAAGAAAAACACCCCTGTCACACGAAGTTGTGTGCGTTCAGATCGTTGATTTCGAGACCTCAAGTTCTAAATCTGAGGTCTCGAAATCAAATTCGTGGAAAATAACTTCTTTCTCGAAAACTATGGCACCTCAGAGGGAACCGTTTCTCACAATGTTTAAGACCACCAACCTCTCCGCATTACTCGTCACCGAAGAAAGGTTTTATGCTAATAATTATGTTGAGGTATTACCAATAGTGTCCACTGCGTTTAAAGGCAGTGGACACTATTGGTAATTACTCAAATTACCTTATCTTGGTGACGAATGGGGTTGATCATATAAAACATTGTGAGAAACGGCTCCCTCTGAAGTGCCATAGTTTTCGAGAAAGAAGTAATTTTCCACGAATTTGAATTCGATACCTCAGATTGAGAACTTGAGGTCTCGAAATCAACCATCTAAACGCACACAACTTCGTGGGACAAGGGTTATTTTTCTTTCATTATTATCTCGCAACTTCGTGTGTGTGAAATGTGCGTTGGGTGTTCACTTATTTCTCCAGACTCACCCAACGTGTTAAACCCAAGTGTTCAAATAATTTTTGTTTTATTTATCAAGTAAAACACAAACAATGTCTGCGACTATTTTATCAGCTCCACCAACCTGTAAAATACTTAAATATTTTGAAATAATAATTAATTTTTAGCGACATAAAAAACGGGCAAATTGTTGAATGATTTTTTTGCTGTTGTGTTTTGTTTAACGGTCTATAAAAAGTTGGTGTTATAAATGAATGTAAAGTTTAGGGTGTTTTTGTTTTGTTCTTGAAATAAATATGTACCTGGTAATAATTCGTAATCGTCACAATTTGCTTCATTTTAAAAGGAATGTCATTTCCTATGTTTAGCTCCCCTACTGCCAAGTTATGTTTACCATAACATTATTGTTTTCTTCTCGATAGCCCCTGATGGCCAAAACTATTGTCTTTTGAAACATTTTGGGGTGAACTTGCAGTAACAATGCACTGCATTAACACAACAAAAATGTAAGAATACAAACGAGAAAATATTGTATCCGCATAACTCTCAGAAATTCTGCATTTTAGCAGTAGGCTACCCAGTAAAGGCAATTAGAATTGCTCAAGTAAACAAACTAATAAGTCGGCAGTACATGAGTCTACTGACCGATAACCGATTCGTTCGGTTCCCGGTAAAGGTAAAGGTAAAGAGCGCCCTCATGTGATTATTATACTGCTGTTATTATTATTAAAAATGTGTGCGCCAAATAGAGGGCGCTGGTGTCAGTTATCGACTTTGCATCTTGGCAAGTTGTCGCGTGTGGTCATTGTCTAAAGTGAACACATCAGTAATAAATTGAATTTTGAAGTGATATGTGGGAAACTTAATTTCTTTTTTGTTTAAAACATTGTGATATGTTGTTTAGTTTAAAATTGTTTAATACATTGTGATATGTTGTTTAGTTTAAAATTGTTTCGTAGTTCCGAATAATTTACCGATATTGGAATAATACAATCACTAAGCAGTCATTCTGTAACGGGCTGCTATTAATTTTGGTTGATTCGTGGTTGTTATTGTGTCGGAAAAGTATAATATTATGCGCGAAACTTCATTTAAATAAACTGAAACCCAGAACATTTTTTTGTAAATCAAAGGTTTGAATGTCATGGCTTTTGTGGATTGTTGAATAAAATTGTTCTAAATTGAGCCAATGGGGTTGTTGACTTCCGATCTTCCGAGCAATTAAATATACTGGACACCTTTGGTAGTTGTCAAAGACCAGTCTCCCCATTTGGTGTATCTCAACATGTACATTATTCACACAATAACAAGCCTGTGAAAATTTGAACTCTTGGTCGTCGAAGTTATGAGATAATAATGGAAGAAAAAACACCCTTGTCACACGAAGTTGTGTGCTTCACTAAATGCTTGATTTCGGGACCTCAAACTCTAATTCTAAAGTCTCGAAATCAAATTCGGGGAAAATTACTTCTTTCTCGAAAACTACGTTACTTCAGAGGGAGCCGTTTCTCAAAATCATGTTAGTTTTTATGCTTACACTTATTTTGAGTAATTACCAATAGTGTCCAGTGGTTTCAAACAAAATTGTAGCATTATTTATTTTGCTAAAAGGTTCGGGTTAATGTTTAATATGTAGTTTACTCGTTCATTGGTGTTTCTCTCTCAGTGAATGAGGGAAGCTCAAAATCGCAATGGCTACCCGACAAACATTGAGTATGAATACTTTGATAAATTAATCGTAGCCATGGTTTCATAAAAAGAGTATACAAACTAAGTACAATGCCGAAGTATTGCCGTAACAATAACATCGGAGGGTACTGAGCATCACGTTTAAAAAGGGAACACTTCCTATTTTAGAGTCAAAACCATTATTGTGTATGCATTAACAAAAATGAGTTAAACATGGTTCAATCCTTTCACTCAAAATCGCTTTCGTTTTTGTTTTGTTTTTCTGACAGAAAGCCTTCATCAATGAAAGTGATATTAAGACCTAGTGTCTCCTCTCTAAACATAGCAAGGATATCTGAACAACCACCGTTAAATTGTTGTAGCTCCCTCTTGCGACCATTTTGAGACGATGTCTTATAATAATTATTTTCCAGTGAACCAAGAGTCATCACAAAGGGCAGTTTTACAGGACAACTGTATCGTTTTGCGTTAATCCTACAGTTTCTTGTGAAGAGTTGACAGTAAAATTCATAATGTACATTGTTGATAAAGGCCTAACCTTTGCTTGTTGAAATGAAAGCAGAAACTTGTTCATCCTCGCAAGGACCAGTCCCTGCACTTTGAAGTTCGCACTGACTTGACAATGTCCAAAGTAAAAGTAAATGCTGCCCTCTGTCGACAGCCAAGTGGGACGTAATTCCTTAAACCATGGAGGAAGAAATGCAGGGGCCACCTCCATGATCTAACCATGCATTAGGCATCAGTAGATCAGTGTGCAGATATGTCCCATGTTAAGTTTAGTCCCCCGTTATCCCTTGAAATTCACTCTTACCTGCTTGCTGGGTATCGTCTTGATATTTTGCGCTGAAAGATTTGACGTCTGTAAAGCAAAATGCCATAGAAGGTACACCTCCTGGTGACCATTTGCTCAACTCAAGAGTCTGTAAGGTGTTCCAGACTGTTTCAATGCATGGGTAGGTCACAATGGCGCACCATCATGTAGTCTGAATGCGTGGACATGTACACATTACAACCAAAGGAACAGCTGAAAATTTTTGTTTCGTTCTCTGATATTACGTAACCATGGAATTTGAATCGTTAGGCCCATGTCAAACCATGGAGGAAGACGGTCAAACCCCGCACGATTACCACCGACCATTCAATTCAACAATTTGGCTTTAAAGTAAAGACACTGGATACGTTTGGTAATTGTCAAAGACCAGTCTTCTCACTTGTTTGTAACAGTGATAACCAATTGTTTCCAGTGCCTTCACCGTGCTACAACATGAGATTCCAATGTTTACTTTTTTGAGATTTATTTGAAGTACGATTAACAATAAATTGAAGAAAATTTCATATTAAAAAAAAAAAAAAAAAAAAAAACAGTTGCTGGCAGTGGCAGTGTAAGCACTGCTATAATACTGTACATTAACTGACAAACATGTGGAAGTTTGCGATCGATCGGCCATCTGGGTCACGAGAAAAAACAAGTGGGGGAAAAAGACTACCCGTTTTGCATGACACTGATTAAAAAAAATATGCAAACAAAATGGATTTATTTCTCTCTTTTTTCTTGTCAAATATGACATTTCAGAAAGAAATATTTCAAGGGATGTTTTCTAATGACATCATTATTATTAGACAGTGAAGTTTTATGTAAATCTGTGATCTTAGACGAGTTTAATTTTTTTCTGTATGTTCCTTTAATCGTGATTATAGGGACTTTAAAAGGGTGTTGTTCCTATAAAGATTGATCTATTTTTAAAGGGCTTGCGTATTATAAGTTTAGTAATGACCCTGGATGGAAATTAATGGCAATAAAATACGTTCTTGGTAAGAACTACAAGAGCCTTGTTGGATAGTAACATGCATGTTAAGAAACTCTTCGCTTAGAAGTAGGTCTGCCTACAGCAGTTGGAAAAAGATATCCCTTTTTGTCCCCCGAAATGTGAATATGAGAAGCGTTACTGCAGTAACGTGTCTCAAATGATGAATTCCAAAATGTAGATTAATATTGTTGTGTACATTTATAGATGCTCCAGATTTTCGGCAAATCTCGCAAGTGAATGAGATTTATGGTGTTATTATCTACTACTATTATAAGCCTATGAAACAAGAAAATTTGTTGAAACAAACAATGGGGGTACAATTACCAAACGTATACAATCCCTCTAAAGACACTGGACACTACCGGTAATTGTCAAAGAATTCTCACTTGGTGTATCTCAACATTTGCACAAAATAACAAACCTGTGAAAGTTTGAACTCAATTGGTCGTCGAAGTTGCAAGATAATAATGGAGGAAAAAACACCCTTATCACACGAAATTGTGTGTTTTCAGATGCTTGATTTCTAGACCTCAAAATCTAATTCGGAGGTCTCGAAATCAAATTCAAATGATAAGGTAAGTGGAAAAAGGTTTCTCGAAAACTATACGTTACTTCAGAGGGAGTCGTTCCTCACAATTTATACTACCAATAGCTCCCCATTGCTTGTTACCAAGTGGGGTTTTATGCTAACAATTATTTTGAGTAATGACTAATAGTATCCACTGTATTTAAGAAGAACATAAAGTAGACAAAGTCACAAATTGTTATTGAGTCATCATTTTGGTTGAGTATGTTTATCAACATTGGAAATTGGTAGTCTAATAACCTTCCCATTTTTTAATTTTTTTTTTTACAGCAGAGAGACTCGACCTTTGAGGAGATTGACATGATGTCAGCTGTACATTACAAAACAAAACCATTCCCGGCCGTCAACCGAGAGAGGCAGAAAAGAAACCCCAGATAGCCCCCCTCCGTGGTCACCGATAATAATCATTCCAACGTGTAGAGGTGTTTAATTAGCCACATCATACACCCAGGCTACCCGGGCCAAACCAAGGGAGATGACACCGGAGGTATACGGGGGGAAACGATGCGATACACCCGCATGTTTCCACCCTCGGGCGGGGCCATCGTCACATGGAGCGCGAGGGGGTAGAAAACAAGCCGATGCATTGACGGTGAAGGGCTGGATCCATTACCGGCAGGCCAGGCCCTCCTAGCGGCCCGGTGAGAAATTGAATCCTTGGTGTTTGTGACCGACTGGTGTGGCCCTAGCCATCTCAGAAACCATGGCATACTGAAGGGTGTTAATCTTGGATGACCTCCAGTCGTGCTAAAATACCGAAGTTTGAAGCCAACATCTACGAGACTTTCTTCCCTTTTTTAACTCTCTCCTTTTTATTCCGTGGTATCAGCGTGCGTATAAGATCGTTGTTCGGTTTCCGTGCCTCAAGTTATTCTTCACATGTATGCAAAGACTCTGTTTTATCATGGAGGCGGAATAAGAACTACCTCCATGGTTTTATGCACATGTACACATGCATCAGAAAGTGTGAAGTTTGTTCTTATGAAATAATACTACAACCTGTTCAATGGTTAAGTTGAAGAATGGGCCCACTGAATAGCATTTACTCACATGAATATGCATCGAATGATTTAACAGTTTTTGAGTGTGTTGTTTTATGAATAAAACAATGCCTAACACATTAATATATATCCCCAAGAAATTAATAAAACAAATAATTGTTTAGTGATTTGAATCATTTCTCTTTGATTGTTTTATTGTGATGTGTTATAGTACTTAACTTTGTTCAATGAATGACTAGAATGAGCCTACTGAATGAAATTATGTTCACTACCAGATGATGTATGCCAAGTGATACATCAAAATAAACTAGCAGCTTTTGCATATTATGAAACGAAACAAGTGGTACCCGAGTTTATACCAAAATAAATAAAGCAAATTCGTTTATTGACTTTTTGTTATAACTTACCTTTGATTGTTATAGAAATATTGCCTTGAGTCGTTGTACTTTGCTTTATTCATTTGATGAATAGCCTATTAATGAATAAATGAAACTATAATATTTCTTCAACGAAGTAGAACAGGGGTATAACAGTTTAATACAACATAGGGTTACAGACCTTCAGCTTTATTACTCTCCTAAAACAGAAAACTGAAAGAAAACGCTTATCAAAATATATTCCAGCTTTAAAGTTTAAGACGAGTAAATACCGGTGCTTTCACCGAAAATTTACAGACATACCAGCATTGTAATAATTGTTTATTGTACATGCAAATTGTGTCAGTTGTTCTAAATTAATAAAGATTGCGCAATAAACATGTCCGTTCTTGATAAGTATGTATTATTTATGTGGTATTATCATAGCTATTTATTTTTAAAGGAAATTTGATCTCATTTTGTCTCTCATTAAAGGCAGTGGACACTATTGGTAATTACTCAAAATAACTATTGGCATAAAACCTTTCTTGATGACGAGTAATGGGGAGAGGTTGATGGTATATAAAACATTTTGAGAGAAGTGCCATAGTTTTCGAGAAAGAAGTAATATTCCACAAATTTGATTTCGAGACCTCAAGTTTAGAATTTGAGGTCCCGAAATCAAGCATCCAAACGCACACAACTTCGTTTGACAAGGGTTATTTTTCTTTCATTATTATCTCACAACTTCGATGACCGATTGAGCTCAAAATTTTCAAAGGTTTGTTATTTTATGCATATTATGTTGAGATACACCAACTGTGAAGGCTAGTCTTTGACAATTACCAATAGTGTCCACTGCCTTTAAGAGGGTGCATTTTGGTCGCGTCATTCCAAAATACATGTGCGTGCAGCACAGGAGACTCACTGCGACATCACGCCATGCATTAGCAGTGCTTTCCAAAAGGTTGTATTTTTAAAGTTTATCTGTCCAAGACTACTTCAGTGATGACTGTTTCTTTCGTTCCACCGTTAGACCCCCTAACAACCCATCAACCTTTCTTCCTTCCTACATGGCTTGCACCATTGTTCGCTGCGTATAATACCGACCATTCCCAAGAAAGCAGCCAGCAAAAAAAAATTAAAATATGGACCAAGAAACGAAAACCGCATGTGACCAGCTGGTGCTAGTTTACTATATACTACACGGCGCTATCACCCTCTACCGCACTGATGACATTCTCCAGCGAAAAGGGGGAAATTAAATTTGACGGAATGTTGTGACATTTTAATAGAACAGGTCATGGAGGTTTTGGAAGAGGGAGAGAGGGAGAAGGTGCTACCGGCATTTTTATTTGAGATCTGGAAGGGAGTGGAAAGCCTGTTGGCCCATCGTAAACAAACCTGGGTCCCGGGACTGCCTGATGTGGACCGGGCTTGTTGGCCCACGGTTTTGTTTTACCCGGATGATGGCTGAACTACCAACTAAAGGTACCCGTAGAATTCTAAACCCGGATCCCTACATTGCCAACTGACCTGTTCACAATATTTAAAGATAATAACAAGGTCTCTTTGCACCACAATTGGAACAAAGTACGGTACATATAGTTTCTAGTATAATTTGGAGTCGCTTATCTTAACACTATACTGCAGACATTTTGGCGCGAAGTCTTTTTCTGAAGTGAGATGAATAAGTAAACAAATCAATGAACAAGTGGGAGAATTCATACATTTTATTTCGCTTCAAGGTTGTCCTTATTTCAAATGCATCAGAAAACAAAAACAAAAACAACATTATGATAAATAAAAATTTCAGCAGAGGCCGTCCAGTGCAAAGGCGGACCAAAACTGCCATACACAAAAAGTGAGTTTTGGTAATTGTTTTATTAGTGGTAATTGGTACATCCGTAACTTGGACCAACAAGTGCACTTTGTTCAATTGTTTTTTTTTCTTTTTTTTCGATCTATATTTTGTTGCTAAGGTCTTTCAACTAAACATAGTCTGATGCATCATTGTAAACACGGAGTAATCTGTGCAACGAGCATGTATGGATTCGTCACAGAAATAGTTTAAACCATGAAATCACTTGTATACGAAATAGTCCTTACAAAAACATCTCTAAAACCCATGCAGTGTGGGTGGTTTATGTCCTGACGTCACCGCGCGTCATGCGTGTGTAAGAAGGGGGGATTTTTTATTGTTTTTAGGGGGGGGGGGGCTGGTTTCAATGTTGTGTTCATTGTTTCATACCCATGGATTCGGTACTAGGGCAAAAACTGCTTAATCCAACAACATACCCCCATAGCCGAAACAACGCATTTTGGAACATACAACTGGTGACTCTGACGTGAGTTTGAGTTATCCTACTACTACCATTTACATACTACTAGGAACCAGACTACATTCATGATCTCAGTTCACTGCAATTCCTTTGTGGATTCAGGAGTATAGTTTAAACAAATATTTTCGGACAGAATTCATTTTTTTCTCTTTCTTATTCTTAACCGTGAAGTATGATTTTATCATTCTGTTTGTGAGTCATGAAGGTGTATGGTTACATCTACAGATTGAGATCCACAGTCTCTCAACGGCCCCACGGAAACTGTCTGCAGCCTGGCTCTACCTTTTTGGGTAGGATTTGTTGCGTGATTCCACTGGCTCACATATCTAATTGACTGTAGATTACAACCAATTTCCCCACAAGAAGTACAGAGAAGGTGCCCCCTTCTCAATAGTTATCTTAGTTCTTTTTTAGGGTTTTGTGAGAGCTGTAGCCAAGTAGAAATGTTGGAATTAGTGGGGGCAAATCTTCAGGATTCAATTAGTAATTGCTAACAGCTTAAAGTATTTGAGCGTGTATTAAAGTATAACTGCCAGTCTGGCGTCATCACCTGATGATATCTAAGATGTTTTTCCCCTCCTATCTATACACTAAACATTATATGATCAAATAAATACATCATCATGTTTCATGTTTGGGATGTATTTATTGAAGTATTCTGTAGCACTGTTGTTGAGTACGGCAATGATATTTTGAGCGTAGATTGTATGTCTTATTTTTGAAGAAGTGTGTGTTATTATTATCATTATTTTATTTGTTGAGGTGGAAATATTGAAGTAATTAGTAAGTCAACGTGTATGTCATCGCGACCTGTTTAGATTGGAAGTGAGATTAAAAACGGGTGGAATACTGCTTCACCATGTTCTTTTTATGCATATTGTGTTGTATGAAACTGTTTTTTTTTTTATTCATGTATATTTATGTAGCTACAATGAAAGCAAACTATCCTCACAAAAAACCACGGTGTATGTATGTGTAGAACATATCGGAGAAAGTTGAAATTGAAGTTTGAATTAGAGGAAACTACAACCACTGAAACCATGAAGAGATGCTAACCCGAACCCTTCGAAGCTCCGATCTTGCACCCGGATCAAGAGTCACCCGCATGGCTAAAAAAAATCACACTATCAAATTATGAAAGGGCGAGATCTGCATGGGACTCGGCCAATGGGTCCACAGAAATGACCGGCAGCGATGGTGACTGAAACAACACAATCTTGAAAGGCTCGGGTCTGGGACCCACATCAGGGTCGCCCTTATGGTACACTATCAATACGAAAGGGCCAGGGGCCAATTTCATAGAGCTGCTTAAGCACAAAATTTTGCTTAAGCAAAAAATTCATTGCTTAGTAAAATCAGATTACCGGCCAAGACTCCACTCAATTGTTATGCTAAGTAAACAACAGCTAAATACACGTCATAAGCAATGTATATGGCATGAACTTTTGGCCAGTATCATGTGTAAAATAAGCGAGCTATTTTCGTGCTTAAGCAAATTTTTTTTGCTTAAGCAGCTCTATGAAATTGGCCCCAGGTCTGTATGGGACTCGAACCGTAGGTGCATAAAAGTGAAATACAGCGAGGATAACTGAAACAACTCAATCTTGAAAGGCTCAGGTCGTGGGCCCACAGGGTCGCCCTTATATTATGGCTACACAAAAAATACACCTCAGCATGAACGGGCCTGCATGGGACTCGAACCATAGGTCCACACAAGTGAAAGACTGGATGATTAAAATAACCAATCAACACAAAAGGCTAAGGAATGAGATTCAAACCATGGGTCCACATTATAGGAAGGCGCGATGACTGTAACACAATTAACAAGAACAGGTCAGGTGTGAGGCTCAAACCACGGGTCAATGGAAGTGAAAGGCAAGATGACTGTGAACCGCACCCACCTCATTTGTTCCTTCTTTGAGAACATTTTGCATAGTCTAGACCATCCGCCATCATTTATACTAAAATATCTTAACATTCAACAGAAAATCGCATTGTAATTTCCTTGCTTTTTTTTCTTCTTCTAATGAGCCAATTAAAGAGTGACCTGCATGATTATCATAACGCCCAAGGTTTGTAGATACATGGCATTATTGTTTAACCATATAATTATATCATAATATAATAATTGTTGTTCGCCACAATGCAAACCAATAAAATCAATTTATTTAGAATGAAACCGTTATCTAAAAAAAAAACAAAAAAAAACAAAAAAAACAGGTTATTAAAACAAATTGATTGGTAAACAATTGCCATCAAAAAACGTCAACAGAATGCAACAGTTTGGTCAATAATCGGGAACAGTTTTGTTTGTGTTCACTCATCAAATAATGATAACGATGTTGTTGTTGTTTTTGTTTTGTTGTTGTTATTTTCTACTCCCGTTCATGTGTCTACTTCTCGTTTGAAACATAATCGGCTTAGGCCCTAAAGAACATTAATAAAACACAAAAGCATGAGTTTGCTCAAAAACAACTTTAAATTTTGAAACTATTTCCAGTTTCCTTGTTTTTATAGTCCAACATTGGGATATGAAAATGAAATCATGATATCACCCCATCAGCTATCTTCAATATTTCTTGGAGTCGAGCCTATCTATTTTTGTCCGAAAACTTGGATCCTTGTTGCGGAAAAAATATCAAATATTAAAAAGAAGAAAAAAAGAAAGAAAAGTACGCAATGTGTGCGTGTTACTCCCACATAAACCCGGATCTAAAAATGAAAAAGGAAAGAAATCAGAAATGATATTTAAAACTACGGAAATTGGCCCGATTATAAGAGATTATAGACGGGGGAGATATCCAGTTGCGCACGGCTCCTTCCCTCTGCCATCTCCACAGACAGGCCGAGGCAGGATATGGGTCACTGAAAAACAACTTTTTCCTTCTTTTTTTTGTCTATGTTATTTTCTTTCTATTTTGAACCCGGTTGTGACAATGTTTTGATTTTGTTGTAATTGAAAATACAATGTGGAAACTGTTGTTTTTGTTATGATATGTTTTTATATTTTGGTTGGGGTGATTATTTTGGCAATGAAACGTGATGGAATCCGGCTTAGATGCGTCTGATATCTCTCTGAAGATAATTATAAAAACTAGTATTTTGTTTAGTTTTGTAGTGATTGAAAATGAAGACGTGAACATGGTTGTCATTTCCTCATATCGCACTGTTTATTATTGACATTTCATATCTAGCCATTTAAATTTGTTAAATTTCACACGCTTGGTTGTTGATAATGGGTTATAAGGAAGATGACTATACTCTCATAAGAGTGAAACAAAAAAACTTGTTTTCCTTCATAAAAAGAGCCATATGGAGGACAACTCTTTAAAGAGGGAAAGACGGGTACATTCAACAAGTGACACAGATTGACTTTCACTCTCGAAATAGCGAAAATGACACCACTCGGACAAGAGAGTGAATTTTTCACTCTTTTACACAAAGACAATGGACACTTTTGGTAATTGTCAAAGACATGTCTTTTCACTTGGTGCATCTCAACATATGCACAAAATAACAAACCTGTGAAAATTTGAGCTCAATCGGTCGTCGAAGTTGCAATATAATAATGAAAGAAAAAAATACCCATGTCACACGAAGTTGTGCGCTTTCAGATGCTTGATTTCGAGACCTAAAATTCTAAATCTGAGGCCTCGAAATCAAATTTGTGGAAAATTACTCCCTTCTCGACAACTACATTACTTCAGAGGGAGCCATTTCTCAGAATGTTTTATACTATCAACCTCTCCCCATATACTCGTAATTAAGAAAGGTTTTATGATAACAATTATTTTGAGTAATTACCAATAGTGTCCACTGCCTTTAAGAGAGAAGATCCGAGAAGACGTTAGAGGCAGTGTATAGTTGTGGTAATTGTCAAAGACCAGTATTCTCACTTGGTATATCCCAACTAAATATGCAACAAAGAACCAACCTGTGAATATTTGGGCTCAATTGGTTCATCGAAATTGCAAGAAAATTATGAAACCAAAATACCCTCAAGTAGGATTTAAAACTTTGCATGGTGGAAGTACAATATAGAAAGGTTTGCGGTAACACCATGTAATGACTATCTCTAATGAGTTGGGGTGGTTCTGAAAAGAACCGTTGGTTTCAACTCGACGTTTCGATCAGTATGCTCTGATCGTCTCTAAGACGTAGAGCATATCTGATCGAAACGTCGAGTTGAAACCAACGGTTCTTTTCAGAACCACCCCAACTCATTAGAGATAGTCATTACATGGTGTTACCGCAAACAATGTCTATAAAAATACCCTTGTTGCACATAATATTCTGTGCTTTATGTTGCCTTTATACTGAAACCTTTCCAAGATTCTAATGTTTTGGTGAAAAACATACGTCTCTCTCTCTCTCTCTCTCTCTCTCATATTTCAAATGAGGTTGTTTCTTCTGATTTGTTTATAATATCAACAGCTCTCCCGTACTTTACTGTCTTATCGAGTAGGTTTGCATAATTAAAATAAACTTGTGGGGTGACAAACAAAAACACACCCTGTCTTTAAATCACAACCACGCTCAACCTCCACATTTTTTGCCTTAATTCATTGCTGAAGAAATATTTATTTTGCCGGTAGTGTTGTGGTAGTGTTACACAATGAGTTGTGTCTTTGTTTAACAAAACAATTCAAAAATACAAAAGTTTATTAGTAAAATAAACACTACAAAGATGGATGAAACTGTTTTTTTTTCTTTTTTCTTTTTACAAACACGACACTTTCCAAGTACATCAAACATTATAACAACAATATTTGTTTATGGTCGGCAACATTTCTTGTTTTCATAAAAAGATATATAAAAAAATAAAAAATATTAAAAATTTCGAAGAAACAAAATCGAAATGCTGACCAATTGAGCAAATAACAAACTACTACTACACTTCTCTGTATATTAATAGTTTCCTCAGTTCAATTGAATTCTGATCATGTTTAATCAAAATAAAAGTGTGTTTCTTGTAACAGTTCCGCACCTTACGAGTAGAAAATTATATTAAAAAAAAAACATGAATTTAAAACCATTATAGAAATACAAAATACAAACAAAGTTCAATTACACTTATGGGGGTAGAACAATTAATTAGGCGTGCGCTTAATAAAAAGGATGTTTAAAAAGGTTGGTATGTCGGAAGTTTCCATTACAAAGGTTGACCTGAAAGGGATCCAACATCTTACAATTCAGCATAGATCTTAAAACTGATACTACAAAAGAAAATGTACAAACTGTTGCTAACTGCAAAAATTACCTATATAGGCCTAATGGTAAAGGCAAAATGCTAACATAACATCTCTTCGAGAAAGACCAAAACAACACCTCACAACAACAATAAACAAAAACAAAACAACAACAAGTAGTGTGTCTCCTGAATGCGCACATCTTCTATAATAATTTCATAATTTTGTTTTAACACTTTATTAAAACATAACCCCCAAACATTGCTCATGTACGCCTACGTTGTTTGTAATATCACTGCCATTTTAGCAGTGTATTGTTTAAAGTTGTGGAAACCAACGTATCAACACTTTCAAACATGAGTTGATCAATCTTTGCCGTTATGTCATTTTTATTTTTACAGATGCCAGAAGCGAGACCATAAAGGGAAGTACTTGAATGGAATTCTAATTTCTGTTGTGGTTTTTTTTCCATCACTCCCTTTTCAGCACATTACGTCTCCATTAATAAAAATAATGTAGAATAAACACGCCAGTATAATTTACACGGTAAAGGGGAACAGTTGCATAAAAATAATATACATTTTAAGTTATAGATATTTATCTTGGGACTGTTATTTTTTCTTTTTGAAAAATACACTGAGTAGAGTTTAACAGAACCATAAAGTGCGTTTGTCTATGCCTGTTTTGCCTGAATATTCCTTGCTTTTCTGGGTTTTGCGAGACACGCTTTTCGGTGACAGTCACTTTTTGCTCTTTTGTGCTCTGCTGTGAGTCCCACTGTATTGATTAACGTATACAGTTTTTGTTTGTTAAATATAATGTTTAATGTTTGTACATGTACTTGAGAATTATTTGCCGAATAAATGTTATTTATGTGTGTGTGTTTGTCATCAACTTCTACCATTATGTGTGGGCCTTAAGTTTGTGAAATTGATGTGTCATTGTTTGTGTTGTTGTTGTGGTGGTCAATAAATGAAACTGTGTTCTATAGCTTCAAAGCAAGAGAAACACAGTGGCATTATCTCTTTTGCACTTTTTGTTTCTTCTTGTCAATTTCACTTCTCGTTATCGGGCCCTGAGACCAGGTAAGACAGTGACACGAGAGGGGTAGCCCAGAGCCCAAAATCCCCGGCCTGTCATCACGGTGGTAAATGGGTCCATGATCGTTTGTCCGCATCGTTCTTCAATCCCACCTGCGGGCTACTAGACTACACACTACAACAGTGTGGCCCTCACGCACACCAAACTTGTGACATGGTGTTGAAAAGTTGCCCACCGTGTATTCTCAATACCTGTGACATCCGCAGAGCGGGTAACCCTTGCACTTTCTTTCCTCAAGTTGGTCGCCAAAAGCAGATGGATCATGACGAGAGAGAGATTGTCTTTGTCTGTCCAACTTGGTCAACTTCATTACACGGTTTGAGCATCCATCTTGTTGTTCTCCTCACTTAAAGGCAGTGGACACTATTGGTAATTACTAAAGAAAATGTTAGCATAAAATCACTTGGTAACGAGTAATGGGGAGAGGTTGATAGTATAAAACATTGTGAGAACTTCGTGTGACCATCGTGAGACAAGGGTGTTTTTTCTTTCATTATTATCTCGCAACTTCGAAGACCGATTGAGCTCAAGTTTTCACAGGTTTGTTAATAATTGTATGCATAATAAAAATGTTGAGCTACACCAAGTGAGAAGACTGGTCTTTGACAATTACCAATAGTGTCCTCTGCCTTTAAAGGCGCTGGAAACTATCTGTAACCACTCAAACCAATTTTAGCTCGAAAACTTATTGGTAAAGAGCTGTTGTTGATAGAATAAAACATCGTGAGAAACGGCTATCTCTGAAGTAACTTATTTTTTGTAAAGGGGGAATTTCTCACCTTTTATTCTGAAAGCACACAAAGTTGTTCAACAAGAGTTTTTTCTTGCATTATTCTCTTTCCACTGTGATGACCAATTGAACAACGTTTTCCACAGGTTTGTTATTATGCATGCATATGGTGGGATACACCATGGAGAAGGTTTGGATAACCGAAGGTGTCCAGTCCCTTTAACCATCTTTAACACGGTTTGACCACACTTTTTGTGTTCTCTTCACTGAAACCATTTTATCAAAACCAAGGCTTGAATGTTTTACCATGGTTTTACAGTCAAAACATGAATGGTCTAATTTCTTCCTCCACAGGATTGGTCAAACCCATTCCTGGTTTTGATAACAACATTTCAACTCACAGTAAGAATTTTGTACAGGAAACTCGATGCAGATAATAATAATATCGAAGTCTTATATAGCGCCGTATCTACCAAACAAGGTACTAAAGGCACTGAGTATATACAAACTTTCAGAAAGATAGGTTATTGCAGTGATGAATTCTGAGACCCAATTATATGTAGCACCTTATAAGGGTTTACAGGGTTCTACGGAGCATACAGTAGCCACAGCCAGTAACACCGGGTCGAACCCCCTTCTCTTTTCGATGAGAGCACTGGGTTCTTTTACATGTGTTACACAACACATGGGACCAACGGCTTTACATCCCATTCGAAGGACGAAGCAATGGTAAAGTGTCTTGCTCAAGGACACAGTGTCACGGCTGGGGATTCGAACCCACACTCTGCTGATCAGAAACACCAGAGTTTGGATTAGGTGCTCTTAACCGCTCTTAAACTACCACATTTTTAAAATTCAAGTTCCGTAAAGGCACTGGACAAGTTTGGTAAGGCCTCTCAAAATATGCACAGACTTTGGTAATGAGCAACGGAGAGCTGTGAAAGTATCAACGCCTCCCTCTGAAGTAACGTAGTTTTGTTTAGACAGAGGTAACTTCTCACTAAAATATTTGACTCTGAGAAAAACTGCATGCCTGAAGCCTTTATCATGCATCTGAAAGACACACACTTTTTTTTTTTTTTTTTTTTTTGCAACTTTGACAACCAATGGAGCCCAATTGTAGTTTGTTTATGCATAATTGCGGTACAAGTGAGAATACTAGTCTTTCACAGTTACCGATAGTGTCCCGCTTTAACGTGTCCAGAGTCTTTAACATCCTACACATGGAATAATATAACACACAGGTACCAGGTAGACGTTTGCATGAGTGACCTGCTTAACAAACAATAGCACTACAAATGGGTTAGCAGAAGCACTAAAGTAATAACAATTAGCCTAAATAAGCGGTTAAATTACACGAACACAATAGAACACAAAACATAATACTTTCCAGAGTTTGATTTTCAGATACGTAATAATTGTGCACACCGAGGTCTGGTAATTATAGTCCTGGTCTTTATTTAAGAGATGATGTAGTTGTAACCATTGATTAAGGAAATAGGGAGATATAGACTTGAGGCGTGTGTGTTAAGCGCTATTCGCACCAGATCAGTTTATCGGGGGTCCCTTGATAAATGTTAGCATGGTTGTAACATGTGACCATGTTTGACAAGAGACATTGGACAGTACCACCCCCAAAAATGCCTTGCTCGCGATGTACAATTGTGTGACAACCTTGCTGCTAAGAAAAGAACCAAAACTCCACCTGTTAGCAAAGTCGTATCTTGGACACACTTAGGGTGCGTTCATTTAGCTTCCCTGGGTAGACCCCGGTGTGTGGCGTTTTTTTCTTTTCCCCAGGACAACCGTGGGTAATTATCTGCACCCGTTCGTCCTGGGAAAAAACCCCGCCACACACCGGGGTCGACCCGGGGAAGCTAAACGAAGGCACCCAATATGGCGGTCTCAATGCCTATCATTAAAACCAAAAACTACATCCAGCCCCCATCACCCATTTGACCAATGATGAAGTTTTCACAAAGTGATTTGATCAATTTCCAGTATCAGATCGAAATAGCAATAGTCCAAAGCGGAAATCAAATAAACAGCACTTGCATGCCATACTCAACAGATCAAAGTTTTTTTTTTTTTTTTTTGGGGGGGGGGGGGGGGGACTTCGATAACCGATCCGTCATCGAGAACGCAAAAAGCACCGTGCCGCTCAAAAGACACCAGCAGCGGTCCAAGACGGCCTTAATACCAACCCCTTCTTGATGAAATCTCTTATAAGTTATACCCTGAACCTCTCAGTTCAAGCGACAGGGGATCGGGAGAGCATAGGCTTCAGGTATAAATATAGCTTTGACATGCAGAGTTTATAGTGTTTTTCTTAGCGTGCATTGACACCTAGGTCCTGTACTGTTAATTCTTCGGTAGGGAACCTCCCGGACCAGGACGGATCAGGGTGCAGGCAGTTTGGCAAATCTCTCCCCCAGGCCCAATCTGATAACAGAGGAGTTGGACTCTCGGTGTGAATTTATTATTACGAGACCCGGAGAGAAACAAGAAAATCTGTCCTAAAGACACTTAAGTGATATTGTGTGAAGTTGTCAGGAAAAGTTAGTGGGAAAACAAGAAGGTTTCAGCTGGGATTTGGTAAGGGTGTCAACATTTGCTGGTAGTGAAACTGGGTGTCCAAACTGGTAAATAAGAATACATTTACATGACAGATAAAACAAGGTGTCCAAATTTAAAACAGAGTGTCAAAAAGACACCCATACACACTATATAAATAAAGGGAACAATATATAAATAAAGGGAAACAAAATAATGTTCGTCTGAGTACAGACGAAAGTGTTGTGGCCGAGCAGTTAAGAGCACCTAATCCAAACTCTGGTGTTTCTGATCAGCAGAGTGTGGGTTCGAATCCCCAGCCGTGACACTTGTGTCCTTAAAGCCAGTGGACACTATTTGGTAACTGCCAAAGACCAGTCTTCTCACTTGGTGTATCTAAACATATGTATAAAATAACAAACCTGCGAAAATGTGAGCTCAATTGGTCGTCCAAGTTGCGAGATATGAGTGAAAGAAAAATAACCCTTGTCACACGAAGTTGTGTGCGTTTAGATGGTTGATTTCGAGACCTCAAGATCTAAATCTGAGGTCTCGAAATCAAATTCGTGTAAAATTACTTCTTGCTTGAAAACTATGGCGCTTCAGAGGGAGTCATTCCTCACAATGTTTTATACCATCAACCTCCCCATTACTCGTCACCAAGAAAGGTTTTATGCTAATAATTAGTTTTAGTAATACCCAATAGTGTCCACTGCCTTAACCATTGCGTCGTCCTTCGGATGGGACGTAAAGCCGTTGGTATCTTTCTATATAATTGGTATCTAAGCGCCTTGAGTGTTTGTAGATACGTGCGCTATAAGACTTCGATATTATTATTGCAATTAGACTTAAACGTATGTTCGTTCATGTTTGATCCATGCAATTGTTTCGATGGTACACTTGCGATGGTACAAAGCACCATGCTCGGTTTCCCAGAAAGAAAACGGATGAACAAGGAGACAATAGGGAACAAGTCCAATAAATTGCAAGGGATTAAGAAAAGCATTACATATTCACGGCATAATTTGACAAATTTGTAAGTTGTCATCAAAGTAACAGTATGAACGATGAGACGAAGTCATTCGTGACAGAGTGGTTAGACTGCAGGACTTGCATCACAAGGTTGTTCATTCGTGGCAGAGTGGTTAGACTGCAGGACTTGCAATCACAAGGTTGTTGTTTTTAATCCTACCAAGCTAACACACAATTGTCGTCTAGTATACTAAGTCACAATTTCTTGATTTGTGCATTTCATAATCACGTTAAAGCCATTGGACACTTTCGGTTAACAGTATTGTCCAAGTCCCACACTTCGTGTATCACAACTTATTTATAAAATAACAAACCTGTGAAAATTTAGGCTCAATCGGTCATCGGAGTCGGGAGAAAATAACGGGATAACCCACCCTTGGTTTCCGCACGTTTCGCCGTGTCATGACATGTGTTTAAAATAAATCCGTAATTCTCGCTTTCGAGAATTTATATTGTTTTAATGTTTTCTCAAAAAGTAAAGCATTTTATGGATTAATGTTTCAAGAGAAGTCATTCACCATTACCTTCTGTAAACCCTGTAAATTATTTGTAAATCTGTGAACTTTTATTTTGTTTTCTGAACCGAAAGTGCCCAATGGCTTTAAACCAATAATATTTGTTTGAGAGAGATTGGTTGTTGCCAGCTTGGCGTTTATAACCCCTTGTGAGAGTTTGCCGAGTTCCCTTGACGGGAAGATTATTTTTAAAAGCAAGCATAATGGACCCATCGCCGTCTATCTACTTCGAAAGGAAGATTCAACCATCAACTACATTGCAAGGTCGATGGCCTTGCCAAAGAGGGCGCTGTCCAACACCCTTGTAAAAACAAAATTATAGCTATAGTGACAACGACGTTATTGAATGCGATGATCGTAGTTCTTCTAATTTTTTTAATAAACCTCCGTACACCAAGTATTTAAGCGGAATTTAATTTTACCCGGCAAATTTTATAATGTTTTCCCAATTTAAATCAAATAATAAAACACGAGCTATTAGAGGTCTCCATTAAAATGATTAGCTGGTCTAATTCGTTTTGTTTATGCGAACGTTTACACCTGTGTGTGATTGGTGGCATTACTTGCATACCGTGGGTAGGCTAACCCGCCGCGCTAATTAACGACCTCGCACTTCCTAATAAACCCGCCGGCAAGAGAGGGTGAGACAAAGGGGGGGGGGGGGGGGGGGCAGCTACGCGTTGAACGGGGGAGGCTTGTCCAGAGAGTAAGACCATTTAAAGGAACCGAACACATTTTCGGTAAACTATTTTCAAAGACCAGTGATCTCACTTTAGGGTATCCCACATGCATGCATACAATAACAAACCTGTGAACATTTGTTCTGAGTTGGTCATCAAATTTTCAAGAGAGTATTTATTAGAAGAAAAAAAAACCTTGTTGCAATACTTTGTGTGCTTTCAGATGCATAATAAAAGGCAATTCATCTGAATATTTTTTATTATTTATTGAGTGAGGAATTATCTCTTTATCATAAACAACACGTTTCTTTAGAGGGAGTCGTTTCTCACAATGTTTTCTACTATCAACGGCTTGCCGTTGCTTTTGCCCAAGTATGTTTGTATGAGTACTTTGAATAATAACCAATAGTGGCAATGCCTTTAAATGCATAAAACTTGCCCTCCCTTTTTATTCAAGATGGGTGGGTTTAGTAATAAACCCTCGTGTCTTTAACATTCCCTTGCCACTGAGAAGGTATTCCTGTCAGCTAATCCTTACCAAGTAGGAAATCTAATCGAACAACTCGAGGCCAGTCTTAGCCCCCCCCCCTTTTTTTTTATTTCCCTCTCTGTCTTTTTGTTTTTACCAAGTTTTTTTGGAGGGAAAAAGCTCAACGCCTGGAGCGGAGTTAGGGAATGATTTCTCCCCCGTCCAGGAAAGCTTCCCCACCGCTTGAGATTCCTCTCTCCGTCCCAGCCGGGTGTCCCCAGCGTGGCTCTTTGAGGCTTGCCGTTCATTTGGCCGGCAGATGGCTAATTTCTCCCCTGTGGAAATCCATCCAAGGCAAGAAAAAAAAAAAACTATCTGTTCTGTTTTGTTGAATCTGTGAGTCCAGAATCGCAGAGCAAGGACTTGGTTAAAACTCCACTGAGGAATCTCTGCAGGCTTCCGTATGGGGTTGTCATGAGAAATCTCTAGCGCCTGGCAGGAGATCGCATACCGTTGTTATGTAACCCATTCCCCCATGATTATTTCTACAGAATAAAGGGCGCATCGAAACTTCTCGTACTACACTCAAGCTTGTCAGACAACAGTGACACGAATCACCTTGGCTAGTAGTAGTATAGCTCCCTTTCCTGGACCAGTGATGTGTTTCACCTTGAATTTGTCAATGTAATTGTGTTGTTTTCTGTAATAATTGTTAAGTCTCCGTGAAATGTGTGCCTTGGTCGTGGTTGCCTTGACCCGGAACTGCTCCGGTTTTGGGACTCCTCTTTTTTTTATTCGCCCGCCTTTTTGACACCACCATCCCAGCCGGCCTTGATCGTCGGGCTCCGCATAACGTACTTGGCATTTTGCATAAGTTCCAAAGGGGTTGGGGCGACTCAGTTGTGAATCGAGTCTATTGTGATCCGGTTGTAAAGGCACAACTATCTGTCTGTCCACAGATCTATTGTCCTTGGTTCCTTTTTCCCGGCAATGTTTTCTAGGTTTTGAATCCTTTGTAGTCATTATTCCACTACACACCTTCCCATTCTTTGGACGGCGACAATGGTTCCAGATGTCATATTTTGTTGGATGTTTTTTTGTGGGATGCACCACGTTCTGATAATCACATGCTTCACGGTCAAGTACAATGAGAGCCCCTTTTTGCCATCAGTCAACTAGTCACAAAATACGTAACAAAATAACAACAGTAGTGTGGGAAGTATGTTTGATGTTCAATTATTTGATCAAAGAGAGGAATTACTGAGTGTTTAGTATTACAAGACAAGACAATATTCCATTAATTATTATGGGGGACAAGCCAGCCGGATACGTGAATAACCATGTCACTGATCATGCACATACTGTATGATTCAGCATCTCTCTACACCACACCACATTTCCAGTACAATTTCAAAGTATACAGAGCTATAAATTTTTGGTTTTTACCCATATACACCGATGTGTGTAGCACTGTATACTCAGTACTTTCCCGAGTCCTGTGGGTTCGAATCCCACCCGAGTTCGAATCCCACCCGAGTAAAATGCCGGTGATTTTGTTCACAGGACTCGTGAAAGGAGTATACAGTGCTACACACATCTGTGTATATGGGTAAAAACCAAAACAAAATATTCTTTATCCCCGATGCAAATTTAACATCCGTTATACGGTGCTAACACACATTCGGTTTAGATGGGTTAAACCAATATGCATATTCTACTGCAAGTTTAACATAACATATCAAATCGTTAGCAGCACCCGCTGCTAAAACATATGATTCGAACGGCCTCAAGCAACCGGGTAATATCGGTGGTCCAGTTCGTATGATGACACTGCTCTAAGATTGCAAAGGTCGTGGGTTCGAATCCCACCCGAGTAAATATGCCTGTGATTTTGTTCACATAACCCGGGAATACTGACTATACAGTGCTAACACACATCGGTGTAAATGAATATATTCCGATAACATAATATTATATTAAATCGTTGGCAGTACCCGCTGCTAAAACATATTATTCGAATGTCTCAAGCAACCGGGTAATATCGCTGGTCCAGTTGGTATGATGACACTGCTCCAATTGCAAGGGTCGTGGGTTCGAATCTAACCTGAGTAATATGCCTGTGATTTTGTTCACAGAACCCGGAAAGTACTGAGTATACAATGCTAACACACATCGGGAATGGGTAAAACAAAAATTAATTTCAGTTCTGATCTCACTGGGTTTATATATACCGTCCACTGTTTTCTTCATCAATCCCTAACCCCGACCCTGTATTTGTTTGCTGAATAAAACCATCACCGGTATACAAAACGGTGTACAAAACAATGTACACGTGTTTCCAGTCGTTGTTTTTTTTTTTTTTTTTTTTTTTTTTTTTTAACAGTGAGCTATGTTCACTGGGCCTAATGTTCACTGGGACTAATGTTCACTGGGACTAATGTTCTCTTGGCCCCCCAAAAATGTTCACTGGGCCTAGTTCACTTGAATTTTCACTGAGCCAAATGTTATCTGAGCCCGATGTTCGTTTTTTCTTTGAAGTTTTGAGTATCGTTGCTGTAGCACAACATGAATTTGCAGCTTGGGTCCCTGTATAACTATAGAGTGTTATTGCGGAAGTTTTACAGAGTTTGGCTTTGCACACAGAAAAACAGATTTTGTTTTGTGTCAAGACCCCAACTGTGAATGGTTGTCACTTCTTTGCTTGTGATTCTAACCCAGTCAACAACCTTGGTTTCTTTTCTCTGACATCATTTTTTTTAATCCCTACAAGAATTTCATGTCAGGATTTTATCTTCCAACTAAATAAGGTCCCTTTTTGTCCTCATCCTTTCAAAGAAAAATACTCATGGTCATCAATCGTGGAATCGCCCACACATCACCAGTATTATAGTACAGCTTGTTTGGGTTCTGTCATCGCGTTTTAAGATGAAAATAACGAACTCAGATTAAGATTTTTTTTTTTTTTTTGTGGGTGGGGGGGGGGGGGGTTAAATTGTTGCTATTGCACGTCTTCTCATTTAATTGGCCTTTGCCTTTTCAAGCACAAGGTAATGTATCCCATTAGTATGGGAAATGTGAGTGGAATATTGGTTTTAAAACCTTGAATACGATCGGAGAATGTAGGGTTGAGATAAGGGGATTCAATTCTTTAAAACTTGTTTTTTGAAATATTAACCATGAAAACGATTAGCTTATACGAGAAAACATTATTTCATAGAGAACAAACAAATGATGCGTGTTCGGATTTTATTTATAAAAAGGGGGTAACCTTGTTCAATTGTTATTAAATTTTTATGAAAAGACTGTGGTTGAAACTAAAACTAAAACGATAGGGTTTTTATTGAACAATGATGGTTGCGAAGGCTATATTTGTGTTGAAAACAACTAAGTTTCGTTGAGACTTTTGCGAAGCTTGCGTGACTCCTTTGTGCAGTCTGTGTTTAAATGCACTGGTCAACCTTTGGTTAATTACTCAACATCATTTTTAGCATGAAAACTTACTTGGTAAAGAATAATGGAGAGCTGTTCATAAAGCATTGTAAGAAACGGCTCCCTCTGAAGTATCGTAGTTTTTTAGAGAGGGGCAATTTCTCACTTTATACGTGTGCAACAAGAGTGTTTTTTTTTTTTTTCATTATTTTCTTGCAAATTGAATTATCAATATTGATGCAATATTTTCATAGGTTTGTTACTTTATGCATGTTGGTATAGACTAAGTAAGAATACTGGTCGTTGACAATTATTTTAAGTGTTAAGACTAGTCCTATCTCTAGATATGACGGGTTAGGTTTCTCATCCTTACTTTGGACCTTAAAGTTTTAATATCTCATATAGGTTATAGGCTAGTCCTTAGACCCCCGTGCATTTAAAGGCAGTGGCAACTATTGGTAATTACTCAAAATAATTATCAGCATAAAACCTCACTTGGTAACGTTGTGAAAAACGGCTCCCTCTGAAGTGACGTAGTTTTTCGAGAAAGAAGTAATTTTCCACAAATTTGTTTAAGAGACCTGAATTTGAGGCCTCGAAATCAAGCATTATGAGAGCACACAACTTCGTGTGGCAAGGGTGTTTTTTCTTTCATTACTATCTCGCAACTCCAACGACCAACTGAGCTCAAATTATCACAGGTTTGTTATTTTATGCATATGTTGAGATACACCCAGTGAAAAGACTGGTCTTTGACAATTACCAATAGTGTACATGTACACTGGCTTTAAAGTCAGACGTCAATGTCTTCGCACCATAATACACCCCAATACTAGAATACAGATAGCCTGAATTGGCGGTTGCTTTGTAAATCATCGATATAAGGACAATACCAAATGCTATACTTTCAAAACTCATTAGCAATGTCAGTTAAGAAATTATAAACCGGGCCAAAAGCAATCAAGCTTATTATGAAAGTGAAAGTATGTTCAGGGTAAACGCAGGGATTTTCCCTCAATTTGTCGTAAAACATTATAACTTCGAGTGGGAAAATGATATTTTGTTGCGGTAAGAATAACAAGAGTATGTAGAGATTCAGTAAAAAAAAAAAGAGAAAAAAAAATCAACAGGAAAGAATAACAACTAAAATATTTGATATTTTTTATACATATTTTTTGTTTCTTCATATACAACTGCAATAACTGAAAAACGTTATTGATGATATTTGTATTACTGCTACCATATTTTCATGTGAGCATACCTTTTGGTATCATTATTGTTCTTACTATTTCTTCGTTTCGCCTCCCCCTCCTTTACCCCGCCCCTTATTCTGCCCTCCGACTTTTGTTCACGGCGAGTTGGTGGGATGCACAATTTTGAGGGACAAAGATGACATCAAAGCAATTCCCTTAAAAACGGATCATATTTTGTGCATAGAAAGAACCATGCTTCCAAACATCTTACTTTTTGAGAAAAATATATAGTAAGTTAGCTGTTGCAAACTGCTTATAAAATACCAACAAAATGCACACAAAATAGTTAATGGCCTGACGTTTCAACCATATAGACCTTTATCATGCTGCCTCCATCTTGGTCATTCATGTTCCTTGTATCGAATAACAGTAATGAATGCTAGGAACCAGACAATTTTGTTCTTCCAGCCTCGGTTTGGTAACGTTGATTTCAATGGGAAAATTCAAGATGGCCACACTGTGATAAAGGTCTATAGTAAAGTCTTTCTCGAATAATAAAATCTGAATTTCTGCCTAATGTTTTCTTTTATGGGTCAAGCTTGGGGAGATGCCCTTCATTTTAGTAGGGACAATCTAACGAATTCTACCGGTAAGTCAATGATGGAAAAAAATAAAGGGTGCGAAAAACCCATCGGTGTGTGAATAGAAAAATATTTACCATTTTGTATGCGGTGTCTTGAAGCCGCTTGGTTTTAGGTTTGAGAATTGAAGAAAGAGGCGTAGTCCGCTGAGCAAATCGAATCGTGTGTTTCTAATATCAATATGATTACTGCCCTTAATGGCCACTACGAACGGGATGATCAAAGAGTGAGTGGGACTTAACGTTTCCGTTGAAGACGAGTACCTGAGTGGACCCGAAGGCTGTAAGTCGGCCTTCCCAAAATGCAGGGATCCTTCCCCCCTCTCTTGCTCTCCAAAGATCTTATAAGACGGTGTTGAAATTGTTGCTCCGTGGATGGGCGGTGAGTAGTGAAACATTGGAGTGGGGGAAATCGTGTCAAGAGGCCGGCGGAGATCTGAAGTGAAACACCAGCTATGGCACTTGCCGAAAATGTTTGTACAGGAAGCCTGGAACTTTTCTTCCCATTTACTTCAATTTAAAAATGGTCCACAGAACAGAGGAAGATGAGCAAACAAAAAATTAAAAGAAACACATGCATAAGATGACCGTTTGACCGGAAAAGGAAACGATTTAATAGTGAAACAAAATATAAAAAATGACGTTGAATATTGGAATGTGTGCAAAATATTTACTACAAAATACGACAATCTCTCCTACAATAGCTAACAATCTAATTGGCCTTTGACCAATCTAGACTGCTAAAACACAACAAGCTGCTAAGCACAACAACATTATTTGTTATTGTATTTGCACACATTTTTGTCATTGCTGCCCTACATGTACACTTACACATTTTACAAAGTTTTATAAATATATTCAAATTATGAGTAGTTTACAGTATTACTTAGTATATTGGGATATGAAAGTTTACAATGATTTAGAGAGTTATATATTAGGAAGCTTTTAAAGTAGGACACCAATTAGGTTAGGGTGAAGCAGAGGCTTTTATGCCTTAACCTATGGACAGACAAACAACATAAAATACTTTACAGGAGAAAGAAAACACAAGACAGACTAGACAAACAGAATACACGACAGAGGCTAATATATGATGTGAGTAAGTTAACAATATACTTCAAACCTACGAATAAGCATCAAGAAGGTTTTTTTTTAATTATGCTTATCAGTATAACGTTACGAGCCAAACGACCACTTCAAATGCACCATTTATATGTATCATGGCTTATTTCTACTAAGCAGAAAAAAAAAGTAAGCAATATTTTCTACTTAAGCCAGCTCTGTGAAATTTTGGCCCGGGACCGATTGTATTGTAAATATTGTGAAGTCAGACTGTCAACAGAGGGCGCGAAAAGTCACAACGTAATTTTTACAAAATAATATCAACAGTGTCATATTAAGCCTGTCCGATCTACACAGTTTAAACGCCGGTATAATGTTATTTCCAGTTTTCTCAGTAAAGTGGTTCCTCCAATTTGATAACTGAAGTTGTGCCTGAAACCCCCGAAAAGGAAATGCTATCGACCACACATTTCTTTATTAATCGAAAGGAACACTTATTAATAAGAACAATACAAGAAACTGCGGTTGAAACATCATACCAGTAATGTTTTCCGGTGGTTTAGGTTTACTGTGTGTGTCGGGTCGCAATGGATATGATTTAACAATTATAGTAACCACCCACGTTTGCATGTCCAGAGCGTTTTTGGTACCAGGCAGTCCTCTGAAAAGATTCATACACTTTTCAAATAATGTTCAAACAATTATGCTAAAACCTAGATCGATATTTGTTGTTTATTCCAATGCGTGACTGCAATAGGAATGCTTTCATTTAAAAATAAACAGGAGTTTGAAGCGAAATTTAGATTTCAGAACAAGAATAGGTCCAAATTGTCTGAGCTACATCCGCCATTTTGAAAAGATTCATCCTCACTGACCAGATGTGACGTCATGTCTTGAAATTGGTGCTTTCTCTTTATAGAAAGGGCGGGCGGAGTTGAGGTGGATAGAATAAGTGTTCGGTAAATTAAAATAGTCACAAACTCTGAGCGACATTCGCCATTTTGATATTAGTTATCTACTTAGTCTAACCGTACAAGTTTCTTGTCCGAAAGTGACGTCATGTCTTGAAAATATTGCTTTCTCTTTAGGGAGGGGCGGGGGTTGAGGTGGATAGCACAATAGTTCTCGATCCCAAGGTCAACAAAAATAGTTACAGATTCTTCCCATGTGTATCAACTTACCTATACGACTGTTTGGGTTTCCGGACAAACTCAGCAACCAGGTTAATTGAAGTCATGTAACCTTCCGTTGTACTCTCAAACATAACGCCACTTCATTCAAATTGTCACTTCGTTTTCCTGGATGACTATGATCTAGCAAAAAAAAACAAAAAACAAAAAAACCATTAAATAGAAATGAACAATTTCGTCGTACAACTGTTTTACAAACTGAGAAACCATGTCAGTGTAATGACCCTATAGTGGCTCTTCCTCTAAACAAGGAACTATTTTACAATTTTTTATGAAAAACACAATAGCTTTATTTCAGGAAAAAGTATTTCTAACCGTGGATGTTTCATGGTTGCTACGAGTAACACGGAAAACAGTATACATGACGCATAATGACCTATTGTATTTTTATGTTTTCCTTGCATTTATGGCCAGCTTTCCTGTCAATCAAAATGCTGGATTGTTCAACATATCCGCAATTCAGCATTCGTCTTCCATTGCATATAAAAACACCATCTTTCCTTCGTAAAAAGTTGTTTTAAGTTTGTTGTTAATAATATAGATGGAAATTTGCATCGAGGATAAACTAATGTTAATTGCGGCTTTACCCGTGTAAACCAATGTGTGTTTGCTCTGTTTACTCATTACTTTCAAGAGGTCTGTAGTAAAAACAAATCGCATGCAAATTACTCGGTTGGGATTCGAACCCACGACCTTTACAATTCTAGATTACAAACTAGACCACATAGATTACCAGTTAGCTAGATGCAGTCGGTGCTTAAAACATTATGGACTTATACCGCGGTGCGTCGTTTCAGAGCGGTCTATGTTAACCGGACCCAAGCTCTGGAGATGTCAGTATAGCAGAGTCTGGGTTCGAATCCCGGTCATGACATCTGTGTCCCTGAGCACGGAACTTAACAATAAAGGCTTCGTAAATATTTGGGAGGGTATTGCATTCTGATCTTCCAACCTAGTGGATGGACTGTGAAAGGGGGAGGGGGGGGGGGGGGGTAATCCTGTTTCAGCCCCAGGGGTAGGTGGCAGTGTGCCCACTGGTTAGAGTTGATTTGGGTTGATAGCCCGAATCAGCCTTGTGATGTTAGGTGATATCTCATTAATAAAAAGAGTAATATTAACAAATTGTTGTCGGTTACAGAAGTGTTTCATGAGAATGAGTATTGCATCAAGTTGCCCTTCTCATTTTATATTTGCCGTTGTTGAATTGCTGATGTTATGTCAGTGTGGTTGTTGTTGTTGTTGACATCCTGGTGGAAGGAAACGCAAAGTTCGCAGAATGTGCGCATAACGTTTTGAGAGCACGATGATTCGATGTTAACATTAAAACTGTTTAAAATGATGTCAACTATTGATGTGCATGAAGCTTTAACAAGTAGTAATCCACTTAACAAAAAACGGCAACATTCACACAGACTGCTCAAGGTACTTAGAAAGATGACGTCATCTTGCAATGTTTGGACGGTAAACACTGGTATATGTACACACAACTTCCAACAAAGTGAGGTTTTGAACAAGCATGGTACAAAAGCTCTACATCTTATTCCATACGCAGTGTCGGAATTACACACGGTAGCGATGTGGATTTGTTTCGTGTTTTGTATCCGAGAAAAAAAATTTGCACGATAAGGCGACTTGTGACAACATGGCTGTCATAATATTTAGGCAATGAGCCATTCTTCTTGTCATAAACCAGGCAGCCAAACTGGGGAAAAGTCTATACTTGGGTAGAGGTTTACCAGACGTAGTCAATAGTAAGAAGTTATAATATACTGACTACTACAGTGTGGTGTTATAGTATGTGGATAGCCTTTGGCGAACTGGTTGGCTGAGAATAAATAACTTAGTCAGAGCGTGCCCAGCGCATAGAGAAACATTAGTCAGAGAAATACAGTCGACACCAATGTTAAAAAAAACAACTTTCCCAAAACACCCTTGGTAACAGTACTCACCCCTAGCAAACAGATACTCGGAATAACTTATGATGCAGGGAATGCCGAACCAACATGTGCCAAACGCTTCTAAAATTATCAAAGTCAACAAAACGAAAACAATTTGTTTTCATCTTGTTTACTATTTCGGTTTAATTAAGAAACAATACACAAATGACATAAAATGTTAAAAAGACAAATCATACACTGTTACATACAAGTTATCAATTTTGGAATGCTGGATTAGATTATATGAAAACGATCACAAACTAGAAAGAGATCCAAGATACATAACGTGGTATACAATATTAAAAAACACATTGATCGCCATGATTTCATTTAACTCCCTCAACCTTATGCCTTGTATCGCTTTTATAAATCTTGTTAACAGCATAAATCAACAGTATCACTGATTTGCGAAATGGGGGTAAAGGAAAATAGGAGGGGGGGGGCGAAACATCATTGCAGCAGTTTACCACCGTGGGAGTCTATTGGCCTATAGTATTATCAATTCAGTATAAACTACAGGTGATTTTTTTTTTTTTTTTCAATCTACTAGTGTGAATGTTGTTGGATAATGATATGCAATCAAACACTATTTTTCAATGTAATACAGTAAAAATGAAATTAAATAAATATCGATATTTGAGAAAAAAATCATAATTGGCTTGTGACAAGTGTGAATCTCCATCTGAGCTTATGAAATATAATAAAAAAAAAAAAAATAAAAAAATATAAAAAAATTCAACCATGTTAGACAATAAATCATTCAATTGCCTTGTCGATAGTACTGTTACATAATTCACTTTCATTTTCAATGAGTGACCACTTTATGGCATATGTTATTAATAACCTTTGCAACTGAAGAGGAATGGAGAAAAGGGGGGAAGAAGAAAACAACCGACCATTTTAACTGTTTCACTTTCATAAACCTGGAAAAAAGGGTATAAAGATATAGTTTAGACTAGCGTGCCTTTAAATCATAGATAATTTGATTTAATTTGATTTTGAAATGGTTTATTAGAATAGGAATCAATCTCTTCAACCAGTGGGCTGAATTATATGATTTGTACAATTTTAACATCATAAAAATACATTATAAAAATTACAAATTAACAAAAACATTAAATCACATAAATAATGCAGTTTTTCTGTCGATTTTATTCTTTATGGGCGGTTTGGGATGTTTTTTTTTCTCTCAACATTTGAGGCCATTTATTTTCACCGATATTTGGACCTTTAGATTGTCACTAATTTATTGCTGGTAGACAATGACCCGTTTTAATGGGCGGGGTTACAGAACATGACATCACAAGGACGAGACTCATTTGCATATTCACGCAGTCAGAAGTTTTGTTAATCGCTCTGCAATCTTTGGTATCAACCAGCGACATGTCTTGTAGTACATGTACAGTATACAACAAAATACAGCACGTTCACTTTGAGGGACTGTTCAAATTTAACTCGTAAACTTATACCATGGAGATGTCAATTTTCGGGCAAAATAAAAAGGGCAAGTAGAACCACACATGAAGGGCGAGACAAAAGTCAAATATTGTTCTTAACTTGTACGATAGCAAATGTTACTAACATTTTACCCCAAAATAATGTAAAAGAAAAAAAGAAAAAAGAAACAAAAGGGTTTCTAATTGTGTTTTGTACTGTAGGCCCATTTACACGTTAAACCGATAACTGCAAGTAAAAACCACACAAAAGAGTGAGACAATAGTCAAGTTATGTTAGTTTTTTTAAAACTTATTATCGGTCATAGCAAGGTCTACTAAAATTTTACCCCAAAATAATGAAGGAACAAAACCTTCTCCACTAGGAAAACAATTCCAGATACTCATCTCTTATTAATATACTTTCGAAGTGTTTGTGTGTTTCGCTCTTTACTCAGTATCTGCAATGGATCCACCAACAAGGACAACAATTCTAGAATATACTACCGATATACTACCGATCTTATAGTTTTACCCTTTCGAAGTGTTTTTGTATGTCGCTCTTGTTCAGTATATCTACATGGATTCGTGACCCTTCTGATGGCGGCAGTTGTGACACCAAGGTCAGGTCGTCGAATCACTCACAAAGGTATTTTTTTGGCTCGGGGACAAGGACCAGGTACCTGTGTCGTCTTGTGGTCCCATTCCCAAACATAGAATACTAAATAGACCCCTTTCATTCACTACACTGTGCTGTAAATACATCCATATACGGGTTAATGTGTAAACAACAGATAAACAACTACATGCCAGCACATGTCTTATTATGAATCACAACGGTATAGAGAGTCACAAGAGTTTTATACCTTCCATTTTAACGTGGCGAGCCAAGGTTACAACTGTGCCAAAGTTATTAGGGGAGTTAAAAAACCTCATGACTTGGAAAAAAAAAAAAAAAAAAAAAAAGGAAAATAATAATTGGCTTTAGTTGTTACAACAAATTGTTACAGAAATCTTTTCCATAAACGGTGTTAATGCTTTCCAGCTGTTTAGAGGGCATTTTTTTTTTTTTTGTGCTGGCTAGCTATTCTTGTCGTACTTTCTTTTTAGCTTGGTGGGCCGAGGAAGACGGGCTAGCGGGGGAGGGTTTACCTCCTATCGGGGGTTTTATCTACAAAGACCCGGTAGTATACAAGACTGTAAAACCCCAAAATTAATGGCTGCTGCCTCAATCGTGAAAATAAGCTTTTATTCCCCCATCTAACTGGTTTTGACGGCCGTCGGCTGCTTTACAATAAGAACAACATCCACTGGTATATTATAAAGATCGAATTAAACAGAGGAAAGTTTTACTTATATATCGATGATTTATAAGAAGGATAGCGATAAAGTAGGCCACTGCAGTTCCACTTAAACCAGATTAAATTACCCCTTTAATCCCGACAACATAAACGAAGTGGACTCGAGAAAGATTTTAGAAACAGCACGAGCCTAGCCTAGCCTGGCCACAGTGTTTTGGGAGATTTGCGTTTGTTAGTACTTGGAAAGTTATACAGCACCACGGTGTGTATAGGCAAGTTTTTCGTGGTGCTGGGTTGAGGAAAGCATGTCCCGTTGTAAATTCATCACAACTGGGTTTCAGTAATCGAGTGGAACGTAGAAACTCGGGTTAAAAATTAGCAATTAATTTATTTGGTCGTCAAAGGAACACTGACAGTTATCGTCGTTGGCCTGTACTGCTCTCTCTCTCTGTGTGCGGTCGCGATAGGTGGTCTCCACGCCGCGCTGATTGGTTGGTAGATTCGGGGGCGGGGCGTAAGGGAAACCCTATAACATCCAGAGACTGGCATGACGATTGCTACGTGTTCAAGTTTCAGTGTATGGGTAGAGTAATAGTGTTCAGGCTGAGGCCTTGCAGAGTGGATCCATGCACATGTACGCTTTCAACTCGGTGGAAAATTCGGGCACTACGCCACCCTCCAATCTGGGGCTGACCATGCAAGCCAGTTTCGCCACGGCAAACTCGGGCACGCCGAACACGCTAGGCGTAATGCACCCCGTGTTCCAGGAACAAAGTTACTATCGCCACCCGAGCTACTCGGCGATGCCCGTGTCGGTGTACAGCCACCATGACCAATACTCCAGTATCGCACGGGGATATGGGCCGTACGGACCCCAGCAGCAGAACCCAAAAGACCTGGTCAAGCCTCCGTACTCGTATATTGCCCTGATCGCCATGGCCATTATGAACGCACCGGAGAAGCGGTGCACCCTGAATGGGATATACTCCTTCATCATGGACAGGTTTCCATTTTACAGGGAAAACAAACAAGGGTGGCAGAACTCAATTCGGCACAATCTATCCCTGAATGACTGCTTTCTGAAGATACCGAGAGACGACAAGAAACCAGGGAAGGGTAGTTACTGGAGCTTGGACCCCGACAGTTACAACATGTTCGATAATGGTAGCTACTTGAGACGTAGGAAGCGATTCAAGAGAACTAAAGCCATGGCGGAAAAGGAGGAGAGGGAACGCCTACATGAGGCAGCTCAGTCTGGGGATGCAGCATCTCAAGAATCAATCGCTCATCAAAATGGCGTCTCGTCAGGGGCCGAAGAAACAACTCATCCAGCGGCGTCGACGTCCCCCATCACGGCTACCTCCAAGGTGCAGACCAATGTAAGCGCAAACACCCCTCTTTTAACCCCCAAAGTTGAGCCCGTGGACTCCCCCGTTCTACGCGACTCTCCCGTGGGTCATTCGCGGCATTTATCGGGCGACGGGACCATGATGACCACCTCGCCGACGAGTTACACCGTTGACAACATCATGACTGTGCAGCGCGACTCGACGAACGGGTGCACCTCGGCCGACATGAACTCAAACAACACTCACCCCCACTCCGGACGGCCCGGTCAACTCGTGTCGCCCCAGCCACTGAGTTATCAGACGTATCTCTCAGGGACGGGCGGTGTTTCCTGCTCAAAGACAAGTACCGGTAATGTGAACCTAAACCATCCTAGCATGAACTATCACTGTAACATGTATGAGCCAGACTTGAGCATGGGGAAGCACATGGCTATCGCACCCACACCAGAAGAGGTGCACCAGGAACAAGGGCTGTCCCAACGGCCGAGTCCCCAGGGCCCGAACTCCATAATGACCACACAGCCTAGCAATCTCAGCCCGGTGCACCGTACGACCAGCAATTCTTGGTACCAAGGCCCCCCGAGCTCGGGCGATCTTCACGGCAGCAGTACACCGGGCTCTCACGGTCAGTCCTTCGGTATGTACGACTCGCAACGGCTACCCTCACAACGGCTGATGGCACTGAGTCACAACTCTCCCGTCACACTCGGTTTGAATACCGCCGACAGTTGCCAACTAGCCGCTTCATCATACCGCTCCCCGACCGGCACACCGGCATCCGGTATGTACCATGTGACTGGACAATACTCTTCGTATGACTGTACAAAGTACTGAAAACCATAACAAAAACAAAAACCTTACAAAAAAAATTACCTTAAAAAAAAAACCAAACACAAAAATAATGCAAAAAAAACGGGTTTCTAAATTGTGTGTTGTACTGTAGTGTAAAATCTATCAAGTGATTTCGAGAGGCCCATATTTAACTGATAAACCGTATGGGGCAAGAATACACCAGAGTGTATCAGACCAGTCTAAATAGATTGCCAATGTACACAAGATCGACACTGGGTTTTTATTTTCTTTACATAAAATCACGTTGTGTTGTTTGATTTGGGCTAAAGTAAAGTCGGGGCACAATTTGTTGTTTGGTGTTTTTGAAAGTCAGAAAAAAAGAGAGCAAAGAAAAGAAGTTAGTTTGTAAAAAGTCTCTCCGCCACTCACTTCTTGGCACTTTGTTTTTGTTAGCATTTCGGACCTTTGAATAATATTGCTTTAACAAACAACCGGACCCCATTGACTTTGTGTGGAGCTACGTTTTGTTGATATCCCCATCATTGATCCACTGCTGTGTTAAACTGGGAGAGACTATTCCCACACATTGCTGCTTCACAATATGTTATATACGGACACTTGTGTTTTTGATTTAAACATTATCAACATCAGTTTCTTAGCAATCAATCAATATAAATACGTTGTTACTGTACTGTTATCTTTCATTGTGTTATGTACACCAAACTGTTCTGTTATTTTACACCAAACTGTTATTTTATTATGACAATCCAATTTTAACAACTTATGTACTACTTGAATACCGAATGTAAACACACCAGACACACACATCAGATTTTATGTTTGCTTGAAATTCTGAATTATTATTTTTATTTTGTGAGAATTATTTTATTAATGTTGTTGCTCATCTTGGTCATTGATATTAATTCCGATCCAAAGCGGTCTGTTAATTTTCAATTTATAGACTTTGTGAGCCGCTTCACTGTAGCATTTTCATTTTCCATGAGAGAGTTTTTTACTTAACAAAAAACAGGTAATATCCGTAATCGAATACTCGGTGACCGGAAAAGCGCGCTATAACAAGCGTATCAAACCGCACACCTTTTTTAAAGAATCATTTACCACAAAATTACTTTTATATTTTGTTGTTGTAAAAAAATGAGGTAATAATTTTGTTGTGTCATACAGAATAGTGTGGACTTGAGAGAGTGGGAAGGTTTAAAGTTAAACGGGGGGCAAAACCTCCAAAAGGGGGGCTTTTTAGGAGAGCAATGTGCAATTCAGTGTTGGCTTTTTAGAAAACTGCTGAGTACGCTTGAGAAACCTTGCCAGGGTGACCGACCGTTTACCGTGTGTGGCGGTCTGCCAAGCGAATGCTTTTCTCCCGGCTCTATTCAATTTACACCCGTCAACTCAGATATTCCCCAAACTACCGCGACCGGCAGAGCTTCACCGTGTCAAGCGATGTTTTTTGGATTAGGTTTATCGGGGTATATAATAATGCACACTTCTTACACTCAGTCTAGCCGGACTTAATTCGGAATCGTTTATTCAACTGGCATTGTTATTTTGTTTTTGTTTGATGGAGTTAAGTATTAATTTGTTAACACCATGCAATACAAATGTACTATGTTGTGTATACACAAATTGTATATATAAACATGTATAGAAACAATCATAATATTTATATGTTGCACGTTGTTAAAACACAAGGAAGGTTCTCTATTTGTGAATATTATGCCAGACATCCAACAGTGATCAAGAATTTATACTAAAACTTAGTGATTATCGAATAAAATGTTGTCAATCTTGAATACAATTATCGATCAAAACACACATCTCTCTCATTTTGGTCTTCTCTTTTTTTTTCAAATCATTGCCACTTGCGTAAGGTAGGCTACATATCACAATCAATCAGCACAACCATAGATTGATTTAACCATTTAACCCATTGTAGAGTCAATCCAAAACAATTTTCTGGCAGTACCATTTGCGGTTCTCATCTTTCCACTGTCGACTACGCTTTCATTTTGTTGCAGCCCATGCTCCAAATTATCCCAAAGTGAAAGCAATGCACATAGGGTAAACGAATTGTCATAATCATTATCGTTTTATAGTTTTTGAATTATTGTTTTATATCACTCCTATACCCATATACATTGAACTGTCTGGCAAATTTCCCACTTGTCTTGTTTATTTGATGTTCCTTTTTTTTTTTCACCCACTTATGTCACATCTGAACCAACGGTCCTTGTTAGTCAAATTTACACAAAGTTGTAATGATTTTAATGTCAATTTGTGCAGGGGACACAAAGCTGAAGTATAACATCTGTATCAGCCAAACAGGCTCGACTCCAACCATTTATAAATTCAACAGAACGTTTTACTCTAAGATAAAACCATTAAGCTTAAACTGTTTTGGAAATTCAAAATCTTATCAAGGGAAAACAATCCTCTTAAAATGTTGTCCCGGTGTGTTTTAGTTTGCAAAAGCTGTTATAATTTTATTTATTTATTTATGTTTTGTCAATCCCTCTCTCTCGTTCGACTGAGTCGGATCTGAGAGAAGAATTATGCAGCGCTAGTTCGGGGTTGTTCTGCCACATTTTATAACAACGAAAAAAAAAAATAAGAAAGAAAAAAATAAAGAGCGGGAAAAAATCGATCTTCACCGTCGACTGAGTCTCACGGTTCATTAGGAAGAAAATTGTCACGTGATCAAGCTCTGATTATTCCAAAGCACTGGGGTAGAATTTTTTACAGTATTTAATAATAAAAAAAAATTGCAATTTGTGATGATTAAGGGGAAAACACGCAATCATTTCCCCCCTTTGTTGTAACCACGAACGAGTTGGTATAACTTATCGAATCAGATTAGCTTTTTAGTTAGACGCACGAATTCATCCACTCCCTGAGAATAATTAACGCAATGAAATTATCAAAATGAAGTGTTGTATATTTGTTTGTGTTGATGAAACCAAACTAAGAAGTGTTGGAATTTTTTTTAAGTTAAAGACAAGAGGCTGTTTGACTAGTGGCTGAGAGACTAAGATTTGATACCAATTTTCCTACCATTATTGTAAGTGGGTGTAACCGTATAGTAAGGGGCTGAATATTAAACAAAGATTATCTAACATCATAACTAATAATCCAAAATACGTAAGCAGATTATTTCTTACAAAACTTTAAAGAAGAGGCTGACTTTTATTTTGTTTTCAGAGACGATGTAAATCATAAATATTGGTATTTCACACAACGTTTTTTTTATTTATAGCAACTCAGTAGTAAGTCATTGTTTTTTTTTTAAGTTTTTATAAAATACTGATTTTGATCACTGATTTCAACACCCACAGTTTGGACTCGTAAAATATTGCTGTTCTTTTAGTAACAGGGTGTGTAGTGGACCATGTACATTGGACATTGATTATATAACGACGCAACTTTTGTCTTTCTGTTTAAAAAAAAAATAAAATCATTTTTGGAGTATTTTTATTTAGCAATACTGTCTTCAGATGCTAATGTTTTTTAGTTTTTTTTTCTTTTTTACTGTGTAACTTAAAGACAAAGTGAAACCAAAACTCAAGACTTGTTGGGCATTTCTGGTGGTTTGTTTAATTTAAATTTAATTTGTCTTTAAGACACACTTGTTTAATTAGATGTTAAAATGTTTGTACATTGTGTTTATATAAAACAACAGAATGGGAATACTCAGTGGTTATAAATAATTCTTGAATATTTCTGAGGAATTGTGGGAGACCACAAAACCGCTTTCTCCTTCTGTTGACAAGTCTAATAAAATGAGAATGATTTTACGCTAGGATGTAATTGAGTTGCGATGTGTGTCTGTTCGGTTCGATTCAACCTTGGGATGGTAGAAGTAGGAGAGGGGAAGTAAGAAAGAAATAAGAGGGGAAAAATAGAGTAGCGTATTAGAGTCAGAAGCACGGTGGGGGAAAAGTGGAATATTGTCGGGGCTAATTTAGACCGTTATTTCTCATGCTCCCGTGCAACTAGTGCAGCGTTCTACGCTAGACTGCGTCCCTGACAGACGTTCGCTAAAATTAAACCTGTTTGGAGAACAGGCCAACTCAAGCCATTTAACCCATAGTGGCTTTCCCATTCTCCACGTCCCAAGTTCATCTTGGCAAAATTACATACTCGTTACAGTCCGAAGGTTAACATGCTGTCTTATTGCGTGTGAAGCCCCATATGCTATACATTGACATGCCAAGCTCTCCCTTCTTTCAAGTATTTTCATTATCGCTAGATTTTTTTTCTAACAGGGCAACGCAACCATTCCCTTCTGAGCAGCGAGCGTCGAAAATACTAGGCGGTGAAAGATGCCTTTCCTACGGGTGTTGGATCATGTCGGCGCCCCATCATTACACCTACGTGTCCCGTGTCAGTCCAGCTAATAAGACTTGACGATTGGCAATCGAGTTTTTCCCTCCTTCGCTACGATACAATACACACGCGTTGCACACATGTAAAAAAAAAAAAAACGGGCCAAAGACAGATGTAACACATCAAAACCCGTCCATGAATTCTAAAAACCGACATTAAAATACGCGAAATAGAATCGATACATGTTACTGTGTGGTTTTCGGATCAGTTCAGCTGGTCCAGCGTGTTAAGAAATGGATGTAAAGCAACACTTCATCGGCCGGTAATGGTGGCGAAAAGAAATGACTACCTAGGAAAAACTGTGCCTCAAAATTGAGAAGGCAAACTTTCGATCCGTGTGTGTGTAGAAAGACCAAGCCATATTTAGCAAGCTCAATGCCATGGTCAGTTTGCTGGTAATAATTACACATGGTCACAAGTATAAACAAATACTCCTTGGTGTTCGGCATGCAATATGCGTAACACGTGTATGACCAATTTTAATATACGATGTAGGCACGCACCACGTTGCCTATTAGCCGTATTTTGTTATGTACTCTTATATTATAGGAATATACTGCTAATAATATAATGGAGAAGAAGAAGAATAAAAAAAAATAAAAATAAAAAAATAACCGTCTTTAAAGATTAATATTGATGGGGAAACCAGCCGCTGAAATTGATGACAAACGTTGAAACCAGAAAAATCGAAACGCATTTCCTTTTCTATTAGAATGGGGCACCATTGAAATCAGTTGGGACTTGATTGGCATGGCAAAGGAGGAAGACACGAGATCATTGGACAATTTCCGACTGCTCCGAGAAGGGGGAGCTCGCCGAGACAAGACAGGAGGAGGATGAGTCGGGAGCGGACGCTGTATCCTAACAAGAAAATAATGGAAGACAAAAACACATAACAACTTTCCTCATCCAATTTATTTTAGCATTACCCAGAATGCACAAGTACCATTTCATTGAGCTGCTTAAGCAGAAAATACAGCTTAGAACATCATTGCTTAGCCATAATGAGCAGAAAACCAGTAACATGCATATCGTGTAACATTGTATCTTGACTGGTAACCCTGTTTCTGGTTAGCATAATTGTACTGTTGCTTATTTTATGTTGTTGTGCTTAAGCAGCTGTATGAAATTGGGCACGGTTCCCACATAAAATGTGGCTTAGTAGTTACTCTCCACTTTCCAAATCTCAATATTGGCTGCACGTGCTTCTGCATGAATCTTCCCGCCCAAATCTAAAGAAGAAGACGAAGAACAAGAAAACTAGAACTACGATTGACGTTTCGCAGCCAGTGGCACCAGAAATTGGGGGTTATTCTAGCCATTTTGTTTTTATTTGTTATATTATCGGGAGTGATAGCATCAGACGAGTCCGGTGTGGATCGTTTCACCGGGTTCTTCGTGGTCTCTCTGCCAGTCTCACTACCTAGCCAACGTTGATATGGGCAGAGCATATTGTGGCTGTGTGGCTCGATTGCTCCTGACACTAGACTATTATAAGGGACAGATTAGAAAATAATTCTCCCCGGGGAATAGGTTACTAACCCAGTCTCTCTCATATCTTTTGCGTTCTTGCCAGAGCAGAGAGACGGTCTGGTTTAAAGGCTGGCTGGCACAGCCATTGGAAATGAGGGGGGACGTACAGAGGTCAATGTGTTCCTGTAGAAGCTCATTGGAGTTCACTCTATCCCAGAACGATGCAGGGGAAAGTAAAATAAGGCAATCCTGACCAATTGTTTTTCACTTAACACTACGAGTGGATGTTCAGACTGATTAACACTCCACCCACTTAAAGGGTTTGAGAACTTTTAGAACGACACAACACAAAAATCAACAGATTTACATTAAACTAACATAGTTTAAAATAATGGTTGGACTACATTAAACTAGCACGGTTGAATGATAATGGTGGTGGAAAACTTCCTCTAAAATACTACTTGATGATGATGTGTAGCTTTTCAGAAATGTGTGTAAAACAATAATTTCCAGAAAATAATTTTTGTCTCGATGAGATGACAGTTATTATGCGACTCTCCTGAAACACTGCTCTTTGATTTGTACCTTTTTTTTTACTCAAGAACTTGACGACTATAAAGCTAAAACTTCTATAGGTAAATTATGTATACATATGCCTTCATCTTCATGTTATGACCAAAAACTTGATCCTCAAAATCATTTAAACACAATTTTGAGCGCAAATTCTGAAACCTTTCTTCTCACAGATTGAAATAAATTGACAATAAAAGGACCTATGCAGTCGACCTTCTGATTTGATAAAAGTAACGGTGTCTTGAAAACGAGTTATCAACCAAATCTAAGCCCAACACCAACAGAAAATTAGTTTTTGGTTATTAATAATAATGTTATACTTATTTGAACATTATTGTTTTGGCTATGTAATGTTTTCATGAGGTTTGAAATAAATGTGAGTTTGAATTGAATTGAAAAAGACCAACAACACGAAGTAGTAACAACGGAATAAGTCCTTTCGTTTCGAAGCAAAACAAAACAAAATGTCAAAAAGTGAAGTTAGTTTTGTTTTCATTGTTCAAAGGAAGTTTGGCTTTTATTGTGATTCTTATAAAATAGGTGTTCATTATTTATACCTGTGGGGAATTTGCTTATGTTGGAAACAAAATTGTGTGTAGGGCCTACACATGTGCTTATCGTTTCGTTGTGGAAGTGGCAGATAGTATTACCTTTAATGAAATCCTACCTCCACTCACTCCCAAAATACGAATAATGATGATAACAATATTAATAATGACAATAAATTAATACATAAATGAATACAAATAAAAAATAATGCAAATAAGATAAATAAATAAATAAGTAAACACAAATAGAGTAAAAACTAAACAATAATTTGATAGATAGCAGGGGGGAAATTAGCAAAAAAATAAGTCTAACCTTCGGAAATCGAAAGTTAGGTACTAACAATTTATGACAATTATTTCTCACGCACATTGAGTTCCACAGACATTATTGAAGAGTGTTCAGACACGAAACTACTTTCATATATTTTTTGTTTCACTTTTGTTACAATATTTTTAACAGCCTATTGTTTGCTCAAATTTTGTGAATAATCTTTATCGTCATTGATGCTATGTAAAACTCAACTTAGTTTTTCTATGTCAATTTGTGGGGATCGGAAGGTTTCAAACTCGGTTATTACAATGTACAAACAATGTTAAGAATTGCAACACTTTTCTAAGCATATGTTTTGTATCCACTTTGCACATGTTAAACCTAAAATATGTTTAGATTATTGTGTGTTTGAATGCTCCAAACACTTTGGACGAAATGATAAGCATGTTAATCTTTAAAAAGTGGGTAAACTTTGTGTTTAAACTAGAAACACTGCTTGAACTCTAATTCTCCAATCACCATAAGTGAGTTCTTTTTCCATGATTATTGTTTTACCATAACAAATTCCTTGATTTAGACATGATGATATTGGTCAAACAAATCACATAGAAGGAACAAAATAAAATACGCACATTGCAAATCAAAATGTGATGTTGTGAGTCGATGTTAAATTCAGCCTATAAATTTTAACTGGGTTATGAATTACGGCGACGTTACCTCACCACACACACACACAAGCACATCATCAGAATCCCAAGCGACCGATTAACATTTTTGTTTTATAACACGGTTATTCCTATAGGGTGATATACAAACGAATAGGAGACACGACCTGCTGAAGTTTTTTTTCCCCCTCTCATATTTTTAAAAGGTAAAAGAGAAAACAAAATTATAGGCAACGTCATAGTTTTTTCTTCTTTTCTCAGGGTGTAAATGCTGAGTGTTTGGGAGAAGAGAATTACTGACCCGGTTATCAAGGGGCCTTCATCCAAACTGATTCTGAATTAGGTTACCAATCATTTAGGGCATTCCATCCGCGACCCGGCAATTTTTTTTTTTACAATTTTTTTTTCTCCATCATTTTTAAGTGTCCCCACTGAGATTTTCTAATTCGTATTTTGTGGTGGCTTATAATTAAAGGTGACACAGAAAGACCAGCAAGGATAATTTAATTGGGCATTTTCGAAATGGGAGTTATATATCTGTGCGATTTAGCAGAGGCCTTGGGTCTCAAAATAGATAGGTCTGTTGCGTGTGTGCTGAACGAAACGATATAATTTGGGTTTTTGTGGAGTTTTGGTGTTTTGTTTGCTTGTTTGTTGTTGCTGGGTTGTTGTTGTTTATAGGCAAGCAATGGTGGATAATCTATAGAAAACAATACGTTAAAGAAAGTTTAACTTATTAATATTTGTGTTTTTTTGCATTTGTTATAAAGTCTACGAAAAACTAAAACTACTCTGGTGTTTTCCATTAACAATAATTATAGGCTGTTCCAAATAATTTTGAATTCATCTTCAGCCATAAAATTATAAAACATTTTCCCGACACCAAACATTCTCATTCTGACACACCCTCTAACAGAAAGACCTCTTCACAAACAATCAAGTGTGAGTAGCCTATTTCTTTCAGACAGAAGTTGGAAAAGCAGTAGGCTTTTAAAGAAGTTTATAAATCTTGTGGTGAGAGGTTTTTCGCTCATAGATTACTAAGTCAAGGAAAGAAAAACAAACATTTTAAAACTACAGAACTTCCGTGTTGTGAAAGAAAATTGATATAAGTTGTTTTCTTATAAATGACCAAAGTGCTGTTTGGTTGTTTTTGTTGTGACATTTTTAGAGATTTTGCATGCCTGCTGATATTATAATAATTATATATATTTTTTTACTTTTTACATGTACGTCTATTTCTGGTTGTTGATTTTACTCAGTTTGGGAAGTTGGTCGTTTGTTTTGTTGTGTCCTCGTCTTTTTCATATTTTCAAAATGATGTTCTTAATTTGGACACTACATCTTGTTAATTTGGTGTCTTTGTATTCGTGAAGTAACCATGTAATAATACAATCAGGCAGGTACTAAATTGAAATAAATTACCTTTAGAACGAAAAGTTGTTTTCAAACTGTTGTGAGCTCAGCCCCTTTGTGTATCAATAGAAACGTTAAATTGCCCAGTCTCGTCCCTCGTCTGATGTTTATAACTGTTACATGTTGCGCATGACTAAGCTAGTCTTAACACATCTCGTTAAACCACCATTTATCAAACAGATAATACGAAACAAATTAGCTTTTGTGTTCCATGTCTCTTTGCTTGCATTGAATCATCCTCGTTTTACATGTTGTCGCGATGGTTCGGGTTATTGTTTGGTCTTTCAATGCGATTAGTACGGGCTCGGATGAAGTTGGATGGGTGGTGGGTTGGAAATGGGGGGGGGGGGGGGGGGGACACTACCAGGAGGCCAGGGTAAGCGTTTTCCCCAAAAAACTCACAACATGTCAAAAATACACTTGTGTATACTAGCCTGGTAACACAATACACACGGTCTATCCACTGCAATAACACCTCCATGATAGATTTTCACTTTCTTTTGTGTGCCCCTTTTATCACTCCCAAGAAGGAGCAATAAAAAAAAAACTTTCCAAACCCCGACCCGGAAGTTTTTACCCGGCCCCCAACCAAAACAACATTCCAATTCATCCAACATTATGGAGTGAGAAGAGAGAGACTGGTATCCTCTGTTCATGCATGTGTGTTGTGTTTTTGTTTCAATTTGTGCTGCATTATAACGAGAGCCGACTGAAAAGGACGGCTATTTTGAAAGAAAATATTTAAGGTAGTGATTTATACGACTTCGTCGCGGGGCACATGTCCCCGTTCTCTCCCCCGTGTTTTCAGACCGGGCACCTCGCTATAACTGCGTCGCAGCGCGGGGCTCGCCACCGTATAATAACTAAAACAACAAACACACAAATAAACAGGCTGTCATAGTAAGGTATTAAACCCCATTCAAAAGGGTCTCCAAATCATTTCAGAGCGGGTTTGGGGGTTGTTAGGAGTTGTATTTTTTTCTCTTCGCTGCGTGGGGATCAGATCAACTCATGGCCGATGTTGTTGTGGGGAACTAAAACCGAGACAGGTCGCGGCCGTGGTGGAGTGAATTCGGACGGTACAGTTTCTTCATGGAAGCAGAGCCCACTTGTTCACGGGGACCAAAGCCTTGCTGTCAATGTAAGTGACATATTATTTCTCTTATTTTGAAAAGAAAGTGTTTAAGATTTCACCTCATTAATTTTGTATGTGTTTTACCCAAGCATGTAGTGGTTGTTACACAATAGTGTTTAGCATCTAAATCTCTATCCACTTTGTACTTCAATATTGCTATCAATTAACTTAACTTCCTCCGCAGCTGCAGTATAGCCAATAACAGTGATTCTGTTTCCGACAGCTAGAGCCAGAGAGGTTTCGCCCTCGAACCCAGGTGATTTTAAATTGATCATTTATTGGTCAAGTTACGCCATTGACAACTTCAATCAGTCACAAAGCGGTCACTTAATGTAGTAATCTAGAGCGACCGGTGCGGGTCCCTCGCAGCCCCCCTGCCCATATCCCATTCGTCACCGAAGCCCGGCCTGACTCTCTGCTGGTCAATACAGGTACATGGGTTCGCCTTGATGTGTCTGTCGATACACGGGGTGTCGCGACTTGATATGGCCGTGCTATCTCCTTACACATTGGATAGCTACATTGCCTCGGGATACACTGCATGTACCTGCCATCATCATGGCAGAAGCCCACGTATAAACGCGGGATTCTGTTGCGAATCACTGTAGAAAATCAAGTAGCCAGACCGTTTAAGGTTGTGTCCTTATCAGGGTTTTTTCTCGTCTTTTCTCTCTTTCTTTCTTTCCTCCCCCGTCTTGAAGTTTCTTCCTCTATCCTCCCGCACCGTAACCATCTTCATAATTGCTCCAAGGGCTAAACTCAAGAGGTTCTTGATTGCTGAAACGGTCTCTATGGAGTTTTATTAATCAAGTTGTTATCATTGCAGCTCTAGATGTTTGCAATTTTTTTCTTTATTTTATTCTTCTGTCTTTTTTTTTGTAGGAAAGAGGAATATCTCCGCCTTTTCAGTAGCCGTGTTTATAGATTGAGTAGTTTTGTGTATAAGGACATCATTATATTGGGAAATCTTTAGGGGAAATGCTATTCTACTCCATAAATGGGATTGGATATTTAAATGACATTCATATTTCAACAGAGACTGAATCGAATTCCAATCATGTTTTGTTTCTGTTGATATTATTTTCCCATCAATTTTTCTGGTTAAGACGGACAAAAACACGATCAGCCACGACATCTATTTGTGTTTCCGTGTTATCTAAGGTCAAACGGGGGATTGGGAAATTAGATTTTCACAATCAAAATTCATTGTCAAAAAACTCAATGTCGACAGCTGATTTATATAAGTTTGCTTTTCCCAAAAATTAATTTTATTGTTTTTTGCACAAAATTGTACAACCTGGTGGGGGAAAAGAGGGATCTCTACGGTCCATAATTACACAGGAAGCGGGGTATACCACGCTCCTCTAAAAAGTATTTTATTTATTTATTTTTTGGGGGGGGGATTTTTTTTTGTTTTTTTTTTTTAACCGTTCGATTGTTTTTATCCTTTAGAACTGTATATTATAATATACAATTTAACCAACCTATGACAATTTAGTTTCAAAAGTTTGTAGTTTTAGAGATATCACCGAAAATCCAGAGCGGTTTAGGAAGAATGATTCGTAATTTGAATATAGGCAATATGAGAAACGTATCTGGCAGTATCGTTTCTCAGATTCAAATTGTACCAGTTAAAACTAGCATATTTTGAGTGTCCATTTTACTTCCAAGTGAACTGGTTCTCAAAATGTTTTATACTATCGAAAGCTGTTGTACTAAAGTAGGTTTGTATTGCCTATATAGAGTAATTGGCAAAATTATAACCATTTCTGTTTAACAATCGTATAATGAAAGGCAGTGGACACTATTGGTAATTACTCAAAATAATGTTTAGCTTAAAACCTTTCTTCGTGACGAGTAATGGGGAGAGAATGATGGTATAAAACATTGTGAGAAACGGCTCCCTCTGAAGTGATGTAGTTTTCGAGAAAGAAGTAATTTTCCAAAAATTTGATTTCGAGACCTCATATTATTTAGAATTTGAGGTCTCGAAATCAAGCATCTGAAAGCACACAACTTCGTGTGACATGGGTGTTTTTTCTTTCATAATTATCTCGCAAGTTCGAAGACCGATTGAGCTCAAATTTTTACAGGTTTGGTATTTTATGCATATGTTGAGATACACCAACTGTGAAGGCTTGTCTTTGACAGTTACCAATAATGTCCACTGCCTTTAAGGTTATTCAATCTTATTTATCATCTTGCTTGAGATGAAGAACATTTTGTTGGTTGACCCAGGTCCTTTCCTTGGATCGGGTTTGGTTGTTGTGGTGTTGCACACTATAAAGGGCAAGGCCTGTCAGTATTCAGTCGTCCCCAGAGCTAGAACCCTGTCAATTGATCGACTCTCTCGACTAGAAACGCCCATTTTGTGTTGCGGGCCACTTTTTGTTGACAACCCGATGTTCGGTGAAGCAAAAGGGAATTGGGGTCCGGGTTAAAAAACACGTACAATCATCTCCTGTATTTAAGGTGCGGCAAAGCGGGGCACACGATATTTCATTTTTTTTTTCCCAGTGTTTAAACTTGTCATATCTCCATCCTCGACTTGGAAAAAAAATCGTGAATTGTTGTTGCCGGGTTTTATACCCAATTCCCAGAAATAACAAACTTTTTTAAGGGGGGAACTGTCTGATGGGCTGCATTTGAGGTATACTTAATGTTAGCTAATCAGCTTGTATGCGGAGTGAAATACACGCCAGGCCAGGGGTGAAACTTTTTGTCTTTTCTTCTTGTTTTTCTCAGTCTTTTCTTTTCGCTACTGTTTCTCGTCAAACTACAACATGTAAATCACTTAGCCAAATCGTAAGTGGCACTTAAGACACGGCGATCACCAAGTCCCAATTAAATGATTCCAATTGGCAAGGTACACAGTATAAAATGTCCTCATTTTTGCAGTCGGCTTGGCCTCGCGACCTTGTGCATGAGTCTCTCGAGCTAGCTAGAGCTGCACGGCACCCGAAGAGAGCGCGATACATCTCCCGCAGCCCTGCCGTTACCGAGCGCTCTCTCGCCGCTTCAATTGGCTACAAAACGAAGCGACCAACCGGGCGTGAAATGCGGCTTCATTCGAGCTAGTCAGGCGTTGATTCGGCGGAGTTGCCTTCATTAACGGGGCAGAACACCCCGAGCAACTTACCACATTCCCATCTCCCAGTTATATTGTTTCCTTCTCTCTCTCCATTTCCGTATATTTTACTGGTCATTTTTTTTCCTCAGTCTGTGTGTGTGAGTGTGTGGCTGCCCCATGTAATACGTCGAAATGCCTGACATGAGCATACGTGCCCTTACTTATGCATGTTATTGCCCATCAAGATGGAATAATAAAGTAAAACGTAGAAATTCAATGGAAGTTTAAACCCATCTCACCTGATCCATTCAACAAAGCTTCAGCAAACATTGTATACTAAATATGATTATTAATGATCACATGAGATGATTCCGTTTGTGTTCACTTGAATTTCTACTCAATGTTGCTTAACAAACTGTGTAAAAATTCCTTGCTTTTTTTTGTATACATAACTAGCTGTGTTGTTGTCAGAACACTATTGTTTTAAAAACATATATGAATAAACACGTATTGTATCCTGCAAAAAGGCCTCCACAGTGACTAAAAAGTTTGCATGTTTTGATTGACATGTCAACGTGGATTGACTCCACAAAGAAGAACTAGTTTATTAAGGTTTCCAATGTAATAAAGCCGGAACTTTATCATCCCAATGTTTGTAGTATGTCTTTAATCACACGATCCAAAATCAAGGACAGGTTGGAAAGAGTTACGTACAAACTCACCAATTACAATATGTTTTCACGGCAAAACAAATTCACGACTCTCTACATACGTACACACATACGAGACGTGCATTATTTCATTTTCAGCAGCAGTTGTAGAGATCTTGCTACGTGCCACTGACATCGGGACCGGACCGAATTAGGAAGCTAGACGCAGCTTGCGTAAAATAGGCCAATTGCTAAATAGGCACGCATATGATTAGCGAGAAGCCAAACTGGTCGGATAATTGCACGTGTATTTGGCTAATATTGACTAATCTTAAGGTGGCTTCTTTGGATGTTTTGCCTTGGATTTTAGAGAGAGGTCGAGTTGGAGAGTGGGGGGAGGAGTGACAGAGTTACCGTTCGTTTCTGAATGTGCCATTCGGCAGAGTAACCATGTGATATACGACTTGTAATTTATACTCGGGCTTTTAAGCAACAATTTGTAATTTATAGGAAGCCTTCGAAATAAAAACTTATCCTGTACTGTACCGGAACTGGACCACATTCGAGGATAATCAAACACAACTAAACCAATGCTGGCATTTATAGGAACACCTGTATATAACTGCTCACATTCAATTTTAGTTTACTATTAGCATAGTGGGAACACAGAATTAATGGTTAAAATGGTTATGTTCTGCAAGTATGATTGAAGTATAGTTGTTTTCACCAATTTCACCTTTGGGTTTACCTAAAATTAAGATATCGCGGTTTCTTTTATTAGCTCATTGGTCCGTCATTATGAAGCATTTTGATCCTCGTCACGTTCCCTGTGTATATAATTACATCAATCAAACACTGTTGGTTAATTTCACGAGCAAGGAGCCAGACTCTTCTTTTTTCAAGTTGTGCTCATTCGTGTTCCGAGTTAAGATTATTATTATTATTTGTTTTTCTTTTTCTTTACGAGCATTTAAAATGTATTGGGAAACTATTGATCCAAACATGGTTTGCGTAGTTAAGTTTCAAAAAGTAGCCAACAAATCACGAACTTCCGATCTTCGTCCACCACAAAGCATCAATCTATAAATAGTTTAAAGAGTAAACATCGATAAACATGTGCTAGCATAATGTAGTTTTGGCGCACTGCACGTGTAGAGTTACAGGCGGTCTGAGACGTTCCGGACCTAGACTAAAATGGACAGACTAACATTATAACTTCTGTTGTTGTTCCCCCTTCTTTGTTTAGATTCATAATAATTAGGATCATGAAGAATATAATTATCATTTGAATCAGCTGCTCGAGCGATAATGATATGCAACACTTTACAATGGTTCCCCGTTTTAATTAAAAAAATCAAGCATCTTAAAGGTTGCACACACTCTGCCGGTGTATCTTTTTTAATAATTAGATCGCTGGCAATTATTGCCAGCGATCTAAGTGTAGAAGAAACAACGCAAGGTGGAGCTAGATTTGAAGATGATAAAGTAAACACATGGCCCTTATACAGCATAACAAAACGAAGCCCAAAATGGCAAACAAAATTGAGTGCTGCACTCATTTTTGTATTTTGTATGTTTTTTTTTCTCGAATCAAATCAGAACTCAGTTCATTTCAATATATTCAGTGTATCGCTAACCGGCTTACTCTCATACTAAATGCTATGTGTATATTTGAATTGAATTAAACAAAACTTCACAATTAATAGTCAACTAATGTTTATTCAATGTACATCCAAGTAAAAAAAAAATATCCGTTCGTATGATACATGATGTGAATACTAGTTGTTAAAAAGATGGCCTCATTAGGTCGACCAAGTTTTCATTTTGTGTACATCATAAAAACCTCGTCAAAATCACACAGAGTTGGGCCAGTCGTTCAGAGACATGTTTTTGATTTGTCATGTGGTTAAATTTCAAGTACGATCCAGAGTGATAGCTTAGAAATGTTGCAGTAAAACAAGGCGCCGAATACACTGTAAATAGTAACCGTGTACTGATCTTTTTATGGAAGCTGTTCCACGCACTGGGTGGGCTTCTCAAATGATCGACTGAATTATTATTTTTTTTAATTTTTTTTTTTTACTTCACTTTATTTCCAGTCCGTATATTGTAAAACTGGATGCTCAAAGAAAAAAATCACATACAGGTGAACAGGGGTCATGTCATTAATGAACCTCTTATGAATGGTAATGTTTGTGCGCTTAAAGCTGCAATTTATGGAGATGCATTTTTAATTGCTGATAAGACAATGCGGAAGTTGCATTGTCATGGACATGGTGAAGGTCATGTGCTACTACGCGCAGCCCTGTCACGAGCATGCGCACATTATACATCAATGGCGGGGAAAACAAAATGTCGAGTGCCTCTCGTCAGTCAGTTGTACCCATTATCCGGCCACTTTGTTGTGATTATTCGTGCAATCATGGTCAAATTAAATTACACATTACGGAGTCAAGCCCCTTTTCCTAAATTGCTAAAATTAGTTCGAGCCCCCGTCTTACTTAGCTGACCTTGTCGCCAGAAATCTTGATCTGTAATGCAGGGTGATATAGAAAGGTTTGTGGTCGGTTTATTATGGAGTAGAGAGACATCGTGCATTGGATCGCTCTACCTCAAAGTGTCCCTTTCAAACCACGATTGGAAGGGAGGGGCCCCGTATGGACGGCCAATAATAATTGGTGACCCGGGGGTCGGGGGGAAAGCCGCGGGGCCCAACGCAGAACCGAGTTGGCCCAACACAAAGGGCTTAGTAACACGTAAAAAATGGCGGGGGCCGTGGTGATGGTGGTTGTACATCGTGTTCACGACTGCTGGCTGGGGCCCGGTAATCCGCAATTGTGCTCAGCTTGCCCCGATCTGGCTAAGAGTATATTATATAAAAAGGTTTATTTGTAAAGGCAAAGAAAAAATGCAGCGTGGAGAGAACTGAGACATCCAGACGAGGGAAGGAATTCATTTAAAGGGGTCGGAAAATAGCGCCCACGGGTGGGTTGTCCTGGTGCAAACCCGGTAAATGCCCCGTGAGTTACTGAGCCGGTTTGATGCATTGGTATACATAATAGTGACTTGGGGAAGAGACTTATTGTGGTCTCTCTGCTTGCTCGCTCGCTCGCTGCTGGCATGGCTGGGTATGTCCCCTCATTGCACACCATTAAATCGAAGCCTGTGGCTCCCTCCAGCACAATGACAGAATTACTAGTAATTGGCCGCGCATTGAACAGCTTGCCACCATGTTGTTGCCCTTACTATAGAAAGAGGAAGTGGAATAAGCAGCCAGAAATGTCAGTGGAGATCAATTTTGCCATGCGATGGTTTATAACAGGGGGGGGGGGGGTGTCGTGATTGTTGAGTTAGTTACCATGGCACTGTCCAGGCAATTAACTTTTCGTAGAGTCGTTTATTGTTTAACCACGGACCGCCCCTCTGATTTCATTTATTTGGTCAACACGAAAACCGAGCAGTAGGTGGCGCTGTTTGAAAACGCGTCACACTTTGCCTAAAGCAGCACTACGTCATTAAGAATGACCTAGGTGACCCCTCAACGTGATGTGAGGCTGGGTTTCATGTAGTTTCCAAGACATGTGTTTTTATGTGTTAAACTTGCACAGAGTTATTACCATAGTAACTACACATCCGTCTCTTAATACACGAACAAGGAAATAGGAACACCCATGTGTTGTAATCGGGCACTGTAACAAAAGAATAACCCAATCAAGGGGGCGTTCATCACATCAACCTACCATTACATCTAGTTCCCGTCTCTATGTATTTGATATAATGATAACTGATGCTCATTAAATTATGGGGGACCATGCTATCCATCGTTCACGAGTCGGTTTAGTTACATTGCTTGGAATGGAAGAAGTTGATTGTGCCAATGGTTAATGGCCACCTACCCGTAATGAGGACTTTGAGTGTAAGCATTATTTTTGTTAATTTTTTTTAAGTTCCAAGCTGTTATTATTTCCAATTAAGTGTCCCTGCACGTCTTCATTTTTGTTTCATCTCACTGCAGTTTATGCATAAAACTGTTCCTCTCTGATACGTACATAACATCACATTATTTAGCATTGCTATAAAAGTATGTTGTTTATTAAGGTAAAAGCCTAAATTGCTTAATTTTCCAATGTGCAATCGGAGGTGTTTTATCTCCGGTTAACTTTCCCTGCATTTATGGTTTCATTGCATATTTTTTCCAGGTCAAGCCAGTATTTCTGATAGATTGACTGGACTATATACATGTTAGTAAATTTCCAGCTTGATATCAAAATAACATAACAACACCGTGCATATTATTGTAACAATAGTTTTTGTTTCAAGGATGTATAAGATCAAATTCATCTTTAAAAAGATCCACCCCATTTCCATTGAAAACCATTGTTTACCCTATAATATTCTAATGACGCACGTAAGTTGACACTTTTTAAAATCTGGTTGCCGAATTTCATACCCATCCCATTTTTACGTAATTTGGGGATGGTGGACCATTGGCGCCAATCTATAACCTCCCAAGTAGTTTGATCTTCAGAAAAAAATCAAACAACAATGAGTTGTGAATTTTGTGTCTGTCTGCCTGTCATGGCCGTTGGTACTTTGCTTGTTCAGTTTGTCTGTATTTTTGTTGGTTACTGCAACACACAACACACACCCATAACACGCCATTCCTTTCCTCGAACTTAGGCCAGTCAAACAGTCTATTATGCTAAACGCACGCAATCCTGAACCAAACCGGCAAGTCATGTGGCAGTAATTTCCTTTAGAAAAAAGAAAAAAAATCGTTTGGTATAATTCGGATTGTGAAGTGGTTGCAGTCTGACTTTTGTTGGTAGCACACTATACTCCCGTTTTGGTTTAGGCTACTGTGTGTATTTCTCTTTCCCTATCGCTCTTCGTTTTCTTCGAAGAAAAACGTACTTTTCGGTGCGTTTTATTCCCCGCTGTAGGTGCTAGTGTTGAGTATAGGTCAGTATAGGTCATCTTGGTTTCTATTGCAAACTATGAAAACAAAATGCCATATCGCTTCAAAAAAAAAATTCCACCATTTGTATTAAACAGTCACTGATCACCGGTACAATTATTTTTCCCATACAAGTTCAGCAACATGCAAACTGAACTAACCCCATGGATGCGCAAATTATCCCCCGGCCGTTTTGTCGCTATTTCCCTTCTGGTAGAACGCGGCAACCAAATGAAGTGGATGAACTGTTCACACGTGAGTTGTGGATGCGTTTATTGGAAACTAAAAGAGGAAATTAATTTACTTTAAAAAAAAACTTAAAAAAACTATACCATAGACCTCTCCCCATTACTCGTTACCAAGTAAGGTTTTATGCCAATAATTATTTTTAGTTTACCCAAAGTGTCCATTGCTTTTAACTTTAAGAGCAAAATACACTTACTTCAAACAAATAAGCCAATAAGTGTTGATTTTCTTACGAAACCCTGCTGTACAAAGTAAGTTATCTTTCCGAATAAAAGTTTGCAAAATACTTGGCAGACCATAACTCGTTCTTCAGTAATCGCTATAACTTCGAAAACGAAAAACGAAAAGATTGTGATTATTCTTTTTGGGCATGTTGTATGTTTGGTGTAAACTTGAGTATGAAAATGGCATTTTCCTTCCAGACTTTATCATTCTGTTGTACATAAAGACACAGTGTTATCAAAGTTATAATGCAGTATTAAAGATACATGCAGACCAAATCGTTTCGTAATATTCTGCTGAACGATTTTAAGCATCCCTTTTCTATGTTCACTCGCCTCACCACAGCAGTATTGATGGCGGCAACTCAACTTTTTTTTTTTAACCATAAACACTAAAGAAGGGCTATATACCGCGTAAATTTATTATAATAATTCTTATAATAGTGTGGCGTCCCACACGACCCCTAACAATCACGCCGCCCAGTGCCTCAATGATATTGAGTCATAGCCAATGCAACAATGGTCAGTTCAAGTTCGCTCTCAACAAACAAACACACAAAGCAAAAAGGTCCCTCTCCCCCTTCGCTCGAAACGAGCGAACCCGTTTTTCTGATTTCACAACCTCTACTCCAAATTCACTCGTCGTGTATAGGTTTACTTACTGCTCCATGGTTTACTCCATAATACCCATGCCCTAGATCCTCGGCCTTCGTGGTCTCTGTTATTACATTATCTTCGTTATCAAGTTGGAACATTTTGCATGGGTTTTTGCTCGCTCTTAACGCTTTTATATCTTGTCAACAATAGATTACTGATAGATAAAGTAGACCCCGGCCAAGTAGGTCTTAATTTCCAGTTCCACGCAGTGTGGCCGTACAGAGCAAGGATGTAGCAAAGCGTCACTTTACTCCGTGCACAACGCAAAGAGCTGTCCTCAAAGAACATTTCTACGAGCCTGGATGGCAGAAACAATAAAAGGGAATATCTACTATCAAAAAAACATATGAGGAAAAACAAAGTATTATACCTAAAGTGGGTGAAAGTTGGAGTCCAAATAGTCTTGCCGTCAGCAATGTTAGTGTTATTGTCAAACTGCCGATATTTTTGTGAACAAAACTCACTCACTCTCACTTGGTCACCCAAAGGTGAAATCGTATGCACTATATCATTACAAATATGCATGAAAAGGGTAGAAATACAAAACTGCCTACTCATTAAGTTGAGCCAGTCGGTATTAATTTAGGCCTGGTTGAAATTTATACGCCTCATTAATGTTGTCAAACTGTTAAACAATAACGGTGACGGTGTCATCGCATCACCACCATTTTGCTCTTAGTTATACTTCACTTCACTCACATCACAATCTACTGCAAAACCTCCATCATATACAATCACTTCTTCGCCTTTTTCCATCTTTTCCCCAATTTTGTTCAATCGTAAATATACACTGCATTACGCCCGTGCTGTTTCGGTGTTCCCACGCCGACCACATCCACTTCATTTTCAGTAAAAAGCTTGGGAAGTTTACAGGTGCCCCCGGTACGGGGGTAGGACGCGGTTTCAACCCCGGTGAACTTCCTAGCTGTAAATCTTTCACTGCACTCAAGGGCTACCCCATCCAAAATGCTGAGCGGTGTTCCAATCCCATCAGATGGTTTATATACAAATGTGTGGTCCTTGTTGACCGTTTGAAAACAACTTAACATCAGATAATGTCTTGGATGAGTGAAGAAAAGCACTGGATTGCACAAATCCCTGCAGTGACTTGTGTTAAGAGGGCCGGATGTTGACGCTTGTTGACGCGAGAAAGTTAAAGTGCAGGCGCGTCTTTGCGTGTAAAGAAAAACCAATGAAAGTATATCAATAACTAAAATAGATACATGAAACATAGAAATGTGTTTCTAATTGAAGATCGCTCTGTTAATAATTGTATGTTTAAAGCCAGTGGACACTATTGGTAAATGTCAAAGGCCAGTCTTCTCACTTGCTGTATCTCAACATATGCATAAAATAACCTACCCGTGAAAATTTGAGCTCGCCTGGTCGTCGGAGTTGCGAGATAACTATGAAAGAAAAAACACTCTTGTCACACGAAGTTGTGTGCTTTCAGATTCTTGATTTCGAGACCTCAAATTCTAAACTTGAGGTCTCGAAATCAAATTCGTGGAAAATTACTTCTTTCTCGCAAACTACTCCACTTCAGAGGGAGCCGTTTCTCACAATGTTTTATACTACCAACCTCTCCCCCATTACTCGTTACCAAGTAAGGTTTTATGCTAATTATTTATTTTGAGTAATTACCATTAGTGTCCACTGTCTTTAAATAAATGGAGTAAAGAAATGACGTAATTGGGTTGAGAATGTTTGTAATGTAGCATACTTTAATGTATTGGTATCTTTATGTTAAGGTTTTCGGGAAACCGTGAGCCCAAACAATTTCTTCTTCTTCTGTTTTGTTTTCTTTTATTTTCAAGATGGTGAGAGTTATACATTTAACGTTGTAGAGCCAATCAGTTGAGTTCGCATATTGAATTTATTGTGATAATAAGTAAAATATTACACAAGTCTTGCGTTGCAAGTTTTTTTTTAAGAAACTGTGGGAAAATGATAATTAAACAAAAATACTGAGGGCGCTGTTGAGATAGAAACCTGACGCCATAACACTCTTAATTAGACATTACAACATCAATTGTATCAAAATGATCACAATTTGCGTTTACCGAAAAATTACCATAAAACAATATGACCTAAGATTACATCAACTGTCAAATCATCAGATTTCAGCAAAACAAAACAAACGCAACACTGTTTGTCCGACGCTCGTGTTATGATTAATTTAATTAAAAAGTCAGCATGCACTGTATGTATTAAAATAAAGATTGGATTGCGAGGCGGGGTGGGGGGGGGGTAGTGGGATCACTGTGCGACATCTTGCAGCAAAATTGCTACAGAAGCGATCCAATGAAATCAAATCACTTGTCAAACATGGCGATGAGAAGGACAAACTATAAGGTGTACACCCTCACCATCAGTATTAGTCGACTCCCATTCCCCCTGTCACACGGCAGTAGGCGACACTCAAACTCGACTTGTGACTGCATTCGCCAAGACGGGGGGAAAGGCATTAAGTACAAAATACAAGATTTGCAATGCAAAGTGACGAGTAGGCCAACGTCACATTACGACAGTTAAAAATATAAAAAAAAACTGAGAAAAAAAAAGAAAAAAAAACCAAGAACTTATATCGGAGCGGGGAGCACGGCCGACTTGACGGGTCGCGCGTTCAATTATTACCTTTCTCTAGAAACTCTTCTGTATTAAAGCCGTGAAGGGGGAATTTCGAGCATTTGGGGGGGGGGGGGGCTCGTAAGGAGCTTGGAAATGGGGATAATCTGCTTGTCAGTTATTCTTGGCCGGTCACATCTTGACGAAATTGTACAAATAATTATTGCAGTGGATGAGGCTTTCGACCCTTTAAGAAACTTCCTCAAGTCTCAGACTGGCGGCGTGCGCGTTGAATATAGTACGTGTTTTTTGGGGAGATAGAGCTGCTTCTTGCGTGTTTTTTATTCGTTTCTAGTTTTTCCCTTTTCGCGTTTTAAAAGTTTTAAAGAGACTGGACAATATTGGTAATTTTCAAAGATTAGTCTTCACAGTTGGTGTATCTCAATATATGCAAACAATGACAAACCTGTGAAAATTTGAGCTCAATCGGTCGTCGAAGTTGCGAGGCATATTAATGGAAAACAATCAGGTCGAATGGTCATCGAAGTTGCAAGAGAATACTGAAAGAAAAAAGTACCCTTGTTGCACAAAATGTGTGTGCTTTCAGATGCCTTAAATGCTTCAGTCCTAAAGTAGTTTAATATTAATTGAGTGGGAACTCTTTATATAAAAACTACGGTACTTCAGAGGGAGCCGTTGCTCAAAATGTTGTATACTATCAACAGCTCTCCGTTGCACGTTATCACAGAAAGTTTATACGCTAACAGTATGTTTTTATGCTAACAATTATTTTGAGAAATTACAAATGTGCACGCCAGATAACAACAATCAACAGGCAACAACAATTACCAGACAACAAAAGTTATCAACTGATAATAATCCACCAAATTCTGAACTATTTTCCTAAACTATAAAGTGTAAGCGTTTTTGTAAAAAAATAATTTTATCTTTCTTTTGGGGTATGACTTTTTGTCTAGTGAACATAACTATTTTATATCATGATATTTTGTTTAGGGTTAATTAACAGTTAATTTGCTTTGACTTCCTACCCATTAATCACTCATTATTATTAGGATAAAGTATTGTCGTGTTGTGTTTGACAATCCTTCCAAAGTCCTATAACCTGACATCATTCATCTTGCCCCCGCCTAAATTAAATTATGTTGATTTTTTTTTTCACGACTAAAATAAAAGGTGCCTATTACTAAGCCGGTGTGATGACTAAAAAAAACCAGTCAACTTCATTACCGACAGTAGTTTTTGCAACTTGATACATTTGACACTAATAACATTATAGCTTAAGCATGTCCTATCTGGAGGGGGGGGGGGGGGGGGGGGGCGTCTGTATTGGCACAGCTGCATTATGCATGCAACACCTTTTAGAACTTAGCCCTTTTTTTTTTTAAATAGCACCACAAACGCTTGTAGTGTGTACAATTACCAATAAAAACTTCACACGTAATAGATGTGCTGAAATTCTTAACATTGATCATGCATTATTGGAAGAATTCCCTAGTCTATGTTGCGTCTAGCATTACATCACACTATGGTGGGTGAATCTATCCATCTCTATCTATCTATCTAACCCCATACTAGTTTTTTTTTTTCTTTCTCCTCTCTCCCAAACGCCAATCGTGTTATTCCCGGGTCCGGACCGCGTGATATCCCCACGGTGCCCCAGTGTTTGCACGCGGGGTGACGATGTTGACGGCTCGCCCGGACACTCTTACCGGCCCTTCTTGGGATTTTTTTTTTTTTTTTTTACCAGAGCGGCTGAGGAGCAACGCTACATCCCCCAGGACCCGTTCCACTAGTGTTGTGACGCGCACTAGACGCTCTCCCTTGCAATTGACGCTTCACTCGATCGAATTCACCCCCACGTCCCATGGTTTAACGCGTTCGTTCACCCCCTGTCTCGGACTCAGTGTTCCCCATTTCTCTCTCTCTCTCGTCAAAGTATATGCATTGGATGGCTCTAGTGGCGAGTGTGTCGCCCAAGCTGCCCACGTGAGGAGACTTCCCGCTCTACCTCTCTCTTTCTCCCCCCCGTACTTCTAGAACAAACCCCCGATGAGGTTTGTCGAGCGCTGGAAATCTTCCGGAAAGAAGGGGCCGGCTTTAGAGATGCACGCCATGTCACCCCTGGACACTTCTTCCTTCAACAAAAAACTCTCCGATGAGATTCAGAAAAAAAGAAGCACCGCACAAATCAATGCACAGTACACCCGGTCGGCCAAGCTGAAGCTCCAAACCGATTCTTTCCCAGGTTCATGTCAACGCACGTACAAACCACGTACGGCCTGGTTCTTAAGAGTTGTGGACTTGAAAGCAACGGCTCGGCTTGTATTATTGGCACAACTGCCCGCTGCTTGTTCTCTCTTGATTGACAGAAAGCTAGAAATGCAATGACCTGGCGTGACCTCAAGAACACAGGAGAAGTGGAAAAACACACTATGACAAAAAAAAGGGACCTAACAAAAAGAAGAAAATAGTTGAGAATACTTATGTACTCAACTTGGCGTACTTGGTCAATGCACTAGGGTAGCGTGATCAGGCTGGCTGCCTGGTAACCCATACACGCCCGTAGACGGCCCGTACTGCATTAGTAATGCCCGCTCATAATATTATACTTTCTAATCATTTTCAAGTTCCAGATCTGAACTAGTGGCCATGTATATCTGTGTACACTCGCAACATCATCAGTATGTATTACTTTGTAAGTTATTTGCTGTGATGTGGTCAATGAACAACTGTTATTGGTGGCACTGAAAACAAGTGTTAATGACCGTTTCACAAGGTCATTATTTGTGTACCCTTTTCTGACAGTTTTTAGCAGTAATTTTTCACTAGTGTTTATGTTGATCAGCAGATGTATAAATCAATGACTGGTAATATTTTTATTGCATTGCATTAACATTGAAGTTTTCTCTGTAACTGTTCATGAGATTTAGTTTGTCTTACTTATAAAATCGGTTAGGTGGAATTGTTATACTGTATTCCCAACATGAATGGTGTTTTGCAAAATGTTACGAAAGCGTCATTTTACTTTCAAACAAAATGAACACATTTCTGCGGTAAAACCGTAACGTCCTATTCATTTTTGCAAACATACTTTCTTGTTATAACGTAACGTTATTCACAACAACTGAGACCTTGTACATTCCAGGGCATTGTGGCAGGCAAGATAACGTACTGCACTGTTCACTTTTGACATTTTACGCCGTCTCTTATTTCCATATAAATTCAAGAGTTATTAATATTAAAAACAGAAACCAGCTGAATAAGTTCCGAGATGTGCCCTTCTTTCAACACATCAGAAGTTTATTATACAAATCGGACAGTGCAATCTTCGTGAAATGTAAAGTGTTCTTCCATTGAGCTGTGTACAAACCAAGCCTGCATGAAGTCGTAGCTCCTCTGTGACGTCACAGGTTACATAGTGTATCATCAGTGACCAGTGACATTGTTATCCCTTTTACCCATCATTGCCAAAAAAACAAGGTAGGATTTGGTCAAATCGAAAGGTTGAAACAAATGTTATCTCGTTAGCCCAGATTGCTGTACTCTTGGTCTATTCTGACACTTCCTGTCCCACACAGGGAAACGCAGTTTCTGTACATCATTATTTTTTTTTTGTAAAAGTACAGATTGTTCTTGTTTTGGCAATAAATCATTTCCCTTTAATAAGGTCAGGTGTCTAGATTCTAACCAATTTTCTTATTTGTGTAGCATGTTTTTTGTGTATAAAAGACAACGATTGCTTTTATAGGTTTTGGCCTATTTAGACTATTGCGCTAAAACAATGGACGCACGGAAAGTTGCTAATTAGTTCCCCATCATTATATTTATCAAAATAAAAGCACTGGACACTTTTGGTAATTACTCTAAATAATGGTTATAATACAAGCTATGGAGAGCTGTTGATAGTATAAAACATTGTAAGAAACGACTCCCTCTGAAGTAATGTAGTTTTTGAGAAAGAGGCAGTATTCACTCAAATATTTAAAAATTGTATGCCCGAAGCATTTTATTAAGCATTTAAAAAGCATACAAATTGCGTGCAACAGCACGTGTTCTTTCTTCTTATAATGTTGTCCTACAACTACGTTGACCAATTGAGTCACAATTTGACACATGGTAGGAATCATCAAATGAGAATACTGGTATCCAATGCCTTTTTAACCATCGTTTAATTAATTGTTCTAACTTTATACCAATGAGATGACATCATCTTGTTTTAAAATTAAATAATTACTCATTAATTAAACACGTTAGGGGATTTTTGTTTAAATAGATTTGCATGATTTAGGATCTCTTCTTCCCTGAAATGTAACAAATTCTAAGATTAAATTTAGAATAGTCTACCAACTAGTAGTTTCAAAATTAGCTAAACTTAAAACGCGGTTTTCTCGAAACAGACATATTTGGCTGCAGGGGACTTTTTTGGCCCTTCGTAAAATTGCTGACGAATTTGTCTCCCTTTCAATTTGTAGTTTCGTATTTATCATAAATCAGTTTGTTTTTAATAAACTCTTTGTTTTCCCCAATCGTCCCACGACTCAATATTTGAGAAAATGACTTTATTTTCCTAACCGGTCGTAGAAGTCATCATGGGTGATAGTATGTTTTCGATCGGGTTCGCCAGTCATCAGCTAGCGGGGAGAAATAGGGGGATGGGGGAGGGAGGGTGGTGGTAAGGGGCGAGAAAACTAGGTTTGCCAATCTCGGTCTTTGTTGTTTTTGTTCTGCTTGGGTACTCCCTCCGGTAAACCCGCTTTATTTACACTAATTTCACGTCGAGTAATTGATTTACGACGAGGCTTTAGCTGCCCAATGGTTATAACCTGTTGACACGACAGGAGCTTTTAATTCCCCTTCTCGTCGCTGTTCTGTTTAATTTCCCCCTCCTTCTTGGTGACCTGTGACATCACATGTTTACAAAAGAGCCGCCAAGCCTGGACTTCCTGCAGGCACGATTTGTACACAGCCTTATAGAATAAAACATAAAATCTTACGTTTATTTTTATGGAGATTGTCCAATTTTGATATGATGACAGGGGCACATCTCAACATCTCATAACACTCGTCGAGCTTTAACTTTCATAACTCTAGGATTTTGTGGAAATTATGACACAAAATGTCAACTTTCCCATATGACCAGTGCAGTATCTTGCCTGCCAGACCAGCCAAATAATGTACAGGGTCACACTTATTGTAAACAAAGTACACTTGGTCTATTGCATGCCCGGTCATTCAGTAATGTAATTCTAACACGTTTGGTTTGGGTTATTAGATTTAACGCTGAGAAAGCCGATCAATAGATTTCTTACGTGTACAAGATCAATTTTGCTTTATGTTATTGGTGACATTTTACCTATTATTTCAAAAGAAATCAGTGGAAATACAAAATATTGCAACAGTAGACGTATACGTTTCATCATATTATCGTCCCATGGACATGGCATGTTTAAATATACATGTAAGGATTTTATTTTGTTGTCATTAGTTTTAGTCAAAATATACATGACTATTAAAGATGCTATGTCAGATTTTTGGCCCCAAACATTAAAAAAATCTTTTTTGAGTGAATGGTATTTCAAAGAGTATCACCCGCTCTAACGAAAACAAGTTTTACTTTTACTTTTAATGGTCAGGAACCATGACAACAATTAAAAACGTTTCTTATAGAACACATGAGAATTGGTCACGTGATATATTGTCGACAAAAACTAATTTTGAGCACTTTATTTCACTGCTACTAATAATTGGCGGACTTTTTCGAGCAATAGCTCAAATGAAAGCTTGTAACTTCCTCGACCCCCATCAAAATACCTATTGAATTTTAAATCAAAATTTGGGGGTCAAATCGGCCCAAAATCTGACATAGCATCTTTTAAATTTATGGATCTTGATAGTGTCAGGTAGCTTGAACTGAACTGAAGAATGGTGTGAATGAAAGACAATGAAGGAGTGTTTATTTGTAAGTTGTTGGAAGGAAAGATGCAACTTGGGAAGCTAACCCACACGTATAAAGCGTATACAATTGGGATTAGAACCACAGTCTACATAACAAGGGATCGAACCATGGACCAGACGTGTCGGTGGCAAGTAAAGGAGCCCAACCTCCGGAAATTTCTACAGAAGAACAGTGTATAACTGAATGGTATGTTTGTGATCGTCCGTTGTTTTGTTTTCCCTTCCAAATTTAACAATAGTTTGCAAACTAATTTTTTTTTCTCCTCATTTGAGGCCATGGCGAAGGGATGTCCACGTTATCATTCACACAACATTGAGAAATAAACATCTAATGATTTGTAAAGTATTTATGTAACTAGACTGTTTGTTTATTTCTGTGTGTTTTTTCCTGTGTGTAATTATGCATGTTACATTATAATTTGCACCTTAGGTGATCAAACTGTTGTTAATGTTATAAAACACATACGGTAACATGTTGCGTTCCATTATGATATTACTCGTTTTAAACAAAACACTCACCATTATGTTTCCCTAAATTGCACGATTGGGTTATTTTGTCACATCAAAATTAATTGGTTCAAAATAGCGTCTGGCGTTCCATTGAACAATTTGTCACTAAACATGGAAGGTTTGCCAATGGGTGTCTGGCTCAGAATTTAGAATGTTAACACACAAATGCTACTGACTACATTTACAAGTTGAAGTCAAGAAGACACAACAATTTCAATAGTCAATTTAGCCAGTTAATGTTTCCCGATGACTATTGCTGATGTATACTGGCGTCTTTGATGCGTTCATTAAAAACACATAACAATGTAGCCGATCCACTTAAGGGGTTCATGACCGTGAATTTTGTTGGTGTGGCAAGACACCCACACCACCCATCAAGGTATACATTGACAGGTTCATACTAGTTCACATGGCGAACCGTACACCGGGTTGTTCTTCGGGCATCTATACGGGGCCCTCGCGATGCGCCCGGTGTTTCGGTCGGGATACTGATGTGGTCTCTCTATAAACCATCCGCCCCAATTCCCCGGCCGGTGCATCACTCAAGATGGTTATGCCAAGCCACCTTGGCATGTATCATTCGAACTGAAGGAGCTTCCTCACTTGTGAGATGGATGCAACGATATACCAAAGTGATCACACTAAGGCCATTGAGACTAGGCTTGTACGGAGCATCCGACCCGTTCAATTCTGGCCTGCGGCGAGTCTTGGGAAAACGGAGGAGGCCATTTTAGCCGGGGTCCCGTCGCTTGGCCGCCTCCTCCTCCGCGACTAAAGCCGTGAGCTGAAAAAAGGGTACTGATATCTCGGCACAGACTACCTTAAAGAGTTTATATCCTCACAGATCTATAATCAGTTCTTATGAGGTGCTGAGGTCTGATCCGTACTCATTATGACTAATTTGAAAACATTGTTGGCTGCAAGGGTAATAAGAGCTGTCATATCGGCGAACTAGGCGCCGGGGGCGGGCTGCCGAGTTGGATTTCCCCTCTTCCCATAGACTTTATAAACCGGGCCGTGCTGGAGCAGCCAGCACACGCTAGCACTTCACACGGGTCGACTAGCGTTACTGTCGGGCTGACCCCGGGGTGTATTGGAGCTTGCAATTTCCTTTGGAAGCACCGAACAAACAGGCCCAAGTCTGGGCCCATCCAGTTAGTGAACCCTGTAGCGAGAGATGGCAACTTGGGCTCTAAGACCCAGTAAACTAATTCTCCATGAACTTAAACTCTCTCTCCTCCAACGTTTAACGAGGCGCGTCTTGTGTCCTCTCTTGATAGCATGAGGCTGTCATTTAGGATGTAGAGAAAACAGTTTTCGTCTCCAATCATCACAAGATGGAACTATGGACAGATGCTCAACTGCTCTCGTTTTATCATGGAGGATAGTTTTATAAATGCCCTTACATTGAATCAAGATACAAACATAATAATAATTGTAGATCATTTTCATGAACACTTGATGTCAATCAATATTATGTAACACTCATTATAGGCCTATGCCAAATTGCATAGAGTTGAGTTGCTTAAGCACAGCAACAAGCTAAGCAAAGCAATGGTAACCCTAATAAGGTTACTGACCAAAATACCATGTCACATGTACAACGTGTATTAATCCTGCTCATTATTGCTTAACAGGGATTTTAAAGCCCTTTTCTGCTTAGATGCAACTCAAGGGCCATTGTGATAAAAAGGGGAAAACTGTTAGTTCTGAGCCATTTTGGGGTGGACTTGCAACAAATCATTCTGGGATCGACGTGTTTTAAAACACAATGAATGTACTTTGTTGTTAACTATAAGTTCAAGAGCAAGGGATGGTCGAATATCAATGAAAGTGACGTCGTTTCAATACTAAGCCAAACATACATTATTAATATTAATTTTGGTTTTTACCCATACACCGATGTGTGTTAGCACTGTAATACTTTCCCGAGTCCTGTGAAAAAAAATATCACAGGCATATTACTCGGGTGGGATTCGAACCCACGACCCTTGTCATTCTAGAGCAGTGTCTTACCAACCAGACTACTGAGATTGCCCGGTAGCTAGAGGCATTTATTTTTTTTATTTTTTTAAAGGACTCGGGAAAGTACTGAGTATAAAGCGCCAACACACATTCGTCATCGGAGTATGGGTAAAAACCAAAATTAATATTCTTTATCCCCGATGCAAATTTAACATCTACTATATAAATTATTTACACTGAGATTTCCTCGACTGGAGTGTTGTTGCCGAACCGTTATAATATCCATGTGAAAATTTTGGTATGGTGTGGGAATTATGTGCTGGGGGGAAGTGTAAGGTTTGCTTCCCAAGTTTCTATAGCCGTGGCATCCAGAGGAAAATACCAAGGAAATCCGTTTTAGACATTACATTTCACTTTTGTTTTAGCATTATGCAAGGGGTATTATGACCAGTGTTAATGCTCTGGACTTAACCGTCATTTCAACTCTGTGGGTCTCAATGATGATTTGAAAACAATTGTATTATTGTGAATCTAATTGGCAGATATTTGTAAACTGAGACAAATTGTTACTTAAATGTTGTTCACTTGACTTAGATTGACAAGTGTTGTAAGTTTTAAGTGTCTATGCGTATTTTTAAATCTAAATTTCTAAACGAAAATTCTAAACCATTTTGTATTTTGCGAATCCATTTTGCAAACTACTGCTCAATGACAATATTGCAAACTGCATGAACTTTCTTACGTTGATTATTGGTCAATATAGGAGTTAAATTATCGGCCTGTATTAGGTTTGTGGTAATGTGTACTAGGCCTATCTACTTTGTTTGCTGTGTATGTTTTGTCCGTTTCATAATCCGTCTTCCTATGTATTCTACTGCCTGTAGATTTCTAAATTCGCGAGACCAGAATGTATATTGATATACATTGATACATCACCATGCAATACCTAAAGCCTACAAGAGTTACAAATGTAAATTATTCTGTCTGTCTGTTATTTCTGTGCAATGGAGTTTTTGAATAAATTTACGAGCAATGGAGTTTTTGAATAAATTTACGAGAAACTTTAAAATGTGCTGAAATTGTCTTGATTTGAGTTGTTGTCTGGATTGTGTTGTGAGAATAAATTATTGTATTGTTTCTACTTGATTAATCAATCCATTGGAATGAATATTTACTCCGTTGTTTCAAGAAAAGTTTGTGTCACATCAGTTTAAAGTGATACGGTTCTTGTGTTAAAGGCAGTGGACACTGTCTGTAATTACTCACAATAGTTATTAGCAAAAAAAACCTTACATGGTAACGAGTAATGGGGGAGAGGTTGATAGTATAAAACATTGTGAGAAACGGCTCCCTCTGAAGTGCAGAGAGGCCTTTCTTTATACTGTGTTTGAATTTCACGTAAGCGGGTTTTTAACCTAGAAAACACGCAACTACACCGTTCTACTCCATTTAAAAATAAAAGGTGAGATATGCGAGGAACGACCCCCAGGAAGGCAACCACTTTTACCAGAAAGATACGGAGCGCCGATAGGCACAAAAGCCCGATCTTATCTGCCCTACTTAAACCGAGGATTTTCAAAAAAGTCAAAGCAAATAGCAAGATACGGCAAGGAGATTTTTTGTTGCGTCCAGTCGAGCATTCAGAAGGAATAATGATTCCACTTGGCTGCGTTTCAGTTTCAAGGTCGATGATGGTGATTTGTATTGGGAAGGGGGGGGGGGGGGTCCGAACTCTTAGTGTGAATCTTGTTCTTCTTATCCGACCACATTCTGCACCCTCCCTTTTTAAAGGCAGTGGACACTATTGGTAATTACTCAAAATAATTATTAGCATAAAACCTCACTTGGTAACGAGTAATGGGGAGAGGTCGATAGTATAAAACATTCTGAGAAACGGCTCCCTCTGAAGTGACGTGGTTTTCGAGAAATAAGTAATTTTCCACGAATTTGATTTCGAGACCTCAAGTTTATAATTTGAGGTCTCGAAATTAAGCATCTGAAAGCACACGTCTTCATGTGACAAGGGTGTTTTTTGTTTCATTCATATCTCGCAACTTGACCAATTGAGCTCAAATGTTCACAAGTGTATTATTTTGTGCATATGTTTAGATACACCAAGTGAGAAGACTTGTCTTTGACAATTACGAATAGTGTCCACTGTCTTTAAAGGCACTGAACCTCTTTGGTAATTATTGTCAAAGACCAGTAGTCTCACTTGGTGTGATGCGACATAAGCATACAATAACAAACCTGTGAAAATGTTTAGCTCAATTGGTCGTCGAAGTTGCGAGGTAATACTGTAAGAAAAAAACACCTTGTCATACAAGTTGTGTGCTTTCAGATGCCTTGAATTCGAGACCTCAGATGAGGTTTAGAATTCATTTCGAATATTTGAGTAAGAAATTACTTAAATCTTACAAAAAAATACGTTACTTCAGAGGGAGCCGTCTCTCACCAACAGCTCTCCATTGCTTGTTACCAAGTAAGTTGTTATGCTGGCAGTTAGTTTTAGTTATTACTAATAGTGTCCAATGCCTAAAGTTATAGGCCTAAGTCAACAATGAATAATACAATGCTGTCTGAGTTTCTAAAGCTATTAGTTGTTTTGTATTTCTATCCTACTTTCATGATATTTCGGGGTACACCTTCATCTACCTTTAGTCTATGTGCAAGACCGCCCATATTAAAACTTGGTCGTCAATTATGACGTGTTTGACTGCCCAATTTCTTTCGAACTGCCCAATTAAGAATCATAATATCGTCAAAAGTGTCATTGCTCCATGATTGTTTGCACTTGACCGGTCAAGTGCAATACATGACAAATTGGCTGGTAGGCTGTGGTGGCTACGCACTGTGGTTTTTTATGATTTAGTTTTTTATTTTCTGGCTTAGAATTTATTGGTACTTCAACAGCTCAGTAATGCCTAGTTGGTCTAGACACACAAAAGGAACGGCAAAGTTAAAAGAAGGACAAATTTACCACCAAAAAAACGACATCATCCACTCATGCTGGAGGTCATCTACCAATTTGTACCATACATTTGTACTATGGAAAACATTTTCAAAACATATCCGTCTTTGGAAAATGTTATACAAGAATCGATACGTCATTGCTAGTTGTTCAAACGTGAAATCCGGGCCTGCAAATTCCATGACACATCATCGCGGCTAAACCAGTAGACGAAAAAAAAAAAACCTGTTCTAGGATTGTCACAATTGTTAGCAACACACGTTCTTGTCCCCCGTCCAAGAGAAATACACAAGCATTCATGATAAAGAGTCTTATACAGTGCCCTCTATTGGTCGACCTCCTCTTGCTCCTTCACTCTACTTGAGGAATAACCTCCCATTTGGGAAACAACTGCTCGAACAAAGACCAACACTAAGCACCTTCTTTTTTTGTCAGACAAAATTTGAAGATGACAGACGATTTCGCGCCTTTCTCATCCATCAGCAGTTGTGGAAACATCCTTTCCCCCCGTCTCAGGGAACAGAACACAGGGATCAGTCTCGTTTCATCACATGCACATCATGTCCCAAGTCTCCGTGCCTCGTTCGCCCCATCTCTCGCGGGTGCGTAAACAGTTCAAGATGGGGGGTTGTTATCACCATCCACCGGTGATATCAGGTTACCACTCAGCACCTGGACTGTGCTACTAGACCACCCTGGTGTTTTTCACCTCTCTCTCTCTCTCAACCCGCTTGCCAGTCCTACTGTGTGCCCCCCGGGGTGAATTAATTCCACAGAATATATTAGCATCAACATCATGTCAGCTCGAGTCATTTGAGGAGAATAATATCCCAACCCCCCCGTACCCCTTTTTTGACAACCTCAATTCCAATGCTGACAACAACCTTTAAACAAAAATGGAATCGAATTGTGGAACCTACATAATAACGGGGGTCGCCCACAGGGGTATATTCTGCTGTCCACCCTTTATTTTTTTTTGGCGAGGGGTTTAGTGGGTGTCAACTTCGATTATTTTGAACTCTTGGCTGGAAAGAGGAAGGAGTTATAAAACATAGCCCCCGGTGTAAATAGTAAGAGGCACGAAGTGGAGGTCAGTGGAGAGTTGTGAAACCGCATCTATTAAATGGAAACAAAATAACCCGTAAATGGACATCAAACTTCCAACCCCCCAAGTCTCCGCCCACAACTACTGCTTATGGTGCTGGTGCTAATTTGTCAACCTCTAACCCATGATGTATGAGGCCTTCACGCCCCGTTTGCTTCAACTAAACAACCTTTCTCCCATGACCTCTCAACCCTCATTGCAATACACACCTAGACAGCTCACTGACAACCTCTTTCCCTCTGTGACATGTGATATCGCCATACTGGTAAATACGCCATTGTGAATTTAATACCATCGTGGAATTTCCCCTTTTTCCGCAGGTATAACAAAAACTCCGAAGGCTAGCATGCACAGACCGTCAAAAGATCGTATTCCTTTTGAAGACTTTGAGTTGCAACCTACTTAAACACGTAATGTCGGTGCACTAGTTGCAGACAGACGGGTACTCTGAGTAAAGTTGGTGCCAGTCACAATATGGCGTCACGAACGACGATTGCTAAGATATACCAGAGCTTAGGCCTACACACACACACACAGACAAACCGACACAAAAACATGTATAAGTTCTTTGAACGCCAGTTCGCCTCAAACAAGGCTAAAAGGCGCCTACAAAAAGAGCAAATTATTAAATGTAAAAAATAACTCAGGGGAGTTGAAGGTAGGAATGGATATTCCTCTAAAAAAACAGTCTTGATAGTAATATTATGTAGGATGGAGGGAAACATCCACCAGGCAAGGAGTTCAAAAGAGATGCAGTACGTGGCAATGGAAGTATACATCTCAGCAAAGCAACAGTGCATGGATGAGAGGAAGCAGAACGTCTGGTTTCACGCTCAAACATTCTGATATGGAGGAACCAAAGGCTGGACAAACTGATGGCACATTTACCATGCAGATGATATTGTAGCAAAAGGAGAGGCTTGAGATGGAAGTCAAACTCACAATCTGATTGTGTCCGGATCTCTCCTGGAACAGACTAAAAATGACGTAGACAGCCCAATTACAACACACATTGTACTTCGAACTTCAAAAGGAAGGTTGTGACATTGAGTGTTTCGAAAACACGTTCATTCAAACGGCTCCTGCAGTTTGCAGATGAGAGATTTCTGTGCGGTAGGGAATGTTACTTATTCCTTTGGTAATTACTCTTAAAAATTAACGATCATGAAAATGTTCGGTACTGAAGCCTACACTACAGCAGCTTCCGAAAGTATAAACATTTTGAGAAACATTTCACTTGGAAGTATTGAGGTAATTTGAAAAGACATCGGGTTTTATCCCCACAAACTGCATATGAGAAGCTTTACCGCGGTAACGCTTCTCAGATTATGATAATTCCCGTATTGGGGATTACACTTCCTGCGTGGATATAATCGCTCCGGATTTTTGGCGATATCTCAACATCGCGGCCATCTTTTGAAATGAAGTTTTCACATTTTAGCCAGGATCAAAACTATCAATCGGTTCCAAAAACCAAAGGTTGAGCCCTTAAATAGTATATACTATGTTGTCCTTAAAGGCAAATACATAAGCCGTCATACATTGACATACTCATCCGAATTTAAAAGTGTTGCACATTTTGCCTTTAATCAGAGCACAACCCACAGAGTTCACGACCCTTTATGGCCAACGCTCTCAACTTCATGACGTCACAACTCTAACCCCTAGACGTCAATCACTGTCCCCCATCACTCAAAAAAAAAAAAAAAGCTATGAGATGTACCAGCACTTTACACACAACTCAGTAATTAAACAACCACTTTCTATCCAACCACATTTTACTTCAACCCCACACTCCCGAATTAAATTTGCAGCAATAAAAACACAAATCCCATCACTCCACTCCCTAAAGTTGCTACTTCGAACTTCAATCTCGACAGGTTTTTGTTTGATATTATCGACACCTGTCTCTATAAAAGGTGATATTTATTTGCCTTTTTTTTTTTTTTTTTTTTGAGGGTTTGGTTTAGGGATATAAAGAAAGGACTTGGAGCTTGGGGTTTAATTAATATGAGGCCCCTTTTTAACCCGGTCAAGTGAGCTTCAAATGGTGCTGGCCGAGTGGCCGAATTGGCGCGTGGGTTTCCTCGAGGGGGACTTAGACAAGCACAACCCGACAGACGGGGGAGGCCTCTCCAACGCCCATTTTTTCGTTCAAAAACTCTTCTTCTTTCAAGGTGCGAGTTATAAGTGTTGAGATTTGATGTGGTGAGGAGGAGGGAAAGGTGGCGAAAAGAGGACGACATGACAATGATGCTGAGATGTATGGGAGGTATGACCATCGTGCTCTTATTCGTCAAGTGACCGTTGCGGGCGTGTAGTTGGTGTTAAATTTAATGCATCTATACCTGACGTTTTATAAGGATGTGGATCCCCAAAAAGGCACTCAAATTCCCACCCCATCTCCCTAACACAGCCACCACTACCCCATACATGTGCATGTATAGTGTGCCCTGTATAGACCCATCTTTTCTCTGGCCGCATGTAACATACCAGTCAGCCATTCGCATAATCTGTCTGGTTTTTTTTTTTCGTTGCATCATTTGGGTAAAAGCTGTTTGAAATATTCCTGTGTATTATTTTCGACCCGCAAATTGTTTAAAATACGAGATTTTTGCAAGACCAAACTACCTATAAAAAAAACAAAATAAAAAATAAAATAAAAATAACTACAAGTGATTTGTGCGCATTGGTTGGGCGGCTCTGCGTCCCCCCTGATGGATCAAGATAATAATAATGATGATGATGATGATGATGATGATGATGATGATTTGTGCCCACCCCTCCCATTTCTTTGCAAATACAACAACGATAAATAATATTGCAAAGAATGAATTATTGTACATAGTATCGCCGTTGTACGTCCACACAGCAAACTTGATTTTCCAGCCATGTATTTGCATTTGTTTTGTCGCTAATGAAAGTCAGCACTCCATCAAAAACCGTTCCCTGTTTTGATTTTGTTCGTTCTCGGAGGAAAAAAACACGTCCACCATGGAGTTCTCGACCGACTAGACGAGTCAAGACGACCCGTCGATGTACTTACTGTCCGCTCCTCGGCTATTTTAGCCAATTTGGACCCAACTATCAACCATCCGCTATCAACCAATAAAATCGGTAGTTTATAATGGACTCGCTGTTTTCCCGTATCGTCTTACCAATGCTTAGACTGTTTGTGTGTGAGATTTGCCAATCGTGTAATGTGTCAGTGAACCCGAAGAATATATAGACGGTATTCTGCCAAACATCTCAAACCTTCTTGACTTCCTCACTATGGTAAACCACAGAGAAAGGGAGGACCTAAGTATATGCATCTCGACATGAGACAAGATGGATAAAATGTGCACAAAGCAGCCCTAACGACCTCAACATTTTCCATATCTTTGACACGATTGGTATTACGAACAAATTACATTAGAATACAAACTTTACTTGGCAACGAGCAACGGAGAGGTGATGATATTATAAAACATTATGAAAAACGAATTCATCTGCTGAAGTAAACGACGTTTTTTCTTGTTTTCTTCTTCTTGAGAAAGAGGTCAGTTCTCACTCAGATATTTTAATCTGAGAAGGGCACATTTTTGTGCAACACGGGTGTTTTTTCTTTCCCTATTCTCTTGGAACTTCGATGACCAATTGAGTCCAAAGAATTAATTAATGTTCACAGGTGTGTTACTTTATGCATGATTATTTGTGATACATCAAGTGAGAATACTGGTCTTTGACAATTACCAAAGGTGTCCAGTGCCTTTAAGACAACATATAACATTGCAACATTACTTAAATCAACAGCTCAAATATTTCCAGACTGAGATTAAAGGTAATCGATTATTTGCTTCAAAATAACCAAGTATACTTGTTATTGACGCCAATGTAAACGAATCAATAAAATCAAATCGAAGCTAAACTGATTCAAAATTCAATCTCGTTTAACACTTTTAGCGGCTGACACTTTTAGTGATGGATGTTATTGCACGTAAATAGCGCTCAAACTAAAAAGCACATGGGTGGTTTTCCCAATAAATTTCACAAGACACTTTGATCATAGAGTAAGAAATTTATCTCTAACTTTCCTTTTCCATAATTTGATAGAGCTTTTTACATTTGAATTGCCAAAAACTTGGCAAACTTCTTGGGAATAGTAATTTCCCGGGGAGAAAAAAAACCCCACAGAAAACAGTGTTCACACCTCCACGTGTGTGTGGTGAAACGAACACGGGCAAGTGGTGGGGTTCAAACTCCCAAGGGATTTCCTGTGTTTTATTTCATGGGGCGTGCCTATCTAATATTGTGAAAGAATGGTATATTCTAGAAAGGACGTCCAAGTTGCCAATATGGCGTCCAGGCCACGCATTGAAAAGTCTGCTTCAAGGATGTTGAACGAATCTACATTGTACATGTTATACGCAAACCTCGTAGGGTACCTCCGTGGGTACATGCAGTGTGAATACACCCTCGGCCTGTTATCAATTCACTTTCAAGTTAAATCAAGAGCACAAAATGGCCACCGTACATTACGAAACCGTCCAAACAAGAAGGTGAACGTGGATTGTCAGCAAGCAGCAGTTATTTGTCTGTCACATTGCATCGTCTTTGGTCAGCCCGTCCATAACTAATATTGTTTACAAACAACCAGCGGATGCGGTAAACAGTGAGTGGGGGGGGGGGGGGGGCTACCCGGCCCTCTGGGTGTGGAACTAACTGGGTATGAGCATCGTGGGTAATGACGGGCGATGATTTATGGCGGGAAAAACAGGGGGTCAACAAATGTTTATCGTCTGCTACCAAGAAAACTGGTTAGGAGTTCCATTTATTAAACCATTTATCACGGGATTGGTTTGGGATCTGAGATTAGTTCTGAGTATAAGATTTGACTTGCATTGCATGGTGGAATAAGGTATGTTTGCGGTAAAACCGTGTGAATATTTTTTTGCGGTGTGTTGGTTCTGGAACGAACCAGTGGTTCTCCTGAAGACGATCAGAGCGTACTTATCGAACCATTAGAAGTAACAAGAATTAAAAGCAGTCCTTAATTCTTAGTTAAGAATAAAAAGTTATGATAAATTTTCCAGATGATGTTTTGTCTTTGTACCCATACATGTACACGTGTTTTATTTAAGTCAGTGTTGTGAAAGTCTGTTGGTGTGTTTGTTTGTTTGTTTGTTCGTTTTTTTTTTGTCTGTCCGTAGGTACGGGAACAAAAGCCTTGCTTCACCATATGCCTATAGATGTTGTCCTGTTTGTGATTATGTATTCACTCAAGAACAACTGACAGTTCTTTTTTAAGTGTACGGGGAATTTTTAGCACAATGTTGGGGTTATTCTTCAAGCTCTAAACCGTGCTATATGCTTTAACCCATCATCTATGTTCCCACCGTGTATAGCCCTTTTCAAACTGCGGAATCGTAGCGATGAGAAACAAAGCAATGTTGGGCAAGACTTTTAAAAGGGGCCTTGGACACTCCAAAAGCTGTTGTTCTTTCACACGAGGTACATAATGTAGAATTTGACAACCATGTTACAATTTAGCATGGAACCCTTGCTAAATTGCTTTCGTGTGAAAGGGGCTTATGACAACATAACCTCAGCGTTTTTGGATGTCTATACCAACAAGTTCGATTGATGGAAGGTTGTTTTTTACAGCGTCTCCGAAGTCCGAAATTAACTCCATCGGTTGTCCTTTATCGATAATAATGCACTTGGACAAATCCTGTCTCTAATGGGAAAACGAAATTAACATACGGGGTATTTTTGCTAAATTAGCATGGCTGACACAACCCCCCTGTTTCATCATCATCGCCATAATTTAGCGACTGTTTTGTAGCTAGCATAATAACGGGGTTATAAAGACAGTACATCTGGGAATGAGATCCCTCCACCACGAAACGAACGGGGCAGAAAATGATAACAACTCGGTAGCCTTAGAATAACAGTCGCGCTATTTTCCTAAACCATACAACGAAAACACCAGCATAAAATGGGATTTTTGGCATGTGCACGCGTTGGTAAGGGTATACTTATGTCCGGCTTGGTTTGTTTTCGTTAGAATGTCATTCTTGGTTGTTTTTTTTTCCTTTCCCTTTTTTTTTTTTTCCAGATGGGTCGACCTGCGTATTTAGCCCTACAATTCTAATTTCAGATCATTTCGCTGTAGAGACACCGTGTGTCCCGTTGTCGGTACTGCTGTTTCCAAGACGGTCGGGAGAAAGGGGGGAACATATACTACTAAACTCCAGTGGCAGGATTTGATGTTTTGCGCGGCCTGGTGCGTCACTGACAAACGGACTTGGATGATGTGTTGTTTTTACCTGATTAATTCAATTTGGGGGGAGAAGGCCGCTCTGGAAAATTGCCCCACCATCACGTGTCTTGTATATGTGTGTGTGTGTGTGTGTGCTTCCAAAAGAAAACCATCCCGTTACATGGGTCCTAAGATAACATGGCGTCGATTTGTTGCCTTAGTATAATATAGAAAAACATGGGGGAGGTCGCTTGCCATTGATTTGGTGTGGTTTTTTTTTTAAACGGCGGTTTGTTGCAGTGTCTTCTTCTTTGCCCGTTAGAGTAGCGTTAGGCGGTTCGGGTACAAGGAGCTGTTTCTAACCCGTCTCCCTCAGTCCATCCAACTGTCAAACACAAAAGGATCATATCCTGTGGAGTTTATATACATTTCTGGAATATTGGTAACTTCATCGGGGTGTGAGAGGGGGGAGTGTCTACCTCCTCAGCAGAGACCGTCGACACTGAGACAGGATTTCCCTACCCTCACCGCCTCCTCCTCCTCGTGTCCTTCTCTTCAATCCAGCAAGGAGTATCTCATCTCCAAGTATGATACCTCCGCCCAAGGTAAGACTAAGAAACAACACGGTGCAGTTTGGTTCAAGAGGTTTCGTGCTTATAAACATAAGTTAAAGGAAGAAAAAGAAGATGGGGGTATAGACAATATGGAATACGTAACTTTAGAAACTCAACCTTTTACTCAAAACAAGCGTCATCGAAACCATGCCCCCGTGTCTAAAGGAGTGTGTGTATAGAACCTTGACTCCGATGATTGTGACAGAGAACTAGTAAAGTATAATCAAATCTATTCATCCACACGTAACTATGGTTACGTGAACATTTTACAGTTTCCACTATAACATGCTACTCTGTGAATACGGGGTTGGGGGGGGGGGGGGGGTCCGTGCAGCTTCAGTAAAGCTGAGACTTGGCCATCACAATCTCTCACTACATGCGATTTACGTGTGTGGCCGTTTTGAATGTGAGGAAAGTTAGGGTTTTCTTCGCTCGACACTGCCCGTGCCTGCAGGGTATGGTAAAAAAAAAAAAACAGTTACAGCGCATACCGTTTCCCATACGGTCTTTGCATGGTATTCTCGTCGCAGGCTGGTAACGCTCGCTATAATTTCCCGAAAGGAATTTTAAGTTTGGTTTTGGGACAGCGTTGGTGACACAAATAGAGACGAATTGCATCTCAATTAATTCAATGCTACTCGATTAATTCAATTCGATTCAAATTAATACAGTTTAAGTCGGTGGTTAGTTTAGTTCGATGATTAAGTCGTTGTCAATCTCTTACGACACTGGATTTATGAGAAAAAAAAAACGTTTTTACCCATACACCGATGTGTTTTAGCAGTGTATACCCAGCACTTACCGAGTCCCGTGAAAAAAATATCACAGGTATATTAATCGAGTTGGATTCGAACCCACGGCCCTTGCAATTCTAGAACAGTGTATGGTCAAATGAGTTACCTAGAAAAAAAACACATGTTTGGGACATACGTATAAAAGGCAAGTCGGCGTTTAGAACTCTGGACACTTTTGATAATTACTCAAACTAGGCCTATATGTGTTAGGCATAAAACTTACTTGGTAACAAGAAATGAAGGGTTATTGATAGTAACGTGCAACATTGTGAGAAACAGCTCCCTCTGAAGTAACATGGTTTTTGAGACAGGCATGAACAGACACCTTTGTGCAACAAGGGTGTTTTTTTTTTTCATTTTTCTCTTACAACTTCGATGACCAATTGAGTCAACATTTTCACAGAGTTGATATTTGATGCATATGTTGGGATACACCAAGTGATAATACTGTGTCTTTTTTAAAGGGTGGAATGTCACGAGTTGTTCCACTCTCTGATAGACAAACTTCTGTACAAACACGTCTGAACAAATAAAACTTGTTTTGAAGATTCATTATGATTGGCTACACACGCCCTTTGACCTTTGACACTACACAATGAATTAGTCATAGTGTCGGTCACAACAATGTCATATGGGGTAAAATTATGCAAATTGTAGGTCTAGTTGTTCCAAAATAACAGTACTATGTCAATGAGAACTTGATGAGCCTCGTTAGCAATCGATCACGTGATCTTGATTATGCCAAAAGAAATCGGTGGGAAATTCAAAAATGTACAAACACAAAAGATGCAGAGGGAAATGTAAAAAAAAAAAAAAAAAAAAAAACTAAAACAAAACAGAGCATTTAAGTCAGTGCAGTGCTCGAATTGTGTGAGCATTTGCCTGGGTTTGATAAAAACATGCTGTACAAAATCGTTTTCATTCAAACCTCGTCCAATAAATGATTGCGTCAAATGAAAGGGTTATAATGGCCACTCGGAGTATTATATTTAAAAAGTTTATATTGTTTTCGAAGTTGTTTCGGAGAACAAAGTTATGCCTCAAACAAAGCAGATATTTTAGCTCAGTGCTCCCCCACACGAGTTTTCAATGGCTCTCTTCCTGGGTTTCCAGCATGCGACTTTGTAGTTGAAATTGAAGATGAAAGTGTTGCCATTTCCCCTGTCAGGCATGGGGGTCAGCTTAAAACAAAGCTGACCGCTGCAATTGCACAGCACAAACGTGCAATGTGTATACCAGACACTACTGTCCAAGACCAGTCTTCTAACTTGCTGTATCTCAACATAAGCATAAAAAACAAACCTGTGAAAATTTGAGCTCAATTGGTCGTCGAAGTTTCGAAATAATAATGAAAAAAGAAACACTCTTATCACACAGAAGTTGTGTGCGTTCAGTTGCTTTTTTCGAGACCTCAAATTCTTAATCTGAGGTCTCGAAATCAAACTCGTGGATAATTACTTCTTTTTCGAAAACTACGTTACTTCAGAGAGAGCCGTTTCTCACAATGTTTTATACTATCAACCTCTCCCCATTACTCGTTACCAAGTCAGGTTTTATGCTATAATCACTATTTTGAGTGATTACCAATAGTGTTCTCTGATAACACCTGTGAGCTACTACTAGATATATCGAAAGTTACATTTGTTCTGCAAGTGTGTGTGAATTTTGAGACCCATTTGAATGTGTAGGCCTACCACCTTGTAAAGGTTTACACGGTCTTGTGCGTCTGCATGTTTTAACTGTTTATGTAAACTATTCCATGGACAAAATGTCAATGTATTTTTTTCCAGTTCTTGGAGCAGGTTGATAACACAACAATGTTCTATATGTATATTAAACCATCTAAAAGTCTCTTTTAAAAATATATTATGAAACCGTTGATTAATATCGATAATTTTTACTAGTGACTTAATGTGATTCGCACGACGTCACTGCCATTCATAATAGATAAAACAAACGAAGGGCGTTTGAGAGCTGTTACATTATAACGCAATAAATCGTTATTGACTTTAACAATAGGGAGGTGGGAGGTGTCATTTTCAATGTCAAAGTCAGATGGCATATTTATTTAATTGTTTATTGTGTTTTGATGAGGCCACTCCTTACATGAAGGCAATTATACAAAATATTGCAGTCTTTAAATTTCCAAAGTAAAGGGGGCAAGCGAACCCATTAATGTTGTGCATGCATCGCCCTCTACTGTTTGCAATAGAGTGCGCTTCGATTATGAATTTAAACATCTGTTCCTAGAATAAAACAAAATAATTATCAGACAGATGGCGAGCATCGATTTCCAATCAGAACATAATATTTACATTAAAGGATATCGCAAGATATCTTACTGAAGCGATCCACAGGTAACTGTATGCAGTGCACAAAATTCCCCATTATTTTAACCAATACAGTCAAATGTGTTAATATTTTTTATATTCAAAGCTCAACATTGGACGCCACAACAATTTCAATCAGACATTTTTTAATTTAAATATATCATATTGTCTTACTGAAAAAATCCACAGGTCACTGTAATCAGTGCACAACATCCCCCTTTATTTTAATCATTACTGTCAATGTGTTAATATTACGTAATCAAAGATTTCTTCAAATCCAAATCCAAATCCAAATCCACAACTCAATCCAAACCAGCCTTGATTGATTCCCATATTACTATAATAAAACGCACACCCTAATTAAGTTATGAGAGGACGCCTTAATCGAGGGTTGGAAATTGTTTTAATTCATTAGCTTGCATAAATCATCACGGGGTCAAATACTTGTTTGCAAATGAATCACGTTTTAAAAAACAGCAGCTAGCAACATGACAGCTTTCTCACGGCTGCTTCTCATTTTGCTACACATTTTTTTTTGTTCTTCCTTCGTCTTCGTCTTCTTCTTCTGCTGCTGAAGCTGATGTAGCTCATGCGGCCTGGGGTCTAACTGCCCTGCATTTGATGAAGTCCCTTATGAGCGACGATTAAATTTGTTGACATCGGCGAGAGACCGTAGTCCGCCGCGGCCGAGGCAAATTAAAGCTAACCGTACCTCTCACTACCGCCTCCAAGCAACGTGATCTAAGCTTGTACAGTGAGCTACATGAGGAAGGTCTCCCCCGTCAGTATCCCTCGCTCCGGGGATAAGGCAAAGGCTGAGCGACGTATAAGGGCTTCAGCTACAGGGAGGAAAATCGTCTTATTATCCTCCTACAACCGTAGGTATCAATCATCGATGATGTTCCATGATGTCGGGAGGGAATCTCTATCACTCCAGTCGCCGTAGTTTTGCTCGGATTTCCGGGCGGATCGCTGTCGAATGCCCCGCTTAAGCTTCCAGACCCGCTTTCTTGTCATCAGACCCACCACCAATAATACCTTCACTGGCAGGCATGGGACATCTAGGCTGTCTATCACAAACACGGCACAAAATGATCTTAATTTGAAAATGTGTAAGGATGGGCTAATTAAAGAAAAGAGGGCCCCGGACAAAGGGATTTTCGAGGGGGGAGAGCGTGATGCGCATTGTGAAGGGATTCCTTACACTTAATGTGATCTCTGCTTACAACATTGTTCAATTACGGAGAGACAAGTTGACGTGCAAAGGTTACGGGCCATGCATTTTGGTGATTAAAACAACACCATCAATATTGGTTCCTGATATTTAGACTTTTTTTCTTCATAATCTTAAAGTTAGTGCTACTGGCAAACCGTTTAGAATTTTTCTTGTTTTTGTTTTGTTTTGTGTGTCAAGGATCAAAAGGTAAATGCATAAAACTGTGTGTAAAAACATGTCACCCTGAAATTACTGGAATGGGAATCGTGAAATGACATTCATGATTTTGGAGCCTTTACTTTGCTGGTATTGAGAATGAGCCAACGGTCAATTTAAAATGTTTTCGTGTGTTAGTGTTTTGCGTCTTGTATCCTTTGTTGCCGTAAAATGTCAACATGTCTGTTCGAAATTAAACTGTGATGCCTGCACCAAATCGTTTTTCTTTCTTTTACAACACAATGACTAGATCACCGCCAAAAAAACCCTCTATTTCAATGGTTGAGTTTATAAGTGTAATGCTGGACTTAGATGATTTTGATGTGTCAAAACAGATTCAAAAGTATCAGTGGCAATTTGTTCCAGAAAACATGAAACTTGGCTCATGGAAAAATGGAACTGCGACGTCGCATCTCCATCGGATTGGTTTGAAGCCGCATCGGTGGTCAAAACACAGCGTAAACAAAAGTTTTTCGAAATATTGGCAACACTGAGTTACATTAGGGTAAAGTTACAATAATAATGTACAGTACAGTAACTTTGGATTCAATGTTAATGTAGTTAGGTCGCCTTTTGGGTCAAGTCATGGACGAGGGTTTACATTTTAAAATAGAATGTGGGTTCGATATAGGTTGAGGTTACAGTATGGGACGAGGTGTACATGTTGGGAAGGAGTGGCAACCAAGACTGGTAACGCCATATGCAGATGAGCCATGTCATAGAACAGAGGGATGTGCACATGTACTTTGAAGTACAATATAATTACAATTAGGCCAAGGATGTAAATATTGAACAAAGGGGTCGCGGTGACGTAAACGAGCTGCGGTTACCATAATATTATCATAGAATGAGTTATGTTTGGATCCAGGCTTGCGGATGTACCATGTGGGTGCCGTATTTATACATAAAACCTCGCCGAGTAGAATATTGTACTGGTAAGAAACATTAAGAACCAATAAGAACCAGTCATGCTTAGTTCTGTAAGAACTTGCCCCTGCTATTTTATCTACTGTGCCGCGGATAGAGGATTTTAGAAACCGGAGATCGGTTTTCTAGTACACGATGGCGAAGTGAGGTCTCGCTTTTGGGTTTACAACAAGGTTACATCCGATGGTTTACATCAAGGAGCACCAAGAAAAGTACACTGGGATGGGGGCCAAGGGTCTAGGCTCAAGCCAACCGACGATTATAGCTCGAAGCACACGGTGCGAAAAAAGGGGGCTTGGAATTATATTGCTGGGCGCTAACGTGTACAGCATTTAATAGGTGCCGTAAAAGATTAATAGCTCTGTCAATCAGCCGATTTCCAAGTCGCTCCCTCGAGTGGTGTAGTAATTTTGGGAAGGCATCGTTGCATCTTTTTACATCAACGTTCATTTCGCGGCACGTTCTGGTTTCTTCTTGCGTTCCGTGTGATTCACCGGGAGCGGAACCCACGGGACTTTTTTTTTTTTTTTTTTTTTGGCGCGCTGTCTTGGTGCAAAAGAAGATTTCCATGCTTTTTTTCGCGCCTTTTCCCTTGACTAGACGACTATTGCATGACTGCGTATTTTGTTTACTCATGGAAAAATCACAGATTGTTTCTGGAGAGCCGGGTTCTTGTTAGTGCATGAATGGGTTGAGCAAACCCAGTAATACGGATTCTTTACTTTTTGATTAATGCAACATACAAAACTTTGCATAAATTCCATTAAAAAAATATATAAAAAAATATGACGATCAAAATTATAAATCTGTGTTTCGGGATCATCGAATACTATATCCTGAACATTGTCAGCAATGTCATCAATAAACATTGTGTATAAGTTGATATAATGGGTGTACTAACATAATCAGTATAGGCCCCAATAGCGATCTTACAGATTTTGCAATATTTTTTATCTACCAATCCAGTATTTTGTTTACTAACGAAAGTGGGAATATTAAATTAGCTTCAAGTCCCTATTTGACGATGTGCAACAGTACCAGTATATTGGTTTGAAGTTAAAGGCAGTGGACACTATTGGTAATTACTCAAAATAATTATCATCATAAAACCTTACTTGATTACGAGTAATGGGGAGAGGTTGATATTATAAAACATTGTGAGAAACAGCTCCCTCTGAAGTGACGTAGTTTTCGAGAAAGAAGTAATTTTCCACGAATTTGATTTCGAGACCTCAAGTTTAGGATTTGAGGTCTCGAAATCAAGCATCAGAAAGCTCACAACTTCGTGACACAAGGGTTTTTTCTTCTTTCATTATTATCTCGCAAACTCGACGACCGATTGAGCTCAAATTTTCACAGGTTTGTTATTTTATGCATATGTTGAGATACACCAACTGTGAAGACTAGTCTTTGACAATTACCAATAGTGTCCGCTGCCTTTAAGTGTGTGTCTAGCCTACCCTGTTTTTTTGCAGCATACAACCATTAACCTATTTTGTCAGAGACACAATAATTGTAACACCTCATCAAACACGTCATCGTCACAAGATCCTGACTTCTCAGCCTGGTGGCTATTTCATGTACAGACGTGAATAATGTCAAGTCTGAATTATGGAAGATAACATATATTTGTTGTTTAATGGCACACACCTTTGGTAAATGTCAAAGACAAGTATTCGCACTTGGTGTATCCCGTCACAACATATGCATAAAATAACAAATAAAACAATGTGAACATTTGGACTAAATTGGTCATCGAAGTTGCACGAGAATAAGGGAAGGAAAAAACGCCCTTGTTGCTGCTTTCAGATAAATAAAAATGGCTTTAGGTTTGAAATACCATAATATTACTTGAGTAAGAAATTACCTGTTTCTCAAAAAAACTACATTACTTCAGAGGGAGCCGTTTCTCGAAATGTTGTCTACTATCCACTATGTTTTCAGCTCTCCATTGCACCTTACCAAAGTTGCTATCAATTATTTTGAGTAATTACCAGTTAGTGTCCAGTCCCTATAAACTGTAGCTATCGAAAGTGAGATGCTATAAAACACATTATCAGTATAAACCACATTGCCAGTAACAATCGCTTGACCTAATGCACTTGCAGCGACACACTTTTTCCCTCCAGTTGATAAATTCGTAATAGGTGTGTGCGCATTTAATCAGCGCTATGAATATTTTAGTGGGCTATTAATTTTGAACAAAAGATTCAAGATTCAACGCGACCGAGTGCAATGATTAAGGACGAGCATCACTGGAGGGGGGGGGGCGTCAGGGAAGAGTGGGGAGGGTGGTGTGCACAGACACAGTGGTGTGAGAAGGGGAGGGTAGGGTTGGGGGAATTAAGGCTCTGGTGATAACGCCCCCCCCCCCAACCTGGGCCCACACACCCATGATACATTTCATTATTGCATCTGTAAGTGAAGCCAATGACTCTGAGAAAAGCGCCAGCCAAGAACTCGATGGAGAGAAGACAATGAATAATGGTTCAGTTTTAGATGTGTGTGGGTGTGTGTGTGTGTGTGTGTGTGTGATGGGGGGGGGGGGGGGGGGGGGTGACCTCAAAGTAACTGTGTAGGTATACGTTTTTTTTAGTTTTTTTTTTTTTACTATCGTTCAACCGGTTAGTCGGTTTTTGTTTTGTATTCATAGTCTCATTGATTTGTTAATCATTTTATCGATTCGATTATATTAAGTACTGTGCAAGTCTGTTAATGTTATTTTGTTTCTTCTTCTTAATTTTTTTCCCACGCTCTCCCTCGGTCTCCCCGTGCCCCCCCCCCTCCCTTAAAACGAAATGACCGATGCCAAAATATAACACAACCAACTTCAACAAAAGACCCAATCTTCAAACCGATGAAAATATCAAGTTAGTTCCAAGAACGGTTTACCATTAAACCGACCGGCTTGAACTACATCAGGCCCACAGACCCTGATAATTTTGCTAATTCTCGTTCCCGAAGAAACCAATTGCGTGCAACCGTCGGTCATGGCTGCGCACACGACACACGATTTAGGTATCAACTCGAGAAGGTGATGAAAGATGGGAGTTGCCACCCCGGTGGATTAAGGGGGGGGGGTTTGCAATCTCAGAATGACGTAGCGTATAAGGTCATGTATGATCGATCAGGCAGGCTGGCGTTTATTACCCGGGGGATCCCGCCTTATTATCACACTATCATGAAGTTTGATTATGAATATAGGCCTATCACAAGTTTCTCTTCACCCTCTTTCCGTCCGTATGTTATGACAATGCCAACAGTTAAAATGAGACCCAGATTTTTCATTTACTTGGACAGATTTTTGCCAGAGCTCTTCCCCCTGATGTTGGTACTCTAATAATAGTTTTTTTTTTTTCTTTTCGTATAGCCTTGCTGGGTTGACAAACTAAGGGTCAGACGTAGGGCATCTTACACGACTATCACTCACTATGCGGCCACAGCAGGGAGTGCTGACTTGAATGGCTGTGTACGTTGTACGAGGGCGTAAACGGTCGTGGTGCTCTGGGAACCAGACCGTGGAGTAATACTGTGGAGCTCTTATTTTGCGCTTACACTGCGCTGCACTGTGCTTAACATTACAACCTCGCCTAACATTACAACCTCGCCCAGCAATACAGCTGCACCTAACATTACAGTCACTACAATTTTCTGTAAAATTGCCACTGTTCACACACAGTAAACAGTTTTCTATTCCAAAGCAAATAACCACTAAGTTCTGTAGTTGCGTTTTGAGTTACGATATTGGAAACAAGACTTCACAAACTAAGCCAATAATTTCGAGAACCATGTTGTGTTATACCCCCCCCCCCCCCTTCCGACGTTATGAAAGAGCACCACCCTGTGCCTAGCTCCAAGTTCAAGTTCAAGGCAATGAGTACAATCACTAGTTATGTTACGTTGTGCGTGACGACAGGGAACCATACTTCTCACGCTGCGCCAATTAGCAAGGACCGTGTTCTTTAATACCCATTTCGACGCTAAGACAGAGTACCACCCTGTGTCGACTTTCATAATAACTTCCATAAAAAGTTCAAGTTAATTATCATTTCTCGCACATTAGACTCACAATAATTAAATCATAATTTCCATAATAGGTTTAAGTACAATATCATCGTTCATACAATTAAGTACACAATGACACGCTTTTTGTCCATACCTTTTTATATTCTTGAATCTAGATCAAGGATCGAGGTTGATGACTGGGCGTCCTTGCCAATGTATTGACCACACTCATCCTTGTTTCCAATACGAGAGTCTCCAGATGTTGCTGCAGTATTGATCTTGCCGTGTTAGTTTCTTGGGATTGTCCTTGATGTAGGGCTAGGGCTACCCGTTCCATCTGCGACTGATATAGTCTCATGTCATAGTGTGTCCATAAGGGCGAAACATGCGTCCCAAGTCTCTAAGATGTACCTTAAAAATTGTGAACTTTGTCCGATCAGCAACTCAGTAGGCATCCTCAGTATTCTGACAGTGTGGACTTTTATGGTTCATCCGTCATGTGTTTTTTTTTTGGGGGGGGGGATTTTTTCTGTCTGATATTCCTTGTCTAGCTCAGTTAACCATGTATCTACTGTCGTGTTCCTTATAAAGTGCAGACTTAAAGAATTCCGGGTTAGCAATGAGGCATTTACATTCAAATAAGCATACTGCATTGCATCGAAACTGCATTCAACCGCCATTGTCTTTGTTCTGTCCTTTTTCCACCTTTCTATTGTCAAGCGTTCTACTCATGGATGCATTTAAGACATTTCGATTTCGTGCCAAGGTAAATTACAGCTAGAGATTTATTTGTAGTCATTTGTCACCATAGCTTCATAGTCATCTAGATTCATCACACATAATAGCACACATCAAGGTGGACCAAAGATTGTTAAGGACCAAAGATAGATCGTTGGGGAACAAAGTATTGTTGTTTCTGAATGAAACACATGCCTTTGAATATTGCACAACCTTTTCAATGAACAGTGAAAGTAGACCTTTTTGTTTGAATGGATGAAATAAATTCCATGGATTCTCTCATCCTCACTGAACGTTCCCTTCTATTCCTTTATAAACTATTGAACATGTTTGCATGATGGGGACAAATTTAAAGTAAACATATATTTGCGGTATCACCGTGTTGAGTAAGCGGTTGGAAATTGGGAACCGATGGGACTCTATAATTGAACACTGGACACTATTGGTAATTGTCAACAGACCAGTCTTCTCACTTGGTGTATCTCAACATATGCATATAACAAACCTATGAACATTTGAGCTCAATCAGTCATCGAATTTGCTAGATAATAATAAAAGAAAAAAACACCTCTGTCACACGAAGTTGTGTTCTTTCAGATGCTTGACGAAATCAAATTCGTGGAAAATTACTTCTTTCTCGAAAACTACGCTACTTCAGAGGGAGCCGTTTCTCACAATGTTTTATACCATCAACAGCTCCCCATTACTCGTTACCAAGTTTTATACTAATAATAATTTTGAGTAATTACCAATAGTGTCCACTGCCTTTAATAAATAAGTTCAATACGTTAAGATAGAAATTTTATTTAATTTAGAGGCAGCATGAGTTGAAGGTACAGCATTTTTTTTACTTTATAGAACGATAAAAAATGGGTTTGCTGGCAAATAAGTTGCTGGTAGTGTAGGCACTTAAAGTAATCCACCATGAAAGCTAACAAACCTGTAGAAGTTTTAGAACGATCAGATGATCTGGATCACGAGAAAAAAAGTGAAAACCTGATTACCCATTATCTTGTAAGCTTCAAAAGAAAGAACCCCACTCCGAGGATTGCCAACCAATAAAGAACAATAAATTAATTGTGTCTGCCCAATACAGAGATCGATTGCAACCGGTAGCTTAACTCCTTCCGAGTTGACATGACAGTTACTTATAAAATGTATGATTAATTTCATACCAGGGGTCGTAAATCAACTGCCCGAGATTTTGTTTGACTTTTATGAATTAAAAAATCACAATTTCTCCAGATAACCTTCGCCAATAATGTAAACATAGTTTTCAACAGGCTTTCCACAAGCGCAATGTGGTGTGCACGGAACTCGACGGTTGACCTATGACCCCGAACACTTCAACATCTCAGCTGGAACTTGAGACTACACATGGAAGGGGTTAAAGGTCAAATTAAACTAGTAGGTGTCCTCTAGTAATATGAACTTTATAAGAACCAAGACTGCGCAGCTTCGACTACAGGTTTGAACTAATGATTCGCAAAATACAGAAAGTGTCTTGGTTTGTTTTCTTAACTAAGAGAGGGCTGTAATAACATAATGTGAATATCTCTTTTGGGTAGTGTTGGTTCTGAAAAAACAATCGGTGGTTAATGAATCAATTGTTTCGATCAGTATGCTTTCATCGTCTTCAGGAGAAGATAGAAGGCACATTTATTTAGTTTTCTTTTTTACTGTTTCAGACGTACTTTATTGTTGAACATTAAATGCATGATTAAATTTTGATTTTGGTCTGAACGAAATCTACATAATTTCCACGAAAGTTGAAAGTTATTATTTCCTAGTCTTTTATATATTGATTGAACATGAATTAAATTTTTAAATTAAACTATCTGAGTCTGAGTTTAAAGTTATTAATTTGTAGGCTTTAATATTTATATTGTACTTTTCCTTCGTATATTTTATATTAAGAATCAACTAGGTCAATATGAACGAGGGAACTCGCACGTGATTTGTCAAGAATCGGGAGAGTTAGGACGAGATTTGGCAATCAAACATCTCCTTCAAAGATTAATAGCACTGCTCGAACGATACGTCTTTAATTTTGATGTTCGACTTGAATTACTTTTCGCAGTAATAAGAAAGTGACGTTTCGACTTTGTGCTTCGCGGCCGATGAAATACAGCGTCTGCCTCGAATAAATCTTCGATTCGATTTTGATGGACAAGGCAATAAATACATTGTCAGAATGATCCTGGCTTGTGTAAGAAAGAGAACATCTACCCACAGTTATCGAGAGATCCGCTCCCAGAGACCACGCAGGTCGTGCACCAATCTCCTCAGCCTGTCATCAACGATATAAACCACGATCAAACTTCGAGGAGCGAGTGGTGAATAAAGTCAAGGGAAACAGACCGTGAATTTACGCGTTCAGGAAGCATAGATCATAAGCAGTAATCGAGGGAACGGGAATGATTTACGATTGTTACGCCGTTTACTGCCAGTCAACGTACCCCATGGGATAGGCCAGGGGTGTGAAACCTGCCCCGGGGGCGTCCCCCTTGCTCATAGATCAAAATACCAATAGTAAATGTTCACCGACAGCAAACCCGGGCAAACGGCTGCACAGATTCTTAATACAAAAAAACTTGTGGTTACAATTATTATTAAACGAATCCCATAAAAAAAAAAAGCTTGGTAATAATTACCCGTGAAGTCGGGTTTGGTTTAGCTGGGGCTGATTTAATTTAACTTGTGTTACCGGTGTAAACACGCCTATAATTAAAACGTCTGTTGGTTCGAAGCTGTGTCCAATAAATAATGCTACACTGTATAGTGTTAAAAGAAACATACCAATACCAATACCAGGTATTTATACCGTGACTTTTACAGGACCATTTACCAGTAGGCAAGTATTTGTTTGGGTTCTTCTTCTTTTTTCTTTTTCTTTTTTTGCCGGGACACTTTACCAGAAAGTGTGAGATGCGATTTAGATACTTGTGATTTCTCAGGAAGTTCCAGGAAGTTTCTTGAACTCATGTTTTTTTCTGAACCTCCTTGGGTCCTAAACAATCTTCCTGAAAAAGATAAATCAGCCATCGAAGGGGAACAGGTATAGTTTACAATGTGTCCAAACATGTAGTTTGTTTTATATTCTGGTGATAGCCTAAACTCCCTAAATTGTAACATCTGGGGTGGATTTCACCAAATAGTTGAGACTGGTCAAGTGTTACTCATCCTATTAAACTTAGAACTAGCCTTAATTTGTTTAATATCTCTTAGTACTAGTTCTTAGTTGACTAGTCCTTAGTTCTTTTTGAAGTCGACCCCTGTGAAGTTCCGGTTCTAAAAAAGCGGGAACACAGGAAAGCAGGCAATTTTGAAGAAAGTTCACAATCGGAAAATCTCTCCCCTTTAGCTCTGGCTGATAAACACCCCCGGTAGGCCCCTCTCGGTTAATATACAGACTACTTATCCTCCTCGCCATCCCATCCGTGTTTTTCTCTTCCTTTGGAGGAGGAGTTATATTTGAAGAGGATCACACTGTATAAATGATGACATACATTCTTCTCCCCGCACTCATTGAAGATTGAGGTCCTCTCGATTTATTTTTTGCCTCCTACGAAAGTCATGAATTTTTCAGAAAGTGCAAACTGCCGTAACGGTGCACTCCAGTCCCCGTCGCATAATGTTTAAATCACACAGTCATCCTTCGATTCAGGCGTTTAGTGCAGTGCACTTTTCTTTTCAGAGGGATGTATTAAGAGGAGGTTTCGAGCCGGACTTGAACCCATCCTTCGATCCAAGCCAGTCAGTTTCACCCCCCCCCCCCCTCCCCCACCCCTGGCACCAACACCCCAAGACGAAGAGCTGAACTCTAGAATTGACAACACTTTAGGAATTGTGTTCAACAATTATTTCAGTCATTTCAAGAAATGTTGGGGGTAACAAATACCATTATGATAACTGCGTTGTCTCAAAACCATAATGATTGTTTACCTTGCATTGTAAGATTCAATGCTCTTTGATTAGATTGGCGCAAGTCATCTTATCCTTACTGGACCATATTATGAACTATGTTTACACAAAGAGTGACCTTGTACCATCCAGGGCCGTCCTGGCAGGAAATAATTTATACAACACTTGTGTTAAAGACATTGGACATTATTGGTAGTTGTTAAAGCCCAGTCTTCTCAATTGGTGTATCTCAACATTATGAATAAAATCACAAACCTGTGAAAAGTTGAGCTTGATTGGTCGTCGAAGTTGCGATAATAAACTAATAAACAACCTTGTCACACGAAGTTTTCCTTTAATGGAAAATGGTGTTCGTTAAAAGAACAGCTTAACAAGTTGTAAAATGTGCCCCCTTTCCTCAATATCAAAAGTTCATGCGAAGCACACAGTGCAATCTCCATATAAGATTTGATATCAGTGTCACATTGAGCCATGTACAAATGTGAGCCTTGTATAAGTCTGCAAGAAGTCCAGGCTCTGTAGCTCTTTTATGAAATGTGATGTCACAATGGATCACATCACAATGCAACAATCAGCCAAATTAATAGTGTACAATAAACTCTACACTTTCAACAGCACTGGCCTTTGATAGTAAGATTATGTTAACTCGGTACGTGAACTCTAGTCACAATTTTATGAAGAGTCAAGCCTACATCTGTTTCTACCTCGTGCTTATATTTGGGGGGAAATCATTCTAGGGGATCATTCGTAATGCGTCAATGTGACGTAAACAGAAATGTCGGTGATCGTTCCCTCAAAATCTAATTGATAACCCCATCACATCATAGGTAGTGAACGTGTAGTTGCTGTCAATATCTACACGTGTGTGCAAGCACACAGCAGATGAATAACAAATGAGGTGGGACGTATTTGCACCCTTGTTAACACCCTACCATGCATTCCCTGCCAACTGACCACTATCCAATTCCGTCTCACCACTACCCCAACTCACCACTATCCCCTCCAGACTCACCACTATCCCATCACTTACCACAATCCCCTCCCAAATCACCACTTCCCCATTCCAACTCACCCGTAAGTTCTCAACTCACCACTATCCCCTCCCAACTCATCACTATCTCCTCCCAACTCATCACTATCATCCCCTCCGAACTCACTTTCTCCTCCAAACTCACCACTACCCAATCTCCAATCTCAACACCGTCCCCCAACTCACCACTATCACATTCCCACTCACCATCCCCTCCCGACTCACCACTATCCCCTCCCAAATTATCACTATTCCATCCCAACTCACCACTTTCCCCATCCAAACTCACCACTACCCCCTCACGACTCACAACTAACCCCTGCCAACTCACCACTATTCTACCCCAGATCGCCACGATAATTTAACAACTCACCACTTTCTCAAATAAATTCGAATGAAGCACGGTTTGTTAAGCTTGATGGAGTTGCAACAATGTTTTGTTCGTTTGTTGTTGTTATTTTTGGAGATAGAACCTCCGTTTAAATTTGTTATGAACTTATTATTATTAATGAACTTCGAACACAGCATTTAGATAATGAACTTTGTTTTCGTCTTTTCTGGAAGTTAAAAGGGTATTCTTTAGAAGAATTTCTCATTTAACGGTCGATCTTAAAATCCGCCGAGAAGACCACTCTGTGAACCTTTAAGTTAGAAAGCTCATGGAAAGTTCATATCTATTTCTACCTCCAAGTTATAACTTAAAGTGTCTTTTCGTATCATAACCATCATAGACTGCACTTAGGTTTTCAAAGGTTGCTCCTTTAACATAATCGCATGTTAATATATGTTATCTTTCTTTATTTCCTTCCCTTTTCTAACCATACCTGTGAAAACGATCATCTACAATTATGATCGACTTATTAATGCCAAACGTTAGGTATTGTATGTCAACACTATGTGCAGAAATCAGGGGGTCCTTTGTTGCGTTTGGCTTTAACTTTCATGACAAACTATTGTTTGTATATTTAGTCAGACAAGAAAAGTTTGTTACCAGATTGTGGTAGCATTACCTAATCACAAACTAATAGCTAGTAAATCCATGGCGTGATGACACTGGGTTTTTTTTTTTTACTGGGATTTTTTTTTTTTGCAATCTCTCTTTTAAAGTTGCGACAGGAAGGGTTCGGCCTCAGGGGAGCCGCGGCTGTATGCTGTATTAAACGCATAAGAAGCTAATGAACCCCACACCGTCCGGGTATAGCAAGCAAACCCGAGGAATTCCGGCAACATCTGGGGCGACGTAAACCAATTCCCTTCCTACGAACCTCCGGGCTGTGGACTGGACTTTGTGTATGGAGGGTGATGAGAAAAGGCATAACTTGATGATGATCAAACCTATAACTGGCACTCTGTCTGTACTGATGCTAATTGGACGTTCACGGGTGGTGAAACAACCTTAATTCCAAGGCTACTAACCCATCAACATTGATTCGGAGAAAAATGCTATAACTTAATTCGTAAGTTGCGGCGGAGCAAAATGGGGGGGGGGGGGGCAAGAGTCCCCAGTGTTGAATAGGACGGGGAATAAACCATTTAAGAAAAGACGAACAGCGGATGGCTGACGTGAAGGAAATAATTCGTTCGGTTAAAAAAGTAGTTACACTTTAAAGATTCCGTTTATGACACATTTCATTTTTTTGCCCCGGCGGTCTTAGGAAACTCTTGCCCTGGTCCTAGGACTATTTTGCCCTAGACTCCGTTGCCTTGGTATTAATACTCTCTTGCCTTTGGACTCTCTTGACTATTGCCCTGGTATTAGGACTCACTCTTGCCCTGGTCTTCTTAGGACTATCTTGCCCTCAACTCCGTTGCCTGAGACTATCTGGCCCTATCTTGCCTTTGGACTCTCTTGCCTGTTGTCCTGGTATTGGGATGCACCCTTGCCCTGGTCTTCTTAGGACTATCTTGCCCTCAACTCCGTTGCCTGAGACTATCTGGCCCTATCTTGCCTTTGGACTCTCTTGTCTGTTGCCCTGGTATTGGGACGCACCCTTGCCCTGGTCTTTGGCCTCTGTTGCCCTTGGACTCTGCTGCCCTAGTCGTGGAACCCTCTTACCCTGGCATTGGGTTCTATGTTTCCCTTGGACTATATTGCCCTGGTCTATGGACCTTGGGTCATGGCCCTGGACTGTGTTGCACTGGTATTGAGACTCTCTGGCCATCTATTGCCTTTGGACTCTCTTGACTGTTGCCCTGGTATTGGGACCCACTCTTGCCATCTTGCCCTTGGACTCTGCTGTCATGGTCGTGGAACTCTCTTACACTAGTATAGAGACCAATATTTCCCTTGTACTCTCTTGCCCTGGTCTATGGACTATCTTGGCCCTGGACTGTGTTGCCCTGGTTGTGTGACTCACTTGCCCTGGTATTGTGACCATCTTGCCCTGTTATTTGGGACTCCCTTGATATTGGAATATCTTGCCCCTGGATTTGAGACTCTCTTGCCCTGGTATTGGCACTCTCCGGGTCTTTGACTTCCTTCCTCTGGCTTTTTGGTTTTATACAAGACCGTGCAGGTAAAAGTAATATTAATACTCATCATATAATTATAACCCATCCCTAGAACCCATGCCCTACCGTCACTAAACGCAGTGACGTCACGCACTGCCTTATTGCCCGTGTGTTGACGTGTCGACCGAATCGCAACATACCAGGACGGTCAGCCGTGTTTATAAACAGTTTATTAAACCTGTCAAGACTGCGATTAATCTTCAAGATCGATCAGTCACTCGTCCACCCCACCCCATCTCATTAATTTAACCTTTTTACGAGTCACAGGATTTCTGTTGAGCTACCTTTTTTATTAAAGGCACTGGACACCTTTGGTAATATTGTCAAAGACCAGTCTTCTCACTTGGTGTATCCTAAATGCATAAAATGTTAACAAACATGTGAAAATTTGGACCCAACTGATCATTGAATTTGCAAGAAAATAATGAAAAAACACAAAATTTGTGTGCTTTCAGACTCATGAGAAACGCCTTATGCATGAAGTTTTTCTCAGATTCAAATAATAAAGTGAGCAATTACCTCTTTCTTTAAAACTACGTTACATAAGAGGGAGTCGTTTCTCACAATGTTTTGTACTATCAAACTTCAGCTCATTACCAAGTTGAGTTTTCTAATGTAGATTTTTGTCAAGAAGGGGCAGATTTTTGACATTAAAATGTACTTTTAGACTTATTTAAATTCCTGGGACTTAATATCACGCGAAAAAAATATGGTTTCGTTTTAAAATGTGTAAAATTTGTTTGTTATTATTCCACATTAGTATTGCTTTGTTTCAGAAACTACACTAGTAAAGCAGCCTCCCCTCCAATTTTTGTTTTGTTTTTAGATGAATTTATTTAAAATGAAAAGGTATCCGGGGAGTTACAGATATTTGTTTTATTTGATATCCTATTATTTTTATTTTGTATTTATCATCTGTCAAAACTCGCAAAAATAAGTAAAAATCAGAGTTAAAAAAAATACACGCATCCGGATTTGAAGAATGTTGGTAACACACAAAGCCAATTGCCTCGACAAAAGCTATTGTCTTTCAATCTCCCTTTCGTTTCACCTAGTTTGAAGTACTCGAAACCAACAACTCCCAATTGTTTCAATTTGAAATATAAAATAGATGGGTATTTCCCCTTTGATTCAAATGCGGGGTCATGTACTTAATTTCAGTTTAGTTCTCGTACTATCCTAGATTCACCTGATATTGTGAGTCTTACCAACTTTTCATGAAAAGTGAAAGTTTTACCTTTCGTACGGAGAATACGCAAAATGTAAGTCTTGCTAGAGCATGTAGGTGAAAAAAACTTGCGTCATGAGTAAATTGTTTGTCTTTTCCCCATAGAAACTACAAGTCAATTGTTGCCGTTTAGCGGTAAATTGCATAGGTGGAAAACAAGTAAAGTTTAGGGTAAAAACTACATCAATATGGGGTCTACTTAATACACAAACCTGTGAACATTTGAGCTAAATTGGTCGTCGAAGTTGCGCAATATAATGAAAGAAAAAAACACCCTTGTCACATGACGTTGTGTGCTTTCAGATGCTTGATTTCGTGACCTCAAATTCTAAATCTTAGGTCTCGAAATCAAATTCGTGGAAAGTTACTTCTTTCTCGAGAACTATACGTCACTTCAGAGTGAGCCGTTTCTCACAATGTTTTATACTATCAACCTTTCCCCATTACTCGTTACCAAGTGATGATTTATGATAATAATTGTTTTGAGTAATTACCAATAGTGTCCACTGCCTTTAAAGGAATGGTATACGTTATATCGATAGCATTAAGTATTTTGAGAAACATTTCACATCGAAGTAATGTGGTTACGTGAAAACATTACAGCTTTATACCCACAAATTTGAACCTGAGAGGTGTTCTGTCGTAACGCGATGGTATATACCTATTGGGGAATATTTTTCGTGCGCATATTTTTGGCAATATTTCAAAACACGACTACGTTTTGAAAACGAAATGTTCACAGGTTAGTTTAAGCACATCTTGCTCTATCGATCTATGGTTTTTAGTGTTCACAACAATGGGATTGAAACAAGCGAAGTACTCTTCGCCTTTAATTCTAGTCGATACATAATGGCAGATTGTGTCCCCCTTCCAGCCACGCCTTGGTATCCATTAATCTAAGTATAAATGGAATAAATTACTGCCATTTTAGAATCTAAATGTAGAAACCCAAATATCATTACTTTTGTCCCTACTGTGTTTTTTTTTTCCTGACGTCTAAAGAAAAAGTAGGGCAAGCTTGTTATATTTAGCTTAATTTTGGAGGGGGGAGATTTGTAATTCCTTTCACCCCCCCCCCCCCCCCCCCCCAGTGCAACAAGCTTCGCATAGCTCCATCGTATCAATGACCCTGGGGCGTAGAGATACGGTGGGGGATGGAGAGACCACACGCAAGCTTTTAGCAGGGTACTCCCTCTCCTTAAAAGATCCCCCAGGGCACTGAGTGGGGGGGGGGGGGGGGGTGGTGGAGGAGTGGTAATGTCTCATGATGACAGGGGAGAACATCCCAGGCCTTCTCACCCCCACTCTGGTGATCCCGTTTCAAAGCCCCTTGCGTCATCGTCTGATAAGCTCTCAGCCATCACTCTCTTATTAAAGGCAACAGACACGTTTGGTAATATTGTAAAGATGTGTCCCAACGTATGCATATTATAACAGATTTGAGGAAATTTTTCTACTCAATTGGTCATCGAAGTTACATAATGAAATAAATAACACCTCTGTTGCACACATGTGTTTGCGGTTTCAGATGCCTATGTGCTTCAGGCCTTAAGTCATATCGAAGTGTTATATAGCGCACGTATGTACCAAACAAGGTACTCAATGCGCTGAGTATAAACAAACTTTCATTGCAGTGATGAATTTTGAGACCCAATTAGTTTGCACCTCATAGGGGTTTACAAGGTGCTACAGCCACAGCCAGGCACACCGGGCGAACCTCTTCTCTGTTCGATGAGTGCACTGGGTTCTTTTACATGCGTTACACAACACATGGGACCAACGGCTTTATGTCCCTTCCGAAGGACGAAGCAATGGTCAAGTGTCTTTCTTAAGGACACAAGTGTCACGGCTGGGGATTCGAACCCACACTCTGCTGATCAGAAACACCAGAGTTTGAATTCGGTGCTCTTAACCGCTCGGCCACGACACTTCCAGTTAAGTCACGTAATATTTGAGTGAGAAACTACTGTTTTTTTGTTTTTTTTTCTAAAAAAATACGTTACTTCTGAGGGACAAGTTTCTTTCATTGTTGTATACTATCAATTGCTGTTCAGTGTTCGATATACCAAGTACGTTTTATTCTAACTATTATGTTGAGTTATTACCAATAGTGTCCAGCGCCTTTGAGCTCCTGAAAAAAATAGGTGGCGCTTTGCGAAGTCGCAGAGAGGTATATAGGGCAAACACCCTGCCCCCTTCCCCCCCCCCCCCTTCCTCTCAACGTGCAGAAAAATGTCGTGTGGAAATGGGTTTTCAGTCAATGGTTGAAGTTTAACTTTATTTACACATATCATTGCATCACCATCTCTTATCAGCTCGGGGCAGTAGGATATTCAATACCTATATAGACACTTTCATTAATGAATATATTAGCTCATTACTAACAAAAGATGAAGCACATTATTTCTTCAAAGCTGTTTTAATACGTCACACCACCACCACCCCAACCAACCATGAATGAAAAAGGATGTGTTTTATAAAATCATTCACAAAACACAATCATAACAGATGGTCATCATTCTACTAACCCAAGGGCCACAATAATACTTTCTAACTTGAGCCATAGGGGGGGAAGTGAGGCAACGATTTCCGAGTTGAAGGGAGGGCAACTGAAGAAAAAGAAGGGTAGAAAAACTCCTCACCGAAACCTAGTTTTTTTTTTTTTTTTTTTTACCCTGGGGCGACATGAGCTAGGGCTGCAGTTCCCCTCTTTCACACCTGTCGGCGGCATAGGTAGTTCCACCTATTGTTCTGATGATAGCTGTGGAATTCCCAAGGGAGCGCGTGGGGTCTAAGTGTTGAAACGACCGGATGACTAGCAGTCAGGCGCCCCCGATGTGAGGCCCCGGCTTGCCCGGTCGCAGCCTGGGTGTCCCTTGTGCATAGCGTGCTCTCTCTCTCCGAAGAAGAACGAAAATCAAAAGGAAAAACGAAGGGACAAAAATCCAGACCTAGTCAGATTCGAATCTTCCTTTCTATATGTGGCCTATTTTTTTCTTTCTAATAGATGTGGTAAGATTCATGTTCTGGGTGTGACCCTTGCCCTAAAGTGTGACACACATCAGTGCATGCTCATTACCTCGACGTTTCGATCTCATGTAACATGTACCCTTTTCAACGCTATCCGTGCATGAAACTATCTCTGTTTGTCTTCATCATCCACTTTGTGTGACAGTGGGAGAGGTGAGGATGTTAAAATAAATTTAAAATAAAAAAAAAAGTGTGTTTGGTTGTAATTTCACTGTAATCTTCTCACAGACTTTAATTAATTTATAAGAACCGAAGAAATAGTGGCCGGACCATAATAGTATAACAAAATTACTCGTTTAATAGTATATGGGATTTGAGGCATGATTGGTGATATATCAATTATGTATTTGGTTCGCGGTTACACCATGATGAGTAGAAACCCACCCACATGGCTTTGTCGCAAACCAAATAGCCTATATATCATAGTAGTAATTGTAGCAATTAGTCTATAACTATGTATAATAATTAAAGAAACATAAACTTACTATGGTATACTTCTTTTAAAACAGCTAGACCTCGTCTTTCAGCATTACAGAGACAGGGTCAATGTTCTTTGGCTCATTGTGAAATAAGAAATCATAAACCGTGCCCATGTTTCCCTTGGATTATTTTAAATTAACTTACTAATCGATACAGCCGTTTAATATGCATAGCATGGACCTAAAAGGAATTAAACCCATCTTTATATCCGTATGATCATTTTCTCACTGAGAATAAAAACTTAAGTATTTCTGCGTCGTCTTTGTCCAAATTCGTACCATTGAAAAACGAACAGAATGTATATAGGGAGAGGGGGGACGGGGAGAGAAAAAAAAATCGATAAGGAATCTCTTGAAATCCCCGCGCAGTTTCGCGTTCATGACCGCCTTATAAAAGTACGAAAGCCCCCTCGGTTTTGGTGTGGCGGGTCTGCTTGCGCTGGTTGGCGAGCGCTGCGACAATCACCCGAGTCTTATACCCTGCACCAGCGGAGACTCCCCCTCTCCACCCGAGCTAGCTCTCCCACACTACCGAGAGGGAGAAACAGAAGCATAACATACAGTTCGTTCCCCAAACAGCAATAGCACAAGAAAAAAAACGAAGGGGCAATAACCGAGCACAAGAATCCCACGGGAGCATTTTGATTGTCTTTTTTTGCCCAGCACGTACGGGGTAGAGTCCCAGTCCTACTAGAATGTCACTTCATTATTCATCATACACACCGTTCTGGTTAGTGTTGGCTTTACAATCCCAAGTAGCCCACGTTTGTGCAATATTTGTATACCTAGCATCAATATTGGTATTATAATGGGGGCCTACCCCCGCGTAAGCGGTCAGGTTTGTAGACAGGCGCAAACCTTTTTTCTTTTTTCTTTTTCTTTCTCCGCACTCTTCATTATTCGCGTTCACTTTTTGATAACAATTTAAGTGCAGCTCGTACAAGGCACTGGAAACTATTGGTAGTTACGTGGAAAAAATTCCTTAAAAACTTGGGCAAAATAATGGAGAGCTGTTGTTAGATATAAATTATTGGGAGAAACGGCTCCCTCTGAACTAAGTTTTTGAAAAAGATGTGATTTCTCACTCAAATAATTAAAAAATTCAGGCCTGAAGCCATTTTACTGGGCATCTGAAACCACATAAATTTGTTGAAACAACGGTGTTTTTCTTTCATTATTTTCTTGCAACTTCGTCAAAATTTTCATAGATTTGATGTTTGGTGCATAAAGTTGGGATACCCCAAGTGAGAATGCTGGTCGTTGACAGTTACCAAAGATGTCCAGTGCCTTCAAGCCTCCCCGTATTTTTTTTTTTCCATTCCAAATCTTCTTATTCTTCTATACTTCTTCTAAACATTTCTTTTGTTTTGAATTCTTTGCAGGTATCGTTTACAATGATTTCCCCTGCGGAGGAGATGATGCTGAGATTATTAATTTTTGACTTTTATTCCTTGAAGAGATTTGGACATCCTTGAAACAGAAGGTAGTGTTCTGGATTATTGTTGTTTCCCGCTCCCCTACCTGTTTTTGATGTTTTCTTTGTGTAGTTAAAGCTTTACCTGTCTCGAGCCATGCCCCAGGTGTGGTATGGTTATGAAGTTTTTTATACGGAATATCCAGTCGTTGTCACGTCATAACCTGAAACTGTGTTTTTCTTACCGAAAAGCAGAGATTTACAAATAAAGGGCTAAGTTTACACTAAAAGATTAATAACGAAATGGGTCGGCAAATTGTGAATTTATGATTTTCTTTTTTGCATTGCGAATCTTAGACAAAGCAGTCAATAGATTTGATTTTATTTGTATTTCAGAAACAGCCAAAGTAAAAAAAATATGTGTATTTCTCGAAAGTGAGACAAAGAAAAAAACATATATATAATTTTTATAGAGAAAAAAAACATTGATTTTTTTTTCATATCCATACCATCAGTAGACCTATAAAAGGGAAAATTACATTTCGAACATACAGTCAAGTACAAGGAAATAATTATCATTTTGAAAAAAGAAAAACAACGTTATTAATTTCGATCCATGCACTCGAAATAAACCTTGGAATCCGTTCACAGTTTTGGTTGTTTTCATTTACCTAATTTTGTGAATTTATCGCGAATGGTATTTAGCCTTTCATTGGTCTAAACAAACGGTGACCTTTAACAAAATACCAATTAATTGCAATACTATAAGTACACAATAAGAAATATGCATGTTCATAGACGACATACACAAGAATATCATAAAATGTCACTCAATCACAATGAAACCGTACAACAAAATAACCTTTCGGTTCAAAAGAGCACCAATTTGCAAGTAGTGTTTGTAAAGGTTTCTTTTCGCAATGGTAACCTATAATTCACAAACCAGAGGTTTTTAAAATTTATCCCGGGTTTAACACCCAAGTTTTTGCAATGGGGTTCTAAAGTCAAAAATGTGATCTTTCACAAAAGGAGTTTTGGTCTTTTAGACTTTCTATCAAAAGAAAAATTATGCAAAATAAATTTAAAGGAAATTTATAAAATAACTGGACGGTTGAAGGTCGCAATAATGCTAAAAACTAAAACTATTCCAAAATCAAGTCGAGGATTTTGGTAATTCTGTATCAAGTTTAAACACACGTTTCACAACCTAAGTCAGGGATAACAAATAATAGTACATTCGCGGAGAGTCGGCAGTTTTACATCACTTCGGTGCTAATTTTGTTAAGGGAACATTTCACTAAAAGAACATTTCATTAAAATCACATAGATTAATGCATTGTTTCTCAAACCAGAATCTCCAATAAAACGACCAAACAAGGTCCCTCAGCAATGTTGTTTTTGTTTCTTATCTACTTCTACTTTTGCCCGTACAAGGGTGTAAATAAAATGGCCTACATTTAGGCGTTATCACTGGTTTTTACATAAACCTATAATATACCCATAAGTTTAGTTCAGACTTGAATAGGAGGTGTGAACAAAATGGCTAGACTATCTTGGATAACGTGTTTTTGCAATTACACGAATGAACGACAGTGCACCTCCGCTGCGAACAATTCCCCCCGGGCCAGCCAGCCGAGATACTGCCCCAAAATACGGTCGATAAGAAGTTCCTCAAAAAGGAAGACGCTGCACCCACACACCCTGACAGACCTGGGTGGAGTGCCCCCGTTGTTTTGGTTTTGGGGTGGGTTGTTTTAAGGGGTGTTTTGTCAGGGAGTTGGCACTTTCGGATGGTCTAGCCGTCATGGCCGGCCTCAAAAAGCTAAATTCAGATTGGGCACGATTCTTGCAATAACAAACTCATCATGTAGTCTACAAACGTTTGTTCTGCAATGGTCCCCTCTGAGCTTGAAACAATGGTCAATTATTGACTTATATAAAGGCGACATAAGCAAGGGTATCGGTCGTGTCTGTAATTGATTGACGGCTACGGATACAGCTAAGGCTTTATCACACTCTGACTTTGTGTGTTGTTAGCAACACCCGTAGCATAAGCCATAGCCGTATAGCCGAAAATTATTGACACGGCTTGAGTTTGGTTCCTTTGATTCTAATTAAACAACAATAAGATAGCTGTACCGTTAGTGAAAGAGGAACACATCTCATAACCGCTCAAGATTTTCGGAAATACATAAACAAAAAATTATCACCTTTTGAAATGAATTTTTCTTAATTTTTTTTTTAATGAGCTATTGTAGGATTGAAACAAAGAGTGGGTTCCATTTACCAAACACATAATCCCTTCAAGCACTTTTTTGTTTTCGGTATTAGATTATTATTTATTCGGTATTAGATAAAATAAAACAAGATTGACATGCTCTCATTCCGACTGTGTACATCCGTTCATCCTGCGCTTTACATCTCGCCCCACCCTGCCACACTCCGCCCACCCTATAGGCAGTGGACACTATTGGTAATTACTCAAAGTAATTATTAGCATAAAACCTTAATCGGTAACAAGTACTGGGAAGCTGTTGATAGTAAAAAACATTGGGAGAGACGGCTCCCTCTGAAGTAAACGTGGTTTTCGGGGAAAAAAAGTAATTTTCCACTTATTTGAGACCTCAGATTTAGAATTTGAGGTCTCAAAATCTTTCATTATTATCTTGCAACTTCGATGATCGATTGAGCTCAAATGTTTACAGGTTTGTTATTTTATGCATATGTTGCGATGCACCAAGTGAGAATACTGGTGTTAGACAATTGCCAATAATTATTAGTGTCAAGTGTCTTTAAAGTTTATACATATATTTAACTGTCAGCTAACAATTGGATTAGCTTCTGTCACCAGAAAAGTCGTTTATTTTCCTTTCGTTTTTACTCTTAACTTGATCTCCCGTTTGTAAGTGGAACTAAAATTCAACATCATAAATATCGTCTCCAAATCCACAAAGTAACAGGACCGATACACATATACACAACCCCGTTCTCATGAACATAAAGACTTGCCACGGAGGCAACTAAAACTAAAACTAAAACCAAGACGAGAGTCTGAAAACATTATCTGTTATTTTGTTTTATAATTTCTTCTTTCATATTTATGTTGAAACGTACACCTGTTTTCATTACAAATTGGTTTGGGCTTTCGTTAGTTGGTCCTCGGATATCAAAGTGAATCAGAAGTCTCAACTTCATATTCCTCATACTTGAACATTTTATTATTCCCTTATTCCATCCCCCCTCCCGAATACACGAATTTAGCTCGGATTCGGACTTGACCGTTTTCCATAACGGCTCACTCGAATTCAATGATTTGGTATAGTTTGTTCTTGTATTTGTGGTTAAATATTTGCTGAATATAAGATATTATCTTAATGTTGCTCATCCAGAACAAAATTAATGTCATTGTCACTTTTCAATATTATTTGTGCATACATTATTATTAATGGAGAAAATGATTACCATCAAAAGAACAAATTACATTAAATGCACTTGACGCATTTGGTAATATTATTGTCAAAGACCATGCTCTCACTTAATGTATCCCAACATATGCATGAATAAACAAACTTGTTAAAATTTGGTCTCAATTGGTCGTCGAAGTTGAAAGGGAATAAAGAAGTAAAAACACCTTTGGTGTACACATATGGTGTGAGCTATCAGATACATACAAACAAATTCAACTGTTTTGAGTGACTACCAAGTGCCTTTAAAAAAACACAATAAAACTTATGATTTGATAGAGATAGAAGTCCAACGAATTTGAAGTACTGTTTTAACCCGATCACCCATTGCCCGTGTTCAACAGACCATCCCCGCTTTAACAATCCAACTTCACCAATCCATCAAATTAATGGAAAACCCGCTTAAGTTTAGATTCTAATTTCCACTTACGGAGACGTCATTATGACGCTAGTTAATCCCCCTCAGACTGGATTAAACGCCTATTTACTATTCATTGATGTCTAATCACATTGGAGGATTAGCAACTGAGGCTTGCACAGTCTGATGCGTGTGGTGGCTGGCACATAGGCCTTGATTTGTGCTCGAAACAGCTTTTAGCGGTCAAGTTTCATGGCTTAAACCAGAGAACAAAGCTGGGTTGCAGTACGTTAACGTGATGTGCGGAAATTAATAAATTATTAAACTGATGTGTTTGTGCAGATGGTGATATGACGATAGCTGATTTCGTATTTATTTACGAATTTTCATCGGCGATAAATCTAGTTTTGACATTTTCAGGAGTTTTAGTTTCATTCAAATCTTAAAATATGAAGCGAGGAAATGTGTGTTTCTAGTTTGTTTTATGACGACGCCCAATATAAAGATTCGAGTAATAGTATGCAAGCTTATAGTTGCTTACAATTTCACATGATTCTACTATTATTTATTTGTGAGGGTTGCTCGAGCTTATGCAAGCTTTTCATTTAAAAACGTAAAAACAAATGTAAATGCAGTAAATTAAGTTAACGAAAATGGATCGCTAACCCATACCAAGATTTAGACCTCGGGTCTACAAACAAGTCATGTTATTATTCGGCAAAATTCAAGTCAAAGTTTGAAGTTAACATTGACGGTGACTCTATCGCATGGACAAACTTCGACATTTTTAACAAAGGGCCCAGTCAGTTTTTTTACAGCCGCCCGTTAAAGGCAATCCCCAACAAGAGATTCTATTTACATTTGAAGGTTCACATAATTTTCCTAGCGGATCATAAGACATCGTTTGAAAAAACACTTATGTGCTACCGGTGTTGTTCTGTAGATGCACTGTAGTTGGTTGCCTCCACGTTGCCATGCACAATTTGATTCGTATGGCAAGGCCTTATTCGTTAGTAGAACATCTAAAAATCTAAATATTTCTCAGTCCATCTTTAGTCAAAAAACTATACCGAGAAGTTCACATTTCCAGCAATCCCCATGTACACATAATTGTAAAGGAGAGTAAAACTTATGTGCTAGCATAGTGGTCTTGTACCATACACAGTGGGTTGCCTCCAAGTTGAGTGCAAAATTTTGCTTCGTGTGACCCCAGAACATTTAACATTCTAAATATATCTCAGCACATCTTCGTCAAAATGCTTTTGAGAAGTTCCAAATCTAACAATCCATACACAAATTCTAAAAGGAGACTAAAAAACTACTCCATCCATAAGACCAAGCTGTCTGTGACGCACCTCGTACGGACTGCCCTCCATATTTTCACAACGACAGATAAGTAAGCCCTTCTCACGAACAGTCTGTTGTTACAAAGACTTAACCCCTATCATTTCCAACCCCTTTTTGACAGAAATTAAAAGATCCCTTCCTTTTCAAGACGACCTTGGACGGGGATACGAAGCCATTAATTAAAAAAGAGTAGCAGAAGACAGAAGGATGGTGAAAGTAGTTTCATATTATTCGATCTTTCTCTTTATGTGATTCAACCTTGGTGGGTTAAGACCCATCGTCGTAGATTACACACAGCGTGCTGTTTGGTATCTCAAACCACAGACCATACATAGACGGCGGGTATGGCATTGCGATTACTGTCAAGAAAATCGGCGCCAAAATTACAACGGATTTGTTACCGTATTAGAAATTAAACTTGGCATTGTTTTGTTTTCTGTTTTTTTCATTAATGACGGAGATTTAACTGTCACTTTGATATAGTTTTTTCCCAATTTGTTTAATTGGTGTCGGAAAGAAGAACACGAACAAGTGAGGCGTGCTTTAACTGCGGTTCACATCTAGTGTAATTATAATTAAAAAAAATGATTGGTACAATTTCACAGAGCTGCTTAAGCACAAACGGAAGCTGTAAGCAGAATTGGTTTACCAACCAACAAAGCATGTAATGTCCAATTTGTAACTGGTATCAGCTTATCTCTGCTTAGCATAGAATACCGTGTGAGGCATACTTAACTAATACTTACATCAAGAGTATTAAAAAAAAAAAAACACTGGCACCATTTCAAGAAGTGGTTTAACACAAAAATAAGCTATTATTATAATAAGCAAAAAAAAAAAAAAAAAAAGCTGAGCAGAATAAGTTTACCAACCAACATAGCATTTTTATCGTACAATATGTGACTGATATCCTTACTTATATTTGCTTAGCAGAAAATATTTAAGCATTTTGTTCTGCTTAAGCCGCTCTCGATAAAATTGGGCCCAGGTCATTCCTCGTGCCATAGGGCTGAGCCGCATAACTACAGTTCAGTCCTATCAGCAGGTGTTAAGTAAAGTCCGCTGAGAGTCAAATTATAATCACGTAACATAAACACAAAAATATGACATCATTTTATCAAGTTTGCCCCCCGGAAAACAAATGAGAATTCAATTTAATTAATGTCTATAAAGAGAGGGTCAAGTTATAGCGTTTGGTTCGCTTGAAGGTGCCATTGAAATTGTCTGCATGTTCAATATCAATAGTGGTACACAGTTCAAGCCTGTGTCATTGAGTTGTTTATTGTTTTTAGTGTAAATGGATTTATGCGCTTTAACCTCGCCATAGTCGGCCGGGTAGTCCGTATCCAGAACTGTAGTAGTAGTTGTTGTTGTTGTTTGTTTAAAACAGGGAGGCACCAGGAGAAGAACAAGTAAAACTAAAAACAGTAATCTTATCTAAATGACGTAACACGAGTGGTTTCGAAACATGGCTTTTGGCGAATCTTTCTGAAAAACACCTCAACATGATCCGTTTGTTACACTATAATCTGTTTCATCCCATGTGAGCTCAATTTCCTTACTGGTTGAAAACATTTTTAACGAGTTTCGCCAATCATCGTTTTCGTTCAAGCTGGTCTTTAAATGAGGTATTTTGAAGATTTGTGTTTAAGATAATTGATAACTATGTAAGATAACTAAGACTAAATCTCTTTTGGGTGTTATAAATAGTGTTGGCTCTGAAAAGCGCCTATAATGGTCTCGACGTTTCGGACAGTATTCTCTGCTCGTCTTCAGTTTTTATTCTGCTCGCCTTGCAAAGAAATTTCACTTGTTGATATAAGGTTATATTTGTAATAATGTTTCATAGAATGCCGTCACCCATATACAAATATCACATACAGGAAATGTGAAATGCCCCCACGGAAATTGCATAGTTTAGAATATGTAATCTTTTTGTTTCAACCTTAGCTCGATTGTGCTTTTATCGCATATCACCACAATATCCCCCCCCCCCCCCCCACCACAGCACAATAAGTGTTTCAACTTTTTGTCTTATTTATCTACCGTTTCGAATTGAGGGAAATACCAGCGGGGAGACATCCGATGACGTCATTTCGTCATTTCCCAAGACAAGGGCGTGGGAGACAAAACTTGTATTTAAAAATAGCTGCCATTTCCGACCAGTGTTGAAACTTCAACCGTAGACGTTTTTCTTCATTGAGCTGCCATCGTGTGATAAATCCGTTCAGTAACCCCTAAACATGTCACCCCTCTGGAAGAGACGAAATGTCATTTTTTTTTTGTTCACTTTTGAAGTCTACTTGTACAGCAAGGTGTTTTTTTTCTTCTAATTCTTCACCCTTTATTTTACTTGCATCACTGAGCGGCAAACCTTGATCTATGGTTTCCTCGTTGGGACTGAAGTGTTATCATTGTGACTCAAAATTTATTGAAGTTCTTTTTTTATTTCTTCTCCAACTTGATCTCTGTCTCGACGGTCACGTCGCTATTCCAATCGAACCTTTCAACGGTCACTTTGTGGACATTCTTTTGTTCTAACAACTCGATGGCAGTGGACACTATTGGTATAATTACTCTAAATAATTATCAGCATAAAACCTTACTTGGTGACGAGTAATGTGGAGAGGTTGATAGTATAAAACATTGTGAGAAACAGCTCCCTCTGAGTTTCATAGTTTTCGAGAAAGACGTAGTTTTCCACGAATTTGATTTCGAGACCTCAGATTTAGAATTTGAGGTCTCGAAATCAACCATCTAAACGCACACAACTTCGTGTGACATGGGTGTTTTTCTTTCATTAATATATCGCAACTTCGATGACCAATTGAGCTCAAATTTTCACAGGTTTTGTTATTTTATGCACATGTTGAGATACACCAAGTGAGAAGACTGATCTTTGACAATTATTACCAATAGTGTCCACTGTCCTTAAGGAAAAATATCTTCTTCATCACTTGTGAAAACCCTGCTGTGGACTTCTTTAAGTCCACACAGTGTTTCCAAACCGTGTCGTATGTGGACTCTTTTGGTCTCGGGTTCACACCTCGTATAAGATATGCTTATTGAAAGCAACAAACCATACAATCTGCTAGTATGTTCATTGTTTTTATCTGATTATCCTTAATGTTTTTCTTAGCCAAGATCGATTTGTAAAAAAAAAGAAGATGCATCGTGCTTAGCGAAAGAAGTTGCTCAGTCTTTTAACACAGCGCGACTCGTGTAATAAAATCACCCAATAACAACTTCATCGGGTTGTTACAATGTAGTGATGACCTATACATGTAACTGTAAGACAAACGCACTCTTAATAAAAAATAAAGACCAAGAATAAAAGTGGATAGAAATATTCGGCAGTCCGAAAATGATCCTAGCACAGTGAAACTGAATCAAGCGGTAGTCCACATTGCAAAGCGGTGTCGCACTTACAGCGTTACGTCGTGTCATTTGATCAAATCGATGGTTAAACGGTTTTATTTACATGTCATATTTGTTATCCTGCACCCTTCCAATTTTAATCAAATAATTTCAGGAAATAGAAATCAGAAACTTCATTAAATAATTATTGCCTGTCTCGAGCTCTTCCTCTTTCTGGAAATCAATCCCCTGGAAATGTATCCAGCGTTGTTGTAAGTTGCCACCTGCAAATGCGGGGAGAGACGACTGAGAGAAAGTATCTCCTCCCCGACGCAAGGAGCGACGGAGGGGGGAGAGAGCGAGTGTGTGTGTCTCGATCTCTCAGTCCCCAGAATTAATTGTGGCATATGTAGTAGTAGCCACGTTATCAGCGCCAGTCGCGTCTTGGATTTTTTTTTTTTTTTTTTATCATGTTGGAGAACGATCAGCCAACGACTAAACGGGGCCCCGACCAGCAGCATCCCGATATGCTATCCTTCTTCACTTGTCTGCACTGCCCGCGGGCTCTATTCCTTGATACCGTCATCGTATTGAGTGCACGTATTGTGTGTAGCCTTTTCTCTCGTAGTCTCGTCTTTTATTTTGTGTTTCTCCAGTGGTTTATCAAGCGATTGAGTATGTTATGATTTAATAACTATTGATCTCATCAGAGGGATGTACGGAGAATCTTCGTTTAGAATCTCTCTTTTTTTTTTTTTTTCTTGTTTCAAGGACAAGAATATATCTTGTGCATGATCTCGAAATATTACGCCATTTGGAAAGGGCCATCATGGGGAATTTAACAAGTTCATTTTGATACAGTGACGCGAGTTTGACATTGATGCACACCGAACGTCACCGACGATTTGGTGAATATGGTAGCTTCTCTTGCTTTTAATTGACATATCTTTCTTTGGTATTTGTATTGTATTTCTGTTTATGTTATGTTGTCTATATTTAGGGTCATAATGGCCTGTACGTTTGAAATTAGTTAGCAAGACAAATTAAACAAATAAATTAACATTTCATGGTTAGAAAAAAACGAGTCGCTAAACGAGTTGCTGTCAGAAATACCATTGTGAGATACCTAAGACAAAACAGGCTAATAATGAAATAAAACAAACTGTAAAGGTTGAAAAAATATAAATGGCAAAAAATAACCATTATTTATTTGACGACTCCTTCCTGATAAATAACACCATGTTAAAATTAACATTGAAAGAATGTGTTCCAATGTATTTTAAATAAACAACTAAACTTTAAACCCCTGTATCTCAGTTTCGTTCTCATACATCTCTTGGTGTGTCTTACTTTCCCAACCTTTAAAGGCAGTGGGCACTATTGGTAATCACTCAAAATAACTTTCAGCATGAAAAATTACTTTGTATAACAAGCAATTTGAGAGCTGTTGGTGTTATAAAACATTGTGAGAATCGGCTTCCTCTGAAGTGAAGTAGTTTTCGAGAAAGAAGTATTTTTCCACCAATTCAAGACCTCAGATTTAGAATTTGCGGTCTCGAAATCAAGCATATAAATTATGAAAGCACTCAACTTCGTGTGGCAAGGGTGTTTTTTCTTCCATAGTTATATCCCAACTTCAACGACCAATTAAGCTCAAGTTTTCACAAGTTTTTTGTATGCATATGCGTTGAGATACACCAAGTGAAACGACTGGTCTTTGACAATTACCAATAGTGTACAGTGTCTTCAAACCAACGGGGGTATCAACGGTGTATTGACAACATTAAAGCAATTTAGATTATGCTCTTTTTTATATTAATTCAAAAATAACAAATGACCGGAGTAGACACAAAATTAATGACTCAGTTTGCTCGATCGGACCGCAAAAATAAATGGTATACAAAAGTGTAAAATTTTCCAAGAAGATGCAGACAATTCTGGTTGTCACGTGACAAGCCATCAAGTGTGGAAGTTACGAATGGTCTGTTCAGTGAAAAACAAACAAACAAACAAACAAACAAACAAACAATCAAACAAATCAACAGCACCAATAACGAGGCAAACAAGCACACCCAATTATGATCAACTTCTCAGCAGTGTTATCCCACGGCGCTTGACGATTGCTCAGAGTGACCGCGTGCTATTTGAATAAAAACCGTTTTGGCACGTTTTGCCTAACAGTATCCAAACTCAATGCAAACATTTATGTACAAACGTAATAGCGTGCAGAATAAATTGGTTGTCATTTCTTGTAATCAGAATAACGGGTTGAGTCCAAGAAGAAGGCGTAAAACGCTCCTGTGCCAAACATTTCTCCAAGGTATTTAAAGACACTGGACACGTTTTGGTAATAATGTCAAAGACCAGTATTATCACTAGGTGCATCCCAACATAGGCGGCATAATATGCAAACTAGATAAAAATTGTGAAAATTTGGGATCAATCGGTCATCGACTTTGCAAGAGTAAAATCAAAGAAGAAAACAAACTGACCCAATAAAGCAGGATTTGTTCGTAATGCAGACATTGTGTTCTCGAAGGGGTCACAAGTTTGTTGTTTAAATAACTGATTGGTGATGTATTGTACAAATGAGAAAGTATCAACCCAAGCCTACAATTTGCATGCCCAGTTAATAAGATTTTTGTTCCGGTGCGATAATTCAGTGAAGTGAGTTTTCAGTGTGTTTGTGTTTTGTTTTTTGCTTTGTTCTTCTGTTTCTTCTACTTTTCTTTCTATATTCTTAACCATTCTTAATATTTTTGTTATAAGAGCCAGTTGTGGAGTGCTTAAGCCCCCTGCCTTTCCCGGTGATTCACGATAATGCTCATCTCGGACTTCCATACTCATCCCACCACCGTCTGTATTACATCTGGGGAAAATATTGGCGGGAACAAGTGACCATATTGCCCCCATTTACTCCTAGAAGTGTTTCCCTGTCGCGCTGTTATGCACGTCACATACTAATGCTGTTATTTGAAAGTGTTGTTTGCATACTCGTATATAGCTCTCTAAATGTAAAGTCTAAAAACTGTTCGTGTGCCTTGCAGACCTTAGTGATGTCCCTTTTCAAAAACCTCTATTGTTCTGAGTCGATGTTTGTTGTGATATTGAACACCTCTACTGCCATGATTAACTCCCAGGATCACTTCTAGATTTCATCCGCTGGTCGCGTAGCTCTCAACCACTTGGCTTGAAGATTATCAGGAATGAAAAAGAAGAAGAAAAAAAAGTAGATCTCTCGTGCATGACTCGTCGCCTTTTGCTTATTAAGAGTAACACTGGCGCTCGCTGTTCCCCATCCACAAAACGTTAGTCGAGTTTTTTTTTCCTGTTTTTTTTTCTTCTTCTTCGTATACCCGCGCAAGTGAATGAGGGGATCGCCACGCGCGCGGCCCAAGATTATGCACGATGTGACCGGAGTTGACAAAGTAGCCTAAGCTGTCCGCAAACAGACGACAAAAGCCCGCCTTTTTTCGACCAAAGTTGCACTAATCTACTGCACAGCCGTCTGCGCGTGTCACGGCGGTTCAAGTGACATTTTGTAGAAGTGTCAGTCACCTACTGAGAGATCACACAGCATGATCTAAAGTAACCTTCTCCTCTCGCCGTGTTGACTCTATAATGTGTAATCAACAACCAAACCATTGCCATCCACAGCAATAACCTTCCAATATTATAGAGTAGAACAAGAAAATGAGGTGAAGAATAAACCAACAAGAAGAGCTAAGAAAACAAGTGTTTGCCTTACAACAAATTAATCGCCATTGCTTATTACTGACGTCTCCTTCATGCTATAAACCACGTCATAGAAACAACCTTGTATATAAAGGTTTCTTTTTACAGCCGATATTAAATTATTGAATAGATTTACAACGGATGCTGGCGCAGCAACGTGAGTTCTTCTTCTTTTTTTCCCCTTCCTCTCCTACCTATGGAGGTAGAAATAGCAAACTACAACAATACTCGTCACCCGGTCCTTCCCCAACAGAGGTCTTCGTTTACCGAGCAGTATTTTCCACCATTTCCGTACGATTGTTGGAGACAAGATTGGCTCTCCTCCGAAGGTCGTCTCTTCTCCTCTCTACATCTTCGCCTGCCTCTCTCTCCCCTCTCTCACGAGGGAGCGAAGAAAACCGTTTCACAATGACATGGAAACGAACACGGTAGACTATAAAACCTCCACTTTTCTGCCTCTATATTGGCATTTTCCTGCACTTTGTTCGCTTAAGAATAACCATCATAAAAAGAGTCGTATTCCCCCTAGGGTTTTCGCTGGATATGCCTCGAGCCTGGCCAGCTGCTGGTTGCGAAGGGGGAGAGAGAAAAACCAAGAAAGCAAAAAAAAAATACACACACATAGAAAAAATGCTCAGCGAGCAAACAGGGTCGGTATACACCACAATTATTATACGCTACGCTAAACGCATTGTATGCACTGAGCGGGCAAACCGACCGCGGTAGCTTTACTCGTTATGCAGACCAAGTGTTTTCCTTATCCCTCCCATGCTATTTTCATAAACCCGGCATCACAACAAGCCCTGTTAGGTTTTTTTTCTTCTCTCTTTTCTTTCACAGTAATTTCCAGTTTGTTTTCTTCCACATTTAACTCCACCAGGTATCTTATTTCGACCCCAGTGTGTCCCCGGCCCGAGAGCCGCGTCTAAACAGCCAACACTCGTGTATATATAATCACTCGTTTTTCACACTGACTCGTATATTTTTGCTTCTGCAGACGACACGGACAGACACACACACCTGCAAGTTTTTTTTTGTTTAGGGGGAACTCTTTATCCTGAACTTTGAATGATTCTTACGAGGGCTAAGAGGTTATACTCTCCCACCTCAACAGTTTGCCGACAGTCCTTTTACAACCCAGGCCAAGGGGGAGCTGTTTAAAGATCGAACATTCCCGTAACGATGACAGGTATCCAGAACCTTGCCTTGTCATGACTCCCACGATCCGACCATCGACAACTCGGCGTAAGGTTAGTTCATGAACATAAACATAACTTCTTCTTTTTTTTTAAACTCAAGTTGATGTTTTGTCAATTTGCTCACAAGTTTGAAAATCGGTTGCAGTTCTCTTCATGACGAAGTGTGTTTTAAATGAATATAATGTGTGTATTGTTGTGGTGTTAATATTTCATGTGAGTTACCACTGCCTGGTCCCAAATGTAGGTCATATTATATTCTATTCAATATATGTTATGGTGGGCACAACATACACATGTATGTATCGTAACTTGTGACACCATGCATGGTTCTGGCGACAACGTACTATAATGATGTGATTTGTGAACAGATGCCATTTTGTGCACGTAATCCCAACTCCGTGTTGCAATACACACTCGGTTACAGAAAGCATGCTGGCTGAAGTGCGTTCGTCCTGCCATGCAAACCAATATCACAAAATCCGTCGCCATTTTCTTTAATGGGTTTTTGTTTCCCGTGTGTAGTTATAGGACCGAACTGAGGCTTGGACAAAATATAGATTGGTTCCCCTGCAGGCGGGTTCGGAACCATTGACAATGTATATATGAAGGCCAGGAATGAGACAAAGATGGCGGGTGGGTTTTCAGAGATCCAATGGCAGTGATGCGATTGTTAATTCGCAGTCCATATTGAGCCAATGATATGGTAGGCATGATTTGGTAGGCATGATATGGTAGGCATTATTCTTTAGTCAGGGGTGACCGGACCAAATGAAAACCCGACGACATATTGATTGAATGTACATGGAGCAATCCACAGTTCAAGCCGTATGTCGCTTTAAACGAAACAGGTTGATTTTTGTTTCCATTGTTGTTTGTTTGTAGTCACGTGGTTACTTTTGCATTCAAAATTGTATGAATATTCACGACCATCATGCTTATTGACCATCAAGGCACACTCATATTATATTGAAGCATCGTTCTTGTAATATCAGTACTTCATAACTGTGTTGTCTTTTGATGAGAAGAGCATTGTGGTGGCTTTTTTTTTTTCAGTTATCCCTTTTTTCCCGTTTTGAAAGCTGGATTTTTGTGTACGAGTTCATTGTGCCCCATCAACAAACCCGTCATGCCTTACTTGGCATCGCCATATACTTTAAATGTCAGAATCAGGAGAAGAAGACACATTAATACCGGGGCCGACCGGTCCTCTTCGATTATCAACCCGGAGTTGATACGGCCAACTTACGGTGCCTCGCTCTCTCTCTCCCGCTCTCGCTCTCTCTCTCTCGGTCCGTCGTAGCGGACGGACAGGGTGGAAATTACTTCTGGTTGGGCTGAGAGCGTCAATTAGCCCGTCTACAGCTCACGCACCTTGCCCAGGTGCGGGGGACGGCACCGACATCACCCGGTCGTGAGGAGCGAGGGGACCCTAATGAAATCAGGCTCAAACGATGTTTATTACCAAAGTATAAAACCTTCTTCTTCTTCTTCTCTCCCGGTCTCGCTCGCAAGAAAAAAAAGAGAAAAAAAAAAGAATGGCAAAAGATTTGAATGTGGTTAAAGTAGCGTGAGATACAGCACAGTGGATTGTATAATTAACCATTACATTGGCATGTACGGTGTAATTAAGGGCGCTATAAGAACGTTTAAGGGGAAGTAAGCTCGCCTTACGTACGGAGATGACGTTTTAATGAAAATGCTTGGCTTTGAATACAAGCCAGGTGTATTGCTGAGCTGCTGGGGCATGACTGTACTTCACTTGAAATTGGTAGGTTTGCTACCACTCTTTCACTCATAAAAACAATATCCGATCATACTTAAGTTAACTATCATATGGCTTTAATGTGTACAATTTTTGCGTTCACAGAATTTCGTTTCTGTATGTGTAATTATCATTAAATTGTATTCGCCGCAGCCTACTTCCAAAGTAGCTAAACAGGGATAATCGCCTAATTTGCATAAAATGACTCAATTGAGGTCACGTGGTAGCCTCATGTTTATTCACAAATAAAGTGTTTCTATTTTTTAAGGCCGATCATCCCATTATGGGGGATGGGAAAAACGCTAGCCTTTAACTATTGAAAATGCGTATAGTAATTAAATCTGCATGTCATTAAAAGCTAGCAATGGCCATAGCACTGGAGGCAACACACCGTTTAGCCGTTGTTGATGTCAGTTTTAGGTCGCAGCCGAGTGCCGTGCATAAAGACCAATTGTCCGTAACGAATTTGGGGTGAATCAGACCGGTATCATTTTTGTTTCTCGTAGATTTTTTTTTTTTTTTTTTTTTTTTTTTTTTTTATCATGGCCTCCTTCTAGTCCTGCCCTTGATTCTGATTGACAGCAATTAAACTGAGACCATAACGTTGATTCTAATTATTATAAACCTGTCCATCAATTAGAATCATGGACAGAAAGAAGAAGAAGAGAATAAAAGGGTTCCAACCGCTTCTCTCGAAATTGTATTTCGCTTTATTACATTATTACATACGTTAAGGGTGGTGCTGTATTATAATCCGTTTTGTTGTGCTGTGATCTTTACAAAAGAAAATGCACCACTGCTGACAGAAATCACATTACTGTTCGGATTAGCTACGGGTGAATGTCGAATAAGTAATTGGGCATGGTCGTCCATCAGCAAATGTTATATAATGGAACACTGGGCTAAAATTTATCTTTACAATATCTGGCTGTCATATCAATCTGTCTTGAAACAAAACATAGTTAAACAAAAATTAGTATTTAATTTATGTTTTAGTGTTCGATAAAATGAGGGGGGGGGGGGGTAAGTTAACGGTTCTTCCAGGGCGAGTTCGTATTAGGTTTATGCAAGTTAAAGCTGCCTAAAACACAAATAAACATAATTAACAACCACACGGGCCCTTTTTTACCATTTCCTTTGTGTCTGGTCTTAGGTCGTTGGTGTAAACCAAAATTCAAGAAAAAAAAATCAAGGGTAAATGGACAAACAATAACAATGTTACTTGGTAACAAGCAATGCAAAGATGTCGATAGTATAAAACATTGTGATCAACTGTTTCCTCTCAAGTGACGTAGTTTTAGAGAAAGAAGTAATTTTCCGCTGAAACATTTGAATTTGATTTCGAGACCTTAGAATTAGATCTTCGGGTCTCGAAATCAAGCATCAGAAAGCACACAACTTCGTGTGACAAGGGTGTTTTTCTTCCATTATTCTTTCGCAACTTCGACGACCAATTGAGTTCAAATTGTTCACAGGTTTGTTATTTTGTGCATATTTTGAGATGCACCAAGTGAGAAGACTGGTCTTTGACAATAACCACAGTGCCCAGTGTCTTTAAAAACTAACTCATATCATAACCATTGCGTGAGCAACAACTTCTTCTCATCAGCTGTGAATGTGTGGATGGAACATATAAGAAGGTTGCTCTTCTATAACCCACAACACAAGGCTAAAATATTATGATTAATCTATATAAAAAGTCACACAACAAATGGTGAAATAAACTCTATTATACGACCTTCCCCGGCTTTGTATCTCTCGTTAAAAATTAGTCGCTGTGTTTTCATGGATGTCACAAGATTTTGTTTTTATTTGGGGAGGTTTGTTGTCGTGTTGAATAGAGCTTATCTAATGCAGCCTACATATTTTCTATTCAATAACGGCCATTATGCGTGAATAATGTGCCATATAATAATAACTATTGTAACAATGTCGAGTCAGGAATTCACTTGTTACCATTATGACGTGTGTTGATATTGTGTGTAACAGATGTTGTTGTTGTTTTTTCCAAACCCCCGTATAGCACTTGTACACTTTCCATTACTAAACCAGAAATGCTAAACAACGCCATTAACATTTCAAAAGGAGCAATTTAGAAGTCGGGTAAGCTTCACACTTGAAATTAGTTGCCTTATTCTTTGTATTAATTTAGCCATATAATGGTGTTTCCTTTGTTTCCATGCAAAGTTTTAAATCCTACTTAATAACTTAGCCCTGTCTTGTATTTAATGCAAACATTTGCATTGGGCCTATTCTATTCGTTTTGAATTATGAATATTTTGATTCCACTTTATTGAAAGCATCTCACACACTGCATTAATTTTAAATATTAAAGTGATTTCTTATTTCCTGACTAAATAAATCCGGCTTGATCCATGAATTTCTTACAAATCAATAAAATGTATTGTTTTACAAACAAATGGTAACAGTAAAACGGGGGAAATATACGCTATACACCGTTTAGTAAAATGCATTAGATCTAAGCAAAAAAAAGTATAGGATTTTGTTTCGTCTCTCTCTCTCTCTACTCTCAGATAATAGGATTTCATCTTCCCCTGATAAACGCTTGCGATCTCATGACAATAATTTCGCCTCAATACCTTACAGTGTGAACATTTGTATTTCTAAGATGGGCTTGCTTGATAAACGCTATCTATTATAAAATACCAGCGTTTTAAACTGAGGGGAGTGGATATAGAACAGGTTTTTAAGCACCCCTCCCCCCTACATAATCGCAACAACACGGCAATTCTGCCCAGACATTAATACAGATAGCACGCTATCGTGCCCCATCACTTGAGAGGTTTATTCCCGGCCCATTTTGCAGTGAGGTTTAGCCCCCGGCCATTTCTGAATGGGGCCGGCTAGTGAGGAGCTCGAGTAGAGAAGAGAGAAGACACAAAAACCTTCTCATGATGCCCTTATCTTTTTTTTTTTTTTTGTTACACCATCGCTTCTCATCTTTATGTTCTTGAGTTTGATCGGTCTGAACTTAAGCAGCATTATTTGTTTTTTATAAACAAGGGTTGCTCCAATTTTTGAAATTAAGACCTCTTGTGGATGAGAAGTGAGATTTGTTTGAGTTGACGAGGAGGTTAGATCTAGAACAGTAAAGGATGCTTTTCAAGTTAGATTTCATCGAGGACGTCTAACCCCCCCCCCCCCCCCCACCCCAACACACTCCACAACAACTGATCTATATCATATGGCTTGGGCTATTATGAAGAAAATAATAACATCTTGAATCAAAACCTACTTAACAAAATCAACCGTGAATCTGTTTGCCACAACGCTCTAAAAAGTGTAAAGTAGACCGTCGTGCAATTCAGCATTTTATGAAAACAAATGCGAGCAGAATAGTATCATTGGTCTTTCCTTTATAATGAAAAAATATGATGATGAAATATTGGTATAAAGTTATTGCTGTGTCAGGAGCGTTTTCGATCAAGTTGCATGTAGACCCATACAAAATTGTCGTTATACTTCTTGTATTCAGTTGAACGTGATTTGTGTACAATCTGTTTGCGTTTTTATTATAATTTTTTTTTATTTTTCCATAATCACTATTGCATTCAGACTTGAATATTGTATTGTTCATCGAATTCCAAGATATTTTTTAACACTGACCATTCTCGTCAAAATATAACCCCATATAATGTTGCTTTAATAAAATTAAAATGGACTTTACTTTGACTTGTGATTAGATTCCACACAATATTGTTTTTTATCCGGTTCATTTGAATAACCGCTATTAGTAAATCAACAGAATTACGTTTAACTGCCATAAAAAACAAATTGCTGTTTAAAGCCATTATACACTTTCGGTACAGAAAAAAAAAAAAAAAGTTCACAGATTTACAAATAATTTACAGGGTTTACAGAAGGTAACGGTGAAAGGCTTATCTTGAAACATTATTCCATGAAATGCTTTACTTTTTGAGAAAACATTAACACAATATCAATTCTCGATAGCGAGAATTACGGATTTATTTTAAACACATGTCATGAAACGCCGAAACGTGGGGAAACAAGGGTGGGTTTACCCGTTATTTTATCCCGACTCCGATGACCGATTGAGCCTAAACTTTCACAGGTTTGTTATTTTATAAATAAGTTGTGGTACACTAAGTGTGGGCCTTGGACCGAAAAGGTCCAATGTCTTTAACTGATCTGTAGAGAAGAATATCTTAAAGTCAGGGCATGTCATATTGGTTAAGAAGACTGAACTATAAGTCCACCAATCCAATTCTCATTGCAGGATACACTGCTCTAGAACTGCAAAGGTCGTGGGTTCAAATCCCACCTTAGCAATAATATGCCTGTGATTTTGTTCACAGAACTCGGGAAAGTACTGAGTATACACAAAATAAATGGGTGTATGGGTAAAGTCAACAGTAAAACCCAATTCTCAACTAATTTGAATAAGCAATGTGTGGTGTTAACGTTTTTTTAGTAAAAACATCAGTTTGTCATGTTCTTGTTTGTTGTTGTTGCTGCTGCTGTTGGTTTTTCTAATTGTTGGTGTTGTTTGTTTGTTTGTTCCCCAATGGTTTTAGCTTGTTCCAATCGAGCAACTTTGGTCTTCTCAAGCACGTTCGTGGTACTGCATTCACGCTAAGCTTCTCAATTAACGATTCGTACTGGTACACCGCGTCATTAAATCCCAAATGCAAGAGCTTATAAACTATCAAACAAGACTAAGAATGTCAAGTCAACAGCAAAAACAATGTTTGCTTTCCCGTATATAAGTGCGGCAAGTAAACTATACCGAATAGAGTTCCAATGCACCTCACCCGGGTGAGGGCAGACCAACAATAAAACCTGGTACCAGCATAACCTTGAGTTTGATGTGTTTTTATTGACGCTGCCATGTTCAGGCCCAACGCCAGCCGTCTGATTGTCTTTTTCTTTTAACCGAGCAATACACATTAATTCTAGCACATTAATTTCTCAAACATTATTATCTCCATAATTTGCAAAGATCCTGGTCGTTGTGAAAATTGTACGGTAGGGTTCAATTTCAGTTTACAAGAAAACTCGTATGTTTGTTGGTTGAGCTCATTTCAGCGCCCAACCCACCAATATAATATTAAAACAATAACCGTTATAATAATAAATACAATACAGTACAAATCAATACTATACAATATAATACAATACAATTGCTCAATCTTGTAATCAATAAAATAAAGCAGAATCAAATTGAAAACCAATCCATCAAAATTGTCAAATAAAAACAAGTAAAATGTGATACCATCCATTCAATGTTGGCACCTTAGCTTTAACAGTATCTAAGCAAGCCCATAAGAGTGCAGAATCGGAAAATATATAAATATATACATTTTTGTTTTATTCTTGTTGTAATTGACTTGTCCTAATCTAAGGATCATGCTATGATCTCTTTAAAGCCATTCTACACTTTCGGTAAACAATTTTGTCCAAGTCCCACACTTCGTGTATCACAACTTACATATAAAATAACAAACCTGTGAAAATTTAGGCTCAAGCGGTCATCGGAGTCGTCGGGAGAAAATAACGGGAAAACCCACTCTTGTTTCCGCACGTTTCGCCGTGTCATAGCATGTGTTTAAAATAAATCCGTAATTCTCGCTATCGAGAATTTATATTGTTTTAATGTTTTCTCAAAAAGTAAAGCATTTCATGACATAATATTTCAAGAGAAGTCTTTCACCATTACCTTCTGTTAACCCTGTAAGTTGTTTGTAGATCTGTGAACTTTTGGGTTTTTGTCTGTACCGAAAGTGTATAATGGCTTTACTTCGAGGCAGATAAATGCACCCCACTGACTTCTCCCCGCCCCTCCCCCCACTCACATGTTATGTATTATTGCTGGTACTGATATAAATACTGAAAGACATAATGACAATTCTAGCACAGCTGTCAAGATATATCGTATTAATTTTAGTCACATATATTAAAATTAAAATGCACTGCATGTCACATTTATGAGTTTTTTGTTTTTTATTTTAATCCACTTCTGTTCTGCTCAAGTAAACGACAATACTGAATTGTTCTATGGAAAATGAACGCAGTCTACCATTCAATGTGATGCCTAAAAACAACATTGCCTCAACCCGATGACTAAAAAGGGTCCTTCTTCGGAGTTTTTCAAAAATCATTCTAGCGATTATTATATTTTTTTCATGATTTGTAACGGTACCAGTTCCTTTTTTTCTTGCCACTATAATACCTGTCGTTCTTCGTCAAAAGTGCGAGTCTTGAATTTCGCCATGATGACTCAGTGATGGTCCAAGTGCCTGTTCGGTCGCTGTTTTTTTTTTTTTTTTACCACAATATGAGGGTACGTTATGCTATAATATTATTCCAGAGTAAGCTTTTTTGTTTCTTCTCTCTCGTTTTTTTTTTTTTTTTCTTTTTTTCCTTTCTTGAGCGCGGCTTGGGGCCGGCGGTTTGTCGCTTGCAATGCACGTGTATTGCGTGCAGTATAACACTATGTGTGGGGTACATCACCAATGACCCCAAAGAAAGGTATAATGGTGGGGGAAAACATTAATTGTCCTGAGTTTTGTGATGCTCTAACATGGTGAGATCGGTTAGCTAGAAATGGTTATTGTTTGTAGGAACACATTTCCAGCATATCATCCAGGGTTTTTAAATTGTGATTCCATTCTCAAATTTGAAGACAAGTTCTGCTGCAATAACTTCGTACGACAACCAGGGCGTTGCAATTTGTGTGAACACGATGGAATCAAACTTGATCACGGAGCATACGTTCACAGCAATGCCCAATCTCCAAATCAAAAGTATTCATTTAAAGGCAGTGGACACTATTGGTAATTGTCAAAGACTAGCCTTCACAGTTGGTGTGTCTCAACATATGCATAAAATAATAAACCTGTGAAAATTTGAGCTCGATTGGTCATCAAAGTTGCGATATAATAATGAAAGAGGAAAACACCCTTGCCACACGAAGTTGTGTGCGTTTAGATGGTTGATTTCGAGACCTCAAGTTCTAAACTTGAGGTCTCGAAATCAAATTCGTGGAAAATTACTTCTTTCTCCAAAACTATGGCACTTCAGAGGGAGCTGTTTCTCATAATGTTTTACACCACCAACCTCTCCCAATTACTTGTCACCAAGAAAGGTTTTATGCTTATAATTATTTTGAGTAATTACCAATAGTGTCCACTGCCTTTTAAAGTTGGGTACAATATCGAACAAGCAAAGTAGACAGTCTCAACTGTACACACTTGAACGTGAATGTACGATGTCCAACATCAAACTAACTTTACAGTAAACTTATGACGGACGATGACGCATCACAAACCCCATAGCAAAACCTATTGTAATTAGGTCACAGGAATAGTTAAGCACTTGACCCTGGTTGCTGCAAATCACATCACTTATAAGGCAACAATATCACAAAACCACCCCACCCCATAACGATCCAGAATTACAAATCAAAATTAGCTTTGGAAGTTTATCATTTTGCTATAAAGTCACGCGTATCTAAAACCATCCGCTCCTCCTCAACAAAGCCAAAAAAATCTCCCCTAAACATCCACCGTTATAACATTACCTTCATTTTATTCTGTGTCTGTCACTCACATTTTTTTTTTTACAAAAAATACTCGATCTCAATGCCACGCATTGTTTGCACATCTCCGCAAAGCGTGGCTTTTAAAAAAAGTTGCTTTCAGGGAGCATAATAGTCACTCTGACGTGGCCCCATATACATACATAATATCAAATGTTTAATCGCTCTATAAAGCGTATGGCTTTTTTTTAGTCTATATTTTCCCCCTCCATTTTTTCTTCTTCTTTTCTGTCGTATACGTAAACCTCCGTTAGCCTTGAACTAGCGTATAATACCCTATTCGTTTTAATTGAACAGGGAGAAAGGGAGCCAGGGAGACAGTGGCTCGGGATGAGAGAGAGAGGGGCTTATACTTTAGAACCGGTAATCAGCTTTTCAGTCAAGTCTATAGTCAGAAACTAACATTTTGTGGTTTATTGACTGACCGGTGACGTGGGGGAGACTTTTCAGCTAGACTGTTCATAGAATCCCCCTTTGTTGTGGGGTCCTGCAGCACACGGTCGGGGGGAGCCATGCTACTATTTTCCTTGAATTGAACCGGTCGGGCGCTATACAACCGGTCCCCCCTTTTGCTGCACAATGATTTTTTACATTCAAAATACACGTGGCTTGATTTCCGGTTTGAATCAGTTATCTGACGAGGGTCTCTTTTTCACGGGGGAGGGGGGGGGGGGGGTCTGTGTAAAGAGAAAATCGCAAAACGAGCCCTTTGTTGTTATCTTCGATCCTGCATCATCTTCGGATGAAGAGTCAGAACGGATGTATACAATGCCATGAGATCGCTTTGTGATGGTATTACTTGTGTCTGTATACAATATTATATATAATAATGTACAGAGGGATTTGGGTCTGAGTGGTGGGTGCGCTGGTGGGAGCATTGTCACTCTCCCCCGAAATTAATAGAAAAACCATCCCCCAGTCAATGCAACAAAAATTATGAATGACAGCCATTGTTCGGTGGCTATTGTTCTGCCGTCAATATCCCGTCATTTTATATGAAAAGAGTTTTTAGGAGACTTCAAGGCAGGGGTAATGGTCTGAAATTATACAGACATTATTAACGGCCATTTAAGGGGATGAAAATGGACAAAGCTGGCCCCCCGCATGCAATTTGCAAAGTCAGTTTACTATATGGAGAGGGGAGACTAGGGGTAAAGGAAACGGATATATGGGCGGGGTTTAGGGAGTCTCTTTTTAAAAGAAAGGGAAGGATTCAGCTAATAATATCAGAGCCAGTATGTTTACTCACGTTCTTTAAATCTGATATAGCAAAGCGCATTCATTATTAAGAGATGATATAATTATAGTATCTTATTTACGTGATTATCCAGCCATGGATTACAGTGCTGGTGCTCTGATTCTTGTTCTGAAGAATAATGCACACGGATATCATTTCCATAAAAAAAAGCGGGAAAGACACGAAGCAAGGGCAAGATTTTGCGGTGTATTTGTCTGATAAAGGATTCCAGTGTAAAACTGATACTCTAATTATTCAATTGGTCGATTTCAATTGTACAATGCGGTTCTGTGACCTCGACCTATTGTGAGCAGACCAACTTTCACTTTGCGAAAAAAATAAATAATAATTTATATTGACTTTTAAAACGAGACAGTGTGCCGTTACCCTTCAGATAAGTTGTGCACAAGTATCTTTTCTTCTATTCGCATTTATCTGTTACGATCCGCCCCACCCCGCCCCTTTGTAGTAATGGATTGGAACCCACTGCAAAATGATACATTGCAAAAGGAGGGAATGTGCTAGGTTTTGTCCGCCTTAAAAACAACTCTATTTCAATTGCCAGGAATGAACACAAACAAATTGTGTTGTTTACACTATACAGTATACAGGGAACTGTGTATTCAGAATGTTGCATTGTGCGGTATCGTTGTCATTTCAACATCATCATGACCAGACTACCGTACTACCTACTACATCCACTAGCCAACCACCAACGGGTCAAATAAAGTTCAGCTTCTATGAAGTTCGGTTGTTGGTTTCCTTTTTATCGTTGGGACAAAAGTACAAAATCCTGTCGTCGAGTTGAGGACACCATTATGGTTTGATTATGTAGGCGTGATTTTTCTTTGTACTTTTGTGTTTAGGGAAAAAAGGAAATCGAAGGAGAAATGTTAGAAGCTTCCCATTCGGTACGGAAGTGCAGAGAGAGAAAAAAAAGTACAGGGAGTGTGGAAATAAAATGGGTCCAATCAGCATGGGGTGTAACTACGTCATTTTGTTGTGTATGCCGGTCTTTTCGTGACTAGGCTAGACATGTATTGTCCTAGGTCGAAAGGAGTTGAGAAAAACAAGTTAAGTGTGAAACGGGAGAGACGATTGGTTGTGGGTTCAACAAACTATCCATCAGTGAAAAAAGGGAGCAAAAAAAGGGATTGCTCATCTGAAATACGCCTTCACTAACCATCGAGCCAGGCCCAACTACCAGTTTATTTCCAAGGCGGTACTTAACTATGCAACAGGGTCCAGCATCCTCCTGAAGACGACCAGAGCAAACGGATCGAAACGTTGAGTCGTTCACCGCCGGTTCTTTTCAGAACCAACACTATCTCAAAGGAGATTATAACACAAGGTACTACCGCAAAACCTCACCCAATAGTTCAAAGCGAAACAACATTTCCAGTCATATTGTGGGTTCCAATGATTAACCTAATATTGGTCAATAGCGACCCACGTGGCAAATCTGGTACGAAAAACATCCATTAAAATAATATCAATTTCCGTTTACTGAGGAGTCTATACGCGAACACTATCACCCGTCCAACATTGAGGGCGCTATGGTCCACCGTCACCACCCACCCTAGCATGATGAGACTCTTGTCTTGCCACTTTATGCCAAGCTCCCTCAATCATAAAAGGAAAAAAAAAAGAAAAAAAAATGAAATCACAGGATGAGTCTCTCTAGGGCTCGATGGGTAAGAATTACCATACCGGACCGGGGTAACGGGAGTGGGGAAACAACGCCTTCTCTCCTCCCCACACAAATTGGTTGAGATTGCCCGTAGAGAGATGGAGCGTACATCTCAATTGTTGTTTATCTGTCCTCCCTTACCGCCTCCAGTCCCTGTTTCATTTGCTTCGATCTTCTCTTCCTAAGTCTTCTGGCATAAAGTAGTCTCCCATTGCCTCCATCTACTTCCCATCCCGTGCCAGGACCCTTATACCTGCGCGAATAATAATATAATACACCGTCAGGGAGAGACATCCCTTGACGGTCAAAGTTATAAATTCACCCCTGCCCAAAACAGTTTGCACAACATACGTAGGATAAACAGTGGACTCCCGGTTGTGCATCAAAACCAAATTGAAGCAGGGGATTCTTTTGATTTTGTGTGTCCTCACCACTCATTAATTCAGTCATATAAATGTAGATTATTATTACCTACACAACACGACATTAATTCTCACACCCTCGCAGTTTCCCTAGTGGGTTGGGTTGGGTATAATGTGTGAGATACATTAAAGCAACGGTGCATTTGAAAGCAACTACAAGGGTTTTTGTGTAAAGATTGAGATCATCTGGTTAACCAACTTTGTTTTCCCGCATCTAAATCAGCATGAAGACACTTGAATTTAGCAACATTGGACTTTACAGTTTTTGTATGATGTCTTTACATACATTCTACAAACTCAGACTGGGCATTAAAAACACTAAAACCCTGGGAAATTCACAGGAAGATTGGGTCCACGTTGTGTGTGTATAGAAACTGCTTATAACAGAAACTGCTTACCAGAACCGTGTATGCATGTCATGCCAGTGTTCTTATATATTGTACAATTTCAAAATGTTGCCCATTTAAAATGTAATTGGAAGACTAAAAACTAATCAATTGCAAAATCTCGAAATTTACGTAATTTCAGCTTTTCTACAAAAAGGTATTGGTCCCCTATTCCCAGAAAATGAAGATGTTCTTATGGCGGGATAGTTAAGAATACATGGTTCTTCTCAGAACCACGCAATAACTTACGAGATTTATCTTTAAATGGTGTCACCGCAAAATTGTCTTATACCTTTTGTTTTTCCAACGTGCAACAATTCAAGTCTTACTTAATATAATTGTTATTGTAATTAGCTTTTTCGTAGCGCAGCGCAGCGAAACAGTCGACTTGTTAGTATTCCTAGTGGTTAATTTATTCAACAATATTTTTTAAAAAAGACACCAGCAGTAAAAAAAAAAAAAAAAAAAATGAAAAGGGTCTGAATTTACAATTTTTCAGTAAAGATAGTTACATGTAACACGATTAAAAAGCAGAAAACAATAAATTGCACAAACGACACAATATCCTAAAAGTAACAGGGCAAAAGACTCAGAATTGCTCTAATTGTACACACTATTAATTGTGTGAATCATTATGTCTATATTCCTGGCTTAATATAATATTCATAATCAAAGATATTGTAACAGTATATACAGTCACGACAACATTACATGCATTGTATGCAAAGACAGAGACAAGATACAGACAGAAGGCCAGTGGAAAAACAAATATTATCAAACATGACCAGGAGAAAAAAACTCCATGTAGCTATAAGTTAAAACATGATATTTTCGATTATTTGGTATTTTATTTTATACATAAGCGAGTTACTATGAATGTAGCCTATGCCTATTCTTTTTCTTTCTAAATGCACTCTCAAAATAAATTTGATGGAATCAATTTTATTTCTTCAAACTTTATTTACAGCTTTTGCATCGGACATCCCCGTTGGTTATTTCCTCTTGAAATATTGCGAGGAATTATACATAAGCGAGTTACTATGAATGTAGCCTATGCCTATTCTTCTTCTTTCTAAATGCACTCTCAAAATAAATTTGATGGAATCAATTTTATTTATTCAAACTTTATTTACAGCTTTTGCATCGGACATCCCCGTTGGTTATTTCCTCTTGATATTGCGAGGAATTGAACGAGGGTCCAACACTACACCATCCCTCAAGGCTCCGAAATCACCAGAGTGTCCTCGCTCGTTCGTAGCAATCAAGTTGTTACGGTGAATAACACAATAAAGAGTTCTGAGTGACTGATTGCTGTTTTAACAACATTTATATAATTTCATTTATTCATTAAATAATTGTTAACTCTTTCTTCAAACAATGTCAGACATTAATTTAGCTGCTGGCAGTAAAAAGATAGACATTACATCGATACATTCGCTCTAATCTGTGAACAATTGGAACGTACGGTTTTCACAATCATGTTTAAACGTCATGACCACAAAAGATAACATTAATTGTAGAGTAATTTCTACCGACGACTCTTTCCAGCCAGCCTCTTTCGGGGTCAGCCCAAGTTCAACTCCGACAATCAGACACCAGCCGTATATTATTTCTCTCTACCATTTCTAGTCCATTCTTCTGTTTTATTGTGTGTGCAGAAGACTCCAAAACCACACCGTGTGATCACTGGTTTAATCCGCCTTGTTGCTTTTTTAATACCCCCTTTTGTTTCCTTGTATTATTGTATACATTTTTCTGCGTGCCATTGATGAGCATAATACAAACCCCACTGCACGGCCAAGGTCCGCCTTCCGGTCCACCAGCGCGGTGGTATACCACGAGACCGTGGGTCCCGCCGCGCTGGAACAACGGCACACAACTCCACAATAATGTCCCTCAAAATCGTTTGCCCTTTATTACGTACTCTGCTTTTCCTGTAGCCACAACGTTGCAGTTTTGACAAGCTTTATTTAGTACACTGAACTAGCTTACCCCCCCCCCCCCTCTCACGAAATTGTATGGCACATTTTGTGTACCTGATTTTTGTATCAAGCATGACACTGCATGCTAACTTCCCCGCCAAAATACATTTACTTCTTTTTTCGAAATAGGCCTTGATGGTGGGCATTATAGGCTGCATTGCGTTATTTTATTGATCCATTTAGCACACTTTAACCTTATGGGAATTGTTTATGACGGAAATATGACACAAAATACTGCCGCACCAAAAGGAAGAGACCAAACAAAACTGAGAAGTTTGATGGGTTGTTTGAAGCTTTGCAGAGTTTAACAATTATGGAGTAACTATAACCATGAAGCTATCCTTTGGTAAAGCTCCATGCTACAACTAAAAAGTAAACTTGCAGGTACAACCGTGTGAACGGAGTGTTGGCCCCGGGGACGATAAGTCCACTAGGGAACCAACATGGTCAGGTCGGGAGTGCAAAGACAATATTCAAGAAAGGTTCTATGTCAGAGGTGGGATTCTAACCGGGGGTAAAGGTATAGCATACTGAGATAGATACCACATTACCAAGCAGAGAAGCAATTGATCACATACTACAAACAGTCGTGATTTAACCACCGTGTGAATTAGTTTGGCGGGAACAGTTGCTGCCTTGTCATACGCTTGGCTATTTTTTTAGTCCATGCTGTGAAAGTCTAATATCGCTCGCAGTACGTTTTCTCACGCGCACTTTTCTTCAAGAAGACATTTAACACAAAAACATGTTCCAGATATTGATATTCGAACGAGACAAGTTTGGAAGTCCCGTACCATGGGGGATTTTTTCTGGAAAAATTTGCATAAATTATGCATATGCATTATACCCAGTTCCACCATGACTTTGGTTTAAGTTGATTATCAATCACTTTTATTTTTCAAAGTGTAGCCTTTCTTTCTGATTTTTTTGTTGTTCCCCCCCTTTTTTTTTAAGTTTGTGTGAAAGTCATATTTTGGCAACGATGACCTAGATTTACTTGTAATTTTGTTGTTCTTTCATTCTTTTTAATCCAACGAGGTTTTTCAGTTTGTGTAAAAAGAGTTTGTTGTCGAAAACAGTCCTACACCCTTAACGGGACCGGTGTGTGGTCCTCAATAATACTCGGCCTGTCATTTGTCACGCTCAAGGTGCTAAATGCTGTCATTAAGGCGAGCCCAGAGGGAACGAAACCTCCCGCCCCGGCCAATTTACCGGAGTCGTGACTGCCCCGTCATGGGGCTCAGCGGGTCTCCACTCCCCCGTACCAGGCCAGCTACGGCACGCTGATATCGCTACCAAGGGCCTCTTAAGTTAATTGTCTGTAAAAGAGCGTAGTGATTATCTGGCAGTTTTTTTCCATGTTATTTCATATTTTTTTTTATCTTCTTCATGCTACCAGAAGGGGTGAGTGCCCCCGGGGCTATATGACAGAAAATAAAAATGACTTCATTTTGTTTTCCCTCTTAAGATGAGTCAGTGAACTTGACGTTGTACATTATCAAAATTGATGTGGTGTCATTTTTAGCTGGTACATGGTTATGAGGAAACCGAGTACCTGCATGACGTCTAGGTGTCAGACAGGGATTCGAGTGGTGGAGTGGGAGATGGTATTGGTTCTTCTGTATGTAATGAACCATGGTCATTGAACAGTAAACCGGACTTCACCTCTTCAAATAGAAAAAAAAATGAAGCAATTATAAAGTCTTTGATCAAGGCACCGATTAAGGGGAGGAAACTTCCAACAGCTATAGCCCTTTTCACATGATAGCAATTTCTCAAGGGTCCCTTGCTAAATTGCCTTGGATCGGACGAGTTGGTCAAAACAAAAGCGTTTGTAACCGTTTTTTATAAAATGCACATGGTTGGAAAGATGTTTTAAAAGTAGAATACAATGATCCACACAAGTTTGCCTCGAAATTGCGTGGTTTTCCTTCTACTGTGCGAACTAACATGGTCGGCCATTTATGGGAGTCAAAATTTTGACCCCCATAAATGGCCGACGTGTTAGTCGACGAGGTAAAAGGAAAACCACGCAATTTCGATGCATGTTTGTGTGGATCATTGTATTCTACTTTTACAACATCTTTCTACCCATATGCATTTTATAAAAAACGGTTACAAACGCTTTTCAAAGACCAACTCGACCGATCCAAGGCAACGTGTTCCTTTAATGTTTGCATGGTTGCGAAGTTGCGTTGAACAGTCCTTTAACAGTACAATTAATTTGCTAAATTTCACAACCATGCTCAAATTAAGCAAGGGACCACTGCTAATTTGCTGTAGTGTGAAAAGGATCTATGCTGTCATTAGGTCTATATAAATCACTCTTCAACGGGATATGTATGTCAAGGCGACACACGACCATTGAAAAGACTTCTACTTGGCTCTATTCTATTGAAATATAGTTGATTACAATCCTCCCTTTAAACTTAGCACATTTTGACAAGCTTTTTAATATATAAATACCCCCAAGCACCGATGTTTCACTTATTTCCTTTTTGTGACTACTTTTTATTTTATTTTATTTTTTTATTTGAGAGGAAACTGAGCTGGCCAATTGTTGGTGCGTGCCGGGATCTATGAAAATCCCCCCACATTTGCCCCTCCCCCCCCCAAACAAAAAAAGAGGGGAAAAAAATCAAGTTTATGACATCGGAGAGAGGGCCCCCTTTCACGTGGGGGCTCTGATATGGGTAATATCACCCGTCCACTCTGTTTGTCCAACCGTGCAAATGTCGTCAATTTAGAGCTGAAACTCTCAAAGTAATTTCCCCCTGCCTTTTCATCACTAACTCAATTTCACCTCATCCATGGCTTTCTGTTACCTGTATATAGCGATATACCGTAAATTATATTGCAGTCGACAGTGCCGTCATTGTGTAATTCAATCAATGGGCGCAGACTGCTTTTTCAACCGGTTCGCACACCCTTAACAAGTGTCCCATCCGATATTATCATCATACCGCAAATGCGCAACCAGAATAAGAAAGAAGAAGACTTGGAAGAAAAGAGAGAACATTATACACACAATTGATATTTTCGTAAGAAAAACAAAAATCTACTTAAAAATACATTTTAAAAAAGCTTCGGCCAACAGAATTATTTTGCGGGTGTGGACGCTCAATTGTTAGAAATCATAAAATGATTTTACTTAGTGTAGGCCTATACGTCCAAATTCAAAAGCTTTTTTTTTTTCTTTCTTTCTTTTTTTTCTTTTGTTATTATATAGAAAGCTTTACATACGGGGGTCCCCTGCAGGCAAAAAAAAAACCCTTTCCGAGAGAGTAAATAACAACCCATGCCAATAGTTGGTGTTGGTTCTTAAGGAAGTGCGCTTGCCACTGCTGAGGGTTCGCGATAAAGTCATTCAACGAGCTGGACGAATCCGTTTCGGAAACGAAGCTTTACAAATGGACGCGTTGGGGGTTCTTTTGTCCCGGCAAAGTGCAACTTACAGGTCACTAGTCATTACTTTTCATAAAACTAAATTAAAATCACCGTGTCATGGAAGTAAAAGTAAAAAAAAAAAATGGAAAAAAAGGGCGATCGATACCGACGTATAGCATTGTATTTTTATTTTATTTTTTTGGTTTAAAGTTCATCAGCCCTATACAGGAAGCCGAACGCACACCACTGTTTTCCCTTTCTTGTTTTGGGTAAGCTTGTGGTTTCTATAATAGGCAGGTATATTATAATAATGGACAATTATTATTAAGAGTTTCATTATCTGTCTTTAATAAATTATTGACGTGTATGCTATTTTGTACAATAAATCATTCTTCTGATACCGGGTGTTCCTAGGTTTGTATCCGCAATCGAACCGGGGACCTATAACAAACGGGACAATGGGTCCACGGTTGCTATCACAAAGGAATACAATGGGGACAACGGTTGCTATAACAAAGAGTTGAACAAAAGGGGTCCACAATTTATGTGTATTTCAAGTCTTAAAACATAACCTAACAATACCGCTTAGTCAGCACACGCACAACGTTTCTATATACAAAAAGTAATTTCTTTTAAATTAGACACCTATTTGTTTTATTTTTTATTATTATTTTTTTTTTTAATAGACAGGAATATGAGATCTATCAATTACTCCTGGAATTTCATTTTCTGTCATGTATACACATTGATGTGTATAATATGCTATTTTATAGACTAAATCATTCGAATAGTAACCCGTTGAATTCGAGTTGAATCCAACGGCTCTTTTCAGAACCACCCCAACTCATTTAGAGATAGCCGTTACATGTTAGGACAAACCTTTCCATACCGTGTTTCCACCATGCAAAGTTTCAAGACACTGGACACTATTGGTAATTGTCAAAGACCAGTCTTCTCACTTGGTGTATCTCAACATGCATAAAATAACACACCTGTGAAAATTTTAGCTCAATAATTGGTCGTCGAAGTTGCGAGATAATATCGAAAGAAAAAAACACCCTTGTCACACGAAGTTGTGTGATTACAGATGCTTAATTTCGAGACCTCAAATTCTAAATCTGAGGTCCTGAAATCAAATTCGCGGGAAAATTACTTCTTTCTCAAAAAACTATGTCACTTCAGAGGGAGCCGTTTCTCACAATGTTTTATACCATCAACCTCTCCCCATTAATCTTACCAAGTAAGGTTTTTTGCAAATAATTATTTTGAGTAATTACCAATAGTGTCCACTGCTCTTTAAATCATTTTTTTGATACCGTTTTTCGATGTATGAATTTTGAAGTCTTGAAACTTACCTTCCCAAAGACCATTCAATCAACTTAGTTCGTTCCTTTGACATTAATTTGAATAATTTTCAATCCCTATACACCAGCAGGTGACTGTCAATATGGGACATGCTCTGGCCTTGTGCATTTATTTATGTAGCACTATAATAAAAAAGGGGGTCCCAAGACTTTAAAAGAGGAGGTTGGCAGGCGGTGTGATATTATGTGCTTTTGGACCCGGGGCAAAACTTTGGACTGATTATTGGGCGTGAATAGCTTCTCTCTCACTCTGTACACGGGCTTGCCTTAATACCTCCTCCGTCTGCCAGACCACTAAATAGCTTTGACTGACGATTTTCTTTTTTCTCTTCTTTACCCCAGCACCAAAAAGCACGAAAACAAAGTATGTCCGGGGCGTTATAGACTTGTGGATTAGGAGTCAGAAAGTAGGGGGTAGCTTATAAACCATGTCCTAGAGCAAGAAACAACACATCTAGGAAGTCCGCACACACGCCCGATGCATGTTTTCCCCGATTCTGACATCATTCACCGAGATTTCTTACATTGATTCCCCGATAATTGGGTGGCGTAGCGGAGTTGTTGCCCCGTGCCCCGCGGCCTAGAAAGTACACGGGTTTGGTATTCTCTCTCAACTAACGGTAAACTGGATGCTCGAACTCACCCTTCCTCCCCGCACGGGAGGAAGGTGTATACGACGCGTCCCCACACGTTCCCCCTTCTTTATGGTGATCTGAAACCCCAAGTTTTTACGGGCGAGCGGTCCCGTACGAAAAACGTGGCCGTGTTCACAACCATGTGAAATTATCAACATGTTCCCCCGTTTTTTTGTCTGCATCCCCATTGATTTCATTTATTCGAACAGTCAGCCGTGGATACTGTCATTTCCCTTGTTATCCAGTTAGGCGTGTTTCTTACCATAGAAGCCATTGATTTTACACGCACGATAAGTATTACTATCGGTTTTGTGAGATGTTCAACACGGTTTTTTTCCCCATCACACTGCGGCTGACATACCTGCACACCTGCAACTCCAAATAACCAAAACCATAGAGAAGTAGAACTCCCTGGTTGCACTTAACGCCATTATTTCACTCTACACTGCCTCCAACTGCCGTCCATTTCTAAGAGTTCCATCAGTCTCTTGAGTGTTAATCTTGGGGTCGAGTCTAGCTGAAATTGTTTTGGATTCCAGTTTTGTGGAACACGTTTGTTGTTCCCGCCAATGTTTCATTCATTATAATGTTAGGCATTATCTGTTTACGTGTAAATAAAAAGTTCACTTCTTCTTTGATGTTTTGTATATTTATGTCGGTATTTCGATTGTTTTGAATGTTCATTCTTATTCCTCTAGTTATTTTTCTTCTTCTTATAATGTTCATTGTTCTTGCAGCCAATGAATCTCTCATTTTAATACAATAGCATATACATTACATGTGTACAATTGAACAACAAGTTTATTTCTTCTTTAAACTTGGTTCTTTCGGTAATTCGATTGTTTGACATGTTCTATTGTTGTTCTTCTTCTTTGTAAAGCACCTCCGTCTATTACCGATCACGCTGCATGTATTTACCGCCGCATGTATTTATGCACTTATGATATTATATATCAGTCTACGTTAAAAAAAATGCACTATATCAGTCAAAGTTTAACAACAAGTTTACTTTTCTTGTGGATTCGGTTCTTAAATGTGGTATTTCGATTGATTGAAATGTTCTAGTTATGTGTTTGTTGTAAATTCAACGGAACAGCTCTTCATTTGTATATTGTTTTAAAGGGTCTATGTAACTTTTGTAGGACAAAAAACACAATGTTCACAGATTTACACTAAACTTACACAGTTTGAAGATAATGATGGTAGAAAGCTTCCCTGAAAATATTACAAGCTGAGGTGCTGTAGTTTCGGGGAAATGAGTAAAACAATGTCATGAAAATAATTTTCGTCTCATGAGACGAAAATCATTTACAAACGTATTTTCATGACATTGTTTTACTCATTTTCTCAAAAACGACAGCACCCCAGTAAGTAGTATTTGAAGGGCAGCTTTCCACTGTCACTATCTTCAAACCCAGTAAGTTTAATGTAAATCTATGGGCATTTTGAAGAAGTACTCAAATCCTTTAAGATTGTTTTAAGCAATAAATTTACATTTGCAAAGTCAAAAAGTCTTCTTCCTCTTCTTCTTCTTCTTCTTGCATGTATTTATTCCTGCCATTATCCGTCGTAGTTAAATAAAAAGTTAATTTCTGCTCTGAATTCGGTTCTTAGTTTAGGTATTTCGATTGTTATTCCAATGTTTTAGTTATTCTTCGTCTCTTCTTCTTTAAGTGCACCAGTCGAACCGATCACGCTTCATGTATTTATCCCTGGCCTGTATTTCTACATCATCGCTTACTTCACAAAGTACAGGTGACTCAAACTATATCTCCGACATGCCCCGACGTACACTCTCTCCTCCGAACGACCCGCCACACCCAGCTCGATAAACCAGTATCACGTGACAAACACAGAGAGAACCAGCCGGTTCTAGGTCCCCGGCACTGCTCAACACTTGAGTCCGTTTTGTCCACCTTCAGTAAATTGACAATGCGAGCGGTCCACGACCATCTTTCAACAACCCTTTGCCCGTTTATGAAGTTTTCCCATTTTTACGTAAAAAAAAAAACATCCTCCTCTCTCCGCACAGCACGAACAAACCGGGCACTCGGAACGGAGGAACCAACATGTTAAGTACGGGGGACATTTTGACATTTTGTCTCCCGCTCTACCCGAACCCACTGCAAATAGTGTGCCCACCAGTTAGACGCTGGCGAGACCAGGCTGCAGTGTTTTTGTTTCCAAGTTCAAATACTTTCAGTGTCTCTGTTTGATACGTGGCTAATAGCCTTCTAAAAGCTGTTCAAACAACTCTCGCATTACCACGTGTATACGGTGTGATGTCAAGTTACTTTTTTTTTTTGTCCGCGGGTGGGGTTCTGGCCAGCCCGTGGCCTCGGCACTCCAGTGGCAAAAACTATCCCAGCAGTCTCCACTTCAAATGTTGTCGAGTACATTAAAACAACAAAAAGGACTCCTCCGTCCGTCTGTTCTTTGTTCGCCTCGTAAAACCCCCAATCTGGCCCGCGACGTGTTTTTTCGGTTTTGGCATTTTTCTTTTTAATTTTCAAAAGGGCGGATAGGATCACATACAACCGATGGATAGAAGTATAAGTTGGCAGATGACGTCACTTGAAGCTGTTTTCCTTGGTGCTATCGAGAGACAAGATGAACGAAGAGGGGAAAAGGGGAGCACCATCGACTGCCCCAGTCTGTAAACCATATAGATGAAAAGGCGCAACATTATATCGTACGGGTCCCCTGGTATTACATTCATGGTGACATTAGGCAGTGCACTTTTCTCTCTCAAAATCTCTCTGTCTCTAATTCAAGTTAAATATCTGCAAACCAAGCCACGTTTATGAACATCAAACAGTAGTCCCCGTTACGGTCTCCTCTCAAATCTTTGCATTTTAGTCTGTTCTGTTCTCTCGAGGAGCGTGTATACTCGAAAACATTCTCTGACTTCTCTCCAGTTCCGCCTGCCAACTGGAATAACTGCTCAATCCGAGAGCGTATTAAGGTAGAAAGAAGAGTGTTAACCTCGTGTCAGAGTTCTGATAAACTGCGTGTTCTGTGGTCAACTTCACAATAGTCCTAACTTTAGGATATACTCAAACTTATGGCTATACTCGAGATAAGACTAGTCTAAATTATTTGTGAATTCCACCCTTTGGAGATAGTTACACTTGAGGCTAGTCCTAAGTCAGGACGAGTAACTCGTCCTACCTCGAGATTAGACTTGTCTTATGTCTTCGTGAAATCCAACCATGGTGTTTAAACTTAAGGCTAGTTCTAAGTTAGGACGAGTTCATCTCGTCCTTACCCGAAATAAGACTAAGTCTTAACTCTTTGAGAGACCAAACATGGTGATATTAAAACTTAAGGCTAGTCCTAAGTTAGGACGAGTTAATCTCGGCCTAGCTCGAGATAAGACTAGTAGTTTTAACTCCTTGAGAAATCAAAACCTTGTGATAGTTACACTTGAGGCTAGTCCTAAGTTAGGACGAGTTTATCTCGGCCTACTTCGAGATTAGACTTTGCGAACTCCAACCCAGGAATGTTCAAAATATTATGCTTTTAATAAGAGATGTTAAATTTGCATCAGGGATAAAGAATATTAATTTAATTTTGGATTTGGAATTATTATGCTTTTAAACAGCTACCCACTGCTCAGAATCATAACTTCAAAATTACACTCAAAGATCGCTTTCGGATTTAGTGTTAATAAAGTGTTTATACGGTGTCAATGTTGCTTCAAATAGGCTTGGATGAAACGCTTATCCATGCATAATACTATAATATTCACAGCATAAATGATGTGACACTTATAGCCTCTCATATTTTCATATTGCATTACTTTTCACTGTATTTTATTTGAACCGAATGAGTACACAAAAACTGATACCTCTCTAAACCTATATAATGCATGCGAGTAACAACTCTATTTTTATACTATTGATGGGCTATTCTTGTGAACGTTTTGTGTGACATGTCATGAAGCCTAGGGAGGATATACAAATAGATAAACTTAATCTACAAGATTTGTAATGTTCGTCTTGATAACCGTTGTACCATTGACTATTAAAGATCATTTTCATCCCTCGCTGGTTACGCCACAATCCGCCTTAGTGTGTCTTGATGAAAGAGATACCCGATCCAATAGGAAAAAAGGTGATTTATCTCTATCGCTATTTACCCGCCTTTTTTTCTCTTTTCGGTAACGTCACTTTGCGAGTTTGTGTCTCATCCTTTGTGATTTGCCAAAGCATTTCAGATGGATTTCTCTTCCTTTTTTTTATTGCATTCTTTGTCCCGACAGTTCCTCGGGACCTATGGCTCTTGTGGATAAGGGAAACGCAACACTATATTGCGTCCCACGTGCAAAGGTCCCGGGTTATATCTTTAAAGAAAAAAAAGAAAAGAAAAAAAACCTTGACGAACCTTAAACAGTGGATACAATTTCTCAGCCCGAATCGAGTGGCCCGCATTACGGGGATAAAATTTCTTGCGAAAAATGTCTGTGTGAATTACCATCGAAGCCCGAGGCCGTGCCGCTCGAAAGTGATACCGCTATTCTCTTTTATATATATATATATATATATATATATATATATACAGCGTACACGGTCTTACTTTATAACTGCCAATCACCTTTTTTGTATTTTCCCCGAAAGCGCGCGAGATCATAATTCGGGAAAGATTGGAGTATCGTCCACACTTGCTTCCCTATATTAGCACTCCAATGTGTACATGTACCCAAAACAGCTGTGATCATAATGAATATCGGCCGTTGTACTATAATAAAAAGATACTAACACATACCTGACTTTCTCTCACTCTGCCACACAAAAAAGGGTGTGTATGAAACAATAAGCTTTAATCACACAGTGCAACATGCCCTGAAGGGGTGCTCGGGTGGTGAGTCCTTAATATAGGGGGGCCCCGACTTCTTGCGGAATTTTCCAATTTAGAAAAGTTGACGTTTTCGAGGTGTAGATGAACCGGCGAGATTGGATTGGGTTTCCGCGGCAATTGAAACTAAATTCCTATTGCAGACCAGCAATATTCCTTGTATTTCTTGTGTGTGTGGAGGGAGAGAGGGAGAGAGCAGTGCCGTATTCTGATTTCGCTCAACTGTGCTGTAATCTAGTTCACGGTGCGTAATTGAATAGCAAAATGAGAGAACAAACGCTGTGGTTTAGGACTCATATGGACGACACAAACATTTAAATCCTAACATAAATAAAATAGTTCGGTCTCCCATAGTTCGTTATAACACAATGTGGATGTGTACGAGTGTGGAGTAAAGTTGGTTGAACCGGGTTACCAATTCAAAGTGCATAATGGACTGGAAATAATGCACTAATTGCCGACGAGCCCACCTCATCAAAAAAGATGGATATAAATAAAAAATAAAAAAACATTCAGCATTCAGCATTTTCATTCAGCATTTTAGCTTCATAAGACATCTTTGGGAAAACGCCTTCCACACACAATACACACGGAATAGAACGCGCATTAATTGTTCGTCGTGCTTTCAACGATAAGTCGTGTTCCCTGTATCACATCAGGTCAAGTGTCGCATTGTCACACACAGAGGGTCCGACTATTTCTTCATTTGGTTTGGGCCCTACAGGAGGTACGGTCTGAGAGGACGACGAGGCTGCGGCTTTGGCTGACTTGTCTCATATACTACAGTGTTATCATTTAAAGCTGTAGCCACAGACACGCAGCCTGACTTTCTTGTGTGATTTTAATACCAATTGAGTGTAAACTCCTTTTTACAATAATAAAATTATAATAGTTGGATTTTTATCGTTGACACGGGTCTGGTTGTACACATCTTAAGATGAAAGTTGTTTGTATATCTCGACAGCATTTTTGCGTTTCTCTAATTATTTAATAAATGTTTGAATCAAAATGGGTAACTTTTTTGGTTGTTGCATGTTTGAAAAAAAAAATGGCCGCAACGTGACAATCAATCAAGACAGTGTTTGATTCTAAAAAAAAGAGGTCAGTGAACGGGACAAACCACGCAAAAGGGGAACTTATTGACGGTCAAATCTCGAATTGATAAAAAACTTGCCGGAGAAGTGCCTATTCAACTAAACCTTCGATTGCTAGTGTACACATATATAGGAAGCAATACAATAGATAATGTGTAGTTACTTCAATGATAAAAAAAGGAGTTGATGAAATAAACACATGCCGGCCCTTTGGCCTACAATGGGGAAGCAAAACTCAGTTTCCTGTCTGTTTTATATCCCTTTAGTTTGGAGGAAAATTTCGAGGAAATGTTACAGATCAGTTGTTAAGTATAGTATAAGTGCCATTACACTTTTGAGTTTAGAATCTGATCTAGTTTTTTTTTTTTTTTTTTTTTTTTTTTGGGGGGGGGGGGTTAGGATCGTTCGTTAAACTGTTTTAAGCTGCTATAAATGCAGACATACTATTAAACTAAACTGTGAAAGTTTTATTTCAAGAGGTGATCGCGTTTTGGAGATACCGCCGAAAATCAGGAGCGCCTTAAAGACATGGGGACACTATTGGTAATTACTCAAAATAATTATAAGCACAAAACCTTACTTGGTTACGGGTATTGGGGAGAGGTTGATGGTATAAAACATTGTGAGAAACTACTACCTCTGAAGTGACGTGGTTTTCAAAAAAAAGAAGTAATTTTCCACGAGATTGATTTCATGACCTCAAGTTTGAGGTCTCGAAATCAAGCATCTGAAAGCACACAACTTCATTCATGTGACAAGGGTGTTTTTATCTTTCATAGTTATCTCGCAACTCCGACGACCAATCGAGCTCAACTTTTCACAGGTTTGTTATTTTATGCATATGTTGAGATACACCAAGTGAGAAGACTGGTCTTTGACAATTACCGATAGTGTCTAGAGTCTTTAATTAGGTCCACAAGTGAGAATAGTCCCTAATTAGAATACAACATCTTATAAATGTTACTGACAGTAAAGCTTCTCTGGTTCGACTTGGGGGGGAATGCAAACTGATTGCTTGTAAAATTGCCACTTTTCTTCGAAATGAAATGCTTCTTAAACCCTATTTATGTTATCAAAAGGTGTTGTAGGCTTCTTACCAGACGTTTTTATATACATTAACTTTTAGCGTGATGACCAAGCATACGATTCCCTTTAACCTAGTTGCTTAATTTAAGTTTCACTCATTCGTAGAAGTCCAACTTGTACTCTACAATTAAAACAAACGATAACATCGGAGGGTTTTCAAACAGACAAGGCCTCAGCTTTCCCCCGATCTCTGTGGTTTGTAATTCACTTAAAACTGTCCCGACTTTTTCCCTCCTGCACTCTCAGTTTCACACATGTTTTCATGGGCAGAAGTAGCGCTGCACAGGAGACCACTGCGCATATTATATGACGTCACTGTTAAGTTTTGGCGGGAGATTGAGAAATGTGTAGGGGTAGGTTATATGTGCCACTCTGACGACATAGGGCCCCGCGTGGATTGAAGCATTTACCTACGAAAAAATGGCTTGTTATTACAACTTCTACAACTTTTGGCAGGATTATAAACTCATAACAAATTGTGTATGATCTCTGGCCTGTGTTGTTGTATCGTGCAATTTTGCCGCCAAAATCGGCTCTAAGGTATGTTTACTATCGCCCATAAATACAGTTTCCATATTTTAAGAGTCAATAATAATACACAACAGGGGAAATATGTAATTGACTTTAATCACAAATTTGGCATCGTTATCATGTTTACTTGATCTAGTAGTGTCAACACTCACTGGTAATCGGATTAGAGTGGCATAGAGGATGTAGGTGAATGTATTGGTGGTTGGCTGGTGAGCGTGTAGAGAGTCGTGGTTCGTGCTCATGAGAACTCTGTGTGGGAAATTTACAGCGTATAATGGTCATGGAACCTGGGCTTCAGTTTGTTGATTGTTTCTTGTTTGTGTGTCTGTTGTGGGAATTCAAATCTTATTGGATGACAAACTGGTATTACTAATGAGTGCGTAATGAAAAGGATGCAAAAAAATGGAGTCACGGGTAAACATACCATTTATGAACATGCTGTGTCAGTTAATGTTTAGACAATGCATATCTTTCCCTACATATTACGTTTAAACCGCAAAACATATGCATGACCACAAGAAACTTCTGTCCCCAATAATTGCACAGTGTTTATGACCACAATCCTATGATGAAGAAACCCTACACATTATCACCTTCACTACATTTCCATGTACATAGTCTTGTTTATTGAAAATTATAACATCATGTAACAGCGCCCTCCAGAGAGAGTAGTTTCTTAATTCGCAAGGTTAAAGTTGATGCAATGGGGGAGATAATGATGCTATCGCAGCAAACCATCTGGGAGTAGTCTAGGGACGAGACCGTTTTATTTGGATGTTTATTTGCAATTACTATAGTTGGGTCACCCACTATTACCGCCGGGTAAACTTCCAATGGGACACTGACGGCTTTGCACTGTTTTTGATTCGGCTGGATTACTATCAGATTTACCCAGACCACATAGTATTATAGTACTGTGTCTGTCACACACCTCACAATGGCGTCAACTATACAAAATACAGCAAAAAGTACACATCCAAAGTCCAAAGAAAATGGGAATAATGTGTTCTAATTAATTTACTAATTTAAAAAAAATGTTTTTAAACTTTTGTAATGACTCTGTAAATGTAGCTTCGGATTATGAAGATGGTCAATTATAATCAAATTCATAAATTCAAAATTCAATGATAATTTCAACTTTGTTTTCATGAAAACCTATTTTCAAAATGCTTAATACCAGGATACTTCAATAAAAGGCAAGTTAATATTAATTCATTTTTGGAACACTAGAAATCAAAATAAAGGCCAAGGGCGCAGCAATCTATACCCAGTCATTAATCTATTCCAAACAGACACTATTTACAGAAGAAAATCAGTTGAGCAGAATCTGATTTTCACTGAATGTCACACACTATACCCGCATACCAGCCAGCTGCATGTATTCAAAGGTTCGATGTTTTTTTCATTTCTTGAAAACTGCATACTGCAACCATGGGACAAAGTTGTTCCAGTCTAGCGAGGCTATTTGACTGGAAAACAATTTCAATATTCACCCAGAACAATGTTCAACAATCTTTGAACAATGTTCAAAAATCTCATTTCTTCGCAATTGTATACCTCAATTAATGAACAGAGTTAATTCCATTCTGATCACTCTATTATTTCACCGAAAAGTATAAAATTTCCACAAACTTTTGTGCATGAACATTTCAATATCCTCTCATTAGAATATCTTACTTTAATAACGACAATGGACATGTTTGGTAAAATGTCAAAGACCAGTATTCTCACTTCATGTATCCCAAAGTATGCATACAATACAAAATCTGGGGACATTTTGGCTCAATTGATAATCAAAGTTGCAAGAAAATTATGACAGAACAAACACCCCATTTAAACAAAATGTGTTTGCTTTCAGTTTGCCGAGGAAGGCTTCAGGCCTTAGGTCTTTCTCAGTTTCAAATAATTGTTTTAGTGGGAAAATACACCTTTCTTAAAAACTACGTCACTTCAAAGGGAGCCGTTATTCGCAATGTTGTATACTATCAACAGCTCTCTGTTGCTCGTACTATCTAAGTGTTATGCTAACTGCAATGTGCAGTGCCTTCAAATTATGGTTTAAATTTAACACATTTCTTCGCATTCTTTAGAGAGAACAAATTACCATTAGTCATTTTCTTCGAAGTCTCGCCCGCCTCAACATTATTATGCATACGTATATCTCGCGCACAAATCAATCTCGCGTGAATTCATTTGTCTTCGTCTTCATTCCCACCATAAATCAATGAACTGATTTTTTTCCTCTCGTCTGCTATAAAAAAAAAAAAAAAAAAAAAAAAAAAAATAGAAACAAAATTACAGAATCTTCTCTGACAAGTTTTGTTACTTTTAAAGCAAGACCCATCGAGGTGAAGAATGTTGATGCCTTGATCTCCCATCTACTATGGAGAGAAAATATCATGATTAATCTGTTTGACGGGATGGTCTGTCATTACTGTAAACAATTAGACTCAAGTTTATACTGGCGAATGACAACTCCAGAGTCGGGGTGGAGAGCGAATTGTGCCGTCACCACCCCTGCGAATTTCTCCCCGCCATAATTTTAACGGACGAGCCATGATGATTTTTTTTTCTTTTTGGTTTGGGGTTTGTTTGGGCATGGGGGAGGACGTCTGCAGTGACCCGAACCCTAACTCAGATGATTAATGAAAAACTAGTGGGAGGTAAACAGTAAACAGGGATTGGGGTGGGGGCGCTTTCAACGAGAGGTTGGTATACACATACACCATGGGATTGGGATGGAGCACTCGAAGATGCACGAATTTGGGTCATCCCCTACCCCCCCCCCCCCTCCAATATACAAACGCACCCAGCTGTGTTGCAGTCACCCTGTGGACATACCTTTGCAATGTACATTTAAGGATATTAATCTTATTTCTCAACACGTGTGGACATTTGTAAGTCCACACTGGCCTTCATTAGTTCGCAGAATCACACTTCGTATGTATAGTTAATACACCCGCACACAGTCACTGTGTGGACATCGTTTGTTATGCACACTGAAAATAACAATGTGTGGACCCATGATGTGTAGACTCCTGTAAATCCACAAAGTGTTTCAAGTCCAATATATGGACGTCTTTGGTTATCAGGTCCACACTTCGTATGTTAGTGTCAAAACACTGTGTGGACGTGTGCCACATAGTGTTCCAAAACACTGCCTCATGGTGTCGGGTGACATAATAATACAAAAATGTTCTTAAAACCTCATTTTAAAAACAACGTCATAATATTATGTTTATTTTACAGATGCAGACTGTCGTGCACCTATCTCAGCATCAAGCTACGATAAAATCAGCGTTTCATCCTCAGCAGCGAGAAAAGGTAAAAACCTAAGGATGTTAGGAAATACACCTCGTATCGAACACGTTCAAAATTTGTTGCCCGTTCAGTCTCTAACGAAATAGATTCAAGCATTTTAAAGGCAGTGGACACTATGTAATTATCAGCATAAAACCTTTCTTGGTAATGAGTAATTGGGAGAGGTTGATAGTATAAAACATTGTGAGAAACGGCTCCCTCTGAAATGACATAGTTTTCGAGAAAGAAGTAATTTTCCAAGAATTTGATTTCGAGATCTCAGATTTAGAATTTGAGGTCTCGAAATCAAGCATCTGAAAGCACACAACTTCATGTGACAAGGTTTTTTTTCTTTCATATAGTTCTCTCGCAACTCCGACGATCAATCGAGCTCAAATTGTCACAGGTTTGTTATTTCATGCATACTTATGTTGAGATGCACCACAGAGTGGTCTTGACAATAACCAAAGGTGTCCAGTGTCTTCAATGCAAAACGTAGGCCAGGTCGTTCTATACTCCTTTCTTGTATACCTTTTCCAGCCACCTAAAAAGCATTATGGGCATATATGGCATTTACATGTTGCATCTACAGCTATAACATTAAAATGAAAAGAGTTTAAGTATTCTATTGAATATATACCCTTTTTTTAAACAAGTTATAATTTTCATTGTTTGCAGGTCGCGGTTCTTCTGTATTTTTCTGTAATTTTTGTAGTCAACAGTTCTGTTATTTTTCTCTCTTGACTTTCAAAAGCGTTTTGAGACTTCACTGTAAATTTGCGCTAAAATAAATGTTTATTAATATAGGTTTTCTCGGTCAAATTCGGCAAATGAGCAGTCATGCCATCAAATTAAAGCTGTTTTGCCTCTCCAGTTGTTACTGGGTTTCAAATTCAGAATTCGGCCATTCAATTTCGTTTTGGGTTATGTCAAATTCCTTTAGCACTCTGTTCAATTTAGCGTATCGTCATTCTTTTTCGTGACACACGAGCCTAAAGAAGCGTCTGCGAATTTGAATGCTGCTTTGATGAATTGTTAAATTGAATTATTGTTTTGTAAATTCGAATGACGCAACATTGCATTTGACTAGTCACAAAACGAAATCGAATGACTATTTTGAGTAGCATTCGGTTTTGCGCGAAATAGAATAGTTGGTAGTTAAATTGGCTGCATATTTTCCGAAATTGACCGAGAAAACCTATAGTAAGAATATTATTTTTCAGTTTCATTTGCTTCTTCTTGGGGGTTTTTCTGTTCCTATCGTGATAAAAGGAGGAAAATGTTGGGGAAAAAAACAACAACCATCTTTGGAAAGTTGTATTCCTGAAAGTAGTGCGCAACCAATTTAGCCTTGCTCCTGTATACCAACAGAACCCGCATAGGAGTTGCCCGGATGTACGCCAACGAAAAACAAAATGGCCGCTCCCATGAACACAAGGTTCTTGGTTCTCAAGTTGGGGCATTATCATTGACCCCGAAATTATACACCCACCTAGAAACACAGTTTATATTCTTTTGATAATATAAAAACACTCCAAATTCTGTCGTATTTGTTTACCCTGGACAGATCATTTAGCAAGTTTTCTCCCAGTGGAGAATTTTTAAACAAAGTTCAACATGTCAAATGTGGTGGGTGGAGGTGTCGGGTGGTTTTGGGTTGTCTTTTATAACGAGTGTTTGTTTTTGTTTAAGTGAAAAATCTCTATTTGTAAACGGTTTTGTGATCCAGTGCTTCTCTCGTGTGAACAAAAAAAAAAGTCAAGACACGAATGTCATGTCGGAACTAGCTCGTCCAACAAATGAGTAAACATCCTTCTTTTCCTGTTGCACGATGCATTCAATTAAGCAGTGTTTTCTCGCCATGCGGGTTTTCCGCCCCGTACTCAGTCTGAAAACTAAGGAGACGCATAAAGTACTGGGTTCGCTGAGCCGCTAAGTTTCCTTCCTGGTCGATCGAAGTGATTAAAGCATCCTAATTTAGGACTTTACCAGCTCTATCCCCGCAGCTAAACTCTATAAGGGGTTGAGGGAAATCCTACTATCAGTTGGGTTTCTGAGTATAAGCAGTGAATTTCTTGGCTCGTACATGCTGTATGTATCTACTACAACATCATTCTGATTCCATGAGTGGCCGGCTCACGTGATCCCTAAACCTACCCCGAAATTAAATTCATGCGCGAATAACTAGCTTAGTTCGCTTTACTGCGCACAATGGGGCCCACGGTCGGGCTAGCTAGATAGCTGGAGCGCGCGCCAGGAACGGCCTTTAGTGCATTTAATTCAAAATGATTAGGGCTATGTGGTAGGCTCAGTGGGCAGGCTTTAAACCAGTTCGTCCCGAATTAATGAAATAGTAGATGCTGTAATTCAATTTGTCAATCCTAAAGGAGAAAATTATATTTATCGATCTGTGAACGCATTAATCTTTATTGGCATGGCTGTTTCTCTCTCCTCGTAGTGATGCGATACAGGTTGACGGCAGAGCGAGAGGAGGAGAGACGGGGAGGGAAAGATATAGAACAAAATATTTCCCCCCTGCTTTATTTTTTCCGCCTGACAGCACTTAAAAAATCTGCAATATCAAAGTGGTATGCGTGTGTGTGGTTGCTAGCTGCGCGCGTGTGTGTCGAACGGGGGTAGGAGAGGGAGGCTGGAGATCCGGAAGGCGGGCGGGGGGGGGGTAGGAGACAAAAAATGGTGGGAAAAACATAGCGCGGAGGGCTTCGCACCCAGAGTACCGGGATCGCAAAATGATGATTTTGAAGGGACACCGCGCGTGGGATTTACCGGGTTGAGGCAAGACCGGGTCGATTGGGCATATCGATTTAAACCAGGCCACGGGAGGCGATCGCTGCCTCACTCTAAAAGCACGTCTGGGGCAGGCGACGCCAGCCTTAAACCCGATCGGAGGTCGCTACAACAACTTCGGAAGCGCGAAACCTAGACATAGGGTCGTGGCTATTAGAGCCCTTTTTATAATTGTCAGCACTCTCGTTTTTGGATATGATGGTGATTGTATGGCATGGATTTTAGGGGGAGTGTTGTCTTCCGTAATGACTATGCATGTTTTCAATACTTATAATGTGTATACATTATCCCCTAAGAGTTTGTATGCATAAGTAATAGGGCTAGATCGTGAGCGGTTTAAAGTCTCAATTGAGGACTATCTAGTACCGAGTGGGTTAACCGAAACATAAGCCAGGTTTTTATGACGCGTCTCTTTAAGAGAGTACGACCATTAGCCCAATTGCATAGCTGTTTAAGCACAAAACGTACATAAGCACAAGAACATTATTCACAAAAAGCCAAACCATTGGCCCAATTGCATGAAGGTGCCCAAATAAGCACACACAATGCTTAGTACAATAAAATAACCACTCGAAATACCATTTCACATGCACTTTTTGTGACTAGTGATTTTTTTGCTCAGCGGGAAAGTGTTTATAAACATGTTCTGCCTCAGCAGCTCTATGAAATGGGGCCGTGATATTAATTATTATTACGATCGGCCAGTAAAGCGCATACAACTAACTGCATTTAAAGGCAGTAGACACTATTGGTAATTTTCAAAGACTAGTCTTCACAGTTCGTGTATCTCAACATATGCATAAAATAACTAACCTGTGAAATTTTTAGCTCAATCGGTCATCAAAGTTGCGAAATAATAATAAAAGAAAAAACGCCCTTGTCACACGAAGTTGTGTGCGCCATGGTTGATTTCGAGACCTCAAGTTCTAAATCTGAGGTCTCGAAATCAAATTCGTGAAAAATTACTGCTTTTTTTGAAAACTATGGCACTTCAGAGGGAGCCGTTTCTCACAATGTTGTATACCATCGACCTCTCCCCATTACTCATCACCACGAAAGGTTTTATGCTAATAATTATTTTGAGTAATTACCAATAGTGTCCACTGCCTTTAAACAAAGGCAGTAAAAGGGCACAAGGGGACACGGGGACAAGACTTCTACATAACACCAAACACCATTGCACTATTAGACCAACTCGTCTGCCACATCACAACAAAAATATTGCTGAACATTTTTTTGTGACTGCCAAAATTCATCAAAAGAGATACGTTTTAGATAGACACCCGTATAATAAAATAATTAGAATGTAAGGGTCATGTTGCATCATGCGACAGACTGCTTGGCTTTATAAGGTGCGTTCGTTTCGGTGTGAGGCGTTTTTTTGTCCACGACGAACGTGGGTAATTATTTGTACACGTTCGTCCTGGGAAAAAACCCAGCCAAACACCGGGGTCGACCCGGGGAGGCTAATCGAACGCACCCATAATACGATCACAAACCATCGGTTTCTAAGACTGGTTTCGGCCTCGTCGTACTATTGAAATGATATACTATTTGGATTGTACTCAACCATGATATACTCATCTACTTGGTGCCTGAAGCAAATGCAAACATAGACACGACTCCAGACTGATTCGGGGGGGGGGGGGCAGTGATTATCGTCAAATAAATATGTTAGTAATTTTTAGTAAAGCATGGATTCAGATCAAGATAATACCTAACATGGGCCCTGACAGCAAATAATAGGGTACAATCTGTTTTGATTAGCATTATTATTATTTGTGTGTGTTGTTGATCAACATGCCCACCTTGGAAATTGCAAACAGTATCGTGCAATATTTGTAAAACTAATGGTTTTTTAAGTATTATTCCGTATTGTTAAAATGTAGTCATTACCGTTATAGTTAATCTACTAGTTAAGTGGTAATTTTACCGCAGATATAAACTCAGACTTCTGCTGTACATAAACACAGTACTCGAGTAGCCATTGCGCAGCTTAAAGGAACATGTTACCTTGGATCGGACGAGTTGGTCTATATAAGCATTTGTAACCGTTTGTTATAAATGCATATGGTTAGAGATATGTTGTAAAAGTAGAATACAATGATCCACACAAACATGCCTCGAAATTGCACGGTTTTCCTTTTACCTCGTCGACTAAACACGGGCGGCCATTTATGGGAGTCAAATTTTTGACTCCCATAAAATAATGGCCGACCGTGTTAGTTCGCACAGAAAAAGGAAAACCACGCAATTTCGAAGCAAATTTGTGTAGATCATTGTATTCTACTTTTGAAAACTCTTTCCAATCATACGCATTTTATAACAAACGGTTACAAACACTTTATAAAGACCAACTCGTCCAATCCAAGGTGACGTGTTCCTTTAAGTATTTGATTTAAGAAACACGAATTAAGCCTAAAAAATGCATGGCATGAAACAAAACGGGCAAAAAGCAAAGTGACGAAATAAGGCATTAATCTACCTCGCTATAACATGAGCGTCATAACCTAAAATGGAGTTAACAAGATGACTGAAATTTAGCAAGAATGACTACCCAAAAGCATCCTATTAATCGTGGGTCAGATTGTTGTCTCAGAACCTAGAAATATAGTTAACAAGATGACTGAAATTTAGCAAGAATGACTATCAAAAGCACCCTATTAATCGTGGGTCAGATTGTTGTCTCAGAACCTAGAAATATAGTTAACAAGATGACTGGAATTTAGCAAGAATGACTACCAAAAGCACCCTATTAATCGTGGGTCAGATTTTTGTCTCAGAACCTAGAAATACAGTTAACAAGTTGACTGGAATTTAGCAAGAATGACTACCAAAAGCACCCTATTAATCGTGGGTCAGATTTGTGTCTCCCAAAAATGGCAGACAGTGTTTTAGAGGTCGCGACGTAAAAGGAAAACCGTGACATTTTGAGTATCCTGTGTGTGGATTACTGTATTCTACTTTGAAAACATCTTTCTAACCATATGCATTTTATAACAAACGGTTAAAAGCGCTTTTCAAAGACCAACTCGTCCGATTTAAGGCAACGTGTTCCTTTAAGCTCCTATATACTACTGCCAAACTAGCCATCCCGTCGCACGCAATTGGATGATGTTGTAAAATGCACGCAATTTCTTGGCTATATCTTGATGCAAAGCTGAATTAACAAATACAAAGAAAGTAGGTAGCTGCTAATAATGTGTGAGTTCCCCTCTATAGGAAGAGCGAGGAGCATGGCAAATCGGAAGGAGTAAATGAAGCGGCAGTTTGGACGCGTATAACGGTCGGCTCAATGGTGGCTGTAGCTAGTGCCTTATTAGTTATCGGACACACAACAAGAAAAGATTGCAGAGAAGCCTCGGTGAATACAGTAGCTCCCCAAGGCTCCTTACGGCGGTCAAAACCCATCTTTAATCGGCGTGCATTGACGGGGAATACCGCTCAATTCAACGGCTTTTTTTTATTAATATAAAAAACAGAATCTCAGGCATCAACGGGTGATATGAAATCATCCGGTGCTGAGACCTTCGCTCGTGAGTTTGATTTCTTAATCAAAGTTTAGGAAATAATAATTTGGATCGCTGGCACACTGTTACAGATAACATACACATTAAACCTACACCGTATTCTAATAATGAAAAAAAAAATGGATCGATAAAAGGTCTGTATTTTAATACTGAGTCGGCAGACCAAATAATAAACATCAGAAGCAGGCTAAAGATCAGTGACATTTAATTGCGAGCCCCGCGAATGTGTCAGACTTGACGCGTATATCTTCATTCCGCTCAGTGTGAACCGGGCCGATTCACTTTTTCGCGCCAAATCAACGCCTTTGAAATCAGCGTTTATCGTCTGCTCCCACACACCGCGGCGGGATCTCTCGCGCGCACACCGGGGGACCCAGGTTTTTTTCCCCCTTCTTTTTCTCAAGTCCTTGGGGATGGCGTGTGAATATTGCCACGTGAGCCGGTGAATAAGATTAGACAGTAACATGGAATCAATAGACAGGCAGACCACCCCCCCCCCCCCCCCCCCCCCCATCCTTACCAATCCAACAAGGAGTTTTGTTTCTCTTCTTGCGAATCCGTCCTGATAAGGTCAAGGGCACACAACAAGATCTACTGTTTAGAGCTCTCTTAAAAAAAAAAATCTCCGCCAAAATCGGTTCAAAGAAAATTGCAGATTTGGTTTATACGATACCCTTAATTAATCAACGGCGGTTTAAAAGTCGGCGGCAAGTTATATTCCTCGGTGACGCAGGAGTTAATGTCTCCAATATGTGTAAATAAGCCGCTAGATGAGCTAAGAGGATTGTGGCCAACTCCTCCTCTCTCCTCACGACGGGAGAATGACAAGAGTCTGTCTGGCTCGTTATTCTCCATGGCAACACATCTCAAACAAAAACACCCTCTACTCTTTCTTCAATTGCAATTTCATTAGTCGCTGTGCGATTAATTAAAAAGCCATTCAAAATCAGACCCATATATCCCTTTAGTCTTTATATGCATCCCTTTCACAGCAAGACTAGAATTAGAGGACTTTTGGAAAACCACAAAGAGTTCATTCATTTGTGAACTTCAAGCGATCTGGCGATAATCTGAAAGTCTTATTACTCTCGCCTACACACAAGCCCAATTAATACTTTAAACCTACCGTCCGAATCATTGAAACATTACTTTCCTCGAAAAACACAGCTTCGCCTCAAAACCTATAGTTTATTTTATTGCTGTACTGGTCGTGTTCCCAACATCGAGGACACTTCTCACAAATCATAGTAAATTTGAATTGGCAGTAATTATAAGAGTAGCTGCCAAAAGCGTATCCCCTCTCTTTGATTTAAAACTAGTTTGTGAGATGGTACTGACCGGACCTTCTCCAAAGGCACAAACAAGCAAAAGCAAAATAATGTCCGTTTGTTTTTGTAAAAACGAAAAAAAAAAAAAAAAAAAAAAGGGGGGGGGCATTTTAAGCCAAACTTCGTGTTCCAGAAAGGATCTTTATTATACCTGTTCTTCACTTAAAGGGATAATTATACCTTCGATTGTTTTAATCATACAAAATAGATATTGTATACAATAAAACTAACATGTGAAAATGTCATTTGAAAAGGTGGTAGCGTTTTTTTGAGATATTTCCGAAAATCCGGAGCGAGTATGTCCACACAGGAAAAATACTCTCAAAACGGAATACACAAGCTGTAATTACAATTACATAACCACATTACTGCGAAGGTAATGTTGTTAAAAAAAAAAAAAAAAAAAGAAGAAGCTTTATACTTAATCGAAAGCTATACATAGATAAAGGCTTCTAACCCAAAGTGTATAACTTCCATCCATTTTAGAAGCAATAACCAAACGTGTACCTTCCCTGTATAGTTGAACACCAAGCTAAGGTATCGCGATCGTTAAGGCACGTTAGACAGGGTCACTCCAATCATCAATGCCGAATTGTGTCATTAGGTTAAACAATTTTATTAATCACCCAATCCAATACCGTGGGGAACCCAAATCCTATCCACCCATGGTTGGTATGTCACCCTTACCCCTGGTCCCATGTCGACAGTCCCCTCCCACTAAAGATATAGGTAATTCTACGGGATACAGGTCTGTACGGGGAATTTAACAAAAGACGCTTAACATTGCCCCTCTCTCTGCCTTGTGCAAAAAAAAAAAAAAAAAAAAACTTTTAATCAAATTGGCTTCTAAGACAGATCCATTCTGTGCCGTTGAATCTTAATTTTCTCCCCGTATAATCTGGCGCCATGCCTGGCATCAAGCTCTCTCACTGCATTTAACGCATTCAAAAGAATCTTTACAGGCATAAGGGAAAGGCTGTGGCAGTTTGTATGCGGTGACTTAGGGTGCCGTAAATCGCGGGAAATCGCGGGAGATTGCGGGGGATTTGATCCGGAAACGTGTATGTATCACCCTTTATTGCGTTTTGGTAAAGTCGTCAATGATTGGATATTTTAAGACAATTTCCATTTGACTAATAAGGGAAACCACCTATGAGTTGATGGGATTGAAGTGCATTGGCGGGCTCTACCTTATTTTGTGCGATCTAACTGTTACGTGCGGCGGTATGTTATAATAAAACAAAATAAAACACTGAGAAAAACATGCGTGCGTTGCCAATGTGTGATATTTTGTTTGTATTGCAACAAAAAAAGCAGTTAAAAGTAACCAGAAGGTTCTTGCACTAAAAGGGAAACAGAGTAAAGTTATGTCATAGGGATTAAAATATCCCCAAATCAATAACAACAATAAATAACATTACAGCGCATAACGTACCAGCAACTCAATGTGCTTTAAAACAATAGGAGTCAAGAATGTATATTTGACTTGCGGTAACACCATGTGTGTATCTACTTGCCAGGTATGAGTGGTTCTTAGGGAAATGTCTTGCTTTGTTCTACTGCCGCGGAGTAGATAATCGGAGGTTCGGGAGACTTCTCAGTTCTGAAAAGAACTGTCCTGCTTTTATAACTATTACCAGGGCGGATGGTATAGAAATTAGACTGGACTACTACTTTAGCTTATAGGATCGTAATAACTGTACTGCCGCGGAGTCAGTTCTGAAATGGTCTCAACGTTTCGACTAGCTTGCTCTAGTCATCGTCAGGAGACAGTCAAGAAAGCTTAAATATAAAGGCCCACATTGCTATGCTATAAAATTATACAACAGGAATCTTACAATAAACACACAAAGAAACATTTGTTTTTAGCCAGACAGCTGCGACCGTTAAATATGGATAAATAAAGCATGTAAGGTGCTAACAAAAACTGGTCTGACTTGACCATGACTTGTACACGAAAACACTGACATTGCTTAGGGATGGTGTCTAATTTTCACCTGGGTTCACATCATGTCAGGATTCTTATCATGTAGCATGACAAGTTAATTGAGGCGCACACGGTCAACCTTCTAATCAGATTGGACAAAATAAATGGATGCACATCACCCTCAAACCTTTTCGTTTTTTAATTCGAAATTGACTGTAACATAATTTCCCTTCCTTTTTTTAATTCCATCCCCCATTTTACGGACAAACCACAAGACCGCAAGTCCATTGCCCTCTGTGATCGGTAGGGGACCTTGTGTTAGCTGAGCACCCTGGGGGTATCCACGCCGGACATGGAAGGTGATTTCTTAAACCCCCTAAAAGAAGAAAGATCCTAGCCTCGGGGAGGTCTAAACAGCCCATCCAGGAAAAGCCTCCATCTCAGTACGGTTAAATCCTTCGTCTTAGCCCGAGCATTAACGTCATTAGCTCTCCACCCTCCCCCCTCTCACCCTCCTGATGAGCCAATATGCCTCCTGGCAAACGTGCCCACGCCACGGTATGACCAGCCACGGTATTAGAGTCGAGTTGACCCGATGATCGGAGAGAGGGCGTGGTTCATTTGGATAATCGGCCCACTTCGGACCAGTGATGCCAGAGGGCTCCAGCCTGTTGTGTTCTTTTCGTCCCTTATCAGTTTGAGATCGAACTGGACGCGCAATGGAGCATTGAGGGATAGGTTTATCGTGACACGGTAACATGAGAACAAGTGAAAACTACAAGTACATTTCCGGTGGCAACTGTTGTACAATTGTACTTCCAAACGGTTTCGGACACTTTTTTTTTTTTTTTTTTTTTTGTCCTTCAATGGAAATGTCAGCCTTAAAGGCAGTGGACACCTTTTGTAATCGTCAAAAACAGTAAGTTTTCTCCCAACACATGCATAACATAACAAATCTGTGAAAAGGCTCAATCGGCCATCAGAGTCATGAGAAAACAGTGAAAACCCCCATTAAATGTTTTCACTGTTTTCAAACTTCTGATTTTAACTATAAGCATTTCAAGCAAAACTATTTCAAAGAAGGTTTCCCACTTTGACAATCTTTACAACATTTTTAAAAGTCATGTCCAAATTAATGTTTGATCATTTTAAAGATGTATTTTCAAACTTACAAAATGCTGAACACAGACATTTCATAAAGTTACACCAAAAGAAATACAAGCATTCGGTAGCAGCATTCAGTGATCTTGTTAATTCCATTTTCATGCATTGCTTTTGTACCAATGTCGACAATACCGGCTACGGCTTTGGCTAGGCTAAACTAGCCCTGCATTATTCATCACTGGGACAGTCACAGCCAAAGCCACAGTCACATAACTCTTGACTTCGGACAGTGCTTGAGGACCGATCATAACATCCGGATGACGTCACCACGACACTTTGACTTGTAATAGTTCGCGCGGGAAGTCTTCATGAGACATAGTTTATGACCGCCAAAATATAAAGATGATAATCTCGCATTGATAGCGATCAATGTAAATATTCATCTCTATTAAAGCCATTGGACCCTTTCGGTACAAAAAATAAATAAATAAAAGTACACAGATTTACAAATAACTTACAGGGTTTACAGAAGGTAGTGGTGAAAGACTTCTCTTGAAATATTATTCCATGAAATGCTTTACTTTTTGAGAAAACGGTAAAACATTATCAATTCTCGATATCGAGAATTACGGATTTATTTTAAACACATGTCATGACACAGCGAAACGCGCGGATACAAGGGTGGGTTTTCCCGTTATTTTCTCCCGACTCCGATGACCGATTAAGCCAAAATTTTCACAGGTTTGTTGTTTGATATAGAAGTTGTGATACACGAAGTGTGGGCCTTGGAAAATACTGTTTACCGAAAGGGTCCAATGGCTTTAAATAACTGAATAACTTGAATCTGCTTACAAAGTGTGTCTGTGAATATGTCAACGACAATAGTCTTTGTTGTTTGCATCGGGGATAAAGAATTATTCATTTTATTCAGTTGGTTTTTTCCCATATACACCGATGTTTATTAGCACTGTATATAGGGCCTATACTCAGTACTATCCCGAGCTCTGTGAAAAAGAAATCACAGGCATATTACTCGCGTGGGATTTGAACCCACGCCCTTTGCAATTATAGAGCAGTGTCTTACCAACTAGACCACTGAGATTGCCCTGTAGCTATTGAGGCAGTTCGAATCCTATGTTTTTAGTCTTTTGGTAAATGGGTATTTGTTTCGCTCGAACCCACGTAGGCCCACGCGTATACGAACTAGGCCTACTATACATACCTCCCCATAAGAAACAGTCATTGAAGGTTGAACAAACAGTGAAACCAAAGCCGTGGTTTTAGTCGTTCCTATATGCACTCAGGGCCGATGTAAAAACGATATGCAAAAGCACGCTTTTTTTATCCAGCGATACAGTGAACTAATTCTAGTTTTAAAAAAGACATGCAGACAAAGACCTGTGATTGGCTAAAAGGATGCGCATTCGCCGATTCTACATGTATATTGTATTACTCTTGTTGAGCATTCAGTGCGGGCCTGTTTGTCGCTTAAAACGAGTCATGTGTATAGGAGTCGTTGTCGTCAACGTTATGTGTGTCGGTGTCGCTGTCGTTGACGTGCCAAAATGACATTCTCGTCTCCAGCCCACTCGGTCGCTTGCAAGTGACTCTGTACCGCCTACTTCTCTTTTTAATTCTGTGTACGCTCTATTTGATAGGCTGGCTGCGTCACGTGATACTTAATAATGTTCAACAGTGTGGGCTCACGCAAGTGTTCTTGCGGGGTATTTTACTAAATTGAACAATGGATCCACATAAAATATGTTTTTGTTCCAACTTGGACCCCACAAAGGACTGAACTTCAGAGAAGGCAGTGAAAGCTATTGGTAATTATTCAAAATAATGTTTAGCATAAAACCTTACGTTGTGTGAAACATTGCGAGAAACGTCTCCATCAGAAGTGACGTAGTTTTCGAGAAATAAGTAATTTTCCACAAATTTGATTTCGAGACCTCAGATTTAGAATTTGAGGTCTCGAAATCAAGCATCTGAAAGCAATTAGCTTCGTGTGAGAAGGATGTTTTTTTTCTTTCATTATTATCTGGCAAATTCAACGATCGATTGAGCTCAAATTTTCACAGGTTTGCTATTATGCATATGTTGAGATACACCAACTGTGAAGGCTATAGTCTTTGAAGTAACTTAGTTTTCAAGAAAAAAACAGTGTATTTTCAACGAATTTGATTTCGAGACCTCACATTTAGAATTTGAGGTCTCAAAATCAGCATCTAAAAGCACCACAACTTCGTGTGACAAGGGTGCTGTTTCTTTCATTCGCCACTTCGACGACCAATTGAGCGCAAAATTTTCACAGGCTTGTTGTTTTTGAGATGCACCAAGTGAGAAGACTGGTCTTTGACAATTACCAGTAGTGTCCAGTGTCTATAAAACAGGGTTGCTGTTTTTTTTGCAAAACTTTTGTTAACAAGCAAAACAGATGATGCACTCATCATGTATGTTACGATAGTACAAATACATGTTGTGTTATGTTTTTCGTCTAAGGAATCATATCCGTGTATATTAGTCACTAACACTTGAGTGATATTGTTTTCACAAACATACAGTCCAAAAACATATTTATAGAGGGCTTAGTTTCAAATATTATGAGTCTAACTGTTTAACAGGTTCCCCCCTCCCCCACCTCCCCTCCTCCTGCTCAACTATAGAGTGGATGGTTCACACATAAACAGCCTGGAGATATTCAATTTCCTTCGCGTGTGGATAGTAGGTCACTGTCCTCCAGGGCTGCCCGCGCATATTATTATTCATTTCTCCCACTTTAGGCGGGAAGAGAAATTTACACACACAATAAATGGCACTCGATGATGATGATTTTTTTAATTTTTTTATTATTATTCCGCGAAGAGATAAGACAAGATCCCAAAAGAAAATTCATGGGGATCTTGACTGTGATTGGCCCCGTCTCAGCCACTTCTTTTTCCTCCCGCCCTAAAGTCCACCCTCACCAACAACGTCTCGCCGTGGATCAAAGTTGACTATCCTCTATAACATCTCATCTGGTATTCTATATATATTTTTTTCTTCATCTTTGTCTTCTTCCCGTGCTGAGATGTACTTCAGACGGATAGCATTTCTCTTGGCCGGGCCGTCGTTGCCTCTTGCCCCGGGATGGCGCAACGAGAGAGCACCCCCCTCTCTACTCACGAGAGATGAATGTCGTGTGTGGGTTTTTTTTCCTTTCTTCCTTCCTTCTTGCATTATTAAAGACGATGTACATTTCGATTGAAATAAAATGTGCTCTCTGGGAGTATCGAGTGATCACAAACTATGTAAATCGTCAACAGTCTTCGCTACTCTATTTTGTCCTCTTTTTTTTGTTTGAGAACACATTTTGAAATTATGTGTCAAGCTTAGAAAACGTCTCTCACTTCATCTTGAAAAGAGGCGCCTTGGGAGAGTGCCCTCTTAATGGGCGGAGCTATGGTTAAGGGTCTCTTTTCTTGCGATGTTAAGGGCATATGCCCGCAGTCTGAAACATTGCTTTTGAAGGAGTTCATCTTTAGAACATCCAATAAGGTTTCTTTGTAGTACACCTATTACACGGGACTCAAGATGGCATAATCGGTGGGTCAATTTTGTTGTTGATGGTAAACGTCCTTGCCATTCGTTTATTGTACAATCATTTGAAGTTATCTACTATCAGACAAACAAAATGAAACATGTTGGTTTCAGAATACTAAGTACTATCTTTTCCTTTAGCCTTAACGGGATCATTAAGCTGAGTCTATGACGGTCTTGAGACAATGATGTCCACAGTTGTTGGTTCTCCTGCTTCAACATTTTGCGCTTTTTCACAAGTAACCAGGAAGTGTTAGCTTGTTACAGTGCTTCAAGACTGAGTATACATATTGTAGTGATAATGTGATGTCGTTTGTTAAAGCCGAACAATTTTGTATGTTTGGAAATATAGAGTACATTGACGTTGGAAATGGTGGCAGCGGTGGGATACAACAACTATGTGTTAAGATAAACCTTCACAGGTATTCAGAGGAAGTTATTTGAAACGCCACTTCTAAACACACAGATGAAATACCCGGTATATAAGAGGTATTATTCATATAATTTGATGCTTCTGAACTCCATATTAACTCCCAATATACCCTTATAAGGAATTCAATAATTATCTCAGTACAAGATGAAGTTTCACAATCCATTTTATGGGTATTCTATTATGACCGTTTCACTCGCCATAACAAATTCTGTGAAACATTGTCTGCCATTCAGAAATCAAGCACAATTGGGTATCTTTGTACCGCACTCCCAATCAAAAGGAGAAGACAACAACAGCAAGAAGTGTCATTGTTCATTTGACGTCATCATCATCATGAGATTTGCCGATGGCACTTTTGCCGTGTAGCTAGTAGCCAGAAGATGCCTTTGCCTCTGACACTATCCCCCGAGGTCATACACCCAGGCAGAGAGAGGAGACAAGGACGGTCGGGGGTTGGGAGCATCGCCCGGGCATCGAACCTAAAGATGATACGTCCAAAAAAGGTGTCTGAATTGTTTCAAACTATGATACGGTGGGCGCGATTCTTGGCAAGGTAAGCTAACACCTCCTCAGAAGCGAAGAATTCACGCAACTTGATACCCCGATGGCAGTTTCTTACCTATTATGTATACAGGGCTTATATCATACAGAAAGAGCTTAATTCACACAACACACAGTATGGATTATGGATGGGGGAAGAAAACCTACATGTATTTTGTAGAGGGGCGGCCATGAAGAGGTGCGTAGAAAAAAAAATCGCTTGACAGACCTATGGAGTGTATTATACTTGCGTAATACGATCTCCTCCTTCCACCATTTATTATGCGATTCGCCTTCAATCGCATAATGCACGTTATTATATACTCGTATAGTTTAGATGTAAATATTTGGGATTTATGTTACAATTCATCCAGGATGGCGTGTTATTGAGGGCTTTCAGAACCATTTTTTTCTTTCTCCAGCCGCTTTTTATCAAACGAGGGATATCACATAATACACGCGGGCGAGTTCTGCCGCGTTGAAGAAAGGGATACCATTTTGATCTTTTTTCTCGTTGCGTTGATTAGCCTGGGAGTGCTAAAATTTAATATGTCTAAAGAGTAACAATAAAGGGGTTGTATAACTTTCCTTCCTTTTTCCTCCACAAACAATTGGACAAACGTTTCCTTAGCATGCATCATGGCGTAACCTAGAGAGAGAGAGCAGAACAAAGTGTTAAGTCCGTTTGATGCAACTGACCGCAGATGAATTTAGTTGTCCACGCACCGAGTTTGTGTGTTTTAAGCAGCACATGCATTTTTGTCGTTTCCGTAGCTCCTTAATCCACTCTTAGCCTTCCATTTTTGTTTTAACTCCGGCAAGGTTATACCCACTGTCATGCCCCCACCCCCCCCCCTCGATCCATTAGGCATTCAGACTCACTTAATAAGAAGCAGAGTAGTGTCAATCCCGCAGTCGCTTCTTTTCTTCCTCAAAGGAAGTTCCTTCATTCATACTATTTCAATTTGTATACGGTACTGACTGAGCGCCAATTTCCCGGATTGTATTTCTGAATAAAAGAGAGAGAAAGAGAGAGAGAGAGATGTTCAGTAAGCCGGTGACTAAATGGCGATCGAAAGGTCTTTAACGCCGACTGGGATGCCTCCATCCGCTTGCCTGAACTTGGCGAGATTGGCTTTATTAGCTAAGACCCTCGACTTATTATCAGCTCAAAAACTGGTTTGATTTCTTTGTGAACGGAAAGCACCAATGCTTTTTTTTTTTTTTTAATGTATGTTGCAATACGTTTGTGCAGTTCTTCATCGTGGAGATGTGTCTCCCTCCTCTGTCTACCTCCAAACTTATTTCACGATGATTGGACAGGGGGTCGTTATTCACCTTTGGCTTTTCGGATCACATAATATATATAATTGTTTAGCACAGATAATAATAAAGACAACACATATGAACACTTCTTAGTGGTCATGTTTTTTGTATTATTTATTTATTTGAATTCGTTTATAGTGAATTTTAAAGAACAAGCATTTGAACACTTTATTTTCATGGTATTTTGTGTATTTGGTTTCACTTTTTTTTTTATGGGCTATTATTATCGTTACTACTTTTTTTTTTTTTACACAAACTGTTCATTCCTATTTTAACATTTCATTCCTATTTTCTGTAATGTTTATGAAGTAACCACTAAAAAATAGCACAAGCATAATCAGTAGATTAACAGCGAGCTGAAAGAAAAAAAATTATGTAAAATTGATAACAATCGATTTATATATTAACATTTAATTCAAAGTCAGAGAGAGGATGCTATTTTTATATCAAGTAAACAACAGATCGTGTCCAATGTGAATGGAGTAGGGGGAGGGGGCGGGGATGGAGGGGGAGGGTCTTGAGCCAAGGTCGCCGTCTTGCAACTCGGAACTCGGCCTGAAAAAGAAATGATGGGTTGTAAAATTGAACCATCTACGAAATACCAGAGTTCGAGTTAGACGGCACTACGAGCGAGTCTAGTATCCTTCTGAGCCAATTCCATAGCGCTTCTTAACGGTAAGCAAATATCTCAAGCCAGCTGTAGCAGAAAACTCTGCTTAAGCAAACGCGTATTCACAGGTTAGCAAGAAGATTAGGTGGCCATCATGCTCGTTCACCATGATTTTGTATAGTTACCTCATTCTTGTTCGTGCAGTTGCGTATAAGCGCCGGAGGGTTAGCATATCCTTTTCGTGTACTTACGGTTAGCAGCTCTATGAAATGCAGTAAGCAAAACATATGTCACCTAGCAACTCTGTTAAATTGAGCCCAATAAGACCTTGACACCGGTGCAGCCATTTCTCTATGTTGTCCATTTTGCATCCCAAATGAGCATGGAAAGCAATAGGACTGGCACCCTGTCTCCGTATATTGTAATACCGTTGAAACCATGGCCGCTGCCAGAAAGGGCAAGGGCACCAGGGCATTGTTTCTCCTTGGTAAAGGCCACCATTATGGGGAAATGGTAGATTTCTACTCGAGCATTTTCAATGGCACCAAGGCAGGGGCAGGGGGGGGGGGGCATGAAAGCAACCGCCCTCGTTGCGCCTGTAAAGTACCAGGCCTGGTATCGCACAGCATGAGTGTTGATAAGCCATCACGCGATGCAGTGAAACTAGGCAACAATGACAAGTGGGCACCGCCCATCTCGCGCTTTTTTGTTCTCTTTTTTTATATTTATAGAACACCCCAGAAACGGTCTAAATAACAAAGCAAACATTGACTTTTCCACAGTATGGAGGGCATCAGTGAAGAGGGGGGAGAAAGTACACTGGGTCACAAGCGCTTTTTTACAGGTCTCTACTCCGTTTAACTCATTTATAAGTCAACGATTGTAAATGTCATGAAGTAGGCCGCACTTTTCGAGTCTCACTCTCTCTCTCTATTTCGGCCCCGCGTTACGCGCATCTGTTGCCCGGTCCGCCGCCGGCCAAACTCGCTACACGTAATAGACCACTTCTCCGTCGCGAAATTGTCCGATATAATAGCATTACACCACTGGTTTGTGCCGATTTCGAAGGTACACCTGATTCTGAGACTGTTTTTACGGGACAAACCAAGCTTCATGCAAAGCGGATTAACAGGTGAGTTGGGCGTGAAATTAAGGGGAGAAACAGGGGCCCTGCTTGACCCCCGAGGCCCGAGCCTGCACCTGTAATGCACTTTCATTTGCCGCATTTTCAACAATTTGATTACAATTTTTGATAATTTCTCTCGCGCGAAATAAGAGGGGACTCTTTTGTGGGGGTGTACAGTTTGACAGCAAGTGTAAAGCAGTCAACCTTCCTCCCCACTTTGACGTGCATATACTACTACTACTATAGCTTGGTCTACTTCCACATTTTTTTAATAAAAACAATTACACATGAAATAATGCCCCTAGGCGTTGGATTGATTTTTGTGTGTTATTTTCTAAGGCAATCTTCGCGGCTTCAATCTTAAACGGGATCGACTTTCATGTGACGGTGCCGGGTCGGCAAGTTCTTTTTTTTTTTTTTTTTTTTTTTTTGACATTTACAATCCGTTTTTAGATTGAAACGGGACAGCGATGTTCATCCTACAACGGGAACGAGAATAACTTTCTATCAGTTTTCTGGGATGACAAAAATGAGGATGGGGACAGGTGGATCTGATTTAACTTTACTTGAGAAACAAACCACAAGTGCTTTTGATACCAACCATAAAATGAAAAAACAAAATATGTAAATGAAAAATTACTATAGATGTGTATAATATGAATAGTATTCGAATAAGTGAATTTTTCTTTAAAGGTAGTGGACACTATTGGTAATTACTCAAACAAAGTTGTTGGCATAAACCTTTCTTGGTAACGAGTAATGGGGAGAGGTTGTTAGTATAAAACATTGTGAGAAACGGCTCCCTTGAAGTAATGTAGTTTTGAGAAAGAAGTAATGTTCCACGAATTTGATTTCGAGACCTAAGATTTATAATTTGAGTTATCGAAATCAATCATCTGAAAGCACACAACTTCGTATGAAAAAGGTGTTTTTTTTTTCTTTGATTATTATTCCGCAACTTCGACCACCCAATTGAGCTCAGATTTTCACAGGTTTGTTATTTTATGCATATGTTGAGATACACCAACTGTAGGCTTGTCTTTGACAATTACCAATAGTGTCCAGTGTCTTTAATGCATACCAAGTACAAACAAATTAATAAAAACTCACATTTTCCGAGAGATGATCCATCAGCCTTTAAAGTAAATGATTTTTCAGTCACCCTTTCAGAACAATAGTTGGGAATCATCCGTGCAAAGCTTTCAAACGTCACTTAAATGTCATTGCGTTATGTTTCTATATTTTATTATCTTCATTTATTTATGAATCTTAATGTTGTTTATTAATACTATGTGTATACGAGGCTAGCGTCGACAATGCCCCCCCCCCCCCACCCCACCACCACCACCACATCCACCACAACTACCCCCCTTCCCCCTCCCCTCCCCCTCCCCACACACCATGTTCTTTAATCTTGAATGAACTATTATAAAAACCAACATAAACTGTTTCAAGTGCCGGTAGCAAGACCACAAATCGGCTCAGAGAGTAAAATTGAGTTGCTATTACGTTTTATAACCCAGATTTCGTTCTCAAACAGCACACGTTGGCAGATAACTCCTGCAGCTTCAACGATCAATTGAACCAAAATTCCACATTTAAATTAAAACGTTGTTGATGTTTATATTGGTCTCAAATGAATTCTGAGATTTGAAAAGCTACATTTTACCACTTTATTAATGTTACAGATCGCTTGCAGGGAATTGCTTACTTTTACAGCCCCGCCCCCTCTTCCAATCTCTCCCCCTCTCTCTATAAAAAAAAAATGTTTATATATTAAATATCGGTGTCATTCCATATTGTTTTCATTATTGTAAACTATATGTGCCAAGTCGGCATTTTTCAAAAATCCTAATAATAAAACAACCCTGCAGTTTGGGGTTTAAACCTCATAACAAGCAAGACACGCCAATTCATCTCAACACCATATTAAGTTCCTAGCTTTGTGTCTTGGGGCTGTGTAACTTCCCGAGCAACAAACACAGACAAAACACGAGAGGGGGAGAGAGAGAATCAGCACATAGTACTGGAAGCTAGGGCCCTCTTACTCCTACAACTCCCCCTATGCTTGAAGCCACGATACCCCGGCACCTAAACAAGCTATGTCTCTCTCGTCCAAACACGGCACGGGGCTTATTTCACTGCCCCACGGTAGGGTAGTTATTGGCTAAGGCCAGAAGGCTCCGCTGACAAACGAAACCAGATCAAGCCTTTTTATAAAAGACACCGAAATCAGAATACACTCCTGGTTTCGCTGTTTAATATCTCCCCCCTTTTCTTATCATCTGACGCGACGCTCCACTGCTTTATTTCAGAGTTTGTTGCTATAGTTTTGTCACCACGGGCGAGTAAAGAAATGGGAACTTGAAGTTTGTTATGCGTCAAAACATGTTGTAAGAAGCGTAGAAAGGGCCGGGACACGGCCCAAGTTTGTCGCATTTTCTGCCTGATTTGAAGCAATTCAGGCGCGAGCTCCAGTCATCTCGGGTCATAAACCTATTCAATGGGAGCTATATGGCTCGTCATCATCCGCCCATGATGAAGCCTTTGCACGTTGCGCTGGATATATAGGTTGGTTAACATAGATTTGAATCGAGGTTAGAAAGTCGAACTTTTGGTTGAAGTACCGTCCTTATGATTCAGCCTCCATCGGTGAAACTAGATTTAGTGTTAGTCTCTCGAGTTTTGATGAGTTTTGATGAGTTGTGAGAAGACTCTGTAGATAATTGTTCAACGTTCGGCATTAATAACATTCCAAACGACTTCGTTCTAGGCAACATTAAAGGCAGTAGACATTATTGATAATTACTCAAAATAATTATTAGCATGAAACCTCAATTAGTAACGAGTAATGGGGAGAGGTTGATAGTATAAAACATTGTGAGAAACGGCTCCCTCTGAAGTGACGTAGTTTTCGAGAAAAGAAGTAATTTTCCACGAATTTGATTTCGAGATCTCAGATTTAGAATTTGAGGTCATCAAGCATCTGAAAACACAACTTCATGTGACAAGGGTGTTTTTTTTTTTCCAATCACGCAGGTTTTCACCGGGTACGCCAGTTATTATGGATGTGTTCACACTGCGCCCCAACACGAATGCCGAAACAGGGCAGACGAGACAAGGCAGACGCTCCAAACCCCAATACGGGATATATAGAGCACGGTAATTTAAAGATAACAAAAGTCTACATTAATTGTACAACTGTTTGACTAATAAAATTGAAATGTGCACAGCCGACTCGGTTTATACTGAGATTAAAGAGAAAGGACTGATGATGTCCTCAGTCGGGGTAGGACGGTTCAAATTATGCCTAAAAGTACACATTGAGATAGTTTTAGCGGCAATATAGACCCGTGACCATAAGGAGCCCAGTGGTATAGACACAATATGGGTTGCCTGATCGGGGACACGGGCGTGCACGGTACCAATCGGGTATACCCCAATTAAGGTTGTCTTGAGCAACCGATTCTGTCAGAGACACCTTCATTTGTACCGACAAAACAGTATTTGAATGATCTTCAAACAAGAATATTCATCCTTATTGGTAGGACCGTTTGTCACGTTGCAATGTAAGCGGGCTATTATAACTGCAACCGTTGTTGGAAATATGGCAGAAAGTTATATTCTGGCGAACTTAATAAACAAATAAATAAATATTATCGGTATAAACTTGCGTGGCTAACGTAAACTCATTCGAAGGGTGGTTAGCATGTATATAACAACAGTTTCTTTCCCCACTGTATTTGTCAATTATTTAGAGTGATAACGTGATGAACAGTCTGCTCAGAAGCCTGGAGCTCATGACGTAAGCGATTGATGCAAATGAGTTGATGGTTTTAAAATTCCACCTCTCAATAAAGGAAAACAGTTCTACAGATCCGTAGCTGTACGAGACAAAGGTATGTTTAAAATGGGAGCTCATTGCTTTCGGATTGGGCGCCTTTGGGCTACAACAAGAGTTTCTTTTGAAATGTACTCTAAACTGCAAAATTTGTTGAGAGCGCTTTGATGGTGGTGTGCCCCTGCGGTGCCCTTGCATGCTCGTTATGTTATGACGACCAAACTGGGTTCCCCCCTCCCTCCCGCACCCCACCCTCGGGAGGATGGGACCGATTCCATGGAGTTACGTCGTGTAACCGTGCTCTCAATCAAAAATGCCACTGCCCTAACTCTTTTCAATGTGGAATTTTGTTTCGATTCAGAAAAAGGGAATCCTTATACGAAAAAAATATTGTGTTTCTGGTTCGCATAGAAAGCACCCTTGTTTTACAGGTGTCCCCAGGCTTGGGAGCTACAGTAATAAGTTCAGTTACGGCGCATCCTTGGTTTCATTATCAGAAATATGTAATAATAATAAAAAATTAATCTGATCATTTAGCGCTTAGGGCAGATGTCGTCGTCTTTAGAATGTTTAATTAAATCCAATGAAAAGACAATATTTATTATGGAGAAATTATTGAGTTGGCCTAATTAAATAAAGAATGCGAATGTAAATTGATTTAGGTAAATATAAGTTTGAATAATCATAATTTAAAAGTGTGGAAAGATGAAGGCATGTATAATTTTGACATTTATTTTGTTCTTTTGATACGAGACGAGTTATAACTATCCAAACGTCATCAAACGTGGATAGTTATTTATTTTTATCTATCAGGTTTTATTATTAATTTGTGTTTTATTTATTGTTTGTATTAATTTATTTATTTATTTATGTATCTTATTGTGATTTATCTATTTTCTTTCTCTACTTTTTTTTTTTTTTTTTTTTTTTTGACGAAGATGGCACCAGCAATACTTGGGTCAATTTACAACTATTGCATCTAACTGTGGTTTAATTTTCTTTTCACTGTTTTTCTACTGTTTTCATTTTTTGTGGGTGATGTGGAAATAGCACCCAGCAATATTGGTGTCGATTTACTGTTTTTTATGATGTTGATATTTGCTCTTTTTTTATTGTCCTTGTCACCCAGCACAATTGGTGTCAATTGACAACTTGTCGCCATGGGTGGTTCAACTCGTTGGCCAACCCCTTCTTAAGTTATACCAGTCGAAATCTGATGTGTGTTGGACCTACGTCCTGACATTGTTTTTCAAATCACTAAGATTTGTGTTTTGTACAAGTTTGTTAACCCCAAACCGACAGTGGAATATGGATAGTGCTGGAATGGTTTTATGACGTGACACAACAAAAAAACTTGAGCATGAAAACGTTAACTTAACAAGTAATAAGTAAACAGTTAAATAAATAAATAAATAAATAAAGACAAATAAACAGACAATCAAAGAGTTAGGATGTGTTAAAGGGTCTATGTAACTTTTGTAGGACAAAAAACACAATGTCCACAGATTTACACTAAACTTACACAGTTTGAAGATAATGATAGTAGAAAGCTTCCCTGAAAATATTACGTACTGAGGTGCTGTAGTTTTGGGGAAATGAGTAAAAGAATGTCATGAAAATAGTTTTCGTCTCATGAGACGAAAACTATTTTAATCATTTACAAACGTATTTTCACGACCTTGTTTTACTAATTTCTCAAAAACTACAGCACCTCAGTAAGTAATATTTGAAGAGAAGCTGTCCACTATCATTATCTTCAAACCCTGTAAGTTTAATGTAAATCTATGGACATTTTGAAAAAGTACCCAAATCCTTTAAAAGTATTTCTGGTTGCCAAACAAAAGTAAAATATTGATAATCAAAATGCACGAGCGACTATTCTATGGCTATTCATGTTCTAGTACAATATATAAAATACTAGAGGCTAGACCGTCCTAACATAGTCAAACCCTTCATGAGAGAAGCATGTCCTTACATTGATGAAGGGCTCCACAAATTGAAACTGCTGTCAAATTAAAAATGACCTCTATTTATTTCCGGAAAGAAAAAAAAATCCAGAAAGTTTAGAGAATCTATAAAAAAAAAAACATAAAAAAATGAGTAGGGATCTCTGCATTGTGCACACAATTAGAGAGACAGCATGCTCATATCAGTTTTATCATTTGGCGATCCTCTCCCTCATAATTAGGTTTAATTGAACGGCATTTGGCAGCGTTTTTTAGCAGAACAATAACCCGAGGTCTTTGGTAATCTCGTCGGGCCGCGGTATACGAGGAGTAAGGGGGAGGTGGGGTGGGGGGACTCGTGGACGACTTAGCCTGAAAATTGGTTCCGTTCCCCCGAGATCATTTTGCCGGGTCTTATCAGAACAATAATCTATTCTCTGATGGCGGAATATTTCGTCGGGGAGATTTGGGGCTCGTAATCCCGTATTAGATCTTTTTGGGGATAGAAAAGTTATGGAGCGCAATTTGCAGAGGATACATGCAACCTTAGGCGACATCACCAAGGCACAAAAGACTGCCTCTTTTTTTTCACTTTCTCCCCGACTCTCTCTCTCTCTCTCTCTTTCTCTCCACACACCCGTGACATGTACCGGGCGGGGACGAAAGGAGTTTGGTAAAAAAAAAAAAAAAGACAAAATCCCACGATGATGTGGGCTCCTTCAAAGGGACTTGTCAAAAGTCGGCGTAATCAAAAGACGGGGCTCGATGAGGGGGAGATCTGAGACATGATTTTCATCGCTGATAAAAAACACACAACAAGCACTTCGTAAGTGGTGCGAAAAGTCTACGTACTATTTACCCGTTACAGGTTAATGACTCGTGTGTATACCCGTTGGGAGATTCCTTACTGAATCATACGTAGAGTTAAGGCTGGAAATTAGGCTTGACAACTGCTGGAAGTTGGACACGGATATTGAACTGTAAAACAAGTGAAATTACCGAATGAATCTATCGCATTGTCTGTGTTGTTCAACTTTTGAAGAACAAAATAGTGTAAACTGTAAAAAAATTTGCAATTATTAGGCACACTTCAAATGAGAACCAAGCCCGCGTCCCACCACCCACACCGCCTTTGTTGATTGGGTGTGTTTTCGTTCTGGGTTTGTTTACTCCTCGACATCATTATGATCTAAAACCCTACGTTTTCTTCTTTTTTAGCAGCTTTTGTGTCTTTTTTTAATTTTTTTTATTTTATTTTTTTTATCCTATGTTTCCAGTGCTGATAAGGAGGTAAATGAAGCCAATGGGGCTGGCTAAAAAATGAGACAAAAGAAATGAAAAAGTACACATCAACAAATAAACCATACCGCCGTCAACAATTTTACTCACACTCCTAAATAATAACAGACAAATCATTATGATTCCAAAATCCAAATTAAAAGACTGCACTTACGCACAGCATAATAAAATTCCGAGGCCAACCCAACCATAGACTGTGCATCAGCTTTTAGTAGAAAATCATGACAGACCCTAGACCCAGTTTCATAGAAAGCAGCACCAACAACAACTCTTTAACAATAGTTTGTTGCTAAAGTACAACAACAAAATCATAGCAGGAAATCAAGCAGTCAAGAACGGATTACATTACACTGTATTGTCGCCGGTAACCCATTTGTGTCAAGCGAGATTTGGTTTGTGTTGCTTTGCTATACCACTAACAGCTTTAGACACTAAAATTGGATCTGGTAACTTGTCGTAAGCAGAGAATTATGACCGTAAGGAAAGACTGCTGTGGTCAGCATAGCCATTATGACATGACCCCCCCCCCCCCCTCCCCCCAAGAGGTGCATTTCAACTGCTGGTGTGTTGGTGTAAATTCAATGATAATACATTAATTTGGTACAATAGCAAACAAATTGCAAGTGTTTTTCATTTGAGCGCTATATTTCCTTGAAGAGCGTCAGTTTAAATGGACGCATTTTACAGTACAGTTTGGTTTTGTTTGCTTTTTCGTACAGTAGAACAAGTTTCACTACCAATAAATCTCATTTTCTGCACTCTTTCTTGAAAATTGTCCCAAGATCATAATGATGTATGTCAAGTTTCACAAATGGCGGGTCACACTTTATTGTTAAAAACCGATCCAAATCACAAGGCATACTGCTGAGAGAACGCTACGATGATCTTGGTACGAAAACCTCTTACTCCTCAAAGAACCCATAAAAATGATAACATGTTTCAAAGATGATTTTAGATTTTCATTTCAGGGATATGGGGGTATCAAATAAACAAATTATTCAAAAAAATTGTTAGCATAAAACCTTTCTTGGTAACGAGTAATGGAGAGCTGTTGATAGTATAAAACTATGTGACAGCTCCCTCTGAATTAACGTACTTTTCGAGAAAGAAGTAGTTTTAATCGAATTTGATTTTGAGACCTCAGAATTCGATTTTGAGGTCTCGAAATCAAGCATCTGAAAGCACACAACTTCATGTGACAAGGGTGTTTTTTCTTTCGTTGTTATCTCGCAACTTCGACGACCAATTGAGTTCAAATCTTCACAGGTTAGTCATTTATGCATATGTTGAGATACACCAACTGTGAAGGCTAGTCTTTGACATTTACCAATAGTGTCCACTGCCTTTAAACTAAAAAATTAACTTAAACAAAAAAAAACCACGAATGTTTTCAATCATCACAAGAAACACATTTATTTTCAGTGAAAGCCGCTATGGGATAATACACAGTGACTGTCTCCGGGTGGTTTAGAAATCATTCGGAAATGATTAATTGTCAATCTCTCATCGATTCCTCTACGGTCATTCCATCCTCCCCCATTTATCAGAGACCTTGCTCCGCCCATCTTTAAGTAACCCTTCTGATTGTTACCCCCCTCTACAGAAACACATGCCGCGTTACTCGAGCTGGGCTACGAGAGCTGGACGGCCCCCCTTATCATCAACACTCCTCAGTGTTTCTAGATCTCAATACCAATCAACGAGCAAGTCGAGCCACCAGTCGCCAGCTTTGAATTCCTAAGATCCCTACACCGTTTGAGGAGAGCTAGAGAATAGAATCGAATGGGACAGCTTGGTGTCAAGATAGAAACTTTAGAGTCTGACCGAAAAACACAATCCCTAGGTGAGCACAGACACGAGACCGGATCAAGCAATCAAACCCATACCGGTCACCCCCCCCCCCAAGATAACCCCCCCCCCCCTGTATAATCTCATATCGCCCGGGGCTTCATCACACCTAACGCTCGATAATTTGGGTTACCCCCCCCCCCCCCCCTTTCCTTCTCTCCTCCGTCTCCTTGGAAGGAGATAGATAGATGAGAAAAAGACGACGACTATAGGAACGAGATTGGACAGCTCGCAAATTAAAATTTCCTCGTTTTGTTGATGGAACGACTACATAGGCACGGTGAGTCATGAACTGCCCCTACGCGTCGTGTCATTACGGTGGGGGAGTTACAGCGTTGGAAGCCCCGGCAACACGAGCTGGCGTGAACACCACGGCGTCTACACGGGGAAGAAGGAAAACTAAACGGGCTAAACATTTTTGTTTTCCTGTACCTCAACATTACAACTTTCGTAGTGCTTTTTTTTTTCAATGGGGATTATTTTGTTTTCTATGAATCAGTTTAAAAAAGGGTAATCCTTAAAAATGTTTGAGGTAGGTGATTCCATTAACTACAGAAAAACAAATTATTTTTTATGTACATCAACATTACCACTGTCGTAGTAACACAGGAAGTATTTTGTTTCCTAATTAATTGATTTTAAAAGTGAATCCTTACAAAAAATCAGGAACACGTTTCAGGATGGCAATTGTATACTAATACAGACAAACATTGAAATTTGTTTTTCTGTACATTGCCACTTTCGTAATGCTTTACATTGAGGGTTTTGTTTCTTCTTTCTAAAGCGATTATAAAAGAGATTACTTGTAAAAATCAGAAACATTTTTTAGCAAGATACTAGAGAAAACCGACTCGAAAAAAAAGTAAAGTAGAAAACTACTCCCTGCCAATCTGACTCATATAATTACACAGTAGTCTAGAATTGAAGAGTTTATGGGTCCGTGGTGTGAGCTGCCTGATTAGTTACTCGATTGGTGGGGGGAGGGGGGGCTGACTGTTATATTTCTTGTTAGGAGGTTCAAGTCATGATTGAGATGTGGTTTATTGAGATTGCAATTTGCTAGTGTGCCCTTGCTAGGTCCGTCAAAAAAAGGGACATGTCAAGAGGCTGATGGAATTTATCTGAATCAAGGTTCCGGGGGAAAGTGTAACAATTGCTGGTAGCTTCTAGTTTACGAAGGGTAAAATGACTTGTTATATATTGTTTAATGTTATCACTGTATAAATAAATTGTCTGGTTTGCCACTTGTATATTAATACATTGTTACACTTATAAGTTATATTAATTAAGTTCAATTTGTTAACTTTTTGATCAGATTTTTTAAATGTATTTGAGTCTTCCATACAATGTGTACAAAACAAATGGCAATAATTGTGAAAGCTTTAAATTGTTAATATTTACTTATAAGAATTTTAATTTGTTTCATAGCTTTCAATAAAACATGTATTCTAATTTCTGCTACAAATGTCTGAGTGGATAAGCTCTATTCAGCAATTTATACCTGTTTTTTTTCTCAGTATTCCATAAGTGTGTTCAATATAAATGTTAACAACATTGACATGTTTTACAAGCTATTGTTTGCTTATGATAAAACTGGTTCATTTTTATAGCCTTCATTTTGTTGTTTTTATTATTTTTTATTTATGCTGCAAATCCGAAAAGTGGAGCTATTTCAAGCAATCTTACAAATGTTTTTGAGTCCTCCTTAATGTGTTGTTCAAAATGTCACTGTTAAAAAATTGATACTATTTTACGTACTTCTAATTATTTAAATTTAATTTTAGCCTTCGTTAATTTAATTTTTAATAACTTTCTGCTGCAAATGCCTAATTAATGATGAAGCCCTTTTGTTTGATTTTGTTTCCACCCCAAGTTTATTTTAAAAAGGGACAACATGAAAGTGATAGCCACGAAATCCAATCACCCATTAGATGCGACTGGGTAAACTCGAACCAATCTATTTGATAGATAACACTTATTTATTAGAGACAACTCGTCTCTAATTTGACATGCTTCTCGTTTTACTTATCCTAAAGTTTTAAATATTGTTTTTATGAGTTTTATATTACTTAACATTCAAACAAACAGAATGATAGTGTACCGGTACTAGCCTAGTTGTTGGCCAGCCCGTGTTTATATCACATGAACTTGATTGCCTTCTTATGTTCTACTGGATCGAGTAAGACTTCCTTTAAAACATGTTTAAATTTGCATCTGGAATAAAGGATATTAAATTTGGTTTTACCGTTAAGACTCGTTCTTGATTCTGTTGAAAAAAGGGTTCATGATGGACAAATTTGTTTATATGAATAAAATGGTTATTCCACTGTGCACAAATTACTGCCAGTTTGTTTTGTGTGCTTTTATAATTAAGTGGCAGGCGTGTTTTGGAATTGCTATTTCATCTGGGGTTTTGTTTTGGTTTTGGGTTTTGGGGGTTTTCGACAGAGAATATCAACTGTTGGTAATACCATAGCGCAAGGAACAGACTCTATGGTAATACACATGGGTTAGTTCCCGTATGGTTTAGGCCAATTACTTGATAGACAATACTAACAATTACAACACCATCCAGTTAAACAACGATCTCTTCAAACCTATTCATAGTTTTACCATTAGCTGAAATCAGGAATCTCATGTCATTTTCTATAACACATGTCATTTACTATAAGACAGCTCTCCTAAACAGTAGGAGAGCTGTCTTATAGTAAATGACATGTGTTATAGTAAATGACATGAGATTCCTGATTAGTAGATGCGGGCTCAAGACACAAACCCCTTCATTTTGGACATGAATAACCCCCGAGAATCACGTAATCACGTTTATTCTCGTTTGTCACTTAAGGCATGTGTTCTCTTGTACGAGAGTTAGAGATCAAAGAGTAAAAAGGAACATTACAGAAATGGTAAGAAAAATAACTCGTCTAAGATCACTGATTTACATAAAACTGACACGGTCTAATGATGATGATAGTAGAAAACATCCCTTGAAATATTTCTCGGTCTTAAGGTCATAGTTTCTGGTGATAAATACAACTTATTTCCCGTTTGGAGTTTATTGCTCAGTCAGCGCTTTTCTTTTTTAGAAATATTTTTAACCGCTGTCATGCAAAAAGTAGTGATCGTTTTTTTCCCCTCTATTTTCTCGTGACCCAGATGGCTGATAACTCTCAAACTTCAACAGGTTTGTCAGTTAATGTATATGGTGGATTACATAAAGTGCCAGCTTCTTTTTTAACAAAGACAATTCTGTAATGTTCCTTAACAGATTTGTTGCAAATCTGAAAATCGAGAAAAGCAAGTCTGCTTTTTTTTTTTTTTTTTTTTCCCCAAATGCGCTCTGCCATACACCGCACTACATACTCGTCGTCCAACGGCGAAAACAAATCAAACTTTCAACAACCGAATTAACTAATTAGTCGCAATTGGGCTTGGAGGTGAGAACACTGACAAGGACGGGGGGGGGGGGGGGAGAGGAAAAAAAACTTCAACCACAAAAAAAAGGTGTGATGTATACGCCACAAATCCGTCATCACAGTATCACTTATATGGATAATAGGTGTGTAAAGAGTTCCCCTCGTTCGGAAGCGTTTCCTCTTGTGAATTAAAAAAACGGTATCACTAATACCGATGATTAATGGCATGAGACGGTACATGACTTTCTGTTCACAATTCGTTACCTGTTTGTGCGCCTATTCTAATCAGACCAGAACGGAATAGCGTGCGTCGTTTTTGGGTGGCAACCCCCCGCCGTATATAGCCACGGATTTGCCCGCCGGCGGTTCTTCGCGTGCTCGGTACAGGATGTTGTCAAAGGAAAAGGGTTCTCTCGTAGTGTGTGAAGGGGAAGGGGGAAAAAGGCAGAAGCAGTTTGGTAAGATTTTTTTTTTTTTTTTTTACTTGAAGAGCGTAGAGCGGAACTTGGATCTAGATGTGAACGCTTGACAGATATACTTCCTCCTATTACCACCTTAAGGGGCCGATGATACAACGTTCACTCACTCGTTTATTGTTCTTTGTTTATAAAACCCTCTATATATAATAAGCTTTCAACCCGTTGTGTGGACACCTCTATAAATAACTAGAACCACACGATTGCCCTAACGGGGGTCCCTTTTGAACGTTTTTGTCTAATTGAATTGTTCCTTTTGAAATCGGAAATAGTGAAAACTTTAAAAATGACATCCGATTAGTCCCTCAGCCAACCTCTCAGACTATGAAAGTAATAAGGAAAAACCGATGTAGAGGTGTCTACAACATTATATTTCCCTTTGATGAGACGTTATGCCCTGATTCATTTGACAAGATGAAAGAATTGACTTTTCTGAAAAGGTAATCGATAATGTCATTGAGTTTAATACGTTTTGTATTTGCATTAATTTCCAGAGTCATTACAAAACGTACCAGCCCCCTTTCGAACTAAGAACTAATTTAATTGGAGGCAGTGGACACTATTGGTAACTACTCAAAATAATTATTAGCATAAAACCTTACTTGGTAACGAGTAATGGGGAGAGATTAATGGTATAAAACATTGTGAGAAACGGCTTCCTACTAATTTGAGGTCTCGCAATCAACCGTATGCACACAGCTTTGTGTGACAAGGGTGTTTTTTCTTTCATTATTTCTCGCAACTCAAGTTTTCACAGGTTGGTTATTGATGCATATTTTGAGATACACAAGGTGAGAACTGGTCTTTAATTTCACAATTGCACAATAGTATCCACTGCCTTACAATTATTGATAAGGTTCTGATCTTATTCGTGTTCTGAAAAAGGGTCATCATCATTAATCCTGCAATCAGACCAAAACATTTTTTTTTAAGGCCCTGATTTTGAAAGATCGCAAATAATTTGTTGGGGGCAAATTATAGTTCTTCAAATAATTTAACACTAACGCCGACGAAACTATGACGGCAGAGGGCGACATTCAATCATTCACGCTGACTTGTCACAGGGGGCAAAGGTCAGATAGATTTGAGTGTGTGCGCATGCCCAATGAAAATAGCAATGTTTGTTATGATAACTCGGTATGAAAATAAGGTTTACAGCGCTGGACAAGAGTGAGCGCTGAAATGTCATCCATTTAAGCTTAGATCAATTGACTTTGACTAAGTAGTGCTTTCTGGATCTTTGGCCTCACCACACTAGCTTGGCAACATGAACGTGCACGACGCCATCTTTAAATATTGTTGGTCACAATCTTAGTTATCTTGAATGGAGAGAACACACTGTGCCCGAAGAAATAACAATAGACGGACAACAAGAGTAATGGACTGGCAACCAATGACAGGAAGAAGAAAAATGCAAAAGAGGTAGACAGAAAAGAAGACGCAGCTATGCCGTATTAGGGTATATACGGGAACAACATGAACGTGCAAGGTCGCCATCTGAGTGTTTTTTTTTTTTTTTTTTTTTTTTGCAGACAGTTTAGTTATGTTTAACGTCTTGGGTCTTTGCTTTCGTTTTTTTTTTAAATTGAAAATGATAAAGAATGTATTGCGTTATCTTATTGTGCGCCATCTCCATCCGTTCCTTGAACAAAAATTACAAACAATAAAAATTACATTTAAAAAGAAATGGAATTGAAAAGTGCATATAATATGCAGCAAACCACAAATTACATAAATATCATAAAAACGGACACCCTCACCCCATACAGGTGGGAGGGGGGGGGGGGGCACACATTTAAACTATTACATAATATAAGCCTCTCTGAAAAGGTTATGTGTTCGTCGTTGTGCACATAGAACAGAAATGAGTTTTTCTTGCACTCGAGCGATAAGTAGATGGGTCCGATTCAGTCGAACTTCAGAGTCTAGACATTCCAAATCCAGGATCAAAAACCTTCACCTTCGAATTTTTCATCTAATAATGTCTTTTCAATAACTCCAGGTTATTTAGAGATCACGATAACATAGCACAAATTAATAACAAACAAAACTATCATACAAATAAACCTAGTTCATTCATCTTCAATATTTAATATCTTAAAGATGATCGGCTCCTTCAATGAAAGGTAAACAAAGAGAATATAAAGGGATGACAATCAAGAAGATTTAGGATGGGAAAACAAAAATACATTTTACTTTGTCGAGTGATGGACAGAAGGTCATGAGATTATGAAATGGTACCCTGCCCTACCCCCCCCCCCCCACTTCCTCGTCTTAAACAACCAAGAGAAAGCAGTCGAGTGAGAGTTGAACCAGAAGAATCATTTGGTGTGTTTTTGGTGTCTGTAAAACCATTACCATCGTCAATCGAAACAGTTATTGGTTACGACCGCCAAAACGCACCCCAAAAGAAAGTGAAATAGATTTCACCCAAAATAAAAATGTCACTTTTCAAGATCTCGTTTGAACCATAGTGTGTAATTTTGTTAATTTGTAACACAAAGTCTGCTGATGACTGTCTCTTTTTATTTGATTTTGTGCAGCACTTTCAGGCTGTTTTATGCTAATTCTTTTGATTGTTATGTGTACAGACAAGTCAATTCTAGGAACATACCAAGGAAACAGTGATTTACACACATCGGTGTTTTAGTCAAAACCAAAATAACATGTTTTCGTATCCTTTGTAGTTTGGAAACGTTGCATGATGGAAGTGAATCTCTTTTGAGGAGTGTTGATTCTGAAAAGGATGTGTCAACATGCGGGTTCTTTTTAGAGCCAAAACCACTCAAAAGACATTTTCACACGGTGTAACCGCAAACCTCACCCAATTCTATTGATCAATTTGAATAACTTTACTTTATGTGACACTGCAGAAAATCTGCACGCGACAACGGAGTAAGGGTGGGTGTGATAATTGGTTTATAGGAAGAGTACATTCATTCCAACCCTCTATAGCTTCTGGTAAACACATTAAAGCAACCAACCCATGAAAATCTACTTAACAGATGAAACCTGTTATGCTCGTTCTAATCATGTGCTATTTTGGTTTTGACACATTAACGTATTTGAAGCGGATGTTGGTGTAAAAGAACTAAAACCAATATTTGAAAAGAGGATATTTCTAACGGATCATTTGGGATTAAATTAAACTCCAGCATCTACACTCTGCAAAAACTGGGTGTTAAAATTAGTACACCCTTGGTGTTGTCACATATAGCTACCAAATAAAGGAATATGGGGTGTTCAAATTACACTATTTCCTGCCAACACATTTACAATGCTAATTTTGGTTCTTTATCGACATTTAAACAAGTGACATTACACAATGGTGTAAATTTTAACACCAGTTTTTGCAGTGTTAAAGCTTATTTCAAGAAGTCATCTGTTTATTTTAACCGTGTGTCACAAATTTAGAATTTTCTCCAATGATGTTAAAATTAAGGTAGAACAAGACAAAACGATCATCTGTACGGCAGCCCTTGTTCTAGTTTACCATAATTGTGATTTGCGGCTCAAGAACAATAGACCTACCGTCGATTTCACCAAACTCTTCCTAATTTAGGATTAATCTTAGGACTTAGGACGAGTTCAGTTCCGTATCCAAAGACGTAGGACTCATTGAACCCATCCTAAGATAGGACAGGTTTACTCGTCCTAACTCGAGTTAGGATTAATCCTAGCGTTTCGTGAAATCGACTGCTACTCACTTAATCCACATAAAATATCTCGCAACGGAGAAAAAAAAGAGAGACCCAGGGTTTGTTGAACTGTGTTTTTGTTTTGTTAAATTGGACAAAAACAAATAGGCATGAACGAGAGCAACAACTTGCGAAAATAATGATCGTGTTTGCGCAATTGTCGCTGTAACACACGGGGTGCAATGGTGGGAACGTTTTCATAAAGACAAACGGAACTGGATGTGTGGACCTTATAATGAGTTGGCTTTCAATTTCGAGTATTTTCCCACGCAAGTTTCGGTTTGGGAGTAGTAGTGTGGTTTTCAGAATTAAAAAGGTGTGCGTTGTGAGATGGGGTGGAAGTAAATACAATTATATTTGATAGGGAGAAGTTTTTTATGATTGGTAGAATTTGGTTAAAGCCATTGGACACTTTCGGAACAGGAAAAAAAAATTAAAGTTCGCAGATTTACAAATAACTTTTACGGGGTTTACAGAGGGTAATGGTGAAAGACTTCTCTTGAAATATTATTCCATGAAATGCTTTCCTTTTTGACAAAACATTAAAACAGTTATCAATTATCGATATCGAGATTTACGGATTCTTTAAACACAAGTCATGACACGGCGAAACGTGCGGAAACAAGGGTGGGTTTTCCCGTTATTTTCTCCCGACTCCGATGACCGATTGAGCCTAATTTTTCACAGGTTAGTTATTGTATATATAAGTTGTGATACCCGAAGTGTGGGCCTTGGACAATACTGTTTACCGAAAGTGTCCAATGGCTTTAAACCTTCTCATGAAGAAAGATTAAACATCAAGAGAGGTTTGCTGTAACGCCATAGTACGATCAGCAGAGCTGACAAAAAAGTCACAGTGTTCATGTGTTGTGTGATCAACCATAATCAGGCATACATGAAATAGCAAACCACTGAAAGTTGGGTTTAAAGACAGTGGACACTATTGGTAATTACTCAAAATAAATATAAGCATAAAACCTGACTTGGTAACGAGTAATGGGCAGAGGTTGATGGTGTAAAACCTTGTTGAGAAACGGCTGCCTCTGAAGCGACGTAGTTTTCGAGAAAGAAGTAATTTTCCACGAGTTTGATTTCGAGACCTCAAATTTAGAATTTGAGGTCTCGAAATCAAGCATCTGGAAGCACACAACTTCGTGTGACAAGGATGTTTTTTTTTTCTTTCATTGTTGTCTCGGAACTTCGACGACCGATTGAGCTCAAATTTTCACAGATTTGTTACTTCATGCAATGTTGAGATGCACCAAGTGAGAAGACTGGTCTTTGACAATTACCAACAGTGTCCAGTGTCTTAATCCGATGTGTAATTCAGGAGAACATAGTGAAAAAAACATGCACCATTTCCAGCATGTAAAACGCAAATTGTCCTTAGCTTGATTGTTAACAACAGAAGTCTTGCATTTTGATCAGGGTCTTCGAAAGACAGTTTTCTCGTATTTGACCTCATTTCTAGTGGGGAGAATTCACTGACAAAATGGTTCTCGTCTGAAGGCCTCAGTATTTCTGGGTCACGCTGACCCTGACTCCCTAGTGTCAAAATAATACAGAAAGGGGTCAAACTGAAGCAGAATCCGTACTTAAAATCACAATTTTGTAACCACTTTCCGAGTCAACCTAACCCGGAATTGGGTCAGGCCGCTGTGGGGCCTGGAATCGGGGTCATTTCTCTATTTTGAAACCCTCATCGTGACTATGGAATAATCATGTTCTAACATTTCGTAGGAAAACAATATTGTGGGCCGAACACTCCTGATTGCACTTTTCTTTGTATGGGCACTCCCTAACACGAGCTGTGCTTATTACTTTGTTGTTGCCCCAAATTTACTGCATTGTTTGTATCTCTTTGCTAACATTGTATTTATATTGATTGAGGAATTGAAAATAAATGTTGTATTGAACTGAACTGAACTGAAAATACCCAAATGCATTCCATTCCTCCCATTCGGGAAATCTTCAAAGCTCCCCTATTGGGGGGGGGGGGGGTATGATATTGAAATCGTCTTTTCCATTGAGGGAGTTAACGAAGGTCCCCGATTGAGGTCAAAACCTTTGATGAAATCAACATCTTTTCATTCGGCACTTAAAAAAGAGGGAAGTACAAAACAAAAGAGAAAAGGAAAAAGGGCAATTTTCTAATATAGAAAATTCGCATCGATCTGCCCTGGAAATCTAAAGGTACACTTTTGGGCCAGCCCGTGGCCCAATAATTGGGGCTATAACATCCTCACCCAATCTACCCGGGAGAAAAGGCCACAGATTCCCGGGGCTCTGACAATTTTCTGACACTTTTTTTTTTTTTCACAAGGAGTTCTTCATTAATTGCCTTGGCGTATTGCCGTGTACGCGTTGCGATCGTGTTCGAGGCCATCCCAAAATTATCGATTTTGTTTTGCTCCAGCGAACAAAGCTAAGGGGAGGTGGGAGGAACGGTGGTCAACAGGCTTTGCGTGAGAATTTTTTGGAAATAAAACTATCTCTGGAAAAGTGTAAAATTTATTTTAAAGGTACTAGACACCGTCAGTAATTGTCAAAGACCAGTATTCTCACTCGGTGTAAACCCCAACATGCGTTAAATATCATACCTGGGGAAAATTTGACTATATTGGTCATCGAAGTTGCAAGAAAATAATGAACAAAAAAACATCTCTGTTGCAAGTGTGCTTTCAGATGCGTAGTAAAAGGCTTTAGGTGAAGTATTTTATCACTTGAGTGAGAAATTACCTATTTCACAAAAAAACTACGTTATTGCAGAGGGAGCCGATTTTCACAATGTTTTACACTATATCAACAGCTCTCCGTGCCGTGCCTTGCTCGTTACCGAGTAAGTTTTTGATAATAATTATGTTGAGTAGTGTCCAGTTCCTTTAATTCAAATAATGCTTCCTAAGTAATTTATTTTCATAACCAAACGGTTTGCGTATTGTGCTGAAAACACATGCACACATGTGTTATAGGAAATCATTATTACAAGTGAACAAGTTTTTGTTCCAATAAAAAACCCTAAAGTCAATGTTATCTCTTAAAACTAATACGGCTCAAAACAGCGGAAGCAGATAGCAATAAATCTTTACAACAAAACACTGAGAAAATCCCTGGCAAAAGTTCACCAACCGGGCAGACTGTGTACCTTGTCTAGTAATAAATGCTCTAGCTAACACAAAACTGTCATTGTAGGGTCTTTTCTACATGATCCTGTTCTGTTGTTTTATCCACGTTGGCCTATTAGACTGGGCATTAAGGGATTGGGGGAACTGTCGTCGAACCGGACACGGGATATCGCTCCGCAGAGCCCCACAGTATTACGTCTCGTCTGAGGGAACAAGCCCGGAGAAGAAGGAAAGGTCAGAGCAGGTCATCATTGGAAAAGATGGAGTTCATTTTTTTTCCTGATGAACTGCACAGAATATTAAAGTGCAAACAATAGTTAATGACCCGATTTTATAAAAGAGTCTTTCTCGAAGACTTTACAAAGGACTCTGCTATAGGGTTTGAAATTGAGAAGAAAAGAAAAGGTCAGAGAAGGTCATAAGGAGAAAAGATGGAGTTCATTTTCATGACAAACCATACAGAATAATAAAGTGTACACAAATATACATGTTGTTCGACTGTATATCAGAATGGTTGGACACTGGATATAGGACATCCACGTATAGGTTTATACAGCAAATGTCTAATATTTATTTATTTCGATATTGGACAATGGACATACACATAGGTATATACAGCGAATGTCTAGTAAATATTTATTACGATATTGGACAATGGACATCCACGTATAGGTTTATCCAGCAAATGTCTAATATTTATTTCGGTATTGGACAATGGACATTCAGCAATGTTCAGACAACACAATGAAACGGACATTCATTGTAAAGCCTATCAACTGTGCATGAACGTCAAAGTATGCATTTTGATGTACAAACCTTTATATGTCAATGTCCAATGTCAAACTGTCCTAAATTTGGCGACGTAGTGACTGAAAATGTCACATCGGTTGTTAAAACGTCGTGATCTTTGGGTGGAACCCAGGGGACTTGAACGAAAAGTACTATTCAAAAAAAAAGATCCAATAAATAAAAAAAAATAAAAAAATAAAATAAAATTACGTTGTTTTGCCAAGAACATATGGCACCCCGACTCCATGGGAATAGTTGCCGTCTCAAATGCAGAAATCTTTGGGAACATTAAGTATCCGATCTCAATTCTTGAATAGTGCGAGGTGATATTTATTATAGTAGGACACACTTAATCAACGACGCCGTTTTCATAAATGTAGGAGCACACGTCTAAAGACAGGATAGTTCAATGATACGTTTCTTCGGGAGAAACGTTGGTTTAAAGGCACTGGACACTACTGGTAATTACTCAAATTAATTGTTGACATAAAAACTTATTTGGTATAACGAGCAACGGAAAACATTGTGAGAAACGGCTCCCTCTGAAGTAAAAATATTTTTTTTTAGAAAGAGGTTATTGCTCACTCAAATTGATGTTAAAATACTTGAAAACATTTTTTAAGAAAACCCTGAAAAGGCCTGAAAAACATTTTTTAAGCACCTAAGATGCCCCATCATTTACTACACTTAATAATATTAAAGTGGATGTGTTTATTTGGTAATCACCATAACAATTAATGGTCATAAATCCTTTGGCTGTCGAAGCATACAGCAGTTTTCGACAGTACAAAGCATTTATAGAACTGTGTTACTTTGAATTCATATTGTTATGTAAAAAGATGTAAACTTTTGTGCCCCCAAATTTCTCAGTTTGTGTATTCTTATAAGGGATTGTTAATCCTGCTTGGACAATTTCGCTTGAATTGCCGGTGATATCTAAAAAACGCGACAACCATTTAAAAAAAATTCATAGTGTTCGGTTTACTATCAATAGAAAATAGAACTATGTTGCAAACAACTTACCAACCAAAAGGACCTATGGCAAGAAATTAATACATCCACAGTTATACAGGATTAAAGGAACACGTTGCCTTGGATCGGTCGAGTTGGTCTTTGAAAAGCGTTCTGTAACCGTTTGTTATAAAATGCATATGGGTAGAAAGATGTTGTAAAAGTAGAACACAATGATCTACACAAATATGCCTCGGAATTGCGTGGTTTTCATTTTAACTCGTCGGCTAACACGGTCGGCCATTTATGGGAGTCAAAGTTTTGACTCCCATAAATGGCCGACCGTGTTAGTTCGCAAAGTAAAAGGAAAACTGTGCAAGTTTGAGTGATACTTGTGCATTCTACTTTTAAAACATCTTTCTAACCATATATGCGTTTCAAAACAAACGGTTTCAAACGGGTTTTTTTGTAGACCAACTCGTCCGATCCAAGGCAACGTGTTCCTTTAAAACGATCGAGCGGTTCCAAAAACCCAAAGGTAAATTATCTTGCCTTTCAAGCTGCACTAATGACTGCATAAAAACCCATTCACAGAATAATGACCTGTCGATGGTACTTTGTAAGTATTTTTTTTTTTTCTTTTTTTTTTTTTACAGTTTCATTCCCTCTATTGTGAAGCCCAAAGTCAGTCTGTACAATGGGACTTATCGTGCAAACCCTATCATGGAACCGGAAACCAGGCTCACAATCTTCGGAAGTTGTCCAACCGCTTCGATTCCACGCCAGGACTATTACGAGACAATTGCGTGCTTAAAACTACACAAACAGATGTCCGCTCTGACGTCAATCTATGTGTATGTGTGTCACAAACAACACTAGAGCCAAAAAGTAAAAAAAAAAAAAAAAAAATGCACAAAGGTGCGAGTTCAAGTTTATGCGCATGTGTAGTGAATAATTAGAGCGACAGTAATTTGATTGTTCGAGTGTTCACAAAGGGTGGGGGAGGCGGAGAGAGCGGCACGTGACTGACACTAGGTGGCGCTGTTGGTGGTCAATGGATTGAGTTTGTGCTGTTTTTTTCTTTCCCCCATTGGTGGGTTTGATCGACAGGTCGAAACCGTCAGTGTGTGTTCTTCGGTTTTTTTTCCGTTTTTTTTTTATCGAATACTAGATATGACGTGATCAAAGGTTTGCCTACCAAAAACATACAAAAAGTCATTTTTAATTAGAGCCATCAGCCATCCTTTGATGGAACATAAAAGTGCCAGATTAAAGAAAGGACTTTTAAACGTTTAAATCACATTAAACTGTTGTCAGATTGTTCTCAAGTTCATCAGTATGTGGAGAACAAGCATTTTACAACAACACAACATTTTTGCAAAAAAACTAATATCAAAAAGACAGATGAAGTACGTATGAACTATATAAAATATGTATAGTTAATAACTAGTTCTTCTAAATAAACTGTTCTACGAAAAGACTCGGAGTTTGTATGCATACAAAGGTGACTGGCACATATTGCTTTGTAGTTGGCGTTTCAACACCAAATACGCGTTGCCGTGACCGAAAATAAAAAGAGGGCGCTCGTCATCAAAAATGGAGCTCTCTAACGGACGAAGAGCAGGGAGGGACTTGTTACAAACGAACGACTTGTTTTATATTAGCACACAGCTGCTGATCAATAACTGCTGTATCCCAAAAAACTGGAGTTTAGGAAAGGGCCACAGAATCAACCAATAATAGAAATACAAGGTTTGCAAAAAATAGTTTAATTATCGTGGTAATATTATTGTTGTACAGGGCTGGTTCGGGGGCAATGTCTGAAGATTTCGGATGAGTTTACTCATTACAATAGAGTAGGCCTACTAGTTTCTGAATAAGAAAAGGGAATTACAGTTTTATAAAATCATATTGTAAGGGCCGCGGTATAATTGAATGTATTGTTCATCGTTGGAAGTAAAGCTTTCAGATTATAAATCGGCCGCTGTCTAAGTAGTATCCAGGTCGTCATTCAGTTCAAAATTCAGATTGCTGTTTGATTTGACGAAGGAAATTAACCAAAAGCTATGGATCAAACACAGCAATACACATCGACTCATGGCCAAAAAAATATAATTAAAAAATATGCAAAACGGAAAAACTATACTTTATAGTTGCAGGGTGAGACAGAATCAAATATACGGGCTACATTTTTTTATTATTTTTTTTTAAATCGCTATTCCCTTTAAAGTTCATTATGTGTAACGTTTTTCTAATGTCCTCTATGCAGGACTCAAGCAATTTCGAGATTTACAAAGCTGAAACAGAGATAACTCATGGTGTGTCAAAAAACTCCCTTTTTGCAGCATAATTTCATTCCCATAATTTTTCATAATTTTATGGATATCGCACTAGTCTGGTTTTTATCAACTTAATATAAAGAAAGGAGGCTCATTTCAAAACTTGCTCAATCAGAATCGTATCATGCCTAAAGGCAGTGGACACTATTGGTAATTGTCGAAGACTAGCCTTCACAGTTGGTGTATCTCAACTATGCATAAAATAACAAACCTGTCAAAATTTTAGCTCAACCGGTCGTCGAAATTACGAGATATTAATGAAAGAAAAAACACCCTTGTCGCACCATGGTCGCACGAAGTTGTGTGCTTTCAGATGCTTGGTTTCGAGACCTCGAATTCTAAATCTGAGGTCTTGGAAACAAATTCGTGGAAAATTACTTCTTTCTCGAGAACTACGCCACTTCAGAGGGAGCTGTTTAACACAATGTATTGTGCTATCAACCTCTCCCCATTACTCGCAATCAAGAAAGGTTTTACTCTTATGTCTTACTCTTTAAGGCACGTTGCCGAGACCTCGAATTCTAAATCTGAGGTCTTGGAAACAAATTCGTGGAAAATTACTTCTTTCTCGAGAACTACGCCACTTCAGAGGGAGCTGTTTAACACAATGTATTGTGCTATCAACCTCTCCCCATTACTCGCAATCAAGAAAGGTTTTACTCTTATGTCTTACTCTTTAAGGCACGTTGCCGTGCCCTAAATGTTACTGCACACACTACAGTGTAGTCCTACACCAATAGTTAGCCCTGCCAGACATGTCCACCGAGAACTATCTACCCTTGAACCGACGTCAAATAAGACTCGGAGCCAGGTATTTTTCTCACAAGGTATCTGGACAATGTTTATCTCAACAAACACCAAGGGCAGCCTTGCTTAATCGCCTTGCTGGTTCGGAGGGGGATACCATTCACGGCTAGGCCTAACAAGTAGCTAAGCACAACCAACTTAATATGCTTACCAGAATAAAGGTTACCAGCCAAAATATCATGTTACATGTATAATCTGTGACTGTATTCTGCTGATTTCTGCTGGGCTGGAAACATTTAAGCTATATTTTCAGGTTAAAAAGCAGGTCTATGATATTTGGCCAGTGCATAACATTATCTTGAAAAAGTGTGGAACATTGAAACAAGTCACAGATAAAAAGGAAAACCAAACACCCATACGTATACGAATGGGTGTAGATGCATCAGGCAAACTATCAACTTGATAGCAATGGTAGAATACAACAACTGCTGGAACAACTTAGAGTTGTTCAAAGTCCAGACCAAATCATATTCTTCAAATAGGCTATGCAACCCTCAAGACACACTCCTCTTTGCCCCTCTTATAGAAACTGGATTCACAAAAGTTCTCATCGAGTTCAAAAGTGACGTCATTTATAAACAATCGGAAATGGGGCCAAATTATCACAAATTAAAGCACGAGCCTCCAAAAGAATGATAAATTAAGAGGTTGCTCTCAATTTTTAATACCCTTCCAATAACAGACGACCCGGTTTTTATAAAAACCCGGTGGTGTCGAGAAAAAATAAACGGTTTGGGGGGCTGAGCTCTCAATATTTATTTTCATGGCTTACATGTTGTTGATGAAGTTTTAAAGGCCGAACGTAAACACTCCCTTGTCAGATAAAGTGCGATGGAGCTATTCAATAAACTTTTCTCTCGTAAATTATATTCCCGCAACACACCTGGTCAATAAATTAAAGCTCGGGAACATCAAGGAGGGATCGAGGGCTCCGTCTAAAGCCACACTTATGCGTTAAGGACAGATTACAATACGGAACGAGGAGACGGGTTGCCAGATCACGGCACCTGACAACCGTCCGTGCTGTCACCACTCTCTTCTTTGCAGACGTGATTTTCCCGCCCAAAACCACGTAGGTATATCCAGACGACTGATTTATGCCCCAGGTGTAAATATTGTGGATTGGGTCTATATCTTAAACAGGTGTCAAACGTGTACCGCCCAGGAAGGAAGTGAAGACTTACAGGTAAATACGTAATCTCAATGGGCACAACTTCCTCGCGACTGTTTCATGTCTGCAAATTCGATAAAAGAACTCTGTTCGATAAAACCAATTATTCGGGAGTAAACTTCTTAACACAACCTTTAGAACAAACACTTAGTCAATGTAGCCAACAAAACAAACTTTGTATAACGTAATCTCAATGGGGCCAAACTACACTAGCGACTGTTTCGTGTCTGCAAATATCGATAAAAGGAACCTCGTTCTTAAAGCGAGAAACAAAATGGGGAGTTAATTTCTTTACAAAAAAACGACTTTTAGAATAAACTATCAGCCTATGTGGCCAACAATATTCCACATAAACTTTGTATAATAATACGTAGTCTCAAAGAGTTAAACTACCTTGTAACTGTTTTGTGTCTTAAAATCGATCAAAGCGTTTCGTTTTGGTTGTTTTATTCGGCAGTTAATAACTTCTTAAACACTTTGCGCCTTGGGTGTCTTTATTGACATATATGTGTGCAGTAATGTTTAATATTTTTATTTATTTTTTCAGAACAAAAAATCACTACTGCAAACAATTAGCTAATGTAGACCAACAAAATTGTCCCATTTCACACACACTTGTTTTGGCGATAGACAACAATTGACAGTAATTTACACCAAAAAGTCCAATTTGAACAAACAAACAAACAAACAAATACATAATGGTATGTATACCGATGGTGATTGCCATACAAACGTATTTGGTAGAATCACTGCAGCTGAAAGTATAATATTTTGAGGAATTATTTCCTTCCACGGAATGTGATTTTAGAGAAAGGGATTCAGTAACTTTTCAATCTGAGAAACGTTTCTGCATGAAACGTTTTTGATATTGCGGACATAAACTGCGGATTATTCTTCAATCGTGGATATAACCGCATCAGATTCTCAGTGAGGACAAGATTGGCGTTAACTACGGTCCGAGTTTCACGGCATTGCTTATTTTACAGATTCTGCGTCTGCGGAGTCATGTGCACTGTAACACATTCGGGTCAAAATTGATCCGGATCCGCATCCCGCTGCGCCTGGTACGTTTCTGGGTCAGTATGAACAGGAATCTGTGTCCAAATTACCCAGAAATGGGTCAAACTGACACAGAATCAATGTTAAAATCCCATTTGTTAACCACTTGTAGGGTCAGCCTGACTCGGTTATGGGCATTCAGCGAGACTTTAAGAGTATTTGCTCATTGCTCAAGCAGAGCGATTTATTGTGCTTGAGCTTCGGGGATTTTCGCATTTTTACACTTTTGGTAATAGTCAAAGACCAGTCTTCTAACTCGGTGTATCTCAACATATGCATAAAATAACAAACTTGTGAAAATTTGAACTCAATCGGTCATCGAAAAAAACACCCTTGTCACACGAAGTTGTGTGCTTTCAGGTGCTTGATTTCGAGACCTCAATTCTAAATCAAATTCATGGAAAATTCCTTCTTTCTCGAAAACTAAGTCACTTCAAAATGTTTTATACTATTAAAAGCACCCCCTTTCTCGTTACTAAGTAAGGTTTGGTGCTAATAATTATTTTGAGTAGTTACCAATAGTTTCCAATGCCTTTAAACGGGATAAAATGGAAAATAATACAAATTGTCTTTGTGGTTTGAGCATCAAGGCAAAAACACATGACCAATAAAGGCAAGTAATTATTTCACTGATAAAACAACCAATCACAAAATACATGCAACGGAAACGCGGGGCTTTATTGTTTCCGCCAGTCATACTATAGATCATCGAAGTTGGTCGTGGTAGAATTTATATGAGAGCTCTTTTGCCGAGCAGAGCGAGACAAGGGAGTTGAAAAAACACCTTTTGAAAAAATTGAACTGAGGGCAGAACAGTTTCTGAGCGCGAGTATCCGGAAAAACTTTAACACCTTCTACCTTATCAGTAAAATCCCTGTTCAATGGTTTGAAAAATTAAATGAATGGTATCTTCAAAGTTTATCGGATTTGTGAAAGAAAGCAGTTTGCCCTTTTTTAAAAGGTGCATAATTCAAATAGGAAAACCAGATCAAAACCGTCTCTCTCATTTTGTAGATTTTACACGCTTCGGGTACTCTTTTTTTGGAAAACAAATGCTTTGGTTCCGACTTCCGTTTATCCATTGATCGTTGCGACTGCGATCCCGACAACAAAACATGATGTCTTCTTGCGAACTGGGGCAGAAACAAGCTTCACAACAGCACTGGAAAGAATATCATGCAAACGACAATTCACTTCTCTTGGATCCGTGTGTGTGACTTCACTCCCGGAGCACCAATTGCGAAGGCTTTTGTAGCGAGAGGTGTTGGACCGTCAGGCTTTAGTGTGTTCCCCCTTCCACACCGCTGTGCTTCTCAATGACTCCCCGCTGACAAAATAGTTCAGTGGTCCCTCTCGGCAGCGGCCCCGCTCCGGACCAGCGGGACGATGGGGGCTGGCACCTCTTGTGCAAGGCGTGGCCCAGCATCAATGAAAGCCCATGTGAGGTGTAAAAGTCCGGCACTGACTTTAAGCCAACGTTCCATCAATCCCGAGAGTCTCCTCATTTGCTAGTCCGATCGACGGGGTTGATAAGCGGTTCTGTCCGGTTCCCCCGTTCTTTCCGTGTCCACCACCAGTCCCCGGCAGCTGACTCCGGAACGAGGCCTTCCCAGCGACTTGATTGTTGACCGTCGCATGACTTCACCATGCATTATTGGATAACTCGTCCGTTGGAATAATTGGCCAAGTTTCACAGAGATGCAAATCAACTAAAACCGGGATATATTAATGTTTAAATGCTTTACACGTGTTTTGAATTTTGATACCAGAAAGTGCAATTAAAAATACTGTGACGGTATTGAAAAGTTACGGTCTAATTACTTGATCAACCTCCTTTCCATATTGCTCGATCCCCTGTTTGGTAGCACGGCACCTGCAGCGCCTGCTTGTTCTTCCAACATGTCTTTCCCCCCGACCCCTACGTTGTACATCACATTATTAACACTCACAGGCACCATGCTGACTCATCCCCAATAATGCAGGAAAGTAGCGTAGCACCCCTGGGGGTGTTAATATCTCAAAATGGTGTATGAGGTGTAAGTGGTCGGGTGAACACTCGTTTGGAAAGTCGCCATGTGAACCAGAAACACAATAAGTGTTCTTTCCTTCACAAAGTCACGTCTACTAAAATCCTAGTACACGGGACCTACGGGTTAAAGGCAGTGGACACTATTGGTAATTACTCAAAATAATTTTTAGCATAAAACACTTGGTAACGAGTAATGGAGAGTTGTTGATATTATAAAACATTGTGAGAAACGGCTCCCTCTGAAGTAACGTAGTTTTCGAAAAAGAAGTAATTTTCCACGAATTTGATTTCGAGACCTCAGATTTAGATTTTGAGGTCTCAAAATCAAGCATCTGAAAGCACACAACTTCGTGTGACAGAGTTTATTATTGCTTTTTAGATTTTGAAGTTTCAAAATCAAGCATCTGAAAGCACACAACTTTGTGTGACAAGGGTGTTTTTTCTTTCATTATTATCTCTCAACTTCGACGACCAATTGAGCTCAAATTTTTACAGGTTTGTTATGCAGATGTTAAGATACACCAAGTGAGAAGACTGGTCTTTGATAATTACCAATAGTGTACAGTTTCTGTAATGCCCCATCCGAATGACAAAGCAATTGTGATAAAGTATCTTGCTCAAGTGCCGCGACCGGGACTGGAACCCACACTCCGCAGATTAAAAAAAATCGGAGTTAAAATCCGGTGCTCTTAACCGCACGGTCAGGACACGCCACACGCAATAACACGATGCTTGTGAATTAAAGGAACACGTTGCCTTGGATCGGACGAGTTGGTCTATACAAAGCGCTTGAAACCGTTTTTTATAAAATGAATATGGTTGGAAAGATGTTTTAAAAGTAGAATACAATGATCCACTCAAGTTTGCTTCGAAATTGCGTGGTTTTCCTTTTACTGTGCGAATTAACACGGTCGGCCATTTATGGGAGTCAAAAGTTTGACTCCCATAAATGGCCGACCGTGTTAGTCGACGAGGTAAAAGGAAAACCGTGCAATTTCGAGGCATGTTTGTGTTTGTGTGGATCATTGTATACTACTTTTACAACATCTTCCCAACCATATGCATTTTATAACAAACGGTTTCAAACGCTTTTCAAAGACCAACTCGCCGATCCAAGGCAACGTGTTCCTTTAATCACAGAGTGTTATGATTTGTCTCCCCCTCGTCAACATAATCTAGCCACAAATCTCGTTTTTAAGTTTCTCCTCTTTGGGTTTTTGGGTTTATGAACAATGTGCTCCTTGGGCCTTTTTCGAAACCAAAGCTTCGGCTTTGGATTCGGCTTCAGGCTCCTTTTTCTTGTCCGAAACCCTGTGCGAGTATACGTAAAGCACGCGCAATAGTCAAAACAACCGGTGGGGCCAAGCTAGTCTGTGAGCCGAATCCAAAGCCAAATCCAGTCGTTTCGAAAAGCACTAAGCTAACCAGACCTCGCATTTCTCGTTAATTTCTACGAGAACGGAGGGCGAATAAAAATAATATACAAACTTACCATATTAATTTTAAAAAGTATAATAAGGAACTTTTAAACAATGGCAGCGCTTATGTTCGTGTCATGAAAATGAAAGTCTTAGTTTGGTGACAATGGAAATTATTTTCTTATCATCACTCATGTATATCATCACACAGCATTATTGAGATGGCGAATGAGCAAATGCAAAAAGACCGTCACAGACCGTCATCGAGGGCTCGCGTTTCTAAAGGACTGGTACCTGTACTCCATGCACTACGTCACAAGGTTGGAACTCCGACTGTGACATCGCAAAGCCTTTGGTTATTGTACGGATATTGCCCTTGCCGTTGACTGCAACGACAGCATTGCAGAATAGGCCTGTTCCTGCCGTTAAAGGCAGGTCGGTGATCGGGTTGTTCTTTTGAAGATAACATCATGGAATTCGGCACACGGTCAATATTTGTATGTAGGGCCATTGCACATTATTTATCCTTTGAAAAAAGATAGTGAGGCAAAAACAGCCATTTTGAATAAAATAAAATTGTCAAAAAATTTGGAAAATTTTCTTATTTCGAAAGACAATGGTCCTTTCTAGGCAATCATATTTTGTCATGATATACTCTGAATGTGTGCCGGATTCCATGCTTGTATCATCAAAGGTACAGTTTCCCCAAAATAATTTCCCCCAATGTGTCCCAAATTTGTGCCTCGTAAACTCGCAGGACAATCCCGTTTAAACATTAAGAGAAAAATAAGGGTGTTAGAGTCAGAGTAGAGACAGTTGACTCTCCACTCAAAAGTCGACAACAACATAATAGTTCTTTTAGAGAACACTAAATGCGGCAATCTATATTTAAAAAAAGGAAATAGTGAAACAAGACATTCATGTCCCTTCTTTACGAGTGTACCTAATGATTTCTTGATTTGCACAAGTAAATTCCCAGGTCATGCCGTGCGGAGCGAGAGGGAAAGAATAACTTATCCGCTCTTCCGAGAGTTTGCAGAGCGGCCGAGCTTGGCTGGGCTACCCAAACGTCACTTGGTTACGGGATCAGAGTCGACGATTGAAGTAGGGGGGATTGGCCATCTTAGATCTCCAGCTGCCGCTCGCCAGAAAAAGGTTCTGAGTCCAAGGTAAACTTGGAGAACCAAGTCACTCAAGTTTAAGGGAGGACTGAGTGGGGTCGCACGGGGGAAGGAAAGGCAAACGTAAGGAAGGGTAGATGGAGTATGGGGGCATGGATGTCAAATAAAGTTAGATCAATACTTAAGAGAGTTTTCAAGGAACTGGGGGCCTTGTTTCATTTTTATTATTTTTATCCACCGAATCAATTGGGAATTTGGAATTATTATGATCGTCATTGGAGGAGGATGTGAATCCTACTGCACTCCTGGTTTACTGGGGAAGGGTTTCTGGCAAAGATGGGGTGGAATCGTTTATGCTTATTAAATCACTCTCTCAGACGATTTTTAATGGAACCTGTTGTGGGGGAATTGAGTGTGTCGACGTTTCGGGCGATGTGCCCCACCTGTCTTCGGGCGAGACGTTGTGCATTATTTCCGCTGATTTGAACTTTGATAAAGTAGAATTTAAAACGTTGAATGATTGAGTCGCAATCTACTAAATCTAATCATAAGACCAATGTGAAATATCTCACTTTAGGCTTTAGTGGTTCTGGAAGTAAACGGTAGCGAAATCACGCCACGTTTCGACCAGTTTGCTCTGATTGTCTTCAGGAAAAAGCTAACAGGTATTAAAGGCATGTTCAACTAGTTATCTCGCGGTTTTTATGATTGTTTACTTGCCGCAAAATTTAAATTTTACTATGTTTTAGATGACGTAAATTTAAAATGCAAATTATGTCGATTTTGGGAGGCTCAACACCTTATGTTCCCCATAATTACCTTAGGCCTATTTTTATTCAAAAGGTTATAAAACTCTTCAAAGGTGTTTTTGACTGAATATCCCAAGAACATGTCATAATACATTTTTTATTTTATTTATTTATTTTTTATTTATTTATTTATTTATTTATTTATTTTTTTTGGGGGGGATGTTCGGGCCAACAGCCCGAAACACCTCTTATTTTTCTTCTTATTTTTTTATCAAAGCGGTACACAATCATTTACAAAATCTGGCAAAGTGAAATGTGAACAACAGCATGGCGTCTATCTTGGCAGCTTGGTTTATTGTTAAAGTGTACTCGGTTTCCAGAGATGCGTTGCGGTCTTCTAATTTTCAGATGGAGCTCGTGTTGGTTATGTTGCTATGATTCTGCCAAACAAGGTTGGGTTTGGTTGCATTGCGCAGTATTGCGCCAAGCAAAATTGCGCAGTATCGATATTGCGCCAAGCATAGCTGGGTTTGGTTGCGCAATACTGCGCCAAGCATTGGCTGTGAAATACTGCGTCAAACAAGCTTTGTTTGCGCTTGGAAGGTCCGGGCCAAACTTCATGGCATAAAAGTAGCTAAGCACAACATGACTATCTTTACACAAGAATAAAGATACCAGCTAAAGTACCATGTCACAATGTACAGTATATATGACTGGTATCTTGCTTGTTTGATTTCTCAGCAGATTGTTAAAGGCAGTGGACACTATTGGTAATTACTCAAAATAGTTATTAGCATAAAACCTTTCTTGGTGACGAGTAATGGGGAGAGGTTGATGGTATGAAACATCGTCAGAAACGGCTCACTCTGAAGTGCCATAGTTTTCGAGAAAGAAGTAATTTTCCACGAATTTGATTTCGAGACCTCGGATTTAGAACTTGAGGTCTAAACGCACACAACTTCGTGTGACAAGGGTGTTTTTTTCTTTCATTATTATTTCGCAACTTTGATGACCGTTTGAGCTCAAATTTACACAGGTTTGTTATGTTATGCATATGTTGAGATACACCAAGTGAGAAGACTGGTCTTTGACAATTACGAATAGTCTCTGCTGCCTTTAAGCCTCATGTTCTGTTTACGCAGCTCTGTGAAATGTTGGCCTGGGTAAGAATTGACACAAAGTCTGGTCCATTGATGGGCCATACTCATATGAGGTCAGCACGTTTTATTGGTTGTTGTTTTGTTTTTGTTAGCTTTTTAAGATCAACATGACCCAGAATATAGCAGAGTCACTTAAGACCTTTTGGCTGAGATTTGGGTCAATGTTCGGATCAATTCCATTAAAGTGCTGTTCCCACGACACACATTAAACCGGGCTCCCTTGTTTAAATCTAGCATTGTAAAATGTAACAATGTTAGACAAGATTTTGCAAGAGAACTTGAACAGTAGAGACAATAATGTCCATTCACACGAGGTACATTTTGTAAAACTGTACAACCATGCAACCATTTAGCAAGGGACCCTCGTTAAATAGCTCTCGCGTGAAAGGGGCTTAACACGTCAAGCTGACCCGGAAGTGGGTACATGACCCACGCAGACCCGTTCTCCTGTAGACTTGTGGACAAGTCGTTAATGGCCTGCCGCTGTGAGATAGTCGAGTCGTTGGTGGCGTAGTGATTCAGGTTCTCCGTGATCGAATTCTTTCTCTCGCAAGATCACAGCTCTCGAGCGAATCTGATAGCTGCCCCTATAACTGAGAGATTGCACGGGGTGAGAGCAGTAGGCTCACAGGGGGGTCAACACTATCGCGAGAATATCGCCAGTGTCGCGGGAATCGCGGAGAGAGTCGGAAAGCTATCACCGCGACAGACACTAACGACTCATCTAAATTCTCATGTCGTGACTGACACTTTGTTGTTTGAGCGGTTTTACAGTATCAGAATCTTGAAAAATAAGGTCGATGAGGCCATGGATTTTGTTGAATGGCGGGACTTGCACCAGTGACCCCATATCTTACGTATGGGTGTTTTACCCACTAAGCAATATCAGTTCAAAGACCTAAGTAACCCCCCCCCCCCCCCTCAACACCCCCCCCCCCCACACACACACACACACACACACACACACACCCACAAAAGGGGCTAAGAAAAAAAACATCTTCATCTAAACCGATTATGGAAATTTGCCAAAAATACATAACAAGAAAGTGTTGTACATGAAGTTCAAGAAATGCAGATATTGTATTTAATAACATTTTATTTATTTATTATTTGTCATTCTTCTTTTCGCTTCTCTCATGTTTGTAAACACTCGGCGCGCGGTGTTTATTCAAACACCGTAAAACACAAATCCCAAACTTGAACGATTCCAATTTGTCAGAGTTGTTTTCTAGGTGCGAACATTGCTCCGGCGACCGGTCCTCTTTCCCGCGCTTTCTGTGAGTGTTGGGGGGGGGGGGGAGAGGGGGGGGGGGGGGGGGTGAGCAAAATGAACAGAAAGTTTATCGTCTGGCATTATGAACCACGTACGTCCCCTCGTATTGCTATCCGCACAGCCGTAAATCCTGCATATGTATATGAAACATTATGACGTTTTAACGACCGGCTGTTTTGTGTGGATAAATAGTGATTTACCCCTTTTTAAATGATTGGTCCCCAGCTCCATACGGCAGAAACACACACAGCCTTTCTCACTCCAGCCTCTCACTCCAGCACAAAATTGTTTAACTTCAAAGCAATTGGATCGTGTCGAGTTTCTATATACCGTTGGTGATGTTCTTTTGTTACTTCTTGAAACATTAACGTTGTTTTGTTTGGGGGTGTTCGAAGTTTATAGCCGTGTTGTTTCTTCCTTCGTGACGCTTTGTCTTCGTGCAGCATTGGTTGATTTTGAAGTGTTTTTCTACGCGGGGGGGGGGGGATACAGTAAATGGAAACAAAATGTGCATTTTGCATGTACTACTGCGGTTTTATCTTCAAAAAAAAATGAGGGAATAGCCAACAACTTAAGTTCTTATTGTGTTATAATGATAGTTTAATAGATACTAAATTTTGGGATGAATAATATGTATTCTGTTTTACGCTTACACGATGTAAGCACTATACTCAGCACTTCCTCGAGTCTGGTGAAAGAAATCATAGGCATACTAATCGGTGGGATTCGAACCCACGACATTTGCAGTTCTAGAGCAGATGTCTTATAAACTAGACCATCGAGATTTCCCGGTGGCTAGAGGCAACTCGAATCCTATATAATTTTAGCAGCGGAAACCGCAGCGACTTAAATAGATGTACAATTGCATCCGGGATAAAGAATGTTCTTTGGTTTTACCCTTTAGATACTTAGGAGATTTTAGTCATGGTGTTATAAATGACGATGACAGCGACAATGAAACGATGCAGTTTGGGATAGCGACTTGGTTGGAACCGCGGATGCTTGCACAGAAAGTAAAGAGGGAAGCAAGCAGCAATGACAACAACGACAACGACGACGACAGTGACATAAAGTCTATGCAAAGAACGAAAAGTGAAGTATGAAACAATATGATTATTCTTATTGTTACTTGGGAATAGTGACTGGGTTGAAACAGCAGATGCTGGCACAGGCAGTTAAGGGGAAAGCAGCATGGCCAAATTTCATAGCGCGCTGCATAAGCACACAAAGTAGCTATATAAGCAAAACAAAATGTTGCTTACCAGAATAAGTTTACCAGCCAAACTACAATGTCACATGTACGATCTGTGACCGGGTATCACATTTATGCTTATAACAGACAATAATGTTAGGCAATAACTTCTGCTTAACCATGAAACTGGGCTAGTGAAAACCACGACAATGACAACGACATAAAACTCCATGACATTCAACGTGAAAATCGAAAAATAATAACTTATACATTTATTTGTCTAATATGGTCTGCTTATGACATGTTGACAGCTCTGACCATGGACCAAGTCAATGTGATCAGAACAAGATTTGTTTCCCTCACCATCCTCCCGAATACGACTTGTTATCATAATCCTTATGCCCGGCCATAAGACAAACCGCCTAAAACCATTAAGCCTCCTCCAACTAAATGTGTTTTGACTCAATTTTGTAAAGTAACGAACTGTTTGGTTAGATCGCCCTCTTATGGAATGTCCCGCTGTTAAATAAACGGGTGCCCCTCCTCTGCCTAAACTTGGAGTGGCCCTCTTGCTGAGAGCGCACTTACGCTGACTACCACACACACAAAAAAGACAAGAACCACACACAGTCAAGCTTAAAATGTCCCCTGTCCCCCTCCTCCCTACTTCAGGAAGATTCGGGTTTTAACTAGGGCTACTGTTTCCGCTTGTAGTTGTTTCCCTTTCCATCTACACACGCAGTGAAGAGGGTTGTCTAGTGCATTCTTTCTAAACTAAACTACATACAATATTAACCCCCCACAGCGAGGGGCTAGCTAGCTCCCGCATCACCCTAAAAAAAAAATCACAGAGAAAACAACTTGCGCTGATTGGCTAAGTGTTTACGTAGGGGCAAGCAACAATCCCGGCATGCCGTGCGCAGCAGTTGGCAACGGGGTGAGTTGTGGGTATTGTTGAAGGTACTGTCAAAATACAGGCGTGCCACGCATCCATTCAGCGTTCAAAAGGTGCCATTTTTCACGCGCGCGATTTGTTTACTTAAATGGGTGGTCAATTTCTTTTAAGCAAAATTTCAAAATAAACACGGGCAGCGAACGACTTGGGTGGGCACGTTTAATTGATGTGGGGATTTTATAAACAAACCCGAGAGTCGAGAAATGGTTGCTATTGGCTAAGGGCACACCAGGCAGCTTACGGCACGAGTTAAGTACAGGGGGAGTTTAAAGGATTGCTTTATAGCTGTGTGTATGATGTGTACATGTACGTACAAGTTGGTGTGGGTGGGCTGTACTAGTTATTAGTAGTATGCGCAGACAGCCACGCTTAAAAATCACTGTTGCATTTGTACTGCCTCATGCCGGAAAGTCAGCCTAAAAACGAACATACAACAACATTAAACAATCCTAAAACAAAATAGTGGACTACGTCAAGAATAACAGTGGTCCGCCTTAAATGAGAGGAGCTTTGCTGCACAGCCGTCCATAAGTAAATCTGAACCCGTCCCAGGTGTGTCCTCGCTCGCTAAACACTGGACCCACCGGACTTTGTATATTTTACAAGTCTTGTTAAAGAAGTGCAATTAGTAGACCTAACTTTTAGAAACTCTTCATTCGATATGGCGTCTTTGGGAGCTCTGTATCCTGGTTTTCCTCACCATCCTGGACATTATATACTAGCCAGTCATCATAACCCGTATTTCTACAGCGCAAGGGAGATGGGGTACGCTAACCCGATGCAATTGGGGATGCTGACACCGATGGATCGCCGGGAGGCACCCCAGAAACCACCCTACTCTTATATCGCCCTGATAGCCATGGCAATCAGGAGTGCATCGGACAAGAAGATCACTCTAAACGGTATCTACCAATTCATCATGGACCGTTTCCCGTACTATCACGACAACAAGCAGGGCTGGCAGAACTCCATCCGGCACAATCTCAGCCTGAACGACTGCTTCGTCAAAGTGCCCCGGGAGAAGGGCAAACCGGGCAAGGGCAACTACTGGTCGCTGGCCACCAACTGCGACGAGATGTTCGAGAACGGAAACTTTCGACGACGTAAGCGACGCCCGAAGTCCGCCAACGGGACCACCACCAAGGGGAGCGGCGAAGGTCAGAAAGGGGACGGGTGTATTGATCCTTCTGACCCGGCGAGGGACGACGATGACGCGGTGTCTGACCGTAAGAATGACGGTAACCTAAGTCCAGACAACTATTGTGTGCGACAGGATGGACAATATCATGACACGCAGCACAGTGACATCAGATGTAGAGAGCTCGACCGTGGTGACAGTGACAATTCCCAACACGACCATGACATCACGTCCGACAGCGACCAAGAGTTCCTCAATAAGCACCAAACTGTCGTGGGGGCCAGTGCTGTGACCCAGCTTCAAAAACACAGCCCCAGGACTCCCCTGCCGCTAGCCGTCAAATCGGAGGAGTTTAAAACAAAAAGTTCCTTCTCGATCGAAAGTCTGCTGGCGTCACCGGGTTCGTATAACGAGCCGTCCATAACTCGTAAGAGACCCCGCTCACCGGGCTACAAATCCGACGATGAGTCTCTATGTAAACGTCCTTGTCACCAAGACGACTACGACAACGGACCACGACACGTCAAACCGGTCACAGAACGACACCACCAGACATTCCAAAGTCCCCTCGCTACAGTAGGAGTCACCCCACGAACGGGCGAGAATTTCTGGCAGAGGGTCCGCTCGGCAGAGAAAGCCGGCCTCAACGTCCAAGAAAAGTTTCTGACGGAAACAACTCTTCGCTACAGGTCGTACTCCGCCTTTGCCGCCGGGCAGCGTGAGGGATACTCGCCATATCGTGTGCCGTCCGGAGCGTCGCTTGCCCCCACCACACCCCACTACCCCACCCCGGCCACACCGAACAGAAGTTGGACTTATAGCCCATATTTATCTCCACTGATTCTATCCCACCAACAGGCAGCCGCATCTCTCGTGTCCTACCACTGAACAATGCCTCATTGTAATAGTAAAACAATACCATTTAAGTTTTTAATAATTAATTTCAAACGCCCACTGATTATTTATAAGCCTCACAATCCGTTCACTTCTCGTGTGTATATATCATGATATTTTTATGTCACTTAATAACCACAAAAAATGTAATTATTGTGCATTGTTAATTAACTAATTGAACCAATTATATTTATACGTTTGCTGTGTTTACAAATATGTTAACACAACTGAAGTTGTGAACCTTGTAATTATACTGAAATGTGTCTAGTATGAGAAGGACGTTTTTTTTTAATTCTGCAGTAACAAAAATAGTTATTATGTTTTCAAAGTTGGCATTATTATAATATAATAACGCAATGGAAGTTGTAAAAAATAATGGGGAAAACGTCACTCTATCTTATTTACGTTCAATCTAAAAGTGGGTTGAGCTTTTGTCCAAACTTTACTGTTGAGAATGCTAAAAATTGCAACTTTAATAATTTACCGAAGTTGTTGCTTCGAAAGAACAGGTTATAAATCACTTTTTTTTTTTTTTTTAATTGTTGACATTAACACAATATTGTTCAACTCACTAAAACAAATTGGGTTTAGTTTCTTTACTAGTTAAGAAAATGACTTTAACTTCACTTTAATTAAAATTTGACATCATAAATTAACCATATATCTACTTCAGAAACGGTGGCTTAAAGAATGTTGGACATTGTAGTTGTTTCATGATGGCTAAAAAACAAAATAGTTTATTTATTATTATTAAAATGTGCCTTTGGAGATATTGCAAGCTTTATAGAAAGTAGAAAAATAGTTCTGCATTATAAAGAAGAAAAAAAATAGTTCGATCAGAAACAAAGTTAGGAAATAAAAGGGTAATTGTTGGATTTTGGAAAGGGAATACATTTTAAATCTATTATTTAGCTCGATGCTAATCAATTGAGAAAAACAATTTACTGGTAAAAAAAACAAAAACATGATAACTAAAATAATTCTTAAATTGTGATTTGACTGGTTTGAAGAGCTGGCTTCCATTGCAATATTTCAATATTTTTTAATGAGAAACAAATCGACAATCATTATAATATAACATCAAGTAATTATTTGCGGCTAACATCAAAGCTGTCTCAAAATAAACCACATCCTTTCCGTTTCAATCAATTATGCTTATTTACATCCCATGAATGTTAATGATATAATATACGAGCATAATAGTTTGGTCATAACTGATGCCGTAACTATTAAATTAGAAGCAATTCCTTGATTAAACTTTTCAATCAGAGTTCAACTGATCTTTCTCATCTGTAATGCTTCGTATTTATTTCATCTTCAGTTATTTGGGTGGTTTTTTTTTTCATTCAAGTTGGGTAGTTTTAATATAAGGATGGTTTTGGCGCCATATGCAGAAGAGAGCTCAAATCAAAGGTGTTGAACAAAAATTCCTTCAAAATAGTTATACATAACCACTTTACTTGCAAAAAGCAATTGTCATTATTTTCAGTTTTGATCCACCAAAGATTTTTAAAAAAAATTATGTTATTGCTAAAGTTGAATTGAGGATTTCTGAAACTGGTTTGGTCATCCGATTCATTGACCAAAACCATTATCAATTTATTAATGTTGTTGATTTTGTTTATTAATTAAAATGGTTTCCACCAGAAATAAATAATTTGACATAATTTTTCATTAACTGAGGTGTTGCAAATTGCACCGGTATACTGTTACTTTTCGAAACACAACACAAATAACTTTTAACAATAAGTTTGTCATACCCATTAGTGATTTTTAATCATGTATGTTACTGTCGATTGGGTACACTTGATATCAAACTGTACTTGTGGTGCAATTAAATATATCATTAGTTACACCTCACTCAAATGTAAAACATTTTATGTATTATATGGTTATATTAGTAAGCACAAGCCATTAATAAAAGTCGGTCATTATCACTGGTGATTACTCCTAAAAATCAGAAGCACCAACAGATATCTGTCTTTATCCAAGTTAATTATAAACAATTCTATATTCCATTGATTTGTGATTAAACATTCAAAGAGTGAAGAGTGATGAAGAAAGCGCATATATTTGAGAAATGCTTCTGTTTTCTGTGTTTAACCTTTCTCTGTGGTCACTTGGGTCACAGATGAGGAGCCAGCTCGGCACACAACGTGCATAAAACTATTATAAGACGTTGTATAATTATTACACATCAGTACATTTGGGAATGCTTGATAATTAAGCAGGCCACGGATGCAATGGTGTTTGTTGTCCCTGGTATTTGCCTTGGTGCCCCTTCAAGATAGATCCTTATAGACTTGAGATTTTCCAATGGAAGTTCCATTTGCGAAATCAAAATTGGTCTTGCCCTCTCAAAGACGAAGCTTCAGGCCCGGGTGAGGAGAACCAAAGTACTTGGACAATTCATGCACTTTCTTCCTGAAAACGCCTCCCTAAATAATTCAGACAGCAACCCCCCCCCCCCCCCCCCTCTCCTCCCCCATTACCCTCGGATGGAACCTTAACAAGTAAAGATTAACAACAAATTATTCTTATACCATAAGTTAAGTCGGCTCAGTTGCTACAAACATATCCATGTTTAGCCATCATGGCAGACCCCATCGGTCTATAGACAACCATGACCAATCGACCAACAATCTTAATTAATTCGCGTCCCATCTTCTGACACATTGATGACTCTCCATCACAAAATAAATTCACAAGAAGAAGGAAGAACAAAAACCACGCACGTAATATCTGAAAATATTTCAGTGGTGTGGGTCCTCCAGCTCTTACAACCACACATGGCGACCAGATAAGACTAAATCCTTACACCGCTCACTCAAATCTGTCAGCAACTTCAGCCCCTGTGAATTATCAAATATTTCCCCCACTTTATTTTGACTATTTGGACGTGAGAATGCGAAACAATTTATAGTCAGTGTGGAATCTTCTCCCAAATATTTTGGAAACATTGCAAACGATCATTCTTCGAAAATCATCTTCATTTTTTTCTTCTTCTTCCTGTCTTGTTTTCTTCTCGGCCCAAGTTTTGACGGAGATGGATTTTCTTGGCAGCCCCGGGTAAGTATTTTTGTTAGAAGTCGCCGGAGTCCATGAACGTTGGAATGTTTGCGCTTGTTTGTTATGTTAAGTCTCGTACGATTACAGTTGGCCAGAAGTCTTTGCAAAATATGTATATTTTGATTTCCTAATGGTAGAGCGTGACATTTTATAATTTACGAGTGGGATATAAATTATCCAGAAATGTCGACAGAGCGCTTTGGTTGATGATTTAAAAATCTCTTTACGTTTGCTCTGGTGTCCATTTTATTTTTACTGCATGTCTGAGGAAGCTGGTTATATTGCTGAATACTCTAGTCCGAAATAAAATTGTCAATATGATTGTCGATCTTTGCTTGATGATATTCCTTGCTGAGTTGGTTCTGGTTTTTGCTGGGTAATAGTATTGCTAAACCAACGAGAGTGTAACTCGAAGTGTAACTCTAGTCAGAAATAAAGTTGTCAATATAATTGTCAAAATGTGAACTTCACTTGATTTAATTCCCCTCGGTTGGTTCTAAAATCCTTGACAAGCTTTGACAAGTAAAGAAACAAACCCTTGTCAAAAAAACTCCTAAAGTCGTACTGTGAATAAAATACACGATTATTTTCACAACAAATTCGATTAGTTTTCGGCATGTGGGCACTTTCTTCGCAGTGGTGAAAGGAAGAAAAAAATATATATTGTGAGGTGCGTACATGTACACTGGCAGGCTTGTCACACTGTGCGCTGTTTTGGAAAGCTCTGCTGTTGCGTTGTTTGAATGAAAGGGAGAAAAACCAGCAGGCTATATTTTGACTTGGCTGTTTAAACTTCACAAACACAAAAACACAATTCATACCGTTACCACGAGTCGACGGGCCCCGTGAAAACATCGTTAAGATAAGGGCATTGTTCGCAAGAATTCCCCCGTCCTTTTTTAGGAAAATACCCCGAGCAAACTCGCTCTAACCCCCCGGGTATTGTGCAAAACAGAGAAGAAAGAAAAAAACTCCACGGTCAGAAATGAAAGAAAGAAAAGCACAACTCTGACTGTTCTTTTTCTTTCTCTCTTCAGCAAACGCTCGTATTTTTGCTGTTCTTGTGGGGGAACTCACACCATGGACCGTTTATTTGCATTAGCACGAAGTTTACCCAAGTTGTAACATCTATTTTTCCATGTGGGTTTCCAATATTTGGAAGGTTTTTTTGAATCGAGCGAAGAGGGTAAACAAACACAGAGGGAGAAAGCGGCCGCAGGGAAAAACCGCCTCGCTAGCTGGTGTTTGGCTCTGGGAACAAAACAGACTTAGCTATAGGAACATCCGTGCCCCGGGCTGATAAGTAAAGAAATATTAGGAGTTGTGATAGAAAGCAACATGAACAGCCGAACAAATAGCCTTATCGAAATAATCATAACAACGTTAATAAACCAACTGGACCTGGTTTTCTACAGAAAGCTTTTCACCCTGTATCGCATTATATATATACAAGGCATAAAAAATAATCAAAACCTGATAGGTAGCATATGGCAATCATACTTTGTTATAACTTCCACATATTATCATCAGAAAACAAAATATTCCGTGGACATTTCCATCTCTCACTCAAGCTGTACATGTCTGGAGACTATCAACAAACAACGCTGGTGTTTCTAAACATGACCAGCGGAGGGGAAAACCTCCGTGTCCCGCCACCCAAGTCGGGAAGAGGAGGAGGCCCACAGCCGCAACTTTAAGGTTCCTCACACAACAACCCCAGAAGTAAACATCGACGACAACTTATTTACGTCCAAATCAAAGCATGACGAAAGTTTAGCTTTAAGAGAAACAATAGTGGAATACTGTTAACAAATACTGTGTTTGGGGGTTTATTGAGATGCAGATGTCATCAATGGCTGGAGACAGGAGTTCTCTTGGCGCGTTTGGAGAAGCTAGGAGGCGACAGAAGTTACTGTATAGTTGACCAATAATTAAGATAGATGTTTAAGGATGTCGCATCTTGGCTGAATCTAGGTTAACGGAGGGGGGCCAATTGGTAGACAGGGGACAGTTTAAAATTAGAACGGGCCAATAAATAGGGGAATTGGTATTGAACATTAGAACAGCAGTCGACAGGTCTTTGTCTGCATTTGAAAGTGTGTATGCCTAATTTGTATAAAATATTGGTGGTGCCGGCATGGGTTATCCATCTCGATAAAATATAAACATGTTCTGGTTATATTCGACGTGTTAAATGCACTGTACACGTTTGGTAAATTGTCAAAGACCAATATTCCACACTTGGCGTATCCCACTATATGCATAAAACAAAAATCTGTGGAAATTTTGGAATAGGGTCAGTTGATCATTGAAGTAGCAAAAGAATAATGAATGAAAAAAAATCCCCTTGTTGCACAGTGTGTGCTTTCAGACGCCTAAAAAGGCTTTACGACTGAAGTATTTTATTATTTGAGTGAGCAATTACCCCCCTGTTTCTTGAAAACGATAGTAAAAACGATGACAACGATGGCGAATGATGACATCAACGTTACTTCAGAGGGAGCCGTTTCTCACAATGTGTTATAACTAATGAACAGCTCTCCATTGCTCGTTTATACCAAGTAGGTTTTTATGCTAATATTTATTTTGAGTAATTACAAACAGTGCCCAGTGCCTTTAAAAGAGAAATTACCAAGCTGCGTTGCAAACGTTTTTTTTTTTATAACAGAATTGTGTATAAATACTTCGAAACACAGGGGGTATCACCAAGGGTGCATTTTAGGGCGGGCTCTGGCCACCCCGTGATGATAGACAAACCGACCCGTTGTTATGGCTGAAACAATCTGGGTTTATCCTGGCGGTGAAAATGTGTTGATAACAAGATGAAAGTGAACAAGAAGAACGAGAACAACAACAACAACATAGCAACAACAACAACAACAGCTCTTTCTTTACCAATTTCTAACCTGCAAACAAATTAAGCAAAGTACCATTCTCGATTCATATAAAGCCATTTTCAGTACATCTTCTACTGTTTTTTAAAACGTCTTGGTGTAATGAGCGGTTGGTAGTTTTTTTTTTTTTTTTGGACATCGCGCATTAAAACTAATAATAATTATTATCATGTGCACTCAAAATAATTATACCAATATTAACACCATCCAACGTGCCCCCCCCCCCCCTCCCAGCCCCACCAATTCTTCTCAACCGTGCTCGCAAAACTCTTAAAGGCTCTGGGGTGGATTTCACAAAGGTAGTCCTAACTTAGGACTAGTCCTAGGCAATGCTAAGAGATAGGACCAGTCCTAAGTTAGGATGAGTTACTGGTCCTAACGTAGAACCAGTCCTATCTCTTAGCATTGCCTAGGACTAGTCCTAAGTTAGGACTACCTTTGTGAAATCCACCCCTGGACACAGTTGGTAATTGTATTGTCGAAGACCAGTATTCTCACTCGGTGTATCTCGACATATGCAAAAAAAATAACAATTGGTCGTCGAACTTGCGAGATAACAGTGGAAGAAAAAAACACCCTTGTCACACGTTGTTGTGTGCTTTCAGATGCTCGATTTCACACCTCCTAATTTGAGGTCCCGAACTAAAATTCATAGAAAATTAATTATTTCTCAAAAACTACATTATTTCAGAGGTAGCCGTTTCTCACAATGTTTTATACTATCAACAGCTCTACATTACTCGTTATAAAGTAAGGTTTTATGCTAATAATTATTCTGAGTAAATACCAATAGTGTCTACTGCCTTTAAACACAGGCAGGTATCTCTTACTGTTCTTTTTCCTTTCAAAAAGCACCATTCCCATTGTACATTTCGAAACATTCAAACTTTTCATCAGTCTCTATTTTACCACTTATAAATTATTCTCCCCTTACCCTAACCTTCCATAATTCTCACCTTACCCACCACCAGTCAACTACCTTTTTATTTTATTTTCACGAGATTTTTTTTCTTCTTCTTGTTGGTCACAGATCAATCTGTGTTGACTGACATGGGGACTCCCGGAAACTTTGGAGTGTTGGGTCAACATTAGTTGTTATTTTACTAGAGATTTGAATCGCTTCATTTGCTTGCCCATTCTACGTACGGTCGTCTTACGGCTGACTATGCATTGTGTTCTTGGTATAGTGCCCGCGGTGTCTAAATATTGGTTAGAATTTTTTCTTTTCTTTCTTCTCCTTCCAAAAACTTTCATCAGAATGACACAAAGGGTGGGCCATATAAGATTGACGGAGCATGGTTGATGAGAACGGGTTTGTGATTCAGTCATTTCATAATATTTTATTTCCCTCCGATGGAAGGATCAATCAAAAGTTGTTAATAGTTGTTGCAAAGAAAGGGCGATAATTTATTAAGTTGCAATGACCGCTTTGAGAGGGCTTGACAGCTAGCAGCCCACGTGGGGCGTGGGTGTTATTTCAACGGCGTGGGTTCTATGCGAGCGACTGCATGGGGGACTGGGACTATGGGAAACTAATGGACCTGTCGTGCTAAGTTATAGGGGGGCCTTTGTTCCATAATTTGACCCAATCTGCGTCAGCTTATGCGTCGTTCCAAGTTCAAGTTGTTGTAACCATTACAACCTAAGCCTAATTCATAAATGTGCTTAAAAAATAGCTAAGCACACTCGCATTATGAATACCATGCAGGCAAATGTGACCAGTTGACAGTGCATCTTTGACTGTGTCCTGCTCAGTGTTGCTAAGCAGAAAATTTGTTTTGTATAGTAGTTTCTAAGCTCTGTTATGCAATTGCGCGATGAGCCTAATTTGAGATGCCTTAGCAGAAACAAATGCTTTACAATTTTCTGCTCAGCAGAAATGAGCAGTCTACCTGTCAATTGTGTACATGGGACATGGTATTTTGCATGGTAACCTTATTCTGCTAAGCATTATTTCGTTATACTCAGCTTATTTTCTGTAAGAAGCTCCATGGAATAGGGCCATGTGCTTTTAAGTCCATAAAGCTTCTTAAAGACACTGGACACTATTGGTAATTGTCAACGACCAGTCTTCTCACTTGGTGTATCTCAACATATGCATACAATAACAAACCTCAGTGTGAAAATTTGAGCTCAATTGGTCGTCGGAGTTGCGAGATAATAATAAAAGAAAAAATACCTCGTCACACAAAGTTCTGTGCTTTCAGGTGACTGATTTCGAGACCTCAAATTCTAAATCGGAGGTCTCGAAATCAAATTCTCGAAATCTACATTACTTCAGAGGGAGCCGTTTCTCACAATGTGTTATAATATCAACCTCTCCCCATTACTCGTTATTACTCGTTACCAAGTAAGGTTTTATGCTAATAATTATCTTGAGTAATTACCAATAGTGTCCACTGCCTTTAAAACACAACAACAAGTATAAGCCAGCCAATATTTAATGTTGCTTACCCGATAAGGTTACCAGCAACAATACAATGATTTCATGTGCACAATCTGGGACTGGTATCCTTCTAATTGTTTGCTAAGCAGAAAATGTCTCTGAGCATTATTTTATGCATTATGGTAAGCAGCTCTATGAAAACGGGCCCAGGTCACTGTGGTGTGGCTTTAAAACATTTAAGGCGTGTTCAATGTCATAGTTTTCCCTTCCCACACAAACATTTGAATAAAAATAAAAATATTATATAGATATTAGTTGTTTAATAATTAATTATTGTCAATGTTTCATTTTATGTAATTGGCGGCGTGTTCGTTTTAATCACTTGATTTGGCAATCTGGCAGCAAAGTGACTTTTAATAAAAACCTTTGATTGATTTGAATATAAATAAATTAATAAAGGGATGAATGCATGAATAAAAAAGTATAAGCCTACTATCAAATTTTTGGTAATGACAATAATTCATTTTTTTTGTTTTGCAGTCGAAATTATTACTTTTTTAATATTAGTGTATTTTAAATTGTAGTGAAACAGCTAAGTGCACAGACATGGCTTTACGTCAACGAAATTTGTCCTTTAATAGAAAAAAAAAAGAGTTCAAGCATGTGTGACCCCTACAACGAATCATCCAGTCTGCTTTGTAATGCGTCGATGTTCAGAGTGAATAACGGTGGTTTTCGGTCTCTTACACAAACATTTTAAGGGCCTGTCAACTCTATAATACCCGTAGTTCACAAGCAACAAAAAAAGTGCATCGATCGGAGGTCCATCCTATAAGAAGTACTAACTCATGGAGTGTTTGCTCTACAGTTTGCACTGTTTGCTTGTTACCAGTCATCGATGGTAAAAGGAGATGTTTTAAAAAGTTCAAAACATTGAAGAGCATTCGCAAGAAATACTGATGGGTTAAAGCAAATACTCCTACGAGAGAGCTATGCCACTATGTGCGCCACAAGCTGAAGAGAGAGCGGTGCTCGGAAGAGTCTTCCCCGCCCAAATTCTCTGAGACCGTAGACACTTGAGTCGATAGCTTTGAGTAATTGGCTTGGTTTGTGCAAAGGGGGCTGCTGTTGTGTTTTGATTGGAGATGTTTGCTGTTTGTACTGGCGTGCTGACTGGTTTTTGTAATGGTGTTATGCTCGCACAATGGAAAGAGCCGTCCACGGCTTTAGTTTCTTAGTATAAACTGGAAAACAAAAACTCCATGGTTCAGGTTGCTTGACGGTAACATGGTTTACAAAACAAAACAGGCTTCCGGCTAAACTGTCACCTTTTGGTTTTTACGTATGTAAGATATGTTTGGTGTTTGATTTAAAGGAGCAGTGGTTTGTCGTGAAGGAATTCGACAAGACGATGTCACAAACAAACACAAAACAGTATTAATACCTAAATTATAAAACTATTTTATCAGAAAAGAACGTCATATCTGATTTATTAGCTGGAAGAAGAAAAAACATCTCAGATTCGCCATTTTTTTCTTGTATTGTGTCCATATAGGCTCAAAACAATGGAACGGTTCAACAATTTAAATTTACACTTTGCCTTTACAAGAAATCGCAGGAATCTAGCGCCGAAAAGATTGCCGGCAGTGCACAAAATCGAGTTTAAATGCCAAAGGAAAAACGCGCTTTTGTGCAAACACATGATCTACAACAACTTGACCTCAAAGAGAGGATTGCGCCCAAATCAAGTGCGCAAATCAATAATTCATCAAGTGTGGAATACATCGATATCAATTTGAGATTTAGGCCTTCAAGGCAGAGGTGGGCAAATTCGAGCACAGATTATAAACGCCCTCTTTCGACAAAACTTTCCAGTATGACTGACAGTGGGGAGCACAGTGCTTTGATTTCAGTTGCCCCCCCCCCCACCCCCGCGGGTGACAATTTTTTTTCAAACGACATTGCAATATGTTTTTTCCCCTTCCGTCAAAATTGGCTCTTTCCATCAAAATTACGTCATAATGAAATTGGCCTGCTCTTTTACCAAATTGCAATGTCGTTTGGGGAAAAAATTAACCCCCGCGGCTACCCCAAGCAGGGAGTTTTGAATTATCAGGTTCCACAGTTTGTGTTTTTCGAACATGGGACTCCCTTATACCAAAATGAGCAGAGAATATTAGTTGATGGGTCAATGGACCCAATTTTCCCTTTCCTTAAATGTAAAGAGCTGTATTTTTGAATGTCAAAGTCCCAGCCGTCAATTTCACCAAACTCTTCCTAACTTAGAATAAATCTTATAGGACTTAGGACGAGTAATGTTCCGTATCCGTAGACTTTGGGACGCTTTGAACCCATCCTAAATTCTGACGATTTATACGTCTTAACTCGAAATAGGTTTAATCCTAGCTTTTCGTGAAATCGGCTGCTGGACATTTTAGTAATAATATTGTCAAAGACCAGTCTTCTATTCCAACATATGCAAAAAATAACAAATCTGTGAACATTTGAACTGCAGCTGAATAGTTAAAAGATTTGAAGTCCAAATCTTTGTCTGATTTTTGTTTTTGTATTAGATCAATTATTGAATCATTCTATAAGAACCTGTTAAAAATCGGGTACTCGACCACCCGGTCATTGAACTTATTTCCTCATCCAATAACCAGAAACAACTGGCGAGTATAGCTGTCCAGAATGCCCGAGGAAAAATGGTCATTTCTATCCACCTTCCTGGCTTAATAATGATAGAATCATGCACGCTGGTATTATTTCGGTCTACCTGAACGCTTTGCATACTATGTGGTGAGTTGTACTCGAGTCCAATATCTTTTGTCACCGTGGTCGAGTTGTGACGTTCCTTCATCTACTCCACACGAGTGTCAATCGAAACCCATTCAAAAACATGTTCCACACTGTTGTGCGTGTAACTCAAGTTTTACAAGAAGAAATAAAACGGAGGTTTTTTTTTTCTTTCTTATTCGTAAAACTTTGGTTGCAGTTTCGAATTTCAGTAAAATCAACCCGTTTATTGTGTTGCTTTTCTTTCTTTGGCTTCCAGCTTGACGCCGGGCTGTCGCCACCGCTGCCGGGGCTAAGGCTATTCAAAATTGCAAGGCAAAACCCGAGCGCTTCGTGAAATCATAATCCATGTCCGATAAACTGTGGAAAGGAGAGAAAGAAAAGATAGAAAAATCAGTATTATAAGAGAAAGTGTTGAAGGCTGAGGTATTGGCTGAGGTGTGTTGCTAGCTTATGGGTGGGTGAAGGGCCTCTATGTCACGCACTGAGGGCACGGTGGTACACTACCCGCTTAACACTGTACACCAAAAAAAGACGAGCGATATAGAGCGGTGCAGACGACACCACTTCCCGCGCGCGCGAATTGGCCCGCCGGTCAGGGAAATCGGGGCAAAATATGACACGTCTACGTTCTTGGAGCTGTGGCTAAATTAAGATTTTGTCCGTTACTAAGCAGTCTTAGGCCCTTCTTGGTTATAATATCCCAGGCAGATGTGTGGACCCGAAGCTATAACGCATCGGGTTTAGACGGACTTGACAAATTGTGTTCACTCGATTCTCGCGGGTGCTGCGGGCGTGGAATTCGTCTGCAAAGATTTGCACAAATTGAGCGTTTTTCTTCTAGCCTGAGACTTTTGATGAAGCCAATGCGGCTCTGAGATCATTTTTTTTTTCTTCTTCTTGGTGCATCATTATTGCCTGTCCTATTTTAATAATAGTTCGCCTTGTGGCAGTTTCTGGCTGTTCGGGGGGATTTTATCACTCAATAAAACACACCTCACAAGCCTTAGTTTGCACCGGAATGAGGTTTTTTTCTTCTTCTTCGTTTAGCGGCAAAAGGGAACATGTAGGCCTATCACAATGCCGTGGATAGATGGCTTTGAATGACCCGATTTGATAAAAAAATCCAGCTGTTTTCTCACCGAATCAGAGTGTTATTTTATTTGATGCGAAATATTGAATGTTTTTTCCTCGGCAATCATTGATAAAAACCGCCCGTGGAAATTGTGGAATTATGCGCTTGGAGTTTTTTTTTTATATCCTCGGCCCTTCAAGTTTTTAGGTTTTGTGTCTATGTCGGGCCGACAGCATTTTCGACACCTCCATGGGCGCCCAATCAGTCATAGAACTCAACTACAGGTGAATCGTAGTCAAAGATAGGTGTTTAGAATTCTTACAAAATCGCGGCCTTTGCATAACGGTGTATTAAGAAAAAGGGATGTAATTCTACAAGTTCTGCGGGCTTGCCATGATCGGAAAAAAAATATATATATAAATTGAGGATGGTATGGTACTGGCGGGAGATACAAAGATTCGACAGGAAAATAAATGGCGTTTAAGAATTGTCCCTGATACGGAAACTTTTGCAAAACTTTTTCTAAGAATCTCCGAATACCACTTTACACGAAACTGCGCGCCACTCATAAACCTGCCTAAACTTATACACCACACTCATCAATGGTACAAGTTATAAATAAATGGTAACAATTTGGAGTTTGCAAGCCAAGCATGCACCCTCAAAATGCGCAAGAAGAGTCACAACTGGGACTCGAACCAACGCGTCCAGAGTCACGACCATGGCTTTATTATCTTTGTCATCAGTATTTTCCCGGTGAGTTCCCCACGCCTTCTTCACCAGCAAACCAAACATTTTCGTAATCTTCTTAAACAGACAGCACTTTTCAACCGGCCTGCACTTTAGCGCAACCTAACACAAGAAAATATATACCATTGTTCAGGACCAGTTTACCCAAACAATAATTAAGTGTCCCTCCATTTTGAGACACAACAAAAAGTCCTGTGAACAAAATGGCTAATTTGAACAGAAAATTTGAGATTTTATCAGCCATCTTTTTAATTCACGACAAAGAAGCTCGTCCAAAGGTTTATGTAATGAATTAAGTCCACAATGACATGGGTAGTTCATCTTGGTTTGTCCATTTAAGCAGGCGAATTGTTATCAACACTTTTGCGGGTTTATTCTTAGTCTTCTACCCATCGTCTGTAAAGAAACTTAATGCAAACGCTAAGAATCTGTAAATGAAATTACGACTTTCACAGCTGAAGACAATGACTCAGTGTCTAACAACATAAGTTTGGGTTTTTCTCTTCCAAAAACAACAACAACCCTGCGAATTGTGTGTAGTAGATTCATCATTGGAAATGATTATACTTCTTATCAAATTGTTTCTCTATACCTCCATGAAAGAAAAACACAAATAACGTTTTTTGGGAAAGAGAGAAAACAACGTTTTCCCCTTCTCCCTTGTTGTTCTTTCAATGGACAAACAGACAAATATTGGCGGCTGTGTTCCTTTCAAATACGACCAGTTTTGGGAATTCAATTTCAACCATTCGTCCAGGGTGAACACTCATTGTTTCTATACAAATCAAGCTGCATTATTTTCTTGTGATAATGAAGTTAACGCCTAGGCCCGTGAATATTGTTAGCTCAGAGCCAAGTTATCCTCCAACAGAATAAACAATGTGCGTGGTGTGATTGCGAATTACGCAAACAAGTTTCGTCAGCTCAAATTTGTGACGTGTAAAAAATGTCTGAAACTTTGAAGGAAAACACAAAAATGTTGATCGATTGTAAAATGATAAGATATGAGGAGAGAACAAATACTACTTAAACAATGACTTGCAAAGCAACCTGTCTCACGTCTTGACTCTACCAATGAAAACACCAGGCGTCTTCTAAACGTCTTCGAAACAACAAAACAATATGGAGAATTGTGGTCTCAGTTTGATGGGGAAAGAAACCGAGGAGGTGGGGGAGTTTGTCACTGCAGAACAACAAATCAACACTAGATCAAAAAGCGAGACTTGAACCTCAAGACAAAGTACATAATGGTCAACCATCTCTTATAAAAAATATCATAACTGACCAGTTTTAATCTAAGATCTCACAGATTGTAAAAGTCACGCAGTACAATTTAAACAACAACATCAGTAGCAGCAGCACCACCAACAGCAACAAACAGCACCAACAGCAGCAACAACAACAAGACCGACAGCAACTCCATTACCATTGACCCACTCTTCTTTATAACAATAATCTTTTTGGTTGAAAAGATCATTAACATCACAAAAATGTCCCCTCTTGCTTGCTTTATAGGAATACTAATTCTGTTGTTTCAGAAAGAATGAAACATCGTGACTGCTGTATTCATTCCACTCTGCCTTTCGTACTCCTCTCATCTGTGGATCAGTTTCCCAACATGCCCGAAGGGCTCAAAGCTTGAGGCCAGTCCCCGGTGCATCTACCCCCCCCCCCCCCCCCCAATCTACCCCAGAGGACACATTCGCTAATTTGATGGAACAAGTTAACGGACCGTTTATAACAACTTTAGCTTGACACCATTGGTCTCAATTGGTCTCTTGGCACCTATTAAAGCCTGAGCATGATATGGTTCCATAATAAATACTGACGTGATTGTGTGTCGAGGTGAACAAGTCCGAGGTATAGATGGTTTTAATGGGTCGCCAGACAGCGAAAGTGGGTTCATATTATTGTCACAATCTCACCGATGATACGCAGGCCTGGTAAGCCATAAACCCAACATATTCGTACATCTTAATTGCTTAAAGGCACTGGACACTATTGTTAAGTGTCAAAGACCAGTCTTCTTGCTAGGTGTATCTCAACATATGCATAACATAACAAACCTGTGAAAATTTGAGCTCAATCGGTCATCGGAATTGCGAGATTTTCACACGAAGTTGTGTGCTTTCAGATATTCTTTCAGAGTTTATATCAAATTCGTGGACAATAACTTCTTTCTCGAAAACTATGTTACTCCAGAGGAGCCGTTTCTCACAACTTCTATATAAAATAACAAACCTGTGAAAATTTAGGCTCAATCGGTCATTGGAGTCGGGAGAAAATAACGGGAAAACCCTCCCTTGTTTCTGCACGTTTCGCAGTTTCATGACATGTGTTTTAAATAAACCCATAATTCTCAACTTCGAGAATTGATATTGTTTTAATGTTTTCTCAAAAAGTAAAGCATTTCATGGAATAATATTTCAAGAGAAGTATTTCACCATTACCTTCTGTAAGCCCTGTAAGTTATTTGTAAATCTGTGAACTTTTGTTTTCTATACCGAAAGTGTCCAATGTCTTTAAATGCCTCTCTCTGTAATTCTTTCTGCTTTGTAGCCCTCTCTTTGTACGTATGCTTTTGTTTTTCTTTGTATGTATTATTTCGTTGTTGTCACTTTCTTTACCGCTTGCCTTAATCTTCCTTGCTTAGCACATTTTGCAATAGCAAAATTGCTTTCCAAGCCCAAAAGTCATGTCATTATAAATTGAAAAGTTCCTTGGCAGAAGTCACTTCTCTTCCAAGTCTCACGCGGCCTTCTCGTGATCTGCTCCATAGTTTGGGGTCTTATTATTTCAAATAAGCGTCAAAGAGCAGAGACCTTATGGCCAACATCTTCACAAGAAAAATTACCGCTACAAGTGTCTCCCTGCAATCCCTAATTGAACATTGTACGTGCGTAGTGAGCGACAACTCTGTATTAACTGACATTTGTTACCAACAGGCACAATCGCCAACCAAATATTGTAGTTTTTTTTGGTTTAAGCGTGTTTTGAGGCTGATTGATGGTTAATCACCCCGTTGTCCCCTCTCTCATCTCCCCTATTGTACCCGGGGGTAACTTTACAATTATGTTATTAGCAACACCACAAACAGATCCTCTCCGTTCGTACCTTCAAGCCTTAATATTTATGACCTAAGATAATGTGATTTCAAATCGGTCTCCCTTTTTTTTTTATTTTTTTTTTACCAAATCCGACAGAGGGTTCCTGATTAATGGTTTTACGCATGTACACCTGCAACTATTCGCGCCTTCGTTCTCCTCATGTATTTATTTAGACTGTTTAATTTGTGAAAACCATCTCCGGGGAGAGGGGGGTCCCGCGGTCCTAAACGTGAAGCGGGGAAAGGGCAGAGATTACACGGCTTCAAAACTCGAGCAACAGTCAGCAGATGTCGGCTTTTTTACGGTGTTTTTTTTTATGAGAGGAGGGTGTGAGGTATTATTTTTCACGGTGCAAACATCTCTCTCTCTCCCGAGTGCCAGACACGTACACAAGGGTCATAAATCACGTTCCAGCTACCCCTCTCCCGTTTTGCTGTTAGGGCTCTGTCTGATCATCTGATGGTCTGATGATCAAAAGGCGTAACAATTTAACTGTTCATCAATTAGGGTTATGGGGGGTCTGTGGTCGGGATCTGATTACTGGGTTTAATTTGGAGCAACACCCTTTGATGTATCGGCTCTTCTGAAATGGGTTTTCCTGGGGGGGGGGGGGGGAGGCGGTAACGAGGCGTGGTGGGGACAGACCGGGTAATATGGGGTGTTTTACGTGTGGGTGTATTTTTTGATATTGTAAGCTTGTGGTAGAATGTGCGTATGTGGTCACACTTTCTAAACACGGTTAAAGCCGGGTTCAGTTTCAAGGATACACCTGGTCTTTGACATACACCGTTCAATAATAATGTCTTGCGTTTAATGTTCATTGGGTATGTTTTTGGTGATATTCACACGTTCTCATGTTTAAAGGGAGAGTATAGGACTACCTTTGTTTTGTTTTAACAGTTTAAAGGCAGTGGACACTATTGGTAATTACTCAAAATAATCATCATCATAAAACCTTTCTTGATTAAGGGTAATGGGGACAGGTTGATGGTATAAAACATTGTGAGAAACAGCTCCCTCTGAAGTGACGTAGTTTTCGAGAAAGAAGTAATTTTCCACGAATTTGATTTCGAGACCTCAAATTTAGAATTTGAGGTCTCGAAATCAAGCATCAAAAAGCACACAACTTCGTATGACAAGGGTGTTTTTTCTTTCATTATTATCTCGCAAACTCAACGACCGATTGAGCTCAAATTTTCACAGGTCTGTTATATCTTATGCATATGTTGAGACACACCAACTGTGAAGACTAGTCTTTGACAATTACCAATAGTGTCCACTGTCTTTAAATGTTTAAATCACATAAAATTCATTACAAAAGGTGCTCGCGTTGTTGAGATATTGTGTCCATCCAGGAATAAATAATACAATCCGAGAGACGTGTAAATTCAAACTTTGGGGGCTAAAAACTTCTAGGCCTATCTTTTACCATAACCGCAATAACTTTAAATCAAAGTGAAATGATTCTCAAAAAGCTTTAAATTCGATCAAAGGCTGTTGTATACTTCTCCAAGCAAGTTTGTAATGCCATATAAATTGCAACGACACCTTACCTTTGAATGTTATGTCTTTGTCATGGTGTCGATATCAACCGTTCTCAGATTTGGACAAAACCTTAACTAGTAATCCATTGCTTCACCTGAAAACTTTGTTTATTGTTATTATTATGTATAGGTTATATATTTTATATATTGACCTGAAATAAAGTTTAACTGGAAATCGCGCATGCATCTTGAAGCATCCTACACTCACATTGGCTGTAAAAACGGGTATTCGAAGCAGGTCGTGTTTAAACTTAAACTGCTTCGATCAATCACCCCCAAACCTTACAACAACAGGTTCTGACTTCACCAACAAACAGACAATAAAGTGAAAGCAAACCAGGATCAAACAAACAACATCCTGACAGTAGCCAATCCGGTCAAGCTGAATTGCTGTTGATTTTGCCGTTTTCATCAGGGTCCAAACAAAAACACGACATAGGAAAGTTGTCCTCTGTTTGACCGGAAAACTTATAAGGACCCTCAACTCAAAAACTTCAGATGTTTCCTCCTTTTCGGTGGCAAGTCTAAACTTGCCAAGTACCCCTTCCCATAATCTAGTAGAAGTGGGTGACACTTCCCATCTCCTTCTTTAACCAGATGGCTTTAATTGAAGAGTAAATAACAAATGCGCCCTCCTCTTTAATTGTCATGATCAAAAGCACCTTCTTAAGACAAGTGTATCGACCGGGTGTCATGGGTTATAATATCCGAGGAGTGGTCGGTTGGCTTGGCCGGTAGTGTACTCGGTCGATAAACAAGCAGTTTTGGTTGTTGGGGGAAGATCCGGGCAGCTAGGCTGAAGAAGATACAAGAAGGAGGGCGTAACCATCCAACAATAAGCGCTCCTTGATCGGGGCCTAATTTCATAGCTCTGCTTACTCTCTTAATGTCAAAGAGTGCAAGTTTCACTCTCTTGCCCGAGTAGAGCCAGTTCCACTCTTTTGAGAGTAAAAGTCAACTTTGCCACTCTTTTGGGGTGAAATTGGAACGAGTTTCACTCTAAATCGAGTTGAAAGTACCCGTCTTTCACTCCAAAGAGTTGTTCACCATACGGCCTTTTGCAAGAGTGGTATATGGCAGACAAAACGAGTGGTTTTTCGAATAGGCGCTTACGGAATTTTGTGCTTATTTCTCGAGTTCGGGTATTTTTTTTGCACAGTAATCGGAGAATGGTGATCGTAAAGCACAGAAAATCTGCGACAAATTATACTTTAGCACATTTTTTTCAAGAACTGCCAATACTTGACTGAGATACCTTAAAGGGTCTACATACTTTTTCATAACAAAAAACACAATATCCGCATATTTACATTAAACTTACACAGTTTGAAGATTATGATAGTAGAAAGCTTCCCTGAAAAAATTATGTGCTGAGGTGCTGTAGTTTTTGAGAAATGAGTAAAAGTAATAATTTTCGTCTCAGTTTTAGCATGTAAAAACGTATTAACCAGTTATGCTATGGTTTTGGCATAATATCATAACTGGTTAAGGGGATTTAACATGCTAAAATAATTTTTGTCTCATGAGACCAAAATTATTTTGTGACTTGTTTTACTCATTTCTCAAAAACTACACAACCTTAGTTAGTAATATTTGAAGGGAAGCTTTCCACTATCATTATCTTCAAACCCTGTAAGTTTAATGTAAATCTATGGACATTTTGAAAAAATACCCGAATCCTTTAAGTCTGCATTTATCGTCCGATCAATCAAAACATTAAAAAAGAAAAAGAAAAAAAAAAAGAGCCAGCAAATCAACGAGCCAACAAATATTTCACAGACCAACCATTAAAGGGATTATCAAAAATCTGAAAACCATTTTTGTCTTCACACACAAATAAGTATTTGTAACGGTAATCATTTCTATAGTTTTAATACGGGCATGTTTTGATAATTGTTCGAATAATCTCACCTGGTGTATCCCAAAGAGCCTATAAAACAAATCTGTGAAAATTCGGACTCAATATTGGTCATCGAAGTGGCAGGAGAACAATGAAAGTAAAAACACCCTTTTTGCACAAATCTATTAGATGCGTAATAAAAGGCTACAGGCCTGAAGTATTTTATTATTTGAGTGAGAAATTACCTCTTTCTCAATCCTACGTTACTCACAATGTTTTATACTATCAACCTCTCCCCATGAGGTTTTATGCTGATAATTATTTTGAGTAATTACCAATAGTGTCCACTGCCTTTAAAACATAAGTACAGCAGGGACAATGGAAAGAACAAAAGATATCTCCACAGGGATGCATTTTTGAGACTGTGTGTTTCTGTGTGTGTAATGTGCAAGTTCATTCACCACACGGTGTAATCATTGCTCGATGGTATAATATTGCAGACTGATATAGATAATCTATCATTCAAACACAGTATTGGATGATATTGAATTGTCAGACAGTAGCAAAGTATACAGCAAAGACAGGAGAAAAGGGTACTGCGTGCTACAAAGCCCCCTCGGCTGCAAACTTGAGTTACATTTTTTCTGCATAATAATCATACGAGTATAAGATGGCATTGCATCGAGCTCAGTGGATGACACTGTTGTGCTATTCAAACATAAACTAAATTGCTGACCCCTCAACACCCGTCAAGAACCCCCCCCCCCAACCTCCCCTCGGTCGTAGCTTCCTGGGACCAATCACAGAAATATCAATGCGTAAGAATATTGAGACATCTTATGAAGGTGCTAAAGAAAACAAAGAAGATACGTCAAGATCCGACGGGGTCCGAAGACTACACCCCCTCCGGGAAATCTTCGATCCAGAAACCCAAGACTCAAATCTGTCAGTCACACGAGATTCGGCGAGACTATAGACTTCCCTTGAAGGGGAATTGTGGTTTGTGTGATGTGATGAAACTCCTAAATAGATATAACGAGGTCGGACATGACCTAGTGATGGTGCAGGGTTCAGACCCGTGCAGCAGGCAAATACTACGGGCAAACCGACCCAATCGAAGGGTCAAGCGCTTGAGCGTTCTCGGCACAGTTTTCATTATTGTCTGAACTGGACGAGTTGTGTTTGCCGTAGCAAACTCGACCTTTTTTTGCATATTAAACTATAGTTAAAGGAACACGTTGCCTTGGATCGGACGAGTTGGTCTATAAAAAAGCATTTGTATCCGTTTGTTATAAAATGCTCATGGTTGAAAGATGTTTTAAAAGTAGAATACAATGATCCACACAAATTTGCCTCGAAATAGCGTGGTTTTCCTTTTACTTTGCGAACTAACACGGTCGGCCATTTATTGGAGTCAAAAATTTGACTCCCATAAATGGCGGACCGTGTTATCCGACGATGTAAAAGGAAAACCGTGTAATTTTGAGGCATGTTTGTGTGAATCATTGTATTCTACTTTTACAACATCTTTCTAACCATATGCATTTGATAACAAACGGTTACAAACGCCTTTTCAAAGACCAACTCGACCGATCCAAGGCAACGTGTTCCTTTAAATCAACCTGTAATGACGTCATCGGTGACGTCACTCCGACTTATTATTTTTTTTTTTTACTATGCTGATATTAAAGGCATGGACACCTTTTTGGTAATTATTTAAGGCCAGTATTCTCACTTGGTGTTTTTCAACATATGCATAAAATAGCAAATCTGTGAATATTTTGACTCAATTGGTCGTCGAAGTTGCAAGAGAATATTGAAAAGAAAAACAACCTTAAAAGAAAACAAAAGGAAAACAAAATTATGTGCTTTAATACCTTCAGGTCTGGCCTTTAATCAGATTCAAATATTTAAGTCAATAATTACTTCTTTCACACTCATCAGGCCAGAAGCCTTTTATTGTTTGAGTGAGAAATTAGTACTTTTTTTCTTTCTCAAAAACTACGTTACTTCAGAGGGAGCCGTTTCTCACAATGTATTATACTTGTACCAACAGCTCAAGTAATCAACTAATTTGTCATGCTAATTATTATTTTGAGTGATCAACAATAGTGCCTTTAAAGCCATTATACACTTTCGGAACAGAAAAAAAAAAGTTCACAGATTTTCAAATAACTTACAGGGTTTACAGAAGGTAATGGTGAAAGACATCTCTTGAAATATTATTCCATGATATGCTTTTGTTTTTGAGAAAACATTAAAACAATTATCAATTATTGACAAGGAGAATTACAGATTTATAGTAAACACATGTCATGACACGGCGAAACGTGCGGAAACAAGGGTGGGTTTTCCCGTTATTTTCTCCCGACTCCGATGACCGATTGAGCCTAAATTTTCACAGGTTTGTTATTTTATATATAAGTTGTGATACACGAAGTGTGGGCCTTGGACAATACTGTTTACCGAAGGTGTCCACTGGCTTTAACACACTAACACTTTCTTTTACTATAACTAGTTTTGCAGTATACCTGCTAATTTGCGTCTTCTTTCGTAACCTATTTCTAGATCACCTTTTACCCTCTGACGTCACACAATAAGTATCAACGATTCAACCCAGTGGTGGCGCTCGACGAGAATACAAATGTTTGCTACACGTGTATGCAACAAAAAAAAAGTATGTTATTATTTATTTTGTTTAAAGGCCCAAAACGGCTACGCTGTATTCTAATTAGGCTTACATGCTGCCGGTACGTTGGTTTCAGATTAATTCCAGTTTCAGATGGTACACTTGTCTAGACCGAATCTCAGTAAAGTCAAGATCAATACTTGTTATTACATAATTATTCACATTTTAATTTGTGTTATAGAAAATGGATGTTGAAGCTTTGCATGGTGTGAACAATAAGAAGTACATTGTAACTCTTATTACCATGTATAATAATATCTCTTTTTGGGAGTGTTGGCTCTGAAAAGAGCCGGTGTCAGATGCAATTGTGTCCGCCATGCAATACTGTCCGCTCCGGACACGATTGCATATGCAATCGTGTCCGGGGCTATGCAAAAACCACATGACTGTACATGTATGTGCGAGCGTGCATGCACTGAACCTACGTACATGCAGCATGAATATTCACGTATTTTTTATGATTGCAGTGAATACCCAACAGCCAAACATTTCCCATGTCATTCATGACATGCACTTAGCTTGTAAAAAAAATGTTCTCAAACAAATGGGTTTTTGTAAACTTCTGGAGCTGTTGTTATTAATTATTTACAAATAAAATTGATGACTACAACTTTTTTGCTTAGGTTTTCACTAATGTCTCAACGATTCCGTGACAAATTTTCCGTTACTTTCTGAAAAGGAAGCTCAAGTTGATCTTGGAAAAAAAATAGAAAAAAAAAAACTTCGTGCAAGAGTGTTTGTCCAAAAGCACTCAACGATAGTCTCCCGACTCACAAAACAGTCGTTCATCACAAACTGGTATAAAAAAAAAAAAAAAAAAAAACCAAGTACAACACGGGGATGGAGTCCGGAGTTTTGGGACCACACAGCGAGTATGAGAGGCTCGATGACGGGGTAATATTGTGCTTTTCTGCCCGTCTAATCTTGACAAATGGAGGGGTGCACCCCGTAACCCCGGGCATAAGGATGCAGAGTGGGAACCAAGCCACGGTTGGCGGGCCGGGGCCTGTACAAATGTGGAGCAGGGAATTTATGGGGCAAAGGGGGTGAATTTATTGGCGAGTTGTTTTGGGGGGAATGTCGCACCTGGTGTGTTGACAGCTATGGGGCCAGAGGTCCTAGACTGCGCAGGTGTGATTTGAGGAAACCTCATTTTAAAGGGGCGTGCGAATCTAATCATTTCAAAGTAATGCTTTAGTTCGTATCAATAGTTGCTTTAATATTGTGCAGCTTTGAGCTGTATACAATATTTGAGAGTGTTTATGTGGAAGGCATGGTGGTTTAAACAATATACATTTTGACATGACCTTATGTAAGAACAACCGGGTTGTTGCACTATACGGGTAGCGACAGCAATGGGGTGAAACTACTGGACTTGGAAACTGAGGTGAGAGTTCACTGCAAACTCCAAGATCTCCAATGGTGATCATGGAGGAAAGGAAGGGGATAACTAACATTTAAACTATTGAAAGTGAAATTAAATGACAATTTCTTCCAAGAAGATGTTGAGAAGCCAATTAGACCAAGGATGTTAATCCGGAACTCCGGATGTTAACCCGGAACTCCGTATATAAGGGAGATCCGGTCCTGCAAAGATGGGCACAACTTTACAGTTGTTTAGCAGAACGTTCTGCTTAGCGACTTTATTGGCTAAGCAAGAAATGACCGGGGCACCAGTCGCAACAATGGTAACTGTATGGTTTTCTGGCTGGTAACCTGTTTTTCTTCAGCAAAAACTGTTTGAGATAAGCAAGTTTTATGAAATTGAGCCCTGGTGGATGGATGATTAGGCCTAAAGGAGCCACAAAATAAAACGGTGGGTAAATCTACATTAAATTGCCATGCTTGGCATTTGAACACATTTTGGCTAGATTGTCCTTCATTTTTTTTTTTAAATGGAAGCGTCAATGAGTGGCTGTAGGCATTGGCCCATAGGTCGGGCTGCGTGGATAGGGGCACCAGACGACCTGACCATAGGCACCAGACGAGTCTCACCTTAGACACGAGTTGATTCAACTCACCAAGCGATTCAACTTTAAGACAAGCATGGGCATTTTAACAGACTGGTATATGAATATTAATGTTTGTTTTTACCTATACACCGATGTGAAAGCACTGTATACTCAGTATTTTCCCGAGTCCTGTGAAAGAATATTATAGGCATGTTACTCGGGTGGGATTCGAACCCACGACCCTTGCAATTCTAGAGCAGTGTCTTACCAAGTAGACCACCAAGATTGCCTGGGCAGTTCGAATCCTATGTTTTGGCAGCGGTTATATATATAGATGTTAAAGTTGCATCGGGGATAAAGAATTATTAACGTCGGCAAACTGGTCTATGGTTTTATCTTTCCCTTCTTTTTAAATGGAAGCTTTCGATGGGTGTTTTTCTGCCTTGGCATACGATCTCACCATAGACACGAATTTATTATTAACTCGCGAAGTTCAAAACTTTACTCGCCTTCGAGTAATAAATGCAGACCTAAATAAACATTACAGACATCTCTACCATCTTCAGCACAACACTAAAATATGAAACACAAGCGTCATCTACACGTATTTTACCTCACGTTAAACACCGCCTACCTTAGAAGAAACGAGAGGGCGCGCTTTACATTTTACATTGTTGATGTTAGACAGCGACACGTTAAAGAAACGAAGACGTTCGTCTCGGCCTTGAAACCGCAATCTTCTGTAGCTAACCAATAATTGGAGATAATAACAAAACGGAAAACTCATTCTTCCCTTGATCAGCTCTCAGTTTTTTAATACAAGTTTGATTCTTTTTCCTTAAAAAGGGCAAAGTGATGTCTAATTATGTTACGAAAAACAGACGTCTGCGACCCAAACTCAATTTGTTTGAGTCTACTCCACATAATGCTTTAACAAAACAAGGAATCAATTTGTTTAGTTGATATAATTATTTAAACTCCACTCCGGAAAACATGAACATTTACCCAATTTAACGAAATTACCAATCACCCTCAAATTGTAAAAACTATAACCCTAAACTAAATGTGTATATATAAATTCAGGTGCAAATTCTAACAAAAATATAAAACCACTACAATGTGACCGAATGTGTTTTTTTTTTAACCATTTGTCCGCGCCTCATAATACTAAAATAAAACATCTATAAAGTCTAACATATACATACTTCATTTCAATAAATATACATAAATACCCTTTCACCTTAGCAAAATATATTTTCTGATCCACTAAATAAAAGGTGTTTGTAATATAATTTATCATTGATAAGAAAACAAGGTAACTTCCCACCCTGTTGGTGGAGCACGCAAGTATTTGAACATTTTAAACAAGAAAAAAGAAAGAAGAAAAAAACATATTGAAAACTTGTGCCATGCCAAACAGGATAGTCTTAAAACAAACACCTGAATCCATTTGAATACAAAATTAATACATTGAATGCTGTTACAAACATTTTGGGTGAACCACAACATTTCATTTTGGTGGCAACCTTGTTTAGAATCAGAACCTCTTCAAAGCGACCATAACATGATAGACCCATCTATCCACAAAATGTTGTTTATTTTTTTATTTTTCAGCCCAGAATTTATTTTAACTAACCCGCCATTTTCCTTTGTGGTTTATTGCTTTATTGTTTAAAACCCACACAAACATGCATTCTCACAAGTATTGACCTTTCGAACACTGAAGTCAGGGCGACAAGACTGGAAAAAGTACACCCAGCAAGTGATACTGAACTTCATGTGTAATGTATAAGTAGAAAACATAGTATCAAAAGTATATCTGCATTTTTATTATAATCTAATATACATCAATTTTTTATCAATTTAAAGCAGCGCACCTAGTAAACACTTTACTACATTGTTTGCACTCCATCTTTGGAAGAAACAGTTTCAAATGTTTAGCTGACTTGCGATGGTAACCAGTATACAAAAAAAAACTTATAAAAAGCACCAAATCCCAGGCAAAAAAAAAATGCCAAGGTGGAATTGTAGGTGGTGTTAGGAAGTGTAGCAAAATAAAACTGTGGTTAATAAAATCTTCGTTAATAGATAATCATGATTATCTATCATTTCATTGTGTCCTTCGTTTTTACATGAAGCTTTGATGAGTATGCTTTCAAACTAACACAAAGGGGTACAACAAGAACCCCCCAAGAAAACACATGCATTAGGCTGGTGGAAGGGAAACATTACGTATCTCAGGATTACCCCCTTCCCAACCCTCGATTTCTGCTCTCCATCCATTGGTACACAGTTCCCGACCCTTGGTTCCCCCTGGTACCCACTTCCATCTCACAAAGGGGTACAACAAGGACACCACATGAAAACAAATGCATTAGGCTAGTGGAAGCCCTCAGGATTACCCCCTTCCCTAACTTCGATTCCTGCTCTCCATTTTGGTTTCTCCTTGTACCGACTTCCATCGCACAAAGGGGTACAACAAGAACACCCCAAGAAAACACATGCATTAGGCTGGTGAAGCTTTGATGAGTATGCTTTCAAACTAACACAAAGGGGTACAACAAGAACACCACAAGAAAACACATGCATTAGGCTGGTGGAAGGGAAACATTACGTATGCACTTCCCTCAAGATTACCCCCTTCCCAACCCTCGGTTCCAACTCTCCATCCATTGGTACCCACTTCCCAACTCTTGGTTCCCCCTGGTACCCACTTCCATCTCACAAAGGGGTACAACAAGAACACCCCCAAGAAAACACATGCAACAGGCTGGTGGAAGGGAAACATTACGTATGCACTTCCCTCAGGATTACCCCCTTCCCAACCCTCGATTCCCACTCTCCATCCATTGGTACCCACTTCCTGACCCTTGGTTCCCCCTGGTACCCACTTCCATCTCACAAAGTGGTACAACAAGGACACCTCAGGAAAGCAAATGCAATAGGCTGTTGGGATGGAAACATTATGTATGCCCTTCCCTCAACATTACCCCATTCCCAACCCCCGGTTCCTGCTCTTCATCCATTGGTACCAACTTCCCGACCCTTGGTTTGCCCAAGTACCTACTTCCTTCTCACAGAGTGGTACAAGGACACCACAAGCAAACTCATGCATTAGGCTGGTAGGACGGAAGCATTATGTTTGCCCTTCCCTAATTTTAATACCATAATCCCTCCTTCCCATTCCTTGGTTCCCACTTCCCATTTCTTGGTCCCCCTTGCTCAAGCGTTCTGAGCCTATAATTACATGGAAGCCTTAGTTAAGAAAGCACGCAGGTATAAAAACAACTTATCAATTAGAAAATAAAACACTTAAGGTAAATGTGTCAAAAGTCCAATGAACTTGGAATGATTCTTTTGAGAATGCAAATATCATTTAAAAAAAACAAAAATTGTTTAGGGCCTTTTCAGAATCATGACTTTTGCTTTAGCTTCAGCTTCAGCTCCAGCCCTGGGGTTTCAAGGCTTCAGGTCTGGGGCTTTGGGAACATGCTTCAGATCTGGGCCGCTAAGTTCAGGCTTCAGGTCTGAGGCTTTACCTACATGCTTCAGGTCTGGGCTTTAAGTACAGGCTTCAGGTATTGGGTTTTGGGTACAGGCTTCAGGTCTGGGCTTTAAGTACAGGCTTCAGGTCTGGGGCTTTGGGTACAGGCTTCAGGTCTGTGGCTTTAGGTACGGGCTTCAGATCAGGGCCTCTCAGTTCAGGCTTCAGTTTAGGCTTTACCTACAGGCTTCAGGTCTGGGGCTTTGGGGACAGGCTTCAGGTCTGAAGCTTTAAGCTTAGGCCTAAGGTCTTGGGGTTTGAAGTACAGGCTTCAGGTCTAAAGCTTTAGGTTTAGGCTTCAGGTCTTGAAGCTTGAAGTACAGGCTTCAGGTCTGGAGCTTTAAGTACAGGCTTCAGATCTGGGTCTTTAAGTACAGGCTTCAGGTCTGGAGCTTAAGGTTCAGGCTTCAGGTACTGGGGCTATATATAAGACCATGCTTCAGGTACTGGACTTCAGGGACAAGCTTCAGGTCTTTAAGTACAGGATTCAAGTTTGGGGCTTTAGGTTCAGGTTTCAGGTCTTTGGCCATAAGTACAGGCTTCAGGTATTTATGTACATGCTTAAGGTATGGGGCTTGTAGGGATGTGAAGCCATAGCGATTGCCAAAGCCGAAGCCTGGGTGCATGGAAAATACTTAAGCGGTCTCCAATGTTAACAAATAAATCATTCCAAATGCGGACAGCAATATTTCAACTAATATGAAACTCCTACAAACGCTCATTAGAAAATGGATTTCATTCTCTCTACAGTAAAAAAAAAAAAATACAAATGAAAAAATAAAGAAATTCTGAAGTATAACAAGGATTGCGATTTTAACTAGACGCTACAACTAACGACTTCTTATGAAGGCACTTGATGAAGACTGGGAAGTAGTCCAACCCAGACTTGACTGACTTGTACCCAAAGCCTAGTTTAAGCGGTTGGATTGCCTTGCATGAGCTTGATGTCGGACTTCACCATCTCAACAACCAGATCCTGGGGAGGGAAAGATAGAAGATGCGAAGTGTGAGAGAGGATAAGAGGTGAGGAATCAAACTGAAAATGTTTATACAAATTACAAAATGAGTCCAGTTTTTTATGACCCATGAATTATTCAAAAACAAGTTTATACTAAGGAGAATGAATGCATAAATAACCACTTAAACTTTTACTAAAACTGTTTCCCAAAAACAATTGATTTCATCTATTAATTGATTATATTATAGGCCTACATAAAATATCAAAAGTTAAACGACTTTCCTACAAAACGAGTTTTTTTTTTTTTTTTTTTTTTTTTTTTTTTAAATATATCTTTGCTACAAATGTTCCCACTGTAACTTAATTTAATGAACATTTTTGTATATTTGTTGTACCCCAATTGAACAGTTTTCTTTGGACTTAAACAAATCTAGAGTAAACTTTAGAGTCATAAAGAATCTACAGTCAACTAGGTAATAAATTTATTGTTACTGGTAGATTCGAAAAAAATAAAGTACAATACACAGTAGGCCTCATAAAAAGCTATTTTAGTAAGACATGTCAGACATAAAATATTGCATAAGTTGAAGTATTATTAAAGACTATTGACTACATTAAACATTGATTATAAGTACAGGCTGAAGGAGGATTTTCTCAACAGAACAACAATTAAATAATAGGGGGGAAATGTCACATCTATAAATAAAACAAACAGAGTGAGTAAAAAAATGCAATTCTCAAGTCATTGCATATCCTGAAAGAAATAGCACAAACAAAATTAAATTAATCACAAATTAAACTTCATTTCTCCAAAAGTCACACACAATGAACTTGGAACATTTCCAATCGTAATCTCAAAACAGTGCCATTGAATCACATATCAATGACACAGATACAAATGAAGTTAATCAGAACATTTTGAACATAATATGCAAAAACAGGTTTGAACAAATGCAAAAGAGGAAAACCTTCACATCATAAAAGCAAACAATCATCAATATAAAGTGTTTATATGCATATACAGCAGTGGGGTGTAACAAAACACAGTTAAAAAGTAAGCCAAAGTTATAATACATGAAGTACGCATAATACATTGTATTATACAACACACAAACACAATAGTGTGCTGTTGTGCATCTTGAAAAGTAAACAATTTCAATACATTTTGCAATCAGAGAAATACATTGTAAGAGATACAGAGAAACAGAATGACATGTTAACATACAAAAGCAAGACACAACTTTCCCACAAACACTGGCTGCATGTGGGAAGTATTAAGCAGATAGTCTTGGGTACGCCTTAAAAATAAAAAAAAATGCTGTAAACTGCTAGACCATCTAAAATACAGGTAGCACAATAACATTAATAGTGGCTTCTTATACAGTGCTCAGGTCCGTCATGCAGTGACGCTCATGGGGGGCTTCAACGATATTAGCCATGATTTTCAAATGTGTTCATACAAACATGGAGAGATTTTCTTGTTTTCAGGGAACTCTCTGCAGAATCAGAGAGAGTGAAGGGCAGACCTAACAAAACCAGAGGCCAATTTCATAGAGCTGCTAAGCACCAAAATTCGCTTAACATGAAATTTCTTCCTTTATAAAAACAGGATTGACAACCAAATTTACACGTGTTTTTCAGGTTAAGCAAACACCAGCTGAATACCAGCAACAAGCAATATGCAAGACATTGAAATTTGGTTGGTAATCCTGTTTTTGTCAAGGAAGAAATTTTATGCTAAGCAAATGTTTGTGCTTAGCAGCTCAGTGGAATTGGGCCCAGTAGGATTGCACTGTATAGAAACAGACGGGGAGATACGGGGGTAAATTTTACCTTAAACAGAGTCTTGGGCTGCCATCCCATTGCGTTCTTAGCTTTACTGGCATCACCTTGGAGGAACTCCTGCATAGGCAAAGAAAGAACAAAACACAAAATATTATAGAAAGGCATTTCCTAGAAAAGTCAAATTGCGTTTAGATTAGAGATGGGTATCAAGAAGTTGAATGAGAAGTAAAGTCTGTCCCGAGCCAATATTATGGCTCATCAGCCCGGAGTTTATATCCAGTTTCCTTGGCATTAAATGACTGAGAATATTTCTCTTCCCCCTAAACAGGATGCCAGTCCATCGCATGATACTCTCCAGCTATCACCGCTACCCATTTGTACTCCTGTGTGGAGAGAAGCAACTATGACAAAAGTGCCTTGCTCGAGGACAAAAGTGTAGCGACTGACCATGGCCCAATTTCATAGAGCTGCTTAAGTACAGAAAGCAGCTAAGCACAACCAAAATGTGCTTACCGGAATAAAGTTACCAGCCAAAATACCATGTCACATGCACAATAATGTGACTGGTATCATACCCATTCTTACTTAGCAGTGTTGTCTGGTTCAGCAGCTCTATGAAAAGAGGCCCTGTCCAGGATTCAAACCGACATTCTGTAAATTACCAAACTTTTAAGTTCCACCGCCGTAGACCACTCTGCCAAGACACCTCAAAAAGGATCAAGAAAACTTGACTAAGTTTTTGCAAAAGTCTAAAAAGTAATTTTTGAAATGTATGTAGTGTCTGTTTGAATGCTGCCCTCACTTATGGCCAGAGATTTGAGGGAAAAGGGGGAGGGGGGGATTGATTCCGTCATTGGTGGTCTGAATAATTTATCCAATATTGAATCCGCAGTACTGAGCACACACACAATGCAACTTGATCGCACTACAATTTCGCCTGTAAAGAAATGTCAACAAAATCTCGAGACATTTCTGGATATGATTGAATTTCACCGACAAGGGATAAATAATAAAAACACTTGAATCTGCACCCTAAAGTCACATTATTAGTCAACACAAATTGAAATACAGATTTATGTCAATAAGATTCTTAATGCTTGTAAAGTATAAGAAGTCTGTAAGCGCTGCTTGATTGAACGATAAACATCTCCGGTTTGATTAACTTATTACAATATACAGCTCCGAGGTCCGATACCCATTTCTGACAAGAGCGACAACAAAAACTACCAACTAAAAACACAACCAACAAGAATCCCCTTCAAGAAGCCATCGCCCAGCTGCAAGACTTCAAACTGTGCCCCACAGCTTCCACTCCCAAATGTTCAACACTAATTCCACTTTGTTCCCAGCCTCCAGCTAAAACACAATCTCCCCTCGGCCTTTTAAACCTCAGGATTTTGACCTCTTCCACCGATACGACTGGTACCCCCACCAGGGCCGAATACCAGGACAAACGTTTCCCCTAAAACTCACGTCACTGACTCTCCCGATTTTTCTGTCTCCAATTCCCTGTCGTCCTACGACCCATCACTCTGAGTTAAACTCCCAGGGTCAATGACGTCCTCGGCAAATGCTCATATCCTCCTCGCCCATCACAACTCCTGTCAAGAATTCTTCTTCCCTCTTAAAAACATAACTCTCTGCTCTTTCTCAAATGGGTCTCGCCCAGCGGGGTGGAAGAGGGACCCACCGCAGCTAGCTCCGCGTCCTCATTCCTAACTCTCCGCGAGTCTGAGTGCATCGGACGGCAGTCGACTCAGCGAGAGATGACGGCACCAGCGAAGTGTATCATCAGGAATGGAGGTAATTGGTGGGTTCTATGACCAATCACTTAGGTAATTTCGGCGGAGTGGGCCCCATGCCGCTCTGGAGGAAACCCAAGCTGGGGGGCCGGTGATGCGATGAGATTATCGGGCGTGACATTATGCATTAAGGACTGGAATTCGTAGCTGAGGCAAGACTGGACTGTGAAGACTCAAAGAACATCGTCCTGTGAACGTTCACTTTTGACGAGCTTATTCTCAAATTCAATGATTCGACCGAGTGTAAATAACTAAGTGTACTAAAGTGTCAATTGACCTTCAGGGATTTGCTGCCCTCAATGTTCAATTCCATTTAGGTTGCTCCTGTTGTTACTATTCTCACGGCGAGACTGTTACCATAAGAACAGTCTGTTTTCCTCTCAACCTTATTAGGGTCTGCATACAGACAAGTGCAGAGTAAAGCATGGCAATGCTCCAGGCAACGTGGTACTAATATGAAACACATGTGCCATATTTCTTGCGTCTCTTTTTTTTCCATTTATTTCTTGGAACACTTGTTTATTTCCATGAGAACTTCAAAAGCTAGCTACTTACATGTGCACGACATGTAAGCCATTTTATTACTTAGTTTTGGGTTGAACAAAATAAATTGACTACAGCGGGATTCGAACCAATGACTTCCGGTTTAATGCGCTGGTGCTTTACCTACTGGGCTATCTACATCAGCCCTATGTTGCCAGTCTTCTTATTTTGTCAATATATTTTTTCAGGGGTGCCAGTCAGAAGCCATACAAACGTCAGCTGCCATACAGCCTGGGATCAGTTTATAACTTGGAAAAATAAAAAGTAAACTTGAAATTATGACCCAAGCTGTAGACTACCGCCTAATGTACATATGTGTGTACAGTACTGCCCCAACAACAAACAGTAAAAAAACTGTATAGCAAAGAACATGTTAGTGCAGTAACATTGCAGCAGACAAAAAAAAAAACATTTATGTATCATCAGCTCCTCGCATTATCACATCCAATTGTCCGACCAGATGTCATCCTAAAAAAACACAACAACCAAGTTTCTGTCTTCAAGACTCCTTTATCATTCGCTTTCAGAGCGAGGAGTTTCCATGACTGGCTCCAACGGGAGACCCAGATGCTCCAGAGTGACTCCATCCTGCTCTCAGCATCGCCCTCCCCTCTCCACTTCGGAGTCTTGGTGAGGGCCCCTGACATACTCCAAAACTAAGCGTCAGCAAGCGTAACAGACAAGCCCTGGCCGGCTGATGTTCCTGAATCCCCTCCATTAGTGCCAAAGGACTGGCCACAGCAGGAGGGGTGGTATAGCCAGCGCACAACCGTGATTGCTTCTGACAAATCTTAATGGGTGGTCATCAGAACTCAGGAATGGAATACTTTTACTTTAGGCCGAGTAAAAAAAGAAACATGTTTAGCGTCAGGGTTTCTCAAAAAAAGGAAGGAGGAGGGGCTTTTTATTTTTTATTATTATTTCAAGATGGCCGCTATTCTTTTTAAAATGTCAAATGTCCATTGCTTTTTTCTACTGCTCAAACACACAATACATAAATAAAACATTTAGGACAAGACATTCAGACAAGATATTCGGATTGTTTTAGCTGAGATCATTTAAATAATCATTTTTTCATAAAAAATAGAATAACAAAAATAAAAATGTGCTTAAAAAATAAAAATAAAAAAATAAATAAAAATAAAAAATAAAACGGCCTCTAAAAAGGAAGCGAGCAGGGACGCTAAACATGTTTCTTTTTTTACTCAGCCTTATATATGCCAAGTCTAGTACCCCGCCACTTCAGGCCATATGGTCATGGGAGACATGCCTGTGCGAGTGCTGTACAACATTTACATTATGTACACATCTATAGCAACGTCACAGCCCAAGTTTGTTTCCCAACCAAGGTTGGAAAACAAAGGAAAGCCATCAAAGTAACAAACAAGGTAGCCATTTTGTAGTAATGTTACAAAAATATTCAACTTGAACTTGTCTGAAACAAATAAACAAATCAAGAGAGATTTTTCAGCTCATGTGTCTTAAATGCAGTGGACACTATTGGTAAATACTCAAAATAATTACTGGCATAAAACCTTACTAGGTGACAAGTAATGGGGAGAGGTTGATAGTATAAAACATTGTGAGAAACGGCTCCCTCTGAATGGCCATAGTTTCCGAGAAAGAAGTAATTTTCCACAAATTTGATTTTGCGATCTCAGATTTAGAACTTGAGGTATCAAAATCAACCATCTAAACGCACACAACTTCGCGTGACAAGTGTGTTTTTTCTTTCATAGTTATTTCGCAACTTAGGCGATCAATTTGTTATTTTATGCATATGTTGAGATACACCAAGTGAGAAGACTGGTCTTTGACAACTACCACTAGTGTCCACTGCCTTTAATACTGCTGTTGAGCACACATGGAACCAAACGATGGCAGCACAACAACAAGAGGTCCGCACAAGTTCAACGAACTAACCATTTGGCCACTGACCTAAATCATCATCACTGACAATGAAAAACCACACACAAAATGTTAACAAATTTAAGGTCATCGCACTCTTGACCCATCGCCCCCCCCCCCCCCCCTCAAAAAAGAAAAAGGCATAGAGAGAGATAAAAGAAAGAAATTTGAATATAAAACAAATAAAAGAAAACAGAGGGGGTACACCTTCCGGCCACGTTAGTCACTAACGGCTTCTGGTCCAGGAAGACTGACAAGTGACTGGTCCATGTTATACATGTGGACACCGAGCTAATTGGACTCGCTTGATTCTGACAAAGGGAGTAATGTCAAATGACTTACAGAGCACCACTCATAAGAATTGACAGTACGCTAAATAACGAAGAAAGGAAAGGCAATCTTTTTTGTTATTTTTTTTTTTTTTTTTCAAGTTTTTTTTATATTTTATTTTTTAAGTTGGTACATTTTCTTTTCTGGAACCCGCTCAGCTGGAAAATTGAACTTTTCATTTCCGTTGCGCCTTCGGGTGCTAAAGTGGGATTTTAGAGCCAGAGAGACGGACTACAATAGGAATCATTGGGATGCGGCTAGGAAGGGGGAAGCAAGGAGTTCATGATTAAAATTACATACTCTTTGAAGACGCAGAAGGAATAGAGGGGGGAAAAGGGAAATATTGGTGATGGGAAAGGTGAGATGGTCAAGTGGTAACTAAACAGAATATATCTTTCTATCAAAACACTTGGGGTCAGTGTCCTTCATTAGGAATGATTAGGTGCTACAGATAAATGGTCTCCAAAGATTGTATTGTACCATGCTAGTTAACAAGACATTCTTTGTGTACAAGTAGAAGCCATTTTTAGGCACGATGCTCACCAACAAGAATTCAAAAAAAAAAATTAAAAAAATAAAAAAATAATAATAATTAATAACAAGTTGTTGTTGTTTTTCTAGTCGGGTCTCTTTAATGATGTCTTAACTTTATATATTACTGTAGACAGGATCTTAGACAAAATGGCAATAAGGAAAACAGTCATGCCCCTTAAGCAGTATCCTTATTTTATTAATTACTGCAGACAGTATCTTAGACAAAATGGCCATTGGGGAAAACAGTCAGGCCCCTTTAACAATGTCCTTACTTTATTAATTACTGCAAACAGGAGCTAAGAAAAAATGGCCGATAGGAGAACAGTCAGGCCCCTCTAACAGGGACTTGACTTTATTAATTACTGCAGACAGGATCTCAGACCAACATGGCCATAGGGTGTGGAGAGAAGAAGGAAAAAAAAAACATCTCAACTGCTAACCACAATCATTACACTCACTCCATTAATTATAATGTATTCAACAACAAAGGGCATGCACTATGCTGGGGTTAAAAGGCATTCAGCATTTTTAAAAGAAGAATTTACTTTAGTTTACGACCTTCTGCTCCATTCCATTTGCCTCAGTTCATCACTCGCACTTCAGTTAATTCTCTTTGCCTGACCCCAAAAATGGGGGAATATTTACTGGTACCGGGTTCATGTTTTTATACGTTTTCAACAAACTACCAGCTAAAGTTTGCTGAATGAGGATAAAACAGAGAAAAAATGAACAAAAAGTTCTCAGAATGTCATGATTGATTTATTTTGGTGCTGGCAAAGACATTTCATTGCCATTGCTAAATAATTTAACAACCTCTCAATCTACCACCATGGGAAAGTACATATACCTCAACAAATTATTAATACACTGGTCCTGAGTTTATACAGGTGAAGTGGGATGTTTTTTTTTATATTAAACAAACAAATAAGTTTTTGATCAGCGATAGCACAGAAAAGCCACCTTTTTTGATTTAAAGTTTGCAAAGTCTGGGTTGTTGGTGGTATTGGTAGATTTGTTGTTGCTTTGTTTAGCTAAGTGGTTTAGTGCATCAAACTCAAGCTCTGATGGCAGAGTCATCTGGGTATAGGTTCCAATCCTTATCATGACACTTTCTTTCTTGAGACAGACACTTAAAGACACTATAGGTAACTGCAAAGACTAGCCTTCACAGTTGCTGTATCTCAACATATGCATAAAATAACAAACCTGTGAAAACTTGAGCTCAATTTGTCGTCGAAGTTGCAAGGAAATAATGAAGGGGGAAAAAAACACCTGGTCACTTGAAGTTGTGTGCTTTCAGATGCTTGATTTGAGACCTCAAATTCTAATTTAAGGTCTCGAAATCAAGGTCTCGTGGAAAATGACTTCTTTCTTGAAAACTACACATTACTTTAGGGGGAGCCGTTTCTCACAATGTTTTATACTATCAACCTCTCCCCATTACTCGTTACCAAGTAAGGTTTTATGCTAATCATTAGTTTGAGTAATTACCAATAGTGTCCACTGCCGTTAATTGCTTCCCATCACCCGGGGGTAAATGGGTACCTGTGAGGGCAGAGATGGTTCTTGTGATTGATTTAGCTTAGTGCGCTACACACTGGCAGCACAGGCTGTATATACCCAACCCTTGATTCAGATGCCTGCGAATCTTCATACTCAACTTTTTTGGTTAAAAATTACCTCTTCTAAGGTGGTCATTTCATAACAATGTTTTATAATATCAACAGCTCTCAATAACAATGACTCTTTACCAAGTAAGTTTTTTTATGGTCATTTATTATCAAAGGCAAACTCTGCCTTTAAAGATGCTATGTCAGATATTTGGCCGATTTGACCCCAAAATTTTGATTTAAAATTCAATAGGTATTTTGATTGGGGTCGAGAAAGTTACAAGCTTTCATTTGAGCCATTGCTGGAAAAAGTCTGCCAATTATTAATAGCAGTGAAATAAAGTACTCAAAATTAGTTTTTGTCGGGATCCTGACAATATATCACGTGACCAATTCTTATGTGTATTAAAAGAAACGTTTTAAATTTTTGTCATGGTTTCTGACAATTAAAAGTAAAAGTGTAACTTTTTTCGTTAGAGCGGGTGATACTCTTTGAAATATCATTCGCTCGAAAATGTTTGGGGCCAAAAATCTTACATAGCATCTTTAATAATGTGTATGTTTCTATGTGTACGTGTTTTAGCAATTGCTGCAACATTGCTATTTAGTTTTCACTTGAGTTCCAAAACAATGCATTCAATGAAGCAAACTATTCAATAACAAATCTGCAATTTCTTTTGATTGCAACTCAAGGAAATTATTTAATTATTGAACCCACTCGAGACAAAAATAACAATAATGACAATTCAAGGTGACAGTGGATAATCCCTAAATAATTGCATCCAATTGCATCACCAACATCCAGCAAAATAACCCACCAAGTTACTATAAACGCTAACTGCCGCAATTTACCCCAATTATCTCCGATGTTCAGTGACTATACAAAATACCTGCAACGACTACAATCTAGTGACTCCAGTAACGTCAAATTCAAACGCAATCCAAAATTATGCCATAATCAATTCCCCCATTGTCCGCGTTCCCCGTCCGTAATTTGAAGTAATTTGATTGCTGTCTACAGATGCCGAGACCCCGAGTAGAAATAAGAGGAGAATAAAAAAGATGTATGCAATATTACCAAGACCCTATGGTTATACACGCTCAGCCAAGTGGTTGCAATTAACTCAGTGTTTTCCCCGCATTCTATGAGGGACATTTCAGAGTACTGAGGGATGAATGTAGAGGTTTGGCAGGCGTCACAATCGCACAAACAGGCCCTTGATTGGTCTAATAGTCACAGGGTGTCACCACGACAGCGCAGCACAACGAGACCACAATAAGCACATCAACGGCCACCTTTGCCTCCCCAACAAAAGAGCAATTTGAGTCAATCACATCTTAGAATGGCCCCAGATCTGGGCATGCTAATAATAAAAAAAAATAACGCCTGCACAGACTCAAAGGATGGTTAGTGCAGTAGTCAATGTTTGGAGTGAGTGTGTCACTGCGTATTAAAGAAATAGGCTTACTATTCTGACTGAAGAAAGTCACTTTTAAGAAAGGTTTGCTGTAATACCATAATGAATATCTCTTTTTTTTAAAGAACTTAAACACTACCCAAAAAGAGACATTCACATGGTGTCACTGCAAACTTCTTTTGGTTATAATCCACCATGCAAACTCTCAAATCCTTCTTAAAATATTTTTTTTTATAGTCAAATCCTCACACAGACATTAACACTTGGTATACATGTACATGTACATGTACATGTAGGCTACATAAATAAAAAATAGAAACTGATAACACACTTAGTGTACTTCTTGAAAACATGTTTATCCCTAAGTTTTTTTATTTTCAGACCAAGTCAAATTGACAACTTCAAAATCAAATTTCACCCCTGCGTTATGACTGTAGAACATGTACAACATGCAGCAATACAGGCTTCTGAAATGTTGGTGTTGGGGTGGCTGTTTAACTGTTCATGTTATGAGACCATACAATTAAAGTTGAATGGCCTTTTGACTGTGTTCTTCTCTTTCTCTGTGAAAGTTGATGCTCTTTATCATTAGCTGTGTCTCAGTAATAGAGAAAGGATGCTCAGATCAATGCAGAGTGGACAATATCTTGAAATCTGTGCTGGGCGGCACAATGTATTTTGCTCAGAGTGCTGGGCAAAAATGTAAATTGCTGGGCAGGCTCGCCAAGCACCGCCCACCGTGGCTACAACACTGCTCAGTGCTCATACGTTGGGTGCCCTTTACCAAGGAGAAAATTCCTTGATGCTCTCCCTTTCAAAACACAAAGAATATGACAAACAACTTGAATAATGTTCAAAAGGAAGCATACATTAAGAATATAAATTAATCACAATTTTGCGAACAAATAGTAGACAGAAATGAAAGAAAAACAGTTCCCCCAAATTGATCCAGTTTCTGGGAAGTAATGAACGTTTGTACTAACATCATAGGCGGGGTACAACCTTTTTTATTTCGAATCTAAAATTGTAAGTTATACCCCAAGAGACTTTCCACTTTGAAGCGCTGTCTAATTACGCTGTTCAAATGTTATTGATGGGGTACTTAGACTTATTTAATTCAGTATTTAGAAAACATGAGATGATTCCTTATCTACATCTGGCACTGCTGCCAATGAAACGTTGAACAGTTTTTTTTTTCACTTCTTCAGCAATTTTCATTTACGAAACAAAGGAAAATCAAAAGGTATCTTGATAGGGTTCAGGCCTGTATGCTTCGTTCTTGAAAGAGTAAGGGCACCAAGGCATTTAGTTTGTGTTTGCATGGCTTTTTCCTTTGAGGTAACTACGAAGGCTTAACTGTACTGTTCAACTAGAACTTATAAACTGGCTTCAAATACAGTAGATAGAATTTCATGCACAACTCATGAAGTACATGTAACAGCCATTATTTTGAAACTGGGTTTGAATCTTTGTTTCCTTGGTCTGAGTTCAAACTCTAATAAGACCACTCCTCCCAAAGGTCAATGAGTCGCAGAAAATGAACCCCATCGATCGTTCTCCAACGCGCTCTCCCGTTTAATTTGTTTCAGGTGTGCCTTCAATTTCAGATTTTTATTACCCAATAAAACAGTCTTTTAATAGTTGGTCTTGGAATCCCCAACAAGGCATCCCTGCTGCGATGACAAAAAGAAGAAGAAAAAAAAAAAACAGGCTTAAAAAAAACCAAAATATTTAAGGTACAATTACCAAAGCCAAACTTTGCTTAAGTCCACTTTGTCACCAGATCTATTGCCCCATAGCACTACTCCAGTTGACCCTGACAACCTTCCCAAGTCAATGTCAATTAGTACATGCTGTAGTTCCACATTGACATCATCTATTTCATAATGTTATTGTTTACACAAAATCAAAACGGAAAAAAAAATGATAGAAAACAAAAAAGGGTCCCTTAAGTGTGGTTGCTGACACTAAAATCATAGTATCAATGCGTGGTATGTTGTTCTTCCACCCGGTAGCCACTTATAGCTGGTTCTCCCAGCATTACTTAATCGCACTGTGATTTGTTCAGGCGTCTGAGACCGGTGGTAAGGCACACAAAGAAGTGCATGGTTATACCCGTCTAAGATCAACACTGGAAACAGCGGGGCCTGATAGCTTTGTGTTGTGTGTAAAAACAAAAGTGCCGGGATCCCGCGGCTTTTAACGGTGGGTATAGTTTAGCATCCCGACCCCGTGATATGTTTTTTTGTGGTGGTGGTGTGTACATGAGATTTATTACCCGACCGGCATGATACTTGTGTGATCTTTTAATGGGGGATGATGCCATGCGAGGTTGAGTACCAGACTTGACTTGATTGGATGGGTAATACACAGACAGATAAAACAACAAACCAACAGACGCACTCTACTGTGTTCAACGAATGCTTCATGTTCGGTACATGCATTGTGTACATGTATGTATGGTACAATGTGACATTGAACAGGCCCTAACATGGCTCAAACTAGTTATGTGTACACAACTGTATGTACACATTCCTCAACATATCTCAGCAAATATTAATTGCCATGCAATTTCTTTCAAGGACTTTTTAAAATGTTTTTTAAGGTTCCCTTATTTTGCTTATTTTGTCCTGATCGGGTCTTGTATTGATTGCAGGTATTTGCAATCATCCGAAATCAAGACTGAACACAAATAGGATACTGGTACATGTGAACATGTCACTATTGGTAATAGGCCCTATATACTGTTCCCTCAGTGAGGCAGTCTCCTCCATGCCCCTTGGTAAATTGCCTTGGTGCACTTCCTATTTTTGTTGTATGCAATTCGCCAGAGACACAAGAGCTGTTGCCACCTACTCCAAGGGCTGAAACAGGGGTACCCCCTTTACAGTCCATATGGATGTAGGCTTGGGTATCAACAATCAGAAGCCAGGCTGGTAGAAAGCACTACCTCCTCGATTACACAAAAAGACTCGCTCAAGATAAAGCAGGGCAACTACTGGCTTCAATCTGGCTTGTCGCCCGTCCTAGTTGTTCCCAGGCCCAGGACAGTTCGTTACGGCTACCGGGGCTTCTCAAACATTGGACTTGTTCTCTGGAATAAACTAACAGATTCTTGGTTCTCTGGAAACTTTCAGAGTAGAACCGAAGACACTGAGCATTACACAAGCAAACCATATGTCCAATGAAGATTGCTCCCACAGCAGGTTCCCTTGTAAATGTACACATTGTTGGGGGGCCAAGAATCTAATCTTAGTTGTAAATGGACCTCAAATCTCAATTGCTGGAAAACAGCCGGTAGAGTGTACAACACCCCCTGAACAAAACTTAGACAAAAACATTTGTACTAAAAACACCACACCTACAAAGACAGCTCTGTTAATAAAGATGAAGTTTGTTATTTCTGTAAAACCTTTCACGGACCACCTCCTACCCCCACACTAAAAGAAAGGAGGAGACAAGGGAAACAGTAAATGGCTGGAGTCAATACTGATATTAATGAAGTAAACCAGGTATTTGAGAATGTTATCTTAACACTTTGTGTCTTCCAAGACAAGCACCAAACCAAGCCGGACAGGTTTCCAATAAACAAAGAAACAGGTAATTCTATCAATTCCATAAACAGGCCTCCAAACCCTTTTGTTAAAATATCAACGAAAACTGCACAGATATTTTTCAAGGATTTAATCACTTGTAATATAATATTTAAATAAAAAAAAAGGGTGAAATAACAAGCCATAGATTTACATCTTCCTCATTTTTCGCAACAGCCTGCAGTCATTTAAACTGTTTGTTACACTACGTATAAAGGCAACCATTCAGAGCAGAGTGAGGAGAGAAAGCGAAACTGAAGTCTCCCCAGATCCTCGCGGACCACTTGGGACCAGACAGGGACAATATTCCCCATATTTACTGTATTGTACGATAACACAAACCATAACAGAACCACCCTGGTTGTTCGTCCGCAGTTTTTGTTCAAAAAGAAGAGCTCAGATCCTTTCTCCAAGTCTCTTGCGTATCAACACACAAACAGTCTTTTCACTCACCCCACCACAGTCCTTCAAACCGATACCTCCCCCAACAACAGGTTAAAGAACTATTCACAAGATCAAAAAAAAATCTCTCAGCCTACAGGCAGAATAATATTATCAGATGGGGTCTATTCAGCTGATACATAAATAAGTCTGCCGAGTTGACTTAAAGCCACTAATATTCTCCAAGTGAATCTGCGACTGAATCAAGTCGTAATACCTGATTTTTTTTTACTGTTTTTTTTCCTTTCTTCTTTCTTCTTTCCCCCCTCTCGCTGATCGATCAAACGGAGTTGGGTCATCGCTCCCATAAGAGATGTCTTCCCCCCTACAAAGAGAGCCTTCCTTGGTAAGGGTATCCACTTAAAGCCTCCTGGGTTGTAATAGAGACAGCCTCAACACTCTTAGTTTAGAGGAGCATCTTTTTCTTTTTTTTTCATATTTCTCTTTTCAACTTTTATAGTATTTTTTTTTATATAAATAACACCATTTTTTGCCTCTTTTCAAATCTTAAACTGGACTTGATTGTTCGAATTGTGAGGGCAAATACAAAAAAAAGCAATATTGGCTATTTTTGAAGATTGGTCCTGAAGGAACTTAGGAGAGTAGAAGACATGTTCACTAACAGTGCTGTACAATGTTAATAAACATTTTGTGAAATTTGAAATTGTCCCCGTAGTCCTAGAACAAAATTGTCATAAAGACTAATGTGATTTGTCACCTGCTATCTAGTCTTTTGATAATGCATTTTGCAATTTGTTTTTACAACTTTAAGAATCCTTTGTAAAATTATCTGCAAGAATTGAGAGTAAAACGATTGTCGATTCTTTAAATCCTTTACACATGTATGCATATGTACATGTATACAATAGTACTGCCATGTGGAAATTTCACTTCAAAAGGTTGTCATCTTTTTGAGACATCGTCGCGAATCGGGAACGAATGTGTCCATGCAGGATGAATAATCCCTAATAGGAGTACACAATCTGAGAAGTGTTACTGCAGTAATGCTTCTCAGATTCAAAGTTTGGGGCACCAAAAACTGATATCGTTTAACATGTAGATGTAAATAACCACAAGACTTCAAAGTGAAATAATTCTCATAATGCTTGATACTTTCAAAAGCCGCTGTAGGCTTCAAACTAAAACTTTGTATCGCAATTTATTTCAAGAGTGATAACCGAACATAAACATTTCCTCTACACTGTGACTTTTAAACATCACCTGGGGTCGATTTCACAAAGAAATTAGGACTAGTCCTAAGTTAGGACTTGTCCTAGGAGACATACAAATTGCATGGATAGCCCTAAGTTAGGTCGAGTAACTGGTCCTAGCTCGAGATAAGACTAGTCCCAACTCTATGTGAAATCCACCCCTGTTCTACATGGCAAAGTTCAAATGTATGCTTTCGGGTGAAGGTGTTTCAGGGGGGGGGGGATAAAAACTAAACCGCAACAAAGCTCAGTCCATCCCATTACACTGCAGCCCCACATGATTACTGTCACATTTGACATTAATCTCTATACATACAGAATTTAATCCTCGCGGATTACTGCCAATTAGTACTACACCAGACATGCGACCAATTAATAAAGTTTAACCCGTCCTTCGCGTTCCCCATCTATTGTTTTCCACAGTTTGAACTCTAAATTATCGTCCTTAAAAACGTACCCATACAAGGGACCCCAAAAAAAAGAAAACATTTTCAGTCCCCTCTCCCCCCCCCCCCCCCGACCCCTTTTCTTTGGGTGTCCTTAAATCGACTCGGCTAATTTCCGCCCCCATAGGGCAATACTCCCATGTTAACCCACACAAGGGCAAATAAACATGCTGTGCATGATCCTACCATGAAACCAGTAATTAGGGAGGGGGGTTCTTCGGGGAGCTTCCGAAATGCATTTGTCACCTTCTGATGGTCATTTGATGTTTATTTGGTCATGAGAGCGTCCCCTCTTGAACGGTTTGTACCAGGTATGAACTCTGTAAACGTCCTTAGCGGTGCGGATTATAAAAAGAAAAATCGCGGAAAACGCTTTGTGTGCAATTCGTTTAAAAAGGTGCGTCATTGACCCTGGACAAGAGGTGAAATGTTGATTGGACCTCCAGTTACCTTTTGGCTGAAAGAAGTTTGTTCAAAACACTGAACAACTAATTAGCTGTCAATTTTGACTTTACACCCATGATAAACAAATAACAGCCGGTGGCACTCCATGTTTGATTTCTATGGGCTTAGTCTTATTCTCACTGTTCCTAGATTTGCAACAGAAACACGAAAAAGGAAACTTGTACACATCGGAATCATTAGACAGGCAGCTTGATAATCTAAATAAATAAAACAAATTTAAATAAACAGGAAACGCCTTGAACTTATATATTTTTACTGAGTTGTTCTTTCTTTTACAGGAACTAAATTAGCCAGGAACTAAATTAGCCAGGAAATTATCCCTTATACGCACCATTTATTTAAGTGATAAATTGATCACAAAATTCACATTATTTTGTTACTTTTGCATGAAAACAGGCCATTGACATTCTGAAAAGTGTTTGCCCACTTTTCTGAAGAGATTTAAACCAATCGAGTCGCTAGCGACCAGCCAGCGCATGAATGAGTATCTTTATTTATTGAGAAAGAAAACACGAAAAATATAATCTACAGTATAAAGAAATTCTTCTAAGTGAACTATCAAGCAGTGATTCCAACCAACAAATATTTGTCTTTTGATGTGATCATGGGCTCACTCCAAATAGAACCAGACATCCCCTTCTCTAATTGCAAACACAAACCTGAAACAGTCTAGCAAACAAAGCGTCGCAGAGTTTGTTTGTTAAGTCTTTTCTCTAAGGTATTATCAAATAAATATTTCACATGAGATCAGTTGAGATGTCGTTTGCCTGTAAAATGCAAAGGTAGGCAGCTGCATCGCCTGTTAATTAACCCTCAAGACTCGAAATGAGGGAGGGAGTTGTGAGGTATAGACAAGATGCTTGCACCAGGAGAGTCTACACGCCTCGGGACAAGAGCATTTAAAAAAAAAAAAGGGAAGCGGCAGTCTTTGACGTGGCTTTCTTCCTTTTTCTCTTTCAGATGGATAACATACCAGCAAGTGACGAAAACAACAAACAACATGGTATTAACAATTGCGGCTATAACCCCCAACACAACCCCACCCCTATGGCTTCCTATTGTTGGAGCGGATCACTGGCTGAGGGGGCGAGACTCGCATCCCTCCAATAAGCCACATCAAACAAGACTCCGGACCCAGTAGTGACATGGATAGGGTTTATTTGTGTCTTAGCCTTGTCTATCTGCTAAGCCTACCCTCTTTGATTTCAAACAATCGAGACAAGAGACCAGGCTCAAAACTGTGAACAACAACAGATTAGAGGCACAATCAAGGATTGTCACTATAACTTGTTCCGATGAGAAGAAAAAAACGGATTCTTTTAAACTGAATTAGCCACTGCAGACGAACCCCCTCAGACCATGTTTTATAAAATAAAAAAAAGGGAGGGAAGGAGGGACAGAGGAAACACTAGTTGCCATCTTGTTACTCTTTTTGTTGTTGTGGTGTTTAGGGGTTTTCCAAAGAACAAAGTAACTGGCTTCTGAAGGCCCCTTCTTTATGTGTTTGCCTGAAGCGACACCGTCCCCGAACAAATCTCCTTTTTAAGTTTGGAGAAACAAAAAAAGGTGGCGGGCAATTTGGGATTCTTGGGGATTTCGGTCCTGTGTAGTCTGTAATTGGCCGGTATCTCCCGGGGCACAGACAGAGAGCAGCTAATTATCTTGTAGTACAACCCCAAATGTCCGCTTACTTATTGTCCTGTCCCCCGCTCCCCCCTCATATCCAATGTTCTTACATGCAGAAACTCAAGGTTAGCTCCGCCCATTACCAAGTTAACTTAAGTTTAGGACAGGTGTACCTGTACATAATGAGGTAGTGAGTTTTAGGGCTTGGTTTTTAATGGTAAGTGGACTTCAGAAGAAGTGAAGAACACAGAGAAAGTAAAAGACGTCTTGTAAAACTAAAACAAGGCGGTTCTTGAAGCTAAACCCATGCCTCGAAAAAAAAACACAGCACCAACATTACTTGCTATATGTTGTGCCCTGTGCTTTTGCCACGGTGCCCTCTGCAAGGTGCCAACACAAACTCACATTTACCTCCTAGAAGTGCCCCTTACATGTACGAGTGAATTGCTGTCGCCCCTTCAAGAGCAAATTTTAAAACCAGCTGACCATTTTTTATTTATTTGTGATTTTTAATGATTTTTTTTATGTTGTAAACGGATTTTCATTTTGCGTTTTTTCTTTCTTTCTTTTTTTCTTTTTTTCTCTTTTTTTTTTTGCTTTCTCTTTCTTTTTCTTATTTTCCCCTTTTTTTTTTTTTTTTTGTTTTTTGTTTTGTTGGCCAACAACAAACAGTTTTGGCCACGGGGTTGTTTTGCTCCATTTCCATCTTCTGATCCTTAGCCCCCTTAATCGTTGGGAAATATTGAACATTTCCCAGTCAGGCGTCCCAATCAAGGTGAATGGGTGGGTAAAAAAAACTCAGTTATCTTGAGGCAGGGTTTTATGCAAATCTCCGCGTCACAATAGCCCCCACGAACGTCGTCGGCAATGGCCAGTCACCGCATTCAATCTGGGTTTTGTGGTTAAATCGATGCTAATACTTCCGTCTTCCGTGTACAAATTATAAAACCAACCTACTGTACAACGGGCCAAGAGAGAAAAGACCAAAAGAAAAGAAAACAAAATCCCACGACCGATTGATGGTGTACAACAAAACTTCAACTGAAAAGTAATTTTAAATGGATTGGATTGAATAAGTAATACTGATATATTGGTGTATTGGATGAATTTGACAGCTGGGAGTAGCTTGATAGGCAGAAGTGAAACGGTGTAAGCCTGGGGGAATCCAGTTTCTTGAACCCAAGAGGGCGCTAGCATTATTGAGTGGTCCACACAAAACCTTGGGGTGGTAGAGAGAGGGGGGGTCAGTAACTGCCCTGAAATGACCAGTGCACAATTGTAGGCGGTCGACCGGTTCGGCCGGCCGGCCAACGTGTAACGGTCACACTGCCAACTGCATGCGGCGTCAGTGCCTGCCAATTGAAAATTAATCACAGCACAATGCTCCTGCATCCAGGGACATTACTTTATCAAGACGGTCTCCGTCGGGAAACATGATTGACAGGACCGACTCAAAACGTGGGCTCTATTGTGTCGTTGGCACGCAGTAACTCTCACTGCTAGGCCCTGCACTGTGTGTGTGGAGGTACACTGCCCAGGTCCATATGCCTGAGTAGATTCAACACAATGAAGCGTAGACACCTGGTCGTGCAGGCCCTCTGCATACGAGCTTTAGACATCTAAACACGTCACAGAAAACTTTTTTCCTTTTTTTTTTTTTTATGTGTGTGTGCCAGCCGTGATAGACAGGCCTTTCCGGCTATACTAACCGGCGGGCGAAAAACCGACTTTGGTCTGATTAAACGCTGCTCCAAACGTCAATGTCATGGTTTTGCAATATCCTTCTTCATTGTGCGGCTTGGCGGGCATGCAGAGAAGGGAAGAATCGGATTTAAATGACCCAAGGTCACTGTGTAGACAGTAGTCTGAGAATTTTCCCACAGAGCTAGCCGGGGCAGTGGCTATAACGAGGAAGAACGATGGGAGAGAAATATTATGGCAAGCCGACTCCGAAATGAAACAGGGCATGGCTTCCCTGCCTCGTCAACGTCAAATAATCGGGAGAATGACTTTTCAAAACCCAAATCTGGTACTGAGTATATAATAAATAAGAAATAAACGCTAGTGACAATAGTGGAACACACTTTCTGGCCACGTATTATAAACTGTAGCTACTAAAAGAACTCATCTCTTTCATCCCTTCAAATACTGGAAGAATAACACAAAATGCAATTAATACCAAATGGCTTGGGACAAAAAGTACACCAGGCCTAAACTTTGGCGTACGGCGTGTTTTATCGCCCCCACAATTTGATTGTAGGATTACCAGTGGGTAAATCGAAAGGGATCTGTTCTAATCTACGAAAGCTGCAATTTGTTGATTGTCGAGGGCACTCTCTCTCCCAAACAGGGCACTCTCTCTCTCAAACAGGCAACCCAAAAAATAAATTATGTTTCCTGTCCCACTTCCAGTTGCGACTCCCAGCAATAAAAAACACAACAAAACTAAAAAACAGCACCAGAGAGAGTCTGTCATCAGTATCACACGGGGACTTAAGGAAATCCCCATCACCAATGAAAACACTGACCAATTATAGTCCTGCCGTGTCTGTATACACAACCAGCACGGGCGAGACAGGACACCAGTCCCCAAATCCACCACGCCAACAAGCCCCAGTCAATGGGTGCTGAATAAATAACATTGTATGTGTTGGCCCATTAGTGTCATGACTTAGGATGAGACCACTAAATCAACTGTCATATTTAATCACCGCGAAAAAAGCAAATATGTTCATATAATTAAATCTGAGTTATGTATACAAGCTTAAAATAGATGTAACAAGCAGGACACTCATTGAACCTAACCAGTATACTTGTGTACTAAACAAGACCTTACTCATGCATCTGGTATACAACTGGGCTTCTAAACAGTTTGGTACAAATAGATATATTCTGCACACACAAAAACTTTGATGTTGTTCAAAACAAGCAGAACGAAAGACATGTACTCTCGCCGGGGAAGGCAGCTTCCAAAACAAATGAAGCAAAAATTACAAAGAGGGCGGACAAATGCAGCATTGTTTCTTTCTGAAATAAACCATATTTTCTGTGTAAGCACAAAGACATTTACTAGGATAAATGCTAAGTGAAAATGGGTTCTTTGCTGCATTATACTCTGAAATTAGTTTACATGTTATCTTCTATTTTGAGGTCGATAGAAAATATTCACAGAAGTCATTCAAAATTCGCACTTCAGTAACTAATTTCTCTTTAAAAGAGATGGATGGTATTCAGCGCTTAAACTCCTCAAACTCATTGATGTGAAGAATTATCTGACATAGTCTCTGCTTTAAAAGCTACTTGCAAGACTTAATTTTTTCCAAAAGCGAGACCATGAAATCTATCAACTTAGCAGGTTGATTAAGCCAATCACAGTCCAGACTGACAATTAAAACAATCTGACATCCCATCTTGACACTGCTCCTTTGGTTACCAGATATTGACCACGAGATGCCATCGTATTTACAGTCGACTATTGGGTAAAAATGAACTCCCTAACTCCCGAGTTGTTGACCAGCGACGGTTTCTTTGCTCTTTCTTTCTCCCCTCGGTTTGTCGGAGGCCAAAGACCTCGCAACTTGGGGTCACCTGCACTAACTCCCAGACAAACTAGGTCATGTGACCTCCCAGTCCTCCCTATATCATCTCATCGTCATCTTCCTTAGACCCCCCCCCCCCTCTCTCCTTCAAACCCTCCCATCGATGAGCACTACGGACCCGGCACCCAAGGGCCAACAGATGTTGACAGTCAAAATAAAAAGCATTTTACTCCCGTTGTGACACGACTTGGGAGGCGGAGAGTAGCGCGAGTCCACCTGACATGTGTTGAGCAAGGGGGCCTGGCCCCTCGCTCAAGAGACCCAGGGATAGAGAGGGGGTCGAGGCAAACGGGAAATAAGAAATGGACAACAAATATCAGCAAAATGGGCTTTGGATTGAGTTGGAGGGAAAATATTTGAGGAGAGCGGGGTAAACATGAGGCGGTGATGATGGTTTTTTTATTTTTTTTGAGCGGAGTGGAGAGGTAGGAGAGGCTGGTCGGTGGAGGAGGTGGTTCGGGGACTGGGACGGTGGCGTAGGACTTGGAGTGATTGCAAAATTACAACTGCTGGAAAATTTATTATAAAAATGGCTGCCAACTCAAACTGTGCTTCCTCCAATAAGAACTTGTGATTTTGTCTAAGTTGTGATGAGTTGGAAGTGATACCAGTTTCTTAGTTGATGGACGGTTTATCTTGTGTCAAACAAGAGTATAAAGAAGAAAACAATTTAAACCAAAGTGTTTCTGGTTCAGGCTCTTTACTGGTTTCCTTTGGAGGTGTGTGTGGTGTGTACTGCCTTTTGTGTTTTACAAAGATACTTGGTTTCAATCCATTTTTACAATAACAATAATAATTTGTGCCGCTCACATTTTTTTTATAGAAACTGTCAAAACTCTTTCCTTAAATGTGCTTTAAAAATATTAACACAAGAGTTCAAGTAGAACCTTCCAAACACATTCAAGCAAATTTAAAACATTTTGTTGTGAAAACCCACACCGATTATTACAGCAACAAACAAACAAGCAAAACCTCAACTTCATAAGAGTGCACACTAAGTACAGTATAAAAATTTCCATAAGCTCTCCCACAGAATAAACGAAATTACTCCACAGTTTATTCAAACTTCAATGATTCAATATAAAGGATTCCATTCTGACAAAGTTTTTGTTTGTTTGGGGCGGAGGAACGTAAGCCACGGCTAAGGTCAGGGTCGATTTTATATATGCACACCTTTTGTGGTCCGTTACGCTCACCTCAAGCCAATCAAAGCCTCATAGATTTTTGTTTCTTCCCCTGATGTGGGGGCTCAGTCAGCCAGAAAACAATCCTCTTATAGGGAGCTTTTGTTGAACGGCAATGGCCGTGCCAATTTTTACGGGGGACCAAAGTGTCGCCCGCATCTTTTCAGGATGTGAGTGTTCAATGGTCAGGAAATCTTTTTTGAGTTTTCTTACTAAAAAAAAAAGAGGCTCGCAGTTGGATGTACTTTTGAATGCCAGAAGATTGTCTCTGATTTCTGGCACAAGTCACTGCATTTTGAAAAAAAAAATCCTAACTTGATTTCAGTTTGCACGAAAAGATCAAACAAATTTATTTACTTTTCTTTTTAATAATGAAAAAAAAAAAAACGGGAAAAAAACAGTGGCCTTTTTAAAAGATTTCTTACGGTAGGGTAAAACTTTTGACCAAAAAGTTCTCAACTGTATACAGGAAACAATTTTTGTCGAGGATCGCTGCAATTTTTTTATTGGATCTTAAAAGATATTTGTCTCGCTTATTTCTCTTGAATCTATAGACAAACAAATCAACTAAAAGAGTTCATTTGCCTTAAAAATAACTGTATGATTTAGAGCTTTAAAGGCAGTGGACACTATTGGTAATTACTCAAAATAATTATCAGCATAAAACCTTAATTGGTTACGAGTAATGGGGAGAGGTTGATAGTATAAAACACTGTGAGAAACGGCTCCCTCTGAAATGACTTAGTTTTCGAGATGCAGTAACTTTCCACAAATTTTATTTTGAGACCTCAGAATTGGATTTTGAAGTCTCGAAATCAAGCATCTGAAAGCAGCCATTTTGTGTGGCAAGGGTGTTGCAACTTAGAAGACCAATTGAGCTCAAATTTTTATAGGTTTTTCATTTCTTGCTTATGTTGAGATACATCAAGTGAGAAGACTGGTCTTTGAAAATTACCAATAATGTCCAGTGGCGTCAAACGGTGGTAAATAATTTCAAAAACATTGACTAATAATGTTTGCAAGTGGCAATGGTCTACATACAGAATTCTGCGGTTAGCAGATCCATGAACTTGGACCTTGATCTGCTACTTTACGCATTATATTCAATTCATGCTAAAATGTTCATGATTTTCCCTAATCTACCAAACAGGCCTTATTGCTAGTGGAGCTGCCTTAAAAGCAGAAATTATTGCTTGAAGATTTTCTGCTACGAAAAATATAGCAGCGTACCTAAGTCACAGATGATATATGCAGGTATGAAATTTGGCCCTTGGGAAAATGGAGGGAAATTACATTGTGGAAAATAATATTGGCTGGCCTTCATGTGCATAGTTATAACCCTAAGGTAGACTTTTCAGTCAATTTAATAACATTTTTGCAGACTGATCTTTCTGACGAGCAAATAAAAACTGAAATCAGATTAAATAAGGAAGAATATCATGCAGGCTGTGACATGGTATCTTGGCCGGTAACTTTATGCAGGTAAGCAAACCTTTGATGTGTGTACACATAGGCCACCTCTTAGGCTTAAGCCGCTCTATGAGATTGGGCCCCAGTCACAGTGGAAATCGTTTAGCGGATAGATGGTCCATAACTTAACATGCTTTATATCAAACAAGTGGCTGACGCACAAAACCTTCTTCTTAAATTAGAACCACCACCCGCCGTAAATCCAAACTGACAAACCTGTTTATTTTTAAAATGGCCACTTGAAAAAGACAAAACCAACTAATCTGTGATGTTTGAAAATAAGCTAATCAAAATAATGGGAAGATATAGATACACAGCGTTAAGTGTTCCCATAACACTGGGCGGTGGAAGGGGGGGGGGATGTGTGAGGAAAAAACGTCAGCTGAGCAAGCCAATGTAATCCTATATAAATCTAAAAACATGTGGCAGTTCATTCAATCAACCTAATGGGGCGACGTTTAACTGCCCTAAAAAATAACCACCACTTCCAGTCCAAGGAGTTAAACAAATCTCTTTGAAAATTCTTGTCGTCGGCCTCGAAAACTCGACACATCAGTGGTAAAAAAAATACATAGAATTGGATCACTGGGGAGGCATACCAGTTACATCGATGTAAACAAATAGTCATGGCCTGAATAGCGGGGTTATGTAAATAATTATGCCGAGCCCTTATATGTTATTGTTATGGAGAGAGAGAATACCACTGCTCTCTGTGTGTGTGTGTGTAGAGAAACAAAACAAGCCATGGTCACTGGCAATGGGGTTGGACAGAAAGCGTCACATGAGGGCGCTGTTCTACTTGAGTGGTCTATTGAGAGACCACTGACTATCCTATGGTCCAATGTACATCAAGCACTGCCTGTATGCCAATTTAACCACACAGGGTGTGACATGCATTTAATGTATTTGTGCTCAAATAAGTGTGCACTACCAAAATGCTGCCCTAAACCTTCTACATTTCGTTTTCAACATCTTGATGGTCACACAAGAATTGAGGGAAAGTTTTGTTAATTTGTACACAGAATAAAATATTGAATGATGTATGTACTTTGGAAGACAGAGTACACACTACACAATGTATGTAGTTATCAGGGAATACAAATCATTAAAGTTGATCTGAAACCTCACTGATTAGACAACGGTCATTAATCTCATTAGCAATTGCCAAGAAAAATACTCCATCTGAAAAATATGTACAATTGTCAAAGTCAAGGAAAATGGTATTTTGGGGATCTCACAGATCACAGATTAGCTTATTTTGATCCCTTCATGCAATTTTATGAAGTCCAGTATGAACACTAACAGAATCACTGACAAAACGTTTTACAATTTAATTTCTGCACTCGGAAGAAAACAAAAAATGAACCTATATGACACACACATCATTTGAAGTAGATTTTTTCGCTTAAAGACACTGGACACTATTGGTAATTGTCAAAGACCAGTCTTTCACTTGGTGTATCTCAACATATGCATAAAATAACAAACCTGTGAAAATTTGAGCTCAATTGGTCGTCGAAGTTGCGAGATGATAACAAAAAAAAAAAAAACACCCTTGTCACACAAAGATATGTGCTTTTAGATGGTTGATTTAGAGACCTCAAATTGGAAATCTGAAGTCTCAAAAATCAAATTCGTGGAAAATTACTTCTTTCTCAAAAACTGTGTCACTTCAGAGGGAGCTGTTTCCCTGTCAACCTCTCTCCATTACTCTTAGAAAGGTTTTATGTTAATAATTATTTTGAGTAATTACCAATAGTGTCCACTGCCTTTAACACTCATGCAGAAATCATCATCTATCATCACCATTCCTTCTTTTCAAAAACAAATGTTTACAAAGAGTATCAACTAGAGCAATCCAATCACCTTGCCATTCCCATAAATAAACATAAATAAACAAATAAGCAAGTCTCCTAAACTGTCCCAATCAACCTTCCATCTGGAGCCACTCCCCTACCCTAAAGTCATCCCACCCTTACATGGTCCTCCCACCCATACATGGTCCCCCTACGCCCCAAGAGAACAAAACAAACAAAAATCAACAAACACCATTTTTTCAACCGAGCCAAACAAGGAATTCTACATATGGAAATTCTACCAGGAACTCTCCTATAAATGGCGGCTTGTTTTCCCATCCGCAGCTAACCTGCCATTTCCAGGCCAAAGCAAGCATTGTCTACGCCCTACAAAACAGAGACCATCGGGTACCGCCAAAAAAACTATTAAAAAAACGTAGGTCCAAGCATGCGTGCATAATGCACAGCCTTTACTCCTAATGGCAGACTCAGAGGCCAATGTCTATGGTCTAAAGCATGGTGCCAGCGTAGACTTCCGTCTGAACATGGATTTAATGGACCAGATTTTCTGCCTAGATGGGCACCGACAAAAATTGCGGGGGCTCGTGGTGAAAGGGTGGTTGCACAAAATTTAGAGCAAACACAATACCTTGGAATATTGTTACCCAACAACTTCATGTCTTTAGCGCCCATAGTGCATTTAGGTGCGTCCGTGTACTACAATTGTACGACTTAAAGACACTGGACTCTATTGGTAATTGTCAGAGACCAGTCTTCTCACTGGGAATATCTCAACATACAAGTAGGCATAAAATAACAAACCTGTAAACATGTTAGCTCAATTGGTCGGCGAAGTTGCGGGATAATAACAAAAGGAAAAACACCCTTGTCACACGTCCTTTCAGATGCTTGATTTCGAGACCTCAAACTCTTATTCTGAGGTCTCAAAATCAAGTTAAAATATTTAGTGAGAAATTACTTCTTTCTCAAAAACTACATTACTTCAGAGGGAGCTGTTTCTCACAATGTTTTATACTATCATCCTCTCCCCATTACTCGTTACCAAGAAAGGTTTTATGCTGATAATTATTTTCAGTATTTACCAATAGTGTCCAGTGCCTTTAATGTTGTCAATATCATTTCAACATTCCAATTTCAGTCAAACAATTCCTGCCAACATTGTTCAAACCAGGTGCTCATGAAATGGCCATCATTAAAATAAAAAAAATGCTAGCCATATTTTGACAATAAGTCTCTACACCATGCAATTGATCAAAACTATCTTTTGAAAATAAAAATCTGAGAGTTTTTAAAACAAGGCAACGTCCGTCTTTCAAAGCACAATGGAATATGCTGTTTAGGGAGAGTGGTACTTTCAAAAGCTCTTTGTGTTAAGTAAGATTTGTACCTTCACCTACATGTACATGTTTGTTAAAGGGCCAAGTTCATGTACAGTTGTAGATTGAACAATTTAGGTAGGCAGAAATTTCTCACCAAATTTACATTGTTGGCAAATTAAACAAAGTCAAGACATACAAAATAGCAAGGGTAAAGCCAGGAGGAACCTGAAAATAAACAACATCTCAAAATGGCTAAAGAAATTTACACATTGAAAATGATTCAAGATCATTACAATGGTTACAGTGTTTTCACTTAAAGATACTATGTCAGATTTTTGGCCGATTTGACTCCAAAATTTTGATTTAAAATTCAATAGGTATTTTGGGGGTCAAGAAAGTTACAAGCTTTCATTTGAGCCATTGCTTGAAAATGTCCGCCAATTATTAGTAGCAGTGAAATAAAGTGCTCAACATTAGTTTTTCTCGGGATTCTGACAATAAATCACATGACCAATTCTTATGTGTTTTTTAAGAAACGTTTTAAATTTGTTTTTAAGGTTCCTGACCATTAAAAGTAAAAGTTAAACTTTTTTCCGTTAGAGCGGGCTATACTCTTTGAAATACCATTAAAAAAAAATATCAATTTTTTAATGTTTGGGGCCAAAAATCTGACAAAGCATCTTTAACAGTGGTCTGCTGGCCAATTATAGATTCACAATTCTACTAAAACTATTTGGTACATCCAATGGCCAATAACAGGATGAATCAGGTTGGGATTGTAAACCCAACACACAGGAAAGGATTTCGGTCTGAGGTGGGATTCAAACCAGGGTCCGCAGAGGTGAAAGGGAGGGGGAAAACACACTGAGTCAACCTGATACCCTGCCTGGCATACTCACCCAAGGAGGTTTTTTTTTTTTTTTCTTTTTCTTTTTTCAAATAGGTCCAGCTGGCTTACATGTAGTGTAGGCTGTTCACTGACAAAATGCAGTCCAACCCTCCCTGAATGTTGTTTAAATCGCTAAACCTCCAAAATCATCCTTTTACATCGCGAGCTAACAGGGTCGGCCATTTTATGGTGTCACAATTTTGACTCCCGGGCTGGCCGACCGTGTGTCATCGCGACGTATAAGGAAAACCGTGCAATTTCGAATGATACTTGTGTGGATCACTATACTTTTAAACTATCTATCTTACCATTTATGCATTGCATAACAAACGGTTTCAAAGGCTTTTCAAGGACCAACTCGACCCATCCAAGGCAACGTGTTTCTTTAACCCTTTGAATCAATGAATCTATGAACCAACCATTAGACTAATCTCCACCATCACACTAAACTACCATCCTCAAAATTAACCACTGATTCTTTCTTAAACAGCGGACCGAACTGGTTACAGGGGTAATGAGTCAACTCTTGTCCAACCAACACACTACTCCCAGCACCGTCTACTACAGTACCGAAACCCCTGCGGTCCATCACCTGTAGTGTCAGGGTGTGCGTCAAGGGGGTGCATCAAGGGGTTGCCCCGGGGGCATTCGGTCCTGTCCACTAGTGCCCCAGGGTGAATCCACCTGCCTTTCTCATGGCCATCTCTCCAGGGGGACAAAACCCTGGGATCGGTAGAGGACAAAGGGAGAGCAAGGCTAACACAAGGGCTGGGATCTGGAGGGGGTGCTCTGGCAGCTAGGAACGGCAGGGCACACACCACTACAGTCATCCTACTCATCAAGCGAGTTCATTGCCCTCTGGTTTGTTCATGCCGGGGCGGCCGGTCGGGCAAGATGAGGTTTGTTACCGGGGTTTGCTTTTGGAAACAAAAGAGACAAAAATGTCACTCTGCGGTCGGTCGGCGTGATGGGGGTAAAACCGGCAAACACACCGCGACAGCTTCAGGAGAAGAGATTCTTAAGTGCAATTTTGTTTCCACTAGACCTGCTGCTATGAAATCAAAATGATTTTTTTTTTTTTTTTTTTTTTCGAAATAAAAAGCTTTTCATTAGCCAGCACTTGGTGATGTAAGATGATACTTGGGGTGGTCATAGAACTTTCAATGTGCTTTGGAATGACCTTATACCATGGAAGGCCAATTACAGAGATTTCAAATATTCAAAAGAGTTAGTCAAACAAATTTTGCAGTTAATCCGCTCCTTTTAAGAACACCCATCTTAGCATAATAATCAAGGTATCTCAAGGCCCTTGAATAAACTGATAAAATTTTAAAAACAGCTTTTATTTTGTTTTTATTTTATTATATAACCAGCATTTAAGGGTTTTACATGGTGCTGTGGTGCATTGAGCAACCTCTTCATGAAACAGTGGGGCAATCACAGAGTTGTATATAAGAACTAGAGGGCGCACTGGCCTATATACGCAGCCCAGCCATTTTCTAAGTTGTCAAAACAGCATCTCACAGAGTGTGTACGCGGCCATTTTGTAAGTTAACAAAACACATCGCGTAGCGTTCAATAAACTCAAACTCCAACGTGTACTTCATATTCAACTTGCTTACAAACCGGCGCGCGTGTCTCCTTGTGGTCCCGTTGCGTTTGTGCAAGTAGCATCACCAGTGCGCCCTCTAGTTCTTATATAACTGTTTTTATCAAGGAAGAAATTTCATGCTAAGCAAATTTTGGTGCTTACATGTTTTATAAAAATGGGTCCTGCGCTTTGAGTCCAGTGCTCTGTCACGGTAGGCCATTATTTAAAACAAATCACAGCACATCTGCAGAAACTTTTGGTGACAATTCAAAACACCAGCAACAAAGACTTTACCTCAAATTTCCAAAACTGAAAGGACTTTGCTCTTTTACTCTTCCTCGTCACTTTTAAATTGTGATTTTTAAATTTCCACAAAGTTTTCCGCCCTGTCATTCAACATGTTCAAGAAAGCATCTTCACATCCACCATCATCCCAAATGAATGTATCATGTATCACAGACAACTTTCTCTATAACAAGAACACTGCGACAGCAAAACAAAGAGACATGGACCAGAAATGAGACGTGGGACTTCTCAAAACCTCAAAGTTCATCGAAGTAAACCTCAAGCGTAAAAGCTCCGATTTGGCTTCTGATTTTTGTTCTGAAACACTTTTCCTGCTACAGAGAAAGCTCGCATTTTGGTGATGTGACTTCACTGATTAGTCATGGTGTCACACATGTACAGATTTCATGTAATCAATCCCAATTCAAGACACCATTTAACTCCCAAGCGTCAACCTCCAGGCTTTTCATTAACGACTTCTAACTTCTACTGACTACATCTTAACTTTTCTTCAAACCTCCAACCTCCCCCGTTCAGGGACTTACTACGGGGTTACCAACCAACAAGAAAGGGTTCCCAGGTGGGTTACCGGTTATAGATCTTGGCCCCAATTAAAGCTCATTAGCGCCTGATACCAACCCCGCGCAGGTCATAAAAACAGTCAACTCCCTATCACAACGAGTCAAGGAATCAGACTTCTCTAGTGTGGGGGACGGAAAATCTAGGCCATGAAATTAATTGTAGCTTGGCTAATCCCCACAGCTCTCCGAGAAAAACAGCCAGAGGGCTCGCTCCCTGGATGAAGTGTCGAGCTAGAAGCTGAAATGGCGGGTTTTCTTTTTCGTCTTAACTAAGAAATCCCACCCTTTTTTTTCCCTCCCTGGTGGCTGGACTTCACAGTCACATTTTGCGTTGCATTTTTTTTTTTTTTTTTTTTTTCGTGATCGGAGGTTCTTCATGACACTTCCCCACTAAGTTTTCCTGGGTCGTCCAATGCCGTTTAGATCTGATTACGGCGTTAGCGGTCGGCTCGGGTGTAACGGATACATCCCTATTTGGGAGGGATGCAGAGACATTCCAATGGGGTAACCAATTGCTTGTTTAAATCCTTCTGGCCGCCACCTGCTGCTGGAGCAGCCAAAGTCCCTGGCAGCGGTGTCAATCTTATATACAAAAAAAACCATCAGGTCACGATTTTGTGTTTTCCTTCAAGACATTTCTCTCTCCGATCAAGGGGACAGAAATCGGACATAGATTAAGCGGGCTAAATATCCCAATGCAGACTTAGATGGTATCGGTTACGCTTCCCCCTGCTGAGCCGGATTGGAATGATCGTTAATTGAATCGTGGCCATAAATATTGACAGTTTCAGTGTCAAGCTGTCATTGGTCCATTAACATCGGCTACGAATGACCTTAGAAATAGTCTTGAATCCAAACATCAAATTTTAGTCATATTTCAAATCACGTCCCAAAACAACAACCATATCCGAGTGTCAATATAACAAAATACATTCACTATGAATGAAGACTCTGCCCCCATAACATTTGAAAATATGTCCTTTTTTATGAAAAATGTAGCCTTTGACAGAGTTTTGTTTAAAAAAAATGTACATCCATTAACCTGAACTTCAGCTATTCTTCAACATTACAAGTAGGGTCAAAGATTGGTAACCAACTACTCAAAAAAAAAAATTTACTTAAAAACTTACTTTGTCTGTCCTTATAAGCAAAACAGTTTCAGGTGGGATATAAAGCCGCAAGTAATGTTTTGAATTGTTGTGTGTTATACAATGTAGGTCTACTGTGTAACGCATGTTTTAACCTCAAAAATGTACACCAACTTGGGGATAGAAAACAGGGTTTAAATTTTTTTTTTTTTTTACGGTTAAAAAGCAATTTGATGACACAGTCAATTTGTTGAAAAAAACAAACATTTTGTTGATGAAAAGAGACTTTGTTTAAAAAAAATGTAAATATCCTTTCGAGTTGTCGATATAAAAAAAAACTTCAATTACCAATTGAAATTAACACCAGCCTCCCAACCCCATCCCCAGAAACAAAGACAAACCTACCGTTCGTAGTATCTTTGTCTTAAATATGGAACATCTTTAACACTTTTTTGATAAACAACCATTTTTGTTGCATGAAAAGAGACTTTGTTAAATTCCTTTCTTGGAGTTGCCTCTCAAAAACCAACTTTCAATTCCAGTTGAAATGTATACCACCCCAACGTAAACCCAACCTATTGTATTCCTAACATCTCTTAAAAATGTGGAACAAAACTAACTGTTCAGTTTTGTAAAACGGCCATGGCTTTGCCAGTTGGGAGGGAATCAATATTAGAGTCATTTGCTCTTAACAATACCGGGGACGTTTCCCCGTTGTATTACCGTAGACAGGTGGCCGCACTGCGATACCGTTTATCTCAGCCAAGCAGAGACGAAATTGACAGAGAGAGGAAAGAATACTGGGACGACGACGACCGGGGAGAAGAAATTTGCTCAAAATTAAATCACAACAAGCCAACTCAGCCACGGTTAACCATGCGAGAACGGCCGTTATCGTCCCATCCCATCACAATTGGCAGATCCATCTGGAAAAATTATGCATGTTAAAAAAAAAAAAATTGTTTGTATCCGCTATTAAAGAAAACACTGAAAACAATATAGTACGCCTAATCAATACCAGATTTTTTTTGTTTTGTACTAATTTGATATTTTGTATTATTAGTTTTTTTCTCTTTCCGGAACGTAAATGACAAAATTGGGAGCAAGTTTTTTTTTATTGTCAATATGCAGAACTGAAACAGCTGGTATGAAAGCCTCATGACCCTGAGCAGTGGAAAACAATGGAGGAAATAGATACCCAATGGATAGAATAGAGGAGGGGGGGGGGAAACCAAAGGAAGAAAAAAAAAGACAAAAACAAATTAAATGAGCTTTTAAAATTGTGTTCATTTGGCATTTGGGATGCACAACCAGTGTAGTGCTCGGCTGCGGCAGAGATATTGACGTCCAGTTGCAGATTGCAGTTTGCGAGCAGGAAATTAAAAAAAGGTTGTTCCGTTTGGGTTTTTGTTTTTATGTTGGGAAGGGGTTGGTAAAAAAATGCATAAAGATCAAAGGGATGGTACCATTTCTTAATTACAGCCCTGCTGTTTCAAGTATTGTACTACCAAGTAGAATGTCGGGTCTGATACACTGTTGCAGTTTTAATAAAGGGAATACATTTTTGCTCAAGTTATAGGGCCTTAAATAAAAATAAAAATAAAATTAAACAAAATTGTTTAAAATACATAATCTTTTAATCGAAAACATTTCAAAAGGGAACACAGGCATTGACCAGCATGAACAGAGCAGAGAGGCAAGTTGTGAATATTATATTTAGTTTTAATACGGCACTGTTGAGCAGACCGGTACCATCGCTATTAATTTACTACCAAAATCATTCCAGGTCTACACTGTACTTAAAAGGCTTTTTTGATAGATTGTTTTAATCATGAATGCTCTGAATTCTATCAGACACAAAATCAAACAATTTTTCTCCATTTATTCTCTCTCCATTTATAGAAATTGCATAAATGCATAATTGCAGTTTCTCGCTGTTAACATCTTTACTACAATTTTCCCCTCCATTTTCAGTTTAGTTTTTTTTTTTTTTTTTTTATTCTTCTTTTTGTGTGTGCATGGACAATACAAAGGCTGGAATTCTGAAACCCAACTGTCAATCATCTGAAAGAAAAACACAGCAGCATGAATGGATGAAGTGGTGCGCAATGAGACAGGATGACGTCCGAGAGAAACGAGGGAGTGCGAGTGAGAGTGAGAGAGAGGGGGAGAGAGTCAACCCGAGCCAACAACCCAACGACAGGGCCACAACCCCAAGCCAGCGCCAGTCAAATTCTGTTGGTCTATAAAAGAGGGTTGCTACACACCATAGGCTGTGGGAAACACAGTCGTAACTACTACCCATTGTTGAAGCCCCCGTCAACAACATATAACACAACCACGAGAGAAAAAAAGAAAAGCAAAAAAAAAAACACCACACAACAGCATAATGCCGGCCTAATGTTACCCCTTAAGACAAGAAAAACAATATCACCGGGCAAGTGTTTGCTGATTTTTCACGGCTATTTGAAAAAAAAAAGCGCCCGCCAAATGACGGGCATTATACTTACGACACTTGCCCTAAAGGCCAAAACAAAATCCACTATGACTAGCTTTTCACAAATTGATTTCCTGTCAACTTTTATACAAGTTTAAGGGCATTGTTGTGCAATGTTGTTCTGATTTGAAACGACACGGCGAACAGAGCTTGACATTCATAAGAACTTCTCAACCTCAATGTTTACAACCAACAGCTCTCCGCCGATGTGTGTAAAATGTCAAGTACAAATAACACCCCGAGGGCGGCTAGTAGTTTTTCTGCATTTTTTTATTTATTCCCCTGGAAAGAACGTCCCAAAAAACAAACAAACAATGACTTGAACAAAAAAGAGGACAGAATGAAAAGCGACATTTATGCACCTTCCCACTGAAACGCAAGTATTGTATAAATCGACTAAGTTGATTCCAAAATGTCAGAAATCTTTTCATAAGAAAAAATTCAGGCCAAAAATAAACTTATTTTTAATGAAAAATGAGATGGTATATTTCAATATATGAATGGCCGTGATACTACCAAAAGCCTAGAACAACCCTAGCAACAAGTCTACTCCCCCCCCCCACCCTCTTAGCATATAAAATGAGTCAACACTCCTGACCAAAAGCCGGCCCAAACTTGTACGAAAGACGAGTTATTAACGCCGGGGCCATGATAAGATCTCAGCAAACAAATTGTGCCTGTCATTTTCACGATGTGCCATCTCGTTCCCGTGATACCAGAGTCCCGTTTGGAACCCTAGCGGGAATAGTCTGGCATAGATTTTCAAATAATAAAACGAAAAGAAGAAGAAAAGAAAATGCCAGTTTGGGTATAAAATGCACTTTACTATTAAAAAATACCAATTATGAGTTGGGAGAGAGGGGAGGGGGGAAAACGGGTAAGTACGAGACTTCAGAAAATGCGGAGAATCGTTAATACAGTGGTTCGTAATCTAACTCTGCGCAAACACTCCCGTGTTTACTTATTGTCGTACTCTCAATTCACCAATGAAGTGACTGTTACCGATAAATACGGTAAATGTGTGTTCCCGTGCAATCATTGTTATTTCCGAGCAAACGTTGATACGACGACAAGAACAAAATCATACTAATAATGTATTTTGAACCTTTTGGTGTTTTTTTTCCTTTGTTGGTGGGAAAAACCAACACAGATCAATCTGGGTGCATGTGTTTGTACAGAGGAAAGTGTTGTCCTGATGTTAATTTTATTTTTGACGTTTTGCGTGCGTTTCAAATTTTTGTTGAATATTATAAGAAGAGAATAATTTTATTAGTTGCTTGACAGATGACGGCAATTTGAAAATTTATACCAGTTTCAAAAATGACTGGTTTGTTGACCGGTAAAAATAAGGAAGTCTCTTTCTTTTCCTTCCTTTGTTAATGTTTGTTTAAAAAAAAAAAAAATCAAATTTATCAATAATGAATAGCTTTACTATATAATGTAACACTAGAAACAAAGTCATGCCTCAAATGAACCAGACATTTGAGTTTTCAACATCAGTAATTTTCAATGGTTTTTCCTTGCAACAACTTTTACTTTGCAGTTTATATCAGGAATTTAGATTTTTACCTTGTAGACCCCCCCCCCACCTCTTTTCAAAATGTTTCTACTTGTTTTTAGTTAAAGGCAGTGAACACTTTTGGTAGTTACTCGAAATAATTGTTAGCATAAAACCTCACTTGGTGACGAGTAATGGGGAGAGATTGATAATATAAAATGTTGTGAAAAACATCTCCCTCTGATATGACGTAGTTTTTGAGAAAGAATAATTTTCAACAAATTTGATTTTGAGACCTCAGATTTAGAATTTGAGGTCTCAAAATCAAGCATCTGAAAGCACACAAATTGTTTTTTCTTTCATTACTATCTCGTAACTTCGACGAGTAAAGCTCTAATTTTCACATGCATATGTTGAGATAAATCAAGTGAGAAGACTGTTCTTTGACAATTACCAAGAATGTCCACTGTCTTTAAATTTAGTGTTTTTGTAAAATGATCTTCTTTTTTTCAAATTGGGTGTACTGGCCCGATACGCTAGATTTGAGGAAAGGTTGTTGAATGTGTCTCCAATCTGCAAACTTTCAGAGAGGTTTTTTCACTCTCCACTTTACGCATTCTCACCTAAGATCTTAAACCACTAACACTCAGGAAGGCAGCCTGTTTGGATACAGTGCATTGAGAATTGTTCCAAACGAGCATTTTAACAAATCTTTAAGATTCTCCTGGCAATTTCCTATAAACAACCTTATATCACGCCATTGTAGTCGGGATTTATTAAGAAGTTTAACGGCAAAACGCCAAGAACGACTTTTGACTTGCGAGGCGGATCTCTCACGGGACACGCCAAACCCTAATAAAGATCCAGCACTATAATCCGGCATTAAACGAGCGTTTTACCCTCCCATTCTGCACATCGTTTCAAATTAATCCCGCCTCCCACAAAAAAGCTTAGCGCTAATTGAACGAGCTTTGGAATTTTAAAAGACCCGCAGGGGGAACTGACTCTTGCAGTGATATTTTCTTCTGAACCTGAGGGTAAAATCAAATGATCCAGGACATTTGCTGATTCTTTACACCCTTTTTTTTTTTTTCGTGGCTCGGACGTAGACTAATGAAATTGTAATCAACTGGGAGATGCTTGGAGACGAAGACTTCTCTCATCCTGCCCCATCCTTGGGAATAAGCGGGTACTGTCCGTGGCGAGACGGAATACTGCCATGTCAATGTCCGACGCTTTGCAGTCGGGGGAAAACCTTTTTTTCTTTTTCTTTTTTTTAATAACCATAAAGGCAACAAGAACTGCAAAGAAGTGACGGGCAACTGGAGACACACAATCGCAAAAATCACAACACTGCTAAATCGGAGGTGGCAACTTGGTTCAAGACATTTATAAGGGAGGCCTTAGAGAGGCTCTGCCGAGGCAGTGGATACTGTAAATGGGAAGTAACAGTCACTTCTTGACATGTGTTGCCTATACACCTCTTGTCAACTGAACGCTATCGTCAATCCTTCACATTTTTTGGTATCAAATGAGCAGTAAAGTGCATTTTCCTTTTTCAATCTTTTCGGAAAGTATTAAAAGGAACACGTTGCCTTGGATCGGACGAGTTGGTCTATAAAAAGCGTTTTGTAACCGTTTTCTATAAAATGCATATGATTTGAACGATGTTGTAAAAGTAGAATACAATGATCCACACAAACATGCCTCGAAATTACATGGTTTTCCTTTTACTGTGCGAACTAACACGGTCGGCCATTTATGGCAGTCAAAAATTTGACTCCCATAAATGCCATAAATGGCCGACCGTGTTAGTCGACGAGGTAAAAGGAAAACCGTGCAATTTCGAGGCATGTTTGTGTTGATCATTGTATTCTACTTTTACAACATCTTTCTACCCATGTGTATTTTATGACAAACGCTTTTCAAAGACCAACTCGACCAATCCAAGGCAACGGTTCCTTTAACTTAAAATCTTATACATGTAAAATGTCCCCAACCAGGGCCCAATATCATGAGAGCTGTTTAACCACAAAAAGGGTTAGCTTGTAAGCACAACAAAATTATGCTTACAAGAATAAGGTTACCAGCCTGTACCAGCCATATAATATGTTCAATTTGTGACTGGTATCCCTGCTCATTTCTGCTTAAGAGGCTCTATGTAATTGGACCCATGCTTCAGGAGTCATTGCGGAACTTTGCACAACAGCACAATTTTTTTTCTTTGAAAATAGCTACTTCTACGTAAACATAAATTGCAAAGTTTCAAAAAATTTCACAATATTTTGTGTCGATTTTGTAGGGTGTCGTGGCCAAGCAGATAAGAGCACCGAACTAAAGCTCTGGTGCTTCTGTTCAGCAGAGTGTAGGTTCGAATCCCGGTCGTGACACTTAAGTGTCCCTGAGCAAGACACTTAACTATACATAGTTGCTTCTCTTCACCCAGAGGTAAATGGGTACATGTGAGGGCAAGAGATGGTTCTTGTGATTGATTTAGCCGAGTAGCGCATAATAATGTTGCACAGGCTGCATACTCCCCACCAGGGAGCCGAGATGGTTTAAGAAATGAATTATTAGGCACAGTGTTAAGGGGTATTCATGTTGGAAGCGCGTTGAGACACCCTTCGTATGTACACCATGCTATATAAAAACTGGTTATTATTATTATTATTATTTTAAAAATACACAACAATTGGAAAGTTTTTGGTTAGGTGCATAATATCAAAGTACATTTACTTCAAGCATCTCTTGTAGAATTGCCTCTGGTCAATATACACTCACTACTTTCTCCGCCTATAAAATTGTTAAAATTGAAACTTACCACTTCGGTTGGGCGGTAAAACTTTGGATCAATGCGCACCCTCACGACACCTGTTGCCTTGTCCTTTCCCACTTCATTTACTCCAGTTCCTTCCCATCTGGAAATGAATTCAAAAAGATAGAGAAATCAAAACACAAACAAAATATTCAGATAAATCGTTTGGTGAATCATGAGATGAGCAAATTTGGCCGAGGCTTGCAAAATGTTTCTTTAAACTGATATAAATGGGAGAAATTCAAGATGGCTGCACCATGATAAAGTTCTTTACATGGTATAAATGTAGGTCTGGATCCCCCCAACCCTATTCTAGACCCAGAACCTCCAAGGTGCTACAATTCAGGGCCCAATTTCATGGCTCTGCTTGACATTAGCACAGAATCGGCGCTTACGGAAGCCGGGAATTCTGTGCTTACGGCAAGTGTATTTTACAGGTTAGCGGCCAATTTTGGCTTCTGCGCGTGCATACACCACGTTACTAGGCATTCTTTGCTTACAAAGCTAGCACAGAAATTTGGCGCTTGCACATAAGCGGGGAATCGAGATCGTAACCGCAGAAGTGGCGGTAAGCAGAGCCATGAAATTGGCCCCAGGAGGTTCACAGACTCACCAGAAATAGGACACTACAGGTTTGGACACGATGTGTACAATTTCTTTCCCCCTTTTTCCCCCTATGTCAGATTTTTGGCCCCAAACATTAAAAAATAATTTATTTTAGTGAATGGTATTTCAAAGAGTATCACCGGCTCTAACGAAAACAAGTTTAACTTTTACTTTTAATGGTCAGGAACCATGACAAAAGTTTAAAATGTTTCTTATAAAACACATAAGAATTGGTCACGTGATATATTGTCGCGATCCCGACAAAAACTAATTTTGAGCACTTTATCTACCTGCTACTAATAATTGGCGGACTTTTTCGAGCAACGGCTCAAATGGAAGCTTGTATTCTCGACCCCCATCAAAATACCTATTAAATTTTAAATCAAAATTTTGGGGTCAAATCGGCCAAAAATCTGACATACAGTAGCATCTTTAATTCTTTCAAGAAAATTAAAGTAAGTTTTGGGGTTGAACAAAGAATTGACTAGAGTGGGATTCGAACTAACGACTTCCAGATTACCGTTCTGGCGCTCTACCAACTGAGCTATCTAGCCCTATATGTTGGCGTTGTCCCTATTTTGTCAATATCTTTGTTCGGGGGGCGCCAATCAGAAGCCATACAACATGCTAACTGCCATTTAGCCAGGGATCACACCCAAATTACCTTGAAATACAATGTATTCAAGGAGGTTTTTCAGAAAAATTCTGAAATCTGAAATAATGCAGCTTCCAACGTAAAAAAATTCCTGTTTTGATCGTTTTCTCACAGTGTTGTCTGTTGTCGTGCGTACGCGTATACATTCGCGTGCAAGACGCATGATCAAGCTTAGACGCATGAATTCTTGGTCACCGTATCTTGACTGCACAGCGTTAACATGCAACACAATTCAAATTTGCGCGTCGTGCGTCTTGTGTACACACGGCAGACTGTGAGAGTACGAACAAAAATGGGAATTCCTTAACCTTGGGAGCTGCATTATTTCATGAAAATGGACGGATTTGTGAAGAATAAGTTACGATCAAAACTGACCGCAGAAAAACATATGCTGCCATGAAATGTGAATCTGTTGAAATCTGTTGCAGGTAAGATTTAAGTTATGAAGCTGTGAAAAATTTTCCGTCCCAGAAATGTACCCTGATGTCCAGGACATCACTGTAGTACAATACGAAAGTGTAAGGCCGCCAGGGCTACATGTCAACCAACATCTACAACACAGTAATGTAAGTTAAAGGTCAATGGAGTGCTAGCCAGACTGTGCTGTGATAGTGACATATGCTGTCAATTGTACATCATTGCAAATTAAACTATCACAATATGGTGCAGCCATTATGGTTAAACAAGAATGCTATATGAGCGATGGCTTGGAGTAAGTCATTTATCATTGTTTAAAGCAATCGCACAACATCGGTAACCAGTAAAATCCTTGCCTAGTAAAATTAGATCACGGCCAAGACTCCACTCAACTGTTAAGTCAAAAGCAATGTGTATGGCATGAAATTTTGGCCAGTTACATGTGTGCAACAAGCAAGCTGTATTTTCGTGCTTAAAAAAAAGCTTATACATAGCAGCTCCATGAAATTGGGCCCTGGGGTTGCTAGGCTAAAACCTGGATACTTCTTGACTGACACAGGAAGTGGCTTGTTAAAGGGTCTATGTAACTTTTGTAGGACAACAAACACAATGTCCACAGATTTACACTAAACTTACACAGTTTGAAGATAATGATAGTAGAAAGCTTCCCTGAAAATATTACGTGCTGAGGTGCTGTAGTTTTGGGGAAATATGTAAACAATATCATGAAAATAATTTTCGTCTCATAAGACGAAAATTATTTGAATCCTTTACAAACGTATTTTCATGACATTGTTTTACTCATTTCTCAAAAACTACAGCATCTCAGTACGTAAGTATTATTTGAAGGGAAGCCTTCCACTATCATCATCTTCAAACCCTGTAAATTTATTGTACATCTATGGACATTTTGAAAACGTACACAGATTTATCCTTAAAGCCATAGCAATTATTTTCCAAAGGCCAATAAATTGCCACTATACACTGGTAGACTCACTCACAAGCTTAATTATTCCTTCTTTTTTTTTGTCAGGGTTTCTATTACACAACTTATCTATTGCAAATTTGTAAGTAGTTAAAATGTTTAGATCTTGGTTTCAGTGTAATGCATTATGCCAAAATGAAAAAAAAACCTAGAGACAGTACATGTAAAATGTAATAGTGCATTCATATCATTTTTTTTATTTTTTTTTTTTTTTCAAATACAGGGCACTAATGAAAAACCTTCTGCAATCTGAGGCACTGTGTTTTTCCTCCAAGCATCTTTTCCCCCCAACAATGACGTCATTTTTTCCTTCAATTACCAATAAATATCGAAAGAAAAAAAAAAGTGTGGGGCACTTCAGAGAAAATGCTGGTAAAAAAAAAAATGAGATAAAAATAGTCATCATTTTCTCAAATTCAGACAGCGCCATTTTTTTTACAGAAGGTACTCTCTCTCCGTAGGGACCAGGTCTCTTCTTCTGTCGAATCCACAATTCCCCTGGAGGTTGGCGAACCGGTTGCTGGATGTTTACACTACACTACACGTCAGCCCCTTCTGGAACAACTGTCACTACGACAACGCAATCGCGGAACGGAGAGAGACTTTCATGGACATGTACCGGGGCCAGGGAGTTTAATTAAAAAACCCAGCCACTCTTACGACTAAACATCCCAACTCCATCCCTCCCCTCCCCTCTCTCCCCACAAGACCCTTGTACTAATTTCTAAACCATACTTTGCTTTCCCTATTCACTTCTTCTTCAGTTTCATGTTTTTTTTCGTTCGTTCGTTCGTTGAGACGAAAGTAGAGAATCAATTTGGAAGGGCACTTCCGTGGGTTGTCTGCCTTAATGGAGACGGGGGTAAACAACGGGTTGACAAGGGCAAATAGAACCTGACAAAATGTTGTTGTATAGATTGTGTGGAGAGTAGGCGTTGGTTAAACAAGAAACTTGTTTTCAACGCTTTTTTTTTTACGCGTAAGGGGGGTCTGTGTATCAGACTATTGACCCTTAATTACCTGCATAGGGTGAGGTCGGGAGAACTATCTGCAAACCGTTACGAAAAAGAAATTGCGTGCAGCACATCTTTTGTTTCAGCATGGGCCTTCCCTTTTTATTCAGTTATTAACCCATCCCCTCTGAAAAACTTCTACCATGCTGTCCCAATAAGCATTTTGACTTATTCAACAACAACAAATAATATTCTTGGGGGATGACTTCTTCATGTTTTAACTCAAAGGCCATGCCAGTTGAGAAGGTGGTATGGCACAATCTGCAGCTGAAAGACCAGAAGCAACAAAGGTGACTGTCTTCCTGCCCGATGGTCATTGCCTTGGTGCCCTTGAAATGCTCCAATAAAAGTTAACAAAATGTCCTCATAGGGTGCCCTATACAGAAGACAAAATGCCTTGGTGCCCTTGCCCCTTTCAAACACGAAGGGTACAGGCCTAGAATTGTTGTCAATTTAAATCCATTTACAGATCCTAGCTACTTACATAATGTCCACCCCGATGCACTTGAAGGCTTCAATGATAAATTCCCGCACACTGTGGGCCTCGTTTGTAGCAATTACAAAATCGTCGGGTTCGTCCTGCTGTAACATCATCCACATTGCCTACAAGTTCAAAAAATTAAAGAAAGAAGTCAGTCATATATATGCAAGCGATAAAGCAAAGTTTGGCATTTAATCTAAGACCTCAAATTCTAAATCTGAGGTCTCGAAATCTTTCTTGAAAAACTACTCCACTTCAGAGGGAGCCGTTTCTCAGAATGGTTTATACTATCAACCTCTCCCCATTTCTCGTTACCAAGTAATGTTTTACGCTAATAATTATTTTGAGTATTTACCAATAGTGTCCACTTCCTTTAATGGAGGGAGGGAAACATGAGTTTCATATTTTGACTTCACTGTGTCAGAACTGTATAACTAAAAAAACTTGTTGGATCATAACATAGTCTGGAATGAGTTGCCTAACTTTACACCATGCAGTGAACAACAGTTGCCTAACTGCTTAATGCAGCAGCCTGGAGCTTTAACAAGGGGTACAGATTTCTGCCTAACTGATGACACTACTGCATAGATGCCCAATCCAAGAACGTCACAAACTGAGTGAGCTTGTTTAGCAGATAATAGGTAACAAGCCAAAACACCAACTGATGTTGAGTGGTTGTCACTGGTTCCCTGGTCATTTTTTATTAGAAAAAAACCAAACATTTTGTAAGCCATATTGTTTGCTTCAAAAAAGGGTCTAATGTACTTTTTCCGAACACAAAACACAAGGTCCACAGATTAACATTAAACTTACACAGTTTGAAGATTGTGATAGTAGAAAGCTTCCCTTGAAATTTTACTTACTGAGGTGCTGTAGTTTTTGAGAAATGAATAAAACAAATAATTTTCGTCTCAGCTTTAGCATGTAAAAACTTGTTTTAATACGTTTAAAACCAGTTATGCTATGGTTTTGGTATAATATCATAACTGGTTAATGGGATTTGACATGCTAAAATAATTTTCGTCTCACTGAGACAACAATTATTTTGTGACTTGTTTTACTCATTTCTCAAAAACTACAGAACCTCAGTTAGTAATATTTTCAGGGAAGCTTTCCACTATCATTATCTTCAAACCCTGTAAGTTTAATGTAAATCTATGGACATTTTAAAATAGTACCCACATCCTATAAAGGGAAGGTATACCTTTGGGTGATGGAAGTAGTGTAGTTTTAGAGAAAGAGGTATTATCACCCAAACGTTTGAATCTGAAAAAAAGCTTCAAGCATGAGGCCTTTCTCCTATTTGGAGGATGGTGGAGGTACACTACAGATGGTGGGGGCATTGGTCTGGTGGTATAAGGCTCGTGAGGCGTAAGCTTGGGCGATATCGATTTATTTTATTCACGATATATCCCCGACAATATATCGCGATATTCGATATAATCGCGATTAATGAAATTTGACATCATCAGTCTGAAAACTCCAAGTGAAAGTTGTAGAAGAGACAGTCCTAGCATAAGAGAGGTGTTCTAATGACCTATTCTTCTGGTTTTACTCCAAACCTATGGGGTGCAAGATGTCTCAGCTAGCAAATACATCGCGATATTTATCGCGATATTATCGATATATCGCGACTATCGCGATACATCGCAATATATCGATATTTTGATTAAAACCAAATCCATCCGATATCGAAATCGTGTCCAAATTTATATCGCGATATTCGATAATATCGCGATATCGACCAAGCTTAGTGAGGCGAGACCTACAGGGAGGATTGTAGGGAGGGCCTGGGGCATGTCAACGGGGAAGAGGTGACCAACAGGCAACTCACTTCAACATAGTCCCTAGCGTGGCCCCAATCTCTCTTGGAGTCGATATTACCGAGGCTGACCACTTCCTGCTGGCCGAGATGAATCTTGGCGACCGCTCTTGTGACCTTCCTCGTCACGAACGTCTCACCTTGAAGAGAAATAGCAACAGAAAAAACGGACTCCATCAGTCTGATGGTAGCATCCTTTTAAATAGAGTTTTCAGGTGTAGATTTACAGAAAATAATTAACGGAATGGGGAATGGTCATACATTTAGATTGTTTTTTTTGTCACAGTAATGCTAATTTTCAAGAACGATACCACAGAAGTCATACAAGACAGTTTTGGCTGAAAACCGTGCCAACTTCTTCTGAAAGCAATGAGGCATTGTAACATGGAGATTAGTGCTGGGCGAATAGTGAAATTTTGTTATTCGGATACCGGCCAACTATCCGAAATTAACCGGATATTCGAATAGTTTTTTCGTCGCTAGAGGGCGCTATTAAAAAAAAAAAAAATTTAAAAAGGGCGCTGTTCGTTTGTGAATGAGATCTTATGGGCGGATTGACCAGATCTAATTTAAAGATGGCGATTTGCTTATTCTTTTGATCGTGATTGACTCTACGTGGAGGAAAACTTTTGTAATCTTCAAACAAATTATATCAGAAATGTCATTGTTTTAACTCTTCCCGGATGTGAGCATAGTTAAATACTTAATTTATGCTGTTTTATGCTGTCTTAATAGAAGTTTCCTAAGGATTCAGACAAAACATTCATATCAGTTGTCGCCCGACGTCCGCGGATATTCGGATATTAAAGAATATCCGGTTACTTGCTTGTAATTACAGAACTACCCGGTTTATAAGTAGGTATTCGCGCCCTATGCGGATTTTCGGTTAAGAAAAAAAAGGCATTCGCGGTTACGGATAGGAAAACCTATTCACCATTAACCGGATATTTGAATAATTCGCCCAGGCCTAATGGTGATTGTCTTTTTACATGAACTTTGAAATCCATCCATGTTTAGCAAGGTGACAGCGGGTACCAAGCACATCTCTGGCTGTAGCATTCATGAATGGACACCAACCTCTCAGAAATCTGATGAACGATTCATGCATGAGTCTTTCGTCAGCTTCGTTTGTCAGATTTCAATGTTTCTTGGGTGAAAAAACGGTATCCAAACCATATCCCTTTGAGGGGAATCCTTTCTCAAAATAGTTTCTATTATAACACCCCTTGCAAGTATTCTGCCTGCTCATTGGTTTAGAGCGCGTCACATGACATGTCTTAGTTTTGCTAGACGATGGCCGTGTGATAGTGCGTCGGTTTGCCATGCGCTAGTCCGAAGACTAGCACATAGCACTCGAAGCAGTCAATATTTGTATACTATCAACAGTTTTAATGCTTCTCACCAAGTAAGCTAGGACCCTACCTTTAAAAACTTACCTGCACTATACGCAAGAAGAAGGAAGCAATTCGACAACTCACAATTTCTTTTAATGAGTAAAGCTCTCATGTGCAAATGTTTTTGAGACTCCATGTTTTTGAGCTCAGCCATTGGTTGGACAAACTCAAAATCTGTCAATGATCCATACCAGAGATAACTCGTGGCTGAACTAAAAAAATTAATAATGTCAAATTTGTATTTTATTATGCAAATTTATGCAAATGTATACCGCTTATGTAATTATTTACGCCATTTCTTTAATAGTTCCCTTATTTCTTCACTCAGGGGATCAAAGAATGCTTTTTTTTTAGGCTTACCTCGTTTTGGACTTTCATGGTTGAAGAGAATACCATTACAGGCAAACATCTTGTAAGCTTCACGGAAGTTGATGGTAATCCAGTATGCGTAAAGCTTTGCACAACCTGCACAAAAAGAGCAAGAAGTTTGACAAAATTGTAATGTACATAGAGTAATTAACCACAAAGCAAAAACTGACAGGGTAAGGTTTGTAGGATTTGAAACTTTGCATAGTGGAAATACGATTATGGAAAGGTTTGCGGCAACACCATGTAATGACTATCTCTGAAAAGAAACGTTGGTTTCAACTCAACGTTTCGATCAGTATGCTCTGATCGTCTTCTGGAGAAAGGGTAAGATTTTTTAAACTACTTGTGGTTTAACAACAACAAAATTGACTGAAGTGGAATCTGAACTGATGAACTCTGTATCAACACCCCAACCCTGGTCTAGGTAACTTCATCTCGGCGTGATTAACAAAAAAGATAGGCCTACCATGTACAACTGCCTAACCATCATTCAGTCATTACATTTTCGTCATAGTTCATGTGTATAGTGTGAAGTGAACTGACTGGGCAACACATCTGCCTAACTGTACATTGAATGGAAGAAGCAAACTGCATACGTGTACATACAATGTCATGAGTGCACAAAAGTCAATGGACTATTGTACATGTCTATGTACCTTACTTGCCTTGCGTTACATTATAAATTGTATAGAGTGAATTTAATGTACAATGTATGTTTGCCAAACATGTACAGCCAAATTTGCACAGTAGGCCTAACGTCATATACATACATGTATTAAACTACATTATTTGTGCATAATTGCAAAACTAAGTCACCCAACTCTCACAAGAGGGCGCCCTTGACTGGATTTACACCAGCAAAATCAGAATTTGTTGAAGAAAAATTGTTGAACTCTAGTTGATTTTTTCAGTCAAGGCCACTGCAGTTTCACAGCAACATTCTTTGTGTTGATTAAGGCATGTACTCCTCACAATATAAAACAAAAATTGGTTGTAATAATTTTTTTTTTTTTTTTGGTTTTTACCCATATACACCGATGTGTGTAGCACTGTATACTCGGTACTTTCCCAAGTCCTGTGAAAAAAATCACAGGCATTTTACTCGGGTGGGATTCGAACCCACGACCTTTGCAATTCTAGAGCAGTGTCATACCAACTAGACAAATTGGTTGGGTTAACGAGGGTGACTAAAGCAGATGCAGTTTGGAAAGTATTAAACTCATCTGAGGATGTACATGTGAATGTGGGCTTTTTGGAAAAAAATCTGGAAAATATTAGAATGGATTACTACTTCAATGACCCTGGAACGGTTTAAGTTTATCTGAAGCACTAGTCAGAATGTTCATGCTACACCTTGGGTACAGTAAAGAGACCGTCAAATTGGCATTGTGTGGCTGCACTGTTTATTTCTTACTTTTTCCAATTATTTTTGTTCCAGTTATTTTTATGTAAAATTTCCTCCAATTCCATTTTTGGACAAGGAGGACATTTTATGGATTACCGTAAATATCTGGACAACAAAAAATCCAGAAAATTGTCTCGACCTCCAAAAAAGTCTGAACTTCCAAAAAAATCTGGAAGACATACATGTACAACCTTGCTTATTACCAAGTTGACTGACCCGAATGACATGTTGTATTATGTACAGTGACGAATCGTCATTACCACTGATACAGCCTAAACCCAATATCCGACAGATTGTTCTTTATCAAAACCAACTGGGCTCAAGTTCATAGCACTACTTAACGATAAGCAAATTTGTGTAAGCAAACCGTGGAAGAAAATTGTGCTTATTTAGTATTAAGCGTATTACGTGGATTAGCAAGAAAACTAGGCAGCCACCTTGCATGTTCACCATTAATTTGTCTTGTTACGTCATTGTTACGTCATTCATTTTAGTATTATTATTATAACTATTACTATTTATTTGGCAATTCACACTAAAATACAAAATTTTCATACAGTAAGCACGGGAATGTTAGCATACCTTTTTGTGTGATTATGGTAAGCAGCAACACGAAATAGATATCTCAAAGTACAAAATGTAAGCACAAATATGTCCCTTAGCAGCTCTATGAAAAAAAGACCCAGATTCTACAAGGAATAGGGGCTCCTTACCGTATGGAGAGCGCGGATAAAAAGGCGTCTTCTCAGTTTGTGGAATCTCTGCGACTTTACCGTACATCTCACTCGTGGAAGCTTGGTAGAAGCGGACGGAGTCGCCCAGATTGCATGTTCGTATCGCGTCAAGAATGCGTAGAGTTCCAACTCCATCTACGTCTGCTGTGTATTCACCAAGCTCAAAGGACACCTGGAGAGAAGAGAGAGTGGGAAATAACGTGTTTGAAATGAATGGATATCTTCACAGAATATAACTTCCAGATACATGTTTAATCATCAGAGTAACTCATGACTTGGTAACAAGGGTTGTGGGAATAGTGCCCTCTAGTGTTGATATATTACATCTTCCTTTCAAAAAAAAGAAATTGTTTTGAAAAACACCAGAAATATTAGCACAATAAATGTTGGTTTGTATTATATAAAAAAAATCTTTGAAAAACCAGAGATCTTTGTAAAGCCAGAGCTTGACATACGCGCATTGAGTAATAACAACAAATGTTTCTGTAACAATCAAAAAGCATAAGGTTTGAGGCACCAGTCAGTTCGTATCCCACCGCTGCCACCATGAAATGAGTGGACATCTTCACAGAGTATAACTTCCAGATGTATACACGTTTATTCATCAGAGTAACTCATGACTTGGTAACAAGGGTTGTGGGAATAGCGCCCTCTAGTGTTGATATATTACAATGTTCAGAAAGTTAAAGGCAGTGGACATTATTGGTAATTGTCAAAGACTAGCCTTCACATCTGGTGTATCTCAGCATATGTATAAAAATAACACACCTGTGAAAAATTGAGCTCAATCGGTCATCGAACTTGCGAGATAATAATGAAAGAAAAAACACCCTTGTCACACAAAGTTGTGTCTGTTTAAATGGTTGATTTCAAGACCTCAAGTTCTAAATCCGAGGTCTCAAAATCAAATTCGTGGAAAATTACTTCTTTCTCGAAAACTGTGTCACTTCAGAGGGCGCCGTTTCTCACAATGTTTTATACCATCAACCTCTCCCCATTACTCGTCACCAAGTAAGGTTTTATGGCAATAATTACTTTGAGTAATTACGAAGAGTGTCCACTGGCTTTAACATGTATACCTCTACAACTTCCATCCCATTTGACAACAAAATAAGGGCTGGAATCACATGGAGGCCACTGCCTCTTGTTGCCCTAAGTCTTGGCCTTGATGCCCTGTAAATTGTTTACCATAGATGCTAAGATTTTCCAATGGTTAGAAGTGCCCCTTGAAAAATTAAAATGACCTTGCCCTGTAAAAGATGGGAGTTCCATGCCTGCAATGGACTGTGAAAGTCTGGCACATATTGAAAATGAGAGGACAACTCCAACAAAGGCTTTATTTTTGTATAAAATCAAAATATACTCTTTACTAAATTAAATTTGTACGAAATTCTCAAAAATAAAAAATAAACATAGCAATATGTGTTTAAGATACAATAAATTTATTTGTTTATATATAGTAAGAATATTTTGTTACAATAAAGATGCTTGAAAACCTTTAAGAAACCCATTTTACAATCTTGCCAAGGTTTGTCAAATCATTCCACAGGTTTAATAAAATTAATGGCAGTTGGGCAAAACTATAATAAACTTGAATAGCAGGTCAAGTCCTATTCTTCATAAATTGCATTTTTGCCAAGAGCTCAAATAATTAACGCAACAGCCACATTGTTCACTAACCATCCACACAAGCCGTTTTGTGAAATGTGCGTGTGCTACACGCCATCCTCACGCAAAATGCACGACAGTGTGGTCCGATTCGCCTGAGAACGGTGGCCGATTCACACCATATTGCAACTTATCCATAACATCAAAAAAATTGTGTCACGCAACAAATACACTTACCACAAGTCAAGCACTTAATTTTTTAAATGATATCAGTTTCACTTGAAAAATAGAACAAATTTGTTTTCCCCCAGGCACCAGGACAAAAAAACATTTAGTATTCTACACAACCATTGTTACCCTAACCTCATTAGAACCACTTCTTTCTCTCAACAACTTAATATGAAACAATTCCAAATTAGACAATTCATGCGAAACCGGCGTCCCAGTATCTCCCAATGTTACAGTTCCATGCAATTCATTCCAGTCCATCTCCCTTTTTCTATTATGCACCTCGCAAATTATTTGCGCACACGAGGGGTGGGCGTATTCCAAATTGACAATTCCTCACAGTCTAAAAAATGTGGGTTAATGTAAATTAGCCTTCTGCATAACTTGTCCCAATCTGGAATTTTTGTTTTTTTTGTGTGTGTTTTTTTTCCTTTCTTAATGGAGATGTTCTGGTTTAATGGACAGTTAGATAAAAGTGCCGGACTGCCTACAAAAGCTAATCAAGCGGGTTACAGCATGGGGGGGCTGTAAGTGGCATGACTAGATTTGATTCGATTAGTAATTTTCTTGGGACAGTATTCTTCTCTGTCTCTCTCTCGAGGCTTTTTTCCTCGACACCGGCGTGTGAACGGGGAGAAAATAGAGCAATGTCAACGGGTTCACTCAGTCGTAAACTCTGGACAAAGTTACTAATGGTTGCTCAAACATCAAAAGACCCTTTATATTGTATCAAACTGGTAGGGGGAGATGGCCTTAGCTTTGCCTTTCAATCACAACCGGACCTTCATCATAGAATGAATTACCTCTTCAAATCCGCAACATTTCTAGTCTCGATACTTTCAAGATTAAAGGCAGTGGACACTATTGGTAATTGTCAAAGACTAGCCTTCACAGTTGGTGTATCTCAACATTTGTATAAAATAACAAGCCTGAGAAAATTTGAGCTCAATTGGTCATCGAAGTTGCGAGATAATAATGAAAGAAAAATAACCCTTGTCACACAAAGTTGTGTGCGTTTAGATGGTTGATTTTGAGACCTCAAGTTCTAAATCTAAGGTCTCGAAATCAAATTCGTGGAAAATTACTTCTTTCTCAAAAACTATGTCACTTCAGAGGGAGTCGTTTCTCACAATGTTTCATACCATCAACCTCTCCCCATTACTCATCACCAAGAAAGGTTTTATGCTAATATAATTATTTTGAGTAATTACCAATAGTGTCCACTGCCTTTAAGTTAAAAACCACATTGTTTAATGTCACTTATGTGTAATTGTTCTTTTTTGTCTTATTTTCCTTGCTGTGTGTGGTTTCCCCTCCTGTGCGCCTTGAGCACCTCATTTGGTGGATTTTGGCGCCCTATAAATATTATTGATATTATTATTATCAGTGAGCAATTTGTACGGCATTTGTGAGGCATTTGTACATTGGTTAATAGTCCTTCATTTCAATCAGTGTAAAAACTAGGCTACACTATGTAGTTAGGCAGATACATGTACATTTGTATCAAAGAGTTGTGGGTGTTGACGTACAAGCATAACAAATGGCAGAGTTGAAGACCATGTCTTAGGGAGTTTTTTTTATTTTAAAATTGGGAGCTGCATGTACCTGAAGGGGTCACATGACAGCCATCGCCTAATGTGCATTTTGGAACATTTTACATGTTAATGGTTATATCCGAATGAATTTTTTAATTTTGGTTTTTCCATAGCGGGGCGCAATTCGCGTGAATCAGCTTGATTTGCTAGTTTGTGCATGGGAAGACCCTGGTATTGACTTTGTATCATTGAGGGGCTTGGAGTATCACATGCTGTTTAAAGGCTAGGTAGGGTCATGTAGAATGGTCAATACATTAAACAAATTAATGAGAAGCAGTGCAGCTATGATAGTATATAAAACTATTTTCAGAAAGGCTTTTGTCTCCTGACGATGACTAGAGCAAGCTAATCGAAACGTTGAGACAAATTGAAGAACTGACCCCACGGTAGTACAGTAAATCACGGTACAGTAAGTAGTCCCAGCCTATTTTCTATACCATCCGCCCCGGTAATAGCTAAAAAGTAGGACAGTTCTTTTCAGACCTGAGAAGTCTCCGGAAACCCCAAACATCTACTCCGCAGTAGTAGAATAAAGCAAGACAGTTCTCTAAGAACAAACTCTACCTGGCAAGTAGATACACACATGGTGTTAGCGCAAACAAAATATATATTGAATTCCTTCAAATTAACTTCATGTAGAGCCTATAGTTTTGACAACTTTCCTCCAAGAAACATTTGAACCTGACAAATGATTAGTGCATGATTCGTTACTCAGATTTCAGAGGGTTTAATTTCAAATATGGCCATGGAGCCAACAGCATTATGGTTGACTATGCAGCCTGGGGTCGATTTCACAAAGAGTAAGGACTTGTCTTATCTCGAGTTAGGACAAGTAACTCATCTTAACTTAGGATTAGTCTTAAGGTCTGCATGCTACAGTGCAGGGTTGGGACTCGTCCTTAGTCCTAAGATTAGTCTTAAGTTAGGAAGAGTTTTGTGAAATCGATGGTTGGTCTCCCCTCTGCTAAACGCAGTGTTATTCTTGAGTTGGTGAATCATTCATTGTTTGTTAGTATCATATTTTGAAGGTGATAGATTGGTCCCAAAATGCAGGCCTGATACTTCACGGAGGCAACGAAGGCGATTACCTCCGTGTCCCCTGGTCATTGCCTTGGTGCCCTTGAAATGCTCCAGTACGAATTTGCAATTTCATCATAGGGTGCCCTTTACCAAGAAGAAAATGCCTTGGTGCCCTTCCCCTTTCAAAAACGAAGCATACAGCCCTGAAAATGACTTGTTATTAAGTTGACTGTGGAGAGCATTCAGAATTGTAAAATCTGTCCACAACTTTTTCAGGTATCTTTTCATTTACATGTACACCATTCTGGACTACAGCCTTAAAACAAATATTTTGAAACCTACAAAATTTGATATACAACACTATGTATAGTTATACAATAAAAAAATGTTGATGTTAAAACAAAACATCTTTTTCCCGCTAGATTGCTTTTTCTAAAATGACCTCAGGAAAATTATGTTAAACAGTTTAACCAGTGTGTAAATTGCCTCACAAAATACGGTTAAAAAAAAAAAAGATGCATTCTTGAAATATCATATTTTAGCCCTGGAATTTCATCTTTAAAAGGACAAGGCCATTTTCATTCGGCAAAGGAAACTTCTGTTGAAGTACATGTAATATTTAAAATTATAAATGCAAAACTTTTGAAGGAGCACCAAGGCCAGAAACAGGGGCAACAGACAGAGAAAGACAACGACCCTCTGCGCCTCAATAAAATTTGTTTTGTTCTTTGTCAATATATAAGGGTAGACATCTCCTTCTGCTCTTTTTCAATACAGTTCGGAATAAAAATGCAATACAATACAATACAGTACATTGACCAGGCCTGGAATAACATGGAAGCCCTGGAGGCCTCTGTTGCCCCTGGTCTTGGCCTTGGTGCCCCTGCAGAGTTTTCTATCTACTTCAAGATTTTCCAAAGGAAGTGCCCATTGCAGAAGGAAAATGGCCTTGTCTTCTTAAAGATGAAATTACGGGCTTGTATTACCACGTTTACCATCAATTTATTAATTTTAATACACTGAAAATACTTTGAGTAGTAACTTAGCTTCAGTAAAACCAGCATTAACAGACAGGTGTTAGGCTTTCCCTCAAGCCAACCCACACTACCTAACAGACAAAGTGTTAGGCTTTCCCTCAAGCCAACCCACTACTACCTTATTGCTTTCTCTCTCAGCCAGCCAAGTACACAATTATTAGCCTGCATTTTAGCACTAGCGCCCTCTATTGACAATACTATCCAAGAAGATATTATTTTGTAACAACAGAGGGCGCTGTTCAATGATTGAAGCAAATCCAAGAATGTTGTTCAAGAAGTAATTATAACATTTATTTGATTGTTTGGTTACCAAGTTGATATCTTTTATAACTGTTTGCTCCACATTATTATGCCCAAAAGTGTTTGATCAGTGATATTATTAAAAGTGGGCCACAACCTGTCAAAAACGACTCATGTGAACCATGGAGCATCGTGTGAACTCAAAACAAAACTTGTTTTTAATACGCTTTTAGTAATTGAAGGTTGCTAAATCTGTTACCCTCCCCCCACCCCCCCCCCCCCCCCCCCCGGCAATAAGAAAAACTAACTTAGGAAGGGGGTGCTGAAGGACCTAACAAATTGCAGGGCTGCTGTAGACCTTACACATGACACCATTAGAGCCATTTATTGAAAGAGTTGTGATAATTTGCGATTAGACTCAATTTTATGTCCAATCGTCGCAAGGTCACACACCGACCATTCTGCCCACTTGGGTTGTGCTCTCAGCAACCATGTAACGAAAGGAAACTGGCCCCTCTACGATGGCCAGAGCTGTGGTTTGAGAGAGTTGCCACATATGCAGGCGCCGATTTAAAGCCTGAACCCACCTTCCTCATGTCATCACCCTTCTTGATTTTCGAACCTGGTAGATATTTTGTGACCTCCGAGACGGGTGGGTCCAGGCTTCAAAATGACGCTTGCATTATGTGGCGACTCTCTCAATACACAGCTCATAGACACCATTTTGAGTAGGGCGCCCTCGTCTAGAGGTCAAAAGAAACTTGCTTATTGGCCCAAACTGATGTGCACAGGCTGAATATTTAGTTTCGTCATCATTTTGCAGCGTGTATGGTATACGTATTTTTTCATCATTGTTCGACAACATGATGAGCTGAGTACATGGTCTAATGTTATCCCAGGAATAACATTCAATCCTAACATCTGGTCATTTCCTGTAACTCAAGGTGAACATTTGTTTTTAATGTACGGGTCGTACATCGGTTATTACTCCAAATATTAATGACCATAAAATACTTACTCGGTGAGAAGCACTGCAGCTGTTGATGGTATAAACGATTTTTCAGAAAAGGATTCTCTTTAAAGGTAGTGGTCGCCTGTTGCACACTGTTGTGTGCTTTCAGATGCCTGAGAAAGGCTTCAAAGCCTGGAGTCACGCTTCAAGCCTGAAGACTTTCAATAATTTTGGTGACATAGAGGGTGTCATTTTGCACAATGTTTTCTACTTACACAGCTCTCCATTGCTTGTTCCCAAAGTAAGTTTTTTATGCTAACAATTTGTGTGAGTAATTACCAGTAGTGTGCATTGCCTTTAAAGTAATACGGTTTGGGATTTATTTTTTCATAAAAACAGGTGTGTTGTCGTCAATAACCAGTAGGGAATACCAACAGTAAGGCTACTTGCTTGTTGTTTGTGTAAACTTTGTTGTGATTAAAATACGTTATGAGCAAACAAAAACTGTATGTACCGCTTTGTCGCAATTAACACAGAATGTTATCGCAGAGCCAAACATAAACAAGAACCTACGTATATTATACGTCATACCCCCAAGAGCTTTGTAAGATGCCAAGTCAATACTATTTGCCATCCATGCCATGCAAAATACCTAGAATTCCGACGCCTTATTATGTCAGAATTTTGAAATTTTCAAATGTTTTGTTTTGTGAAACAGGTGTCGCTGTTCAATGTGTATTCTTGCTTTGAGATTTAGAGATTTTTCAGCCTGTACTCATAAATATTTGAAAGTACACTCATGAATATTTAAAGGAACACGTTGCCTTGGATCGGTCGAGTTGGTCTTTGAAAAGCGTTTGTAACCGTTTTTTATAAAATGCATATGGGTAGAAAGATGTTGTAAAAGTAGAATACAATGATTCACACAAACATGCCTCGAAATTGCGTCACGTCGGCCATTTATGGGGGTCAAAATTTTGACTCCCATAAATGGCCGACCATGTTAGTTCGCACAGTAGAAGAAAAACCACGCAATTTCGAGGCAAACTTGTGTGGATCATTGTATTCTACTTTTAAAACATCTTTCCAACCATATGCATTTTATAAAAAACGGTTACAAACGCTTTTGTTTTGACCAACTCGTCCGATCCAAGGCAACGTGTTCCTTTAAAGTGTAGTATGAATAGTATTAACTGACCCTTTCCATCCAGTAGAAGTTGATTTAAATGAATTGCAAGTCTTAGGCGATTGTAATACAGTCATAAAAGACAGTATCGCCCGAGAGTTGCTTTTAAGAAATTTGAAAGAGAACATGTACATTCTATCGAGAGATGATCTTTCATTGATTTTTTAATATTGTTTTTCAATTCCCTGGCAAAACTTTGTCACCTCAGTAGATGCATGAAAATGGACCAATAATCCTGGCCACAACTGGTTGCGGCCCAACATCAATGTTAACTCTTAGTGTGTGGTCTTCTATTATTATTCTAACTATTGGCCAAGCATTTTGGCCAGGACTGTAGATCAGATTGTACGAAGTCGATGAACAAATTCGACCTACCGATGACCCGAGTGCCATGCAGTTTATTGACTTGTAAATAAAACACACTCCATCCCAACTCGCAAGAACAGACGAAAATAACCCACTCCAATTGAAACTTGGTTCCTGATTAATTGAAGCAATATCAAACATCCCACGTAGGCCCATTGTTCCCGCCAGCCATTAAATTAACGAACTGCCTCACTAACTCATCAGGCTAATTAGCGCCACTTTATCCGTTCCCTGTCAATTGTTCTGTCCGATAATTACACCATGTATTGTTGGAAACACGTAATGTACTTCCTTTCCCACCTCCAGCACTACATGTCGTCCGGATGCGTTTAATTAATACAAACTATCATTGCATCATTCAAAGAAATAAAAGGAGCATTATAAACCAGCATTCTCCTTTAAAGGCACTGGACACTATTGGTAATTACTCAAAATAATTATTAGCATAAAACCTTACTTGGTGACGAGTAAATAGGGAGAAGTTGATGGAATAAAACATTGTGAGAAACAGCTCCCTCTGAAGTGACATAGTTTTCGAGAAAGAAGTAATTTTCCACGAATTGGATTTTGAGACCTCAGATTTAGAATTTGAAGTCTCAAAATCAACAATGTAAAAGCACACAACTTCGTGTGACAAGGGTGTTTTTTTCTTTTGTTATTATCTCGCAACTACGACGACCAATTGAGTTCAATATTTCACAGGTTTGTTATTTTGTGCATGTTGAAATACTACGAGTCAGAACACTGGTCTTCGACAATAACCAATAATGTCCAGTGTCTTTAAAGGCACTGGACACCTTTGGTAATTGTCAAAGACCAGTATTCTCACTGTATCCCACTATTATGTACAAAATAAAAAATCTGTAAAAATTGCACTCAATTGGTCATCGAAGATGCAAGAAAACAATGAAAGCAAAAACACCCTTGTTGCACAAATTTGTGTACTTTCAGATGCATAATAAGAGGCTTCTGGCCTGAAGTCATGTTATTTTTAGTTCAGGGAGAAATAACTTCTTTCTCAAAAACTATGATACATGTACTTCAGAGGAAGCCAATTCTCACAATTTTGTTTATACAGCTCTCCTTTGCTTGTTACCAACTTGGAAGTAAGTTTTATTCTCGTGGTCAAGCTAGTAGTTGCTAAGGACCTAAAGCTCACTTTGAAAAATCGGGCAACATTCTTTGTTTTTGACTGCCCAGAGAAGCTTGTCATTTTATTTCTTCATCATGCGTCATGTGTCATACTTTCGCCGTTGATATTTTAAAACATTGTTAGAAATGACACCCTTTGCATTAATGCAGTTTTTTTTTAGAAAGAGGAAACTTTCTCAACAACAAATTTGAATCTAACAAAGGCTTCGGGCATGAAGACTTTCTCAGGCATCTCAAAGCACACAATCCTAAGCAACAAGGGTTGTGTTTTCTTTAATTACTTCTTGCAACTTTCTTGCTGATCCGACCTTACCTTAACGTGACTCATGGCTCCCAGGTTGTAGATTTCGGTCGGCCTGACCTGGCTAATGATCTTCACTAAAGAAGTACTGTCAATGAGGTCTCCATAGTGTAGTATCATGTCTGATGAGAGTTAAAGGGAAGGTACACGTTTGGTAATTACTCAAAACAAATATTAACTTAAAAACTGACTTGGTAACGAGCATTGGAGAGCTGCTGATAGTATAACACATTAAGGGAAACCACTCCCTCTGAAGTAATGTAGTTTTTGAGAAAGAGGTAATTTCTCACTAAAATAACAAAAGACTTCTAGCTTTTATTCATATCTGAAAGCCCACAAACTCGTTCATCATTTTCTCACAACTTCAATGACTGATTAAGCCCAAACTTTTACAAGCTTGTTATTTTATGCCTATGATGGGATAAACCAAGTGAGAACACTGGTCTTTGACAGTTACCAAACGTGTCCAGTGTCTTTAAAGTAACAGAAAGATGTTTTAGGTAAAGTGTAAGCTTCATGAGAATTTCACTCTGATGCTGTCTCCACTGATCACAAAATAAGATAAGATAAGATAAGATAAGATAAGAACTTTATTATCCCACACTGGGGAAATTAAAACTAGCCATGATGAGAGATGGTAAGTGTGCACTAGCCACAATCGTGGGTACACATTTTCTTTCCCCCACTTTATGAACAACAGTTTTGAAACTTCTGAAGTAGCTGTTATCTCAATGTTATCTTAATGTCTCAAACTAACAAGCGCTGCGTCAATGATGAAAAGAAAGTGCTTGAGTCCGTCATAAATAGAAGATCAGTAAAGAGTTACATTTTAAAATATATATAGGCCTATATACTTGGCGAGAGCGATGTGTTTTTGAGAAAGAGGTTGTTATTCAGCATAGGGTATAACTGGAACGAGGTTGAGATTAGACCCCAACATAGAAATAGAACCAATGAAGAAAGCACGTCGTCCGGACGCACAGTGTGTTCGCTGGTTCCCAATATATCTTTCGCTGTTGTGAGGCAATAACAGGTACCAGTTTCCCATGGCCTGCCGGCGATCTCAGATTCGTGCCGCGCCGCTCATTGGTTCGTGTACAAACCTGCACGTACACAGTACACATGGTGCAAACACGTGCATTGTTTTTTTCAGTAGACTTTCAAAAGTCTCCACACGTGTTATCTTTGCTGCAGCAGCAAGCGCATTACACGCAAACATTATTACGTACCACTATAAACGAACCAAGGAATGCGGCAAGTTTATACATCGGTCGCTGCTGCTCCATTATGCATGCGCGATGCCAGGAAGACCACAAGCCGTAAACTGAGCCAGTTGCTGGACGGCAATTTATTGTTTAGGTGCCGTTTTTTCATGAACGCCGTACGTGTGGATCCGCGATAAGAACAATTACAAAGGTAAACTGGACATTGTCTGACTAAAGAAGAGGGATTAGAGAAATCCAAATGTATACCCCCCAAAACCTACCCCCCGAATTTTATAGCAAATTCACATTGAACTCGGAGACCACATATTTTGAAGTGAAAAATCCGGAATTCCGGAAAAATCCGGAAGATTCTCATGCCTGTAAAAATGGTAAGCAAAATTAAAAAGCCCGGGAAAACTTCAAAACCTATTTAAGCACACATTCTCAAGAATATGAATCTGCTGCCCTCTAGTGTCTCAAAACTGTCCAGTTATTTTGTGACTGTTTTGACATGCACATCTCATAATGGGTTTTGTTTCATCAGTACCTTGCCTAGTAGTACATTGTACTGTACATGTATCTAGTTCACACATCCATGATAGTTTGAAATATTACAGATACTACAATCATAAGTCCAAGATGAAGACAAAGACCGAGACCCCCCCCCCCCCCTCCCCCATGACCGAGACCAAGATAGAGACCTCACAGTCGGAGCTTGGTCCGAGGGTTGGTGCTAACCAAGCTAGAGACCTCATCACTGAGTATGCAGAGGGGTAGACTGAAACTACCATCTCTCTATTGAGATCAAGTCCAAGATGAAGACAGAGACCCAGGCCGATCCCCCCATGAGCGAGACCGACAGAGAGACCTCACAGTCAGAGCTTGGTGGACCTAGAGTTCAATGTCCGAGGGTTGGTGCTAACCAAGCTTGAGACCTCATCGCTGATCATGCTGAGCTGAGGGGTAGACTGAAACTAACACCTCTCTATTGAGATCAAGTCCAAGACTGAGACAGATGCCTCGGACACAGTCGTCTACAGTACAAAATGATCAAAGCCAAACTTTCTTTATTTTCAAGGGATTTTAACGCTGGGCCACTGCTTCTTCCCCATACAACATGTACAATGGCTTCGCTAAGCATTCACCACTGATGTCACATAGCCACTATGAACAAGTTGGGGTAACAACAGTTAACTAAAGGTTGACTATTTTTACTCAATAACAGGCTGGTTAACCATTGGTTGACTACTGTGTTGGACCATTTGGAACCACCCTCATGACTATGGTTTTCTTCCGACGTGGTCTTAATAGCCTGTTCCATGCCAACGTGTTTGAAGCGCTGAAGGGAAACCAGTGACACTATAGCGAAAAGGCGGCAGGCATGTTGGAAGTGTTGAATACAGCGGTACCGAGGGTTGACTAGGGTTCCAAACGAGTCGTTCGAGTGGGTACGTCACTGCACATGTCAGGGGTCAATCATGGGTCGACTAAATGTGGGCACTCAAACTTGCTCTATGTGGTATTGGGGAAAAAAAGTGTGACCATGCAACACCACCCTTCACCCTCGCACATTACCTTTCTCCTGATGCGTCTTAGTGTCCCCATACAGATGGGAAATACGCCCCGTGTTGAATGAGCTTGATCGCCGGATGATGCCATGCACCTTCGTAAAAAAGAACAAACAATGTTTAAATGACTAGTTGGTAAGACACTGCTCTAGATTTGGAAAGGTTTTGGGTGCGAATCCCACCCAAGTAATATGCCTATGATTTTTTTTTTCAACAGCTAACCCATTCGGCGGATGTGTGTACAGATAAGCGCAAATTTCACAAAAATCTTCAAGAGAAAACCATTATATGGAATGTTCCAGACTGCACAGTAGGACTTTAGAAACCAAGAATAGCACCCAGTTGAAAAAAATCCAAAGACCTTGGCCCCAATTTCATAGAGCTGCTTAAGCACAAAATTTTGCTTAAGCAAAAAAATCCTTGCTTAGTAAAATCACATTACCGGCCAAGACTCCACTCAATTGTTATGCTAAGTGAACAACAGCTAATTACCAGTCACAATCAATGTATATGGCATAACATTTTGGCCAGTAACATGCGTAAAATAAGCGAGCTGTTTTCGTGCTTAAGCAAAAGCTCTATGAAATTGGCCCCTTGTTTCAATTCAGCAAGCTTTGGCCAAACATCCGTAAGTTTGAATCCAGAATGCCCCACCATTTTGAAAAAAAATTATGTACACGTATGGAGAACCCTGCAGCTCATAAAGAAATTTGACTGATCAAAAAAAAAAAAAAAATCTCACTCACCTTGTATCCCTTGGACAGGAGAAGTTCAGCCAAGTATGACCCATCCTGAAAGAAAGACATCAAAGAAATGTAGGGTTAAAAACAAAATTTTGCCAAATCCAAATTAAAAAATTGCAAACTGTCTATTGGCTTGAATTTTATACTGGACCACCGACCTGGGGCTGGTAGTTTTAAGGTTGGGCCGGTAAACTCATGACCGGACAAATCCAGCTGTCTTGCGTTTTTCAAATGAATAATGCATACCCAGTGTTGTAGCCACGCACGGTGGGCGGTGCTGGGCGAGGTCTGCCCAGGACTCGCAAAAATACATTAAATGCTGCCCAGCACAGATTTCAAATATTGTCCACTTTGCATTGATCTTAGATACAGCTAATGATGAGGAGAATTAAATGTCACGGAGAAAGAACACAATCAAAAGGCCATTCAACTTCTTGCATGGCCCCATAACATGAACAGTTTGGGAACCTTGCCCCACTTCAGCAATAATGTCCCCATAGTTAAACATGAATAATTTTGTTGATCCCCTTTTGATTTATTGCCCACCACTACAATCAGCTACAGCTACAACCCCGATGCATACATGTGTACCTCGAGTTGAAACCAACGGTTCGTTTCAGAACCACCCCAACTCATTAGAGATAGTCATTACATGGTGTCACCGCAAACCTTTCTATATCATCTGTACCTCACTGTGTAATATCTTGAACAAAAACAAATTATGTTCAAATGTTGAATGTCACCTTTCAATTCTATTGAGTAATGATATGAAATACTAGAAACAACTCTTAAAGGAACACGTTGCCTTGGATCGGACGAGTTGGTCTTTGGAAAGCGTTTGTAACCGTTTTTTATAAAATGCATATGGGTAGAAAGATGTTGTAAAAGTAGAATACAATGATCCACACAAACATGCTTCGAAATTGCGTGGTTTTCCTTTTACCTCGTCGACTAACACGTCGGCCATTTATGGGGGTCAAAATTTTGACTCCCAAAAATGGCCGACCATGTTAGTTCGCACAGTAGAAGGAAAACCACGCAATTTCGAGGCAAACGTGTGTGGATCATTGTATTCTACTTTTAAAACATCTTTCCAACCATGTGCATTTTGTAAAAAACGTTACAAACGCTTTTGTTTTGACCAACTCGTCCGATCCAAGGCAACGTGTTCCTTTAAAGGAACACATTGCCTTGGATCGGTCGAGTTGGTCTCTAAAAAGCGTTTGTAACCGTTTTTTTAATTAAATGCTCAAGGTTTGAAAGATGTTTTAAAAGTAGAATACAATGATCCACACAAATTTGCCTTGGAATTGCGTGGTTTTTCCTTTTACTGTGCGAACTACATGTAACACGGTCAGCCATTTATGGGAGTCAAAAATTTGACTTCCATGAATGGTTGACCGTGTTAGTCGACGAGGTCAAAGGCAAACCGTGCAATTTTGAGGCATGGTTGTGTGGATTAATGTATTCTACTTTTAAAACATCTTTCTAATCATGCATTTTATAACAAAAACGTTACAAACGCTTTTCAAAGACCAACTCGACAGATCCAAGGCAACATGTTTCTTTAGCAAATCATCTCTTATATTAGTGCTTAATAACATTAAAAAAAGTTTAGTGCACGAAAATTGACGTTGAACTGCGTCAGGAAGTTTTTCTCAGTGTGATTTTGGCCGTGTTAGCGAACAATGCCTCCCTTAGTACAACTTGGAGTATGCACACGCACTAAGCAAAAATACTGTGCTGATCCGTGATTAAACCACTGTGACTCAAAAGCCTATTAAATCCAATCATCAACTGGCAAACAAATCCTAAACAAATAAATCAAAAATGATAACATCAAAGAGTGAGGGTGGGGGAGGGTATGTTTAAACTGTCAGGGGACCCAAGCACTTTGGCTGGGATTACAGTGCAGACGTGCAACTTTAAATTGCACAAAAAAAAAAGGTTAATGTCGATCACATTTTTTTCTTCAGTTTTCTTCGGCATCGATTTGAAAAGGAGAGGAAATCAGCCGATCAGCTACATGTACATGTACACTTCCCCATGTACACATTGTGAACATGGCTGTATGTTCATGTACAAAATGTATGTGCACGCTCATTACAGGCAATTACCACCAGAGTTGATCAAAAGAAACAACCAAGTTACAAAACACCAAGACTACTTATTGCCTATTGGCTCCAGGCCATAAAACAGGGCAGCACTTCCTTCCTGATGCCTTTCTGGTCTTCATAAAAACTCTCAAGAATCCCCTACCAGGAGTCCCTTATGATTCAATATTGACACATTGGTCCTTCCAGCTAGTCCCACCGGACGCATTAACCTGTCACATCACAAAGAGTATATGAACTCATAAAGTACCAACGTTAAGTCCACCCTATCTGCCATGTCGGCGGTTGTAAGCTACTCCTTACTGAGTGACGTGGAATGCTACACCATCATCCATCATGCACAGATTAGCACGGAAATATTTCCCCTGAGTTTGGCTCGTGACCAACTGTTATGATTTATGTAGTGCGCAACCAATGTGTAGTTTTGAGGGATGAGATTTCATCCTTGGACAGTAGGAACACTTTATTGAGTAGAAGGACTGACCATGGCGTCTTAATTAATGTAGTATTACCAGGGGTAGATTTCACAAAGAGTTAGGACTAGTCCTAACTTAGGACTAGTCCTAAGAGATATACAAAACGTGTGGCTAGTCCTAAGTTAGGACAAGTAACTTATCCTAACTCGAGATAAGACTAGTCTTAACTCTTTGTGAAATCCACCCCAGGTCATTTAATCAAGACTGCGCATGGCTTCAAAAAATACTTCAAAAAAATCTACTTAACAAAAAATAACCAGTATCGTCTAAAATGACACCACCTGTACACGCGCACCATGATTATCCATTCCAATTTGTCTAGTCTTGTACAAATGTAGTTTCCTAAATATCTTCTGTTAATTTTCCGTTTTTCACAACTATCAATATATGTATTTATGGCTGCATAGCAAACATTTTTTTTTAAACAGTTTAATTACATTGTACAAACAAACATTGATTTTAGCTATTTTTTGCTGTATGCATTATACCTTTCACTGTACTTTTATTTCATCAATCAAAATTTGTATTGTTATAAACTAAACCCAATTAATTTTTATTATAAAGGGTCCAGGCTCTGTACAAGCCTAGGCTTTTTCCTAGTGCCCTCCTCTAATCACCCTTTGTTCCTTTTTCTTGTATGTTTTATGATTATTTATTGTGATATTTGGAAATAAAAAAAAATAAAAAAATAAGTTTTCCGATTCTTTCAAGGGCAAACCATATCGGAAATCAGACTAAAGAAGGAAGAGTAACTTCTCAAGACAGGACAGCCACTCTTGAGGGCTAAACTTCACTTGATTTGGGTCGTCGTCGACCAAATCAATTGGCACCAGGGGCACGCTACCATGTATTCTGGGGGCTGAAACCTGTGAATATTTAGGCTCAATCGGTCATCGGAGTCGGGAGAAATTAACGGGAAAACCCACCCTTGTTTCCGCTTATTCGCCGTGTCACGACATGTGTTCAAAATAAATCCGTTATTCTCGATGTACACATATCGAGAATTGATAATTGTTTTAATAATTTCTCAAAAGGTAAAGCATTTCATGGAATAATATTTCAAGGGAAGTCTTTCACCATTACCTTCCGTAAACCCTGTAAGTTATTTGTAAATCTGTGAACTTTTAATTTTTGTTCCGTTCAGAAAGTGTCCAACGGCTTTAAGTTAAAGGGGGTACTTATACCTGTACATGTACATTGTTCACATGATGTAAATGCTTGTACATTATAAATGTACTGTGTGAATGTATTCTTTGTAATGGGTTACATGCACCCTAAAATTATTTCCATCCTTTTCATTATCTTCCACAATCAATCTCAAAAGACAAAATCACATCTTAGACCCAGGTTTTTCTTTTTCAAAGCACGTTTGAACTTTAAGTCGTTGAATTTTTTAATCACCCAAAAGTACTAATTATGCAAATTATGCACATATCCCTAGACGCACAGCGGAGAGAATCGCGAGGCCCTTTGTTATATATTCCTCTGTTATTTATAGCGCAGCGCATCAAGATCTGTATACATGGGAAATAAATGAACCCTCTCACGTGTAGTGCCTTCCAAACAGTGATAGGCAATTGACAATGTCAACTCCATGCATTTTTTACACTAAATGAGAAAATTTCTAAATGTCAAAGGTTCGTGACACGCATAGAGTGTGTGTGTACTCACGTGTTGTCCCATCATAGACGTTTCGGGAGGCTAGGACAATAATACCTGTAACCTGCGTAGTCTTACAGCAGGTTCGGTTAAATTTGGAAGGAAACCCTGCTTAGTCTGCAAAATTTGATTATTTTTTTATTTTCTTGCAGCAGGCACAAGCACCTCTTTGGTTTGAGTTTTAGTTTTTCTTGAATCGCTTCCCTCATCAAAAATCTATAAATCGGATGGAATTGTTAAAAAAATAATATTGATATATTGCAGTAATTTAAGTTGTTTTTATTTGATATCAGTTCTTTTACACACAAATGTACATACATTATAATATTATATGATTTTATATTTTGCTGTAGCCAGCTAGTACCATGGTAACGAGCTAGTACCATGTGACATGTGATGTACACAGCTGTATACACATGTATGTATGTGACACTTTGTTTTATGTTAATTCTTTTTTAATAATTAAATATTGGTTTTTTATGTTATTAATTTTATTATAATTATCAAATTAGCTCTCGGGAGGGTCATGGGTACTGTCCCAAAATTCTCTCAGTGAAAAGACTAAAGCCTCACACAAAAATTTAGGGGAGAAAAAACATTAAAACTCTCTCTCTCAAAAATGTCTTTAATACATGTATAATATGACGACGGTCGAATATCCTGCACGTCACTTTCTAAGAAGAACCTGTAGATGACAGCTTTCCTTTCCTGTCATCAGTCCACAAGGTTACCACTTCAATTAAGGTGCGAGGTACCGGGGACGACTGAAGATGAGCCAAGGACGGGTCATGTGACTTAAATGTCAAGGTGCGCTGTGTAGGGTCGATGAGAAATCGGGTCCGCATCTTTGAGAATATGTTTTTCTATTGTTGCAATTTTGTTTTTAAGACGTTGCTCTAAGTGTTAAAACCTGTTGCTATGGGAGATGAGAAAAACTGTGTCATTTTTTTAAAGGATGGTTTTATTCTCTTTTTAAACTTGTACACATGTATGTTTTGTTGAATTCCAATATCTCCAAGGCCTATACATTTCGTCCTTGAGAGGACAGAATTTTTTTCATTTTGCAAAAGACACTTCCGTTGGAAAATCTTATACATTTGTAGTGTATGGGACAATTTTGAAGGGGGCACCAAGAGACAGACCCGGGTCAACAGAGGTCATGGCCTTCGTAGCCTACATGTGTATATGTAATTTGTGTTGTTGTTGAAACATCTTTCAGTGTCCCTGAAAATGAAAAGTATTTTTGCAAAGTCTTAAATATTTCAATGACATACGAAAATTAAGACAAGAACAAAAATGAAGAGTGTTGTTGTCATAATCAACATCCTTATAATCAGTGTGTGGTGTACATACATGTATACAATGTAAGTGATACAAATTTTTCCAAAAGTCTTAAATATTTCAAAGGAGATACAGAAGTTACAGCAACAACAAAACATTCTTAAAATAACTGTTCCAATATGCGTAAAGTATTTTTTGCAAGGTCTTAAAAGTATCTCAAATGAGATTTATATTGAAATTACAACAACGAAACTAGAAAGCGTTGTTGTTAAAATTCTTGCATCCCAGCATGCGAAAAACACATTGCACATTACATCCGTCACAGATCACACGGTGTTTGTTTGAAAGAGAAAACCGCAAATCTGAAGTTCCGCTGCTAAAACCGCATGATTCGCAGAAACGAAGATCTCAGGAATGTTGCCAGACTGTAAATACATTCATACATTGTTTAAAGAGGAAGTTGGCTACAAGAAAAAATCTAATTAAAATTTGTTTGATGAGAATATGATTGAGAGTATGTTTGTAAACCTTGAAGAGTGTTTGGTTTCAAGACAAAAAAAAATACCAAACTCGCCCCAAATGATGCACTTTGAGCATGCATTTAAAGCCATTGGTCACTCTCGGTAAACAGTGTTGTTCAAAGGCCAACACTTCGTGTATCACAACTTATTTATGTAAAATAACGACCCTGTGAAAATTAGGATCAATTGGGAGAAAATAACAGGAAAACCCACCCTTGTTTCCGCACGTTTCGCCGTGTCATGACATGTGTTTAAAATAAATCCGTAATTCTCGATATCGTGAACTGATAATTGTTTTAACAAACAAAAAGTAAAGCATTTCATGGAATAATATTGCAAGAGAAGTCTTTCACCATTACCTTCTGTAAACCCTGTAAGTTATTTGTAAATCTGTGAACTTTTATTTTTTGTATAATGGCTTTAAAAACATTCTATAAAAGTAAGTTTAATGATGACGTTCAATACGTTATTGTCACCCACAGCGACTGCTGTGGTGCCCTGAGTTTTTGCTGTGGTGCCCTTTGCATAGTTCCAATACAAATTTAAAAATTTGTCTTGTACAATAGTGCATGTCAGAGGAAACTACATGTAGGCTGTGCCCCTTCGATCATGTCGAAAAATTCAATAACAAAAATCGAGGCATACAGTGCCAATTATTGGATACTTGTGGAAAGGCCTTTATTTTTGGAAAGGCCTTAGACTCAAAGACAATTTAATTTAATTTAATATTCTTTATTTTTTTTATTCATTTGTAATAATGTGCAATTCAGCTTTATGGCTGCCTAAAACCCCAATAAACCACTACATCCTTAACACAAATTCTGTCCGTATGGTACAATCGACTCCTGCTAATTACAAGCTCGCATATTACAATTTCTTTGAGCGGGTTAAATTCTTACGCTCAAACATGGCCTTTAATATCCCTTCAATACTAACCGCAACATCTGGCACCAACCTCCCCAAACCCAAACTACGTACAATCACTCCTCTGTCCTATTAAGGAATTTTGAACTTCAAGCAATACAAAAAACAAAAATAATGTCCTGATTATATCACAGCCCAGTCATCATCCCCCAAAACCACAAGATGCAGAGACCCCGCCCAGATGCTACCCCAAAACCACAAAATTCCTCTCTGCCAACGTCACCTAGGTGTCCGCTGGCTCCACGCTTGCAGCATTGTCCGAGAGTGTTAATGCCTTAGAGTTATGATTCATCTTTCATTGTTAATTACATTTGTACATTAAGCTTTTGAGGGGAGTGGGGGATTCGATGACACTGATGATACCACGCTGGAAATCCTACCAATCGTTATCTGAGTTTATGGTGTTTTTTTATCTTTATTAACCTGGGAAGGTGTGTCATCATGTCTGAAACAACCGAACTCTATGACCTCCATCAGTCCGTTGTCCTGATTTTGGTGCCCCTTCAAAAATCTCGCTAAAGAAATCTTCATTTTTACTCAAAGTTCACATATAATAATAAAAGTGGTTTTTAGAATTTTCAGATAGTAGGGTGGACAATTTTACAATGTACTTGTGTCCCTTATTTGTTTTTATTCTGAATCTGAAATGAAATCCAAATGACAAGAATTAATGTGAACAGTTACATTGTAATACATGTATGTGTAAAACATTGACTGAAGTTTGTTTGTGCATTGTCACAGACCTTTGAATCACTTTATGAATGCTGGCTTTCGATATTCAAGTTATGAATGGAAACAAGATTGTCCAAAAAAGTACATAATTTATTTTGTTAAAACCTTGAATGAAATTTGAGCATGACTACACATACGGTATAGTTCCTCATATTCAAATGTTTCGGCCGAACCATCAAAAACCTCAAAAGAAATCTGTTCTCATAAATAGCTTTTAAAAAAAAGTTCACAGATTTACAAATAACTTACAGGGTTTACAGAAGGTAATGGTGAAAGACTTCTCTTGAAATATTATTCCATGAAATGCTTTTCTTTTCGAGAAAACATTAAAACAATATTATCAATTCTCGTTGTTGAGAATTACGGATTTATTTTAAATACATGTCATGACACGGCGAAACATGCGGAAACAAGGGTGAGTTTTTCAAGTTATTTTCTCCCGACTGGATCCGATGACCGATTGAGCCTAAATATTCACAGGTTTGTTATTTTTTATATCAGTTGTGATACACACAGTGTGAGTCTTTAAACAATACTGTTTACCGAAAGTGTCCATTGGCTTTAAAATTGATTAAAAAAAAACAATGTTTTTTGGTGGTCAATATTTTGAATGGTTTCCTTTTCAGATCGAACTACAAACAAAGTCAGGCCTTGAACTTCGCTCTAGAAGTGGCACAGCGACTTCCATCTGGTAAGGGGCACTCCACTCAATGAGGAAAATGTAAATGCCGTCTGTGAAGTTTTGCCACCAAAGCACAAGACACCATGGCAATTGCTGTGGGTGCCGTGTATTTACACTGAAATGGCTTTTTTTATGGGCACCATTTAAAGTATCAGAGACAACTCTGAAAAATACTTGTCTTAATTGAAAATTTGATCCCATCTGGGTCAAGTACAAGTACAAAGAATATAAATCATGGCTTCAAGATGACCCTCCACGTCACAATGAGACTCAATATGACTCATTGGGAAAACCTCAACAAACTACAAAGATCTTGATGAGTCAACTGTACTCTCAATCGGTCTCTCGTTGCCACGCCCCCCAATCAAGGCGACGACAACGACAATGTGTGACCACAAGATAAAATTCAAGTTTGCCCAGGGTCAGAGCCAGGATGAGACGGGATGCTGCATGATGGAATGGTCATTCAAGACATCTGAACGCCCAAGGTTTGAAATCCACGTTTTCAATTGGTCAATCCTGGTATTCGGGACTTTGTCCAATGACCTACATGTATGACCAACATATCTAACATGGGACCCAAGTGAAAACATTACACAAACAATTCCAATCCAATGTATGTACACGATGGGAAGGGTTCTACCCATGCTACATGTAGTGTATCGTGACCTATCAGGCCAATGCGTGCAAGTTAAATTTTTGGTCAATACCCAAATTTATATTTTCAAAAAAAAAAAAACATCAAGAGAAAACCATGACAAAAAAATGCTTCAGATTGCACAGTTAGGGCTTCTGAAGAAAACATTCCGAAGACCTTGTTTCCATTCAGCGTGCTTTGACCAATGAGCAAAATATTGGGGTCCAGAATGCCCCATAAATTCGAGAAAACAAAATTGAGGGAGAACCTTGATATTTGTGCCTGCTTCAATACAACCACAAATAGTCAATACTTTCAAGCTGTATTTTTTAGGGTGTAAATATATGTACAATTTTATCCAAGGTAAGTGTGAACATTTCAATGTACATGTATTGACTGATGCCCTTTTGTACATTGCATCACGTACATGTACATGTATATGATGTACATTGTACACATGAAGAGAAATGTACACAGTCAAGGACATTAGTTGTCCTACCTCATTTCATTTTATTGAACTGTACATTTTCAAAGAACCTGCAAATTAACCATTCTGACACATTTTCGTTTTCTTTTCAGTACATGTACATGTGTTTACCTTCCACAATGACAAGGTATACTTTATATTAGTTTAGGAGAAAAAAAGCAATAAAAAAAAGAGAGTTAACCAAATGTCATCATTCATGTGCAATGACAGTACTAAATCTCACTGATCACTACATGGACAAGAGAATGTTGCCATCTGTATCGCAGCAACATGCCACCCAACCACACAGGATGACAGTACCGGCATATTGTACACATGCCTCGCTGTGTGCGTACGGTATTCCCGCTTGCTAAAAAACCTCTCTCTCTCTCTCTCTGAAGCAGACGCTGTGACGTAGCCTCCAATCATGACGTCACAGTATAACAAGGGCGTTGAACTCTGACTGAACTGATCGTTCTGATGCAGAAGCGTCGCCGAGACAACGACAGAACAGCTTTTTAATACCCGCCGAGAGAAGTGATGTGTAACAGCATTGATGTTGCGTAACTGAAAAATCCATCCAAATAAAAACCTCAATTGCTTTATTTGGATGTTTCTGTCGGCACAAATCACTCCTCTCGATGATTCATGTAATTTTCCTCTAACCAAAGAGTGACTGTGTCATCATATTACGGCAACGAACTGAATTGTCGCCACCGCCTGATTGGAAACAAATGATTGCTACAAATATACGATTCAATATTATTGGGGAGTGTTAATGTATGTTTTATGAATAATGATTTAACGCATGGATATTTGTTATTTTTGCAAGTGAAATATAAAGTATTTAATTAATTGATAAATTAATACAGTATGGTGATGTAACTCATGTAAATTTATCAGAAGTGAAAACAGTCAATCAGTGATATCTGTTCCCGTAAAAATTGAGCTAAGAGTCTATTAAACTCATGAAGGGCAAAGTCCAATGGAAAGAGTGCTATAATACACTGGACACTATTGGTAATTACTGAAAATATTTATTAGCATAAAATCTCACTTGGTAACGAGTAATGGGGAGAGGTTGATAGTATAAAACCTTGGGAGAAACAGCTCCCTCTGAAATGACGTAGTTTTCGAGAAAGAAGTAATTTTCCATGAATTTGATTTTGAGACCTCAGACTATGCGCTTTGATTGTTTCGTTACCATTTTTCCACTAAGATGGCCACTGAATGACGTCAATGCATAAGGCAACTATATTGTGAAGATAACACCATGGCAACAGAGACACAACCTTTTGCCCCATGAAATGTCAGTTCAGAAGTTAATCTCACATTAGGCCTATTAAAGTTGGACAATTTTGTTTTTATTTTGAGATGATTCTGACCCTACTTTAAATAAGTAGGCCTATAGATTTGATTATTTAAAATGTTTGCTCAATCAAGGGATCCTTGCACAATAATAATAAATCACATTCGCAGTAGTATCTCCATGTTTTTAAAGGCAATGGACACTATTGGTAATTACTCAAAATAATGATTGGCATAAAACCTTTCTTGGTGGCGAGTAATGGGGAGAGGTTGATGGTATAAAACATTGTGAGAAATGGCTCCCTCTGAAGTGCCATAGTTTTTGAGAAAGAAGTAATTTTCCATGAATTTGATTTCGAGACCTCAGATTTAGAACTTGAGGTCTCAAAATCAACCATCTAAACGCACACAACTTCGTGTGACAAGGATTATTTTTCTTTCATTATTATCTCGCAACTTCGATGACCGATTGAGCTCAAATTTTCACAGGTTTGTCATTTATGCATATGTTGAGATACACCAACTGTGAAGGCTAGTCTTCGACAATTACCAATAGTGTCCACTGCCTTTAAGGGGCAGATTTGTTAATATTTTTAACCTCGTTGCAGAGTCTGCACTAGGTGTTTGAACTTTTTACTCACACGCCAAGGCGTGTAAAAAGTTTGAGTGCCGTGTTACAGACAACATCGAGTGTTCTTAATAAACAAAATCTGCCCTTTGAACAACATGGCGTGTAGGCCTACTACTCTAAAATTGTTCATTAAATTTTTAAAATATATACTTTAATATCCAATAAAATGACAAAGATGTGTAAACTAACACTGAAACCTAGATTCAAAATAGCTTTTTAATTATCAAGTTAATTAAGAATTGGTTGAAAAAAAAAATTATATTTTGTTTTTAATTATTATTCCAAAACAAATTAATGGACACCAACATTTTAAAATTACAAGTTGGAAAGACAGAGAAAAATAAAAATCAGAAATTTATACACAAATTAATGGACACCAACATTTTAAAACTACAAGTTGGAAAGACAGAGAAAAATAAAAATCAGAAAAAAATTTAATCAGAAATTTATTACATTTTTAAATTAATACTGGACCGCTGGCCGAAAGCCTTTGATTTTAGCGTAGGGCCAGTAAACTCAAAGGACAAAAGTTCAATTGAATAATGATACCTTGTGTATCTTTGACAATGAGATACCATCTTTTAGTGTTTGTTCAACTTCTTGTAAACCACATTCTAGTCCAGTAAAAACTTTGAGCAACCAGCCCGGCGGTCTTGTCCATTTTCTATCCAAATTTGAATACTGAATCTGTGCAGAATGGGCACGAAGTACGTGTAAGGTTATGAAAGGTTTTGACACTCACATTTCTTGCATTCTAAATACGAGAAAGCTTTTTCAGACAATGTTTGATTCATTTGTTAAACTGACTAACAGCGAGGTATGTAATTTGACAAGCGTGACTGCGGTCTCTGCGGAGTATTGAGTCATGGTCCGAGCATTACGTCATCGCCCAACATTCCACGGGCATGACGGGAGCCCAACCACAAATAGCTTGAATGGCACATGTCAAAGAAAAGACCAGCAGTTTCGGACTTACCACGAACTACGGTAAATTATTAGTAATCATTGAGAAATGAGAGCTCACTGACGATGACTAAAAAATTATCAAGTTTAAAATAGTGTGAAAGCCAAGAACACATGGGGAGCCTGTGGGTTTTTTCCTGCCTTTCACCCCCGTGGACCCTGGTTCGAATCCCACCACAGATCGGACCCATGTGGAATTGGTTTTACTGGTCCTACCTGATTGCATGTTGTTTTTTCCCCTGTTGGCGTTCCCTCACATCTAAAACTTAGCATTTCTTCTAAATTCTTATTCATCCTGATTGTGCTGTTGGATGTTTTTAATTTTTGTTTTCTTAAATGACACAGGCTTTGGAGGACCCCTCCCCCACCACCACCACCACCAGCAGGATACTGCTCTTGAAGTAAAATTGTGTACAAAGTTAATGTACATGTACAGTGTACATGATTCTTGACAAGACCTAAAACCCTTTTCATTATTTCAACTCAAACCCCACCTCTGAATTTGATCAATTTTCCATAGCTCGATTGTCCGTTTACTGAAAAACAAAAACAAGACGTGAATGAAATTTATCCTTTCAAAGACAACTGGCGCACAATTCCATAAAACAACTGATTGGCCTTCAAAGAATAAAAACAAAAGAATCAAAAAGAAACTCAAAACATGCGTACACAATAAAAGGTGTGTGCCTTTGTTGAGTGTTTACGTACAAGTTGTTACAAACGATAATGGCGTCCGTGTGCAATCACAGGTCGTGTGCATTGCATGTAAATGAATTATTTACGAGGTCAAGTTGATGCTGAGCTGTTTAATACAGGCTTTTATAAATGATTAACAATTTTATTTATCGGTGCATTATAACTACGTCAGAGAATGTTTTTGCGAATAAATTGTTACACATTGTCAAGCCATGCTAGTAACAACGCGCCAGGAGTGCGTGAAATTAAATCGCAGTTTGATATTAATTAATACTTTTATGGCACTTGTTATTATGAAAATACTAATTTAAAAATAATAAAACAATGGATTTCTCCTCGTGAAATTGAGATTTGATAAGATTTTTGCATTATTCAACTTTCCAAATTGTGGAATTCTGTTCAACATCCCTTTTAAAGGCTACATGTTGTATTTGGGGAGAAGATCGCAAGGCTGGTTTGTGTGGCTCAAAAGTTTTTTGTGACCAGAACTTATATCACAGGACCAGAGCCAAAATGAGTTGAACAACTCAGAGAAGATCCATCTCATTTGTTTTAAGGGTAAGTATACTTTTAACTGATACTCTTAAAGGATTTGGGTACTTTTTGTATAAAAAAAAACACAATCAACCCAAATGTCCACATACATTAAACTTACACTGTTTGAAGATAATGATAGCAGAAAGCGTACCTTAAAATATTACTAGCTGCGGTGCTGTAGTTTTTGAGAAATGAGTAAAACAATGTCAAGAAAATACGTTTTCCACGCTAAAATAATTTTCATCTTATAGAGATGAAATAATTTGTGTGACTTGTTTTACTCATTTCTCAAAAACTACAGCCCCTCAGCAAGTAATACTTTAAGGGAAGCTTTCTAAAATCATTATTTTCACACTGTGAGAGTTTAATGTAAATCTGTGGACAGTGTGGTTTAATGTCCTACAAAAAGTACCAAGACCCTTAAAAACAGATCTTGAAAGATATTTATAATAATAGTAACGAGGAATTTGCTCAGAAGATTCAGAAATCAGATTCATAGTTGGCTTCATAAATACCCCAGACAGTTTCTCTACTCCTATTGGTGGGGGGTGCATCACATGGGGGGGGTTTAAACGGTTGATAATGACCAGCTGGAGCTGTTTATAACCGGCTGGCTTCCGCATGTCGAGCACGCAAGCTAACACATTTCATAGCTATTAGTAACAGCGTGAGAAGTCTCCCGAATCCCCAACATCTACTCCGCGATAGTAGAATAAAGCAAGACAGTTCTCTAAGAACAAACTCTACCTGGCAAATATACACACACATGGTGTTACAGCAAACCAATAACAACAACAACAACAACCACTGGACACACTTTCAGTACAACAGATAATATGTACAATTCTATATTTAAAAATGAAAAATATGTGGTCAATTAGTTCCCAGTTGATTATAAAATCTCTGGGGTCGATACGAGTGTAATTGCACTTTAGCCCGATGTGAAGGATGAAAGCACTGATGCTACACGTACGTGTATGTAAGGGAATCACATCAACACAAGCCTGCAGGGGTACACAGCAAAACGGTTTCTTGGAAACGCTGTGATGTGTCATACTGTACTGGGGAAGTCATGAATTATGCATTATTTATAATAAGCCTCATGAATTATGCATGAGGTTGTGCCCTCCAGACAAACTCTAGATTGTGATGGGTCATGGAAATGAGGTTCAACAGCCACCATGTGATGCTATTCGCGGACACTCTTTTTTTATCACATGGGTTTGTTTGGTGCATACCAAAACAGTTACTGTGTAACTACAATGTATATGTAATGCGTGGGTGGCTGGTCCTTTGCTAATTTGTTATTTTGTAAATAAGCAAATTGTAAACTTGCTCAGAATCAACAATGCAACTTATTTTTACCGGGCCAGAGACAGTTTTACTGATTAAAGATTCAGTATTATCAACAAATTTGTTGTCAAGACTTCCAGTTTCCTAAAAAAATTTAATAAAAAAAATATATATATTCTTTCAATTATTTTTTTAATTTGTGCACACATTAATACTTTTTGAAGGATTTTTGCTTAAAAAAAACCAACAAGCTTTTTAAAGCTGTATCCGTGCGAAAGTGAAACATAGTACAAAGTGCAAGCCTCGAAACAAACCACACCCATGGTAGTTGCCATGGTGCCCAATGCTTTTGCCATGGTGCCCAATGCTTTTGCTGTGGTGCCCTATACTTTTGCTGTGATGCCTTGTGCAAAGTTCCAATACAAATTACAAATTTTCCTCATAGTGAGTAAAGCTCAAATCATACTTCCTGCGAAAACGAATGCGAGTTGACCCCAACTCAACCCACTGCGAATTTCTTTGCGAATTAGCGACGTCAACATTCATATTGCATAATTTGCATTCGCAGGAAGTATGAACAGGGCTTCACCCTTACCAGATGAAAATTGCGATGCCCCTTCATGAACAAAATTAAAGGCCTGAAAGTGTACACAGTACACTGGGTCAATGAGGATTTCTCTAGTTTAAACCTCATCAGTAATTCTTATTATTCCGAGCGGCCAAGTAATGAAATGATAATGGCTTGACAAAGAGGTTTGAAACGAGGGAAGATGCGAAGACAACGACCTTCCTCAGAAAAGTATTTTTCTTTCAAAGCCCAACTGCATCCATGGGTACCACAGTGTGTCATGAGGACACAGTGCACAGTGTACACAGTCCTGGGCCAATGAGGATTTCTTCAGTTTAAATCAGTAATTCGTAGAATAACGAGTGACAACTGAAATGACAACGGTTTGATAAACCTCCATTATAACGAGGGAAGATGCGAAGACAGTGACCTTCCTCATACAAATATTTCTCTTTCAAAGCCCAACTGCATCCATGGGTACCACAGTGTGTCATGAGGACACAGTGCACAGTGTACACAGTCCTGGGCCAATGAGGATTCCTTCAGTTTAAATCAGTTAGTCGTAAAATAACGAGTGACCTGAGTAATGAAATGACAATGGTTTGACGAACCTCCATTATAACAAGGGAAGATGCGAAGACAATGACCTTTCTCAGATAAGTCAACCCCCCCCCCCTCCTCCAGAGATGCAATTATGTGTACATTGACCTTACACTTGGCTGCATTTAGCTTATCATCCGTACGGAAAAGGATCAAATAATATAAGCACGCTTGCAGTTCTACGAAACTGTGCTGGGAAAAGTGTGCGAGGGTTAATGAGGAAGATACTATTATCCTAGGAGGGGGTTGATGAAAGGACTCGCGACAAGGTCACGGAGGGGCAGTAGGGGGGTGCAAATGTCAGTGGGGTAAAGAAGGGGGAATCGATATCACAAGAAATTTCAAACAAATATTTTATGATTCAGTACACTGCATTGTTTTGACATTAAAGCTTCTGTCATTAATTATTGTAAACATGTCTTTGTTCTAGAACCCCAATTATTTTCAAACTAACCCCCAGTCAGTTTCCCTAGTGGTTTATTAAATAATATTTTAAAATTTTGGGTGGATTGGTAGGACATAAAAGAAATAAAATTGTGTAAACATTGACCATTCTGATTGGGCCCTTTAACCCCAAGTTACACGTACTTAATGTAGGAATTTTAAAGGAAAATGATAGAGCATTAAAAACACAACTCATGGTAATAAAGCAAATATAACAAGCAGATGTTTCCTTTGAAAGTGCCCAGTATAGTCTTTTTTATGGTATTTACAGAATTGTTGTAAAGTGCCTATCGTTGCATAAACTCTGGGCTCCTTAACGTACTAGACAATTATTAACTCAGCCATTTCACTGTCTAGACATGTTGTGTCTCTTCATGATTATTACTTTAAATACGATATTGTAGTAATGAAAGGCAGTGGACACTATTGGTAATTACTCAACAAAATAATTAGCATAAAACCTCATTGGTAATGCGTAGTGGTGAGCTGTTGATATTATGATTATTATCATTATTATTATTATTATTATTTATTGGTATAAATTTAATAATAAAAAACATGATTGTAAATCAATCCCCCAAAAATTGGATGGATAATCTCATTACAATATATATTAATCTTCATTAGTGTGGCTGAAATTTTCTTGCACGATCTGGTGTACAATGTACAAATAAATATGTCAGTACAAGACCCAATTTCATAAAGCTGTCCGGCAGAAAATTATGCTTGGCGAATTCCTTTGCTAAATGCGAAAAATAAGTGGGATACCAGTCACAGCAATGGTGAATGTATGTAATTCTGGCTGGTTACCTATTTTTTCTAAGCAAGAGTTTCTGTGCTAAGCAAGTTTATTGCTTACAAGCTTTAAAAAAAATAAAGCCTTGATGAACTTCATTTAACATAAATTCCAGCCGAATAACTCTGCGGAAACTACCCGTGAGTCTCCATGTCACGTCAAAATTACCAGCGACTTAAATTTAATCAGAGTTTACATAGACGTTCACAAGATACTGAGCAAATGACAGGTGTATGAATACAGGCATATAACTTGGTTCTTGAAGGGGCGCTGCAAGTTTTCATCAGATGGTAAGGGATACACTATGAGGAAAATGTAAATTTGTATTGAAACTTAACAAAGGGGCACCACCCGCAAAAAGGCACAGGGCATCACGGCCATTGCAAACATATAACGAAAGTACAACGTAATAAAACAGACACCACACTAATTTTTCACTTTGTAAGCCTTGCAGTTTGGTACAGGGATAACAGGGCTTCTTGTTGCTCAAAATGTTTACTGGACCAGACATCATCGTAGAAAAGAATTGAAGGGAATTCTTATCAGACTCTTTCAAAGCCAACATTCGAACACGATAATACACAGAGTACACCCTATTAAAGGGTCTGTGTAATTTTTGCAGGACACAAAACACAGTGTCCACAGATTCTCATTAAACTTACACAGTTTAAAGATAATCATAGTAGAAAGCTTCCCTTAAAATATCACTTACATGTAGGCCTACTGAGGTGCTGTAGTTTTTGAGTGCGAATCGCGTATACCCCGGAAGTGATAAAAATACTATTTATAGCGCCATCGCGCGGTCAAACAAATTCGCATTCTTTAAGGTGTTATTATTAAGTTTTAAAACACAAGACCACCACACTTGTCTCGTCATGAGTTCACTGGCCCAACAGTGAGTTTACTGGCCCAACAGTGAAATTACTGGCCTCGGGCCAGTGGTCAAGTGTAAAATTTCAAGCCCTGCACAGGAATGGAAGAAAGCTCATGACATCTCACACCCTAATGAAGTGAAGTCCTCAAGACCATTACTTGAACCCACGATCCATGCCTTCGCCCCATCCACATCAACATGTATTGAGCTCTTTAACTAATTAATTATGACAATTACCCCATGCATATAAGATATCTAGTTAAATATCTTCAGTCACGCAAGTCTCCCTGGCCCCCGAAAAAAAAAAAACTTGTGATCACCGGTCTCAAGCACCACCGGTCACAAGCACATCAAACCTCGCGCACAGCGGGCTACTGTCTGAGAAAACGACCAATCAGCACAAAGAGTCATCTCTTCAATTAAAAATCATATCTGATGTAATTAAAATATAATGTAAGCTTGGCGACTGGAGACAACAGGGTGACTAGGGGGTGGTTGGAAATGTCAAGCGAGAAATAAGTAATGAGGACTGGGAGATTTTACTGTTAAAGGCACTGGACATCTTTGGTAATTGTCAAAGACCAGTATTTTTACATGTACATCCAATCATGCATAAAATAACAACTACGAAAATTTGTACTGTTGGTCATCGAAAATGCAAGAGAATAAAGGAAAGAAAAAAACACCCTTGTTGCACAAATTTGTACGCTTTCAGATAGCAATAAAAGGCTTCACACCTGAAGTCTTTTAATATTTTAGTGAGAAATCACCTCTTTCAAAAACTACGTTAAGTTCAGAGGGAGCAGTTTTTCAAAAACTACGTTAAGTTCAGAGGGAGCAGTTTTTTACAGTGTTTTACTCTATCAACAGCTCTCCTTTGCTAGTTACCAAGAGAAAGTTTTTATGCTAACAATGATTTTGAGTAATTACCAATAGTGTCCAGTGCCTTTAATACACACTATATTTGTACTTGTATGTTTTAGTTAACCAGGACCAACAGCCCAACATCACAGCTGGCATCAAGTGACAAAAGTAATCATCGCACGAGAAGTCCGACGACTTTCAAGTACACAAAATGTATAAAAAAACTTGGTATGTGAGAAACCAAGTCCCTCTCTGAACGTAGACCATTGGTACGGGTCTCGATAAAAGTGTTGCTGAAAATGTCAGAGGACCCTGTGGTAATTACAACACAAATGCTCGGTCAATCACTTTAAACACTTCTCTCTCGTTACATTTATTGTTATGGTTAGGCCCTAACTTCCGCGGTCTGGATTCAAAATGATGGGTAAGTGTCAACTTAACATTAAAATATTTGCATCAAACTCAAGGTAAAGGCCGTATCCGAATTTGAGGCTACAGCTACGGCTGTTGCTATGTGTGTTGCTAAGGACGTCCTATACTTTAACACATGATGACGCAGAAATCTAGCCGCAGCCGTAGCTGTAGCCGCTAATTCGGACACGGTCTATGTTATTACTTGCAGCTACTACATGATTTAAACTACCTCTAGGCAACTGGCTACACAGCGTCATGGTCTACTAGTGGTAAGATATCTGCTCTAGCAATGCAAAGGTTGTGGGTTTGAATCCCACCCAGTGATTTGCCTGTGGATCTTTTATGATTGTGATGTCATATGCAAGCTGGGTCTATAAAGGCCTGATACTTCCACAGGGGCCATGAAGGTAAATTGCCTCCATGCCCCCTACTCATTGCCTAAGTGCTCTTGTAATGCTGTACAGTGGAAGTTTACAATTTCCTCATAGGGTGCCCTTTACCAAGGAGAAACTGCATTGGTGCCCTTGCCCTTTCAAAAGTATACAGACCTGTCCTTTATACAAAGTACATGTACATGTGTGTGTGTGTGTGTGTAGCTTGTCATTTTTTTTTTTTTTTTTTAAGTCAAAACTGAACTTAGACAGCCAGACCACTGTGGATTGTGCATGGTTCCTCTTGTTTTAAAGGAACATGTTGCCTTGGATCGGTAGAGTTGGTCTTTGAAAAGCGTTCTGTAACCGTTTGTTATAAAATGCATATGGGTAGAAAGATGTTGTAAAGTAGAATACAATGATCTGCAAAAAAAATATGCCTCGAAATTGCGTGTTTTTCTTTTTACCTCGTCAACTAACACGGTCAGCCATTTATGGTAGTCAAATTTTTTACTCCCATAAATGGCCGATCGTGTTTGATCACGACGTAACTGGAAAACCGTGCAATTTTGAGTGATACTTGTTTGGATCATTATATTCTACTTTTAAAACATCTTCCTAACAATATGCATTTCATAACAAACGGTTTCAAACGCTTTTTATAGACCAACTTATCCGATCCAAGGCAACGTGTTCCTTTAACCAGCATTTGGACAGCTGACCATTTTTAACCAAGAATGCAGGCCAGTATGATCTATAGATTCAAGATGAACCCAAGTCTTGACACCCGCATCTGGAACACTCTTCCACTTAATCTTAGATCTTGTCTTTGTACCTCAACATTTAAAATCTCTTCTCACAACTTATCTTATGTCACAGGTTTTTAAGGGATAATTGTGTCTTGTCTCTTTTCTTTGGTTTTGTTTAAATTGGTTTACTGAGCCTTGATCACCCCGCAGATGCATCAAGTCCTTATTTCAGGCCTTCTTTTTAAAGGAGCGCAATCACGCTCGCACTCCTCTGTGCTCCTTAATGTTTTTCAAGGAGAGCAAAATAAAACGCTCCAGACAACTTTAACATTCATAGCATTTTCAAAAACCTGAAATGAGCCGCTTGAATCTCGGAAATGGCAGTGACAACATTTAAAGGTTGTTATAAATGTTTTTTTCTCTAAAACCTGCAGTCATTGCCTAAAAAAAACACTTGAATACTGCAAGTTGACAGCGGCAGCGCACGAGTCGTACCAAAGTCTGTTACTCAATTTTTGTTATTTTTTTTACAATTAAAGGTCACCAAATTACCTTGAACATTATCTTTCCGAGCAATGTACGATACAGACTACAAAAATACAAAATATCACAGTCTGACCTTTTATTCAGGGTCGATGCCTTTCATGGTTCTTTTCTCAGACTTCTCTCACTCATCCAATTAAAATAAATAATTCAAGGTCCCGTCAGTGTCAGTCAGGAACAACTTGATTTGTAATTATTACATCTGCAATGATGCAACGGTAAATGCCACAAAGAAAAGGGTTCAGATCCAATATAATCTAATTGGATTTATGTTTTATATTATTTCAGGTTTTTGTTCAATTCTTGGTTTTTGCAATGAACTAGGACTTCAAAAACACCCTTTACCCACAACTGTTGGAGTGTGTAAAATAAAATACAAGAAGATAATAAATTGGGTCTCTGTGTTTCATTTTGCTTTAAATAATTTTCTTGTTATGTTAATATCATAATAATTTCAATTCAATCAAGGTTGTTGGTCCTACCATGGAGGACATTATCCTTGCACACCATGAAGTGTGTGGACATACATGTAATGTACATACGCTTGGAAATCAGATTCAAAAATATTGAGTAAAAAAATGGTTTGGCAGGTTTTTTTTTAGCTTTAAAAAAATATTTTCCACATAGAACATGTTATGAGCTATTTTATAAAGAATGAACAAGTTGCTGTTTTTTAATGGATTAGAAGAAAAATGCAATGTAATGCTAATAACCCTGATGGCAGTAATGTTTTACTCAGACTTGGGCCCTTCAGTAGTGCGTTTTGGCGACCCCAACCAAAAACTGTTTCTGACGTCATAACCAAAACGGTAACCGAACTTGGTTACCGTTCACTCTAAACAGCAGAACCAATGACCAACAACCGAAACAGTTTTTGGTTGGGGTCGCCATAACACGCTCTCCAGGGGAAGCTTCTAGGCAAGAAGAGCATTGTTTTAATGAGTAAAACTTTAAAAGGCTTGACCCACTGTTTTCAACCCTTTTCCGGCCATTTAATAAGAATCTTACTGAATAATCATAAATCAGATTAAAGACAGTGGACACTATTGGTTATTGTCAAAGACTAGTCTTCACAGTTTGTGTATCTCAACATATATATGCATAATATAACAAACCTGTGAAAATTTGAGCTCAATTGGTCGTCGAAGTTGCGAGATAAGAATGAAAGAAAAAACACCCTTGTCACACGAAGTTGTGTGCTTTCTGATGCTTGATTTCGAGACCTCAAACTCTAAACTTGAGGTCTCGAAATCAAATTCGTGGAAAACTACTTCTTTCTTGAAAACTACATCACTTCAGAGGGAGCTGTCTCTCACAATGTTTTATACCATCAACCTCTCCCCATTACTCGTAATCAAGAAAGGTTTTATGATGATAATTATTTTGAGTAATTACCAATAGTGTCCACTGCCTTTAAGACGCCGGAAGAATATCATGCCCAATACTTCATTCATCTTGTATGAGAAGCAAACTTCCGAACCCAACCTCATAACTTGTGCCAATATTAGAAGTGGTTGTTGTAATCCTATGCCCAAACACAGGGGACATTTGATGATAATTTGCATTTGAAAAGGTTACAGTTCACCACACATGACAGAGGGGGAAAGGTAGAAAGTGAGCACACAGAAGGAACAGCCCATCCCATTCAGGTATGCATAATCAAACTGGGGCAAGAAGTCAATTTTGTTTCTGCACTACAATGCTATTCAATGGGGAAAAACGGAATCCTTCATTAAAGGGAAGGTCAGGTTTGGTAATTATCAAAGACCAGTCTTTTCACTTGGTGTATCCCAACATAAGCATAAAATCAACAAGCCTGTGAAAATTTGAGCTAAATTGGTCATCGAAGTTGCGAGAAAATGATGAGAGAAAAACACACCCTTGTGGAACGAATTTATTTTGTGTGCTTTCAGATTATTTGAGTGAGAAATTACCTCTTTCTCAAAAACTGTTCCTTCAGAGGGAGTCGTTTCTCACAATGTTTTATACTGTCAACAGCTCTCCAATGCTTGTTACCAAGTAAGTTTTTAAGTTAATATTTGTTTTGAATAATTACAAAACGTGTACCTTCCCTTTAAGTGTCCCTGCCTGTAAGAATGTACCAAGTGGTGATTCATGGGTTCTCAGATCTACTTCTAAAAAATTAGAGTGATACATTATCATACCAAACGAATAAATCCAAAATTTTAGTTTGCTGACGCTTTCAGTTTGGGAGTTATCAGTTATCAAAGTTTCAGCCTAAAAGCCTTCGTGAAACGAATAGTACATTCCCTGTAAACACAAAAATGTGCGCCAAGGTCATCTCAACAAAAGTAAAACATTTTTTGAAACCTCCAGTTGGGCTTATAGGCCTAACAAAAGTATTAAAAAAAATTGGGATCTCGTTGGCGCGTCATGTTACGCGCACCTGAACCTTTGACGAACAGTGCCCTCATGCCATTTTCAACGCCTCATAACTCAACGCGCCTATAAGATCCCATGAATTAAACAAGTTCACATGAGTGCAAAGTGCGTGGGATCTCGTTGGCGCAGAGAAATAATAGAGGTCAAAGTTCAAATTTTACCAATATATTGCGTTTTCGCACCTCCGTAACCTTGCGCGCCAACAACAAAAAGTTGTTTTCTGGCAACCGGGTGTTGGAACAGTTTTCATCTAATGACAAATGAAAAAAGAATCTTGGGATCTCTGCAACTTGCATGTCAAAAGATTTTTTGAAAATTTTCTAAAGTATTGCCATTCCACATATTTTGGCCTAAATTGGCACAACATTTGTTTTTTTCAACACTGTAAGTATCTGTGCCAACAAGATCCCATCAATGTTTTCTTGTATTTGGTTAAGTTGAGTGTTCCTAAACAGATTTCAATTGAAAAATAATTGGGCCCACCAATATAACAAAGGTCAAAGGTCATATGAAACTACACTTCTGCCTATTTCGGGCGTTTTTGCATCGTCTAGAAATCCACGCGCCAATATGATCCCATTAAATTGTCTGCGTTTTATGACTATATATAGATTCTGAGCAACACATAACAAATGGGATTTGAGTGGCGCTAACAAATATTACAGACCAAAGGTCACAATACATGCCTGCATGTCATTGCATTGCTGTAGCAACCGAAAGTGAGAAATATCCCCCAATTTCACAATGTTGGCAAACCATGAAAGAAATGGGTACCTCCAAAACAAATTTTGGTCGAGATATAGATTGGACTTGTTTTTACAAATGGTGTTAGTTTAATGTTGGTTGGTAACTGTTGCCGAGGTCAAAGGTCACAAAGAACATGGGCGTTTTTTTATATTTTCTGTCAAGAACCAACTTCAGAGCCTTTTCAAGATTTTATTTAAAGAACAAAGGGCTCTATCCTTTCAGTTTGGGACAGCCACTTATAATACCTAGGCACATATGGTTGTCCCAAATTAATTATAGAGCCTTTGTTCATTTGATAAAATGATGACAGGGCTGCGAAGTTGGTTCTTGACAGAAAATGTATTACAAAACACCAATATTCTGACCTTGGCAACAGTTACCCACCAACATTAAACTAACACCATTTGTAAAAGCAAGTCCAATCTATATCTGGACCAATTTGTTTTGGAGACCCATCACCTTTAATGGCTTGCCAACATTTTGAAATTGGAGGATATTTCTCACTTTCTGTTGCCAGAGCAATGCATAAGTATTAGGCATGTCTTGTGAACTTTTGATCTGTAATATTTGTATGCGCCAAACAAATCCCATTTTGTTTTTGCTTTTCATGTGTTGCTGAGTATCTTTATAATCATAAAACGCAGACAATTTAATGAGATCATATTGGCGCGTGGATTTCTAGACGACGCAAAATCGCCCGAAATAGGCAGTAGTGTAGTTTCATGTGACCTTTGACCTTTGTTATAGTGGTGGGCCAACATGATCCCAATTTTTTTCAATTGAAATTTGTTTAGGAACACTCAACTTAACCAAATACAAGAAAACATTGATGGAATCTTGTTGGCACAGATACTTACAGTGATGAGAAAAGCGAATGTTGTGCCAATTTAGGCCAAAATGTGTGGAATTGCAATTCTTTAGAAAACTTTCAAAAAATCTGTTGACAAGCAAGTTGCAGAGATCCCAAGATTCTTGTTTTATTTGTCATTAGATGAAAACTGTTCCAACACCCGGTTGTGATTTAATTTTTTTTTTTATGTTGGCGCACGAGGTTACGGAGGTGCAGAAACTGCAATATATTGGTAAAATTTGAACTTTGACCTCTATTATCTCACTGGGCCAATGAGATCCCACGCACTTTGCACTTCAATTTTTTTAAGGAATGTAAACTCTTTCATGAGAACTTGTTTAATTCATGGGATCTTATAGGCGCATTGAATTATGAGGCGTTGAAAATGGCACGAGGGCACTGTTCATCAAAGGTTCAGGTGCGCGTAACATGATGCGCCAGTGAGATCCCATTTTTATTTTTTCGCACACTTTTTGTTTACAGGGAATGTACTGTTGGTTTCTCGAGGGTCTTTTGGCCCAAACTTTGACAACTGGTAACTCCAAAACCGAAAGCGTCAGCAAACAAAAATTTTGGATTTACTCGATTGGTATGATGGTGTTTCACTCTAATTTTTTATAAGAAGATCTGCGTACCCATAAAATCACACCCACCCCTAATTTGGTACATTCTTAAAACAAAATCAGGAAAAAATTTGAGGATAGCAGTTTTCTAGCCTAGATTACATAACAGTAATTATTATGCTTAGCAACAGTGCAGACAAAAAATTGTGAAACATAAAGTGCGGGCCTTTGGACAATACTGTTGTGCAATTGCTTTAACTTGTGGTGAATGCAGGGAAACTGGGCCTACTTTATAGAGCCTCTGTTCAAGCACAAACTTCCTAAGCACAGAAAAAATCTCGCTCAGCTGAAAGATTTAACCAGCCAAGATTTCAAAGAGTTTACACTGTTGCCACTGGTTCCCAACACATTATGTTGCTTAGCAACAGCTTTATGAAATTGGGCCGAGGACACAATTTCATGTACAGCACCTTTGGGCACAAAAAAGTAGCTAAGCACATAAAGTTATGCTAAACCAGAATAAGGTTACCAACCCAAATACAATACCTCATGTATTACACTCTGTGACTGGTATTCTGCTAAATTTGGCTTAGCAGAAAACATTTAAGTAGCCAAATTACCATTCCACACTATAGTACAATCTGTGACTTATTCTGCTAATTTTTGTTCAATAGCAGAAAACTGTTTTAAGCAGCCAAAATACAGTTCCATGTGTTCAATTTGCCACTGGTATCCTGTTTTTTCATAGACGCAGACAAATGTAAACCAGCCAAAATTCCATATGTTGACTGGTGTCCTGCTAGCAGAAAACGGTAAATCTACCAAAATCCCATCCAACATTTACAATCTGTAATTGGTTTCCTGCTTTGCTTAAAGCAAGAAACTGTAAAGCAATATTTGCTCTATGGGCCCAGATTATGATGGCATGGAGAACAGCGCAGTTGTTATAATATCAAACTCAGCATTGTGTATACACTTCATAGGTTTGGGTGTGTCAACTCCAGCCCAAAGTACACAATGTGTTTACTCATCTGTAGTCCAACAATAATTCATTGAATGTGTTTGAAAGGAGCTTTGGAGATGCAAATTGGATGAAATATAAATCATCTTTTCACAGTAAACATGGTGTCGTCAATGAACTTATTTGCATGTAGTTTATAATGCATCAGTTACACCCGGTTGATGGGATGGGTAGAAGGGCGTTGGTTGCTTTTTGCTTTCAGTTATTTATTAAAGTTTATTCACTTGCTTTAGTCTTCAAGAAACTCGCCTGACAAACAACAGGTGAGAATCATCAAACCAACTAAGTAGTCACACTTTGAGAAATTAAAAACACTGAAAAAAGATTTGCAGTCAAATATGAGGATTTTTGACTGATGGTATAGGGCTTTTAAAGTATTGTTAGAAGCTTCAAGTTTTGATTCCAGCAATCTATAAATTAACAACAGTGATCTAACTTGGCAGTCTTTGGTGCGATTTTCTTGATTCTGAAAAGGGGGCGTGTCCTATCAGTCGTCAGACCAACGTCACCCTTTCGTCTGCAATATTTATTTTTCATACCTAAAATTGTTCATTGGATAAGACCTGTCGTCGATTTCACCAAACCCTTCCTACATGTAACTTAAGATTAATCTTAGGACTTAGGACGAGTCCTATCCTGCACTGTAGCATGCAGACCTTAAAAGAACACGTTGCCTTGGATCAGACGAGTTGGTCCATAAAAAGCGGTTGTAACCGTTTGTTATAAAATGCATATGGTTGGAAAGATGTTTTAAAAGTAGAATACAATGATCCACACAAGTTTGCCTCGAAATTGCGTGGTTTTCCTTTTACTGTGCGAACTAACACGATCGGCCAATTATGGGAGTCAAAAACTTGACTCCCATAAATGGCCGACCGTGTTAGTCGACGAGGTAAACGGAAAACCGTGCAATTTCGAGGCATGTTTATGTGGATCATTGTATTCTACTTTTACAACATCTTTCTACCCATATGCATTATATAAAAATACGGTTACGAACGCTTTTCAAAGACCAACTCGACCGATCCAAGGCAATGTGTTCCTTTAAGATTAATCCTCAAGTAAAGGAGGAGTATTTCGTCCTAACTCCAGATCGGATTAATCCTAGCGTTTCGTGAAATCCGCTGCAGGACCAAATTTCACTGATCTGCCTACCACAGACTTCTGCACTTACGATCACTATATTCTCCGCTTACTATGCTAGTGCGGCCTTCTGCGCCAGCTGTGTTAAGTGAAGACTGCCTCATAACACTGTGTTCCGACACATGCACAACCCAAGAAATACGCATCAATTCAAAAAACTTTAGTATATTTTAGATGTGGGAGGAAAACGATAGATAGGGACAACCCACACAGCCAGGTAGGGACTGCAAAGCTCAATCCATACAAGGCTCCAGTCTGGGCTCGAGCCGGAGGTTCACAGCAGAGGTGAAAGGCAGGGACAGAAACCACTGAGCCAACCCGACAGATCTCACATACATGACATAGTGTCCAGCCATTCAATTTCTCAAACCAGAATGAAGCTGGAACTGGAAGGGAAATTTATCAGGCATTCGGCATTCCTCCTTTTTTCTTCAACATGTTCAAAACACAGACAGCCATAGCTGCTGTGTGCATGGCAACGAACAAGGTTGTGGCAGCATGCATGATGACAAAGTCAAGGTTCAAAGTGTTATGTAAACAATGTCAAGGTCATACTGGGTGCTACAATATTTAATAAGACCATATTAAGACTAGAGCAGCTGAGTGCTATGGTAACACTTAACAGGTTTTAATATAATCGTGGTTCCACAAAGTATTCCCAATCCTAGTCATGCTAGTCCAGACATAACTCGCTGCCCGTACCAGCGGATTAGGGTCAATCACGCAGGGTGTCGGTATGGCCCCAGGGCGTCGTGTGGCCCTTCATTTCGTCCAAGTCTTGACCCTTGCACATGGCAGATATTTTACATCAACAAACGCGACTGCGTGAATGTTGCACAGTGACACTTCGTGCGGGCTTTCGCAGGGCTCACGCCTCTTGAGCGACCACTGACTTACGAACTCGTCGTAGGCAATTAATTTGCGATTATTAAAAAGTTCTGACCGACTGGTGTAGTACTATAACTAGTCAGTGTTTAAATTATGTCTGTGTCGACGGCAGACGAAAGACTGTAACGTGAACAGTACGAGTTTATTTCTTTTTTTAGTCGCGAACCTCCCTATACGGTAAGGGCTAAATTATCGCAACCTGCACACAGCTAGACCACAGAAGTGGAAAACAGTTCATTAGTACATGTGATTTAAAACATTGTTTATACCCAAACAGAAAGTGTTTTCGTCTTGTCGTTTGACAGTCATGAAGCCAAGAAGGCGTACTACCAACCTGACCGGTTATACCGGTGATTAGAGCCACTCTTCTCACGGAATCTCCGCCGTTCTGGCACTCGGTCGCCTGTGCTGTGCTGCTTTGCGCCATGTTGTCAAAAGGGAATGGGATCTCAACTCAACGCTTTCAGATAGCGGTGCATTGAATAATGTGCATACACACACGACACACACACACACGTTGCATGTTACGTGGCTGGTGCTTTCATTCACAAGCCCTCTGAAGACGGGGTCAAACGGTCTTCACGTGCGCACACATGGCACTCCGATTGGCCGATGGCGTGCGCATATATAAATACTTTATCATGTGATTACCATAATATCAAACATGGACGTGTCGGGGCAAGCCGCGTTCACTAGCAGACCTGGGCATTACGTCATGGGGACCGTCGCCGGTTAAAAGGACCTGATTCACTCCCCCGGCCAATGGGGTCGCAAAGAACACATACCAAGGGGTGGAGCAACGATACCACTACCATTCATTTAGCCAAAAAATAGTAGTAAACATCATCCTGACGTTCAAAGAACCATTCCCGGAGTCGACTTCACTCGCGGTAAAAAACAACAACCCACCATTTTCCATTTTCCAACCGGGCATCGTGGTGAAAAACATGAACGACATCGGTATTAACAAATTTCTGGGACCCCTCGGTTTACTCCAATATGCTGAAATATTCCAAATTAAGGGATACGATGTGGAGAGTGATTTCTGTAGCTTGAATACAGGCGATCTTGACGCGATGAACATCACCCACGCTGGACACAGAGAGACGATTCTCCAGGCAGGTTAGTGTGAGATATTTTTTCCCACCCATCTTCCTCACACGCATGTTCATTTTCCCTGGGTAAGCCATGTTTCGCTTCTTCATCACATGGCTCTGGCCAGAAGAAAAAAAATCCACGCACACCCATAAACAGATTTCAACAGATATTTCCCTCACAAAAACTGACCCTCCCACATCTATGTGGACAACTTGTTAGTCCTTTTCGAAGACGAGTTCGGATACACTGTCAGACAACATGAATTTACGATCGACGACATGCATCGTTTTTCTTTGCTCGTCATCATGAAATTTAATGGCAGCCATATTGAAAATATGAAAAAAGGACATGTGTACTGTGAATTGGTTTCTCAAATCCACACTAAATATTGTCTCGAAGGATGTGTTAGAGAAGCTAGACTCAAGGAGAGTGCGAGGAGTACTCTACTCCTTGGTAGGGTGGTGAAATATCGGGGTTTAGGGTGATAAAATACATCGAAATTTGTCTCATGTAGGCGCCCTACAGACGTATAAACTAATGTATAACGTTGAACCGATGACCTCCAACCGACTCGGCTGCTATCGAATGAACAAAACGTTGTTTAGAACCCAGCGTTGCTATCCGGCGGTTGCTCCAAAAACCACGGCCTAGGACTCGGTATTTTTCTGTCAAAAATGGGTGTAAAAGTTTCTCCCGATGTGCCATAGTGGTGCAATTTGGGCTGGACAGCCGTGTGATATGTCGTCTATATGTTGATTAGAAGTATCGCAAAGTTTGGGCGTTGCGCGCGGAGTTTGGGACTGTTCGCGCAAACGCCTCTACCCTCCGAACTTGATGGCATACTATATGTAGAACCGTCTAACCTGTAAATATTTATCCAACGAATTTTTAAAAATTAAAACGATTTTAATGTATTATATAGTTTCAATGGGGACGACCATAGATGTAAATTTTGTGAACGGAACTTGGCGGTCGGGTTCAGCTCCTTTCGACGAGAGGAGGGGCATATTGTTCGGGGTGTAGCAAGCATGTCAGTGTGTGTACTACGCAGAATTCTCCCCATTATTTTTTTGAGGTCGCTTCGACATTTATGCTGCCAAAAACTGGATTTTTCTGGCACGAAACGTCCGCCAGGAGGTGTCGACATTGGCACAGGATTAGAGAGAAGATTCCGGTCATATTTCTGGCATAAAATTTCTCAGAATTCGATGGAAGTTTCGTGAATGAATCAATATCTTTTTATTTCACGAAAAGCGAGGCACCGCCTGCGTATTTTTCCCAAAACGACCAGGCATTAGGCGGGCACGCGTGCGGCTTGAAAAAACGCTGCAGCGCTCCGTACTACTCGGCTGCGTGTGGCAAGTGCTCTACGGCTTACGGTCTTTCCCCTTTTTTCTTTTAAAAGAACTTATAAAAAGCTATCAAAAAGGCTTTTCCTGGTGACAAAGAAACAAATTTTCTCAAGAAGTCTGCGGCCAAACGTCGGTTGATAATTTTCGGCAACTTGCGAAATCGAATCTTTTGTGGTTGGTATATGGGACGGTTGCCACATCCTATGATGCGTTTTTCATTTCTGGTCATCCGCTGACTATACCTGCACGTTTTTGTGTGTGTTTTTTTGGAATGAGGAAGATTAATTTTTTCTATATGCTTGGCTTCAGTGGTTAAATAGTGCTAGAATTCCTGGAAATCATTCGCTTGCAAATCATTCATGTATTTTGTTTTTTAATTAGATGATGTGGCAAATACGAAACCAGGCTTTGGGAACAAAGAACTGATTTGGTTTCCGATTGAACAAGTTTTATCCTGCGTTTTATTTTTTACTTCGAGTGCTTGTTTTTTTGTAAAGAATGCTGCCGTGTGGAGACTGTTTTATATACACTTGTTCTCGTTGGAAAAGATTTATGACCAGACGCCAAGTAAGTTGATAATGTTGGCGACTTGAGAAGGAAATTTTTCTTTGATTTGATATTCGTTGAAGTTGCGGTTACCTACCCTACAACCGCGGTCTATCTGCACTCGGTTTGTGCAAATTAATAAGTGTTAGTCGCACGTATACAGCCGAACGATGCCAGGGTTTGCCATGTGCTTTCGCCAGTTGATTTTGACCTGCGCATGGACCAATCACAGGCCAACCTAGCGACATCTCTCTCCATCGAGATGAGAGTTGAAAAGTTCATCCTTTTGTTATTCTATGTCTGGTTGGTGATGCGATCTAAGATGAGAGTGACCGTGAAGACGCGAACGGATGGACGGGGAGAGAAGAGAGAAAAAACAGGGCGGGGTCATCATCAGCGACGTTGAGGCGAATTCAACTCGTCTTATATCAAAGCTACTTATGGTAAACACCGGGGCCGAGTGCACGGGATTGATCGTGAACGTTGGGTTGTGTGGTGACGATCAGAAATCCCAAAGTAGTCGGGGCTTGTTTGCGAGTGATAGGGAGAGATGGGGCTGACTGCATCGCGCAGCAGTGCATGAGTCATCAACATTCGCTCATCTGTTGTCGGGTTGTTCCAAGAGCCCGAGTCGGTGCTCACGACCGGCGCGTGCCACACAGCTCGCGGCGATCACAACCTCGTCCGGTAAAACACCAGAAATGTGACCGTACCCCCTCGCCGTAAAACATCCTTCCCCCAACTATCTTTGCAGTTTCCCTCCAATACATTGACTTTATATGGTGATATTTACATCATGCATCGCGAAACTCTTGGGGAGAGAAAAAAACAGCGAGTAAGAGTTCAAGATGTTGAGGGGTTGCGGTTTGCTTCTGAAGCGGCTGGGAATTAGTTGAAATGGCCTTTGTGGGTTGGAAAGGGGAATGCATCTCCTAAATATGGAAAGGGCTTGGGTTTTACCACAAGCCATGGAACCGGCTATCTTAATACTAATTACATTGGAGCCCTAAAAGCAAAGCTAACAGCGTTCACTCGACATTTTCGATAATTATTATTTTTGACTGGGTTCATTGTTGAGTGAAAACAGAAGGCAAGATTAGAGATAATGAACCACCATTTTCTTATAGCATGTGGTTATATAGTGCTGGTATACACACGATGAGTTGTGCACCATGATATCCTACTGCCAAACATCAACAACATGATTGTGAGTTCATTGAGCAGTCAACTGAATTCCACATGCGTTGTTTTGTGTCTCCCCTTCTTTATTCGTGTTTTGTTTCATTCAGTTTCCTTCCTGATACGTACCCTCCTTTTCCTCTTTTGATACTAAGTACGTTCTACAACAAACACACAGCACCAGACGCAGTTCAGTTGTTTGCTGTACATGACATGTGAATGACCCCCTTAACAACGCAGGGGACACTCGTCATGATAGGACATGTTCTGGGCTATCTGACAAAATTTACATAAAGGTCATATGCAAATAAGCATGACACAGGTAACCTTCTCTGACTATGACGTGTGTATGACTTCCACTTCGTTGACAACATTTCATAGTAATTATTATGCATGTCATCTACACACTTGTTTACATAGGGAAATATAACTGACGTTTATAAATAGAACATACACATTATTTAAATCTAAAGCTTTATGCGGATATTTACTTAGGGTAATGTGTCATGTGTTTGGACGACAGTTCAGAGTCAATATAAATGAGAGCAAAAGCAACATTGGCATTAATTGTGACTGAGAGGCCTTATGTCTGTGATTATAGAGAAACGTCATATGAAGGCCCCTGACGGGTCAGAACAGGTCACCACTATCTCTCAGGATTCATTATGACACAGATTGTGTTCAGATTACATCAGTAAAAGTACAATATATTTCAGTTTTAAAATCGACTGAAATACCGCCTGAATTTCTTCTCAGTTACGTTGTTAACAAAATTATTAATACCATTATGATTTTTTCAAGAACATAAATAATGGAAAGTGTAACATTCACTTTCACACTCTTTTTCGTCATTATCAACGGGTATTATTTTTGTAAAATGCAAATTATTTTGATTTTTCTACAGTAATATGCAGTACACGCAGTCCATGCCAGTTGACCAGTTGAGTATGCGCGGTAGTAATTAGTCTGGTCCTCTTTAAGGCTTTAACGCTGCACTAGTCACTGCGCACAAGGTGCCCGACAAAGATGCTCACGCACATGGTCTATACAGAGAGAGGAGGACATTTCAAAATGTAGTCAATGAAAAATAACAAGTTATGTTTCATTAAAGACTCGTTAAAGTGTACAGCCAATCATACAAGGAAATCACCAAATGCATAGGAGTAAAGCACTCTGCAGACTGAAACTGTACAAAAACTAATTTCAGAAAAAAAAACCTGGCTTTGACATTTCAACGTTGTTTGCGATTAGAGTGATCATCAAAATACAAACGACTTTGATGTATCGCATAAAAGGTGGAGTGAAACTTCAGTTTGACCCCGTTTTGTTTTAGTTTTTTTTTTCATCCAATTATTTCGTCCTAATGTCCCTTTAATTAAGAAATCAATAAAATTATGCGGACAATTAATTTGCCGACAATTAATTTGACTCTCAAAAACTTACCTCTCTAAGGTGAGTTTTGGTAATTAGTTTATAACCATAGTAAATGGTTTGGTCGTTGACAGGGGTATGGTTGTAAATTGTACACATCGTTCGGTGACAGTTTTTATTTTTTTTGTGAATCTATTCATCTTGTTTTTCTTGGAATGTGTTAATGTCTTAAGATTAAAAGATCCCCCCCCCCCACTTTGGTTGTAGGTGAACGCCTTATGGTTTCAATTATGTTTATGCAGACACAAATCACCTTTTTCCGAGGACTAGTCGACACACACACCCCCTAGTTCACACGCATCCCTCCACTTTGGTCAATGTTAAATCGTTTCAATTTACTCGTGTCTGCCAAGGAATCAACCACTTTATAATAACAACATAAAAACATTGTTTAAAGAAAACATGTGGATATTTTTTTGGACTGTTTTTGGACTGTTTGTCCATTAGCCGTGTCAAGTGAAACTGTGTAGATTTTATTGCGAACAATTGCAGTGTCACATTGTCAGTCTCGTAAACAAAAAAGAACCTTTTCACACTGTCCAGAATCTCAAGGTCGGATCCGGTTCCGAACCAGAGATTTTGTTCAACCCGGTTCACGTAAAGACCTGTGTGAATGTTGCTCGTCTCTGATCCGTGTCGAAAAGAAGCGAAGCTGAACCGGAGAGGATCCGGGTAGGTTTCAACGCGGTTCGAAATGGAGGTAGTGTACAAATGCCTAAAGTGACTCCTGTTTTGGAAATGAACATAGGAATGGTATGCACCATTTGATGTGAAATTTATGTTGATAGGAGGGTTGTTTTCAAATAAACAACTAAAATCTTCCCCGAAGGTCTCACTCAAGATAAAAAAATAAAGAAAAAAATAATACGAGACATTTTTAGCACTTTTTGCAGGAGGAGCCTCTGCGCCACACATCACATAAAACAACGACGTGAAACAGGAAGCAATAGTTACAAAAATAAAGATTCAAAGAAATGAGTCTTTAAGATCAAAGTGAGTTTCCCCCGGTCTAGTTTCCCTTCAAGGCGATTTAGGATCAGTTGTCTGCTGGCGGCATTCATCCATACACATAGGATTTAATAGTTATGAAAATTATTGTGTGTGTTTTATCTCCTTCAAATATCGGCTCACCCGTTGTTGGTTTGGAAAATAACTGTATTAAATAGTATAATATAAAACAAATAAACACAAAGAAATTGAGGTGGGCAGGCCACCTTGCAAGGCGTCATGACAACAGATGGACACAATGTATAACAGAATGGACTCCAAGAACACAAACGAGATGAAGAGACACACCAAGTAGCTAGGGCGTTGGATGGACGACATCAGCAAATTCGGAAGCGTCACATGGATGCGACAAGCATAAGAAAGATCAATGTGGGATGGTGATGGAAAGGCCTTCCTTCTGCAGTGGAGCGACATAAGCTATACATATACACAGGAAATAATGTACTCGTCGCCATAACATTTTATTAAAAACTTTTTATTTCGATTTGAAACTCTATTTCAGCCACAAACTATCAGCCCTCCGAAGAGTTTGAGGTTTTCCAGTGGCTTCGAGATAATGGAATCGACCATTACTTCGGCAACTTCATCCGGAGTAACTACACAACCCTTCGTCAGGTGTCTATTATGGAACTTACGTCAGAGGTTCTCCATGAGTTGGAAGTCCTGCTGCCGGGACATCGTAAAAGACTCAAAAATGCATGTAAGTTTTGATTTATTTCGAATTATTTTGTATTATAATAGGTTTAGCTGCACGTTACGCGAGCAAACACGCGAACATGAACGTCCAAAAATTGTGTCGTTTCTGGGTGACGTCGCTACTTTGAGCTTATTTCATGCTCACGTATGACGTTTGCGCGAACGACGTACGTACCTGGCCTGAAAAATGGTAACTTTACGTATACAAACGTAAGAGTTTAACGACACAATAATTATTCTGACGTTCACGCTCACGCGGAACTTGCAGCTATAAACCTCCCTATAATGTACACAATCTCAAACTGATGCAAAGTTGGAAACAGCTTTTCACTGATTGGTGGAAAGTTAAGGAAAGATACCGTCGAGTATTTGGTACTTTTTCCTTTTTTTTTAGTGTTTGTTAGAAAATATTTTTAAGTAGTTTGTAATAGGCCTATTTCTGTATGATTTGGAAATAATTTATTATTGTTGTCTATTGTTGTTTTGCCGTTAAGGTTACACATCCAGGGAAGAAGACACATTATCACGACAATGTGGAATCTTTGAATTTAACAATTAAATGATAGTAAATTGGAGCCCTTGTTAATAATTAAGTTACCGATTTATGGAAATGGTTGACTCGTTGCAGAATGATTCATGTGTAAGATTTCAAGCGAACCTTTTTCAGCTAGAAATCTCCACGAAACGGAATAATCAACCTGAACCCAGTCATAGTTTATACCATACACTCTAAAAAAAAATATCTGGGTCAAAATCTGGCCCATATCCGGATCATATGGCCTGACCCTGACTTGGGTTGGTGTTACTCTGACTTTGCGTCAAAATGATCCAAAAAGTGGCAAACTGACGCACAAATCCCATTTAAAAAAAAACACTCTTCGTGTGCAGTTGCGCATGATTACAACGTTAGCTTACTGGGTCGTAATTGGAAGGGAAAATCCTTGAACTTGTTTTGACATTTATTGCCTAAAGATCTCACCGCCATTGCGCTGACTACCGCTAATTATCTGTTGTTATTTTGGCAATACATCCATTATTGGCAGTGTGAGAAAATTGACGGGGTTCACAGAGAGTGTCATCGGCATCTCCAGCTGAAACCACCGTCATAGCTTCACTGACGGTTATTGACGCACGTTTGAACATGTAAAGGAGAATTGCAGCTCGCGCGTAAAAAGCATCGTCTGTGTAATTTGAACTTAAAACGACTGCTCGTTTCTATACAATAAATATTTTTTAAGCTGTGATTTATTATCATATTGTTTATTTTTTATTATTAAAAATGGTTGAGTAAATCTGGAATGTGATTTTTTTGTCTTGGTTGGGTAAATTTCTAGATACACAGTTATTTAAAGGCCATGGGATTTGTTTTCTATTGGAATCTTTGAAGAGTGTACGCTAAAGCTGGTGTGCCATGTCGGTGCGGTCAATGCGTTGGACTCATGCTCTTATGTTTCTGATCAGCAGAGTGTCGGTTCGAGTCTCGTTCATGACACGTGTGTACTTAAAAACCGTAGGTCCTAAGCATGAAGTGTTAGCACGTAAATTAGTAGCACCCTTACACTTGTCGTTTTGGACTCAGAGAGGGGGTTTCCCCGATGTTTCTGGCAGCAGCGGTTAATGAATGTTGCCTAGTGCCGCTGCACACTGTCGTGCTGCAAAAAATAGGTCTTTAAGACTCTGGACACTATTGGGTAATGGCAAAGACCAGTCTTCTCACTTGGTGTATCTCAACATATGCATAAAATATCAAACCTGTGAAAATTTTAGCTCAATCGGTCATCGAACTTGCGAGATAATAATGAAAGCAAAAAACACCCTTGTCACACGAAGTATTGTGCTTTCAGATGCTTGATTTCGAAATTCTGAAGATTCGAAATCTGAGGTCTCGAAATCAAACTGGTGGAAAATTACTTCGTTCTCGAAAACTACGTTACTTCAGGGAGAGCCGTTTCTCACAATATTTTTATACCATATATCCACAGCTCCCCATTACTCGTTACCAAGTAAAGTTTTACGCCAATAATTATTTTGAGTAATTACCGATAGTGTCCACTGCCTTTAAGACTCATGGACACTATTGTTAATTGGCAAAGACCAGTCTTCTCACTTGGTGTATCTCAACATATATGCGTAAAATAACAAACCTGTGAAAATTTGAGCTCAATCGGTCGTCGAAGTTGCGAGATAATAATGAAAGAAAAGAAAAACCTTGTCATACGAAGTATTGTGCTTTCAGATGCTTGATTTCGAGACCTGAATTTCGAAATCTGAGGTCTCGAAATCAAATTTGTGGAAAATTACTTTTTCTCAACAACTACCCCACTTCAGAGGGAGCTGTTTCTCACAATGTTTTATACCATCAACAGGTCCCCATTCCTCATTATCAAGTTAGGGTTTTACGCTAGTAATTATTTTGAGTAATTACCAATAGCCTTTAAATTCAAACGTTTAAAAAATTCTCTTGTTTTTTTTAATAACCTTGATTACCTTATTGGTGGCTATGCGTGCGCTAAATAAGAATCCATGGGTGTTATTACAGTATATGACAATCACAAGTCGTATACATGTACATCCTTGCTAGAAAACTGAAACCGAAAACGTTAAAACTGGTTTTATTTTGATATTTTGTTTTAATCCAACGGTGGGGGCATAATGTGAGCGTGATTGGCATGGGTGTCTTTTGAGCACCATAGGACACCTGTTTTATTTGTGGTTAAAGGGTGTATGTACTTTTTGTAGGACAAAAAACACAATGTCCACAGATTTACACTAAACTTACACAGTTTGAAGACAATGAATAGTAGAAAGCTTCCCTGACAATATTACGTGCTGGGGTGCTGTAGTTTTGGGGAAATGAGTAACACAATGTCATGAAAGTAATTTTGGTATCATGAGACCAAAATTATTTCAAGCATTAACAAACGTATTTTCATGACATTGTTTTACTAATTTCTCAAAAATTACAGCACCTCAGCACGCTATATTTGAATGGAAGCTTTCCACTATCATTATCTTCAAACCCTGTAAATTTAATGTAAATCTATGGACATTTTGAAAAAGTACCCAAAATCCTACAAAATAGGCCCTAACTATTTATTGTAAGTGACCAATATTTGGACACCAAGTTTTTAAATTTCCAGCAATTAATTGTGTGTCACTCTTTTACCAAATCCTTTCTAAAACCTTGGGCGAGGCCAAGCTTCATTGTTAAAAGGCAAATCAGCTACACACGCCCTGACTGATTTATAAAACCAAGAGTGGGTGTTTTGGGCTATTGTAAACTGGCAAATTGCACAATTGCATAATTGAGGGATTTATGAGGGACTGTTTGATATTGTCAAGCCACGAGTTGTAACATGCAACATTTATTTTAGGCAATTCCAATTTCCAGACGGTGCAGCCAAACTAAATAGTTTTTATTCGATTCAAAATGTTAAAGGCAGTGGACACTATTGGTTATTACTAAATATAATGGTTATCGTAAAACCTGATTTGGTAACAAGTAATGGGGAGAGGTTGATAGTATAAAACACTGTGAGAAACGGCTCCCTCCGAAGTAACGTAGTTTTCGAGAAAGAATAAATTTTCCACGAATTTGATTTCGAGGCCTCAAGTTTAGAATTAATTTGAAGTCTCGAAATCAAGCATGTGAAAACACACAACTTCATGTGACAAGGGTGTGTTTTCTTAATTCATTATTATCTCGCAACTTCAACAACCAAATGAGCTCAAATTTTCACATGTTTGTTATTTTAAGCATATTTTGAGATAAACCAAGTGAAAAGACTCGTCTTTGACAATTACCAATAGTGTCCACTGTCTATAAACACAGCTTAAAACAACTGAATAATACAAAATAACAGCAGTTTCAACTAATGCATGGAAGGAGCGCCAACCTTCACGCTGTATACTCTTTATCGTTAGTGTGTAGAGATTTGATTCTACTGCTGGGCAGTCTTGGTGGTCTAGTTGGTAAAACACTGCTCTAGAATTGCAGGGGTCGCGGGTTCGAATCCCTCCCGAGTAATATGCCTGCGATTTTTTGTTCACATGGCTCTGGATAGTACATTATATACTTTCGGAGACCAAGGGAGGGGTCAACGAATCAATTCTCATTAGTTTTGGTTTTTATCCATGAATGAACGATCCATATACACATGTGTATTGGCACTGGACTACAGTCCAGTGCCAACACATGTGTATTATGGAGTCCAGTGCCAACACACATAATAATGTGTATATGGATCATTCATTCATGGATAAAAAACAAAATTAATGAGAATTGAGTCCAGCTCCAACACACATATGTGTATATGGATCATTCATCCATGGATAAAAACCAAAATTAAAGAGAATTGATTCGTTGACCCTTCCCTTGGTCTCCGAAAGTGTTGAAATACACTTCGTTTCTGTTTTGTTTTCTTGTCAAATTGCTACATCAATTCCCTTCTGAAACTACTACAAGGTTAAAGTTGCTGTTTGTTTTCACGCGATTGCAAAATTTAGCGCTTCTTTTGTTTTCCCATTCGGATGTGATAATAGTTTAAACAAAAACTAAAGAGCACATCGAAACGAGAAGCGTTTTCAACATCACTCTCTCTTGTTCTATCCAACTGGAAATAGATTAAGACGAGGAAAAAACAAATACTTTGTTTCGCTTGTGGGTCATCTAAAACCATTTGTCTCAGGAATTATCACATGCGACTTTGTACTTTTGCCTGTATACTTCAGCACCATATTTAGCACAAATTGGTACACAATCTCCTTTAGTTATCTTGACCAAGTCAATGGGTAAACAAAAGAAGGCAAAGCGATCGTCTGAGTATTATTTCAGCGTCATATACTTCGTCAGACAAAAGACACTAGCAAAATGCAGGAGTTGCTAAACTAGTGCTGGTGAGAAGTAGGCCTATGATGAAAGACCAACCCTCGTGTGGTGCTCTGGCACTCAAGAGTCGCATAATGTCATCATTTTGTCCCGAGTCCGGGCTAAACCAGATCTTTTTTGTTTTATCCCAGTCATGTCAATCATGTCAAACGTCAAACTCAAACTTTCGAGCAGAGTTGCTGTGCAAAAACGTCGAGACCGACCCGGCTCTCTTCATCAGATCAAACACTCCTCAAAAGAGGTTGAATAAATGGTTTTACCCGCAAGTTTACGTTTTGTTCATACCATAATAATTTTATGCAAAGATTCGAACATCACTCGCTAAACTCCCCCTAATACACCAAGTCAATTTGACAGCATCGCTTTACTTCCTCCGTAGCTGGAAGAAGAAGGTGATCAAAGAAAGTCACAGACAAGAAAGTATTTACTAAAAAAGAATTGTTAGCATAAAAACTTACTTGGAACAATCAATAGAGCTGTTGATAGTACACATATTTTGTGAGAAACGTTTTTTTTTTTTTTTAATCCTTTCTCGGGCATCTGAAAGCACATTTAGTGCAACAAATGTGTACTTTTTCTTTCGTTATTCTATTCTCTTGCAACTTCGATGACCAATAATTGTTTGAAACTTTTCACAGTTTTTTTTATTGAATGCACGATGTTGGAACACCAAGTGAGAACACTGGTTTTTGACAATTACCAAGTAAGGTTTTTATATGCGTATAATTACCAATAGTGTCCACTGCCTTTAATACAAGATGTCCAATTCTGAGCACCCATCATTGTAAGCGGTCGTCTATTTACAGTCGGGGTGGTCTGGAATGAAGGATGGGGTACTGAACGCGCGGACGTACCACTCGTTCAAGTACAAACACGGGACCAGAGTTTTAGACAATGGTCGTCCAAATATTACGGCAGCTCAGAATTGGGCCTCATAATAACCCTTGCTCTTGGACTTCACACAAACAAAACAAGCCCCCCCCCCCCTCTCTCTCCCCACTATTGATGCCATTTTCAATTGCGAGATGATAGATCAGTCATGAGGAACGACTGAGGGTCTCTTTGTCAAGTTGTGGGCGGGAAGTGCAGGATTTATGGGGGTTGTCATAAGTAAAGATCTAGAAGCGATTGTCAACTATATAGCCAAATGGGATTTTGAACTTCACCCATCACAAAACAAATCACACAAAATTGCTTGGGGCTATCTCATGGCAGCAACGCCAGTGCAAGTTGATTGATTTTTAATGTCGTTCCTTGTTTCGGAGAGAGGTACACAGCTATTCGGAGGTTTTCTCTTGAAGGGTTTGTGAAACTGGAGAGGCACTACTATAGATTTGACACCATAACGAATGTCTTCCATTGGCAGCACGCTCCAGCGCACACGGGTTGGTAACCTCAAACAAAGACGAGACTTGAGGTACCATTGACTAGTGACTCCAACAGTAGTAAAAGTCCTTAACGCTTCGATGATTCACAGCTGTTAAAGGCACGATGGACACCTTTGGTAATTACCAAAGATCAGTATTTTCACTTGGTCTATCACAACATTTATGCATAAATTGGTCATCGAAGTTGCGAGAGAATCTTGGAAGACAAAAAAACACCTCTGCCGCACAAGTTGTGTGCTTTCATTTATGCTTGAATTCGAGACATTATCAGCCGAGCTCTTTAAATCAATTCAAATGTTTTAGTGAGAAATTACTTCTTTCTCAAAAACTACGTTACTTCATAGAGTGCCGCTCTCCATTGCTCGTTATATAATTATTATATATGCCAACAAAATATCATCACCCGATTTACTACATTATAATCGGTTTCAGCCAACCTCCTGCCAATGTTCGCTTAGTCCGATCATAAAGAAGTGCTAAGCAATTTTTTTGTTATTATTGGCAGCTCTCGTAAATCAAGCCCCCAGACAACAAAGGAATTGTGACACAGATTTCTGATGGACCATTATTTTTTGTTTGTCTTAGTGCGTGCAGCCTGTGATGCCAGCTTCTCGGAACAACGTTCATTGTATATTGAAAGTTCGAAAGTTCGAAAGGTCATTTGGTGGTATTTTTTACAAAGCCTCTTCTAAAATGACATTATTGTCGCTCAGGGGGAAACAAACTGAAGGGAATGTGTTTCCCTTTCTTTCGAGGGCAAACGGTCCAATCACATAAAAACAAAAAACGATAAATTAAAACAGAAGTGAAACAAGAACGCGCGTCTAGAAGCTAAGTTAAAAATAAATATTATGTCTTCCCATATCTCAGTGACGAAGAAACTTGATTTTTTTTTTTTTTTTTTTTTAGCGCCTATGGTTTTTAAAAAAGCAGAGTAATGATGTCTGCACAAAACTTAAGTACCAGTGTTACCAATGTTTACCTTATTTATGTGTTTACAACTATTTTGAGCTTGGTTCTAATAACGAAGTGAAGGTTTGTACATGCACCTCGCCTCCGCAATAGGGGTAGTCACACCACAACAATTGGCGGGGGGAGGGAGCGCGATTGCCGGGCGTGTAAAATGAGGTCGCGCCCGCAGCTGGCCCATGAGCCGTTTCGCTTACCCGCAACCCCCCCCCCCCCCGACCCTCCCCTTTCACATTGAGCAAACTCGTAAAGTGAACTTAAAAACATTGGTTCCAGCTGCGTTTTTTGCTTTCAATGATATCTTCTGTCTAAGTCTGGAATGGTGATACCAACACCGAAGGGTTTAATAGATGTAGTATTGTCTGTTTCAATCGCCAAGCGAAGCACGCTATATAATCTTATCTATTGTTCTATTTTAATTAAAGGCACGGGTTCATTCAAAGAAGGCTAGCTCCATGTTTTGTTGTAGTGGCATTGTTAAGAATATTAGAACCTTAAAAAGTTTTGCTCTGTTGGCGGTTTTATGTCAGTTTTATTGGGTGGCAGTCTGTCGCACGATAAATTAAAAGTTAAGGTCCTTTGTGTTTAATGTGTTTATGAAACAATGTGTTTAAATTTTAATAAAGTTGTAAAGTATAACTGCTGCCGATTTAAACCACGCGTTGCTGTAGTTTAAAAGCTTGACCACACGTTTCAACATAATGGGCTTGGGTGCATGTGTAGATTTGGGTTATCATAAGATTTGTTGTCGTCGAAGTTGCGAGATTATAATGAAAGAAAAAAACACCCTTGTCACACGCAGATGTGTGCTTTCAGATGCTTGATTTCGAGACCTCAAATTCTAAATCTAAAGTCTTGAAATCAAATTCGTGGAAAATTATTTCCTCCTCGAAAACTACGTCACTTTAGAGGGAGCCGTTTCTTATAATGTTTTATACTATCAACCTCTCCCAATTACTCGTTACCAAGTAAGGTTTTATGTTAATATTCATTTTGAGTAATTACCAATAGTGTCCACTGCCTTATTAAGGATTTGGGTACTTTTTCTAACACAAAACACAATGTCCACAGATTTACACTAAACTTACACATAGTTTGAAGATAATGATAATACAAAGCTTCCCTCAAAATATTAGTCGCTGAGGTGCTGTAATTTTTTAGAAATAAGTAAAACAAGGTCATGAAATTACGTTTTTAAAAGCTTAAAGAATTTTCGTCTCATGATTAGTGAGACGAACACTATTTCCATGACATTTTTTTACTCATTTCTTAAAAACTACAGCTCCTCAGCAAGTAATATTTCCAGGGAAGCTTTATACTATCATTATCTTCAAAGTAAGTTTAGTGTCAATCTGTAGACATTGTGTTTTTCGTTGTACAAAAAGTACATAGACCCTTTAAACTTTGGGGTGTGGGGCGGGGCGGGTAGATACCCTATGTCTTAAACATTATTGTAACTACTACAACGGTTGTAAATCTACAGAGAAAGAAGAATGTGCAAGTAAAAGTCCAAGAAGCGAGTCTGTGAAGACCCCCACGAAGCACTTTTTTGAGTGTGATGCGAACAATGCACAAATCTATGACAGAAACAAACAAACAAACAAACAAACAAACAAACACACAAACAAACAAACAAACGCTTTTCATTTTGTTTGAACATATAATAATAGCTTCTTAAATAAACCGTGTAAAAACAAATTTTAAGGAGAGTGATCTTGTACAGTCCATGGCATTTCCTGGCAGGCAGGACACTACAGTGGCCGCGTGTGAATATTTTAAATTTTGTGTCATAATTTAGGCCTATACAGAAATGTCAAGAGTTACATAAGTAACAGTCGAACAATTTTTGAGATGTGCCCCTTTTCGTCATTTTATTAAAAGTTGACCGAACAACGGTGCAATCTCCATAAAGTATCATAAACACTTATTTATGTTCTTCCATTTTGTTGTGTATTATCGTGCCTGTATAGGAAGTCCATGATATGCGACTCTTTTGTAAGCATGTCATGTGACAGATCACAAGGTCTATGATAGTAGGTTGAGTTTAATCACTCTTCCACAAAACAAAACAATCACCGCTCCGTTAACGTTGTAAATAACATTGAAGATTTGTTCATGCAATATCACTGCACAAAAGTTTGATAAAGTACTTGTTTTATTACCACATACCACTCGAAAGAATTAAATGAGAAATTCCGACAACAAGACGAAATTTGACGAGACGATATTGCACAGGACAGTATAGCTCTTTGTTTTGATATAAACAAGTAACGGTGATTAAAAAATAACACAAGAAGAACATTTTGAAGAATATGAATTGGCTAAAAGTGCATGAAGAATAGTCAAAATTAAACTGAAGTAGCCCTATTCTCATTAGAATAGCGCATGGTTAAACAAAAACATATAATAATCACCGTTGTATAAAACAGCAGAACTTGTCTTTCCCTTGACCTCGTTTTAATCAGAGGTCAAATTATTTTAATCAGAGGTCTGTCTGTCTGTCTGTCTGTCTGTCTGTCTGTCTGTCTGTCTGTCTGTCTGTCTGTCTGTCTGTCTGTCTGTCTGTCTGTCTGTCTGTCTGTCTGTCTGTCTGTCTGTCTGTCTGTCTGTCTGTCTGTCTGTCTGTCTGTCTGTCTGTCTGTCTGTCTGTCTGTCTGTCTGTCTGTCTGTCTGTCTGTCTGTCTGTCTGTCTGTCTGTCTGTCTGTCTGTCTGTCTGTCTGTCTGTCTGTCTGTCTGTCTGTCTGTCTGTCTGTCTGTCTGTCTGTCTGTCTGTCTGTCTGTCTGTCTGTCTGTCTGTCTGTCTGTCTGTCTGTCTGTCTGTCTGTCTGTCTGTCTGTCTGTCTGTCTGTCTGTCTGTCTGTCTGTCTGTCTGTCTGTCTGTCTGTCTGTCTGTCTGTCTGTCTGTCTGTCTGTCTGTCTGTCTGTCTGTCTGTCTGTCTGTCTGTCTGTCTGTTTGTTTGTTTGTTTTTTGTTTTGTTTTTAGTCTTTGTTTAAGTTATTTCCATTCAATCTATACATTCAAGCACTATTCAGTGAATCAAACCTAATCAATACAATGGTAATAAAACACATGTTTTGTTTGTATTATAATAAAAGTATGTTTGGGGGGTCATCCTGAGAAAGACTGGCTCTTCTGTAGTAGGAGCATGCACACAGAATCATGCAATAGATTTGTCAGCTGACGTGTCAGCTGACGTACACGTCCTCTGAGACCGTTGATGCGTTACTAATTTGTATTTATGACATCTTTGAGGCGTGTTATGGTAAAAAGAATTGGCATTAAACCAACATGTCTGCGCAGTTTATATACATCCAAGATCGGCTGATGCATCTCTGGATAAATATAGTCCCACCGTGTTGTATTTTATCCCCAAGCTCAAAACAGAATTCGTCTGGAGAAGATGCCTCTCCGTCAAATTCCATTAAAGATTAATCATTAATATTTCTATTTAAAAAAAAATCATGAATGAGAGGGAAACGTACGTAGCGATGCTGTATTTTGAAGCGATAATGCAGCGCAATGAATATGCAAATATTTACTGACGAGCTAGTGATGACGTCACGACCACGGTGCTGATTTCTCGCCAGATGTCGTCGACCGCGTAGCACGCACACGGGAAATGAAAATTGTAAATCGGGTTGTTCCAAAATGTATTTAAAAACCCGTCCAAGGGGGGAGATAGTATTTATAGTAGTATATTCCCCTCCGTGGTTCGGCATTGAACTCTTTTGCTATTTTCAGACGCCACTTCGTTTTCCAAGAAAGGAATCAAAGCCTGGGGTTTTATAATCATATCATCTGCGATGGGGTAAGTGACACATAGGCCTAGGTCTCCGCGTGTATAACAGCCTTGATTTTACACTCGTCGTAGTAAGTCGGTGCAAAATCCACTATTGTTTTCCCTCCAATTTGATCGCTCGTTCCTGGAATGATTTTCAGAGAAACTTGAGTCACTATTCCGGGAAAGGTGAAGTCCCTTGCCGTATCAAGCACTATCAAACACCCCCCTAGGTATGGGGGCATCCATGGGTCATGTTGACAGAAAACATAAACTCACACGCGTGAAGAGATCAGTCGAATGTATACATGTATATACTCAGTTCTGTACTTAAAAAAAAATGCGTAGTTTGATTTTTACTGTGCATTCCTGTGAGAGAGCTGTTTTTGGCTGATGATGCGCGGCCCATGCCAGTGTGTTGTGAATGCGGTTGGAGCAAGTCGCGTGGCTGGCACGCGTACAGTAGGCCGAAGGGCAACTGTACTAAAGTGAACTCGCTGGAGAGACGAGGTGACGTCAGCATGCGTTGACCTTACTCATTGCCCCAAGGCACTAACTGGCGTTACTGATCATCTGTTCGCAAGCGCTTTAGTTTGAATCCCTTGCCTGGCTGGCTTGCGACTCGAGTGTAGCTATTCTATATGAAAGGTTCGAACAATGGTCAGTTTGTAAAAAAAAAAAAAAAAATGATATATATACATGAAATTTTCATTGATCTGATACTGGGAATCGCGACTATTATAAAAGGAGGAGATTGTTAGAGAATTACTGGGGGAATTGTTGAGGAGTGTTCCGGTACATTGCGTAGGCGGGCCTCCGTTTTTGATGGGTTCAATTTTAAGTCAGATGTTTTGATGTGTAGCTAAAAATATATCTGGCAAGTCAGTTAGAAAGTACCTTGCACAGAATTAATAACATTAATACATTAATAACAGAATTAATAACAATTGACACTATTGGTTATTACTGAAGATAATTGTTATCATAAAAACTTACTTGGTATCGAGTAATGGAGAGCTACCGATAGTATAAAACACTGTGTGAAAAAAAGGCTCCCTCTTAACGTAGTTTTTGAGAAAGAGGTATTTTCTCGCTCAAATAATAAAACTCTTCAGTTGATGCCTCTTATTTTTTCATCTGAAGAAATCAAACAAAGTTGTGCAACAAGGGTGTTTTATCTTTTATTATTATTGTTCAAATTCGAGCCCAAATTTTCACAAGTTTGTTATGTTATGTTTATGTTGGGATACCCCAAGAATGAATACTGGTCTTTGACAATTGCCAATAGTGTTTAGTCCCTTTAAAGGCAGTGGGCACTATTGGTAATTACTCAAAATAATTATTAGCTGAAACCTTTCTAATGGGGAGAGGTTGATGGTATAAAACATTGTGAGAAACAGCTCCCTCTGAAGTGACCTAGTTTAGGAGAAAGAAGTCATTTTCCACGAATTTGATTTCGAGACCTCAAGTTTAGAGCTTGAGGTCTCAAAATCAAGCATCTGAAAGCACCCAACTTTGTGTGACAAGGAGTTGTTTTTTCCTTTCATAGTTATCTCGCAACTCCGACGACCGATCGAGCTCAAATTTTCACAGGGTTGTTATTTTATGCATATGTTGAGATACACCAACCGAGAAGACTGGTCTTTGACAATTACCAATAGTGTCCACTGTCTTTAAAGGACTCTGTGCTGTTTTTGAGTGAGAAATGAGAGTGTTTTTCACTCTTTGTTTTCGATTGATAAAAAGATCCATGATTAATAATATGTTATATTCCATGAAAATGGTATCAGGAGTTCCAGTGATGATTTTTAAAGATGCGATAGCACAAAAAGAAACTGGGTATAAGTACTTCCTTTTTGTAAGTATTTCGTAATGTTCACAAACTGGGGTTTTTATTTCCTTTTCGGAACTGATATGAAGCAAAAGATGAAAATGATTTTATTCGTACAGATTATTTTGAGCAGCAACACTTCCACTTTTGATTTCGAAATATTTGTACAATCAAACATGGCGGCTTCTGATAATGACGCAATGATTTATGTTGCGGTTGCAGTGTGTACGGATGTGCAAATGATGTTGTTGTCGTTGTCATCGTCATTGTCGATGTCATTGTCGTTGGTGTTATTGTTTTTGTTAACATAGAGACACCATAAATGGGGAATAGACGTATGCCATAATATGATTATCGACTGGTACAGATAAGTTAATTTTGTATAGGCCTACTAACTAGTATGCGCTTTTGATTTTGTTACCTTTTTATTTCTCTGATAAATTCTCATATTGAATTATTTTCCTACGAGAGTATGGAAAAACTTAAAGGCAGTGGACACTATTGATAATTGTCAAAGACTAGCCTTCACAGTTGGTGTATCTCAACATATGCATAAAATAACAAACCTGTGAAAATTTGGGCTCAATCGGTCGTCGAAGTTGCGAGATAATAATGAAAGACAAAAACATCCTTGTCACACGAAGTTGTGTGCGTTTAGATGGTTGATTTCGAGACCTCAAGTTCTAAATCTAAAGTCTCGAAATCAAATTCGTGGAAAATTACTTCTTTCTCAAAAACTATGGCACTTCAGAGGGAGCCGTTTCTAACAATGTTTTATACCATCAACCTCTCCCCATTACTCATTACCAAGTAAGGTTTTATGCTAATTATTATGTTGAGTAATTACCAATAGTGTCCACTGCCTTTAATATTGAATTAAATTGAGTGAGAATTTGATTTCAAATATTATTGGTTTTCAAGTACACATTATGGTTTCGGTGGCTTTTGATTTTTAAGAAGCATCAATATGTACCGGTATGCTAACACAATGGTGGAATAGTATATACGGTAAACTTTAAACTGAGAATAGCGCCCTTTTTTAAGCTCACTTAAGTTCAACACAATCGATTTGTTTATAAACTGCTGCCAGATCTCCGAACGTCTGAGAAGGAAATTATTCTTGGCGAGTAATTATTCAAAATAATTATTGTCATAAAACCTTTCTTGATTACGAGTAATGGGGAGAGGTTGAAAGTATAAAAGAGTGTGAGAAACAGCTCCCTCTGAAGTGGCGTAGTTTTCGAGAAAGAAGTAATTTTCCATGAATTTTATTTCGAGACCTCAAGTGCAGAATTTGAGGTCTCAAAATCAAGCATCTAAATGCACACAACTTCGCGTGACAAGGGTGTTTTTTCTTTCATTATTATCTCGAAACTCCGACGACCAATAGAGCTCAAATTTTCACATGTTTGTTATTTTATGCATATGTTGAGATACACCAATTGAGAAGACTGGTCTTTGACAATTACCAATAGTGTCCACTATCTTTAAAGGCAGTGGACACTATTGATAATTGCTCAAAATAATTATAATCATAAAACCTTTCTTGATCACGAGTAATGGGGAGAGGTTGATACAACAGTGTGGAAATTGGCTTCCTCTGAAGTGAGGTAGTTTTCGGTAGTGCTTTCTGCTCTACCAGCCAGGCATCTGATACCCACGCCTAGATCCGTATGGACTGTAAAGGGGGTAATCTTTATGGGAGGGGGGTGCAGGGTACCAGATTCGAATGATCGCCTCGTATACAGGCAAACATGAGAAGAGAAGGGCAAGGATAAAGTCTATGGTGATCACATTAGATGTCATAATAAAAGAGCTCATCACAAAATAATTACAATATTAACAATACAACAATAGATTCACTAACTCAATCGGGGGGGGGGGGGGGGGGGGTACGGTACACATGCACCAAATCAATTATGACCGGTTTTTGCACATTGAGATATAAAACGTGTATTTTTAAAAAGAAATTCATTTATTTTATTTTTGGTTGGGGTGGGGAGGGGGGTACCTTAAAGGCACTGGACACCTTTGGTTATTTTATGGATGCGTTGTGCTACACCAAGTGAGAATACTGGTCTTTGACAATTACCAAATGTGTCCAGTGCCTTTAAGGTACCCCAACCCCTCCTCCCCACCCCAACCAAAAAGAAAATAAAGACCCTTTTCATATTTCACCAAATATAGAATCTATTCTCAAGCCCTGACAGCATGTCAGATGAATTTCATCTAAAAATACACGTATTATATCTCAATGTGCAAAAACCGGTCATAATTGATATGGTGCATGTGTACCGTACCCCCCCCCCCCCTATTGAGTTAGTGAATCTATTGTTGTATTGTTAATATTGTAATTATTTTGTGATGAGCTCTTTTATTATGACATATAATGTTATCACCGTAGACTTTATCCTTGCCCTTCTCTTCTCATGTTTGCCTGTATACGAGGCGATCATTCGAATCTGGTACCCTCCACCCCCCCCCCCCCCCATAAAGATTACCCCCTTTACAGTCCATACGGATCTAGGCGTGGGTATCAGATGCCTGGCTGGTAGAGCAGAAAGCACTAACCCCCCCCCCCCGCCCCCTAACGGTGTATTGCTGAAGGACATGACCGGGATTCGAACCATCGCTCTGCTGATCAGAAACAACAGAGCTTGAAACCGGTGCATTAACCGCTAGGCCACATAACAGATTTGTATCTTAAAGGCAGTGGACACTATTGGTAATTACTCAAAATAATTATTAGCATAAAAACCTTACTTGGTGACGAGTAATGGGGAGAGGTTGATGGTATAAACATTGTGAGAAACGGCTCCCTCTGAAGTGACATAGTTTTTGAGAAAGAAGTAATTTTCACTGAATTTGATTTCGAGACCTCAGATTTAGAATTTGAGGTCTCGAAATCGACCATCTAAAAGCACACAACTTCGTGTGACAAGGGTGTTTTTGTCTTTCATTATTATCTCGCAACTTCGACGACCAATAGAGCTCAAATTTTTTACAGGTTTGTGATTTTATGGATATTTTGAGATACACGAAGTGAGAAGACTGGTCTTTGACAATTACAAATAGTGTCCAGTGTCTTTAAATAAACTTATTTAAAATATAAAATAAAACAAATAAGAAAGGACCTCCATTGACACAAAGTGATGTGTACCCGGACAGATTACAACAAATTAGGAGAACTTAAGATATTGAGTCCTGGGTAAGGGACCCAACCATCTTCGGGCAGTCGCAGATTTTGAGCTAAGATCTATGTCAAGGATCTGCAATGTATAAGTGCGTCATGACCAACAAGCGAACTAAGGTAACATACACTCTCGATGGGTTTAAAACACGCGGGTTATCGCGAGTCAGTAGTTGGAACGAGGTTATCTGCGAGACTATCATCGCCTGGGAGATGAACGGCCTGGCCTGGCCAAAAACACCTCTCAACAGGAGAGGGAACGGAAGGTCTTTTTAAAGACGGATGAAGCAGATGGAAGAAGTCCTCAACCGACAAGATTTTGTTTTCTAAGTTAAACCATCCCCGATGGTGATAATGTTTGAAGCTTTGTGGATACATTATGGAAGTTTGCGGTAACACCATGTAATGACTATATGTAAATGAGTTGGGTGGTTCTACGAACCGTTGGTTTCAACTCGACGTTTCGATCAGTGTGCTCTGATCGTCTTCTGGTGATATTATTGTTGAGATGGGTATTAGAGCTAACAATGGTCAAGCCCGGTTCATACTTCCTACAGAATGCGATACGAATCTATGACGTCACAAAGTTCGCAACGAATAACTAACATCAGTTGAAATGTGCTCACTATACTGTGAAACATTCGTAACAGGGCTGTGACGTCAACATTTACTTACTTTGCATTCGCGTTAGCATGAAGTATAAACCGAGCATGAACCGAGCTTGAGGATTTGTGATAATTTGTTGAGGATGGGTATAGAGCCAACAAGCGTTACAATATGACCCTCATTTCCAACGTTTACAGCTTACATTTAAACAATTTTTCTTTGAAATGAAAAACACCGATGGGTAATAGGGCACTGTAAACCCAGTACTTTCAAGAGCCTAGTGTGGAAAACCATGGAGAAATTCCTCCATGGGAAAACAAAGCGACAGGCATTCTACTCTAACGGGTTTCGAATAAACGACTGCTGCCATTTGTTCAACCCCCAAACCAGTTTTGCTTCTTCACACTTGTCGTAGATGGCGCAATTGGCAAAACAGACGACTGTTTCACATTACTGTCGCCTGACTCCGGGCACTAGAAACCAACATCATGACTCGATATTTATATATACCGTTTACACTAATCAAAAAAGGTAACACCACCAATAAACAAACCAGTCGGGTACCAGTGGTAACCTTTTTTTTCTATAGACTATAAAAGTATATAATTTGACTGGTTCCCTTCGCGTTCACATTTAAACATGAAAAAAGCTTAGAACGTTTACACTAAAAACAAAATACTACCAAGTGATATTTTTCGTATTGAAATGATGTCTATGGCCCTTTTCGAAACCACGGCTTCGGCTTTGGATTTGACTCAGGCTTGCTAGGCCCCGCGATTGTTTTGACAATTGCAAGTGCTTTGAGTATTAACGCGCTCACTGGCAGGGCTTCAGACGATAAAGGGAGCCCGATGCCGGATCCAAAGCCGAAGCCGTGGTTTTGAAAAGGGCCTATCGAAGCTCTAAACGATGCTAATTATGAAACAACATGAATGGTTTACCTTATCGTCAGAAATGTAGCATATTAAAGTTGCTGGTGGTTTTCAATGTAAACGTTAGTGTTGGAGTTACCGACGAATCCTCTCATAATCTGCTGTTGTAATAAAATAATATTATAGGCGCATTGACTAATGTTAAAGGGGGGTTTCGTTCCCTGACCTATAACGATCTACGCCTGTGTGCTGTGACCTGGTGGTATATAAAACCGTGCTATGTATGTAATACAACGACCACTGAGTCCTGACTATAATATCAAGTCATGGCACTTTAGTGGTCAACTCTCGATCACACACCACTTGCATAAAGCCTTGCATATAACACACCAATAGACCCTTGCGTCTCTATAATGCACATCATGCACAAACCAATGAGGATTGTGGTGTTGAACTCTACATGACATAACGTATACAAAATAATTGTGTAAATAATCCTAGCAGCATATCTGGTCAAACCTCCTTAGAGAGAAAATATCTGACAGTTGTGTTATTCATGCCCTCTATCAACCCTAGGCTGAATATTATATTATTATTATTATATTTTTATTGTAGGGGTTGAATTCTAAGACAAACGGCCGAAGGGTTGGCGTAAAAAGGAGTAATGCGATAATATAATGATGTTGATGCATAAAACCATTGGCGTTACTCTCTGTTAGTTATAGTCGGTGGTATAGTAGAGAGATACGCAGACTTTGACCACAAGCTAATAATGGTCGTGTTCCCTGACTTCATGACACCCATGATAGGTTAATACTTGTTTTGGTCTAATTAACACAATGCATTTGAACCGAGGGCGGTAAAACAAAGATGGCGACAGCACATAACCGTCATCACATGCATCATAACTTGCAACATGAAAGTATTACTCATTTAAAAAACATTATATTATTACTACCGTAGTTAACAAAATATCTTAAATTATATTCAGGCGTCGTGACGAACAATGAATGTGTAAAAGTCTCACCACGAATGGTTTTCCCTTTTTGGACAAGTTCAGTGACGTCATTGTGTGGTTGCTAATTTGTTAGCAGGGCAAATTCCTACAATAGTAAGTTGTCGTCATAGCATGGTACATCCCACAGTCTGTCGAACAAAACGCTTTACGAAAGAAAAGGAAATATCCGTTTGTATTATAATACATTGAAAATCGTCAGCAGTACACGTCAAAGCTTCCGTTGGTCTGCGGGGTGTTACTTTTTTTTGTCTATAGTATAGAATCACCATCCTCAAAAACTTTTGATTTTTTCTCATGAAACCCTTCATTTTGAATCGATTCAGAAGAAAACAAAAATCCCATTGAAAAGCACTCCGACAGTGGCAATTTCGCAGTGCAGAATACATTGCTGTCGGGAATTCTACCGTACTTTATAGTGACGTGCACTTTCTACCAACATTCGCCAAGAACTCGCCAGAAACCAATGACTTGCGCCGCCAACGATTAGGCAGGGTAGTTTGTCTTAAAGCCAATACACTTTCGGAAAAAAAGTTCACAGATTTACAAATAACTTACAGGGTTTGCAGAAGGTCATGGTGAAAGACTTCTCTTGAAATATTGTTCCATGAAATGCTTTACTTTTTGAGAAAACATTAAAACAATTAGCAATTCTCGACAACGAGAATTACGGATTTATTTTAAACACATGTCATGACACGGCGAAACGTGCGGAAACAAGGGTGGATTTTTCCCGTTATTTTCTCCCGACTCCGATGACCGATTGAGCCTAAATTTTCACAGGTTTTGTTATTTTATATATAGGTTGTGATACACGAAGTGGGCCATGGACAATACTGTTTACCGAAAGTGTCCAATGGCTTTAAGATACAGCATGCTTTCTGAGCCAAAGGCAAAGGCAATTACTCTATTGGTAGTGTCATTGCCGAGTGGTTAAGAGCATCGAATTCAAGTTCTGGTGCGTTTTCACCGGAGTGTGGGTTCGAATCCCGGTCGTGACACTTGTGTCCTTGAGCAAGATACTTTACTAAAATTGCTTCTCTTCACCCAGGGGTATAAATGGGTACCTGCGAGGGTAGAGGTTGATATTGTGAATGAAAAAAGCCTTTGGAGCGATATAAACTGTTGCCCAGGTTGTATACTCCCAAGGGAGCTGAGAAACATTAAAAAGGGATGTTATTGGCCCTATGACCAGGGCACTAATGTAAAGCGCTTAGAGAATTAAGTTTTAGTTATAAGGCGCTATATAAATCGAAAGTTATTATTATTATTACTCAAAATAATTTGTTCACAAAAATGTCCCTGGTAACGAGCAACGGAGATGTTTGATAGTATAACACATTGTGAGAAACAGCTCCCTCTGAAGTAACGTAGTTCTTAAGACAGAGGTAATCTTACTCAAATATTAAAATACCTTAGTTCTGAGGCCTTTTTAGGCATCTGAAAGCACAAGGGTGTTTTTTTCTCTTTTGCAACTTCGATGATCAATTCAGTCAAAATTTTCACAGTTATATGCATGCGTTGGGATACATCAAGTGAGAATATTGGTTTTTAACAACTTGTGCCTTAAAGACACTGGACACTATTGGTAATTGTCAAAGACCAGTCTTCTCACTGGTGTATCTCAACATATGCAAAAACTAACAAACCTGTGAAAAGTTGAGCTCAATTGGTCGTCGAAGTTGCAAGATAATAATGAAAGAAAAAACACCCTTGTCACACAAAGTTGTGTGGTTTTAGATGGTCGGTTTCGAAACCTCAAATTTTAAATCTGAGGTCTCGAAATCAAATTCGTGGGAAAAAAAATGTTTTTTCTCTAAAACTATATCACTTCAAAGTGAGCCGTTTCTCACAATGTTTTATACTATCAACCTCTCCCCGTATTATTTTGAGTAATTACCAATAGTGTCCACTGCCTTTAAAAGTGCACCTCGACTGTTCATAAATGGATACGAGTAAATTTAATTTTTATTTACCCGGTGTGTTTTCAATTGTCGTTATTAATTTCGCTAGTGAACTTTTGCATCCCCAAAGCTGATGGGCAAACGCTTCATTTAAAAAAAAAAACAGTTATGCCATATTAAATTTGTTACAAGTTGCTTGAAAACAATTCAACGAATATTTAACACCGTCATTTATAAACAGGGGTACCCGGACGCGATTTTGTTTTTCCCAAACGACATAGCAATATGTTGTTCCCCTGCCGCTGTGATTGGCTCTTTCCGTCAAAATTACGTCGTAATGCAATTGGCCTGCTCTGTTACCAAATCATTGCAATGTCGTTTAGGAAAAGCAAAAAAAGCTACCCGGACCGGTGTGCGACGCGGGCCTGCTCAAGTGGCACTGCGCTCTGCCAAACTTAAACCGTCAAACAGCGTGTGGGTACAGACTCCGGTTGAATTATTGAATTCTTATTCTATGGTGCTACTTGACTGACTACGTACTTTTGTCATAGACCGCCCGTAGGCAAGATAACTTTGTATTTGTAACCGTTTGAAGCGTTTTTAATGTGATGTTTTCTTCCTGACGGATACTTTTGGGCATAATACAACGGGGGTCATTGATATGTACACAAGTATTGTGTAGTTTGCCGACTGGTAATGTCAAATATTCCCTTGCAATGGTGTAGCGTTGCAGCGGTACATTTTTATAACGCTATTGAATGAATGAGAATTACAAAAATTAACTTGGCGGTTTTTGGGGTGGTTTTTTTTTGGCCCGTTCGTTGAATTTATTCGTCAAAAGCTTCGGTGTTAAACTTGAAACCATGGTAACATAATAGATACTGAAGAGATAATCAAAGTTAACACCACATAGGGTGTTAAAGACAGTGCACAATATTGTTAATGTTGTCAAAGACCAGTGTTCTCACTTGGTGTATCTCAACATTTTGTATGCATAAAATGACAAACCTGTGACAATTTGAGCTTAATTGGTCGTCGAAGTTGCGAGATAATAATGAAAGAAAAAACACCCTTGTCACACAAAGTTGTGTGCGTTTAGATGCTTGATTTCGAGACCTCAAATTCTAAATCTGGAGTCTCGAAATCAAATTTGTGGAAATTTACATCTTTCTCGAAAACTATCATGTCACTTCAGAGGGAGCTGTTTCTCACAATGTTTTATACTATCAACCTCTCCCCATTACTCGTCACCAAGAAAGGTTTTAAGCTAATAATTATTTTGAGCAATTACCAACCACTGCCTTTAAAATTACCTCAAAGTTGTGTAACTCCAAGTGGTGAAAATTGCGATTTTTTTTTTTTTACATCATACATGGTGTCAATTTAAGCACCGTGTCACTTTTTTGTGAAGGATTCATCAGGGATTATGCTTGTGACAATTGTCATGAAAACCAAAATTGAAGATTGAAAATAAAATGTAAGGGGTGTCCCCGAAAACAAACTATGTGGTGAATATAACTCAACATTAGATTGTTAATGAACCGGTATTTTTACTGTTGGCAAAACCATGCAATGCAATGAGCTTGAACTTAAAATCCGGGTCTAACGAATTTCTAGTTTTGATATATAGTGGAATACATTTTTCACTGTTAAATTAAATATACAGCTTTGTCTCTAGCAATACGACGTTTTAAAGTTTAGGCCTACACCTAAAGTCAAAATGGAAATAATGAGGTTGTACCTAAAATTCGCAACAATGATTATACGACCTGTAATAAGTCAAGTGACAAAACCACACTTACCTACTATGACATTCACACGTTATTCTGTGTACAACCTTGACGGCGGTGGTTGTGTTCCTTGTTGAGGGTTTAAAATGACTTCTAGGTCAACTCGACCACAGCTTTCTCTCCAACACCTCTTCCTTTTTCTTTTCTTTTTGGAGGGAGATTTTGATTTTCAATTTGAGAGAAATTGCGGGTCTTTGTTCATGTTGGTTGTGTTTCATGTGAGCCTGCCTGTAGCTTTTCTACTTGAGCCGGCATGTCTTTTCGCATGAATGGCTCGACCGGGCGACCCATTGCGTTCAGATCTCTTGCAGCTGGGGAACAAACTCAATTGAAAATCGCGCCATATTTGTTGCCTTTGTTTAGTCCCTGTTCACGCTACGGCGCGCAGCGCGTGCCCTAAAACTAGCCCCTTAAAATATTACCCCGGTGAAGAAATACACTTTTCTTTTTTTCTTTTTTAATGAACAATTTCTGGAGGGGGTACAATTGGATATGCCAAACAAAACTCTTGCAAGGTTTTTTGTTGTTGTTGACTGGGCAGCCATAATTGAAAAATTATTGCTCGCGGCACCCACATGTTATTCTGATTGTTGATGATATGCATTTCCGGAGTCATTTTTTTATGATATTATTGACGTTTCGGCGAATGAGCTTTTGATTGATCAATGATGCCTGCCCTTAACCCCTTCAGAATGTGTCCTTTTTCGTTAAAGGAACACGTTGCCTTTGATCGGTCGAGTTGGTCTTTGAAAAGCGTTTGTAACCGTTTTTTTATAAAATGCATATGGTAGAAAGATGTTGTGAAAGTAGAATACAATGATCCACACAAACATGCCTCGAAATTGCACGGTTTTCCTTTTACCTCGTCGACTAACACGGTCGGTAATTTATGGGAGTCAAATTTTTGACTCCCATAAATGGCCGACCGTGTTAGTTCGGAAAAATTGGGTTTGGTCTATTTGGAAAAAAAACCTTGGTTTGACTGGAGCTCAGATGGCAAATTTTCTTGATTTTGGGGGGCTATGCATCATAAAAGGTATACTTACTAAAATATTACTATTGTTTTGTATGTTGTTCGCTTATCTTTGGAGAAAAACTATTTTATGCTAACTCAACGAACCCCCCCCCCCCCCTTAAAACAAAACAAAAAATCATTACATGAAAATAAATAAAATCGAACGTCACACCGGAGAACAAACACCAAAATACTGACGTCATTGAGACATTTTTTTAAAAGAAAAAGACGTGCTGGATTCTAAATTGTAAACGCTCGGTTGAAGACTCCCTACGTCACACGTTTTGATTCAGACTCAGTTATGTAAACTTAAACGTCCGTAAAAGACAAACTGTCCCCCGTTTATCCAGCTGAAACAATCACTCTCAGACAGGAAAGGCATCTTATGATTGCCCACGCACAAAGCTTGATGCATTCATTTTTGGTTTAATTTTAGGTATATGATACGTCATCTGGTCACACAGAAATGAATGCGGTTTGTTTTGCCAGTCTGATCCTTTTCAAAACCACCATTGACCTTTGGCTTTGGCTTGGGTGTTGGCTGAGGCTTTCGCCGAGGCTTTAGCTTTCTCAGTTATTTGGAAAATGTGCACCTTGTGACGGGACTCAAATAGGTGGACGGTGCCATACTATTGGTAATTGTCAAAGACCAGTCTTCTCACTTAGTGTTTCTCAACATATGCATAGAAAAAAAACCTGTGAAAATTTGAGCTCAATTGGTCATAGAAGTTGCGTGATGATAATGACAGAAACAAACACCCTTGTCACACGAAGTTGTGTGCTTTCATATGCTTGATTCCGAAACCTCAAATTCTAAACTTGAGGTCTTGAAATCAAATTCGTGGAAAATTACTTCTTTCTCGTAAACTACGTCACTTCAGAGGGAGCCGCTTCTCACAATGTTTTATACCACCAACATCTAACCATTACTCGTTACCAAGTAAGGTTTTATGCTAATAATTATTTTGAGTAATTACCAATTGTGTCCACTGCCTTTAAATGGAAATAAATGTCATCAAATCACCGCCAGAAACAGTAACAGTAACAGTAACAAGTTATAACAAAGCAAACTTTAAACTGTTATAACTCTTCGTTCTTCTGCTAAGTCCCTTTTAACTATTCCTAGGACTTCCTCATCATATGGCGATCGTGCCTTTTCCACTTGTGCTCCCAAACTTTGGAACGCTCTACCTAACAACATCAGGCGCTGTAGTTCACTTCCATTGTTTAAAAACATGCTTAAGACTCATTTATTTAAATCCTCTTACACTTAGCTCATTACATGTCTTGACAGTAGATTATTCATTGTATAATTTTGTATTATGTTCTATGTTTCTTTTTTGTTGTATGTATTGTTTTTTTTTGTTCTGCGCCTCGGAATAGGGTCTTGTACACTAGATAGATGGCGCATTATAAATGCATTATTATTATTATTATTATTAAGAATATTTCAACACCCCCCCCCACCCCAATGCGCACTTTGCACTATGGGGTATATAATTAGGTGAGGTTTGCGGTAGCACCATCTCTTTTGAATAATGTTGGTTCTGAAAAGGACCGGTTCTTGACAACGCAACGTTTGTTTGTTTTTTTTTTTTGTTTTTTTTTATTCGACCAATACAAGGTACAACAAACAAGTTACAATAGCACAAGACAGAAAGTTAACGGGGAAAAAAAAAACAATTAAAAAAAAAGCAAGAAATAAGGAAAATAAATACAGAATTAAATAAGAGAATAAATAAGGTTAAATTAAATTAACTTAAATAAATTATTTGAAAAAGAAAACAAAAGCAAAAAATAAACACAATAAGAGGGCGGTTTTGATCAATATGCTCTGATCGTCTTCAGAATGATGTGAAACATTGATCAGTTTGCAACGTAAACGTAATGGTTCCAAAAACGTAATGGTTCCTAACTGTAAAAAAAAATAATCATTTGTCACCTCGTTTCACACTTCTTATCTGATGGCACTACTTTAAAATGGTTCCACCATCCCGGTGAGTAAAGTTGAGTGGGATGGAAGGGCCAAGTAGACCGATAAAGAAACACTGGCCCATCAGGATTTGATGACCCACAACGTGGAACGGGCTTTGAGGGACTAAGCATTATTAGAACATACAATGACGTCATCCTGACATCATGACGTTATCCTTGCATCATGACCCCCTCCTGTTTCTATGTCTCGCTGTTAGGCCGTGCGAATGTGTGTCAATACACGAACTGTACTCCGGCCAGTGTCGCCTCAGTGACGTCACTCAAGCTGAAACAGTGATCTAATACACTACACGGCTGATTTCGAGAGACGGGGGCTTCAATTGCTAGGGAAAACTGTGAGGCGTTGCCTCAGCAACGTGAAAGCTGACACTCCCATGCCACTTTTGGGCTATGCGGAGATGTGCTTTGTGAGAATTTAGTAGTTTGACCTGACTCAGATAGTACGGTATGCCGAGCTAGAAGGTTTTTTGCGCACCCCGATGCTAGGCGGCGATCTACGGTATGAATCACCACTAATATGTGCGCTGCTCATGCCAACTTCTCGGCCCCCCTTCTTCAACATTTCTGCGGTTTGTCCCTCTTTTTTTCCCCCCTTCTCAATATCAAAGATGTATCATTCTATTTGAATCAACATGTCCAATAAAACAGCAAACAGCTAACTTTTCACTACCTCATGAATCTCAGAGAAAGAATTCGGGAATGAAGCCTTTCTCACATCGGCACACAGGTCTATTCAACGAGGGTGGTTTATTTCATTATTTTCTTGCAACTTCGATGACCGGCTGAGCCAAAAATTTCAAATGTTTGTTCTTGTATGCATATGTTGGAATACCGGTCTTTGATAATTTATTATACCGTGACTTTATAGATTGATTTCCGCCACAACGTCGCGTTGTTTCATGTAATTGTCAACTGAAATAATTATTGTCTTTATCTACACGTTTCCTCTTTACCTCTTTGATTTCCACCGCCGTGTTTAGAATTTTGTTTTGTAATTCTTTCTCACATCAAAACCCATCAGTCTACTCACAATAGCTAACCCGGAGACTGCTTTTTAATACTAGTTTTCAGCTTGAATTCTGCGTCATTTGTCCTTATTGGTATACTTGACACATAAATTATTCTAGGTCCCACTGAGCCAGAAATTGGTCGTGCTGAGCCACTATTGGTAATTTTATTACTCAAAATAGTTCTTTGCATAACAACTAACTTGGTAACAAGCAATGCATAGCTGTTGATAGTATAAAACATGGTGAGAAACGGCTCCCTCTGAAGTAACATAGTATTTGAGAAACAAATTATTAATACTTCAGGCCTGAAGCCCTTTGTATAGGCACCTGAAAGCACGCAATTTTGTGCAACAAGGGTTTTTCTTTTAGATTTATTATATATGCATGTTGGGATACACACAACGTTTTATACTTAGCTCTCCATTGCTCATTACCAAGTAATTTAGTATGCTAATGTATATTTTAAGTAATTACCAATATTGTCCAGTACTGGACACTATTGATATATATTAGCAAAACAAAATAAGCAATGGAGAGCTGTTGATAATAATGTATACAACATTGTGAGAAACAGCTCCATCTGAAGTAACGTAGTTTTTGAGAAAGAACTAATTTCTCACTAAAATAATTAATTTGAATTTGATTTCGAAATCAAGCATCTGAAAGCACACAATTTGTGCAACAAGGGCGTTTTTCCTTCCATTATTCTCTCGCAACTCCGATGACCAATTGAGCTCAAATTTTCACAGGTTTGTTATTTTATGCATATGTACACTAAGAAAGAAGACTGGTCTTTGTCCAGTGTCTTTGAATAATAAAGAAGAAATAATTCTCATTTTTAAAACATGCAGAGAGCGGGTGATAGGGCGCCGTGTGATCGTTTTAGGGGCGCCATGCACTCTTGCATAAAAAGCCAACACAGCTCTTTCCCGCCCATTCTACACACAAACCGTCTTGATGACATCTCGTTGCTGTCGCAACCATGACGTCACCCCGTTTCGAGGGTGGCCTGTTTTCGATGATACTCTATAGATACGCCGTTTATCAGAGACGGAATAAGTTATAATTTGACTGCGAGGTCTGGGTATTTTTTAAAGGCACTGGATACTTTTTTGTAATTACTCAAAATATTATTGCTTTAGCGTAAATACTTTACTTGGTAACGAGCAATGGGGAGCTGCATACAACATTGTGAGAAACGACCCCCTCTGCGAAGTAACATTATATGTTTTTGAGATGAGTTAATTTCTAAAATATTTAAATATTTCAGGCCTGAAGCCTTTTTGGGGGGGCATCTGAAAGCACACAAATTTGTGCAACAACTGTGTTGTTTCTTTTGTTATTCTTTTTCAATTTTGATGACCAAAGAGTAAAACAAAAATTGAGAGGTGTTATTATTTTATTCATCGGTTGAGATATACCAAGTGAGAATACTAGTATTTGACAGTAAAACCATAGGTGTCCGGTGCCTTTAAATGAATACATCGGCTATATAGGGTTGTTTTCGCAGGGAAAAAATACTCGTGAATAAAATGCATATGGTTAAATTTTGATATAATTATTAGCGTCAAAGGGGATGCTTTTATTTGGTTGATAAGGGAACATTTTGTTTTTTTTTGCTACGGTCATTTGAATGTATGTTTGTGGTTGTTATTTTCTTCTTTTGCAGATAGCGTTTTGGTTATTTTGATGGATTATGACTCCTATAGGTTAATTTGTCCTATCGTTTAACGCCATCGTGGAAATCGAAGATCTGATTGTATAATCATCGCATGGTGGCGCTGTTCTTTTAGCGGGTCAGTCGAGGTTACACGTTAGGGCAGTCAGAATCAGGTCACTTGCTCCTCACGTGCTGTATCTCAACATATGCATAAAATAACAAACCTGTGAAGATTTGAGCTCAATCGGTCATCATCATAGTGACCTCGACTTCTAAATCTGAGGTCTTAAAATCAAGTTCGTGAAAAAATACTTCTTTCTCGAAAACTACGTTACTTCAGAGGGAGTCGTTTCTCACAATGTTTTATACCATCAACAGCTCCCCATTACTCGTTACCAAGTAAGGATTTATGCTGATAATTATTTTGAGTAACTACCAATAGCGTCCACTGCCTTTATAATGGGTGCGTTCGTTTAGCTTCGCTTGGTCGACCCCGGTCTGCCCTGGTACGTTCGAATAGCTTTGACGGGGCTCACCCGGGTCAGCCCTGCTTGTGGAGTGGGTCACTTGGGGTGACCTGAAGTCCCTAAGGAGCATGCCGTCACCGCGAGAGGGCGAGTGTAATCGTTCGATTAGCTCTTGTCAGGGGCTCACCCGAGTGTGCACTGCGGGGTCGACCCAGGGAAGCTAATCGAATGCACCAAAACTAGGCCTATAATTATCATGGGGTCAAAGAGGGTACCAAATACTGATAATTAAAACTTTCCAATTATATGTCCTGATGTAGTGTGTGGATGTGACAATTGTCACGGGGTCATTAGTCAGACACCATTGACTTCACGACGAAACCACCATGCTCGTTGGGCAGAGGGTACCCCAACCCCCCCCCCCCACACCCCGATGGACACATTCCCATATTCATCTTGTGCCAAAGTACCCCCCCCCTCCCCATCTGCCTTAATAGAAAATGCTCTACAGAATTCCTGAGATGCCGAGCACACAATAAAGACACAATGAAGGTACACCACGCCCCCTTGAGCAACGTACGCTAGGCAACTGTGAGGCAACCAACTGCAGTGCATGCTACAGTGGTAGCACATGCGTAACTCTTTTAAACACTGTCTTATGATCCTCAAGAATAATTGTGTGAACATGAGAATAGGTTATGTTCTTGGAGATTGATTGGACCTGGTTGCCTGTTGCAAATTGCCTCGTGTGACATGGGCCTTTAAACACACCCACCGCCATCTAGGGACGTCGTTCAGAGCAGTGTGCCGCTGAGCAGATATAGTGAAGCATAGAGCAATGACAAGTGGAGATAGTCTTGCGCAAGGAGGACGAAACTAAAACCAAACAAATAATCCCTAAAATTATCCAACCTCATCAAAATATTGAATTGGATAATCTCGTAACCTACTTTGAAATTGAGTTCACGGATCTTTGGACACGGGGTAGACCCTCGCCGGTGGCACAAGAAGCCCTTCTCCGGTTTTTTAATATGCCACCGTGTCTCTAAGGCGAAAACAGGTGATGAACTACAATCCCAAAAGACAGTCAATCTACCGTCAAGGTCGCTCCATGACTGTCAACTTTTGAACCCTAAGCAGCCAAGAAAAGAAAAAAATGTTTGTTTCCGGATTTCGTGCTCCGCCATGTGGCACTTCGGCCCCGTCGAGCGCAGTAAGTCATTTAATTAGTTGGATTTTGATCATGATTGGCGTGTGGAAAGTGGAATAATTATGTGTGGAGAAGAAGGTGTTTGCGAGTGGTGGGGGAATAACCGGTGTCGTAAAGGTCAACCGTTGAATGCATCTATCTCCTATATAAGACAAGACTGATTGCCATTTTAATTTGGCGGTAAACCAGGATACTGTATCTGTTCGAATCTTGATCGAGTTATCTACTCAATGGTTAAAGACAGTGGACACTATTGGTAATTGTCAAAGACGAGCCTTCACAGTTGGTGTATTTCAACATGTGCATAAAATAACAAAACATTTGAGCTCAATCGGTCGTTGAAGTTGCGAGATAACTATGAAAGAAAATACACCCTTGTCACACGAAGTTGTGTGCTTTAAGATGCTTGACTTCGAGACCTGAAATTCTAAATCTGAGGTTTTGAAATCAAATTCGTGGAAAGTTACTTCTTTCTTGAAAACTATACGTCACTTCGGAGGGAGCCGTTTCTCACAATGTTTTAAACCATCAACCTCTCCCCATTACTCGTTACCAAGTAATGTTTTATGCTAATAATTATTTTGCGCAATTACCAAAAGTGTTCAGTGCCTTTAATATTCTGATGTGTAGTTCGTATGTACTTTAATATGTTTTTATATAGGCCTATTATACATAAAGGTAGATGTAGTGGGCTTGGCTTTGATCCAAACCGGACCTTCTATATACAAGTACGAATAAAAACATGTCCATTTACAGAAATTACAGGACTTTCGTCAGTGGCATAAACAAGTATAACACGCATTAAGATACCAATTTATAAGGGCATCAAAACAACCAGGTAGGTTTATTGTATTCGATTAGACGTCAAAATAGAGGATCAATAAAATAAAATGGGATTTAGCGCCATTAGAAACCCAGGCCGTAATCGAATTGGCGGCTACAGCTACAGCTATGGCTAGATTTCCGCGCCATCGTGCGTTGACGTATGGCGTCTTTAGCAACACCCTTAGCAACAGACGTAGCCGTAATTGTAGCCGTCAATTTTGGACAAAGTATTTGTCGAAAGCTGCACATTATGACGTTATTACCCATCAATCATCAGGCACAAAAACCCTTGTTTACAAACCTAACTGTTTTCTTTTCTTTTCACCTGCCATAAGAGGTCGTGTTAACATTCAGGTGTGAGGGGGCGTGGCATTCATTTTGGTGATAGAGTGCATTGACCCGCCCAATATAGGAGGTGATTTGAAGTAGATCACAGTTGCTCAACACCATGCAGATGTTGAATTTGTATTAGTTGAGTTATTTTGAATCTGATGTTTGAACAAAGAAGTATTGACTATAGAGCGGGATTTGAATCAACGATCTCCGGTTCACCGGCACTCTTCCAACTGATATACCTATATAGCCCTTAGTTTTCTTCGGTGATCTCCAAGTTATTTAAATTGTGTCCAGTCAGTGTAGGTTACTTTTAGTTCGTTTTGACTAAGCTGCCATTTTGTTTTGATTGATGACGTTTTGATCTATTTAGCCATAATAGATCAGTTTTATTTGGAGACCCCAAATTAATATTTATTCAGTCAGTGTCCCCTTGTGTTTTTTGATATTTCAGGGTACTTTTAGTACGTTTTGATTTAATTCTGCCATTTTGCTTTATTAGTCGATGGCATATCATTGTAATTATAGGCCTAATGGTGTAAAAACAATGACGTTGTTATGGGAACACAGACACCAAGAACTTTGCAAACCCTAGTGCCATTGTGTCATATCGTGGTTGTGATTGGCTCATTAGTTTTGCCACATCGCAGGAACGCTAGGTATAACTACCAATGATTTATTGATACTGTTTAAAACTGTCGTTTCCAAGTAACCCATGTCAATATTAAATGAAAGTCACCAAGGGTTAGGCGAGTCCTTTTCCAGAATACAGAAGACGAAAAATGATTTCATTAATAATAACTATGCGAATTAAATGTTAAACAATTATTATGAAGTAGGTTCGACGACCGATGAGATATGTCTGACCGTGTCCCTTTGGTCCTCTCGGGGGAGGAAACGGCCCGACTGTCGGCGTTAGCTTTCCCCCTTGTGGCGGCGAGTCCATCGGTATGTAGCTTGGACGCCATACCGAACCACAGACAGCCCCCATCCCTTACACTATGGTGTGCTCTCCATGCTACGTCGTCAATCGGTTCAAAGGCGATTCAGCACAAGGCCCAAGTGAAACAAGTTGTTCTTCGCGAGCCACCAGCGATCGTTAAAATGATCAAGGACATGACGCTGTCTATGTCAGACTTATTGACCTGTTAAAAATACGTCGGGCACCAACCTCAAACGGTTTGAAGTATGCACGTGTGGGGATAAAATGCATATGAAGAGTAGTAAAACAGAAGCTGTGAAAGAAAGGGTTTATTTACACGAATGGTCAATTTCTACATGCTCAATAAGATGTTTCGGGCGAGGTTTAAATTCGAATCTGTCACCCAGTCGCCATCATGCAGAGAGTACCACGAAGGAGCTTGATGGTATCCGACTACTCTCCAACAGTAAAACGTTTTTAAATATTGATAACCGAGAGCAACTGTTTTCGAGAGGTCAAACTACCCCCCCCCCCCCCCCGCCACTAAGTACCTCTTGGGTGCCCTTTCTTAATACGTCATCCCCATCGCACCCCTCCCAGATTGTCACCTTGCGTGGTAAAAACCAGGGGGGTAGAAAACTATGAGTTTGTCTTTCAAGTGATGTCCAGTTGCATGCAGCAATCCACATGGCCACCATTAACAGTTCAGCACAAACGAAATAATTGCCAAAACATACTGCTCGTAACTAGTCGAAAGGTCACCCCCCCCCCCCCCCCACGGCCGTCACCACACAGCCACACATACCAATGTCTCCCCTATCCTAGTCCTCACACCATCCCCCACCCTCACCCTAGATTGTCACTCGGCGTGAAGGCGTTGTAATCACCCGGCAGACAATTAAGAGTTTGTCTTTCAATGTCCAGTTGCATGAAGCAATCCGTATGGACTCCACAACCATAGTTCAGTAGCCAACCCCATCTTCTAACACAAATCGATCGTAAGATGCGTAGCCTATGGAAACCGCATCATTGGCAACTGACCGCTAAGCTGAGACGCAGGGTTCACACAGAGTTCAGTCCATCTTCTTCTACTCCCTATTGCTTTGCATGCAAAACATCCTCCTTGCCGTAAATACATCCCTTTATGCTTGGATGAAGTTACGGGAACTAATACGATTTAAAACCAGTCTCGGATTTTGTATGTGTGTTTATATAAAGAGACGCAAGACCCTAATGTACAATTATGAAGATATCAGACTAGAAGATGGATTTCGTTTCTCTCTTAGCTTGTTGTTGTTTTTGTTATTAACGTGAGAAAGCAGTCTGAGTGTTATTTGTGGACCTTTTTCATGGATTGAATAATGTAAATTTAATGTAAAATGTGTCCATCTACAGTTCATTCGTCAATGTTTTCGGTATTTCCCTCACTGATTGTTTGGGCGTGTTGTTTATTCATGTTCGCTCGTTGGTGAATTGTTCGAACTGCAATACACACGGCACCTCTTCATGATTTCACTTCATTTGTCGTTCGTCGTGTTTGTGTTTTTGTGGGTTTTTTAATGGGGTTTTTCGGTTTTAAACTTCTCATGTTTCGTCAGAACTTTTCCCGTTGGTGGTGTTGTTGTTGTTTGTGTTTATTTTTGTTGTCAACACCATCAGCTGTGCGTCAGCATTGTTCCCGCCTTTTGAATCCCAACAATAACCGTCCCCTTTCGCTAATTGACCCCCCCTTCCCGCCCACTCCATCCCAAGCCCCCGGCTAGTGGACGGTACAGCAAATTAAATTGTCGTCCTTTCAGACGAGGTGCATTTTTTTTGTAAACATTTAGCAACCATTAATAAAATGTTATCAAGAGACCCTTGCTAAAGTGCTCTCGTGTGAAAAGGGCTTTATCATCTATGATGACCATCATCATAATCACAATCATTGTCAACAACAACATAATATCTGTCTTCGCTGTCATAATTCCCTATCCTCACCTCAACTTCCCCATCTCATATTCTTCTCCTTAAAGTAAAGTGCGAAATGTAATACTTAATTCAGATCTGGAAAACCGGACCTTGGAACAACATCCATAGCCAGCCTCTTTGCACCCGACACCCCTGTGTTTTCCCCAACAGCTACAGGCGCAATTGCAATCACACTTGGCAATAAGCCTCATTTGCATTTATGTCTTCGTCTCTCTGTCTCTCTCTTTCTCTCTCAAGCCTAGCGCTGACCTGTCCCCAAACTGACCCGGTCATCTCTCGCCTAAGGGGCAAGATCTTTTTATATATTGACCCGAACCTCTTTTGCGCAAGGCTTAAGTTCTGTCTCGTCAATACCGAAAATGTATATCGGGTTGACCGTATGGCTATCTACAGCGCGCATGGCAATATTAATACACGTATCGCCGCCGTTATTTTAAGCGCAGGTATGGTTTTCTCAAAAATTGTTGTTCGCACCGTTAATTTGTTTACGTGTAGTTCGACGGGTGGCATGCACGAACCGTCTTCCACACGCCGTGTCTTCGACGCGAGCAACGGCCAAGGAATGTCGGATAAACGTGGTGGTAGAAGATTGATAAATCACAGTGCTACGGCGTGCCGTTTTTACTCAGTCTGTTATTTCGTACAGTCAGTGGCGTAACTAGACATTTTCATTTGGTGGGGCAAGTAGGGGCAAAGATTAAATTTGGGGGGGGTGGGGCCAAAGAAGTGCAAGATTATTATTAAATGTGTTAACTGATATATAGTTGATACACACCAATGCAGTTCTAAAACAGTCTATAGTCAGCAGGTAACAAAAGATTGCGAAAACAACAAAATCTTAGAGAACATGTCATTTTGTATAAGATAAAACTTTTTGACTGTATAAAAGGATTAAATTACCAACTGTGGTCACCAAGTACCAATTTAGAGTTGTACACAGCATTCTCAAATAGGCTTTGTGGGTGTGTGTAAATACCCAAAACATAATAATATTTTACAGGACACCTCTTTTTTTCTTAAGTTTTTTTTATGCACATTTTTTTGGTTTTTGTTTTGAAAAATGGTTATTTTAAATGATCTCAGGGCAAAAAAAAACAAAAAACTGAGTGTCTTGTCTGAATGCCTTGACCAAACTGTTTCATTAATGTTTTGTGTTTTTCAGCAGCAGAAAAAAACAGTTGATATTTGACATTCATGGCGACCATCTTGAAATAAAAAGTAAAAAGCCCCTCCTCCTTCCTTTTTTTGGAGAAACCCAGACACTAAACATGTTTCTTTTTTTTACTCGGCCTTATTGTAACAAGTGTAAGCCATAAAAAAAAAATACAGGATCGAAATTGTGGGTGTTTAATAATCACATTTTAGTTATGAAACGGATATTTAAAATAGGCCTATCTTCTCCATTGCACCGCTTGCTTCAAAGGAGAAGAAATGGTCTAAGCAACCTTTTTCGCTGGCCATTTGTTTGCTGTAGTAAATTTCTCTGTAGTGCATCAGACCATGGAGGTAGAAATTTCTACCTCCATGATCTGACTTTGTGTTTACGGAGCTATTAGTATTGGTTTGCGTTCAGACCACAACGTATTTAACAGAACTTTGTCACATCCTGCACTCTCTGTAACCGCAAAAACACAACAAACATTTACCGCCAATACAATCGCGCCAGCGTTTCCACGCATTTTTCATGTTATAGTCCACATAGGGCCTACTGATATGAATAAAAGTTTTCCTTTTTACGACAGCATTTTATGCAGCCTTAAAGGAACACGTTGCCTTGGATCGGTCGAGTTGGTCTTTGAAAAGCGTTTGTAACCGTTTTTTATAAAATGCATATGGGTAGAAAGATGTTGTAAAAGTAGAATACAAAGATCCACACAAACATGACTCGAAATTGCGTGGTTTTCCTTTTACCTCGTCGACTAGCACGTCGGCCATTTATGGGGGTCAAAATTTTGACTCCCATAAATGGCCGACCGTGTTAGTTCGCACAGTAGAAGGAAAACCACGCAATTTCGAAGCAAACTTGTGTGGATCATTGTATTCTACTTTTTAAACATCTTTCCAACCATATGCATTATATAAAAAACGGTTACAAACGCTTTTGTTTTGACCAACTCGTCCGATCCAAGGCAACGTGTTCCTTTAACTGATTTATATATAGGGCCTATAAGAATATACTTATCTCTGATTTCATATGGGGGGGGCAAGAGGGGGGGGGCAAAGGTTCTGAGCGGGGGGGGGGGGGCGCCGGCCCCCCTGCCCCCCCCCCCCCCCCCCCCCGGTGGACACTTATTCTCAAACGTTTGGGGTTCATTGGTACACACTAATAAGTATCCGAAGGAAATATTGACCATGTCCCGTGTTATTGCTAAACTTCACCTAGTCCCAACTAAAACGTTTGGGGGCCCATCGATTTCCGTGTACACAATACAGTGTGTAGTCAACACGCACGCTGACTGCAAGAACAGACCCCATATACCCTTCACATAACCCAACCTCATAATATTTAACCCTCGACGGAATTTCTTCAAATTTTTAGAATGTATTAATGACGAATGTAGCTTAATAAATAGTCTGTTTTCAGCTTTTTCCTATGTATAGTTGTCAACTTATTCAAAGTTAAAGTCATCTCAAACGTTTGGGGCTCATCGACTTCCAAGTACCGCCAATACAGCGTATAGTGAATACTGTAACATTCGTGCCAATCAGCCAGTAGACTTGATGACAAGTCGTTAGGCGCTGCCTATTTGTCTGCCTTTCATGCAACAGTCACAGTGCGATGTTACACATATCAGCCAGTAGAGGGCGCCAGCAAGAACAGATCCCCACTATTATACCCTTCACAAAACCCGTCCTCATAGTATTTAAACCTCGGTATAATTTCTTCAAATTTTTAGAATCTATTAATGAAGAATGTAGCTTAATAAATAATATTTTTTCATATTTTTCCTATATATAATTGTCAACTTATTCAAAGTTAAAGTCATCTCAAACGTTTGGGGGTCATCGATTTCCCAGTACCGCCAATACAGCGTATAGTCAACACTTACGATAACTGCATGAAAAGACCCCACTATTATACCCTTCACAGAACACATCCTCATAATACTTAAACCTCGACGGAATTTCTTCAAATTTGGAGAATCTATTAATGAAGAATGTAGCTTAATAAATAATATTATTTCATATTTTTCCTATGTATAATTGTCAACTTATTCAAAGTTAAAGTCATCTCAAACGTTTGGGGCTCATCGGTTTCCTAGTACCGCCAATACAGCGTATAGTCAACACGCACGCTAACTGCATGAAAAGACCCCACTATTATACCCTTCACAGAACCCGTCCCCAAAGTATTTAAACCCGGTAGAATTTCTTCAAAGTTTTAGAATCTATTAATGAAGAATGTAGCTTAATAGATATTATTTTTTCATATTTTTCCTATATATAATTGTCAACTTATTCAAAGTTAAAGTCATCTCAAACGTTTGGGGCTCATCGGTTTCCTAGTACCGCCAATACAGCGTATAGTCAACAGGCACGCTGACTGCATGAAAAGACCCCACTAATATACCCTTCACAGAACCCGTCCCCAAAGTATTTAAACCCCGGTAGAATTTCTTCAAAGTTTAAGAATCTATTAATGAAGAATGTAGCTTAATAGACATTATTTTTTCATATTTTTCCTATATATAATTGTCAACTTATTCAAAGTTAAAGTCATCTCAAACGTTTGGGGCTCATCGGTTTCCTAGTACCGCCAATACAGCGTATAGTCAACAGGCACGCTGACTGCATGAAAAGACCCCACTAATATACCCTTCACAGAACCCGTCCCCAAAGTATTTAAACCCCGGTAGAATTTCTTCAAAGTTTAAGAATCTATTAATGAAGAATGTAGCTTAATAGATATTATTTTTTCATATTTTTCCTATATATAATTGTCAACTTATTCAAAGTTAAAGTCATCTCAAACGTTTGGGGCTCATCGGTTTCCTAGTACCGCCAATACAGCGTATAGTCAACAGGCACGCTGACTGCATGAAAAGACCCCACTAATATACCCTTCACAGAACCCGTCCCCAAAGTATTTAAACCCCGGTAGAATTTCTTCAAAGTTTTAGAATCTATTAATGAAGAATGTAGCTTAATAGATATTATTTTTTCATATTTTTCCTATATATAATTGTCAACTTATTCAAAGTTAAAGTCATCTCAAACGTTTGGGGCTCATCGGTTTCCTAGTACCACCAATACAGCGTATAGTCAACAGGCACGCTGACTGCATGAAAAGACCCCACTAATATACCCTTCACAGAACCCGTCCCCAAAGTATTTAAACCCCGGTAGAATTTCTTCAAAGTTTTAGAATCTATTAATGAAGAATGTAGCTTAATAGATATTATTTTTTCATATTTTTCCTATGTATAACTGTCAACTTATTCAAAGTTAAAGTCATCTCAAACGTTTGGGGCTCATCGGTTTCCTAGTACCGCCAATACAGCGTATAGTCAACAGGCACGCTGACTGCATGAAAAGACCCCACTAATATACCCTTCACAGAACCCGTCCCCAAAGTATTTAAACCCCGGTAGAATTTCTTCAAAGTTTTAGAATCTATTAATGAAGAATGTAGCTTAATAGATATTATTTTTTCATATTTTTCCTATATATAATTGTCAACTTATTCAAAGTTAAAGTCATCTCAAACGTTTGGGGCTCATCGGTTTCCTAGTACCGCCAATACAGCGTATAGTCAACAGGCACGCTGACTGCATGAAAAGACCCCACTAATATACCCTTCACAGAACCCGTCCCCAAAGTATTTAAACCCCGGTAGAATTTCTTCAAAGTTTAAGAATCTATTAATGAAGAATGTAGCTTAATAGACATTATTTTTTCATATTTTTCCTATATATAATTGTCAACTTATTCAAAGTTAAAGTCATCTCAAACGTTTGGGGCTCATCGGTTTCCTAGTACCGCCAATACAGCGTATAGTCAACAGGCACGCTGACTGCATGAAAAGACCCCACTAATATACCCTTCACAGAACCCGTCCCCAAAGTATTTAAACCCCGGTAGAATTTCTTCAAAGTTTTAGAATCTATTAATGAAGAATGTAGCTTAATAGATATTATTTTTTCATATTTGTCCTATTTATAATTGCTAAACTTATTCAAAGTTAAAGTCATCTCAAACGTTTGGGGCTCATCGATTTCCAAGTACCGCAATACAGCGTATAGTGAATACGCACGCTGACTGCAAGAACAGATCCCCACTATTATACCCTTCACAGAACCCATCCTCATAGTATTTAAACCTCGGCAGAATTTCTTTAAATTGTTAGGATCTTCTATTGAGGAATGAAGCTTTATAAATAATATTTTTTCAGATTTTTCCTATGTATAGTTGTCAACTTATTCAAAGTTAAAGTCATCTCAAACGTTTGGGGCTCATCGATTTCCAAGTACCGCCAATACAGCGTATAGTCAACAGGCACGCTGACTGCATGAAAAGACCCCACTAATATACCCTTCACAGAACCCGTCCTCAGAGTATTTAAACCCGGTAGAATTTCTTTAAATTTGTAGAATCTATTCATGAAGAATGTAGCTTAATAAATAATATTTTTTCAGATTTTTCCTATGTATAGTTGTCAAGTTATTCAAAGTTAAAGTCATCTCAAACGTTTGGGGCTCATCGATTTCCCAGTACCGCCTATACAGCGTATAGTCAACAGGCACGCTGACTGCATGAAAAGACCCCGCTATTATACCCTTCACAGAACCCATCCTCATAGTATTAAAACATCAACAGAAATTCTTCAACTCTTCAGAATTTATTAGTAGGGAATGTAGCTTGATAAATAATATTTTTTTCATATTTTTTACCAATGATAGTATTAAAACACGTGTTCTTGCTCACACGTGCGTCGTGGGCGGATTACTCTTCATGCGTGGACAAAACCACTCTGGCTTTTCGGCGATACCTCTAACATGCTACCACCTTTTGAATTGAAATCACAGGCTATAGTTATACTTTATATGTCTACATTAACATAGATTAAAACAATCAAATGGTTAAAAAAACAAAGGTATACGCTCCCGTTAAGGCATTACAAGGCATCGAGTTTTTTTTATAAAGAACTGCTCGTTTACTTTTATAAGATTTGTTATGCCATAAAAACGAAAAAAACTAAAGAGTGAATTTTCTTTGGGGAGATTAATACTTGGATTAACCAATTGAACACAGAACACACATATTTGAGGATACTCAAACTTTCACCAAAATTCATCGTCTTCGCATTTCTGGTCAGAGACGTCAAGACTGCAACCTTGTGAAAAAGATGCTTTATGGCTTCTAAAACCAAGACGTCTGTCAAGTACTGGTATCTGTAAGGAAAATGGAGAATCCTGTAATGTTGCAACTTCGTAAGCTTGCATTTTAAAATTATCAATATTTGACGGTCCACACCGCCTTCGTGGAGGACGTATGACTAGCGGACACTATAGCTATTTTAACGAAATGTTTTAGCACCATATGAAAACAAATCTTGAAAGCATCCCATTATTTTTTGTTTACCTGTAAACATTAGGTAAAATATAGGATTCGTATTTATATAAAAACCTTATAATGTTGTATTAGTCTTAAGCCTATTTTTTAAGAAGTTCATTTCAATACAAGTCCCTCAAAGAAATAGTTGTTTCCAAAAATGTTGTGGAAGTCTGGAAATTTTACATAAAATATAATAGAAACAAAATAAAAAACAATAATAATGTTAACGCTTTTTTCAATATTTTATTAATCATTTTTTTTTCAATGTATACATTGAATCATACAAAGTAAGAACGCTGCATTATTAGTTAATCCTCCTCTCTTTTTCATTTTTTTGGCCCACAAAAGACTGTTCAAGCGTTGACACTTTGTTTTCATCCATCAGAATAATGATGTGCTTTTAAGATATCGAATCGACTGTATAAGTTTTATGCTTGTGCTTACTGCGGCCGATGACGATATTTCAACTTTTGAAGACGGCTGGTCAAAGTTTTCGGAAAGTTGAAGCTCTTAGGTGACACGAGTGAAAATAGCCCCCTGTGTACACGGAAATCGATGAGCCCCAAACGTTTGAGATGACTTTAACTTTGAATAAGTCGGTAATTATAATTAGTAAAAATATGAAACAAATTATATACTAAGCTACATTCCTCAACAATAGATTCTAAAAATTTGAAGAAATTCCGTGGAGGTTTAAATACTATGAGGATAGGTTCTGTGAAGGGTATAATAGTGGGGATCTGTTCTTGCAGTCAGCGTGCTTGTTGACTAACGCTGTATTGGCGGTATTAGGAAATCGATGAGCCCCAAACGTTTGAGATGACTTTCACTTTGAATAAGTTAGCAATTATAAATAGGAAAAATATGAAAAAATATCATTTATAAAGCTACATTCTTCATAAATAGATTCTAAAAACTTGAAGAAATTCTACCGGGGTTTAAATACTTTGGGGACGGGTTCTGTGAAGGGTATAATAGTGGGGTCTTTTCATGCAGTCAGCGTGCCTGTTGACTATACGCTGTATTGGCGGTACTAGGAAACCGATGAGCCCCAAACGTTTGAGATGACTTTAACTTTGAATAAGTTGACAATTATATATAGGAAAAATATGAAAAAATAATATTTATTAAGCTACATTCTTCATTAATAGATTCTAAAACTTTGAAGAAATTCTACCGGGGTTTAAATACTTTGGGGACGGGTTCTGTGAAGGGTATATTAGTGGGGTCTTTTCATGCAGTCAGCGTGCCTGTTGACTATACGCTGTATAGGCGGTACTTGGAAATCGATGAGCCCCAAACGTTTGAGATGACTTTAACTTTGAATAAGTTGACAACTATACATAGGAAAAATATGAAAAAATATTATTTATTGAGCTACATTCTTCATTAATAGATTCTAAAACTTTGAAGAAATTCTACCGGGGTTTAAATACTTTGGGGACGGGTTCTGTGAAGGGTATATTAGTGGGGTCTTTTCATGCAGTCAGCGTGCCTGTTGACTATACGCTGTATTGGCGGTACTAGGAAACCGATGAGCCCCAAACGTTTGAGATGACTTTAACTTTGAATAAGTTGACAATTATATATAGGAAAAATATGAAAAAATAATATTTATTAAGCTACATTCTTCATTAATAGATTCTAACACTTTGAAGAAATTCTACCGGGGTTTAAATACTTTGGGGACGGGTTCTGTGAAGGGTATATTAGTGGGGTCTTTTCATGCAGTCAGCGTGCCTGTTGACTATACGCTGTATTGGCGGTACTTGGAAATCGATGAGCCCCAAACGTTTGAGATGACTTTAACTTTGAATAAGTTGACAACTATACATAGGAAAAATATGAAAAAATAATATTTATTAAGCTACATTCTTCATTAATAGATTCTAACACTTTGAAGAAATTCTACCGGGGTTTAAATACTTTGGGGACGGGTTCTGTGAAGGGTATATTAGTGGGGTCTTTTCATGCAGTCAGCGTGCCTGTTGACTATACGCTGTATTGGCGGTACTTGGAAATCGATGAGCCCCAAACGTTTGAGATGACTTTAACTTTGAATAAGTTGACAACTATACATAGGAAAAATATGAAAAAATAATATTTATTAAGCTACATTCTTCATTAATAGATTCTAAAACTTTGAAGAAATTCTACCTGGGTTTAAATACTTTGGGGACGGGTTCTGTGAAGGGTATATTAGTGGGGTCTTTTCATGCAGTCAGCGTGCCTGTTGACTATACGCTGTATAGGCGGTACTTGGAAATCGATGAGCCCCAAACGTTTGAGATGACTTTAACTTTGAATAAGTTGACAACTATACATAGGAAAAATATGAAAAAATATTATTTATTGAGCTATATTCTTCATTAATAGATTCTAAAACTTTGAAGAAATTCCGTCGAGGTTTAACTACTATGAGGACGGGTTCTGTGAAGGGTATATTAGTGGGGTCTTTTTATGCAGTTAGCGTGCGTGTTCATTATACGCTGTATTGTGTACACGGCCAATCGTGGGAAGTGTGAGGACTGTTGCTGCCAGTTTAGTGTAGCCTTATTACTTCGGATACTAATAGTGTGTACCATCGAACCCCAAACGTTTGAGAATAAGCGTCCACCCCCCCCCCCCCCCCCCCCCCCCTCTGGTTACGCCACTGCGTACAGTGATGCAAGGTGGTTTGAATACAAGTGGTGATATACCATTGGTCATTACTGCACAGTCCAAAATAGCCTTTGGTGTTCTTCTTTTTGAGTAGGATACCCAAAAGCGATGTTGAAAATCAATGGGTGTGTATTTCACCGTGATTCATTGCAGCCCGATGCGGTGTAAAGGTTCGTCCTACCAGGTGAACTATTCGGTTAATTGAATGTTGGCATCGCGGGACAATATCGACATTTTGTGAACAATCGATTGTTTGTAAAGATTTGACGACCGAAACACTGAATTGCGACGCCAAGAGATGCACTTTTAGGTGAAATGTCGATTTATTTAAGCTACTTTACCAAACAGTTACATGTTTCTGTGACGAGAAAGGATTTAACATGGTTCTTCTTGTTTTGTTTTTGTCATATTGTTTCCAATCACAGTTTTTTAAATAGGCTATTAATGCTTTAAACTTTTGTTTTAGAAAACTCAAGTCCATGTGTTCAAGTTTCTAAAAGACAGTGTTTGGTCGTGTTAAGCCAGAAAGCTTGGATTTAAAGCCATTATGTGTGCTGTACAAATAATAGTGTCAGAATTGACCCGGATTCCAGGTGTCAGAGGGTCTGGCCTTTTTCGGGTCAGAGGCTATCAAACTCGAGAGAAGTTGTCAAGGGATGGAATTTAAATTCGATGTTGTGTATTGAACCATTTCTGGGTCATTTTGGCACAGATCCCAGGTCATTCTGACCCAGAAATGGATCGGGCCCAGACCCAGATCAGAGTCAATTCTGACCTAAAAGCTTTTAGTTTTTAGTTAGACCAGCATGTTTATGTCACCTCGATGTTTACCAAAAGAGTGACATTTTTGCATTCTGAAGCAACTCATAGCAGGCAAGATTACTTTGGTGTTCAAGTTATTTTTTTTTAATAATAAATAATGCTCTTTATCCTGATGCAAATTTAACGTTTATTAAGTTCAAGTTATATCTGTACCGTGGTTGGAAATGAAACAAAGTCTTTATGAACAACATGACATGATAAAATTCGCCCCAATCTTTATGAAACGGATGTTTAAAGCCATTGGACCCTTTCGGTAAACAGTATTGTCCAAGGCCCACACTTCGTGTATCACAACTTCTACATGTATATATAAAATAACAAACCTGTGGAAATTTAGGCTCAGTCGGTCATCGGAGTCGGGAGAAAATAACGGGAAAACCCACCCTTGTTCCCGCACGTTTCGCCGTGTCATGACATGGTGTTTATAATAAATCCGTAATTCTCGCTAACGAGAATTTATATTGTTTTGATGTTTTCTCAAAAAGTAAAGCATTTCATGGAATAATATTTCAAGAGAAGTCTTTCACCATAACCTTCTGTAAACCCTGTAAATTATTTGTAAATCTGTGAACTTTTATTTTTTTTCTGTTCTAATGGCTTCAAAGGGAAAGGTACACGTTGGGTAATTACTTAAAACAAATATCAACTTAAAAACTGACTTGGTAACAAGCTTTGGAGAGCTGTTGATAGTATAAAACATTGTGGGAAACGACTCCCTCTGAAGTAACGCAGTTTTTGAGAAAGAGGTAATTTCTCACTAAAATAATAAAAGACTTCTAGCTAGAAGTCTATTATTCCTATCTGAAAGCACACAAATTCATCCAACAAGGGTGTTTTTTCTTTCATGGCATTTTCTCGCAACTTCGATGACCGATTGAGCCCAAATTTTCACAGGTTTGTTATTTTATGTTTATGATGGGTTACACCAATTGAGAACACTGGTCTTTGACAATTTACCAAACGTGTAAAGTGCCTTTACTGAAATGTTTGTTTTGTTGACCTCTGACCTGTAACGTCACAGTGGTTTCTCTGCTGACGAGTTTTCCTCATTGGTTTCCTTCTTCATTGGTTTCCGGATTGCTTCCCCAGGCTGTTTCAACTCTTCTGTTGAGGAACCGTCTTCATAAGATGTGGCAATAAGAGTGTGCTTAGTTGTATGAAGCTGTTAATCAGAATAATCTGCACTGTCTATGCTAAGCAAAACACTCCGGGTAAGGCATAGGTCGGTGCAATAAAAAAATATAAACATCATGGAATTTTGGCTGTTAATATGTTTTTGATAAGCAACGGTTACAGTGCTAAGTATGATTTTTTTTGCTTGCAAGCTTGTTGAAATTGGACCCTTATAGTTAGACATGGGATTTCATGTAAACTTCATATCCAGGGGGAAATTTCAAAAAGTTGCGTTTCTGCACAAAACAATATTGCTTTAACGCAGAAAGAAGCTACCAGCCACTTATACATAGTTTGTGACTGGTCCCTGCTTATGTTTGCTTAGCAGACATTTTAAAAGCATTTTTGTATACATACGCAGCTCTAAGAAATTAGACCCATGTGCTAGTCTATGATTTTAGAACAGGCACATTAGTGTTGTAATTGTAGTTTTACAAGACACTGCTCAATAATGGCAAAGGTCTTGAGTTCGAACCCCACCGAGTATCTCCTTGGGAAAGTGCCGAGTATACAGTGCCTACACACATCGGTATAAAGAAGGATAAGCCCGGAATTAAAGGCAGTGGACACTATTGGTAATTACTCAACATATTTTTCATCATAAAACCTTTCTTGATTACAAGTAATGGGGAGAGATGGATGGTATAAAACATTGTGAGAAACATCTCCCTCTGAAGTGACGTAGTTTTCGAGAAAGAGGTAATTTTCCACGAATTTGATTTCGAGACCTCAAGTTTAGAATTTGAGGTCTCGAAATCAAGCATCAGAAAGGACACAAATTCGTGTGACAAGGGTTTTTTTCTTTCATTATTATCTCGCAAATTCGACGACCGATTGAGCTCAAATTTTCACAGGTTTGTTATTTTCTGCATATGCTGAGATACACCAACTGTGAAGATTAGTCTTTGACAATTACCAATAGTGTCCACTGTCTTTAATAACTCTGTTATGATATAATCACTATTCAAAGATCCCCCGAAAAACTATTCAAACCTTCTTTTACTCACTCCACCATTTCCTTTGTTTTCCCAACTAGTACCAAAGCTCAGAAAGAGACGAAGAATAGAGGAACTGGAAGCAGAAGTTCCCGTTGCTATTGGATACTGGGGCAAGCCCTCAGCGCTAGAGGGCGCTAAGTATGATTTCCTCTGCATACAAGCCACGCTCAAATCCAACAAGCCCGACAGTCTTTCCTTTGTCGAAGGTGAGTTTTGCACATTAATGGAAAGTTTGGTGGCATGGGACTTAAATTAGCACATTGTCTTCAGAGCTCTCAACAATTTTGCTGTTTGGAATTGACCCTTTAAAGGATTTTCAATTTTGTTCAGACAAGCACAAAAACACCTATAAGTGAGTTAGGCCGTGTCCGAAACGGCGACTTCGGCGACAGCTACGGCTAGATCGCGCGCGTCTGCCTATTCTTCAACACTGGAAGACGCGCTGATCCAGACGTAGCTGTAGCCGAAGTCGTCGTTTCGGACACGGCCTTACACTTTATTTCTATCGTCTAAATTCGTATCACCCAAACCGCACAGCGCCCTCTTTGATTGTGTCAATCAGTAGTCGCCCGTCACGTGCCAACCAAAGAAATATACAACTTGTCAACAGTGCCACTGTCGGATGCAATTGTGTCCGCCATGCAATACTGTCCACTCCGGACACTTTTGCATATGCAATCGTGTCCGGGGCTATGCAAATACCGTCCGGTGGACATGTACATGATTGTAAATGTATGTGCACGCGTAAGCGAGCGTGCATGCACTGAACCTACGGTTTTTTTTTATGCAGCATGAATATTCACGTATTTTATGATTGCAGCGAATACCAAACGACCGAACATTTCCCATGTCATTCATGACATGCACTTAGCTTGTAAAAAATGGCAAACGTGTTCCGTCGACCATGGGCGTTTGATTTACGGCAAGGACGGTTTTGCACGGGAGCACAACTGCATATGCAAATGTGTCCGGGCGGACACAATTGCATTATGCAGCAGCGTCCAGGTGGACACGATTGCATATGCAAAATCGTCCGGCGAACATTATTGCATATGCAATAATGTCCTCCGGATAGTATTGCATAGAGGACATAATTACATGCGACACCGCCACAAAACGCACCGACGTCGCCATGGGGAAAAAAAATTCACACGAGTTTTCTAAACCATGGTCTTAGAGGACGTTTATATAACTTATCCCATTGCACTATATAAGCGGCAAAGACGGAATGCATAAGAAACGAGATGAAGAAATGCCCAGTTTTAGATGTGGAAGGAAACCCTTAAAGGGAAACCCATGCCATCAGGGATTAGAAACCTAGTCCACAAGCAAGGCTTCGGTCTGAGGTGGGATTCGAACCGGGATCTTACACAGGTAAACGGCAGTGAAATAAACCACTGAGCTATAATTATAAACCTGATGAAACATGAAACGCAACTTCTTCTTCCCCTCCCCTATTTTTTAGAATTCATGGTTGATTCCGGAAGTGACGTAGTCACAGCGAGACAGGAGATTCTTGATCAGCTTGACCTTGAGCTGATCGGTACCATTCAGAGTAGGGGTGTTCACACCACGGTAGAGAAGCAGCTCTACAAGGCGATACTGCGCATTGGAAAACAAGAGGCTGAGATTGAGGAAAGTCTAGGGCCCTTCATATTGTAACCATCCCAAAGATAAAGTTTATTTTAAAAAGGCACTGGCAGGACACGTTTGGTGGTTCTCAAAGAACAGTGTTTTCACGTGTATCCAAATACTATTCTATAAAGTAACACATTTTGAAAAGTTGGACTCAAGTGGTCATCGACTTTGCAAGAGAATGAATGGTGAAAGAAAAGGCACCCTTATTGCACATTTTGTGTGCTTTCAGATGCCTTAAAAATGTGTCAGGCCTTAGGTAATTTAACATAAGTGGGAAGTTACCTCCTTCTTAAAAACAACATTACTTTTAGCTCCATGTTCAGTGGGAGCCATTTCTCATAATGTTTTATACTATCAGCAGCTCTCCGTTGCTCGTTACCAAGTAAGTTTTTATGCTAACAACTTGTTTTGCAAAGAGTATCCAGTGCCTTTAAATTGAAATAAACTCGCCAAGTTCTTTCCTAATTCGTTTTTGTGGTATAATGAGTTAATTTTGAGTCACTAAACACTTTGCAATAAACAGGTCATGCCTGAGCCGTACGAGTCAATCGGCAACAGAGTCATGCGTCACTTTCGCCACGTGATCGACAGCACGGTCCACTATTGGCTGCAGGGAAACAGGCTGGAACTTGGCGGGTCCTCTGGTCAAGTCTCGCTGGTCGGCAGCGTCAGCGGAGAGCATACGTCACACAGCACGCCTGAAACTCTGGAGTCCGGGGAGTCCAAAGACGGTTCCACACCGGAAGAGAAACAGGAAGCCAAGGGCAGCGATCCGGGAACCAGGGACGTCGAAGAAGAGGAAGACTCCTCAGCGTCCTCAGAAGAGAAATCACCGTGACGTCACAGGTCAGAGGTCAACAAGACTTATTAAAAGTCCCATTTGCCATCACTATGGTAAGCAGTATTTGAACAGCCGCGACATTATTATGTAAACTTCTCATGGATGTATATTAATGTAAAGTTATTTTAATTTTGTTTTAAAAGTAATTGTTTTTGCTGCGCATTTCTGACGAGTCAATCATGATTTGGAAGAAGAATGAGAAAGGAAATTCTGGAACTCTACCTCCACCGTGGTTTGATAGTTTTTGCCAGTTCGCACTAGGCAATGTTTATAGGCAACCAGTTCCAGGCAATCTCCAATAAGGAATATTATTCACATTTTAGTTTTCTGTGGGTAGCGAGTTACAGCTAAAACAGTGTCTCTTGTAATGTCGAAGTCGTCCTCGTGTAGACAGTGCAGTTGGTTGCGCTGCCTCAAAGTTGCCTGTAAATGTTGCCCAGAGTGACAATTCTCTTAAAGTTTTAGATTGAAATCTACTTCTAATCGGTTGCAATTGCAACCAGAGACAATTGCAGATGATTGTGTCCCTAGTTTCAAGATTAGATTGAATTTCAGTCTTAACATTTATAAGGGAAGTCTCTTAGCATTGGTCTGCACCAAAGTTTGATGAATTCGCAAAGCAGACTGTCCCTTTATTCCCTTTATATGGATCAGTCTGCTTTGCGAATTCATCCAACTTTTTTAAACTCTCAAACCATTGGTTTTTCACGTGCCAAAGTAAAACTTGTTGAATTCTTATGGATATTGGGTTGTCGTTTTACCTTGATCCTAATTTGAAATATTTCTTTACACAGTTTTTCCCAATTGGCCAAAGCCAGTTGACAATAATTATTTTACCGATGATCTTGAAGGCAAGGAGAACTGCGTTCATTTGTATTTGTTAAAGGTAAGGGTAAAAAAAACAGGCTCGTCAGTTAAAGCTATTTTTTAACAACCAAGGTTTTTATTAAAAATCCTATCAGGCCAAGTAAAACAAGAAACATGTTTAGCGTCCCCGCCCGCTTCCTTTTTACAGGCCGCCTCCTTTTTTTTTATGCACATTTTTTTTTTTTTTTTTAATAGGGTTATTTTAAATGATCTTAGCAAAAACAATCTGAATGTCTTGTCTGAATGCCTTGACTAAATTGTTTCAGTTGAAAAACGGAGGATATTTGACATTTTAATAAAGAATGGCGGCCACCTTGAAATAAAAAATAAAAAATAAAAAGCCCCTCTTCCTCCTTTTTTTGAAAAACCCGGACGTGAAACATGTTTTTGTTTTACTTGGCCTTAGTGTTACCGCTAAATATTCTATAGGTGTGACACTGTCAGTACACTGTCATTTTACATTTTTGTTTCTAACTGCTAGTCGCATCATTGTCGGTGTTATATACACCCTGGTGTAACAACAAAGTTGGACACCATTGAATAGTTAGTACTAAAGAAGTGTCTATTTTAACACCGACAATGAAACGCGGTGTTTTCATTGTTTGCATTCCTCCAAAACAAAACAACAAACACAAACAAAATACATTTTGGGTTGATATGATGGACGTTGAAACGGACGCTTTTTTAAAATGAGAGACGTTTTTTAAAACAACTTTTTTAAATGAATGTTTTTAAAAAAGAATGCCTTATCTATTTGTGTGTCTGGTTTGAGTTTTCTGTCCGTTATGCCGTCGGCATTTCGTTACGAATGTACTTCCTCGTATTTGTTTCCTTTAAGGAAATTTCTGGTCTACTTAAAAAGTGTTCTCAAATTTTTGTAATGTTTTCCTTCCTTTCTTTGTTTTTGTTTTCTTTTTAAGTTAAGTATCAATTAACATAAGCAGACTTTTTGGGGGGAATGTGAGAAGATTTTGGTGAAGATTTTTTGCCAGAAAATGCCTTTTTATTGAGATTTGTTCAAAGTTGCGGGTGTGTGGTGGAGGCGACGAACGACATGTGTAGCCGCACGTCAATACGCTGTGGATGCTGAAACAGCATGCTGTTTTATGTAAAGCCGTCAGTGGTAAACTGTTCTGCGTCTTGACTCAAGGCTAGTATTTCTATGAGATGTGCTCTTACAATAATTGGGACAGAATAAATTGTGCGGCATTTGTTTAAGGAAACCAGATTGACCAAAGATTTATAATTATACAATGCAGTAGGTCTACGAACGATGTGCATAAACAAAAAGAAGTTTCAATTTGCAGAAACGTTTATTTATTTATTTCTACTTATATTATGTGCGTGTACCTTCTGTTGTTTTTATAAGTGGTTAAGCTGGCACAAAGGTGGCTCACGAAAGTCGTTTGATGTGTCGATACTTGTATCCGGTTCCGGTTATTATGGAATCGATTCTTTGGCATTACTATCACGAGCGAAATGTTATTAAAACTTTAACAAAAGCGGTAAATACTTCTTACTCAATGGCAAGTTCTTTAAGAACCTATCTAATGTTCAAAGATACTAACCTTACCTTCTAAATGTATTTCATGTCCGTAAGAAAGCCAAATCGTTACTTGTTTCGGATACGATTATTCGACTATCGTGAATGAAATGTGTTTTTAAAGGTAATACTTTCAATTTCACCTTCCAGAAAAATAACTGTTTCCTTCATTGGTTGACACCATAACTAACATATGAAAAATTTTAAAAGAAAATATAAACCTGCCTTCCGAGATAGATCAACAGTTTTGTGTAAACGGATTTCAAAAGCTTCTCTTCCTTCCAAAATGAGTTTTGAAAAGACCGAGCGGTGGCGCCCTTCATTGAGTGAATGATATTATTTTTGTGTGTACACCGCTGTTGAGTTTTTCTAAGGTCTTCGGTTTCTGTACAGGTTGACGCATAGGGCATCATGTGCTGACTAAACTTTCCTCATGAAGATACGTGTATTCTCTTACTGCTGAAAAAGGTGTTTCAATGAGAGAGGCTTTTGGAACGCTAGGTGGCAGCACACTTACATGGTATGTCTACTGCCACCTAGCGATCCAAACTCTCCCATTGATAATAAATCGCAGTATAAAACAAATAGGCCTGAATTTCAAAATAATTATTTTATACAAATAAAGCTTTTCAAAACGTAAAGTCATACTACAATTATGTATTTAAATTTGAACCATTATAATTATTTAGAAGGAGCAAGTTTGAACCCATTTATTTATTCGTTTTCAAAATGGCGTGTGACTATAGTATTCTGAACAATGGACCAATTAGCAGACAAAAGAATAGTATTAAAAGGGGAGTTTTATCATAGTTATTATTTTTGTTGCGTTTTATGTTTCTTTATCAAAGATAAAAGGAGCAGGTTATTGCGTGTTTACAGGATGACTCAGAAAGTAGGAATGACTTTTCTTAATGATCACCATTGTCATTGGATGACATAGGTGCTTATATAAGTTACGTTTCAACCCGTCACTTCGAATTTTTAGCGAAGATTTTAACAAAACAATAGCAGAGCTTTTTTTAAAGATTTTTAGAGGCAAAAGCTTCGGGAATATTAAAGGACATGGCGTCAGGAATGATTTAGCTCTAAAATTCAGATTAATAGTGTTTGCATTCGGATGTAAAAAATTAATATGCGCGATGAAAATTGGGTTTTAAATCAGAGCAATTACTATAGCTTACCTGTTTAAGAAACGTTTACAGTAACTAAAAAAAGAAAATGCAATTCGCTCGAGTGGACGTTTCAGCTGTTAACAACTGTTTCGTGAAAAAAAATGTATCTATGCGAGTGCAATGACGTTATAAATATATTATTACATGCAACAGCCGTTGTCACAAAAAATGAATAACTATAACGAATAATAATTATGTTACTATTTTTAGATTATCCATAATGGCGGACAATCCTGATGTTAAGGCATCCTGAAATGTAACACTTTAGTGTATTATGTGATTGCCAAAAATATTATAACGAAAAAAATGTTAATCGTTATAATGAGACAAAATTAACCACCGTGTACAATTTGTATATTTAGAATCACCCAGTATTTTAGCTTCGGTTTTGAAAAGGATACTTATAGATGGCAAAAACGAATACTCAAGGAAAATTTGATGGTTAGATATACAAATATTTGAAATCGATATCCTTAATTAATAATATTGAAAAAGGAAAAAAAAAATATCAATAACTCCTGTACAAAATTATTGTATAAAAATAATAATTAAAAAGATGAATTTTCACCGGGGTATTTATATACCTTGCCCCAAACTCGTAACTCGTACACTGCCATTCCAAAGCCTATTGTATTCAGTAATGTATACTCCAATAAGTGTTAGACAACAACTTAAAAAGTACTGCATTTTTTGAAGTTTTTCTGTGAGATAACTGTACATTTGGGGGTTGTTGTTTGGTGTTTGGGGAGTCCTTTTTATTATAATTAGTGTCTAAAAAAAAGCAAAAAACAATAGGTATTAATTATGCAATTTGTATAGTCGAAAATAAGCCCCAAAATAATAAGAATATGCATTCTGCTTGGTATCAAGTACAATAATGATTTAGTTTACCAAGGAAGGGTAGGGGCTTTGTTTGTAAGCCTAACTAACGAAAATAATTTGAGACACGAGAACATTTGGTGGCAGCAGACATAACAACTAAGTTCGGGTGTGCACCATGAACTAAAGGTTGACTATTTTGACTCGAACCCGGGGTGGTCGACCATTGGTTGACTTCTATGGTCGATCACATGTGGTCTTGCTCAAAGGCAGAGTGGAACCAGCGAAAGGGCGCGAGGCAATGTGGGTGCGTTCGTTTAGCTTCCCTGGGTCGAACCCGGTCTGCCCCATGTGCGTTCGAATAGCTTTAACCTCAATCCAGGGGCTCACCCGGGTCAGCCCCCCCAGTGCCCTGCTTGTGGAGTGGGTCACTTGGGGGCTGACTGTGCATGTACGTTGCCGGTCAGTAGTCGACTTAAATGTGCGCACTCAAACTTGCTCCATGTTCCTCCAGTGACGTAGGTCGAGCCTGTATCTGCTGCCACCAAGAGTGCACATGAAACTAGGCCCTTAACATCATTAGTATTAAAGGCAGTGGACACTATTGGTAATTGTCAAAGACTAGTCTCCACAGTTGGTGTATCTCAACATAAGCATAAAATAACAAACCTGTGAAAATTTGAGCTCAATCGGTCATCGAACTTGCGAGATAATAATGAAAGAAAAAACCCACCCTTGTCACACGAAGTTGTATGCGTTCAGATGGTTGATTTCGAGACCTCAAGCTCTAAATCTGAGGTCTCTAAATCAAATTTTTTGAAAATTACGTCTTTCTCGAAAACTATGGCACTTCAGAGGGAGCTGTTTCTCACAATGTTTCACACCATCAACCTCTCCCCATTACTCGTAACCAATAAAGGTTTTATGCTAACAATGATTTTGGTAATTATCAATAGTGTCCACTGCCTTTAATACCCTTATCAGTACTCATCGTCATTAAAATAGCAATTCTTACATGATGTGCCCATTAATTTGTATTAAAAATTTAAAATAAAAAAACTAAATAAAACCTTTACAGACCAATACGTGAGACAATGCATGCAATTTGTAAATTCGAAAAAGTGTAACTTTAAGTCAAATTCCCGAAACCTTTCACACAGTTGTCCTTTTAATAAAACACGTGGATATAATTATGTAAATCCCTCTCCCAAGATGCATTTGAATTCGGTCGCAAAATGACCGCATATTATAGCTAGGCTTATGACCGTTCGAAATAATGACTTACTTTACATATTGATGACCTAATTCACATATTGATGACCTGATTTACATATTGATGACCTGATTTACATAATATAAGTACCGTATTATTTATACCGTATTACTTTTAGTTGTTCTTAACTTTGTTTAGATTTTAGCAGCAATTCTGATTCCCGATGGGGAAAAATTATAAATTTTAAGATCGTTGTTGTACTCGTGCTTGGCACAAATGCTTATTACAAAATAAATAATAAATAAACACTCAATGTCCGTAGCTTTAGAGAATTATAAGCAACAAAAATATTAATGTTTGGATTGAACACGACGTCATCCAAGACATTAATAACAAACTATGCTAAATCTGAATCCGGGATGATAAAAAAAACGTCTATAAATGCAAAAGAAAAAAATAATGCTTTATACACTTTCAAACCCCGCTTGATAATAACCCAACAAATGCTGGCATTAATGTGCGTTAATGTTATATTTTAAATGTCCAATAATTAATAGTGAAACGTGTAGACGTAATTAATAATGCTCTTGAGTGTGGTCAAATACGTAATACTTAGTGTTTTGTCATACGCGCCCTCTATCGGTGATATTCTTGGGTGTTTTAAGGGAATTGTGGGTAATTATTAATACCTATTTGCATAAACACTGTGACGTCCTGTAACGCATAAATATATATATGATATAATTGTATTAATAAGTCCAGAAAATAATATGAATAAGTATGATGTGTGAAGCTAGCTGTCTTAGTATGAATTTAAATCGTGGAAAAACTCGCTTTTATGATTTCCTCCTGGTTTACGAAGGCTGAAGTGAAAGTTTCAAGTCCAAAAGATGTGGTGTGCCCTATGAAAAAAAAAGCTTGCTAAAAGCATGTGTGAGCAAGGAATTGATAAGGTTGTTGTTTATGAAATGGTTGTGTATGTCAAACCATATAATAGTTGTAAAAGCGCAAAGCATTTTGTTTGAAATTAATCATTGTTTCAATTCCATGGTTATAAAAAAAACTTTAAAAGCTTAGGAAAATCTTGTCTTGTTTATGAAAGTGACATGACCCTAGTTTGGTATGTTATTATATTTTGATCAGAGGTAGCTTGGTGGTAGTGGATCGAATGTTTAAAAAAACGTGCAAAACGTAAGAATGATTGGAAGGGGCAAATGAAAATAGAGTGGCTTCGACTCTCACCTTACAAGTTACACTTGCTTTTAAATAAGGATAACAATTAATATGTATGTCTACTGTTTTTACTTAAATCCCAGGGCTGGAATTCCACGGAGGCCTCAGCATATTGCCCCTGGTCTTGGCCTTGATGCCCCTTCAACAGTTTCCAAGACTTTCAGATTTTACAATGGAAGTGCCCTTTGCAAAATAAAAACGGCCCTGCCGTCTCAAAGATGAAATTCCAGGCCTGAAATCCACTAGCAATAAAACCCTCTCCATTAATTTTGATAATTATGTTTCTGTCATTTTAACCGCATTTCTCAAAATCACCATCAATGTGTTTTATTCCTCAACTATACAGTATTTTTCTTGATGTGTTGTCTTCTGCCAGTCGCGCATAACAAAAACAAGATGATGTTTGTGTTTAAAATGTTGTGAATCCAAAATGCTGAAACTTCGTTAATTAAATCGCGGAGACAGATTATTGTTGAAAGATAAATACTGATTGGTCGGGAACCGGCTCCAAAAGTGCAAATTATAACTCTGATCCACATAAAGCATATCGGGTACCAGGGGTCTATTTCACAAAGAGTTAGGACCAGTCCCAACTTAGAGCTAGTCCTAGGAGACATACAAATTGCATGGATAGTCCTAAGCTAGGACGAGTAACTGGTCCTAACTCGAGATAAGACTAGTCCTAACTCTTTGTGAAATCCACCCCAGATTGGCTCACCAAGCCTTTCGAGTGTTTTTTGTTTCCCCCGATCGATGTAGAAGACAAAAACCAAGAGTTGACTTCACTGGTACCCTTTCGTACATTTCTGGGGGTTTTGGGGGTTTTGGTTTTTTTTTTTTTTTTTTTTTTTTTTTTTCCCCGGGACTGCATTCTCACAACTTTGGTTTGTCGAGGATCAAGCATACACGACCCGATATATTATGTAGTTGTGTTCGATAAACTAATCGATACCGATTCAAAAATCTTGCTGGGTGGAACGAGAGGAACTTGAAAATATATTATGTAGTTGCGTTCGATAAACTAATCGATACGGATTTAAAAAAAACTTGCCGGGTGGAAAGAGAGGAGCTTGAAAATAATTGTTACTGTTTGTTTCTGATGTCAGTATTATTTTGGGGATACTGCTTTTTTTTACTGATGTTTTTTTTAAGGGAAAGATGTTTGTGTAGGAAATGTGATCTTTGCGCCTTTCTGTTATATGCATGCACGGTAAGCAATTTTTCCTGTACATCAAAATTGCCATCCTCAAAACATGTCCAGATGATTTGTTTATGGCTTCTTCTTTTTTTTAAATCGATTTGGAAGAACAATTTCCCCGTTGAAAACCACTTCGACAGTAGCAATTTTGGTGTACAGAAGAAAAAAAAGTTCGCACTGTAGCGTGTTTTGTGGATGAACTGGCTTGGCTTGTACCGCGTTCGCATTTTGCCACGTTCGTGCAGTAAAAAAAAAATAATAAAAAAATGACGTTCGCATGATTTGCCACCTCCAAATTCTGGTTGGGCACGATGGGTGATAGATCCAATACAGATGTATTTTTTACATTTCAATATGATGATTGGAGATACAAAGCAAACCAAATACAATTGCACTCGGTGTTTACTGCTGAGTTACGGCAAAAAACATTGACTGATCAACCGCCTCTTCCTGCAGTGTCGGGAAATCAAAAACATGACATGGTATTTCTGATGATATCCCTACTCTGCTTGCAATCTTTGTGCATACTTGCACATAGACTGTTATCATGAGCGGGAAAAGGAACTCGATATAAAAAAAAATGATTTCAGAACTGGTAGCCATCTTGTTTGGACCTGTTCAACGCTAACCATTACCCAAAGCGAGGGCAGGGGAGGCGAATTAGTCTGATCCTTTCATGCGAATGAGAACCAGTGTTATTGCACACAAGAAACACGACCGAATGGCAAACGAAACACAAGTATGTACCAGGGCCCAATTTCATGGCTCTGCTTACCGTAAGCACAGAATCGGCGCTTACGGAAGCAGGGAATTCTGTGCTGACGGCAAGCACAAGGGTGAGCGGCGAATTTTGGCTTCTGCGCGCGCGGACTCCACGTTACTATAGAGGCATTCTACGCTTACAAGGCTAGCGCAGAAATTCGGCGCTTGCACGTAAGCGGAGACTATCGTGACCGTAAGCGCCGAATTCGGCGGTAAGCAGAGACATAAAATTGGGCATTGGTCAGTCGATGTAAGGCTAATCAATATAAAGTAGCTGTGCTTTACGTCAAATTGCGCGATTGATGTATAAACAAAATGTTAACTATATAAAGTACTAAATTGCAAACAAGTATTTTGCTGTACAATAATTAGTTCAATTCGGAAGGAAATACATGTATACGTATGACCTGTGTTCAGACTCAGGGGATTCGAAATATGATGTCACGACAAAAATATAGCGACTGTTTTATGAAGACAATTTAAAAAAAAAAAAAAAAAAAAAAGGACGGTAAGTAATCCATTACTACCACAAAATGAACTGACAACCTTCGCTGGTTACTCGCGGTAGATAAGTCATTTACGAGAACGATTCAAACATTGGGCTGGAACAATGACTTGCTAAGTCACAATTGTTAATTATTGTCAATTGTTAATTGCCATAATACGCATTCATTCAGAAAAATGTGTATGGGTGTTCATTGTCTCTAAGCCGGCCTCAGGTCGACCTAAGATTTTCTTGCGCCCGCAACAAATCGTCGGCAACGCGCAGGAAAAATATGCTCAGGTCACAACAACTGAGAAACCATCGCAGTTACGCTCAGGTTCTAATTAAACGCCGATGGTCTTAGCTCAGGCACTGTGTGGTCCTGAAAAGTCAGTCGCGGACTGTTTTTTGTTGACGCAAGGTCGACCTGAGGCCGGTTTAACGTAGCTAAGCAAAAGTTTGCCCTAGTGACATAGCATTTGTCTCTATAGTCTGATTCAAATTTAAGCGGTAACTTGGTATCAAACACGTCATTGTTCCAGACAATATTGAAATTTAAAATGCAAAAAATGTCTTATTGGTGTTCGTTTCACAAAGTACGTATTGGGCGATGAATTTCCAATGATTTATGCCAAAGATTTTTTTCTTCTTCTTCTTTTTCATGTTAAAAAAAAACAATGTGAAGTTAAAAGCATCTGGTCGGAAAGCGTAGCCGGGCACCAGCGAACAATTGACACAGGAAACGGACTTACTTTTGAATACGATTATGATCTTCAACTGAATACGCTGATGAAGGTATATATTTGCATATATGCAAATATATGCAAATGTATGCGCGTATGAAGTTGTTTATTACTGGATGCTGCAGCCATGTGACGTATGACGTGCTTTGTCGGTCGGCTTTGTACTCTATACTTAGTACTTTCTTACAATAATGAAATAAATATAACAATAATTTATCATTGTTACAAAAAATTCGACTATGTGAAAAGAATGAATAATATTATTGGTAATTATTGTTAACTATCGGTGTACTAATAGGGTACATGTAAAACCAAATAAAAAAGACAATGTGCTTTGTCATACTACAGCAACTGTTAAAGTGTTGAGGGTGTTTTATTGTCTCACTTTTATATAAATCGTTGTTATGTCCTCATTAATTTAAAAAAGCCTGTATGATAAAGTTAGAAACATTTCAATATGCAAACTATGTACCCTACAGTGATGATAAATTAAAGATAATATACGTGATTGGCAAGGACAACAAAAACACATAATTTATCAACAAAAACTCAAAATAATTATTAGCATAAAACCTTTCTTGGTGACCAGTAATGGGGAGAGGTTGGTGGTATAAAACATTGTGAGAAACAGCTCCCTCTGAAGTGCCATAGTTTTGGAGAAAGAAGTAATTTTCCACGAATTTGATTTCGAGACCTCAAGTTTAGAACTTGAGGTCTCGAAATCAACCATCTTAACGCACACAACTTCGTGTGACAATTGTGTTTTCTTCTTTCATTATTATCTCGCAACTTTGATGACCGATTGAGCTCAAATTTTCACAGGTTAGTTATTTTATGCATATGTTGAGATACACCAACTGTGAAGGCTAGTCTTTGACAATTACCAATAGTGTCCACTGCCTTTAAGCCCAAATTTCACAGGTTTGTCATGTATTATAATCAATAATCACACAAAACATGAGCGCTGCCTTCGACTATTTTGTTAGCTCTGTCTATCTTGTACATAAAACAGAAATTGTATTCTTCCCATTTAAATCTTATTTTCGTATTGTTTTGCCCCTCAGAAAACAGCAAAGTTTTTTATCTTCAACAATTGCGTAAGATTGAACTCCTTGGTGTTTCTCTCCTTAAAGGCCGTTGGCACTATTGGTAATTGCTCAATATAATTTATTAGCATAAAACCTTACTTGGTAACGAGTAATGGGGAGAGGTTCATACTATGGCTAATTACTATACTAATGGCTCCCTCTGAAGTGATGTAGTTTTCGAGAAAGAAGTAATTTATCCACGAATTTGATTTCGAGACCTCAGATTCAGAATCTGAGGACCCGAAATCAAGCATCTGAAAGCATACAACTTTGTGTGACAAAGTGTGTTTTTTCTCTCAGCAATATCTCGCAACTTCGACGGCCAATTGAGCTTAAATGTTCACAGGTTTGTTATTGTATGCATATGTTGAGACACGCCAAGTTAGAAGACTGGTCTCTGACAATAACCGATAGTGCCCACCGTCTTTGAATAGCCAAAAAAAGTGTATTAAAGCCTCTAACAATGTGTACATGTTGGTCAGCACACTCAATAACATTATTTGTTATATTTTTGTCCAAAGGCCAAAGTATCATGCCTGATCCAGTCCCTGTAAATACAAGACTTTATAAAACCTGTTCTTCTGTCGAGTCACTCCTGTGGGTTGCTGTTGTGGGTTGACGGGCTGATGGGTGAGTTAATGAATTACCATACATTAGTGGCATCCATCCGTGAATAGCAATGGGTGGTCCTCCTGTTTGGGCAACACTAGCACATTACTAAAACAATAGTCTGACAACAACAACAGCCGTAGGGGGGATTACTGAACCCATAATTGAATTAACACCAAGTCTGGAGAACAAGACTGTCGCAAGCAGAGACACTTCCCAAGTGCGTTGGGAGCTCCCCCCCCCCGAGAGCTCTTGCCCTCCACTCTCCCTCCCCCCCCCCCTCCCCAAGCGAGATGAAGCATACGATTCGTTGCATTAAAACGAATAGTCCAACACTAAACGTCACGTGTGTGACGGTCAGTTTTGTACGTCTCCTCACTGGTCTAGGTCTCCACTCAGACCCACTGGCGTTTTTCTTTTTGTCTGGACTTGATGCCCCCTCCCCCCTACTTCTTAGTCTTGAAGTTGGTCTTGGTTTCGGTCTTAGCTCCATGGTCTTACACATGCTGGTTTGGTATTGGTCAAACCATGGATCTATATGGTCTAACCTCCAAGGGGGGTCTAAGGGGGTGCACTTGTCCTGGCTACTAGTGACTACACCACTGGAAACGGTCAAGATGGTTGTCTGACAGAACTGATGTATATCTGCTTCTTCAAAAGCAAGGAGGTACCTATGCTGACCCGTATTGTCTCTCACAATGGGTGCGTTCGATTAGCTTCCCTTGGTTTACCCCGTGGTGCTCACTCGGGTGAGCCCCTGACAAGAGCTAAACGAACGATCACCCACCGTTCTCGTAGTGACGTCATGTACCTGGGGGCCATTCCAAAGTGACCCACTCGACCACAGGGCACTGGGGGTTGACCCGGGTGAGCCATTGGAATGACGTCAAAGCTGTTCGAATGCACCGGGGGAAGACCGGGGTCGACCCAGGAGAGGCTATCGTAACTATTTGATCTCTTAAACCTTCTTTCTGCTTCTGGTCTATCTATCAATACTTGATCGACACTTATGTGTATTCATAGTGTGCTTGGAATCTTCAATCTTTAGATGATTTTAGGGGGTGCTTTTGTAACAAGCACGGGACCATTGGGGGTACACTCCGCCCCCGCCCCCCATATCGTGCATGCAAGAAGTCAATTTTGGCCCAGGATCACCATGCATTAAAACCCTGTGAGCGAATAATAGTGCATTGACGGATCGCTGAACTCTTCCCTTCCCCTCTCGCCAATTCCCATTCCTCACCTGTGCAGACCATTAATTTGAACAAGTTTATTGCAACAATATTGACACAAAATAGTCGTAAATAAAACACGAACAATTTCTCGTGAGTATAATTTCACACGCCCACACTCTGCAGTGATTTTCCGTCTGTGACACGAGATGATTAATTGGCAAAATGGTGTGTGAAACTTCGCGCCGCAGGTCAACCACATGGAGGAGACCCGGAAAACATTAATTCTTATGAATCATTTTCACCTTTATCGCACATTCTTGTCAGATATTTCAGTCAGAAGGGCTGTGATTCAACAGCAGTAATATTTCTTGCTAACAATATTAACCCACAATACAATGTATCCTATTTACAGTCGTCAGTTACTGCAGTATTGGCCGACAAAGGTACGCAAAGGGTAACGAAAAGACCATCGATGTTCTGAAATACCACGACGTGTCGGTCCCCGAAATACCACTATACACAAAAAGGAACACATAAGTACCAACAGTGTTTCAAAAACCCATTGCGGTACTCAGCAACACTCCAAAGCACTGAAGTGCCCCCTCGCAAAGCTGATCATCAACTACCCCTGTCGACCTACAAAACTACGACCATAATACCCAGACGTTCCTCTGTACACTGTACACTGTAGTACAATACGAAAGTGTAAGGCCGCCAGGGCTAACGTAAAATATATATACAGTTTTAGTGTGAGTCTCAAGTCAACAGTGTTGGAGCGTCACTGAATGAGACAGCGCCATCATTTTGATCTATCGTTTTTCATTATCAGGTGAGATGATCCCAGGGCTACCCCCCAAACCAGACTGTCTTGTAAGACTCGCAGACACAATTGAAAGCAAATGAGGATATAAAAGACTTAAGATTCAATAGCCTACAAGTTTATGACTGTTGAGTAAAGACATCTAATGATATTCCAAGACGCTGTGCCATTGTTGTACTAAATGCACAACAACGCATCCCTATTGTTCGGACGGATGACCCCAATGATCTGACATCTTAATACTGTTCAAGTCTAGATAAGGTTGAGGGTTGAGTAAACGTCTTCAGGTTATGTATCCAGGTTGCGTCTCCAGGGCTAGAGGAGTGAAGGCACCCGGTCGCAAATATTCAAAGTTCTTGGAATAATTATACTATACCATGACTATACTTTATCACCGGATTAGTTCGGATTTTATATGAGATTTCGATCTGGATTGGGATGAAGCTGTGCACCGCTAACGAAGTCACATCTGATTCTATTCAATTCTATGTAAATCAATTTATTTTGCTAACGTTGCAGAAATTGATAAGTTCACATTTAGACACACATTTGTAACGCCTGTAAGCACCAAAGACCTGCTAAGCAAATAACGAATATTGCTTTATCAGGAGAAAGGTACCGGCCAAAGTTTGCATTGCAACTTTGCATTGTTGTGGCGTAGAGCCTGGTGCTCAAATCAATTTTTGCTTTTCTTTATATAGCAAAGAAATTTGCCAACCTTAACAGCTTTGTGAAAAAGGGGTCACTGGTGACTACCCCATACTCCGCACCCCTATGTTCCGACAACACTCGTGGTTAACATGTTTTAGGTTTGGTTTCTATTGGTAATTGACATAGAAAAGCACACTGACTTCTGGCTAGAAGAAGTCTTTTATTATTTTAGTGAGTAATTACCTCTTTCTCAAAAACTACGCTACTTCATAGGGAGCCGTTTCTCACAATGTTTTATACTATCAACAGCTCTCCAATGCCCGTTAACAGGTCAGTTTTTAAGTTAAATACTTTTTTGAGTAATTACCAAACGTGTACCTTTCCTTCAAACATAAACACAGTAGAGTTTACGATGATGCTCTATATTCACATTTTCAAAAAAATAAAAAAGGCGATTTACACGCAAGGTTTATGGGTTTAAGGTAAGTTTATAGGCATGGATGAAGAAACTCCTCCATGGTTTAGGAGAATAGGGGTGTCTGAACATAGGGATGCAACCAAATTTCTTGATGTCCATGATATCTGGTTTGATAAGAGCACCCCATCTACCCGTCTGGCAGTTGCCACCGGGCTCAGGGGTATAATCACCCCGTGTTCCGTGGAGCGTGAACGGCACACCGGGCCGGGTGGGGTAGGTGTGTGAAATGACCCCGTACTCGGACGAGCGTCATCGAATTATACCGGGGGCGTGATGGCCAGCCTCTATTATTCGTTTTCCCGTGGATTGTATGACAGTAAAGTTAGTTCGATATTGGATATTGGACATTCACATAGGTTTGTATAGCGAATATCAATGTTGCTTTTTCGGTATTGGAATGTCCAATATAGGTTTGTATAGCGAATATTAATGTTGCTTTTTCGGTATTGGAATGTCCAATATAGGTTTGTATAGCGAATATCAATGTTGCTTTTTCGGTATTGGAATGTCAAATATTCAACATTTGTGTAAAAGGTAGACGATCACTGTACAAACCTATGTGAATGTCCAATGTCCAATATCAACGGAGGCTCGTTTTTTACCGATATTTCGATAGAAGTTTTTTTTATATTTTTTTTTTATTCGGTGGTTTTGTTTGCTATACAGAAAATAAACAAAACAACAACTCCAAAAACACAAGAGGGGCAAATATGCACAAAGGACAAACAAAACAAAAGAACAACTGGCTACTCGACGACAATACTTGCGTTCAAATTACAGTTGAATAATTCATGCAGTACCTGCATCTGAGCAAATCAAAACGTATTTGTCATAAAAGTTTATCAACTATGGAAGTTTGCATCATATAGGGATAGAACAGAACTGGGGGACTTACAATGCATCAGACTGTGAGTTTAAATCATACCAAGCTAATCACCGATTTCACAATGGCTTGAATAGCATACATTATCGTTTATAGTTACTGAATCACAATTTCTTGATTCGAGCAATTCCCAGTGTTTGTATGAAGGATTGCCTGTTCGCACGCTTGTTGTTCGGTTTCCCTATAGTGGGTCTTTGCTGAGATCCCTCGAAGGGAAGATCTTAGGTTAATAAACAAACAAACAAACAAACAAAACAAACAAATAAACATTAAATAAACATACACACAATCCAAACCCTTTTTATCTTTAACAATTGCGTAAGTTTGAACTCCTTGGTGTTTCTCTACTTAAAGGCAGTGGACACTATTGGTAATTACTCAAAATAATTGTTAGTAAGCATAAAAACATACTTGGTGACGAGTAATGGGGAGAGGTTGATGGTATAAAACATTGTGAGAAACGGCTCCCTCTTAAGTAATGTAGTTTTCCTCTAATTTGATTTCGAGACCTCAGATTTAGAAATTGAGGTCTCGAAATCAAACATCTGAAAGCAAACGCTTTCGTGTGACAAGAGTGTTTTTTCTGTCAATATTATCTCGCAACTTCGACGACCAATTATGAGCTCAAATTTTCACAAGTTTGTTGTTTTATGATTATGTTGAGATACACCAAGTGAGAAGACTGGTCTTTGACAAGGTGTCCAGTGTCTTTAAAGGATTTATGTACCCTTTGTAGAGCAAGATTTGTACCATGATGTCTCAGTGTGAATGAAGATGCAATATCATTTACATGTAGAAGTGTCATCTTAATTAGTCATCAAGTTTTTTAAGGGAAAAATGTAAAAATCACCGAGCAATCTTCTCAGGAGTGTCGCGTGAATCCGTTGGCCATACTTAAACAAAGTTCGTCTACCCAACACACACACACCTTTGTCGTGAAATTGTTTTACTCATTAAGTTCTCAACTCCTACAGCACATAATAGCAAGCAGTATTTTATAAGCAGTCGCACAACATCGGTATTAAAACAGTATTATCCAAGGCCCACACTTCGTGTATCACAACTCATATATAAAACGGAATTTCATTTATTAAACCAAAAACCTGTGAAAATTTAGGCTCAATCGGTCATCGGAGTCGGCGGGAGATAATAACGAGAAAACTGACCCTTGTTTCCGCACGTTTCGTCGTGTCATGACATGTGTTTAAAATAAATCAGTTATTCTCGATATCGAGAATTGATAATATTGTTTTAATGTTTTCTCAAAAAGTAAAGTATTTCACGGAACAATATTTCAAGAGAAGTCTTTCACCATTACCTTTTGTAAAACCCTGTAAGTTATTTGTAAATCTGTGCACTTTAAATTTTGGTTCTGTTCAGAAAGTGTCCAATGGCTTTTAAGGGAAGCTTTATACCATCACTAAAAACCGTGTAAGTTTGTATTTTGTGTCGTACATTAAAAAACGCGTAAACCCTTTCCAAGGTTGTGAAAATCCAGTGAATTTTCCAACTGAGCGGCTTCTAATTTTGTGGCTCTGTTATACGACCGGTTGTTGGTTTTTCCTCGGCATAATATTATGATGTGGATTACGGTCGGAATGATGACTCATAAATGTTTATGATTTAGAACCTTGAACGTCACCTCAGCAAAATCCATGCACTCTTGTTTTCTCCATTTTCCCTTTTATACAAAAGGTTGAGTCGCCAGGCAAACAAGTCCACAACTTATCCTATTGAGTTCGGAAAATGAAAGAAGTCGTTCCACTTGTCAGAAAATTCGAAACTTACATAAAACTGTTCTGTGAATGCCCGCACTGGTCGTATGTGGTTTTGCTATAGACACACAGGATGACCGCATCATAAGTTTATGACTTTTTTGATCTTTTCTGTTTGAAGTCAACCGACTGATTTTCAAACACACTCGATACAAAAAAAAGAGAGGAATAAAAGGTGGCGGGAAACACAAAAGGCAGTCATTTCGATTTGATGGCCAACAAGCGACGTGGTGTTGACTGAAAAGTTATACGGGCGGATGGCGGGGGTATATACCTCAGTGTGCATTGATTCTTGGCATTGGAGTGTATGAACAACGTGCCCTCTGTTGCTCACGTTTTTATAAAACGACATTTACTTGCAATTTTGTTTGGAAATCATTATTTAAAGGCATAGACACTTTTTAGACATTTACTCAAATAAATATCATACTCACTTGGTAACGAGCAGTGAAGAGCTGTTGTATAAAAACAGTGAGAAACGGCTCCATCTGAAGTAATCTTTTTTGAAAGAGAGTCTGTTTTCTTTCTTTCAAATATTTGAATCTGAACTTCAGGCCTAATGCCTTTTAAATAGGCCCTTGAGACTTTGATAACCAATTCGGTAAAGGCAGTGGACACTATTACTCAAACTTATCAAAAGCATAAAACCGTACTTGGTGATGAGTAATAGGGAGAGGTTGATGCTATAAAACATTGTGAGAAACGGCCCTATGAAGTAACATAGTTTTCGAGAAAGAAGTAATTTTCCACGATATTGTGGTTCTCAAATCAACCATCTAAACGCACACAACGTCATGTGACAAGGGTGTTTTTTCTTTCATTATTATCTCGCAACTTGGACGACCGATTGAGCTCAAATTTCCACAGGTTTGTTATTTTATGCATATGTTGAGATATCCAACTGTGAAGGATAGTCTTTGACAATTACCAATAGTGTCCACTGCCTTTAATGATTGAGTAAAGAAATTGCCTCTTTCTCATTAACTACGTTGCTCAGAGGGAACCGCTTCTCACAATAAAGTACTATCAACAGCTCTCCATTGCTCAATACCAAGAAAAGACTTTTATGTCAATATCTATTTTGAGTAACTACCAATAGTGTCCAGTGCCTTAAAAAAATAATACATTGTGGGAACAAGATGTGAAACTAAAAGCAGATTCTCGACTGTTGACTGGAGACTTCGTTGGGCTTGTCAACATAATAATTCTCAACTCGACAGACTTGTATGTGAAGAAACCTGCACAGGTGCAGTCCATGTTATCATCAATAAGTAGGGATTAAGAATGATAACCAACAGATTATTGAATTGATGAGGTAATCAAATCGATCACTATCTTGCTGCATATAGACAATCCGTAGCCCTGGACCCAATTTCATAGAGCTGCTTGTAAACAGAAAACAGTGCTTAACAATCATCTACTACGCAGGAACGGACAGGATACCAGTCGTAAACTGTATTATGAGACGTGGAGCATTGGCTGGTAACCTTATTGTGACAGGAATAATTTGGCGTGCTTAGCTACGTTTCATGGCCCTTTTTAAGCGGCTTATGAAACAGGACCAATATGTAAGCTTTTGCTCAGGACATTGGAGCGCAGTTTTTTTCACGACGTTTATTAAATTAACAATGAAAGTCTAGCACATAATTTTGTTGTTTTGGTGCAAGATAAAACCTACAGCCTAATTTGAATACAGCTCAGACCCCTGGAGTTTCATAACCCGACGGTGACCCCAAACAATGAAATTCCCCCAAACTGCTGAGCTGGTCCAATTGCAAATCTGGGCCCCATTTCGTTGCTTAAACCATGGAGGTAGAACTGCTGAAACACAAACAATTTGCTAAGCACAACAAAATTATGCTTACCAGAATTAGGTTACCAGCCAAAGCACCATGGACACATGTACAATTGTGACTGGTATCCTGTTAATTTCTGCTAAGCAGCTCTGATACTCAGTCGAGAGCTGATGGTGTTGCAACTTATTTATTTTAATTATTTTATTTATTTTAAATCTTTAGACATACACAATAGTTACAAGTTGTACAGGGGCTGTCAAGGTTAAAACAAGAGTATAAAAACTGTCATCAAAAAATGTGTAAAACCAGACCCCTGCCAACGATAAAAATAAGTATAATACATATACAATATGACAAGGTGATTGCACTGAAACATTTGAAAATCACATAAAAGAAATCATTAAAACACAAGCAAAACCAGACTATAGTGAAAACGAAAAACTGCACCCACAACAAAACACCGCAGCGATAATAGGACGGGACAACAATTTTAACTGACATGCATGTAAAAGGGAAAATTAAACCACTAACAATTATATTAAAAACTAAGGCATCTCCTGTAGATTAAAGTCTCAATGGAATCTTAACCAGATCTGTTTTTGTTTTTGTTTTTGGAAACTCTACGCGTATAGTGGTACTCTCACTTGCAGTGGGGTAAACCAGACACTTTCATTTGGCTGGGGATGCAACAATTTTTGGGTCCATTTCATGTATATCGAACCTTGGTGCATTTCTAAAATCGCATCTCGGAGTAGGGGCAAGTTGTGCAAGAGTTCTGGGGTGGGGGGGGGGGCACCCACCTCTTGTCATTCACACCCTTTCCTCGTTGAGAGGGCATGGGTAATTGGAACAGGTTGTTATAAATCTATAATAAGATTTGGAATTCATCAGAATTCGAGATTGACAGTGTCTTTTCCGGTTGATTTGACAGGCAGCGCTGCAATTTCTTCGCCTCACGGAAACAACGGCTTACCGGGCCCCCTTCACCACAGTGTGAAAAGCCCGTGCTCGGAAGCCCAACTTGCTGAGAACGTCACTGGTGTTTGGTTGCGGGTGCTAACTTGATCATTCTGCCCCTCCCTTGGTCTTGGAAATGGGACTTTCGATGCGTGAGAAAACTTGAGAAAAACTTTGTGGTTTTTGTTTTTTGAAAGAATGTAATTGAAACACTTTATTTCAGAAATATTATTGCGAAAACAACCTAAATGATCTTTGTGTCAATGTTAGACCTAAACTGACCATGGACCATGTTGTCGAAATATATAGAGGTTAAATTGTCAGTCTTTACACCCGATACATGGCGACGGTTGGAGATATTGGACATGTAATGGTCAAGAGACCAGTATTCTCACTTGGTGTATCCCAACATAAATAAAACGCATAAATACAATTAATCTGTGGTGTGGAAATTTTGACTCAATTATTGGTCATCGAAGTTGCAACAGAATAATGAAAGAAAAAGCATCCTTGATGCACAAAATTGTGTGCTTTAAGATACATAATAAAAAGCTTCAGGCCATGTGCCTCCTGTTTTCAGCTCATTAATGACATGTAGACGACGTATGAATTAAAATACTTTTTTTTTTAAGTGACGCGTCACGACGTTTCGACCGAGAGTCTTTCTCAAAATGCTCCAAGATAGGCTCTACTGTGGGTCGAAACGTCAGGCCACTCTACTATTTGTGTGTTACATTAATTTATATTGGTCAGTTAGGTTGGTAAGCAGTTTCCACAGCAAATCCTATTCAATATGTTCTTTTTTTATTGAAAAGGAAAGAAATTAGTCTGTCTTGCCACCGTCCACCGTGAGGACCATGATTCACTGACGAAGACCCCAAAAAGGTGTTAGCAACGGAGACTTTAGCAAACACTACCCAATATAATACAGTGGGTGGAGACTTTCTTGATTGGATGTGTGGTGTGGTTAATTAACACATTGCTGGTTGATTTGGGTCACCACCGGATCTTGGGATTGTCCCCGTGTCAAAAACTTAAATCTATCTCCCCTATAGAATGATTTCAAATTTACTATATTGATTCACAAAATTGTCTAAAAATAGTCTAAATCTTGATTGATTGGATGTCAGGGGTGTGGTTAATTAACACATTGCTGATGATTATATGTCACCATCGGAGCTTTGGACTATCCCAGTGGTCTGATGCGAGTCCACGGTGTCTGGGCCAAATCTCGTAAAGCTCAAGAACTTGCTAAGCACAGAAAAGTATTGCTTACCTTAACAAGAAGGAGGATTTGAAACTTTGCATTATGGAAGTAACGAGGTTTGCGGTAGCATCATGTGTATATCTCTTTTAAACAGGTTCACCGGCCAAAATTCCATAAAGTCTACGTTGTTGTGTGAGATACTGGCGCCCCGCTTTGCTTTGTCAAGCACATCTGCTTAACAGCTTCATGAAATTGTGCCTTACTCTTAAAGACTCGGTGATGGTCAGATCCGAAAAATAGTTATGAGTTCTGATTTGTATTTATAATATTTATTTGTATTTATCTTTTCATTTGGTGCTTGATATTGGCATAATTGGCACGGAGTACCCCTCCTATTTTGTGGCTTTAATGTGTTCTTGGAATATGCACTAACCCTTTGTGGAGGACACCCGCTGCCACAAATCGGGCATGGTATCGTTTTGTTTTCTCTTTCTAATTTCTTCTTATTTTTTGGGTACCCAATAGCCACCGTCACTTATAATTTGTGGACCTACCTACCTACCTACTTTCATAGAGCACACGCTTAATAGGCACATTTGGGAATAGGTTCACTGAGAAAGGTATCCATTTGAATAGTTATGTTAAAGGCAGTGGACACTATTGGTAATTACTCAAAAAATTATTAGCATAAAACCTTACTTGGTAACAAGTAATGGGGAGAGGTTGATGGTATCATGATGGTATAAAACATTGTGAGAAACGGCTTCCTCTGAAGTGAAGTAGTTTTCGAGAAAGAAGTAATTTTCCACGAATTTGACTTCGAGACCTCAGATTTTAGTACTTGAGGTCTCGAAATTAATCATCTAAACGCACACAATTTCGTGTGACAAGGGTGGTTTTTTTCTTTCATTATTATTTTGCAAGTTCGATGACCGATTGAGCTCAAACTTTCACAGGTTTGTTATTTTATGCATATGTTGAGATACACCAACTATGAAGGCTAGTCTTTGACAATTACCGATAGTGTCTACTGCCTTTAAGTAACATTTCATCTTTGGCAGGGGTCTTGATGTAGGCTACACATATTTCGATAAAAGTTTTGTTTCACTCTTGTATAACCCCGACAGCTCCTGCAACTTTTATTCCTTGTGTAAATATCCACAAGATTTTAAATAAGTAAATAAACAAATAAATAAGAGGAAGAAGAAGAATCTAAAACTAAGGCATGTGCTGATGCTAGATAGTATAATTGTTGTTATATAAATGCCGTTGGTTTGTCGTAAAAGTTGTGTCCCATTTTACCTTCATTTTCCTGAATCACCCCCCCCCCCCCTGAAATTGTTCCCATTATTCAGAAATCAATGTTTATTATTATAGTCTTTGGACTTGTTGTTGTTTAGTGACATAGAATGTTAAAACCAAAAAGAAATCAAACGTTATTATAATGAGTATTAATAGAAGCGAGAGGGGGTTTTTAACTTTGAAAAGATGCGGTTACAAATGGGGGTTTGCTCTGCGCTATCTTTACATTATGGACACTCAGCTATGTCTTCTTCAGGCCTCCGTCTCTCCAAAAGGATGAGCACACATAAAAGACCACATTTCATTACCTCAGACCATTCCTTATACAGGTCCTCAACAATGACTTTAAGAGTTTGCATTCTCCCAAACTAATCACCATTCATGTAGTCCCGACACCACACCGACCTTTTGAACTTCACCTGTGAGGTAAGGCTGGCGGCGCGGGCAATCTGACTGAAGTTGCCCGCCCACAGACAATATAATACGGCACCTAACATTGAGATCATAGTCCGCCGACTAAAGGCACCGTGCCGACATCGTGTTGTCTATCTGCACACAAAACTTTACAAACTTTACACGCGTGCTGGATTTGGTTGACTTTTATTGGTTTGACGCGCTGGTCAGTTTGGGGGGTTGGTGACTGAACACAGGCCTGTCATTTCCGCCGAGTTCCATTGTTGACTTTGAGTTTAATCTCTTGTCACGTTACCGAAGCGGGGCTAAAGTTATATTCCCTGAACTCCCAACCCACGCTACCAGTTCTCATCTGCTCTCTGCAAAGACAAGACGTACTCTCTTTCTTAGTTGTTACTTCTCTAGATACTGAATTTTAAGAATCATGGTTTCATCCACGAAGACCCCAGAGCCTAAGGCGGGATCGAAGGCTGAGCTTCATGGGGACGTGGGAACCGTTAGCCGGACCCGTAAGTCGACCAAGGGGAAGCAACGCCCTACCTACCGTCGTCGTGTCAAACCCCCTTACTCGTATGCTGAGTTGATCACCATGGCCATCAAGGTAAAGAGTCAATCTCAATTTTAAATTTAACTCTTTATGTTGCTTTATATCTATATTGGAAATTGAAGTTAATTTTTTAAAAGACTGAGGCCTCCGGAGTCTTCAGAGGTAAAATCAGTTTGGTCGAAAAAGTTTATGAGAGAAGCGAGCCACCCAAATTGTGCGTCCAAAAACGACTCGCAGCAAAACGGCAATCTTCTTTTAAGTTCTGATATTTTTTACCGAAACACAATTGTTTTACCCATGGTAATTATTTGCCAGTTCAGGTTTAAAATATTCCACGGTTCGGGGTTTCTTCGCTGTCCGCTGAAAACCAGTACAAATCCTTGTTGTGCCTGACAATTTGCTTTTTTTTTTGTACATGTTTTTTTTAATAATATGAATGGTATTGTTTTTGTTTTCTACAAAAGTTGATGACAATAAAAGTTGTACAAACTTACAGGGGAAATGATACCCTTTGGAGTAGAATAATATCGATTTAAAAGCATATAGTAAGCTGACAAAACTTTCGGGCATGTGGATAACAAGTGTGTTTTTTCTTACATTTTTTCCTTGCAACTTTTTCAGTTTATAATGCATATTTCAGCTGCTCTTCGACAACTTTTAAACTTTTCGTTCAGAGTTCTCAATCAAAAACGTAATTTATTTGTCCGTGTCTCTGCATTTAACTATTTTTTTTCTCACGATCTTTTCTCTGCAGTCCTCCCGCGATGGTATGATGACTCTACGAGAGATCGTGGACCACATGTCCAGTTCCTACGAGTGTTTCCGCGGCACCTACATCGGCTGGAAGAACAGCGTTCGTCACAACCTCTCCGCCAACGACAGCTTCGTCAAGGTACTCCGGAACACCCAGAGACCGTACGGGAAGGACAACTTCTGGACAGTTCGATGCCCGAACTGCATGACTAGTTCAGACCACGAAGCTCCATGTTCAGACTGCGAGCATCCCACCGACAGCGCATCATCATCACCCCCGGGAACTTCACCGCCACACCCGGCGGGCTACGACACCCCGTCGCCGGCACGGTCATCCCCAGACCCATCTAGTACTGGCGACTGCACCGTCTTCCGCTCCGCTGAAGTACCCCATTGGCCTAGCCCGACACCGGGATGCACGCCGAAGATGGAGCCCCTCGTCCCCCACCATATGGACAGCCAGAACTTCGATGATTGGACCCAGCTAGATGGTCTCTTCAGACCTGATACAGACTTCGATCTGGCCCTCTATAAAGACGGACTGGACTTTGCCGATTCCCATCAGGTAAGAATTACTTTTGAAATTATCCATCCTCAAAAAGTTAAATTTTGTTTTGCTGCTGACCGACACCAGGAATAATTTTTCCTCCATGCTGACACGGGCGTACTCAAATTAATTCAAATACCTTTCTAATATTTTTTTTGTCAAACCCAATTTCAATCCTGGTAATCCCATGTTGTCTACAAGTTCACTTTTCAACAAAAAGCAACGTTGACACAAATGAAAAAAAAAGAATTAAACAATTGTAGGTTGTTATTCAGAAAACCATTGATGCATGTTTGTGACGAACAGTTTTGTATACAAGCCATCATGTTTTTTTCAATAACCCATGTCTTTGCTTCTCTTTTCCACAATACTTAACCACTTCTCTTCCACATTCAAATTTATCATATCAATTTTAAATTCTCTTTCAGGCGTTTGCGTCCATCCCGGTTACACCTCACTACCACCAGCAGAGTCCAGACCTACCCCATCATCCATTCATCAAGACCGAGCCATCGAGTCCCCAACCCTGCTCATCACCCGATGTCCATCCCTTCAACAACCACCACCACGACGCCGGGGCAAACGTCTACCAACGCGGCATCCCATCTCTTCACATGACCCACTTCCCGTACTTCCAAACCAGGGAGAGAAGCTTCAAGAAGTCCGAGTGTCGCATCAGTGGGAACTTATCATCACGCAGCGCCAGGCCCCAGAGGTCCGGCGGTGTGGCCGGCCACTGCTTCAGGGAGGCTACCGGGAGGCAGCCACGAGGAGACGGCTTCGGTCTTGGGGCCATTGTCGCCTCGGCCATCCGTGGGAGTCTGAGCTTGGATTTGGACGAGTCGGCCCTTCAGGCTATTGAGAGATCGGTGCGACTTCTTGACCAACCAAGATCCACAGATTTATTTTATGTCTCACCCGCTGAACTGTCCACGAAGTGTGATTATAGTTTTTAGTGTCACAAAGAAACTAACCACGAACTTTTTGCTGATTGTTTCCCTAACTGCTCTTCGTTGCCGAACTCATTATTTTATCACCTTTAAGGCATTGGACACGAATGGACGCCCTTGTTAATTATCTTAGACCAGTATTCTCACTTGGTGCACCCCAACATGCATAAAGAAACAAACCTTTTGGTCATTGAAGTTGCAAGAGAACATTAAAAAAAAAAACTTGTGATACTACAAATTTGATTACACCTAATATTCGGCAATTACTTTAAGCCAATAGTGTCCCATGCTTTTAAGAATTGTTATTTTGTTGCGGATTTTTTTTTTGCAGAAATCATTATTTTTTATTGATTTTAGAATTGTAAAATATTTTGAAGAAATCATAATTTTTATGTGTTTTGAGGATTGTAACTTTTTTGGCAGATTTTTTTTTTTCTTTCGAATCGAGGATTGTTATTTTTCTTTTGCTGAAATCATAACTTTTACCATTTGATGATTGTACATGTAACTGAGTCGATTTTAAAGTACAACAAATCAGTTCAACAGCTTCACAAACTATTTATTATTTTGCTTAGTTCCAACTTGCCTTGAACTCAAGTATTTGTTACAGGATTGTTAGAGTTTACAAAAAAAATACTTCTTTTTGATACAGTTTTCCAGATAGTGAGTTCACTTAAAAAGAAAATATTTCAATGGTTCTAGAACGAACTTTCAGACCAACATTAGAGGGGTTTTTATCTCAAACAATCTTGTATACAAATTTGATTGCTTATTTTGTTATATTAAAAGATAAATTATTCTATTCATATTTTTGATAATTGTTCTAGTAAGCTTCTTGATATTATTGGAGGATGATTGCAATAAATAAAATACTCTTTCAGAAATACGACGATGTGTTATATCTTTAAAACTGGCTTCCTAGAATAAGTTCATAATGTTATACTTTTACATGGGGAGGGGCTGGGTAAAAACCTCGACAAAGCTGTTCTCAAATTGGCTTCTGTTACACTTTTTATCATGTTATGATAATTGTTGATAATATATTGGGGGCGTCCTTTTCTAAGCCTGGGCACTCTCTTCCAGCAACGACACTTTCGGCCGAACACAAATAGGGTGGGGACGGGGTGACGCCAGTAGACAGTGTATTATAGAGAGTTGCGATAAGACGGCGTTCAGCTATCACGTGACCAAAGAAAACTTCCCTTGGGAAGTGGATAATTACTTGAAGCAAATGAAAACCTGATGCAAATTGGTTTTGGGAAGTTAGCACATTTGTTTTTGATTGGGAGGGGGGGGGGGGGATCTGGGGTACAGCAAAAATTCCAATCGGTTGACCTGCCAAAAAATTGAAAGAAATCGGAAGTTCAGTTGTCAGAAGATATGATTTTTTTTTTTTTTTTTCTTAATGCTGAGAACCTTTAAATATTAATTTGTTAAGTACTTTTGATTATATTTTTAGCAGTGTTGATTGCGATTGAAATTTATTATGTGTGGTGCGCCCTTCTCAAAGACTTATATACCGCCCTCTTTGTGTCGGCACATGGTCCGTAGCCTGTCATGTAGTCTGGTCCCTCGAAGTGTGTCGTCAGATGTTCACGATACCTACCTGACTTCTCGGCCATGTTTCAGTTCAAAGGGCAGATGGTGTTGACGACTGCATGTGGATGCCTAACATTCACGTACGTTGCAGGCTTCTTCTGCAAAAGATGGAGTCATCTATTTGGTAAGTTGAAGACATTAATTGGGGTTTGTTTTGTCAAAGATATGGAACCAAGATGCTTGCAGGAATGATCGAATAAACATGTGGCTCGGCTACATGTGTGGTTCTTCTTGTCCTAGTTTACATTATCGCGCCATTGACGAAAATCGGCAACAATCGTGTGCATCGCTCTTGAGGGCGCCACACAAGTGCTCTGGAAAGAGAGACGTATTTAGCTCTGTCTGTGGGCAATGCACAGCTCTGGCTCCGGCTGCATCCGCACTTAAACTCCCATGCTACCAATGTTAAAATGCTAATTTAAACAAATTAAATCTCAGCCTCTTGAAAGCAATCAGATATATTTTCAGACAAATGGACTTCAGATATCTCTTCAAATTTTTCCAGGTAAGCAGTTTGGAATGTTTGCTAATTACCCCTCCCCCCAACAAAACAAAAAAATCCCTGATTTGTTTTCTTCTTTTCAAAGTGGAAATTGAATTCATGAGGCAATCTCCCATTCCTGAGTCAAAATAGGACCAACTTTAAAGCCCAAATTCGTCAAAGCTCCTCAAAAGTTCCAACACAGAATCCCAAGGTTGTGACAGGTTTTTTGAGGGATGAGATTGACTGTTCAGACTTTTAGCTGAATTCGGCCTGGTGAAGAAAATCATACACTATTTTTTTTTCCACAAACAAAGAAATCCTGCTCATTGGTCTACTTCTCTAGTGCTTTGGATACTGTTCCCAAAAGCTCCTTGGAATCTACAACCCCAGGGTGAAAAACGGTAGAAATACCATTATTTCAACATACCTTTGAATATTGTATCAAAGTTCCAGATGTTTTCGTTAGTAAAGACTCTCACCCCTGGTTTTTATAAATACACAATAAGTAAATAAAACAAAAATAAATAAATAAAACAAAAAAATACTAACCTTAGCGCATGAATGTTGGTCTACGTTTTGTGGTTCACCATTCTTTGAGGGAACACCAATAGATTGTGGGGGCAGGTTCTTGAAATGTTTGTGCCCCCCGCCCCCCCCCCCCAACCCCTAGCTACGTCGCTGTGCGGCTCCTTTGTTGCAGGAGATAATGTGTGCCTCCCCCCCCCAATACCATTTGTCCATTTAAGTTGATACAGTGTTTTTTGCGTTTAAAGGTGCTTCGGGAATACTGGCAGCAAATCAATTTTTTTTTTTTTGGGAGGGAACACATTTTCGGGGGTGTTTATTTCTGAGGTAATAAGCAAAAAATCAACACAGCTGACTTGCATAATGTAAAAGAAATCTGAAGTTAAGTTGTCAAAAATTATGTTTGTTCTCTAAAAAAAATAAAAAAATAATAGTAATAATAATTTTAAAAAAAATAACAGACAAATAGATCCGTAAAAGTACAAAAGATGAAGTCATCTATTTGGTAAGTTAAAGCATTCTTTGGATTTTATTTTGTTCAAGATATGGGACCAAGATGCTTGCAGGAATGATCGAGTGAACCGTGTGGCTCGGCTAAATGTGTGGTTCTTTTTGTGCTAGTTTACATTATCGCGCCATTGACGCAAATCGGCAACAATCGTGTGCATCGCTCTTGAGGGCGCCACACAAGTGCTCTGGGCAGAGAGACGTATTTAGCTCTGTCTGTGGGCAATGCACAGCTCTGGCTCTGGCTCTGGCATCCGCACTTAAACTCCCATCCTACCAATGTTAAAATGCTAATTAAACAAATTAAATATCAGCCTCTTGAAAGCCAATCCGATATTGTTTCAGACAAATGGACTTCAGATATCTCTTCAAATTTTCCAGGTCAGCAGTTTGAAATGTTTGCTAATTACCCCCACCCCCCCCCCCATTTTTCCAAAGTGGAAATTGAATTCATGAGGCAATCCCCCATTTCCGAGTCAAAATAGGACCAACTTTAAAGCCCAAATTAATTCGTCAAAGCTCCTCAAAAGTGCTAATTACCCCCCCCCCCCCCTTAGCTACATCGCTGTGTGGCTCCTTTGTTGCAGGAGATAATGTGTGCCCCCCACCCCCCAATACTTATACTTGTCCGTTAAGTTGATACAGTTTGTTTTGCATTTAAGGTGCTTCGCGTTTTTTTTTTTTTTTTTTTTTTGGGGGGGAGTGGGGGGGGACACATTTTCGGGGGTGTCTATTTCTGAGGTAATAAGCAAAACAGCTGACCTGCCAAAAATGTAAAAGAAATCTGAAGTTAAGTTGTCAAAAATATGTTTGTTCTCTAAAAATATATTTAAAAAAATAATAACAATTAATAATAATTTACTAAAAATAACAGATAAACAGATCCATAAAAGTACACGCTTGTATGCTTCGTTTTTGAAAGGGTAAGGGCACTCTTTGAATAATTTTAAACATATACTGGAGCATTTCAAAGGCACACGTACAATAACAAGGGGGTAATATGGAGGCAATCGCCTGCCTCCGTGAAGTATGAGCCCTGAATGTTCACCCAGGGACTCATGAAACAAATAATATTTCATCACAGGGCAGTCACTTCAGTTTTATTGTGATTGCATAAAGCATAATGGCTATTCCAAATTTCAAAGGGCCCGACCATTCTTTAATCAAAGCCACTGTACTCCTGGAAATTGTCAAATCTCAAAATAAAAGACAGGAGGGGAATATAGCAAAATAATAATATAGTTAATTTGCAGAGAGCACTGCACGCAGTTTTGTAATTAAGATTGCGTTCCACTGTTTAATTTTGAAACGGTGATTGTCTCAACAAATCAAAATGCAATCATACATAAAAATGCATCTACGGTGACAATAAAAAGATGGATTGAAAACGAGTTTCGTTCTGACCCCCGTCGGTCGAAGAGAATTCTGTGGTTTTTAAAAGTTATTGCTGGAGATAACAATTCCGAAAGTTCTTCACAAAGTATGGTAATTTTTAAGTTTGCGCGGTGTGCTATTTTAATATATATATATGTATATGTATGTAGCAAACCTTTTTATCTTGCATGATTTTAAACATTTTTAAACGTCTTTTGCGCAGGACAGTTTGAGAGCAAACTTTGAACACTGTGCGATCTTTGTCGCTCGCATCCACAATTCTCACCACTTGTTGTGAAATATACTACATGAAGTTGAAGATAGTTTACGTCCAGAGAGGTTTAAAAGGGTAAGTCCGAAGTAGTGTTCTGACAACAAAAAACAGGTCTTCTCACGAACTGTACATTTCTTGCGACAAAGCGCAAAACAAAATTAAAATAAATTTAAAGACACTGGACACTATTGGTAATTGTCAAAGGTGTTTCTCAACATATGCATAAAATAACAAACCTGTGAAACTTTTACCTCAATATTGGTCGTTGAAGTTACGAGATAATAATGAAAGAAAAAACACACTCGTCACACGAAGCTGTGTGCTTTCATATGCTTTATTTCGTGACCTCAAAAGTCTAATTCTGAGGTCTCGAATTCAAACTCGTTGAAAATTACTTCTTTCTCGAAATAAATTTGTTACTTCAGAGGGAGCCGTTTCTCGCAATTTGTTATACTATCAACAGCTCCCCATTACTCGTTACCAAGTAATGTTTTATGCTAACCACTGTTTTGAGTAATTAGCTGTTCCGACCTACCGTCGGAACAGGTTTTGTTTCTGTCGTGATTTTTATTTTTTTTCTTATTCTTTGTTTCTGCCTAAAACCCATAGCATTTGTACACGTTTTTTTCTTTAAGCCTAATCTCCCAAACCATAATACGAAAGAGTGAGTTTATTATACCAAATCGTAGCTTAGAACATAAGCTTTACTCTAAATGTAAAAAAAATTAAGAATCTTAATTAATTAACCACGTAATCTTCATTTGAATATAACTGGATGCAGTCGCTTCCATGTTATTGTTAAATATTATCTTTGGTAAATGCCATGCAGTATGTACCTATCATGAGTTGTGACTTCTTGAGATGAGTCTACGCGTTTGAATATAACTGGATGCAGTCACTTCCATGTTATTGTTAAACATTCTCTATGGTAAATGCCATACAGTATGTAACTATCATGAGTTGTGACTTCTTGAGAGGAAGTCTACTCATTCTGTTTTCCTACCATCGTTCAGGACCCATAACAATCTAACCGAGTTCCGGGCCCATATACTTTGCACGCGACAAAGTACGAAGGTTTAGGGATTTCGTTCAAACGAACGTGCGTAATTGAATAGGGGTTTTTGACGACGACGACACACCATCGTGTCCACAGATTTACACTAAACTTAAACAGTTTGCAGATAATGATAGTTGAAAGCTTCCCTTAAAATATTACTTGCTGTGGTGTTGTAGTTTTTGAGAAATTAGTAAAAAAAACTGTCAACGTATGACTGGGACCGAGTTGGTTTGGGACCGAGTTGACCGGTTTCATGACAAAAACTGTCCGCTGGCAATAAGTGTCCGCTGAGCATGCGCAGTAGACCCTGGACACTATTTGGCATGTATTACGTGACAAATAGTGTCCGCCCAACAAAAAGTGTCCGGGCGCCGTGCTGCACAGTGCTGATTTATATTAAAAGTAAATACAAGCCAAAAAAATTGACGAACAGAACACTCAAAAGTATGTCAAGATTAGTATCTTATCATGAAAACAGTGCAGGTTTAAAAAGTACGAATTGTGAAAGTGCTAAAATGTTCTTACGAATTGTTTACAATAAAATACAACGAAGAAAGCGTTCAAGTAAATACAAGACATGTATAATAAAATACAACGAAGAAAGCGTTCAAGTAAATACAAGACATGTATAATAAAATACAACGAAGAAAGCGTTCAAGTAAAGCAGGGTTTTGCGTGTCTAAAAATATTATGTTATATACAAATTATACTAAAAATTAACCATTTACAAAAATACCTGGAAATACAATATAAACAACTCTGAAAAGTATTACAATATACAGGCGAAATACGAAAGATAAAAATAGTACGATATAATTAAAATCAGAAATAGACATTCATGAAAAACCGGTCATTTAGAACACGAACAGCTGTTGGATAAAAACTCTGCAAAGTACGGTTGGATCCAGATTTAATTGAACGGAAACGATTCTTAGACCGCATGGGCTGAAAGAGGGAATGTGCTGGGTGAAACTGGTCATCTACTATAGAGAGGGCTCGTTTTTTAACTCGAGAGAGATACAGTTCATCAAGTGATGGAAGTTGGCAACCTATGATTTTACTAGCGGTGCGAACGATCCGGCTGATACGCTTCCAGTCATCGGCTGTTGCATTGCCCCACCAAACGATCACTCTCAATCACCGCTCGGTAGAACTTCAACAGAAGTGGCTGACTGACATGGAAGCTTCTCAGCCGTCTCAAGAAAAATAATCTTTGCAATAAGTGTCCACTGAGCATGCGCAGTAGACCCTGGACACTATTTGGCATGTATTACGTGACAAATAGTGTCCGCCCAACAAAAAGTGTCCGGGCGCCGTGCTGCACAGTGCTGATTTATATTAAAAGTAAATACAAGCCCCCAAAAAATAGACGAACAGAACACTCAAAAGTATGTCAAGATTAGTATCTTATCATGAAAACAGTGCAGGTTTAAAAAGTACGAATTGTGAAAGTGCTAAAATGTTCTTACGAATTATTTACAATAAAATACAACGAAGAAGCGTTCAAGTAAACACAAGACATGTATAATAAAATACAACGAAGAAAGCGTTCAAGTAAAGACAAGGTTTTGCGTGTCTAAAAATATTATGTTATATACAAATTACACTAAAATAACCATTTACAAAAATACATGGAAATATAATATAAACAACTCTGAAAAGTATTACAATATACAGGCGAAACACGAAAGATAAAAATAGTACGATATAATTAAAATCAGAAAGAGACATTCATGATAAACCTGTCATTTAGAACACGAACAGCTGTTGGATAAAATAATACGACTATTATATTCAAACACAAGCAGGAAAGCGTTACAAAAAAATAATACATAAAACTAAAACTAAAAGGTTAAAAAGGCACGCTATGATGATGCACGCTAACCGCGGACACTATTTAGCAAGCTTCCGTAAGCAATGTGACGTCGTGGACGCTTGACCAATCAGAACACAATAAGCTAATGAGCGGACACTTATTGCCAGCGGACAGTTTTTGTCATGACACCGGGCTCGTTTCAGGCGACGAGCGTAGACGACGAAAATAGACCGCCCGGGATTTGGAATGATTTACGGGTAAAGTCACCTTGTTTGCGCCGAGGACCAATTGCCTAAACTAATTCCAGTGTTTCGCGTTACTTTCGGAAATTAGACCATGATCGACAAACAAAAACTCTTTGACAGGAATACAAAAGCAGAGATTTTATTATGCTGATCGTTTCTCTGGTGGTTGAGTGGCTCAGTTTTATAGAGCCGCTTATAATAAACAGGCAAAACATTTTGCTTTACAAAATTGCAGAAATTGAGCAGAACACCTGGATTCACAACTTGAACATGAGGCATGGGTTAAGCTGCTTTTTGTGTAAAAAGCTATTATGTAGTTTGGTCCTGGGCCAATGGCTTTTAAAGGAAAGAATCGCAGCGCTTACGTAATCAGTGAACTGTGCTTACGCTAAGCGTATTTTACAGCTTAGCATGGAATGTGTTCTTCACGTCACAATTCACATCAAAAAATTTGCTACAGTTGACTAATTGTGCTCAACTCCTGCGAAACTTTCACTGCGAAAACAGTGACTTAAAAATTTGATTTGCGTTCGCAGGAAAAACCGTGCTTTACTTGAGACAAAAGTACGCAGGGGCGACTAGTGTGCTTTAGTGTTAAACTCGCGACTACAAATTATTATTTGAGTCGCGACTACTGTTTTCCTCTACTCCGTTATAATCGTGTCCACAAATCGACTACAAAATTTGTCCCGACTACCTGTTTGGTGAACCAGTTGTGTTGGTTACTACTATTCGCAACATAATTAATATTGCCCTTGCGGCATAGCGGCAAAAATTTTGAGAATCCGTACTTTATCTCGACAAGTGTCATAGTTAGTTTTGAAGTGCGACTAGTCGAGTAGTAAATTTCACTAGTCACATCCATTTGCAACATAATTAAAAATTTGTCCCGACTATATTGGTGAACCAGTTGTGTTGCTTACTACTATTCGCAACATAATTTATATTGCCCTTGCGGCATAGCGGCACAAATCTTGAGAATCCGTACTTTATCTCGACAAGTGTCGTAGTTAGGTTTGAGGTGCGACTAGTCGAGTAGTAAATTTCACTAGTCACACCCATTCGCAACATAATTAATATTGCCCTTGCGGCACATAGCGGTACAAATCTTGAGAATCCGTATTTTATCTCGACAAGTGTCGTAGTCAGGTTTGAGGTGCGACTAGTCGAGTAGTAAAATTCACTGGTCACCCATTCGCAACATAATTAATATTGCCTTTGCGGCACATAGCGGCACAGAATCTGTATTTTATTTCGACTAGTTGAGTCATGATGGGAACTTGCTTAATGAAAAAAGATTCAGTAATCTGCTGAAGCATTGATTTCTGCGCTTACGTCAAGCGAAATAGACTGCTTATAGCAGGGATTTCTTTTGTTTGTGTGCTTCCAAGCTCGCACATTATTTTCCAAGCTTGCACATCACAGTAAGCGGAAAATGGTGATCGTAAGCGCAGACTTTGGTGGTCATAAGAACCATGTAGTTTTGCCCTGTAAGTAGGTTTGGTGAAGCCTACTCTTCAAACATGTAAAGTCAAAAAAGATTGTTAGTACATGAGGGGAAATCTTGTGAAACTGGTCCAATTTGACTCTGCTTCACTGCGTAAGCAAAGAATTGACACATCAGAAGCGCGGATATTATCGCTTACATAAAGCATATTTCACAGCTTAGCAGGGATATTTTTGCTTGTACGCGGTGAAACTTATCATATGTAATCTTTGCTTTGAACTAGTTGCACAGATATTTCAGCGCCTGCAAAGTAAGCGGAGAATGGTGGTTGTATAATAAATGGGCAGAGTTTGGTTGAAGCAGACAGAGCCATAAAACTGGGCCGTGTTCTATAGGGGAAATTATAGCTTGACATTATTTTTATGCCAGTTTTGGTCTCAGCGACGTACACATACAAGTACAGAGTCAGATACAGACATTACGGTGCAGAAATCGTGCAATTGAAATGTCTCATAAGAGCGCCCCCTATCGGCAGGAGTAGGAAAATAAAGGAGTATCTTACAAATTAATATGTGTTTTTAAACACGTAAAATAATATCAAATGGAAGCGTTAGGATGTTTAGCTTAATTCCTATCATAAAACATATTAAGATTATTAATTAATTAACCACCAGTGACCCTCATTTGCATATTAATTAGGAAATCTTTGCAGCATCATATCTCAAGAACTTCACGGCCGACTTTTCAACTGTTTGTTCTTAAAGACTCCTTGGGGGTTGGAGATTAATTTGAAAAAACTGTGACCTCAAGTTGACCTCTACTTCCGCGTCAACCGGAAGTGTCACCATATCTCAAGAACTATACAGCAGATTTTCAAAATATTTTCAGTTATAAACTCCTTAGGCATAAAATATTAACTTTAAAAAACCGTGACCTCAAGTTGACCCATACTTCCTGGTCAACCGGAAGTGGGACCATATCTCAAGAACTATACAACAGATTATCAATTTTTGTTCAGTTATAGACTCCTTGGGCATTCAAGATTAGTTTGAAACAACTTTGACCTAATGTTGACCTTTACTTCCGGGTCAACCGGAAGTGAGCCCATATCTAAAAAAAGTACAAAGCTAATGTTCAAACATCAGTTATAGACTCTAAGGCAATAAATATTAGCTTTGGAAAACTGTGACCCCAAGTTGACCTCTACTTCTGGGTCAACCTGAAGTGGGACTATATATCAAGATATACACAACCGATTTTATAGACTCCTTGGCATTGCAGATTAATCTTTGGTAGCTGTGGGCCCATGTTGACCTTTACTTACGGGTCAACCGGGAAGTAAGACTTTATAACAAGAGCTACACAACTTTTTTGAAACCTTTTTCAGTTATATATTCCTTGGGCAATGAAGCACATAATCCAAGCAAAACAACACGGAACAGCTTCGTGTTTGTTCACAAACACTTAATGTCTAGTTACCAATAGTGTCATTTGCCTTTAAAGAAGCCTTATGGCAAACATAACCGAAGATTATAAGGCACAGATTGTAATTCCTAAAATAATGAGTAGTAAACACACATTCACCTCTTCTCAATATTGAAAATAAACATTTATTATATTCCCTCCAGATATTACATTAAACTCGATGTTCTGTTTTTACAAAAATTCAGCTGACACTGTGGTGAAAATGTATAGACCCGCTGTAATAAGTCTCTGTAGACAAAGATACAGACAGAGCAAGAAATTGACACTTTGTGTGATATTCATGTATACGTTTACACGATACAGAGTAATCATGAATAGACGTTAAAGCCATTGGACACTTTCGGAATAGAAAAAAGTTCACAGATTTACAAATAAGTACAGGGTTTACAGAAGGTAATTAGTGAAAGACTTCTCTTGAAATGTTATTACATAAAATGCTTTACTTTTTCAGAAAACATTAAAACAATATTATCAATTCTCGATATCGAGAATTACGGTTTCAGTTTAAACAAATGTCATGACACGGCGAAACGTGCGGAAACAAAGGTGGAATTTCCCGTTATTTTCTCCCGACTCCGATGATTGATTGGGCCAAAATTTTCACAGGTTTGTTATTTTATATTTAAGTTGTGATACACGAAGTGTGGGCATTATTGGACAATACTGTTTACCGAAAGTGTCTTATGGCTTTCAAGGAACACGTTGTCTTGTATCGGGCGAGTTTGTCTATGAAAAGCGTTTCAAATGGTCTGTTATGAAATACATTATGGTTAGCTTAGTGTGGATCATTAAATTCTACTTTAAAACATTTTTCTAGTCATATTCATTTCATAACAAACGGTTTCAAAACAATTTTCATAGACCAACTCGCCCGATCCAAGGCAACGTGTCCCTTTAGTAAATAAAGAAGACGTCATCGGAGACGCCTATTTGTCGGGATCAAGTTAGAGTTAGTATAACCATGGAGCAAGGACCATGGTTTAACCTGAGGTGAATACGGAAATATTGTTCGGTCACATTAAATCTACAATATTGGTGAAAATGTTCGGATCCGCCTTGAGCTTTGGAATGAACCGCGATGACATGATCGATGTCTTAAAATTACTCAAAATAATTATTAGCATAACATCTTCTTACTTGGTAATGAGTAATGGGGAGAGGTTGATAGTATACAAATATTGAATGGCTCAGAGTGGAATGGGAGGAATATTATCGCAAGGTAAAATTTGGACTGTTCCATTTCACGAGGCGCAGCCGAGTGAAATGGAACAGTCCAAATTTTACCGAGCGATAATATTCCTTCCATTCCACGAATTAAAGCCACCCAACATTTGTTTTATATAACTGACATATAGATCCTTGTCATTTGATGTATTTTAAAAGTATAACATATGAAAAATCACACAAATTACTGACAACCAAAAATCATATAGCGCGGCGTAGCGGCAACAATGCACAAATTAACTGTTGAATGGGAAATGCTATTCCCCGTGGGCGAACAGGTTTTTTTGATCGCCGGTGCGGATGGGAGTAATAGTGAATGTCACGTGAAGTAAGTTCCACCAATCAAATAAAAAGGATCTGTATTTCAGTTATATAATAAAATACATTGTTAGAAACGGCTCCCTCTGAAGTGGCGCAGTTTTCGAGAAAGAAGTATATTTCCACTAATTTGATTTCGAGACCTCAAGTTTAGAATTCGAGGTCTCGAAATCAAGCATATTATGAAAGCACACAACTTCGTGTGACAAGGGTGTTTACTCCTTCGTTATTATCTAGCAACCTCGATGACCAATTGAGTTCAAATTTTCAGAGGTTTGTTATTTTATACATATGTTGAGATACACCAAGTGAAAAGACTTGTCTTAGACAATTACCAATAGTGTCCAGTGTCTTTTACTCAAAATAACAAACTTACTTGGATAGCGAGCAATGGAGAGCTGTTGATAGTTTAAAGCATTGTGAGAAACGGCTCCCTCTGAAGCAATGTAGTTTTTGAGAAAGAGGTATTTGAACATTTTCATCAAAAAATAATGTGTTAAAGGCTGCAGGGGAGCGTGGGCACAGTACAGCAAATTGAAAAATGATTAAAAACTGTGCGGGTGTTGTAAATTCAAGTACGTTGGTAATTGTCGGGAGTTTTTCCTTTCGCATAAACCCGGAGAAACATATTCAAACTTTCACGGCCTATTACCTGCTAAATATATCCTTCAACACAACCAATTAGTGTGTGCACGCAAGGGAACATTGGTAAAGTGTCCATGTCTTTCTTTAAAAACATTGGACACATTCGGTACAGAAAAAAATAATAAAAGTTCACAGATTTACAAATAATTTACAGGTTTTACAGAAGGTAATGGTGAAAGACTTTTTTAGAAATATTATTCCATGAAATGCTTTACTTTTGGAGAAAACATTAAAACAATATCAATTCTCGATAGCGAGAATTACGGATTTATTTTAAACACATGTCATGACACGGCGAAACGTGCGGAAACCAAGGGTGGGTTTTCCCGTTATTTTCTCCCGACTCCGATGACCGATTGAGCCTAAATTTTCACAGGTTTGTTATTTTATATATAAGTTGTTATACACGAAGTATGGGACTTGGACAATACTGTTTACCGAAAGTGTATAATGGCTTAAAGGGACACGTTCCCTTTGATCGGGGAAAGTGGTGTATGAAAAGCGTTTGAAACCGTTTGTTATAAAATGCATATGGATAGAAAAGTAGTTTTAAAAGTAGAATACAATGATGCGTAAGTATGCCTCGAAACTGCACGGTTTTCCTTTGACTTTGCGGACTATAACACGGTTGACCATTGTCTGGAGTCAAAAATTTAACTCCACAAAAAAAACGTGCCGTTTTAGTTTACGACGTAAAAGGAGAACCACGCAATTTCGAATCATATTTGTGTGGATTTTGTAATGTACTATTAAAACATCTGTTTAACCATAATGCATTTTATAACAAACAGTTACAAACGATTTCCACAGACCAAATCCCCCGCTCCAAGGCAACGTGTTCCTTTAAATACAATGCATAGTTATGATCAAACTCTTGTTGATGGTTGTTGAGTATTCTGCGTGACGCGGGTAACGAAAAAGGTTTTCTCGAATGTTCCTATAAGAGTCTTGATTGTTTTCAAGTTTGATCGATTGTTACAACAACAAAAGTTGACAAGAGAGAAATAAATATCAACCGGTTGTACGAGCGAGCCAGCACTCAATATAGGTCTGAATGATCAGCACTCATTTACATTTAAAGGTACTGGACACGTTTGGTTATTACCCAAAATAATTATCATCATAAAACCTTTCGTGATTACGAGTAGTTGGGAGAGGTTGGTAGTATAAAACATTGTGAGAAACAGCTCCCTCTGAAGTGACGTAGTTTTCGAGAAAGAAGCAATTTTCCACGAATTTGATTTCGAGACCTCAAGTTTAGAACTTGAGGTCTCGAAATCAAGCATCAGAATGCCCACAACACCGTGTGACAAGGGTGTTTTTTCTTTCATTATTATCCTACAACTTCTACGACCGATTGAGCTCAATTTTTCACAGGTTTGTTATTTTATGCATATGTTGAGATACACTAAGTGAGAAGACTGGTCTTTGACATTTACCAATAGTGTCCACTGTCTTTAAAGGCACTGGACACGTTTAGTAATTGTCAAAGACGAGTATTCTCACTGTGTGTATCCCAACACATGCATATACAAAAACAAATCTGTGATGTTTTATACTATCAACAGCTCTCCGTTGCTCGTTACCAATGAAGTTGTTATGTCAATAATTATTTTTTTGAGTGATTACCAATAGTTTCCAGTACCTTTGAAGACACTGGACACGTTTGTCAAGGACCAGCAGTATTCTCACTTGGTGTCCCAACATATGCATAAACAAATGTGTGAAAGTTTTGACTCATTTGGTCATCGAAGTTGCAGGAGAATAATGAAAGAAAAAACATCCTTGTTGCACAAACTTGTGTGCTGTCAGATACCTAAAAAGGGTTGAAGCCTTTTAACATTTGAGTGAGAAACTACCTCCTTCTCAAAAACTATACGTTACTTTAAGAGAGCTGTTTTTCACATTATTTAAACTATCAACAGCTCTCCATTGCTCGTTATTACCGAGTCAGTTTTTATGCTACCAATTACTTTGAGTAGTTACCAATGGTGTTCAGTATACCTTCAAAAGAAGACACACTGGGCATCCAAAATGTAGAAGTCGGGTTACTATTTTGCAACAACAATTTTTCTATAAAATTTAAAGGCAGTGGACACTATTGGTAATTACTCAAAAGAATACCAACAAATCTTACTTGGTAGCGAGTAATAAGGAGAGGTCAAAGACGAGTCTTCTTACTTGGTGTATCTAAACATATTTTTGCTTAAAATAACAACCCTGTGAAAATTTAAGCTCAATTGTGCGTCGAAGTTGCGAGATAATAATGAATGAAAAAAAACCACCCCTGTCACACGAAGCCGGTGCTTTCAGATGCTTGATTTTGAGACCTCGAAATTTAATTCTGAGGTCTCGAAATCAAACTCGTAAAAAATACTTCTTTTTTGAAAACTACATTACTTCAGAGGGAACCGTTTCTCACAATGTTTTATATTATCAACAGCAGCTCTCCGTTAATCGTTACCAAGTAAGGTTTAATGCTCATGATTAATTTAAATAGTTACCAATAGTGTCCACTGCCTTTAAATAGTATAATATAAAAGGGAAAGGCAATACGTATACAACTTGCACCTTATTTTGAAACATTGGAAAATTGTGTTACTTCTTTTTTCTTTTTCTTTGTTTCCTTCTTCATTTCTAAATGACGTCGTGGTGTTGACTTTCATGAATCTTCCATTCGAACAGGCTCTCGTTAAAATAAGTACCGTCACAGGAAATTAAAAAAACAAATCATCAAATACCGATTCCATTTCGAAACGAACACATGATAACAATCTCATTTATCATATATTTTAACGAGTGCGTGTTTCAAATTAGTTAACTATAATTTGTCTGTGATATTCAGAGGACAATGCAATATCTATAAGAAATTGATATTACAACGACGAATATCAAATCAATCAGACCTCTTTACCATTAGTAGCTTGTTAAAACCTTCCCTCGATGTATACTCTTTATAAATAACATGTTTTGAACAACCCCACGAAAGCTCAATGGTGTGCCCGAAATTTACATTAAAATGGTTGTTTTAATTAAAAGTGGTTTTCTACAAAGCTGTTTTAACGTCATGGTTAATTTTGTTTCCCCGAACGCGTACGTTCACCTTACAAACGCGTACGTACGAACGTTTGTTTTACTTTTCTTTTCCGTGCTAAGCAATCATCTTTTCCTCGCTGACAAAGTTGTATAAAATTGGTTAAACAAAATGTGCGTAATATGCGTATAGTGAAGCGTAGGTACGGGTTTTGGACGCTTTGAAATAAAACTCACCTTGTACCCTTTATAACAGCTTCATAGTTTCCCGTAGGCCTAATGAAATGACAAGGTAATAAACTCAGCCGCGATCTGGCACCAATTCCTTCCTCGCCATTCCCGACTAGACGTACCCATTAAAGGGAAGCTACACTATTGGTAATTGTCGAAGACCAGTCTTCTGACTTGGTGTATCTCAACATACGCATAAAATAACAAACCTGTGAACAGTCGTCGTAGTTGCGAGATAATAGTGAAAGAAAAACACCATTGTCACGAAGTTGTGTGCTTTCAGATGCTTGATTTCGAGACTTCAAAATTCTACATCTTAGGTCTCGAAACCAAATTCGTGGAAAATTACTTCTTTTTCGAAAACCACTTCACTTCAGAGGAAGCCGTTTCTCACAATGTTTTACACTACCAACATCTTCCCATCACTCATTTAATACCAAGTAAGTTTTTATGCTAATAATTATTTTGAGTAATTACCAATAGTGTCCACTGCCTTTAATCATCGACTGAAAACAGTTACTGAGCTACCGTAATATCTACGCATCTCAGAGTTTGATAAAGTGGATAACCACGATAAGTCACTTTTTGTGAAACCCGAAAATATAATTTGCAAATCTTAGTGATTTATCGGGCACGACACTCAGTGTAAATACGAAACTATTACGTGTTTGGTCCTGAAATTTGCTGAAAATGTTAATAAATGAGTTTAACAAGAATGTGTATTTTTTGTTTTAAAGGTTACACAATTTTGTATTTTGTTGACATGTTCATATTTAAAAAAAAAATTCTTCAAAATCACCTATATTACCCCCATGACAATCTTGTCGTCTCACCTATATTATTAGTTATTATTACATTTAATCGTCACATGGATACAAACACGAAGCCTTTTTGAGGTATGGTGGACGTGATAGGAGTGTACTGTTTGGTTTGGGTGTATACACACAAATTTACCCAAACATTTAATGGTGTAGCATTGTCTCCGCCATATCTCAAAAAGGCTTATTGATGGGTTTTTTCCAAGTGCTACCCCATAGGCCCACCAAGTGTGTGAAAGCAGTGTACGACACCGGTGTGTAAAAGCACTGTACAATTTAAAAAACAAAATTAAAGGTTAAAACCTTTATTTCCCCAAAATATCTTTGTGCATTCCATTGACTTTCTGGCAGGCAAGATAGCAGTACTCTGTATGTGAAACTTTTTGCATTTTTGGTCATCACTTTCACATAAATTCAAAAGTTAAGCAAAATAACAGGTGAACTAGATTTTAATGTGCCCCTTAGTACACACCATAGTTAATTAAACCCAGATGCAATCTCCACTGTGCAATTGCTCCACAAACTTTAAGGAATTTATATCTTCATCTATCTTCATCCTATGTGCTAATGTTGGGCTGCTTTAAAACAAAATCATTGCAGGGAAACCTAGACTTGATTCAAGTCCAGACATGTGTCATCGTCAGAATTGTTTTGTGATGCTCTGCATTCCCCAACCTGTTGCGCACGCGGAACCACATTTTGACGGCGAGCGCGTACTGCTATATACGGCTTGTTTGGTAATTGGCGCCATGCTTATGGCCTATTTAATTACACGAGAACGGGCTTGAATCAAGTCTAAGGCCAAAGTCACACGAGGCAATTTACAGGCAACCCGTTCCAGGCAATCTCGAAGAAGAAAAGGCATTCACATTTGAATTTTCACATATTTTTCTTGGGGATCATTATTTGAAAAATGACCCATGTGTTGTCAAAGTAGTCCGGTAGCATGCACTGCATTTAGTTGCCGCCAGGTTGCCTGTGAAAGTTGCCTCGTGTGACAAGGCCCTAAGGAAACCAGAGGTCGATTTCACAAAGAGTTAGGACTAGTCCTAACTTAGGACTAGTTCTAGGAGATAAACAAATTGCATGGATAGTCCCAAGTTAGGACGAGTAACTGGTCCGAACTCGAGATAAGACTAGTCCTAACTCTTTGTGAAATCCACCACAGCCGTCGAGTTCACAAAACTCTTCCTAACTTAGGATTGATCTTATGACTTAGGAAGAGTCCCAACCCTGCACTAAGCATGCATACCTTAAGATTAATCCGTTGCTCGTCCTAACTCGAGATAAGACTAGTCCTAAATCTTTGTGAAATCCACCACAGGCTCTGTTGTTCTATTGCAAATGTGATATCGCATGTCACTTGGTCTATGTGACATCACGAACTCAGTGTTTATACCAATAACAATTTACTCATCCACGCTCTGACGATATTACTCTCAGTATTTTAAACAATTTAAAGTCCAAATCACAAATAATTCAAGGTGCAATAAATATATGACAAACGTAAACTGTTTATAGTTATAAATATAATTTGTTTATCTAAACTTATCATCAAACAATGGGAGACTTTTGGGACGCTTGGTGGCAGCAGACTTATCAGGTCAAATCCATTGTTCTCGATCATGTGCGCACGCTCAGAACTACGTAAACAATTGAAATTTACCTGGTAAGTCTGCTGCCACCTAGCGTCCTAAAGTCTCCCATTGTTAGGAGTGTAACAATTAACTAGTTTAAAATTTGAAGTAACTCACACACTTTATCCATATTACACATATCACATGACATATACAGCTGTTAATAATATTATTTTACATTATATATAAATATTTCTTGGATCCTCACCATGCAATGCCTATAATCGTAAGAATGCTGAAGTGCATTTTTATCGGACCTTTTTAAGAAGTCCCAATTTAATTTGTGCGTTTGAATACAATGTGTCAATCCGAGGGATGGCAACTATATAAACTGAAGTGTGGACCTTAAAGGCAGTGAGTGGACACTATTGGTAATTGTCAAAGACTAGCCTTCACAGTTGGTGTATCTCAACATATGCATCAAATAACAAACCTGTAAAAATTTGAGCTCAATCGGTCATCGAAGTTGAATGAAAGAAAAATAACCCTTGTCACACAAAATTGTGTGCGATTAGATGCTTGATTTCGAGACCTCAAGTTCTAAATTTGAGGTCTCAAAATCAAATTCGTGGAAAATTACTTCTTTCTCGAAACCTATGGCACTTCAGAGGGAGCCGTTTCTCACAATATTTATATTATCAACCGCTCCCCAAGGTTTTATGCCAATAATTATTTTGAGTAATTACCAATAGTGTCCACTGCCTTTAAAACAAAAGAAGTACATCACCCAAGAAAGGGTTTTTAAACACTATAAAATTATGGACTTACACACACGTCGACACGGTGTTTTTACAAGTGTTGAAGAGAATATTTTTCTGAAGTCCACATAACAAAAAGAAGATTTTACGTACATAAATAATTATTACTAAATCGTACATACGGATATTCACAAGTGTGCGTGTCTTTTCGTCTTTTATGACAGTGTATTTTTTAATACGTAAACGTGTATAGTGACAAAAACATTAATACGTGCGAATTGGTAGTTCGTATGTACGGAATGGGAACCCGTACGTACGGAATAGTAACCCGTAAATTTAGAACATGTTCCCTATGTATGGAATAGCTTCCTTTTCCTCTTACCTTGTTTTATTTGTTTTGTCTGCAGTCTACAGTCTTTCGTGTGTACTATATGTTAAAAAGATTAATACTGTGTGGTCGAAAAAAGTTTTACGTAAAAAATTGATCACTGTATGTGTTGTCATCTTCATACCGTACTTGATTATAAAAGAGTCAATAACCAGATGAATTTTACAGTAATTTCAAACTTCTCCAAAACCCTGTCGTCCGTGCTTATAATATAACCGACGTCACTTGTGTACGTCACTTCTGTGAATACTAATATAAACAGTGTATCAAAGTCTCTTTCTGCAAGTTTGATGTAAAACTAACGTGTTTCGCGTGCCTAGTCTTGCCTCGTGGCGTTGCTGACTATTATCCACCATATAGGTTTTATATACCCCGAGGTTTCTCAGGCAGATGCTGGTAATTTGATCTAGTGCAATCAGACGTTACCCTAAGAGCTCCATGAGAAAACCAATTTCTCGATATCATGTGGTCAATTTAACGTCTGCAACCGTGAAAGTGTCCCAGTGCAGCATATTTTTACTTCCCATATGATTACATTGTTAAGAGCTTAACTTCAAAACGCCCGTGCGAGAGGTGGATGTCTCAAGTCAGACTATATAGGCCTTAGTGCATTTAAAAGGCAAGAGGGTGGCCAGGCGTGATACTTCACAGAGGCAACTAACATGCCTTGATGCCCTTGCCCTTTCAAACACGAGAAGTGGATGTCTCAGTCACACTAATGGCCTTAGTGTATATAAATGGCAAGAGGGTGGTCAGGCGTAATACTTCACGGAGGCAATGAACATGCCTTGGTGCCCTTGCCCTTTCTAAACACGAGAAGTGGATGTCTCAGTCAGACTAATGGCCTTAGTGCATATAAATGGCAAGAGGGTGGTCAGGCGTAATACTTCACGGAGAAAACAAACATGCATTGGTGCCCTTGCCCTTTCTAAACACGAGAAGTGGATGTCTCAGTCAGACTAATGGCCTTAGTGCATATAAATGGCAAGAGGGTGGTCAGGCGTAATACTTCACGGAGGCAATGAACATGCCTTGGTGCCCTTGCCCTTTCTAAACACGAGAAGTGGATGTCTCAGTCACACTAATGGCCTTAGTGTATATAAATGGCAAGAGGGTGGTCAGGCGTAATACTTCACGGAGAAAACAAACATGCATTGGTGCCCTTGCCCTTTCTAAACACGAGAAGTGGATGTCTCAGTCAGACTAATGGCCTTAGTGCATATAAATGGCAAGAGGGTGGTCAGGCGTAATACTTCACGGAGGCAATGAACATGCCCTGGTGCCCTTGCCCTTTCTAAACACGAGAAGTGGATGTCTCAGTCACACTAATGGCCTTAGTGCATATAAATGGCAAGAGGGTGGTCAGGCGTAACACTTCACGGAGAAAACAAACATGCATTGGTGCCCTTGCCCTTTCTAAACACGAGAAGTGGATGTCTCAGTCAGACTATAGGCCTTAGTGCGTACATGCAAGAGAGTGGACAAGCCTGATACTTCACGTAGGCAACGAAGGCGATTGCCTCCATGCTCCCTGGTAATTGCCTTGGTGCCCTAAAAATGTTCCAGTTGAAACACACAATTTCCTCGTATGACCGGCCCATACCGAGGAGAAAATGCCCTGGTGCCCTCTTGCCCTTTCAAAATCGAAGTGTACGTGCCTGTGTGTGGTGCAAAGCAGTTCAGCTCGAAAGTTTTGTCGCCTGTTCAATGTTCATACCATAGGCCTCAAGTGGTTTCCGTAATAAGTGGATACAAAAGATATCAGTGCAAAAAAGTGAAAGATTTGTAGTGTCACTATCCTATGTGTACAAGTGAGCTCATAGCCACGTTGAAGAACATTGTATACTCCCTGGTTCTACCGGTTCATTTGTCGAGGATGCAGGTGATGGTTTCGGTCTGTTGTTCACAACATATGCATCAGACGATCTCTCAGCTCCACTTCTTCTTACTGTACTCTGCTGACGACGGGGGTCCGGTTGGTTGAATCTGCATTTGACGATTGATATCGCCATCGTTTTAATGTGCCTCCGGAATGAAGGCCCCACAAGGGTGTACACAAACGGGTTCACGCAGCTGTTCATAAACAACAGGACGTTGGCGGCGGTGTGCAGTTCGTTGTAGAGCGCGTCAGTCGGTTCGACCTCGGGGTCAAAGGCCATCCAGAGGTGAACAACATGGACCGGCAACCAGCAGAGGACGTACAGGATGATGACGAAGAGGATGCTGTTCACACTGCGCCTGCGCCGTATGCTGCTCCGAGGCCCCGCGGCTAGCATCTTTCGGCCCATCGTGACGTAGCAGAAGATGATGATGGCTAAAGGGATGCAGTACAGGGAGGCCGTCTCGAAGGCGAAGAAATACCGCTCCCCGCTGGAGAGGTAGAACTCAGAACACGAACCCGATGCTGTCGGGCCAGCTACAAGGGTGACGGGAACCTGTACTAAGAAAGAAACTGGGGAAAACAAAAACAAAGATCGTTTCTGTAAACGCAGTTGAGGTTTTCTTCATATTAACCAAGTCCACTAATAGCAAACACATTCTACGTTTTATACATCCAGGCCATGTGGAGGCATCTTTTGTTCTTTCCTTTGTCCCTGTAGTTAAGGACCTCCCTAAGACTTTGTATACAAAATTCATTGTGGAGCACCCCAGTCTTTAGAATTCCCCAGTGGAGACCTTATTTGTTTTCCCTTTTCTGTTTTGTTCTCTATCTCCATGAGGTAGTGAATATGAAATCACACACAGAAGTGTAGCCCCATGCAACTATCTGGGCCCAATTTCATAGAGCTGCTTAAAAAGCACAAAAATTCATTGCTTAGTAAAATCGGATTACCGGCCAAGACTCCACTCAATTGTTATGCTAAGTAAACAACAGCTAAATACTAGTCATAAGCAATGTATATGGCATGAAATTTTGGCCAGTAACATGTGTAAAATAAGCGAGCTATTTTCGTGCTTAAGCAAATTTTTTGCTTAAGCAGCTCTATTAAATTAGGCCCCAGATAAGCGTTTCGCTGTCGAGAGAAATTCCCATTGCAAGTCGCAATACAGCGCGCCCCAAGAGTTTTCCCGAGCGAGATCATCTTCAAAAATTATTCAGATTAGACTGGGTTTCTGTCTTTATCCACAAGGATGGAGACAGGCTTGCGGTCTTACATGCCCATTGATTTCATTTGATAAAATTATTTCATTGGATAAACGTGCTTTGACGTAAGCTTTCCAAAATCTGTGTTATGATTGGTCTGCTCCAAAGTGACGTGTAATGTCAGCTACACCACCATCAGGATTGTTTCGATCGTCTGCTGCTGCGCTCGTGTATATTGTCCGTACGTAATATTGTTTTATTCACAACATAGGCCGTGTCCGAAACGGCGACTTTGGCTACAGCTACGGCTAGATCGCGCGCGTCTGCCTATTCTTCAACACTGGTAGACGCGCTGATCTAGACGTAGCTGTAGCCGAAGTCGTCGTTTCGGACACGGCCTTAATGTGTAGAGGGGTGTAAAGACATGTGTGTATGCGAGGTCAAAGGTCACGCCAGGCGCTCAAGGGTGGTATCTCGCATATAGACCTTTCTTTTGCAACGTCACAGCCCGAGTTTTTGCCAACCCAGATTGGAAAACTATAGAAAGCCATAGGTGCAAATCAAGAATAGATCGCTATTTTTGGTAACAATGTAACAAAATCTGTTGATTTTGTTTAAAACAAAGCAAGTCATCATGAGATGTATTTTATTTAATTGAAAATTTGCAGAAAATATTGAATTTTGTCGAAACATCTGTTTTTACGAATGAGTGTTTTACTAACATTCGGCCGACCATGCCAACCAAGGCGGTTTGTTGATCAACAAAAGAAAGGTCTTTACACGATCCTTGAAGTGTATCGTCAGATGTTCAGGCTACGTTCAGGTTTTTGTCTAATTTGAGTATCTTGCCAAGAACAAACCCTCTCAGCCGCCTAGGTCTCATTTCCATTAAGAAACAGAATCGAACTAACTTAGTTTCTTTTTTTACAAAAGGTAATTTTCCTTGTTTGATCTCGCAGGATGCGCAGGATACCGGAGACAAACTGTGAACTGAAAACCTCCTAAACCCACGGAGTGGCAAGATTGTGCCTCAAATCGATTGAATTACATTTAGCGAGTTGTTTTTTTTTGGTTTTTTTTTACATTTTAATGTGTGCGTAACGGTGACGAGGTTTGGTGATCGTCCCTCATACGGTTGACCTGTGTCACCCTGCACTCTGTGGTCACGTCATGGTTTTGAGGACCACTTTGACTTCAGGGTTCGCGTTCCATGTGATGGGAAGGCGAAACAAGTCCCGGGAGGAAGTTACTCTCGAACGCTCCCCTCAAGAAAAACACTCACCGGAAGATGTTCGAATTCCTCTTGAAACTATTCTCATTTTAGCGCAACGAGATTTGTTTTCTCTCTCTCTTTTTCTTTTCGGGGGGGGGGGGGGGCGGGACGCCTTCGTGGCGAGGGTTATTCCTCTGAGATGAAGCCCGGGGCATTTGATGACGTCTTCCTATCCCCACCTCAAGGGGCGGGACAAGATTGGAATGGTTAATACACACCCTTCTGAAATTTCACCTCAATGTGAAAGTGTTTAAAGATGGTGTTAAATGAGTTGTGGAACTGACAAATAGTCGCAAGCAGTGTTCATGTTTTGTTTGATCAACCAACAAATGACACATTGTGAAAATTGTGGATTAACCTGTTGTGTGAGTCATGCAGGGGAAGCTAGTGAAAACCCATGCACAGTTTCCAGCATGTAGTCCTAATTGTCATTGGCTGTAACCAAAGTCAGCTGCTTGCTTTTTTTTGTAAGCGTTTTCAAAATACACCTTTTTTCGAATTTGACTTCATTTTAAATACAAATATCATACAAAATTGTTCCATGTATGAACCCCATTATCAGTTAGCCTTCAAAGATTTTTTTATCAATTACCATTCTGGTTTTCATATATTTTTGAAAACTGTGACGTCTACCTTTAAAAGGGAAATTGTCACTGAATGATCACTTGTCTACCTTTCGCGTGTCATATCACGTAAAATTAATCAGTTGCCTTATCTGCGGCCTCATTTCACAAATATGTGATAAATGGGTCCCAGTTTAGTAGGTCGCGTGCCTGTTCGGGTTTGTTTTTTGCACTTTGTATTTTGATGCATGTGTGTTAAAGGAACACGTTGTCTTGGATCGGTCGAGTTGAACTTTGAAAAGGGTTTGTAAGCGTTTGTTATAAAATGCAAATGGTTAGAAATGTGTTGTAAAAGTAGAATACAATAATCCACACAAACATGCCTCAAAAATGCACAGTTTTCCTTTTACCTCGTCGACTAATACGGTCGGCCATTTATGGGAGTCAAAAAAAAATGTTGACTCCCATAACTGACCGACCGTGTTAGTTCGCAAAGTAAAAGGAAAACCACACAACTTCGAGGCAAATTTGTGTAGATCATTGTATTCTACTTCTATCCATATGCATTTTGTAACAAATGGTTACAAACGCTTTTTATAGACCAACTCGTCCGATCCAAGGCAACGTGTTCCTTTAAAGGCAGTGGACACGATTGGTAATTACTCCAAATAATTATTAGCATAAAACCTTACTTGGTAACGTGTATTTGGAGCGGTTGGTGGTATAAAACATTGTGAGAAATGGCTCCCTGTGAAGTAATGTAGTTTTCGAGAAAGAAGTAATTTTTCACGAATTTGATTTCGAGACCTCAGATTTAGAACTCGAGGTCTCGAAATCAAGCATCAGAAAGCCGACAACTTTATGTGACAAGTGTGTTTATTCTTTCATTATTATATCGCAACTTTGATGACCAATTGAGCTCAAATTTTCACAGGTTTGTAATTGTATGCATATGTTGAGATACACCAAGTGAGAAGACTGGTCTTTGACAATTACCAATAGTTTCCATTGTCTTTAAAGGTAATAAACCATTAAATGCACCGGGCACCTTTGGTAATTGTCAAAGACCAGTATTTGCACTCGGTGCATCCCAACATTTAATAAGCAGAAATGAACAAATCTGTGTAAATTTGGGGTCAACTATTGGCCGTCGGAAGTTGCAAGAAGATAGTGAAAGAAAAAACACCATTGATGCACAAATTTGGTGTGCTTTCAGATACATGAGAAAGGCTGCAGGCCTGAACTTTTATTCAGATCCAAATATTTTAAGGAGAAAGTACCGTGTTTGATATGTCACCAACAAACTCTCTTGAGTCTGGTCTTGAAATTTATGGTGCTTGAAATGTATAAGTATCTTCAGGCCTGATTATTCACGGAGGCAACGGAGGGGATCGCCTTAATGCCCTTGATCGTCATTGCCTTGGTGCCCTTGAAATGCCCCAGTAGAACTGTACAATTTCCTCATATGCGGTGCCCTTTACCAAGAAAAAAAACCTTGGTGCCCCTTGCCCTTTTAAAATCGCAGTATACAGGCCTGTATCTTCGAACCCTTTTTAATTTTGTTGTTTTGTATTTCATTTTGCACTTTTCTCACCATCACGGGAACCATAACATACACGCATTCTCTCTGGTTAACACATTTCATCAGATCACTCTTATTAAAATGGTAATAATGACAGTTGGATGAAATACCACAGATACCTGACATCTGGTATTCCTCGGTGAATGACACTGATTTGTAGAAAACTATACAATGACAGTAGATTCTGAGACTCAACAAAGATATGCATATGTGTTTGGGACTTGTTGACATATTGGGTCAGTGGAAGAATATTGTGCGGTTTTTTTAAGTCCCTGGACAACTTTGGTAGTTGTCAAGTATTCTCAATTGGTGTATCCGAACACACGCATAAAGTAACAAATCTGTGAAAATTTTGACTCGATTGGTCGTCGAAATCGCAGGAGAATAATAAAAGAAAAAGAAAAAACACCCTTGTTGAACCAATGTGTGTGCTTTCCTATGCCTATAACATTATCATCAGCTCTCCATTGCTCGTTGCCGAGTAAGTACCCATTTAGAGTAACAACCAACGGCGCTATTCAATCTTTGTAAATACCAATAGTACCCAGTGACTTTAAAGGCGCATAATACAGAAGTTAGTGTTGTTGTTTTTATTTTATTTGTAATTTTTTTTAAGACAGTGGACGCTATTGGTAATTGTCAAAGACCAGTCTTCTCACTTGGTGTATCTACACAATATGCATGAAATAACAAACCTGTGAAAATTTGAGCTCAATCGGTCGTTGAAGTTGCGAGATATGAATGAAACCAAAAAAAAACTTGCCACGCGAAGTTGTGTGCTAATTCAGATGCTTGATTTCGAGTTCTCAAATTCTAAACTTGAGGTCTCGAAATCAAATTCGTGGAAAATTACTTCTTTCTCGAAAACTACGTTACTTCAGAGGGACCTGTTTCTTACAATGTTTTATACTATCAACCTCTCCCCATTACTCGTCATCAAATAAGGTTTTATGCTGATAATTTTTTTGAGTAATACCAATAGTGTCCACTGCCTTTAAGCTCATTTTCAAAACGTTGACGATTGTAAGACTCATACAAAGGTTATTATAGAAAGTGGCCTGGGTTTTTTTCAAAACTGCCCAGTCGGGTAACTGGCATTTTGTTTGTAGACCCATATATACTGGGGCCAATTTCATAGAGCTGCTTAAGCAAAAAATTTGCTTAAGCACGAAAATAGCTCGCTTATTTTACACATGTTATTGGCCAAAATTTCATGCCATATACATTGCTTATGACTAGTATTTAGCTGTTGTTTACTTAGCACAAAAATTGAGTGGAGTCTTGGCCGGTAATCTGATTTTACTAAAGCAATGCATTTTTTGCTTAAGCAAAATTTTGTGCTTAAGCAGCTCTATGAAATTGGGCCCTGGTCTTTTATTACCAAACGTGTCCTGTGCCTTTAAGTGCCGTGGGCTTGCAATAATTAGTATATTGTGCAGCAGGACCGTAACGTTCGTTTGTTAATGTTCCGATCAATATTAACTCAACCATCTGCACTTGCCACAGGTGAATAAAGTACCCAACAAAATAAAGTGCACACAATGTCTCGTTGCTAATCGAAACTAACATAATTATGTTGTATGATTGATGCCTTTCGAGTATAGCTTTTATAAAATATTGATGTTTATTATACTTTGTGATAGAGAAGTGTAACAATGAACTCCTTGCATAAAACCATAAACCTTCCTGATATCCCATCCGTGTCGAAGAGATATCAATTATATACATCCCCATTAAAAGTATTTCTTTTATGAATTTGCTCCCCTTTTAGACACTGGACACTATTGGTAACATTGTAAAAGACTTGTCTGCTAAGTTTGTGTATCTCAACATTATGCACAAAGTAATTTGAACTCAATTGGTCGTCGAAGTTACGAGATAATAATGGAAGAGAAATCACCCTTGTCACAAGAAGTTGTGTGCTTTCAGATGCTTGATTTCGAGACCTCAAAATCTAATTCTGAAGATTCGAAATCTAATTCAAATATTTTAGTGGAAAATTACTTTTTTCTCACAATTTTTTATAACATCAACAACTCGACATTGCTTATTACCAGGTAGGTTTTTATGCTAACAATTATTTTTAGGTGTACACTTCCTTAAAGGCAGTGGACACTATTGGTAATTACTCAAAATAATTATTAGCACAAAACCTTACTTGTTAACGAGTAATGGGGAGAGGTTGATAGTATAAAGCATTGTGAGAAACGGCTCCCTCTGAAGTGACGTAGTTTTTGAGACAGAAGTAATTTTCCATGAATTTGATTTCGAGACCTCAAGTTTAGAATTTGAGGTCTCGAAATCAAGCATCTGAAAGCACACAACTCCGTGTGACAAGGGTGTTTTTACTTCATTCTTATCTCGCAACTTCGACGACCAATTGGGCTCAAATTTTCACTTTTCTTTTGTATGCATATGTTTAGATACACTAAGTGAGAAGACTGGTCTTTGACACTTACCAATAGTGTCCAGTGTCTAACTCTTTAAGCTGTGAAAAGAGCCGGTTTGGTCTCCAGACGTTTCGAACATATTTTACTCTGATCGCCTTCAGTATAAAACGCTCACTTTGAAAAAAAAAGAAAACAAAAACACAAAAAAGAGACTTGAGGCCAGGAGCAAACTTCTTGAGAAGTATTTCAATATTAACAACTACACTTTCTTGAAATAAATGTCCGAAACACACAAAAAGAATTAAATTGTCGAATCGCATCTTTTGCAGGAAAAAAGGCGCGAAATATATGTATATATATATATTTTTTTCAATTACCTGTATCTTATGAGGACTGTGGTTTGGAATGAACGTGCACACAACCTTTTAAAAACCTGCGAAAAGCCAATAAGCTCAGGCCGAAGAACTGTTTCTTACCTTTTAAAATGGTTACAACATTATGTGGGCCACTTCTGCTGAATTTGTTTTTGACCTGGGGATGAGTTCACTCTTACGGACACAAGGGACCGTGTGACAAATTGGACTCGGAAAAGCCCAATCGAAGCGTCATTTGAAACAACCCCATTTCAATATGTAGGCCTACTGGTTGTTGTTTTTTGCAAATCAGTGAAGCACTTGCGTTTAAATTGCCGAAATGCTTCTCTGATGTGGGTGTCCAGGGAACATATATTAACCTGTCAAGACCATAATTAGAACACGAGTCGTGTCCCCGAACCTAATTATACCTGTAACATTAAACGCCTTCCACTTGCGCCCTATTCGTATCACGATAGGAATATTTTTGTTAACGCATTACATCGCATACTAGCTGGAAAACTTGTTGGGATGGCGTCATGTTTTAGAAAATACCTTTTCGCTTCATGTCAAAATTTGAGGTGTATTTTTGGATTCTCAAAGCACGACGGCTTGAAGAGTTTGCTGCACAGCGCTGGAAAAGACGTCGGACCGGACCACTTTGCAAACTGACCACATCTTTAGTTGTTTTGCTGCATCAAGCAGCAATACACCTGGTCGACATTGCCGAAAAAATGCAAGGAATTTTTTTTATTCGAAACGTACAAACTTACGACTAGGACTTGCATGTACTTACACGTACGTGTGTTCGATGTTAGATCGATTGACGTCACAAAAGGGGGTTGGCGGAGTCACCCCAAAACAACTTTATCTACTTTTTTTAAACATATAAATCGTTACAAACAATTACTCAAAAAATTGTTTTATTGTTCATAAACATAATTTATACTCTAATGTTTGAGGAAATTGAAGAAAACAAAATTCTATTTCCAGGTGACTTTAAGAATTCCGTTGTTGGGTCCGTTGTTGGTATAGTTTAAAACATTTTGAGACACGGCTCCCTCTGAAGTAACGTTTTAAGACAGCTAAAACTATAAAAAAAAAAACTTTAGGCCTGAAGCCTTTTTATAGGCATCTGAAAACATACAAATTTGCGCAACAGGTTTTCTTTTCTCTTTCATTATGCTCTACCAACTTCGATTACCAATTGAGCCAAAATGTAAAATTTTTTGTTATTTTATGTAGATGTTTGGATACACCAAGTGAGAATAATGATCTTTGATTAAATTACACAACGGGTTCAGTGCATTTAAGGGTCAGAACCTCCGATAATCTCCTACTGGTATTTGACAATTTACCAAACGTGCTCAGTGCATTAAAGAACCTACTATATAGACGTTTGTGCGGCACCATAATGTAGCCCGAGCCCTAAATGTAGCCCGGACCTAAATGTAGCCCCAAACATGTACCTAAATGTAGCCCGGACCTAAATGTAGCCCCAAACATGGACCTAAATGCAGCCACATTTAGGTCCGGGCTACATTTAGGTACATGTTTGGGGCTACATTTAGGTCCGGGCTACATTTAGGGCCATGTTTGGGGCTACATTTAGGTCCGGGCTACGTTTAGGTACATGTTTGGGGCTACATTTAGGTCCGGGCTACATTTAGGTACATGTTTGGGGCTACATTTAGGTCCGGGCGACATTTAAGTACAGGTTTGGGGCTACATTTAGGTCCGGGCTACATTTAGGTCCATGCTTGGGGCTACATTTAGGTCCGGGCTACATTTAGGTCCATGCTTGGGGCTACATTTAGGTCCGGGCTACATTTAGGTCCATGCTTGGGGCTACATTTAGGTCCGGGCTACATTTAGGTACATGTTTGGGGCTACATTTAGGTCCGGGCTACATTTAGGGCTCGGGCTACATTTAGGGCTCGGGCTACATTTAGGTCCGGGCTACATTTAGGGCTCGGGCTACATTATGGTGCCGCACAGACGTTGCACGCACACAAAATTCCTTATGGAGCTTGGCCTTCAGAATTTTCCAATGATGACCTTCTTCGTTCCATTTTCTGTTCTGTTCTCTGTCTCCGAAAGGTAGAGAATAATATGAAATCATTTTTTTTTTCATGTACACCCGTCGATAAACACACCTACACCCAGCCCTTTTAATGGGTGAAAGAGGCTAACGAGATTAAATGGTCAAGCGTATCGAGAACACGAACTTCTTCTCGTCAAGGATTTCTCGAGAGAAAAAAAATCATGTTTTTGTTGCGCTTCTTTTGATGATGCGAATGATCCAGTCTTGGGTGTCCGGGGAAGTAATTCATATGAAAATATTTATCTGCTGAATTTGACACCAAGTCAACTCAATAAATACCGTTGAGCTTTTACGTGAATTTTTTTTTTCATTGTAGTCCTTAGGATTTTGCACACAGGAAAATGTTAGCCTAACGTTTTAACCCCAATAGCATGCAGATTCTTTTTTGAAGGCTAAATGACAGCGCAGAACACATGGAATTTTCTTAGAACCTTTCCCGTTATACAGCAAGTAGCCTACTTTGTCATATATTTTTATCATGAACCTGAAAATTCAAACTCTGTAACCACGTATACATTGGCCAATCCATTACTCCAAAAGCATAATATTTACCAGGAGTATTTTGGTGTGAATGAATGATCTTCCCATCAAGGGAACTCGGCAAACTCCCACAAGAGATATAAACACCTGTTGGCAATAGCCACTCTCTCTCTCACAAACATTGGTTTAATGTCTATATGATTATGAATTACACATATCAAGAAACTGTGATTCATTAACTAGACGGATATATATTTATTCTAGTCATTGTTAAATGAGTCGTTAGCTGAGGGATTCGAACCCACAACCTTGTATCTGCAATTCCTGCAGTCTGACCACGGTGACATAATGTGACCAAGGTGACCTATGTGGCCACGGTGACCACGCTTATCCATGGCGTTTGCGTACGCAGGAATAACTTCTAGTTATTGCGAATAAACTGTTGCCGTCCCAGTTGCGCATGATTGGCTCGCGAAGGATTTCCAAGCAACTTTGCGCGCTGATTTCGAATGAATGTTTTGTCGTACTATACATGCACTGCAAAAAAACTACAAAAACTTAAATGTTAAAATTGACACAAAATCAACGTTACACTTATTTCTTCCAACATTATTACAATTGGGTATCTATATGTGCCAACACATATGGTGTCAACCCCCCCAACAAATTAGATTAGATTTAGGCAATACAATGTACATACAAAGCCTGCAGAGTTTGCTAAAGGATAAAAGTGGTAATATTTCCAATGTCCCTTCCCCTTTCGGTTTCCAACAACATGCACTAGATCATTTCAAAAGTACATAGAACACCTGAATCGTGATATTTCACAAGGACCCCAGGTGTTGTACATGGTTCCCAGGTGCGTGACATGGATCCATAACAACTGGCAACCAGTATTTTTTACCGAATGGTGCTTATATCTTTACCGTAAGGCAATTGAAAACACTTGACAAATGCTTTTTCAAACAGTATCAGAGCATGCAACTGAGGGATCTTAAAGGGGCGCATCGCCTTCAGATTTGGCGCTTTTTAGGCTGTATAAAGCGTTTATTTAGAAATGAGTATGATGTGAAAAATATTTGAATTGCACACTGTAATTATTCGCATAATCCATCGAAACTCAGTGTTTTTTTTTTTGTTTTTTTTTTTTTGGGGGGGGTGTATTTTCATGAAATATAATGTTTGATAATTTGTTAAACCAAATTCTGGACTCCGCACAAAATCATTGGAAGACCGTAAGTTGTGTTTCTAACAGGCAAACTGTATGTTTTAGAATCGCTACTCACTAATTACAACACACTGTGGGCGTTTTTGTGCAGGAACAACTCTTAAAAGGGATAAGGAGCAATGGACCGTTCCGGCTTTCCACTAAGCTCCGCCCACCGCACACGTGAGCAAGACACGTGTACGAACGCTCCCAATGACATTCTGCACGATTCTGCCGCGCGTGCCAAATATACGCGCACGCATGACCGAGTTTGTCCGACCACAATCATTGCTGTGATTTAACAAATGGGTGAACGCGCACAGTTTGATTGTTAGGCAGGATCGGTCCATTCCAAACAGTTACATGTTGAGATGTTAAAAGGCAGTATGCCCCTTTAACACCAATCCCATTTTTACCGACCTACTATGGCATAATTTGTCTGGTTGACGCGTGTTCTATTGCATGGTCTCAATGTTAAAGGCATTGACTGGACACCTTTGGAGACCCTTTCCGTGAAATATGTAAATTGCACATAGCGCGTGCGCACTAATGTTTTGGTTGGCAAAATGAGGGAAACTCGCGCTGTTTTGTACACGGCTAATGGGTTCGTGACGCACACGCGATTGCGCGTCTGTTTAGTGCACAACTCTATGGCGTGTGCCAACCAACAGGGTCTGTACGCATGCGTGAATGTAATTAGCATATTTCATGGGAAGGGTCCATTGTCAAAGCCCAGTATTCTCAATTGGTGTATCCCAACATATGCATCTAAAAACAAATCTGTGAAATGTTGGGCTCAATTGCATCGAAGTTGCAAGAGAATAATGAAAGTACAAACACCTTCATTGCATAAATGTGTGTGCTTTCATATGTATAATAAAAAGCTTCAGCTGAAGTCAGTGAGAAATTACCTCTTTCTCAAAAAACACGTTATTTCCGAGGGAGCCGTTTCTCACAATGTTTTATACCATCAACAGCTCTCCAGTGGTTGTTACCAATTAGTAAGCTTTTAGCGAACAGTTATTTTTGAGTAATTACCAATAATAGTGTCCAGTGCCTTTAAATGAAAATTTAACTGAAATTTGACATTTGCTTCGATATTTCACAGGTGCAGCCTCCACATGTCTACAAGAATGGGCGACCTTAACGTATATTCAAGTTGCCGAGAAAGAGAATAATTATGTAAGTTTTTACATTTTGTTATTATTTTTTTTTTGTATAATCAATTCACCGAGATCGCCTCGGCAAATTGGCAAGAACAATGTCAATGACAAATTTACTTGTATGTAGCAAGTAAAAGTATATTTTGATTGTCAACATTGCTGTTACATCTCTTAATGGGTAGCTCGAAAAATTTGAGTTTTATTTGGTGAGCATGACATTTGAAACCGTCATTTTGATTCCACCTTGACTTTATGTAAATTTGCACAACATTAGATTCAGTTCAATTTATCTTTAGCCGTGCGACATCGGAATTCAATCTAGAAGAGTAGACACAATAAGAGATTTGTGCGAATGGCGCTGCGAATTTGAATGATGTTCCGGGGCCACAGATCATTAAATTATTGAGCATTTGCCTATTGGTTTTTTTAATCGCTTGACATCAACGAACAGTTGCTGTTTGCACATATGGTGAAATTTAATGGGTGTTTTGAGGAGCTTTCAAGGCACGGTACAATGTGTACTATAATGTCCCCTCGTTTGCTGACAAGTTACCGGAAACGATACACGTTAACAATACATCTTTTGGTGAAAGAAGTTGAAAGCACTTTCATTCACTTGGCGTAACGAGTTGATCACCTGCATTAATTAAAATATAATTATGTGTAAATATTTCATTAAAGTTCTTTAGAAGATACAACAAGTGGTAGTTACCTAGCCATATTCCGACGAATATTTTCAGTATTCTCTTTGGAGACCGTCTGCTTAGTGACTTTATAGGGTGAACGATGAGCTGGTAACGGTCGTAGGATAGAAATGCGAGAGTCAAGCTCGTTACTTCAGCGGTAACCTGCAAACGAAGAAAACATTTGCAAAATAACTACATCGTTAATGAAGAGACATTCGGATGGGTCGTAAAGCCGTTGGTCCCGTGTGATGTGCAACGCACAACAAACGTAAAAAAAAACCGTAGACTTATTATATCGAAAAGAGATGGGGTGTTCGTGGTTTGATTGGCAGCATATTGTACCGCAGCACATTGTAAACCATTACATTGTGCTATGTATAAAGGACAAGGATTCATAACCCGAACGTAATCTCGCATACCTTGCAGGAAAATACTGAATGAAGAAACTCCTTGAGCGTCACTGAGAGAAATTGTGTGTTTAAAGCCATTATACGCTTTCGGTAAGCAGTATTGTCCAAGTCCCACACTTCGTGTATCACAACTTATATATAAAACAACAAACCTGTGGAAGTTTAGGCTCAATCGGTCATCGGAGTCGGGAGAAAATAACGGGAAAACCCACTCTTGTTTCCGCGCGTTTCGCCGTGTCATGACATGTGTTTTAAAATGAATCCGTAATTCTCGTTAACGAGAATTTATATTGTTTTACTGTTTTCTCAAAAGGTAAAGCATTTCATGGACTAATATTTCTAGAGAAGTCTTTCACCATTACCTTCTGTAAACCCTGTAAATTATTTGTAAATCTGTGAACTTTTTTTTTTCTGTACCGAAAGGGTCCAATGGCTTTAAATTACACAACATTTAAATATTTTTGCAGATATTAGTGGGTTTTTTTCACTCTCTATGGTGTATAAATGGTCGTTTTTCATATTGTATCTGTAAACTAATTAACAACATGGTGTCAATTTGAAGAAGAAAAAATGAACAAAAAAGTGCAGGCCATTGGTCTCATATTTATTCATAACGCATGGGGTGCACAAACCTGTCGTAAAAAGGAGCAAATTAACGTCGGCGCCACGAACGCTCATAAATACGGCGCGCTATAAGTTTTCATCACAGTTAATATCCTCATGAATCAGAGACACATCGTGTACAAATAGAAAGTGATCTCTTTAGGAAAACAGTATGACCACTTAGGCTGTCTTTGGAATTTTTAGAAATTATTATTATAAAGTTCTTGTAATGAAACCAGAAACACTCTCAAACGTGAACTTAAGCCTGAGGAAACCTGTAGACAAGATACGCTTGTTATATGTGAACCAGAAACACTGGGGCAAATACCTGCCCTGCCATGATAAGTTCTGGGTTCTTTTACGTGCACTGACAATCCTAATGTGCCGTGGCACCTGCGGCTTAATGTCCCATCCGAAGGACACAACAGTTATGGTAGTTGATCTTGCTAAAAGGTTACAAATGTCATGACTGTGGGACTTGAACGCACACTCTACTTAATAGCTTGAGTCTCGGCCACAACACGCCTCTTCAATAAGACACAGCCAGATGGAGAAAGACCAATTACAAAATGTGCTTAAATTTGATCTCTTGATCTTAATTAAACATGGTGATATTATTTCTTTGGGTTCAACCAAACAAATAATATTATGTTTAACATTGATATTAAGTTTATGCGAATGGCGCTTTGCGTGGGGTATAAATAGATCGATGGGTTTTGCTTCGGTAAACGCCATTTTGCAAGAAGTTAAACCTCTTCGTCTCTGCTATGATTTATTTGTTGGTACTATCAAATTTTCTTTCTAAGTATAATTTTCTTTCTTTTTTTCCCTCATCCGCGCCGCTCGTGCCATCATGCTGATGGATAATAAATCGTTATCTAGTCGCAAGGTCATAATGTCAGCTCAGTCTTAGACTTGCCCTGGAACAACCTTGAAGTGTAAGGGTTGACATTTCTGTGGTTTTTAATCAATACTCCACGCGGTTTGTGTTCTCACTTTGTTAGCTCGCCACAAAACGCATGATTAATTTCAAATATAGGCGGTAAAACCCGCTCGTGGTTGGACATTATGATAGAGTATTGATCTGTTCTCCAATCGAATTCGTCTTAATTACGGGTGTGCACACAAAGACTTCGTGTTTTTCTGACAATCTTTCTTGCAAACAAGACAAGCCTTACACCCCTCCCCCCATGAGCAACACGAATAATGAGACTTGCAAGCCGAATTTTGACTACGGCCAAGTAAATACGGTGCTATAGTGGTTCCAGTAGAACTGTTGTTGCTATGTCGTCTGAGACGTTTGATGGAAAAGAATCGATCTTGGAAATGTATTATCAACACGCCTTGCGTAAGCCCTGCATAGAGACCACGTGACCCTTATTTACAACCCTTAGTTACATGTCGGTTCCTGGCAGACATGATTACACTACACTTATATATTCTTGTGTAAGTTTTTTTCTCTTTTCGCTGTTCTCTGTTTGATGTCTGCGTGGTTTTTTTTTTTTGTGTGTGTACATGTCTACGCATTCAAACCGAGGACTATAACAAAAGGGATCCGGGAAAATGACATACCGGGGACAGTCCTCGCTAGGCTATGTGCACAAAATCATTGGGGACATCGCTAAAAAAACTATGTCCAAACAATGGGAGAACAAAGGGATGTCCTCGGTTTACGGCATTTACAAACATGTGTGTGTGTGTGTGTGTGTGTGTGTTTTTTTACGGCTGAACAAGTTTTGTGTCCAATTTCTCCATTTCAACAGTTGAAAAAGACAGTGCTAATGAAAATAATTATATTATGGTTCTACGAGAGTCCTTTGGCAAAGAATCCAGGATTAAAATTTATTGGGACTGCATTAATATAATTTAGTCATAAATGATATTAAAAAATGTAATCATCAAATTTAAACTGGGTCCAACGGTTTGGGAAAAATAATCACATATTTATGACTCGACGTTAATGGCACGAATTAATCACATCATTTTGCCTCTTCTATTGGTAGCCTGTTAAGTGCTGTGAGTGTATTTAGTCGTCCCCGCAATGCGATGCTTAGCCAGACCGGACGACGCGGTGCGCAGCCCCTGGGAACGAGGCCTAGGCTTGTTGTGACCAATATTGTTTAAGATTGTAATCTTTTTAAGGACACATTTAAGACGAAAACTCAGATTAAGAAATGATAACGTATGGCCTAAATAGTCCTTGACTTTTATAATTATGCGCATTTGTCCTGCATTTATATTCGCATTTTAACCCTGTAGTCCCTGCACCGCCCGAGTTTGCTGAAAACTAATATATCAAGATTCTTGCAGTTAATTACTGGAATCGTAGTTCAAATTTTAAAAGATAGCCACAGCTTAACTTTTTATGCACAATTTGAACCTTGATATTTGTATGAAAGTACAAGTTCGCATGAGAACAATAAATGTCTCTCGTTAAACGGCTATGGTAATTTTTATGGCGAATGTTTGTTTGTCTCAATTATTATACTGATTAAATGCGAAGGCGTGAGTTTTCGACATATTGTCATGAATGGTGAATAAATACAGTTTCCTTTGTGTTTACTAATGAGTGTTTTGTTGGGGTAAGAGCTAAATTATGTCATCATCATTAGCTTATTAATGACTATCGAGGATTCTTTTGACGTTCCTTTTTTTCTACAAACACAAGCTAGCAAGGTTTCCTCCTACCACATACAGTATACCGATAGGCGGCTGGGCGGTCCAGTGGCTAAGTGGTTAAAGCAATGTCATGTTTAGTTGAAACGACCAGATAGCGAAACAAATGCAGTTCACTCTTGAAGGAATCCTTTAAAGGGAAGGTATACACGTTTGGTAATTACTTAAAACAAATACTTACTTACAAACTGACTCGGTAACGAGCATTGGAGAGCTGTTGGTAGTCTAAAACATTGTGGGAAACGACTCCCTCTGACGTAGCATAGATTTTGAGAATGAGGTAATTTCTCACTAAAATAAAAGACGTCTACTAAACACTGAGAAGTCTTTTGTTCCTATCTAAAAGCACACACCAAGGGTGATTTTTCTCTCATCATTTTCTTGCAACTTCGATGACCAATTTCGCTCAAATTTCCACAGACTTGTAATTTTATGCTTATGTTGAGATACACCAAGTAAAAAGACTGGTCTTTGACAATTACTAAACGTGTACCTTCCCTTTAAATAGGAGTTTTTATGATTAATCATTAGGAATTGTTATACCTCGGTAACAAACTGTGAAGTTTGATTGGTCGAGAACCAATAATGTGTCTCGCAACAAAAACGCATGTTACATGGCTCGGGAGTCGGGTAACATGAGAAGTGATGTACACCGGTGCTCATCACCTTGATCGTTCCCAGCGTTGGTCGATTTCGCGCTGTGTACGAAACAACCGCGGGTTCGAGGGAATTGTTTCTTGTTCGTCTGCTTATTGAACAATCGTAATAATGTTTGAAGATGACAACAGAACTTCGAGAAGAGGAATAACAATTACACAAAGGTATAACAAAACAATTGTTGCACGTTGTGACTGGGGTCCATGGGTTTTGTACACCCTCGGCTTTGCCTCCGGTTCCATTTTCCCCCTCGAGTGTACAAAACGCCATGGACCCCGTCACAGCGTGCAACAATTGTGCAGTGATAAAACCTCACACCAGGCCTGATGGCAACGGATGCGATTGCCTATAGTGCCTTAGTGCACTTGAACTGCTCTAATAGAAATGAACAATTTCCTCGTAGGGTGCCCTTTACCAAGCAGAAAAATGCAATGATGCCCTGGCCCTTTAAAAAACGAAGCATATTGGACTGATATAATAACATTGGAATCCTATAGACAAAATCATATAGGAAGTGACGGAAAACATACATGATCAGAATCTTATAAGATAAATCATACATGAATTAAACTACATTGCAATAAACAAAATTACATTACAATAAGGGACAGTTTCGCATGATATAACACAAATAAATAAATGAAAAGTACAGCAGCTATAAATAAATTAATTAAACCAAACCTCGAAAGTGCAATACAATAAACAATTAAATAATATAGTTAAAGTACATTTTTATGTTGAAACAAAAATAATTTAATAATAATTGGTTTCTCAAAATGCCGGTACCGTTTAATGTTCAATAAATGATTCACTCATATTATTTTTGTTTCTTTATCAATTTACACCGTGCAGTGTGTGTAGCAGTGTATATTCAGTGGTTGTCCCAGTTCTGTTAAACAAATAACAGGCATATATTACTAGGGAGAGATTCGAACCCACGACCCTTGCAATTCTAGAGTATAGTGTCATACCAACTAGACCACCGAGATTGCCCGGTGGCTAAAGACTGATCGAAGCTTATGTTTTAGCAGCGGGTACTTCAAACGATTTAAAGACACTGGACACTATTGGTAGTTGTCAAAGACCAGTCTTCACACTTAGTGTATCTCAACGTATGCGTGAAATAACAAACCTGTGAACATTTGAGCTCAATTGGTCGTCAAAGTTGCAAGATAACTATGAAAGAAAAAAACACCCTTGTCACACGAAGTTGTGTGCTTTCAGATGCATGTTTTCGAGACCTCAAAGTCTAATTCTGAGGTCTTGAAATCAAATTCGTGGAAAATTACTTTTTTTTCTCGAAATCTACGTCATTTCAGAGGGAGCCGTTTCTCACAATGTTTTATACTATCAACAGCTCTCCATTACTCGTCACCAATAAAGGTTTTATGCTAATAATTATTTTGAGTAATTACCAATAGTGTCCACTGCCTTTAACAGACTTTATAGGCCTGAAGCCGTTTTTATGCACCTGAAACCACACGTTTGTGCAACAACCCTTTGGGTGTTTTTCCTTTATTGTTTTCTTGTAACTTCGATGACCATTGAGCCCAAATGTTCACAGGTTTGTTACTTTATGCTAATGTGAGGATACTGGTCTATGACAGTTGCCATAGGTACATAAAAACTATATGTTAATTCAAAGTGAGCCGTTTCTCACAGTGTTTTATAGCATCAATAGCTCTCCGTCGCTCGTCATACAGAGTAAGCGTTTAATTTGAGCATGGAGGAAGAAATTTCTCTATGATTTGAGTAATTACCAATAGTGTCCAATGCCTTTAAAGACAATGCACACTATTGGTAATTGTCAAAGACCAGTCTTCTCACTTGGTGTATCCCAACATACGCATAAAATAACAAGCCTGTGCAAATTTGAGCTCGATTGGTCGTCGGAGTTGCGAGATAATAATGAAAGGAAAAAAAACACCCTTGTCACACGAACTTGTGTGCTTTCAGATGCTTGATTTCGAGACCTTAAATTCTAAACTTGAGGTCTCGAAATCAAACTCGTAGAAAATTACTTCTTTCTCAAAAACTATGTCACTTCAGAGGGAGCCGTTTCTCACAATGTTTTATACCATCAACCTCTCCCCATAAGTCGTTACCAAGTAAGATTTTATGCTAATTATTATTTTGAGTAATTACCAATAGTTGTCCAGTGCCTTTAAGAAGTATAGGTCAAGTTATATCTTCGGGTTCATATCTGTTGATGGAACTAAGAACTAGATCTGTCTGCTTTGGCCAGCCCACGTTTGTCAAGATCACACCTGCCTTGTGGAATCAACTCCCACTTAATATTCGATAAGGAATGACATGACTGAAAAATTAACATTCTTTATCCTCGATGCAAATTTTACATCTAATAAACCATGACATCTCTAAAACATAATGTTTGCATATGCGGCTGTGGTGTCACGCTTTAAAATTTACCCAGACGAATCAACTCAACAAAATCGGAAACATTGTTTGTGAGTCGCTAGTACAACCCAAGAACGTTCACATTGGGGGGGGGGGGGGGGGGGGGGGGTGAGTGCAAATAAAGAAAACCGTCTTAATTCAACGTTTTTGAAGCGAATACTATTTGAAATACGAAGTGTTCTTTTGTGTACACACTACATCCGTGACCATTCCTTGGTTGTTGCAAGACTTGGCTGCAGATCTGGATCAGGCCAGGTTTGAAATGCTTTCTAGTTCGTGCTTGAGAGTGAAGTGGCGCACCAACGTAACACTCCAAAGTATGTTATTGATGGGGTGATAAGGGAGACGTGAATTAATGTTTTGGTCAAAACATTTTCCTTCGACATTCACCGTCATCCTCCCTCTCTCTACACTAGAAAATAACCTCTCGGTCAGAATGAAAAACGAACCTTTCCGCCCCAGCCGTCGATTTTTACAAAGAGTTAGGACTCGTCTTATCTCGAGTTAGGACGAGTAACTCGTACTAACTCAGGATTAATCTTAAGGTCTGCATGCTACAGTGCAGGGTTAGGACACGTCCCAAGTCATAATATTAATCCTATTAGTTAGGAAGAGTTTTGTGAAATCGACGGCAGTGTTTAACGGGGCCTGTGGTCGATTTTAAGAAAGATAGTTCTAACTTAGGACTAGTCCTCGGACTCTTTGCCATTTGGGGGTCATTAAAAACGTAAGACTATAGTCCTAAGTTAGGTCAGGAAACTCGTCCTAACCCTAAGTTAGGACAAGTAACTCGTCCTAACTAACGAGTAACTCGTCCTCACTCAAGATAATATTAGTCTATAAGCTGTATGTATATATAACCACCTTGGCTCATTTCTTGGTCAGTATCATTCATAATCCGTTTTAAAATGCCCCGCAAATGGTTCAAGTTCACGTAGAACCCGGGTCAAGATCCCTTTGATACCACTTACCGGGTCAGCCTGACCCCATCGGGTCAGGCCCACTGGTGGTACCCGGAATCCGAGTTAAATTTTGACACACTCGAGTTTTCCATTTGTCATAGTTTCAGTCTGCAAGAGCCCATTGATGGTGCTTAGCTCATGTAACCACCCCACCCCATCTTCCACTGAAACATTATATTTATGCCACATGGTCTAAAAATTAGCACCCATCACACTGCTTAAGTCGATCGGGGCAAACAAATTAAGCACGTTCATGGCCGTGTATAAATTCTCGGGCAGGACATTAACCCGATTGGTCCTTGTTCTCACATTTTTAGAAACTATATGGCCAGCACTGACCTGAATTATGGTTTTATTACCTTTGCACGAACATCAAGATACATTTTGATGCAAAGGGGAAACCCCGAACAGGCACGCGGGCCCACTACGGGGAGCCTCGATCACACATTAGAGTAAAACAAACAAACAAACAAACAGGGACAAGAACAGCAACAATACAAAAAGAACTTTTGAACCATGGATCTATATCTATAGTCAACTAAGGAGAAAAGTACTATTTGCTTGACTCGTTTGTTGTCAATATGATGCGAATTCTGTAGCAAATTTGACACGAACTACTTTAAACTGGCGAAGCATCCGAGTCAAAATATCCAGGTTCCAGGGTCAGCAGATTGACCCAGGAATAGATCAGCTGCCCTTGAACTTCGCTCACGAAGGGGCACATTAATTTTCTTCCTCTGAAGGGCAACTTTTATGGGGCAGATGTAAGCTTACAGTTTAGGTTAACTTTTGATCACAACTTCGGTCTTGACATGAAATTGTATATAACTACCAACACAGATGAACTTTCACGCTAGAATGTGATTGGAACCTTGCAGAGGGCACCACGGCAAGTGTTGGTGTTATTTCGAGGACTGGGTCAGGACCCATCAGGGACTCGGCATTCGGGTCAAGTCTGACACTGGATTTTTAAATTTATTTTGAGGTTTGTTAATGAAATCTTGACAGGTTTTACGTTTTGTAAGGGGAAGAGGAAGATATGACTCTTCTAATAAAGAAAAGAAGACAAATTATGCATAGTTGTATCCCTTTAAAATGTTCGTTCGCAAAACAGTAAGGGTGATGGCATCAGGTTTAATTTATAGTCTACGGCACGTTTGTTGAAAAAGACAAATGTCATCAATTTGCCTCTGCTCTTTTTGCTATTTTTTTATGTCAGCAATAGGCCTACGATCAATTATGTTTGAGTGAGCCGTGTCTAGAAATTGATACATGCTCTTGTTTTTAGTTGCAATCAAAAAATGTTTATGGTTTGCAAAACGTTACCGGTGCAGTTTTCCAAAAAGCGGGACGAGTGTTTATACATGCGTGACTTTTGTGCCATTTGCGTCCATGTACAAAAATGTTTGTTGACTGTTAACGGCACTGGACACTACAGGTGATCATTCAAATATAATTGTAAGTGTAAAAACGTACTTCGTAACGAGCAACGGAGAGCTGTGAAAGTATAAAACGTTGTGAATTCTCACTCGCTTATTTAAAAGACTTCATGCCTGAAGCATTTCATTGTGCATCTGAAAGCACACAAATGTTGTGCAACAAATTACGAATTGAGTAAAAATGTTCACAGATTTTGTATATTATGCATGGTGGGATACACCAAGTGAGAATACTGGTATTTGACAGTTACCAAAGGAATCCATTTCCCAATAATCATGTTTTGTGGGTTGTTTTTTTCTTCTTTTCTTTCTTTGTATTATTTGTTGGTTGTCTTTGAATGTACCAAATAAGAGGTTGCTTTTATCTCATATATGCAATATTGTATCCTACAAAAATCAGTTTCACCATTTGGTTCATGTTTCAAATTAACCCACATCAGAAACCTGCAGAAAACCTTTGACAACATTTGTATGTCTTTAAAGCCATTATACACTTACGGGACATATTGTGTTTTTTAGTTCACATATTTACAAATAACTTACAGGGTTTACAGAAGGTAATGGTTAAAGACTTCTCTTAAAATATTATTCCTTGAAATGCTTTACTTTTTGTGAAAACATTAAAACAATATCAATTCTCGATATCGAGAATTACAGATTTATTTTAAACACATGTCATGACACGGCGAAACGTGCGGAAACAAGGGTGGGTTTTCCCGTTATTTTCTCCCGGCTCCGATGACTGATCGAGCCTAATTTTTCCACAGGTTTGTTATTTTATATATAAATTGTGGTACACCAAGTATGAGCCTTGGACAATACTGTTTACTGAAAGTGTCCAATTGCTTTAAAGGTACACCTTTGGTAGTTGTCAAAACCAGTATTATCACTTGGTGTATCCCAACATTGTGCAGACAATGACAAATCTGTGAAAAATTTGACTCAATTGGTGATCGAAGTTGCTAGAGAGAGAATTGACAGAAACAATACCCTAGTTTCACAAATCTGGGCGCTTTCAGATGCCTAAAAGGGCATAAAGTCTTGTATTAGATTCAAATGATGTTGTCGGAAATTACCTCTTTTTTAGAAACTACGGTTATTTCAGAGGGAACCGTTTCTCGCAATGTTATATACTAGCGATTGCCCTGAGGTAATTTCATTTGCTATGCTTCGTGTCCAACACAATGTTGGTTTCGCAATTTAATTTAACATCGGGAATGACCACAGGGCTGAACAAGATCGGGGCACCGTGACTTAATTTCGAATTAACCCACATCGAAACAGAAAGGTGCGGAAAATCTTTGACAAAAACAGATTAAACCGAGATTTGTTTGTCATGTATAGATGGCTATCGTAACAGATTGAATTCACACAATTTGGATATGGTGCGTGTTTAGTGGACAGGACATCCCACAGAATTAGAACGACTAATGCCCACCCCCCCCCCCAACCGACCCTGCCAGAAAGATAAATAAATAGATACAACAACGGGTGTTATTATTCCAATCGGATGACAGTGACGTCATTTTATGACGTCAATGGGTGATTTACTCTTCACGGAAATATTTTTTAAAATTGAGAAACGTTCTTGTGAGGCCGAGTAAAACAAAATAAAGTTGATCGTCTGGATTTTTCTCAAAAAACAGGAGGAGGATGACTTTTGATTATTATTTTGTATTTCTTTCAAAGTTGGCCGCCAAGCAATTTATTTTTAAACTGGCCACAAATTCTTCTAATTTATGTAGTTACACGTTCTTAAAAGATTTAAAAAAATTCTTGTTACAAAAATATGTATTAAAAAAATAAATAGAAAAAGGTTTCGGCCTCAACGTAGGGGACAATCAACTCAAAACAATTGCTATCATAATAACTAAATAACGAGCATTTGAGAGCTGTTGATAGTTATATAAAACATTGTGAGAAACGGCTACCTCTGATATTAAAACGCATAATTTTTGAGAAAGAAGTAATTTCTCACTTAAATAATTATTTGAATCCATGCATGGTTTGTAATTGTATGCATAGCTCTGTTGGGATAAACCATACTGGTGTGAGAATAATTGGTATTTGACAATTACCGAAGTTGTCCAGCAACCGATTTCACGAAACGTAAGTTCAATCCTATGTCGAGTTTAGGACGAATAACTCGTCTTAACTTAGGATGGGTTCATTGCGTCTTAACGTCTACGGCTACGGAACTTAAAGGCAGTGGACACTATTGGTAATTACTCAAAGTAATTATTGGCATAAAACCTTACTTGGTGACGGATAATGGGGAGAGGTTGATGGTATAAAACATTGTGAGAAACAGCTCCCTCTGAAGTAACGTAGTTTTCGAGAAAGAAGTAAATTTCCACAAATTTGATTTCGAGCAATCAGATTTAGAATTTTGAGGTCTCGAAATCAAAAATCTGAAAGCACACAACTTCGTGTGACAAGGGTGTATTTTCTTTTAATATTATCACGCAACTTCGACGACCAATTGAGCTGCTCAAATTTTCACAGGTTTAGTATTTTATGCAATTGTTGAGATACACCAAGTGAGAAGACTTGTCTTTGACAATTACCAATAGTGTCCAGTGTCTTTAAGAAGAGTTTTGGCAAAAGAGTTGTGACAGTGCCTTTAACATCAATCAGAGCCTTGGGCTAGAGAGTGGGAGTCTTAAGCCGAGGTTTGGAAAAGGCCTTTGGTCTCTGCATGCCCTGAGTAGAATACGGCTCACCTTTTAAATCATTCATGGTAACTGTATGTAAACCAACCTGTAACCATAAACCGTTGCTCTGCGTTGCAATCAAGTCTAGTTCCAGGCAACTTGATGTTCGTAAATTAAATTAGACAGTGGAGCTTACACGTGTGATTTTTTTAGGCATTGCATAGTGATGTATCAAACGTATAGGCCTATATTAAGTTTGGTTTATGGTATAACACCATATGCCTAGCCTATATCTCTTTTGCTGTGTGGATTATGTTATTTTGGGAACTCGTCTTGTCATGTATTCTACTGCCGCGGAGTAGACTTTTCGGACTTCGTGCGAGACATCTCACAATTCATTGAAAAGAGCTGTCCTGCCTAGCTGGGCGGAAAATTGGCCAGGACTGCTAGTTCGCTTAGTGGATCGAATAGTGATTTGTCGTTATTAACTTCAATGCCGCGGAGTGAATTCTTAATTGATCTCAATGTTGCGACTAGCCTGCTCGAGTATAATGTTACCGCAAACCAAAATGTGTGTGGACACTCTCTATTTTTTTTATTTTTTTTATAATCCCCGGTCAGATTTGACTCGGATTCTCCGATTTAGTTCGGATTATATTAATGTCAGGAACGGGACGATTCGTCAAGTCATTGACTTCATTGGTAGCATTTTGTGTTATCATGAGATTTAGGATTGTTTTTTGCTTGTTTACTGTCTTGCTCAAACCATTTAAAGGAAATGAGAAGTGTTCTTAAATCGCAGTTATCGATTTGTGTAATCCGTCCATCTTGTTATTTCAATCTCGGGCAATGACACGTCTTATGAGTAAAAAGGCCCACAGCCCGTATTGTAGTCCCAGACTTTAATGTAATCTGTCTCGCTCGTTCATATGACTTAACCCGTCAGATGCAAGGAGCTCGATTTCACAAAATAATCCAAAGTGCGAATCAATCTTAACTACTGTTAAAGTCACTGACACTATTGGTATAATTACTCAAAGTAATTAAATCCCTATTTGGAGAGCTGTTGATAGGTGGTGCTGAGAATTCCGGTCTTTTATTATTACTAAAGGTGTCTGTCTCAAAAAAAAGGTAATCCTACTTTAAAGGGTTTTTATGGCCAGACTATTATGTTTACCAGCAGAAAGTATGGCATCATCTTAAAGCTGAAACCTTGTGCTTTCCAATGATACATTTGGTTACATTCCAGGGTCATGCATCAGAGAGCACCATTGTCTTGAAAATGTGGTGCAAAAATGCAGTTGGTTCACTTTTAAACCCTTGTCATTCTGGCCTTCAGACAGAGTGTAAACCTCAGGTTGTCACAATGGTTCAGCTAACGGCAGAACAGAGAACATTTGTGGTCAAGAAATGGTATGCAACCAGAACTTTTTGCAGGCTACACAGGATGAATTTGGAGAAGCATTCCCAGATCGAGAACCACCAGCAAAGAAACAATCTGGGCCAATGTGAGAAAGTATGAAGCACATCAGGAACCAACCTCAATCGCAACAAAGGAAGTTCAAGAAGGCCAAGGACAGCGAGATCTCAGGAAAACATCGCTATCCTACGACAGCAACTGATTGACCACCCACGGGAGACAAGTGCAAGACGGAATGGTGTTGGACTGAGCCACACCACTTTTAATCGGATCACTCATCTGGACCTTCACTTCCATCTGTTCCACATCTTCACATCCGTCATGAACTTCTGCTTCCTGATCTTGCAAGAAGACATACTTTCTGTGAGTGGCTTCTTGAGCGGTGTGAGAGAGATCCCAGCAAACTTCTGGTTTCATACCTTTTCTTGGCCACTCTGCTGTTATTAGCTGAACCGTTTGTGACAACCCGAGGTTTACACTCTGTCTGAAGGCCAAAATGACATGGGTTCAAAAGTGAACCAACTGCATTTTTGCACCACATTTTCAAGACAATGGTGCTCGCTGATGCGTGACCCTTGAATGTAACCAAATGTATCATTGGAAAGCAGAAGTTTTCAGCTTTAAGATGATGCCATGCTTTCTGCTGGTAAACATAAAAGTCTGGTCATAAAAACCCTTTAAAGTAGGATTACCTTTTTTTTGAGACACCCTGTATAGGTTTTCTCGGTCAATTTCAGAAAAAGAGCAGCCAATTTAACCACCAAGCTATTCTATTTCGCGCAAAATCGAATGCTACTCAAAAGGGTCATTCGATTTCGTTTTGGGATTAGTCAAATGTAATGTTGCGTCATTCGAATTAACAAAATAATCATTCAATTTAACAATTCATCAAAGCAGCATTCAAATTCGCAGACGCTTCTTGAGGCGTGTGTGTCACGAAAAAGAATGACGCTACGCTAAATTGAACAGAGTGCTTAAGGAATTTGACTCGACCCAAAACGAAACTGATTGGCCGAATTCTGAATTTGAAACACAGTAAAAACTGGAAAAGCAAAACAGCTTTAATTCGAACGCATGAAAATTAAATTGACTGCTCATTTGCCGAATTTGACCGAGAAAACCTATACTATAATTTACCGATAGAAGTCTCAGCTCATTTAGTAGTCAAGTTTTTAAGAAAAACAAAAGCGAACATCACAGAGCAATGTTTTCAGGAGAGTCGCATAAGTACGAAATTTGTTTCGTGACATTGTTTTTACCAAATTCTCAAAAACTACAGCACCTCATCAGCAAGTAATAGGGCCTACTTCAAACCGTGTAAGTTTAATATAAATCTGTGGATATGGTGTTTTGGTCCCACAAAAAGTATCCAAACCCTATAACAACCCAGCCTATGGATGACCAATGGACCCTTCCCGTGAAAAATGCTAATTACATTCACGCATGCGTACAGACCCTGTTGGTTGGCAAACACCATAGACCTTTTCGCAAATACCGGGGCGCGCGCGTAAAGCTTGGAATTAGGTGCATTGTGGTCTTGCTGGTATCCAAATTTGATCCATATATATCCCACAATGCACCTCATTCAACAGTCTGCGCTTGCGCATTGGTATTTGCGATAAGGTCTATAGAGTTGTGCACTAAGCAGACGCGCAATCGCGTCTGCGTCACGCACCCATTAGCCGTGTACAAAACAGCGCGATGTTCCCTCATTTTGCCAACCAAAACGTTAGTGCGCACGCGCTACGTGCAATTTACATATTTCATGGGAAGGGTATATTGTGCTCGTGTCATAGCACCGAGACGACTCTGACTCCATAACCGACACGGATTTAATTTGACACGATTTCTTTTCTCTTACAATTAATTTCTATGCTCTAACTATTGGGGCAATAACACTGACAAAAATTAACTTATTATTAACGCACTGGTGGTTAATTCGTGACATTTACTCCAATATTTAAAACTTCCAGGGTTTCTTCGCATAACAATACTCATATTTTTATGTTTTTTTTACGCCCCAGTTTTTACTTCTTCTACTATTTCCTTTTTGTAGTTGCCAATCGTACCATTGTATTCAGTTGTGCTGTAAATGTTGAAAATTGTATTAGAAAAGTAACCTGAATTATTAAGTGTGTCCAGACGAGTTTGGCTAAACAAAAATTAACAAAATAAATAATTTGATTTGTGAACACACATAAGATCCACGCCTTTTGATCGGAACAATTGCAAGAGCTCTGGTTTTCCGCATGGGACAAAAAAAGAAGAAAAACAACTTTTCAATGCAGTATAGTTTTCAACAAAGGGATAAACCATTTTTATAAGTGTTCTTTCAATATCATCGTAAAAAGCAAGTGCACTTAATAAAACGACAATCTTGAGAAGATTTGTATCAAACAATTGTTCTTGCGAGATAAACAACTGGGGCTATACTCACTTTTAAAGACACTACACACTTTCGGTAATGGTCAAAGACTAGTCTTTACTGTTAGTGTATCTCAACATATGCATAAAATAACAAACCTGTGAAAATCTGTGCTCAATCGGTCGTCGAAGTTGCGAGATAAAAATGAAAGGAAAATAAACACCCTTGTCGCACCATGGTCACACAAAGTTGTGTGCTTTCTGATGCTTGATTTCGAGACCTCAAATTCAAAACCTGTGGTCTCGAAATCAAATTTGTGGAAAATTACCTCTTTCTCGTAACCTACGTCACTTCAGATGGAACTGTTTCTCACACTATCAACCTCTCCCCATTACTCGAAATCAAGAAAGGTTTTATAATAATAAATATTTTGAGTAATTACCAATAGTGTCCACTGCCTTTAAAGGTTTTGACATTTACACTTAAAGTTTTAAACTGTAGCTGGCAGTGTAAAATCATTAATTAGTTAGTTACTAATGAATTAACTATTTTAATGTTTCTTATGGTTTTTCTTCATATCATAGCAAACAAGCAAGAACAAATTTCACTTGTCCCTGACACTTTGTTCAGCCTGCACATGTGGGGACAGTGGCAAGCGTGCGGATACAGATACAGATACGATAATAGTACCCGTCACATCAGCGGCGTGTTGAAATTTGTTTCGCAAACTATAGGTATTTTATTTGACTTGAGTGAGTGCCCTCGCATTCATCATGAGTGTCTTTCTCAACTACATGACCATTAGAGACCCCGTGTTTTAAACACTGCATTTTCTCATCGTTTTGCTTGCAAATGACTAACAATTTTCTATTTATATCAATCACGATACCAGTGAAAGCAATTCCGTGGGAAATGTTTTTGATCTGGGACAAAAAATACAACTAAAAGTCTGCAGAACAGTATCCGTTTTTTACGACGTGTATAAGCTCCCGTATCCGTTGCGAACGTGTATGCAAAATATGATGGTCGCGGATACGCGTCACGTGAACACACAAAGTGTTGACGTATCAGTATCTGTATGTGTATCCATACACTAGCGAAACCTCGTTTTGACCCCAATGCTTTTGTTAACAAATCCCTTGGCTTGTGGTCAAGTATGCCTACACTAGCTTCAAGATATGATTTATTTTTAGGGGGTGCAATTTTTGTTTAATTTATTTTATAATATACAGAAGCTCAGGTAAAGAAAAAACTTCCAGCGGATGAGCGAAAAATATTATTATAAAACAATGATTATTGTTATTATTATTTATTTATTTTTGCAACAAGTGCGTTGTCCTTTTAAAGGCAGTGGACACCATTGGTAATTGTCAAAGACTGCTCTTCACAGTTGGTGTATCTCAACATATACATAAAATAACAAGCCTGTGAAAACTTGAGCTCAGTCGGTCATCGAACTTGCGAGATATTAATGAGAGAAAAAAACACCCTTGTCTTACGAAGTTGTGTGCGTTTAGATGGTTTCTTTCTCGAAAACTTTGGCACTTCAGAGGGAGCCGTTTCTCACAATGTTTTATACCATCAACCTCTCCCCATTACTCGTCACCAAGAAAGGTTTATGCTAATAATTATTTTGAGTAATTACCAATAGTGTCCACTGCCTTTAACTGTTGGCTACATACAGCCTTGGTGTCAATGATACAATTAAGCGCATGGAAAGCTGCACTTCAGAACTTCAAGTCATAAAACATTCTTTGCAATATTAATTGAAAATAATTACGCTCATCTAGTTACCTTAATGATTCACAGAAGGCCATGAAGCCAATAAAATAGAAATAACTCATTGGTTAATTAGTTTTCAATGACTCTTTTTTATCGTTATGTCTGCCGTTCAGCTTTCGAGAAATACGCTTCTTGAGTCGATACAACCATTGAAGGCACTGGGCAATGTTGGTAACTATACTCCAAGTAGAAACTTACTTGGAGGGCTGTTGGTGGTATAAAACATTGTGGGAAACAGCTCCCTCAGAAAAAAAACCGTAGTTTTTGAGAAAGAGCAAACTTCCCACTCAAATGTTTGAATCTAAGAAAAGACCGAAGCCCCCTTTTTCGCTCAATTGAGTCCAAATTTAAGCAGTTTGCAACAGCTGTATTATTATTCTATTTAATTTCAGATAGTCTTTCTTGTAATGGAGTTTTTCGAACATGTCTCTCAATGCCCTGATTAATAGAGCTAATTAACGTGGTCATCAAAATCAATGGCCCTTCGCTTTCTCTCAAGTAAGCCAACGACAGGCGTCAGAGCGCAGCAGAACACGTTTAAGGCACTAGCAAACACCTTCGGTTATTGTCTAGACGAACATTCCCACTTGAGAAATACCAACATATCCCTGTGAAGATTTTGACTCAATTAGTCATTGAAATTACAAGAGAATGGTGAAAGAAAACACATCCTTGTTGCACAACAGCTCCCCATTGCTCGTTTAACAAGTTTGTATGGCCAACAATTATGGAGTAATTTAATTTGGAGTAACGACCAAAAGTACAGTGTCATGCATGCTAACAATTATTTGGAGTAATTACCAAATAGTACAGTGTCTTTAAGCATGAGCTGATGAATGTACTTGTTTAAATAAATGCACACGTACGTGTGGGTGTCACGTTTTCACTGACCTAGTTATACCTAGTTATAGTAATAGGCATAACTGACATGGGATTTGAATTTCTGCGAAGATGGATCTTCAGTTTTGGTCAAGTGTTACACTAAAGGCGATTTGAGGGATGTTTATGTGTTGGTTAAGTTTATACTAGTGTAAACGTGGGGATCTCATGGAGATGTGGGTTATGACTGTGTTAGGGTAACGGGTACCTCGTTCCCAGGGGTGATCGATCTCGCCGCGCCATTTTTCCCAGCATGCTCGATCTCAATTCATCCCGAGAGGTTATACGTGACGGAAGGCACTAAATACTAAACTCCACAGCGGTTCGGCCCATCGGAGAATACCCGAGCGAGAATGACCTTATGACGTCATTTTGCATATGCTTGCATCTTTTAGACATGAAAATATTCACAACCAGGTCATAGTGGTTAGTCTACTCTTATGTAACAACTCCCCAAACCTGCTGCTACAAACCGACTTAAATAAAGAGGTCTGAAGCAGTGCTTGCATCTTTTAAACATGAAAATATAAACAACCAGGTCCTAGTGGTTAGTCCACTCTTATGTAACAACTCCCCAAACCTGCTGCGTGGGGGATCGTCGCGAACCGTGCCGGAATGTTCCGAGAGCACACGAAAAGTTCCGAACCGCTGTAGAGGTTAGTTTTTAGTGCCATACGGGGTATCGATACGGCGCGCTGCCCATGGTTCAGGTTGGTGTTATACCGTTATTGATAGTTTTTATATTTTTTTTTTATTTTTTTTTTTTTTTGGATTAGTAGGGTTAGTGTTAGGGAGGTTCCGGTATTTGGTTAGGATGGGGTTTATACTGTAAGGGATGGGTTTAAGCCGTGTTAGGGTGCTTGCGTTAGGTTTATGTATAAGTTAGGTTAAATGGTTACGGATATAGTTATGATTAAGTAGGGTTTATGTGAGGGATATTTAAATGCATGTGTCATTCAGTAAGGATGTTTGGGTGATGGGTTTGGAGAGACGTTACCGCATGTCTCGTATTCTAGATCACTGGTTCTGTAGAAATTTACCTTCGTCTTCCGGGCAAGTCCCGGTCTTTGCTCTTACTAATAATATTATCAGCAGGACCAGCAGTGTGAACATGCCTTCAGCTATAGGTTTTCATTGATCCTTGTTTAATTGGAACGGAACAGAATAATAACTCCGGGATATTTCTTTTCCTTGAGTTTTCTCTCACGTAGCTCACGTGAATGAACTATTTTTGCGATCATCGTGTTTTGATACCACCATACAGTAAATAGTCACCGTCTGTATAAACCAATGGTCTTTACTGTTGACGGTACAACGCTGTAAAAACAACCATTGCTCATTTCAAGCTCTTACGTGTCAGAGACTATAATTATAGCCTGAAAGTATGACGTCACACTTCGAGGCTCGTCGTGATTTAACGCCAGATACCTGGGCCCAATTTCATAGAGCTGCTAAAGCACAACAACTTGCTTAGCATGAAAATTCTTTCTTGATAAAAACAGGATTACCAACAAAATTTCTATTAATTGTTGCATATTGCTTGTTACTTATCAGCTGTTGTTCGCTTATCCTGAAAATTACATGGAAATTTGGTTGGCAATCCTGTTGCTATCAAGGAAGAAATTTCATGCTAAGCAAATTTTGGTGCTTAGCAGCTCTTTGAAATTGGGCCCTGCTTTGGGGATCCTGCAAGATGAACCTTTGACCTCGCGTCCATTTCACGTGGATATTCGCAGTCAAGTCACCCATGTACATGAACACACATTATTATATGGGCCTAATGAATAAAACAGTATTATATGGGTGCGTTTTTATAGTGGAATCTGTTTCGGTCAATGGCCAGTTATCAACCATCGCAACCGAAACAGTTATTGGTAAAACCCCGCGAAAAAGCTCCCCAGGCAAACGATCAATAGAAAGTGCAAGCTGACAAACTTCATCACCTCGGCCAATCATAACACCGGTATGGAACGCTGACGTCACTCATGTACGTTTTTCCAATGAAATCCTTCGAGGCATCCCTTGAAATAATTGTGCCTTTATAATACCAATGCCTGATGTCTAACCAGTTTATCTTACTTTTAGTTTACTCAATGAACCTTCACCTTTTTGCGCTTACGAGAGGGCCCTTGTGGGGTCTTTCACACAAAGGAACAACAAAGAACCCCGCAAAGTTTTTCTTTGCACGGATTGGCCCCGTTCAAACTGAGGACTGACACCCAATTGATCCCGGTGTTCCGATAGAGTCCTCGCTTTCGAAAACCAATATTGGGACGTATATAAGAACAGAAATTTATGTAGATCCATCCATGTATTAAAAACAAATTCCTTACTTTTTCCGTCTATGTCGTGAAAGTTAATTGTAAGGAGCACAGGTGAGGATCCGGGTCGTGTTTTTAACTATGAATGATGAACAAAATCCGTTCAGAGCTGAACAAAATATGAGCTAAAAAAAACCCCCAAAAACCTAACAAACAGACACCTAATCCATGTAGTTTTACGCACTTCCCTTATTCTCCGTGTTTTGATCGTCGTGCGTAACCGCAGCCTGTAAATATTCATTGTATACGACGCTGATTTGAAGCTTACATTGCGATGTGTTGTTATTCTTAATGTATGCAAAAGTGTAAATAAAATCAAAGGAACACGTTGCCTTGGGATCGGTCGAGTTGGTCTTTGAAAAGCGTTTGTCACTCTTTGACTCCCATGACTCCCATAAATGGCCGACCGTGTATAGTTCGCACAGTAAAAGGAAAACAACGCAATTTCGAGGCAAATTTGTGTGGATCATTGTATTCTACTTTTTAAACATCTTTCCAACCATATGCGTTTTATAAAAAACGGTTAAAATCGCTTTTTATAGACCAATTCGTCCGATCCAAGGCAGGTGTTCCTTTAACAAAAATCGAAACTATGAAAAAACCAAATTACACAGTCTCATCAGGCTTTCAATTAATTAAAAAAAAAAGGCATTAAACCAGTCTAGTTGTATGAAGCGGGTCTGTTTTATCCCTATATGATCGAGATTACAATCATTCAAGGCTGGGTTTGAGTGAGAATGAGAATGCGTGTATAAATAGTTTCTTTGTGTACGATGTACAGAAGATTAATCAGTGTACAACATGAAGTCAAACCACTCTGACTGATTGATACGTCTCCTATAATTTACTTACATATTGCAGATATATTGGGATATTGCATCCTAGACTAGCCGAGAAGTTTGTCCCCATAGTATCCGCAGCAGTAGGCAAGCCGTCCAGGAGCAAAAGGGTCAGGTCAGTCAGAGCTAGGTTAGCGAACGAGTAGTTGATGACGGTGTGCATGTCCTTGTAGCAGAACACGATAAACATGACCAGCGCGTTTCCGAACAATCCCACCGCTGACACCACCGATATGAGCACCGTTAAGAGCACCATGAGCACTTGGCCGAATACCTCGTCGGGTATATGCATGGTAGTGTTGTGTGTGACGTTATGCAGCATCCTCTTAAGCCTGTGTGTGGCCAACGTGCATACATGGAGCACCCTTTTATTGGCCGGTTGAAGCAGACACCCTTGTGCTCACTTGACGACCTGGAAATGCCCGTCTCCAATGGATCAAACTGGGGAGAAAAAGCATATTTACAATGTTATATGTTGTTTTATTATTATTACAACACGAACCAAGTGGAGACACTCTCGGTCGTCCCCCGTTCCCAACCCCCCCCCCCCCTCCCCCGTACTGTTTAACCAATAACTGACGCGTGTCAACCTATTTCTGTGGTAACCTATTTTCATGGTCCCCTATTTTCTTGGGTACCCTATTTTCTTTGTAACCTTTTGTTGTTTTAGAATTACAACACGAACCAAATGGATACACTCTCGGTGGTCTTCCTCCCCTATAATGTTTCACAACTGGTAACTTAATTTAGTGGTACCCTTTTTTCGGGGCACCCTATTTTCGCGGTTAACCTATTTTCGTGGTACCCTATTTCCGTGATAACTTTTATAATTACAAAGCAGGTCGAGGTCTGTGTTGACCAGAAAGCAACTTGGTCCTAAGAGTTACAGATGCCATACCTTCTCAAATTATTGTTGTAAATACAGCAACTGTGGCATTAGGGCGGGTTTCATGTTTTCACGGTATAGTCGTCAAGGGTTTGGAAGAACAATGCTCTATGTTATTTAAAGTGTCTAGTTGGTATGACACTGGTATAGAAATACAAAGGTCGTGGGTTCGAATCCCACTCGAGCAGTAATGCATGCGATTTTTTAAACTAGTGAAAGTATGCATACTGAGTATAGGCAGTCAGTTCTAACACAAATCAGTATATGGGCAAAACCAAAATTATGTTCAATATCCCCGATGCAAACTTTACCAGCTATTGGATCTATTTCAACACAATTAAACCAAGTGCGAAAAAGGCGATACTGTTGAACAAATATTTGACGCTCGGTAAATCTCAGTTAGGAAAGACTATCACCAAGGCTCGGGTCTTAGGCTACATTGTAAACGGGACAGTATTTTTATAACCATCTTGACATGCTGTAAAGCCATGGACACTATTTGTAAATGATTACTAAAAACTATTTTTGGGGATTACAAACTTTGTAACGAGCGATGGTGCAGAGCTGTTGATAGTATACAAATATTGACTGCTTCGAGTGCTATGGTTAAAACTATGACTCCCGAGGTGATCCACGGAGCGTTCTATTTTCCCGAGGCGAAGCCGAGGGAAAATAGAACGCTCCGGGGATCACCGAGGGAGTCATAGTTTTTAACCATTGCACGAGTAAAAGCAGTCAATATTTGTTTTATAACACCCCAAACATTTCTAAAACCTGTATTATAACACCCCTTGCAAGTATTCTGCCTGCTCATTGGTTTAGAGCGCGTCACATGACATGTCTTAGTTTTGCCAGACGACGGCCGTGTGATAGAGCGTCGGTTTGCCATGCGCTAGTCCAACAGACTAGCACATGGCGTGCAGTACCCAGACGTCCGTTGCGTGTACTGGGATGATAAATTAATAGTCTGTAACCACTTCGGATTGCACGACACTAAATGCAACACAGTAAGTAAAAGTGTTTGCAATCTGTATTCGCGTCGTCCGTGGATTGTAGCATTCAGGTCTGTAACGTAATAAGAATTGTACAGTCATTAGACATGTTTGGGGTGTTATAAAACAAATATTGACTGCTTTTACTCGTGCAATGGTTAAAAACTATGACTCCCTCGGTGATCCCCGTAGCGTTCTATTTTCCCTCGGCTTCGCCTCGGGAAAATAGAACGCTCCGGAGATCACCTCGGGAGTCATAGTTTTAACCATAGCACTCGAAGCAGTCAATATTTGTATATTATTATTATTAAGTTACAGACCTGAATGCTACAATCCACGGACGACGCGAACACAGATTGCAAACACTTTTACCTACTGTGTTGCATGTAGTGTCGGACAATCCGAAATGGTTACAGACTATTAATTTATCATCCTCGTACACGCAACGGACGTCTGGGTACTGCACGCCGTGTGCTAGTCTGTCGGACTAGCGCACGGCGCCATGTGCTAGTCTTCGGACTAGCGCATGGCAAACCGACGCTCTATCACACGGCCGTCGTCTAGCAAAACTAAGACATGTCATGTGACGCGCTCTAAACCAATGAGCAGGCACAATACTTGCAAGGGGTGTTATAATATAAACCATTGTGAGAAACGTCTCCCTCTGAATAAATAAGTAACGCAGGTTTTGATAAAGAGGTAATTTCTCACTCAAATTAAGGAGACTTCAGGCCTGAAGCCATATTATGATAGACATCCGAAGACACACACATTACAGGGTGTCTCAAAAAAAAGGTAATCCTACTTTAAAGGGTTTTTATGGCAAGACTATTATGTTTACCAGCAGAAAGTATGGCATCATCTTAAAGCTGAAACCTTGTGCTTTCCAATGATACATTTGGTTACATTCAAGGGTCATGCATCAGAGAGCACCATTGTCTTGAAAATGTGGTGCAAAAATGCATTTGGTTCACTTTTAAACCCTTGTCATTCTGGCCTTCAGACAGAGTGTAAACCTCAGGTTGTCACAATGGTTCATTCACCTAACGGCAGAACAGAGAACATTTGTGGTCAAGAAATGGTATGCAACCAGAACTTTTTGCAGGCTACACAGGATGAATTTGGAGAAGCATTCCCAGATCGAGAACCACCAGCAAAGAAACAATCTGGGCCAATGTGAGAAAGTATGAAGCACATCAGGAACCAGCCTCAATCGCAACAAAGGAAGTTTAGGAAGGCCAAGGACAGCGAGATCTCAGGAAAACATCGCTATCCTACGACAGCAACTGATTGACCACCCACGGGAGACAAGTGCAAGACGGAATGGTGTTGGACTGAACCACACCACTTTTAATCGGATCACTCATCTGGACCTTCACTTCCATCTGTTCCACATCTTCACATCCGTCATGAACTTCTGCTTCCTGATCTTGCAAGAAGACATACTTTCTGTGAGTGGCTTCTTGAGCGGTGTGAGAGAGATCCCAGCAAACTTCTCTGGTTTCATACCTTTTCTTGGCCACTCTGCTGTTATTAGCTGAACCGTTTGTGACAACCCGAGGTTTACACTCTGTCTGAAGGCCAAAATGACATGGGTTCAAAAGTGAACCAACTGCATTTTTGCACCACATTTTCAAGACAATGGTGCTCGCTGATGCGTGATCCTTGAATGTAACCAAATGTATCATTGGAAAGCACAAGTTTTCAGCTTTAAGATGATGCCATGCTTTCTGCTGGTAAACATAATAGTCTGGCCATAAAGACCCTTTAAAGTAGGATTACCTTTTTTTTTAGACACCCTGTATTGCGCAGCGAGGGTGTTTTTCTGTCAACGTTCCCTTGCAACTGCAATGACCAATTCAGTCAAAATTTACACAGGTTTGTTATTTTATGCATATGTTGGGATACACCAAATTGCGAATACTGGTCTTGGACAATTACCAAAGGTGTCCAGTTCCTATAATGGTGACTAGTAGTCTAATGTTGATCCATCTTAATTACAAAGCGGGTTGATGTATCTTGTTGATAAGAAGACAACTTTCTCCACGGGTTGCTAATGCTTATACCTATCTGTCCTGCTGTAGATACAGATACGGATTCCGGAAGCCTCATCAAGTTTCCCTTGGAGATGTAAAATTATCTAGACTGGGTCGGTGTGGTCAATATGGTGGTAATTGAGCGACGAGCTAATTTAAACTGGTTGCTGGTCGTTGAAGATCAAACACGAAAACGGGGGTCGATGACGGGGCAGCAGCAGCAGAGCGAACTGAAACAAACTCGGTTTGATTACGCGGTGCTTTCAAACATTCCGTCATCAGCAAGGAAGCGAGTATATGTACACGCCTAGCGCGGTCTGTATTTCCCGTCAATAAATGTCACCAGTGAATTGACCAATGATTAAACGAGTGTAATTTTATACCTGAAGTTTCCTTGTTCAACGATATAACCGAACCGCCGATTGGACCGGTTATCCTGGCGTGTTTATTATTCGAGTGAATTGACCAATGATGGAACAGGTATATTTTACTTTGACTATACTTCCTCCGATTCAAATCGATATAACAGAACCGCTGATTGGACAGGTCCTGGCACTAGTATTATACAAGTGAATTGACCAATGAAATAACAGGTGCAATTAACTTGTAGTCTTTCTCGTTCGAAGCGATATAATCAAACCGCTGATTGGACAAGTATTCCCGGCACGGTTATTCTTCAAGTAAGTTAACCAATGCTGGAGCGGTAGAGCGGCAGCCCAGAGCACTTTGGTTAAAGGAACGAGGTACCAATATTTGAGTACAGGAACATTTAGTGGATAACCTGACATAATCAGATATGGATGTCTGCCAGGGACCCCCGCTGTGTGTAGCACGTGGACCCCCAACAAAGAGGCAAAATAATGGGCTGAATCAAACATTCTAGGTACCACATGAAATCAAGTGGAAATGGTCATTAACATCATGCTTAGTAAAAAATATCAACCGCCAGACAAATTGTCTGCTGCATTAGGCCTGCCAGACACCCCCTCCCCCAAATATTTAGTGTACAAACCTATGGGTTGAAATTCACCAGTTGTCAAATTACCTCAGATTTACATGAAACTTTGTTTAACTGTTCCACTATGGCTAAAATGAACACAAACCAAAAATTAAATCCATACTCCATATCGTTTCCGAGATACAGCCTCTTAAAAAATGCTAAAATCTCCCCCTTTTGGCGCTCCGCCCCCGAACGACCGCGCGTCGTGGTGATATTCTTTTCAAACGTTAAGAGCCCGTAATTTAATAACGACACCAGCTGTGTGGCTAAAAATTGTATGCTATTTAAGTTGTGGCCCTTGATTCATAATTTGGCTGCACTGGGCCTGACAGACACCCCCACCCCCGGGGTAAAACATCGGAGGAACAACCTAAAACCAAATTGAAATTACCAATAGTCCTAATGCACAATTCTTAACAGAAGACAATATCAGCCGCCAGACAATGTTTTGCTGCATTGGGCGCGGCCCGACAGACACATATACCCTCCCCGGGTTAAACATCAAAGGAACCACCTGAAACCAAGTTGAAATGACCAATAGCAATAATCTTAATACAAGTATCAACTGCCAGACAGCAGTTTTGCTGCATTGGGACCGACAGACACCTCCCCTCCCCTGGGGTAAACATCAAAGGAACCACCTGAATTTAAGTTGAAATGACCAATAGCAATATTCTTAATACAAGTATCAAGTGCCAGACAGCAGTTTTGCTGCATTGGGCCCGACAGATGCCTCCCCTCCCCCGGGGTAAACATCAAAGGAACCACCTGAATTTAAGTTGAAATGACCAATAACAATATTCTTAATACCAGTATCAACTGCTGCATTGGGCCCGGCAGACACCTCCCCTCCCCGGGGTAAACATCAAAGGCCCCAAGTGAAATTAAGTTGAAATGACCAATAACAATATTCTTAATACAAGTATCAACTGCCAGACAACAGTTTTGCTGCATTGGGCCCGGCAGACACCTCCCCTCCCCCTGGGTTAAACATCAAAGGAACCACCTGAAATTAAGTTGAAATGACCAATAACAATATTCTTACCACCATTATCAACTGCCATACAACAGTTTTGCTGCATTGGGCCCGGCAGACAACCCCACTCCCCCGGTGTGGCGGTTTCAACTTTCCGCCGTGTTCAGTTTTCCGAATGACCAAATCCGGTAACATAGCGTCATGCGACACCTGCGCGCAGCAACCGAAAGAAGTCAATACTGTTATGCTTTATTGAGTCCCGGAAAACTGAATACGGCGGAAAACTGAAACCGCCACACCGGGTTTTACGCATCAGAGGAACCACCTGAAACCAAGTTGAAATGACCAACAACAATATTCTTAATACCAGTACCAATCACCAGACGAAAGTTTTGCTGCATTGGGCCCGGCAGACACCTTCCCTCCCCGGGTTAACATCAGAGAAACCACTTCAAACCAAGTTGAAATGACCAATTTACACTCTTCTTAATACAAGTATCATAACACGCCAGACAAAAAATTGGTGCATTGGGCACGCCAGACACCCCCACCCCCTTGGTTTAAGAATATTGTTATTGGTAATTTCAACTTGGTTTTAGGTCGTTCCTTTGAAGTTTAACCCCGGGGTTGGGGAGGTGTCTGCCGGGCCCAATGAAGAATCATAAAAATGTCTGGCGGTTGATACTTCCGTTTGTATTAAGAATACTGTTATTGGTTATTTCAACTTAGTTTTAGGCGGTTCTTCTAAAACCCGAGGGAGTGGGGTTGTCTGCCGGGCCCAATGCAGCAAAACTTTCGTCTGGCAGTTGATACTTTTATTAAGAATATTGTTATTGGCCTTTTCAACTTGGTTTCAGGTGGTTCATTTGACGTTTAACCCGGGGGGGGGGGGGGAGTTGTCTACCGGGCCCAATGCAGCCAAACTGTTGTCTGGCAGTTGATACTTGTATTAAGAATATTGTTATTGGTCATTTCAACTTGGTTTCAGGGGGTTCCTCTGATGTTTAACCCGGGGGGGGGGGAGTTGTCTGCCGGGCCAAATGCAACAAAACTTTCGTCTGGCAGTTGATATCTGGCAGTTGATACTTGTATTAAGAATAATATTGTATTGGTCACATTTCAACTTGGTTTCAGTGGTTCCTCTGATGTTTAACCCGGGGAAGGGAGCTGTGTCTGCCGGGCCAAATGCAGCAAAACGTTCGTCTGGTGGTGATTGATACTGGACGTCAAAGAATAGTGTGTTTGGTCATTACTTGGTTTCAGGTGATTCCTTTGTTTAACCCGGGTAAGGGAGGTGTCTGCCGGGCAAAACATTTGTCCGGCGCCTGATAATGTCTTGTGTTAAGAATAGTGCAAAAGGCCTTGGTAATTTCAACTTGGTTTTAGGTCGTTCCTCCGATGTTGAACCCCGGGGGTGGGGGTGTCTGGTAGGCCCAATGCAGCCAAATTATGACTCAAGGGCCATAACTTAAATAGTATACACCTTTCAGCCGCAAAGCTGGTGTCGTTATTAAATTACGGGCTTAACGTTTGAAAGAATACCACCACGACGCGCGGTGTCGGCCGGGGGCGGAGCTCCAAAAGGGGGAGATTTTAGTATATTGTAAGAGGCTGTATCTCAGAAACGACATGGAGTATGGATTTAATTTTTGGTTTGTGTTCATTTTAGCCATAGTGGAACAGTTAACCAAAGTTTCATGTAAATCTGAGGTAATTTGACAACTGGTAATTTTCAACCCATAGGTTTGTACACTAAATATTTGCGGAAGGGGGTGTCTGGCAGGCCTAATGCAGCAGAAAATTTGTCTGGCGGTTGATTTTGTTTACTTAGTATCATGGTAATGACCATTTCCACTTGGTTTCATGTGGTACCTAGAATGTTTGATTCAGCCCATTATTTTGCCTCTTTGTTGGGGGTCCATGCGCCACATGCAGCGGGGGGTCCCCGGCAGACATCCATATCTGATTATGTCAGGTTATCCGCTAAACGTTCCCGTCGTCAAATATTGGTACCTCGTTCCTTTAACCAAAGTGCTCTGGGCTGCCGGTCTACGGGTACAAACCTTACTTCCCGCTCATTTAAGTCGATATAACTAACCCCCTGATTGGGCAAGTAGTCCCGACATGGCTATTATTCAAGTATATCGACCAATAATGGACGAGTGTAGTTTACTTGACGTCGTTCTCATTCAAATCGATATAACCGAACCGCTGATTGGACATGTAATCCTGACATGGTCATTATTCAAATGAACTGACCAGTGATGGAACGGGTTTAATTTACTTTAATTACTTTTTCCTCATTCAAATCGATCTGAACCGAACCGCTGATTGGACAGGTTATCGTGGCGTGTTTATTATTCGAGTGAATTGACCAATGATGGAACGGGTGTATTTTACTTTGACTATACGTCCTCCGATTCAAATTGATATAACAGAACCGCTGAGTGGACAGGTAATCATGGCACTAGTATTATTCAAGTGAATTGACCAATGAAAGATCAGGTGTCGTCCTCATTCAGAGTTATATAACCAAACCGCTGATTGGACAACCCGGCACGGTTTAATTCTTGAAGTAAATTGACCAATGCTGGAGCGGGTACAAACCTTACTTCCTCCTCATTAAAATCGATATAACCAACCCGCCGATTGGACAAATATTGCTGGCATGGTTAATACAAGTGAATTGACCAATGGCGGGATGGGTACAATATCCTTCTTCCTCCTCATCATTCAAATCGTTATAACCGAACCGCTGGTTGGACAGTTTCTGGTATTGTACTCAATTTTGTGGATATAACATTTCGGGAACGAATGGAATTTTGTTTGCAATGTGTTTGTTCGTGCAGTATCACTTTCGTTAAATTTCAAGGCTATTTATCATTGTATAAGCAGACAGCGGCCGTGAGGGAAGAAACCTAATGCATTGAAGTCATGATCAAAAGCAATATATTTCCTTGGGGAGTACCAGACTGAATTAACACAAATATCTTTGATGAAGATGATGTATCATGATCTTCAGATGCCTTGTAACTTTGTATGTGTGTTCTCTGAACACTTAATATGTCATTGAGTATCGAGTCGTGAAAGGTCTGACGTGATTTTCCGACCACTATATGAGTTGAAGGGTTTTGATACCCTTTGTAGGTCAAGTTTGGCCATGACACCCATGAATCCCTTCTTACTTTAAAGGCAGTGGACACTATTGGTAATTAACCCAAACAACTATTAGCATAAAACCTTACTTTGTAACGAATAATGGGGAGAGGTTGATATTATAAAACATTGAAACGGCTCCCTCTAAAGTAACATATATAATTTTCGATAAAAAAAAGTAATTTTCCACGAATTTGATTTCGAGACCTCAGATTTAGAATTTGAGGTATCGAAATCAATCATCTGAAAGCACGCAATTTCCTGTGACAAGGTTGTTTTTTTCTTTCATTATTATCTCGCAACTTCGACGACCGATTGAGCTCAAATTTTCACAGGTTTGTTATTGTATGCACATGTAGAGATACTCAAAGTGAGAAGATTGTCCAGTGTCTTTAAAGGAACATGTATGTAATAAACATTTTCGTAGTTTCGTCTATAGTTTGAGCTTCATTTATAGTCGTCAATTTGTTTGGAAACCACAGACCACTGTTTTAGGGAGAGTCGCGTTAACCCGCTGACATGCTAAAAAAATGTTCGTCTCCTGAGACGAAAATTGTTTGTGTAAGGGAAGCTTTCAATCAGTACCTTCAAACAGTGTAAGTTTGATGTAAATCTGAGGACACTCAGGTTTGTATCAACCTCTAATAATAACTTTTTTGAGTATTTACCAATAGCGTCCACTGCCTTTAACTTGGGATTAATCTTCAAGACGCAATGAGCCCATCCTAAGTTAAGACAAAAGTATCTCCACCCTTTAATAGAATGTGTTTTTGAAAATGGTTTTTACCACACTTCAGGGATTGATGATACCAACATACGAAAGGAAGTCAAACATTATTTTAAAAATCGACGTTTGTTTTTCGCCGTTTGTCACGTTTTTTTTTAAATGAGAAAAATATCCATTGACAAATAATGCCGGGACACTTCAAAAGCAAACTGTAGTTATTAAGTTCGTTGTACTTTCTATTATACACTCCCGTCACATTTTAACTTAATCAGCTATTAATTACAACGAAAATACCAACAACAAGCTCTTGAATTACCGGGAGTATTTTATTCCGAAATAGTTTCAGAGTAGAACTAGAATACTTTAGTGAGAAATTACATCATTGGTAATTGTGATGCCTAATAAAAGGCTTCAGGCCTGAAGTATTTTAATATTTGAATGAGAAATTACCTCTATCTCAAAAGCTCATTTACTTCAGATGGATTTTTTTCTCACAATATATTTTGCCATTCTCAGCTCTGCTCTGCGCAGCGTTGCTCGGTAGCAAGTAAGTATGTTATGTAATATTATGAGTAATTACCAAAAGTGTCCAGTGTGTTTAACGCAAAGCTGTACGTCACGCCAGAAGGGACCAATGTCATATCGAGCAACTTATGAAGAAAATGTTGCTTATTAAAGGCAGTAGACACTATCGGTAATTACTCAAAATAATTATTGCCATAAAACCTTTCTTGGTGACAAGTAATGGGGAGAGGTTGATGGTATAAAACATTGTGAGAAACGGCTCCCTCTGAAGTGCCATAGTTTTCGAGAAAGAAGTAATTTTCCACGTATTTGATTTCGAGGCCTCAGATTTAGAACTTGAGGCCTCGAAATCAACCATATAAACGCACACAACTTCGTGTGATAAGGGTGTTTTTCTTACATTATTATCTCGCAACTTTGACGACCAATCAAGCTCAAATTTTCACAGGTTAGTCAATTTATGCATATGTTGAGATACACCAACTGTGAAGGCTATTGACAATTACCAATAGTGTCCATGTCCACTGCCTTTAATGTTATGCCTTTCTAAAACAAGCGTGAAAATACAGTCACAGATGAAATGATGTGAACTTTTTCTCATGCTCATAAATTTGTTGTGCTTAGCATAGGTCTATGAAATTGGGCCCTTCTGTGTCATAAACAATGGGTTTTTTTTTCTCGTACCTTACCGTAACTTTGTTGGAATTACTGGGCAGTAAGCCTATACAGGACCTAAACTTTAACCTGTTTTTATCATTTATTTCTTATTGTTTTGTAGGTCAGATGTTTTTATTTTATTTTTATTTTTTTGTTTATTTATTATTATAATTTATTGTTTTTATTCCAGTGTTTTTCTTTTTTTTTGCTTGATTTGTTTTATTTAAATGTGAGACGTTAAAGTTTGTTTTGAAATGAGAAAGGGTTCGGGGACTGTGACACAAGACTTAACATTTTAGTCAACTGTACTTTGTGAAGTAAATTAATGATTAATTACAATTCTTTGCGCGGGGTCCCCATCAGATATTCTTGTCCGCAGACCCAGCTGGCCAAGATCATTAATTTTTACCCCGATTAAGTTGTTTGTTTTAAAAGCAATGTAAAACTACTGAAAACCACTGATGTTTGAGACCTTTGATTTAAAGGGAACAAAATCTGGGGTATTCAATACACTACTTTGTTATTCATGAATAGATTACGAATGGAATTTTGTTTGCAATTATGTTTTGTTTGTGCAGTATCACTTTCGTTTAATTTCAAGGCTATTTATCATTGTATAAGCAGACAGCAGCCGTGGAGGGAAGAAACCTAATGCCTTGAATTCATGATCAAAAGCAATATATTTCCTTGGGGAATACCATACTGAATTAACACAAATATCTTTATTGAAGATGATGTATCATGATCTTCAGATGCCTTGTAACTTTGTATGTGTGTTCTCTGAACACTTTATGTGTCATTGAGTATCGACTCGTGAAAGGTCTGACGTGATTTTCCGACCACTATATAGGAGTTGAAGGGTTGGAATTACTGGGCGGTAAGCCTATACAGGAACTAAACTTTAACATGTTTTTATCATTTATTCCTTACTGTTTTGTAGGTCAGATGTTTTTATTTTATTTTTATTTTTTTGTTTATTTATTATTATAATTTATTGTTTTTATTCCAGTGTTTTTCTTTTTTTTTTGCTTGATTTGTTTTATTTAAATGTGAGACGTTAAAGTTTGTTTTGAAATGAGAAAGGGTTCGGGGACTGTGACACAAGACTTAACATTTTTAGTCAACTGTACTTTGTGAAGTAATTTAATGATTAATTACAATTCTTTGCGCGGGGTCCCCATCAGATATTCTTGTCTGCAGACCCAGCTGGCCAAGATCACTAATTTTAACCCCGATTAAGTTGTTTGTTTTAAAAGCAATGTAAAACTACTGAAAACTACTGATGTTTGAGACCTTGGATTTAAAGGGAACAAAATCTGGGGTATTCAATACACTACATTGTTATTCATTTATAGATTTTATTGTGTAGCCAGTCTATAGTTAAAAATCGAAATTTAGGGTAGGTGGGTCAAACCATTTTCGTAAAGAAAAATCGAAATTGTTTGACCTTGACTTATCTGATCAGCCCTTAATATCATAATATGCCACCCACGAGCAAAGTCACATCAGTTTTCTCGTAGGCCTTATTAAACGGGTTACTCATTATGCGGCCAACTCGTCCTTTCTTCATCAGCGAATGACAGATTGTCAGTGTAATATTGCGCCAGTTATTAATAATAATACAAAATACAAACAGTTAAATTTCTGTCTCTGAAGTAAAACCACATTTTCTGCCGGAAAGATTGACTGTATATATGTTCCATTGACATCCATGCCAGTTAATACTTAATTTCCTCCCTGGTCCGATCGTGAAACACACTTTAGCTATTCATGTGACATGTTTCGGCGGTTTGTATTTGTGTATAAGAACATGAGAGGAGCGAGGAAGTCCATTCTATAGCCTTTTAAGATTTTTAAGATATGGTTGACATCTATATATAGGAGAGCTCTGTTTGTTTTGGGTGAAATACAAACAAATTAACTCAAACCTAACAGTGTCATATCTCAAGATGGCTTTTGTTTTAATGCAAGTTTGCCCCAAAACAAGGATAAAAGCCACTCTGGGTAAAGGGCTACAAGGAAGAGAACATAGAAATGCAGAAACTCAGTGGAGCTGAAGGTAGGAATTGATATTCCTCTTAAAAGATGGCAGATCATAGGATGAAGGGAAATAGGCAAGGAGTTCCAAAGAGATGGATATATTCTGAGGGGCTGAGATTCCGGTGTACAGTAGAGGGGTGATTGGTCTGTCCGAAAATGGTTGGGTGTTTTTTTTTTCAGACTGTACCAAGAGTAATAGTTACACCAGATAATGTGTTCCAGAGGCAGCAACCATTAATTACGAGTCAAAATGACCCGAAATGTGGTTAAAAATTTGATTTTAACTTTGATTATGCGTCAGTTTGATCAATTTCTTATACATTTTGACTCAGTTCCGGGTCATAGACCCAGAGATAGGCCAGGTCCCACGGGACCCATATCTATGTCAGACGCGTGTAGAGTACAGGTGCCACACGAAATATAAAGTGGCTAACCATCACCCGTTCTGTCTACTTTTTAATTATTAAGAGTCAGTTCAGGTAAATAATTATTTGACATAATTATGTGCTTACGGTCAAAACATCATTTTTGTTTATACATTGTGGTGGAAGGGCATTGGGGTACAAGTAAAAAAAAATGCATGATAAATCAATCACAAGAACCATCTCTCCAGTAGCCTTTCCCTCGTACTGCATCTCTTTGGAACTCCTTGCCTGGTGCATGTATCCCTTCATCCTATGATCTTCCATCTTTTAAGAGGAAGGTCAATTCCTACCTTCAGCTCCACTGAGTTTCTGCATGTATATGTTTTCTTCCTTGTAACCCTTAACCTAGAGTGGCTTTTAGCCTTGTTTTGGGCGACTTGCATTAATAATAAAAAATTAAAAAATCACAGGTACCCATTTACCCCTGGGTGGAGAGAAGCAATTACAGTTAAGCGTCTTGCTCAGGGGCACAAGTGTCACGACCGGGATTCGAACCCTAAGTCTGCTAAACAGAGTCATCAGAGCTTGAATTCGGTGCTTTTATCCGCTCGGTCACGTACACACAAAGAGTGCTAACAAAGAGTATTAGTATCATTCAACATGAAACAAAATATTGGTGTTAACTGTGATTCTCTCTTGAGTGTCATAAAAATTCTATAAAAGTAATAACTATTCCTATGTATTTTGAAAACCCAGGATTGTAACTTCATACTTATTATGTATTCTTTTTGAAAAGGCAAGACTTTGTACAAGCTTAGGCTTCTTGTCTGAACTCCCCCCATACTATAATTAAGTTCCCATCACCGTAAAAAAATATCCGTACAATTTACGGCACTTTGCCTGGCAGCTAGGGTGCCAGGTAAAGTGCCGTAAATTTCACGATGGAAGTTTTTTAAATTGTCCCCTGAAGGAGGTAGTTTACCAAACTTCCACTGGGAAATTTACGGCACTTTACCTGGCACCCATAGCTGCCAGGACTCAGTGCTGTACATTTTACGGATATTTGGTTTCAATGTAGTTTTCCTTTATAGTGTACTGCATAATGGTATGGAAATAAAGCTGAACATGAGCATGAATGTGACAGCACCCAAGGTGTTAATTTGAACACCCAAGTATCTGCTGTTAACTTTCTGGAAGAGACTCTGGAAAACGTAGATTGAGGGCACTGATGCGTTTGTTTAAAATGTTCCCCGTGCTCGTTTTGTTTTTTTACAACCCACTTTATTTTCCAGATCGATTTTCCTCTCGTGACATTTTGCGAAACCTTGAACAGTCCACTTCACCAGGCTACACTGAAATGGCGGCAAACAAGCTAAGCATATTTAATCTTACCTGCTTAGTAGGCTTTAGCGTCCGCTCCTGGTTAACCAATAGTATTTCCAAGGCCCAACTGGCTGGGCGAGATACCTGCATTCGTGCACGTCTTACACATCCATCAACTCGTTCACATTATCGCAAGAGGTTTTTAGATCACTTTAATCGAAGTCGCATCTCACATTTTAATATTTCCTCAGCTTGCTAGCTTATAGATGGTGTTGAGCTTTCTCCTCTTCCCCGCCAAGAATGTCTTGCATGTAAAGGTCCACCACTCGGGACTAAATCCAAGACTTGAGTAAGCGTTCTAGATTGATTCCTGACGTGTAATCCGTCTACTGCTGCTGTGTGGTGGGTCTGATGCATATTTTATAGCCAGCCAATTCGCAGCTGTAGAAACTTCTAAAACGGACCCGCGCGTAGTTGCAACCCTCCGTGATGTGGGATTGGATGGGTGATGCGCACTCCGTGACGTCATCATGACAATCACCAATGTGATGGCATTACCATGGTGCCTACACTTTTACCATGTATTGTAAATGAAATACGCACATGCAAACGATTCTAGAAACTGAATGTCTTTCGAAGTACAGTTAAAGACACGGGACACTATACTAAACAAAAAATACACATTGTGAGAAACTCTGAAGTAACGTAGTTTTTGAGAAAGAGGTAATTTCTCACTCAAATAATAATAAAAGACTTCAGCTGAAGCTTTTTATTATGCATCTGAAAGCACACAAAGTGATGCAACAAGTGTTTTTCTTTCATTATTCTCTTGCAACTTCGATGACCAATTGAGCCCAAATTTTAATTAGTTTGTAAATATTCTATGCATAGTTATGTTTGGATGGATGAACCAAGCGAGATTGGTCTTTGACATTCCCAAACGTGTCCAGTTAAAAGTCCACATTGCAAAATGACAATTTGTGTTTTACTCACATCAACAGTTATAATTTATTACAACAATAACCACGATATGACAGTTAAAATCCGTCTATAAATCATTGTACAGTTATGATTCACCATGTGTGTGTTAACGATCATATCTGTCACCATACCATCGATTATACAGTTGTACTATAACAACAACAAAATCGAAAGTTTTTAAAAATTGACTTTGTTTAAATGTCTGGAATCCTGACTCTCGCTTGGGTCGGAAGAGCTGTGGTTTCCGGTAGACATATCCCGTATAGTATAGGGACATGCCACGAATATGGAGCCTTTTGGACACAGATTATTATAGGCCTTCATCGTGGGTGACAGACATTTTGTTCTTCTTCTTTTCAATTTAAATCTATCAAACCGAGGTTGGAAGGATAAATAATGATCAGGCCCCGTTTTTGTTGAATGTGATCGGTTATCCTGTAGTTTTAATCAATTTTATTTCATGTTAAAACCTGACTTAAAGGGGAGGTGGGCCTATATTTTTGAAACATTTTACTTCGAAGTAACGCGGTTATCCGTAAAAATATATCAGTTTTTATGTCCCAACATTTGAATCTGAGAAGCGTTGCCATAGTAGCGCTTGACATTATTACGTACTTCTATTAAGGGATTATTCTTCCTGCGTTGACGTCATAATGCTCAGATTTTCGGAGATAATATCTCAAAAATGCGACTACCTTTTGAAATTTTCATATGCTAGTTTATTGTAAACTATCGACTAGTTTAAAAAACAAAGGAATCTGATAAACTCTACCTGTATCCTAAAACATTGGAACTACTTTTTAAAGCACAGTTCATTTTGAGCCTCATAAACAATTTCGCATCTTTTTCATTTCAAGATAAGCTTCTATAGACACTGTATTAAAGGTAATGGTTGGGCATAACTATAACAAACCTGCCATTTTGTTGGGAAATACATCTGTTCACACTTTATTTCGGTCCATGTCAAAGTGTTTTTGTTACTTGTTCCGTCGGCTGGCTAGACGTCGAGACCAATTAATAGAAAGTCAGTTGGTATATCGATTGCCCTTCAGCAGCGGTGGCATGCACTTTAATAATTGATTTATTTATTGTAAATATTTATTTATTTATTTATACATATTTGTTTATTTTTATCAATTTATGTTCCCTTTTCAGTGGTCTTTCTCCTTCTAACCACCTCAATAATTTGAAATCCCCCAAAACATCACGTTTTACTTAGAAATGACATCGTCTCCATTTCCTCGAAAATGAATCTGGCGGCGACATCATGAAACATTATCACACTTCATAATCATTGTATCGAGTCGGGATCAAGTAATCGACTCACCAAAAACCATTTTTTTGTGAGTGTGTCGAAATAGTAATTGCAAAGGAAGTGTGACGTCACAAAACTGTTATTAAGGGTTTCCAGTTTCAACACAGACTTTCGTCGGAGGCATTTCAAGTCACGAGTTTGGTCAATTTATTGACACCCGAGCAATAACATCGCTACGGGCGAAATTGTTTTGGGGGGTTTTCAGGGTGAAAAAAATTTATGGTCATCAAATTTCTCTTCCCCGATTGTTTTTCTTTGGAAATCGCCTGTTGATGATAAATTGTAAATGCGGAAGGAAACGATTTTAACAGGCGTAGACTTTACATATAGTGCCATTAGGACAAGTGTATTTATCCCCTCTGGAAAGTATTGCCATGGTGACGACGGAAGATGGGAAAAGGACACTTTTGTGAGACAGTGAACTCGTGTCATTGAACCCATTCTTAATCCATTTTCCAAGTTAGTTGTTATGACAATGCATTCAATCAACTCTGAAATTGGGCACGTTCGATTATAGCTTCCCCGGGTCGACCGCGCGGTGCTCATTCGGTCGGGTGAGCCCCTGACAAGAGCTAACTGAACGATCGCACTCGCCCTCTCGTGGTGACGTCATGCAACTCGGGCCAGCCCCAAGTGACCAGTTCCACAAGCAGGGCCCTTGGAGCTGACCCGGGTGAGCTCCTGAAATGACGTCAAAGCTATTCGAACGTACCGGGGGCAGACCGGAGTCGACCCAGGGAAGCTAGGCGCACCCACCGATTCCTCACACTGTAAACTGTGTGCAAACTACTTCTGACAGCGCCCTCTTTTGATGAAATATTCTCCTTCAGCCAATGTTAAAATCACATGGTGACAAAATCTTCAGCTGCGGACAAAGTTCCCTGCTTGAGCACCGGAAATGTCTTCTTCAACAGGCACCAAGGAAAATTAAAAATAGGTGAGAACGCCCCCCGCCCCCCCAAAAAAAAAAAAAAAAAAAAAAAAAGAAAGTTTTTCCTTATAATGATTGAAGAAAGGATAGGCCAAGTTAGCCCTTTCCCCTAAAATGTATACACCAAGACATCAATGCGTTTAGATTTTGGTAGGTCTGACGTGGGATATTAGATGACGCTAAGTAGGCCTTCAATAAAATACCATCTCTAAGACCCAACCCCTCCCCCTTTAGATGTGTGGAATAGCCCAGTTTATGATACCAATGAATAAGACTCCCCCCCCCCCCCCCCACCATCAGGTCATTGCACTTTGGATAAAAAGATTATGATACTCCTTGGAGAATTGGTTGGTATCTCCCGTGAGGTTATGAGCCCCACGTCACACACAATATGCAAAATAAAAGGTGGCTGAAAATCGATCAACCACCCACCTATAGCCTCCCTCAGTGAAATCCATACAACATAAATAGCGACCTCTGTTGTCATACATCCTCAATTTTGCTGTCTAGCCTAAAAGACAGTGGCACGCATGCTTGGATCGGACGACTTAGACCCGCATTCATTTGAAAGCGTTTTGAAACCTTCAGTTTTCCCCACAGATGTTTTAAAGGCAGTGGACACTATTGGTAACTACTCAAAATAATTATTAGCATAAAACTTTACTTGGTAATGAGTAATGGGGAGAGGTTGATGGTATAAAACATTGTGAGAAACGGCTCCCTCTGAAGTTACAGTGATAGTTTTCGAGAAAGAAGTATTTTTCCACGAATTTGATTTCGAGACCTCAAGTTTAGAATTTGAGGTTTCGAAATCAACCATCTAAAAGCACACAACTTCGTGTGACAAGGGTGTTTTTTCTTTCATTACTTTCTCGCAACTTCGAAGACCGATTGAGCTCAAATTTTCACAGGCGTGTTATTTTATGTATATTTTGAGATACACCAAGTGAGAAGACTGGTCTTTGACAATTACCAAAAGTGTCCACTGTCTTCAAAAAACAGAATACATGGTTTTCATATACGTCGTAAATGAACACGGCCCACCATTTAGTGGAGTCGTAGAGGAAACATTAGGTTTCCCCGTCCATGGTGGAGTCAAGTTTTTGACTCCTCAAAATGGCCGTTAATTCGCAAAGTAAAATGAAAACAGTTTTTTCGAGGCATGTTTGTGTGGATCTGTATATTCTACTTGTAAAATATATTTCTAACCCTATATAACAAACAAATTCATACGCTTGTCATAGACCAACTCGAAGGCACCGTACGTGCCCCTTTACTCCGTTGCTCTTCTCCTGTGCTTGGTAAATTGAGGGCGTTTTTTCAATTAAAGGCAGTGGAGACCTCAGAATTAGATTTTGTGGTCTCGAAATCAAGCATCTGAAAGCACACAACTTCGTGTGATAAGGGTTTTTTTTTTTCATTATTAGTATCTTTTAACTTCGACGACCGATTGAGTTCAAATTTTCACAGGTTTGTTATTTTGTGCATATGTTGAGATACACCATGGGTACACCAAGTGAGAAGACTGGTCTTTGACAATTACCACTAGTGTCTAGTGTCTTTAAAAGTTTCAGCCTCTTTTTACACTTCGTCTTATTATATCAAACAGCTCATCTCTAAACTGATTTGCCATGGGAAGGGCCGACCTTGCATTGAAGGTGGAGATTGCCACTTGTTCCATCAACGTCGCTGAAAACAACACCCTTTTAAGTCATGATTCAAGTGCACTGAAATTCCATTCACCGATTTATAACTTTTATTTCGTGTGGGTATATATTTATTTAATAATATGGAACTTTATTTCAGAATTTTCGCATCAGCTACATGATACAAAATGTGTCAAGTCACCTTGTGTTAATATTATTCCATAATTTAAATTTTATTCAAAATGTACCTGGCCTATTAAAACATAAACCAATTCAAGGTCGGTACCTTAAGTTCAAAACCTTGCATCCTTTAACGTTTTTTTTATATATAGTTTTCGAAGATGTGTGACCTAAAATGATAATAATTTGTATTCTACTATTCCATATTTTTCAAATGTACCTGGCCTGTTAAAACACATACCAGGGTCTGAAATTTTATTTCAAAATTTTTGGCATCATCGATGATAAAAGATTCCATAGTTTTCTAAACTATGCAATTTTCATAAGGCAATATAATGTGTTTCTGTCTAATAAAGCTGTAACAAAAAAAATATATGCCAGGCCCTTTTGGTTTAAAAACTAATTGTTTAAAATAATTATGTGCAATTTAAAATGGTATTTGCATTTTTCTTCATTGTAAGCTAATAATATTGCATTAAAAATATAGTTCAATCATTCTACATGATCAATTAGTCTATAAGTTAATCTATCTTTAATTTTTTTTAAATACCATTCCTGATTTCAGAGGTAGAAGGAACAAGTAAGGAATGCTATTTCGGCGAATGATACTGTAAGTACAATTCACAATATGTAAGTTAATAATAATGCATTAAAACTATAGTCCAGTTATATTCTATAATGCTCATCTAGTGTGTAAATATATCCTTCAAAAAAATAGTACATTTACTGCAGAGGTAGATAGAACCGTTAGGAAAGCTACTTCGGCAATATCGCTTAGTACAACGCACAAATATACAACTGTACTGATGACATCACCTTGTCATCAGTACTGACATTTGTATTTATATTTTTGACATGTATATAAAAACTTCCGATCCAAACCGGGCCTTCGTCAGAGGCATAGGCCTATACAAGCAAAAACAAAAACTTATCCATTATTGGCACAAAAAACACCCAGAAAAATTATAGCCTTTTAGTTTGATCTTTGTTATGATTGTCTGTGTAAATAATGTGATAATGTGTCTAGTGATCATAAATGTATACATACCTCATGGAGACCGAGGACAAAACAAGGACTGGGGTGCTCTTCAACCAATTGTTAAGTGTGGGAAGTCTATGGGAAAATCATAGAGCTATATATATTGACTAGAGAGTAACACCCCGTTATACATGCACTATAGCTCTATGGGGAAAATACAATTACAGGGATAGAAGTCTTCAAAGGGAATATTGTATACATTTTTGAGTGTGTCTTCAATTTGTGTGTATTTTTTTTAAATCTTGCTTTTTTTCGTTGTATGGTTTGCTGCTATGATTGTGTTATTTCGTCCTATTGTCCTAGTTACTACAATTGTTAGTAACTAATTCCGCTATGTTTTTTCCCTATTGATGTAATTTAAACTAAATGAGGCACCAAATGATTAGCTGTGCTGGATTGGTTACCGTCATTTATACATTAGTCACAGGTGAGGGTTGTAAGTCTAAGAAAGTGAAGTTCTTTATTGTGAGTTTAAGATGGTGAAGTTCTATTTGTAAGTCTAAGATGGTGGGGGTCTTTTTTGTAAGTCTAAGATGGTGAAGTTCTATTTGTAAGTCTAAGACGGTGAGGGTCTATTTTTGTGAGTCTAAGATGGTAAAGGTCTATTTGTAAGTCTAAGATAGTGAGGGTCTATTTTGTAAGTCTAAGATGGTGTTCAAAGTTCCATTTGTAAGTCTAAGATGGTGAAGTTCTATATTTTATAAAGTCTAATATGGTGAAAGTCTAAAGTCAAAGACAAGTGATGGTGAAGTTCTATTTGTAAGTCTAAGATGGTGAAATTCTATACTTTATGGTGACACTCTATAGTGTACAGTATGTCTAAGATGGTGAAGTTCTATAAGATGATGAAGATCTATATTGTGAGTCTAAGATGGTGACGTTCTATAAGATGATGAAGTTCTATATTGTGAGTCTAAGATGGTGAAAGAACTATTTGTAAATCTAAGATGGTGAGGGTTTATTTACCAGTAAGTCTAAGATGGCGGAGTTCCATATTTTGAGTATAAGTTCTATATTGTAAGTTTAAGATGGTGAAGTTCTATATTGTAAGTCTAAGATGGTGAAGTTCTATTTGTAAGTCTAAGATGGTGAAATTCTATATTGTAAGTCTTATATAGTGAAAGTCTATAGTGTAAGTCTAAGATGGTGAAGTTATATACTGTAAGTCTATAGGGCTAAGATGCTGATAGTTCTAGGTATTGTAAATCTAAGAAGGTGAAGGCATATTGTAAGTCAAGTAAAAATTTTAAATATTTCAGGATGATAACCTTTATTTGGAGTCTAACCCTCAATCATCAGGCATGAGTCTCTTTTCATAAAGGGTCTGATAGAAAGGACGAGCTTCTTCAATTGCATTAAGAACAATCTGTGGGAGTTGAGAGAGATCTGCAGGCTTGGGCTCTCCGGTAATCCAACCAGTACTCTTCAGGGCAGCCTCATAAGCTCCATTCGCTTTGTGAATTGTAAGCAGTGACTGAGAATTATGCCATGGGATCTCTTCAATGGGTTCCCACTTCAGAAGGGACTCTCGGAACGGGAGCCCCACCGCCTTGCAGAATAAACGCAGCATCTTTTCGGGGTCACGCTGGAGGTCATCTGCGTCCAGGATCACCAAAGGCTGCCCAAGGACCTTCTCGATATGGTCTGCTAGGGCCACTAAATCGCCGAAAGCATACCCATCAAAATTGGCGAAGATTTTATACGTTTGGAGATACTCTTCGGGGGAAAAATTGGTCTTTGCAGCCAGCTTCACACCCGATGCGATTGTCTTCTCTGGGTTGCGAATGATGAAAGCATGGGTGAAGCCGTCTGGAAGTTGATCGTAGTGACCAAACATTCCAGCCGCGTGGTCTTTGATAAACACAAGATCCTTGTTGGGGTAGTCAGCCTCCATCTGGGATTTCACATTCTCAAAGGTCAGCGATTCCTCCACGGGAAACGGTAGCTCGACTCCCATTTTTCGATCTGGACCGAAGGCACATGCACCGGTATACATCTCATTGAAGACTTCAACGTTTCCATAGTTACCAAAACTCATCACCATGGCTGTGGAGAGGGAGCGAGCACAGGTCCACAACGCAAGACGTTTCGGTTTTGAATCGGCCATGGTGAAACTGGCTCTCAGGAGTCGCAGGTTTCTGGAGGACTGCAAAGACAAGAAATGTTGGCTATTTAAGACAGATAAAAAAAACACTCAAGTCATTGTAATAGGGCCTATCTCTGTAATGTGTGATTGTAATATGTTGGGTTAATAATAATAATAATAATAACAGGGGTCGAAATTAAGTGTATTTTCATGGTAGTCAGCAGGGCTAGTAACCAATAATTTTTAGTAGCCCTGATGAGATTTTGGTAGCCCGAAAGACACATTATGTCTCGAGTCACGGCTTAAACTTTACAATACACCATAGCACAGTTCTTTGTTGTTTGTAATGATGATTTTTTGCATTGTTTTTCCACCAGCCCGTCGGGCTATCAAACTGGAAAAATCAGTAGCCCGGCGGTAAATCTGGTAGTCCCGGGCTAGCGGGCTAGTGGCAATTTCGACCCCTGATAATAATAATAATAATAATAATAATAATAAGCATTTATATAGCGTCATCTATCTAGACAACTAATCCGAGGTACTGGAGAGGAAAATAAATCGAAACAAAGAAGTTTGTACAAAGAAAAGGATCAAAAGAGTGCCCAATTAAAGTGACTTAGGAAACAAATAGGTTTTTAGCTGCAATTTTAATGTGTCTAAGGAAAAGAAGCTGAGCGAATGCTTGTTGGTAGAGTATTCCAGAGGGTTGGTGCTTCAGATGAAAAAGCCCCATTACCATAAGAGGTGTGTCCTTGGTATCACACGAGGAGACATTTGTTCGATGATCTGAGGCTGCGTTGGGTGTATTGTGAACTTCTTTGATCGCAGCTTTTTAGTCATCCTGATAGCTGCTACAAACAGCGCCCTCTTGTAATCAACCTCCGACATTTAGCCTACGAGTAATGAGTTTAGGGCTCATGATGGCCAATAATGGGGGGGGGGGGGTCCGTGGCTAAGATGCAGAAGAATACTTTTTAAAAATAATCATCCCCAACTGATCTAAACGTTGAGTCTAATTTACCCTTCGGCTCCAAGTCTGTCAATAAACATAATTTCCTTCACCAGGCTGCCCTGCCCTGCCCTGCTTAGGGCCCTCCCCATAGGCTTTTTTATCAAGTGCATTTTATATTATTGTATTAAACTGGAATTTATGAAAGAAATGAAACCACCAAAGTACCACTACCAGTACTCTAGTCTAAGTCTAATGAAACTTTTTACTGTGTAAGTTATGTCCACACCCCCCCCCCCAAAAAAAAAAAAAAATTAATATAATATAAAATAAACAAATAAATAAATCAATAATTATCATCATCATGAGGGTTTTTACCTTGATTGTCTTCTACAAATAGTTTATCAGAAATAGTTGCCCAATTAGTTTCATGCTGATGCCTTTAAAAATGACGGGAATAATTCCCAACATTGTGGTCCCGTCTCTACCTAATGCATGGCCGATGGACAGACAGTGACATAATTCCAATAACGGCCCAATTTAACTTGGCACTCCTTCCTACATGCATGGTTGAATTGAATGGTTCCGGCCTAGCCCCATCCTTGACCCCAACACCCAGCTAGCGTTATGCCTATGTACGGTGTGAACAATTGTTGCTCTATATGTGCAATATACGTCAATACAATGGAGGAACTAATTGCATAAGAATTCAAAAATGATGCACCCCAACAAACAAACAAACAAACAAACAAACAAACAAACAAACAAACAAACAAACAAACAAACAAACAAACAAACAACCAAACCAAACACCCCAACACCCCAACAAACTAGCTCCATCCATCCATGGTTTGATTTTTCATTTGCAACGCAACACAAAAAGGGATACCGAGTCGGTGCATTGAACCCAATAATAAATGGGGCTAGGTTGACACCATCCCATGTACAGATTGATTGTGCTAATCATATCCCTACCTCGATTAGAAGGAACTGGAATTTTCTTGATTGATCTGGCTTCTTGATGTCTGGCTTTTTGTTGATGATCGAAAGTGGTTTTCGCCCTCTGTTGAATGGATTCTGTCAGTGTCATCACGCGTTTGATGTGCTATCTAGACTGTAGAGAACCCATGGAGCTTGAGAACCACAATTTTGACGATACCATTATGATTGGTGGGGGAGTGTTAATTTTCAGTTGTATTTTTAAGTTGAAAATTAACATTTTTAGAAAAAATTAATTATTTTAATATCTTATTTTTTAAGTAACAATTTGTGCCTTGATTTGATATCATGTAATTAAATGTTCATAACAATTAGATTCATGGACGGACCCCTCTAAACTAAAGCGTTTTACACACGTTGTTTTGAACTGGTCCAACTCATGAAAAATGTAAACAAAATCTCAATCCGGCGCAAGCCGGCCATGCACTGGATCTAAATAAAATCTCTCGCTCTTTGTGACCATCAATTTTCATTACAATGCATTATCATAATAAATGATAATGTTTTACTTGAACGGGACGGTTAATGCTTTCAGACATTAGAATATGAGACGATGAGGGACGTATTAGGTTGCATTTGATGTAAGGTTGCGGCTCTTCGCGTGTGCGTGCGCTCAACAACTAGCTGTCACTTCATCACTGCACTGAAGTCTTCAGCAAGAATAAGAAATACACAGTCGCCGGGCGCCAGCCAATTTTCGAGCAAGTTGGGTTTTAGGCCTACTGAATACTTTCGGCTCTTGCAATCACAAAAGTGGTGGGTAAGTTTGTCTATCTATATTTGTTTTGTTCATTGTACGTTCAGGGCGTTTGTGTATTTATTATCACTTTTATCACCAGCAGTTTCTATCGCAATTTGCATTGTACTTAATACCGTCGGGACGGGAATGACAGTTGTCTGTCTCGACTCGAGTCCCAAGTCTAGACCGGGGCGTTTCTCTCCCTCGGGATGGACTTTAGATGAGCTTATTAGAAAATGCATAGCTCTACACGTTGTGCATAGTTCTTGGCCACACAATTTGTGTCTCACAAGTGGAGCTTGGATCTGGATAAGCCTCAAGTCATGGCATAAATAAAAAATAGGGCTATTTCAATAACTGGGGCCGGCTCTGTACTAATTTTCAAATTTTCTAAATTAAAGTTTTGACTTTTTGCATTTCCGACCACAATAATTAAGTTCTGTATTGTGTTCGAAAGGGCAATGTCAAAACAAAAAAAAAGACGAGGGGGGGGGGGGGGTGGGGGCAATCTACATTAGTCATTAACAGATTTGTGGCTGGTGGCAAAGGACCTTGCAGGCTGATGGGTCCTTTATCACCGTCACAAGGCCATGATCCTGCATGGTTTGAAACGCGGGGCCATTGAAGATCGATATTCTTGCCTTTTTTTTTCATTCATAAATGCGCCTTTTTTTTAAAAGCATTATTATTAGGAAATCTGTCAAATTTTCTGTAAATTTTCAATTCCTGTCACTCAGTGTTATTTCTTTAGATAGGCTCCTTTTTGCTACATCGGGTAGTGTGTATAATTGATTTTGTTTTATTTAAATGCATTGTGCAACACAAAGCTAGCACGCCACGCCTATAGTTTTAAACACTTCTCATCGTGTTTATATCGCATATTGAAAGGCAGTGGACACTATTGGTAATTACTCTAATTATTTAGCATAAAACCTCACTTGGTAACGAGTAATGGGGAGAGGTTAATAGAATGAAATGTGAGAAACGGCTCCCTCTGAAGTGACGTAGTTTTCAAGAAAGAAGTTATTTTCTATGAATTTGATTTCGAGACCTCAGATTTAGAATTTGAGGTCACAAAATCAAGCATCTGAAAGCACACAACTTCGTGTGACCAGGGTGTTTTTTCTGTCATTATTATCTTGCAACTTTGCAACCGATTGAGCTCAAAGTTTCACAGGTTTGTTATTTTATGCATATATGTTGAGGTACACCAAGGGATAATGACTGTCTTTGACAATTTAAGCATGACCACATATACAAAATATTTATGGCAGTCATTTTTACTTCTACCATGGCAGAAGGCCATGCTTTTACTGCAACCTAGTTTATGGCTTTCACTGCACCTGCACCATTTGAAACTATTTATTTTTTTGTGTGGTTTTAAACTGCAAATATGTGTTAGTTCAAACTTACAATAATTGCTAGCTTTTCTAAAAAACTTTAAGAAATTAAATAGACCTAGATACTTAATGTTTTCTTTTTAAAACTATCTTATTTATGACAGATCTATTTGGAGTGCGCACCTTTGAACAGTTGGTCAACATTGACTTACCAAGATGGCGCCTAAACGTATTGCTCTTTGGAGTCACCCGAAGTCACTTTCAACTGCCTTGGTGATGAGCCTCGGCAACTACGGAAAAGTGGAAGTCTTCAATGAGTTTTATGGCGGCGCTTATGCTTTTGGCCCTGAAAAGAAAGTGTCTTCCCCGCCCCCGCTACCCATTCCACCTGAGAAGGACCTGACCTACGATGCCGTCAAAGCGTTGCTTGAGACCGACTATCCCGACCAGGAACTCATCATCTTCAAGGACCATGCAGCCGCTCTGGATAAGAAATACGACAAACTCCCTCAGGGTTTCGTCCACACGTTTATCATCCGAGACCCGACGAAGATGTTTCTCTCAAACCAGAAGATGGCCGAGAAGAGCGGCATGACGATTGAAATGTTCATCAAGTTCTCCGAGACGATGTTCGGGAAGAGTCACGGATACGAAGCTATGGTGGATCTGGTCAAGTACATCGAGGAGACGCTCAAGCAAAAAGTGGTGATCGTAGACGCTGATGACCTCCAGAGCGACCCCAAGAATGTGCTAGGAACCTTCTGCAAGGCTGTAGACATTCCATTTAGAGACACTCTGTTGAGCTGGAAGCCGATCGCCGAGATCCCCTGGCACATCCCGAAGGCACTGGTCGCCTTTAACAAAGCCACCGGTGCGTATGAAAATGCACTGAAGAGCACAGGATGGCTACCCCCTTCCCCTAACACCGTGGATCTTACCAACATTCCAAAGGTCCTGTTTGATGCAATAGAGGTGGCCCTCCCGTTTTATGAAACGCTGCATGCCAAGCGACTGAACTGGACTTAATTTTTCATATTGTTGAAATAATTTCCTTGTCAATCGTTGCGAAACACGTCTTCTAAACTGAAAATGCAAACTAGTACAATGGTTTTTACTTTCTATGCACATCAAAAATGGCTTACTTTGTCCATTAGCCTTTATTCTGTTGTAATGTTGTTCAAGTGCATATTTTAGCAACGTTGATTGATGGTGTGTTTGTTCTTCATGACCAATTTCACAGGGAGCTGATAAGCTAATAAGTGTTAAGTAGGATTTGAAACTTTGTATTGTGGAAATACGATATGGAAAGGTTTGCGATAACACCATGTAATGACTATCTCTGAATGAGTTGGGGTGGTTCTGAAAAGAACCATTGGTTTCAACTCTAGTGTTGATCAGTGTGCTCTGATCGCCTTCTGGAGAATTTGTCAGCTTGCTATCAATGTTCCTCATAAGATTACAATAGGATGATCTGGCCATAATCTAGACAACTAGCCAAAGTACTGTGTTGTTAAGTCTTTGTGATCAGTCCACACTTAGTTATAGCTTAGCAAATAAATGGGTAGAGAAATTGTAAAAGAAACATGTAATAGGGCCTACTCTCTAGTGCACAGCTCTTTGGAATTCAGGAGTAGGCCCCATTGGTTTGGTGTAGTGTAGACTCGAGTGTCTGTGATATATTAACTTCAAATTTTTACGTACTCATCAAATTTTAAAGTGTGTTAGTTTGTTTGCAAACACTTCAGGACCACAAGCAAGTTTTTTTGAAAATAGCCACCCTGGAAAATTTCTGGAAAACAGGGTCTAGTTCCGAGTCAAGTCTGCTATGTTTTGTTAAACTTCTCTGCAAGTGGTGATGCAGTTTTTTATGCAGTAAAAACCAGGCTGGTGTGTAAAATAGCCCTGGCGGCCTTACAGTTTTGTATCTGTGTACAAAGGAAGAGTCCTATATAGGGCTAGTGTGTAAGAGAGTAGGTAGACACGTTCAACCAGGGGACTTGTAAACAAAAGAGGACAATGGGGTCCATTGTTCAGTTAAGGTCAACATCAGTTGGAAAACACGTACAAAACCAATGGAAGCTTTGAACTGCCTCTAGCTACCGGGCAACCTCGGTAGTCTAGTTGGTTAGACACTGCTCTAGAATTGCAAGGGTCGTGGGTTCGAATCCCACCCGAGTAACATGCCTGTGATGGTTTTTTTCACAGGACTCGGGAAAGTACTGAGTGTGCAGTGCTAACACACATTTGGGGGGGGGGGGGGGCGGTAAACCACGAGTAAGCTTTTGTGTTTTCATTTTGTTCTGGGAATCTTGGGAATTCTTAAGACGATTTTAGGGGGATACTTATGTAAAAAGAGAAAATAATAGTGTCCTAGAGTATCGGAACATTTATAGTAATCTTCGTACTATCAGGCACAATATTTTGTTTTTAAAATAATAAATAGTTTTCAAAGATATAGAATATTTATTTATATGTGTTGTAAAAGGAAATATTTGTAAGTTAGTTTACTTGCCTCTTCAATTGCAAACAATTTTGTAGTTCTTGTAGATTTTTTTAAATATTGTTATTATCTATATTTTAATAATTTATTTGCCGAAAAATCAAAACATAACCTCTAAAGTTCTTTCATTGCAGTTGATATTAAGATCATGACTAAATTATCACATTATTGGATGTAATCATGACAAAATAAAATGTTGTTCCTAATCATTGGACTTGTAAAGTTTTTAAAATTCTTATATTTATTGAAAAAATAAATATTTGTAAGTTAGTTAACTTGCCTATTAAAGGCAATAGACACTATTGGTAATTACCCAAAATAATTATTAGCATAAAACCTTTCTTGGTGACGAGTTATTTTATGCATGTTGAGATACACCAAGTGTGAAGGCTAGTCTTTGACAATTACCAATAGTGTCCACTGCCTAAATTTGAATTGTAGATTATTAATTGTTGTTATCTAGTTTGAATATTTAATTTGCAGAAAAATCAAACCTAACCACTAGATTTTACAGTTGATATTAAGATGATGTTTAACACAATTAGCACATTGTTGGAAGTAAGCATGACAAAATAAAAGTGTACCTAAAAACATTGGACTGAATTCAATCGTGACTTTCGAAGTTGTCCATGCCATCCTGCCCTTTAATTTATGCGTTTATTTTTGAGATAGTGTGTGTTTTTTTTTTATGAACCAGTATTTTGAAAAAGGCGGTTTATAGTTTGGACTAGTCTGTGGGCCGGTTGCACCTCACAAAATAGACAAACATTTTGTGCACCAAACTGATAATAATAAATGTATATGCCCTCAATTATTTTTGAATACAAAAAAAATTGTTGAGGATAATTTGATTCATTGCTCGGTAATTATGACAGTCTGGGGGCTGACAGTGCTTCACTTTCGAGGAGACTTCTTGATAGGCTTGGGATGGTCTGCGGGTAGAGAAGTGCTTAATGAAAACCGGGTTTTGACATTTAGGAGTGTGCTATATGGGTCCAAATGGTTGACCTCTGAAAAATTAAAAAGAAATCAAAAGTTCAGTTCTCCAAAAATACACGTTGTTTTTCAATGGGCTGAGGACTTTAACAATTTCTTTTAAGCATGTTTGAATATTTTGATGTGGAGTTTGCATCATCTGTGTCTGTATTTTTACCAGAGGTGAGTCTGCCGCCACCTATCGACAGAGTAGAGACAACTGATAAAGTGATGGGTTGATAAAACAACAGTCGGTGGGTTGTTGACTTGTATTTTGTAATAGCAAAAACTGCAATTTATGCGCTGCTGACACGTTGTGTCAGAAGCTGTGAGATTGCTATGTTGTGATTTAGACCTTCTACTTCAGTCCTCCATGGTTTAAATATGTTTTTATTTCAGTTGACTTGAATCCAACACACAACTTTTTACAAGTTCGATCAAGGAATTGAAGGAAGCAGCCATGTTTGATCAACTCAGACAGAAGTTTCATCACGTCCAGCAAGATCTGTCAGCAGGGTAATTTGTGTCACAGAATTAGGCCTTTACATAAGCATATACTTTTTACAATACTGTTGTCACACTGGGCTAGTACAAACAATCATGTACAGGACTAGGTGATATTCTGTGTACAGGACCTTCTGTACATTTTGTTTTGTATAAATAATATAAATAAGAACCAACAGTCACACTCAAAACAGGGCACCGCAGCAAATTAATTAGGACAAAATTGCTGTGCAAGCATGCTCCGGTGTGGGTTAATTTTAAAGGCAGTGTCACTATGGATTAGTATTAAAAATTGCTCTAAAGAATTGTTAATTTTGTTAGCACAAAAACTTCCTGGGTAACGAGTAATGGAGAGCTGTTGATAGTGTAAAACATTGTGAGAAACGGCTCCCTCTGCTCTGAAGGGAGTTTTCGAGAGTAGAGCAAGTAATTTTCCACGAATTTGATATCGAGGACATGGGTATGAGCAGTTCAGTCAGAGCCAGAATTAGATTTTGAGGTCTCAATTTCAAAAGCATCTGAAAGCACACAACTTGTGGCAAGGATGCTTTTTCTTTCATTATTATTATCTCGCAACTTCAACAACCAATTTAGCTGAAATTTTTACAATCACACACAGGTTTGTTATTTTATGCATTTAGTATTTAGTAGATACACCACGTGAGAAGACTGGTCTTTGACAATTACCAATAGTGTCCAGTGTCTTTAACTTAAACATTTAAGTAAGGCCTGATACCTAGATCAGTAACTTTCAACATGTTGAAGTGAATAAATTTCTAACTCATCATTTCTTCTCTATCCTTTTACAGTTTGAAGACCCTGAGCACTCGAGCGAAGGAAGTCAAAATACCTCGAAGGTATGACCAGACAATTTTGTCCCTTTCATCAGAAGAATCACTGATTTTGTATTTGTGCCGAATGTTTCCCATCCAATATGAGTTTCCAGGGGTCGATTTCATAGCTCCATGATTTCACAAAGAGTTAGGACTGGTCCTAACTTTGGACTATTCCTAGGAGGTATACAAAACGTATGGCTCGCCCTAAGTTAAGTCGAGTAACTTGTCCTAACTCATCCTAAGTTAGGTCGAGTAACTCGTCCTATGCTCGAGATAAGACTAGTCTTAACTCTTTGTGAAATTCACCCCAGGGCTCCAAATTTAGACCGCAGCCCGAGGCCAGTAGTTTTAGCATCAGGCCAGTAACTCATGACAGGAAAAGTCCAGCTGTCTTGGGTTTTTGTTTTAAATTAGGCCTAAATGTTGACTTTCAGCTTGATGATGATAAATCTCTTTTCAAGTTTCAGCTCTTTTGAGTATTGAAATAATTTTTACCGTTGTAAATGCAAATGAGATTTAGTCTTTAGTGCCCGGTCAAATTTAAACTGTGTAGGTACTTTTGTTTTTTCTCTTTTCAATTTTCGTATACTAAAAGAAAATCTGGGCCATTCCAGTGAACAAATTCTGTGAAAAGCACAACCTAGAATCATCTTTTAAAGATCAGTTGTCAGTTTTGCCATACTTGTAATGTGACACACTTTGCTCATCAAGTAAGATTGCTTCGCAGTTGGATCAATCTTAACACTAAAGTTGTGAAATCAAGCCCTAATGTGAAAGGGTACACAGATTACTGTTATATAAAATCTGTGTCTATTTTTTACGAAGTTTGATTTTGACTGTACTCTTGAAACACCATTTGGCCCCAGGTTGTGAAAGGTTTGTTCCGAATGCCCTTTTAAATTCTTCTTTTCATTTCCATTTTAAACAGGGAAGAATTGTCAGCTTTGAAGAAAGATAAGTGAGTATGATTCGATGTCTGATAATTTGTTTTCAAAACTTCATGTTAACTTAAGCCCGTTTCATACTTCCTGCAAATGCGAATGTGAAGTGAATTTGACATAAATTTGACGTCACAACCCTCCTCTCGCAGCGATAATCGCAAGTGAGTTGAGCAGAGTTGAACTGCTGCGAATTATTTGTTGCGAACTTGTGACGTTAACATTCGCTTTGCATTTGCATTTGCAGGAAGTATGAACCACCTTTACTTCACTTAAACATTCTAATGCTTTCTTTGGGACCACTGTTAAAGTTCTTCATCTGACATCCTGGTATTGGTAGCTAGACTCGATGGTCATGATGGTTCACTTAATATTCGTTTTTCTCTGTCTCAATTCATGTAACTAGGAACCTACATAAATAAAATAATAAAACCAGCTCTTATAGCGCAATTCCAAAAAAATGATCAATACACTTTACACACAAAACAATAGCAAAGTTCTTCTTCTAAAATAGATCCCTCTGCACTGTCTCATTGTTTGCATCTAGTTCTTGAAATCTATAGGCCTAAAAGATGTTTTTAAAGGCAGTGGACACTATTGGTAATTGTCGAAGACTAGCCATCACAGTTGGTGTATCTCAACATATGCATAAAATAACAAACCTGTGAAAATTTTAGCTGAATCGGTCATCAAAGTTGCAAGATAATAATGAGTTGTGTATGTTTAGATGGTAGATTACGAGACCACAAGTTCTAAATCTGAGATCTCGAAATCAAATTCGTGGAAAATTACTTCTTTTTTGAAAACTATGGCACTTCAAAGGGTGCCGTTTCTCACAATGTTTTATACCATCAACCTCTCCCCATTACTCATTACCAAGTAAGGTTTTATGTTAATAATTATTTTGAGTAATTACCAATAGTGTCCACTGTCTTAAAATTTGTATGGACCTGTTTTGATTGATAGTGATACTGTAGAAAATAAATGAAACTTGAATCAGGGCTTGATATCTTCCTCCAGTTTGGGCAGTTCATGAAGCCAAAATCATGAGATCAAAATCTATAGCATTCCATTTTTTTTAAAGATTTTTTTTCAAGGTATAGTCCATAAAAATATGACACTTTTTTTTATTTCCCCAAACACAGTCGTCCAGCAGTGCCCCAAGTCTGCAATCACGACGCTGGAGCAGAGCTTCTGGACAGGTATGAACACCAACCGTACATCATTCAGGCCAGATGATACCTTGAATGCCTCCATGCCCCTAGCTGTTGCCTTGGTGCCCCTTGTAACACAGTAGAGGTGCAAATTTCTCTTTCACATGTGCCCTTTAGGCCCTACTGGTATTAAAACCAAGAATTTCTCATCAATGAACATAATCATTGCAGGTGGCACGCCTGAGGAAACCTGTAAACAAGGGTGCTCGCTATGTGAACCAGAAACACCAAGGTTAACCTCTACTCTTCCCCGATGAATGTGTTCTGGGTTCTTTTACCTGCACTTTCAATCCTAGTACATGGGACCTATGGCTTAAAGGATTCGGGTACTTTTTCAAAATGTCCACAGATTTACATTAAACTTACAGGGTTTGAAGATAATGATAAGTGGAAAGCTTCCCCTCAAATATTACTAACTAAGGTTTTGTAGTTTTTGAGAAATGAGTGAAACAAGTCGCAAAATAATTTTGGTCTCATGAGACCAAAATTATTTTAGCATGTAAAATCCCCTTAACCAGTTATGATATTATACCAAAACCATAGCATAACTGGTTAATACGTTTTTACATGCTAAATCTGAGACAAAAATTATTACTTTTACTAATTTCTCAAAAACTACAGCACCTACAAATTTCAAGGGAAGCTTTCTACTATCATAATCTTCAAACTGTGTAAGTTTAATGTAAATCTGTGGACATTGTGTTTTTTGTTAGGAAAAAGTACATATACCCTTTAATGTCCCATCTGAAGGACAAGGCAATTACGGTAAGGTACTTTGCTCAAGGAAACAAGTGCTGCAGCAGGGACTCAATTCCACACTCAGCTGGTCAGATACACTAGAGCTTGGGTTAAGCCCAGTTCATACTTCTTGCGAATGCGAATGCAAAGAAATTTGGCATGAATTTGACATCACAACTCTTTTTTCGCTGTGAATATTCGCAAAAGTTGAGCACAGTTCAGGAAGTATGAACCAGGTTTTAGGATTGGGTTTTCAGTCCTACCTGACATGAGTGTTTTCCCTGGAATATTTGAGGGTTTTCCTCACACATCTAACATTGAAGCGTTTTTTTTTTTAGATTTTTAGATTCCTTGACTTCACAACCATAATAAATGAAACGAAGTTAAACGAAATGAAAGTGCCCGACCACAAAAGATTTCCCTGTGCTGTTTTCTTTGTAGGTATCAGCGGATATGGAGTGAACTACATCAAGAGATTGAGGCATCAGCAGAAGAGGCTTTGGTGAGGACATTAAATACTATTACGTTTGTAAAAACCAAAAGGCGCGTCGAGGCCGAGCGATCTAGTCCAACGGACCCAAGCTGTTGTGTTGTCAGCAGCAGAGTGTGGTTTCAAGTCCCAGTCATGACACTTGTGCCCTTGTGCCCTTGTGCAAGGCACATGACCATAATATTGCTCAGTAAAAAGTTGGGAAGGTAATGCATTCTGCTCTACCAGCCAAGCTCCTAGTGGATGATACCCATGCCTACATCCTTACAGACTGTGACTGTCGACCCCTTTCAGCCCCAGGGGTAGATGGCAACATGCCCCCTGGTGGCAGTTGATTTAGGCACAAAAATTTGCTTAGCATGAAATTTCTTCCTTGATGTTGATAAAACAGGATTACCAACCAAATTTCATTTGTTGCATGTTGCCTGTTTACTGGTATTCGGCTGTTGTTTGAATCCTGGAAAACCATGTAGACATTTGGTTGGTAATCCTGTTTTTATCAAGGAAGAAATGTTATGCTAAGCAAATTTTTGTCCTTAGCAGCTCTGAAATTGGGCCCTGTGCAAGAGATGCAAATGTGGCTTCCGTGTCAGTTTGCTCTGTCAGTCTAGGAAATTTTTTCTAATTTCAACCCAAAATTTACAGAAGAATTCAGATACGGCACCCATCCTGCTTGGACACACCAGAACCAACCCTTTTCCCAAAAAACTAAAATGTTTTCTATTTTTACTGCAGGTGATAGATTTACACATCCAACAGGTGTTCTTGAATTATGAGCGGAGAGCTGAACCGATCGTCCAGTTCCAGAAACAGCTTCAAGATCTACCAAGAGTCGTTGAAAACATCCAGTACCTTACAGCTTCAATTGGTGAGAAAAAACAAAAGAAATGCTCTCAGAATTTTCTTTGTTTAATACTAATTTATAAAATTGTATTTATTTTTTCCAACATAACAAAGAATAAGTGATGAAATTTTATTATAATAATTAAGAAAACACCAGGACATTAGGATACTTGAGTGAGGATCGAGGTCTCCAAGAAGCATTAGCTTGTCGAGTAGAGACCCCACTCGTCACAAAGAACAATACAGCAATATGATAACACTATTACAACTTAATTACAACTTTGATATTGGTATTGCTAGTATAAAGTAAACTGCAGGTTGGAATAAAAGTTGACCTGCTCAGACAAATACTTGCTAATTAATTGAATTTTTAATTTCCGCTCGAATAAAAGCAAACTCGGTATATCTCGAAAAGGTATTCAAGGATTTCCACAGCATAGGCCCTTCATGTTCGGCACCTTTTGGAGCTAGTGTTGTACGAGCATAGACTATGTAACCCATGACGTCACATACATGTAGGATTACCCACAGAGCCTGTACTGGACTTTACGCTTACAGCCCACAAACTCAAATGCTTACAGCGCAGCGGTCAAGCGCACCTGGTGTTTCTGGTCAGCAGAGTGTGGGTTTGTGTCCTGATATCATGACACTTGTCTTCTTACTGCTTCATCGTTCGGATATGACATAAAGCCATTGGCCCTGTTTGTTGTGTTAAATACATAAAGAAACCCAGTACACTTGTCGCTAAGAGAACGGGGTTCATTTTTTGATTGTCTTTTTACAGGGAAGTTAGAGGGTGAGTTTGAAGAGATGGAGTCGATGCTCTCAGGATTCGAAGATCTTATCGACCATTGCGAACTTCTCCGGAACAAACAAACGCAGACGGCAGAACTGGCGAGATACACTCAGCAAAAAATGTATGTACCATATTTTATTCAATTACCGGAAGTCACTGTTTAATTTTATTCAATTAGTTTATTCCCTAGCACTGTCTGGCCATTCAGCCCGGCCCTTGCATGGCAAAACACTAACAGCCATGTAAGATCATTTCTGGGTTAATTGAGGGCGCTTTTCCCATTTCAAAGTTGCAAAGGTCTACTATGTATGGATGTGGCCTATCTCTGTCTCTTTTTACTCTTTGATCATCACATCATTTTTCAAGTTTGCCATGAAAGGGTTGCACGGGTCCTTAGTGATAAACTTTGCACAGGTCCTTAGTGATAAACTTTGCACGGGTCCTTAGTGATAAACTTTGCAAGTCTGCAGTATGATATCATTTGATAATGCATCTACACAGTGCAGTCAACCCTCCTATTGTTTGTCCATTCAATATCGCCAACTGTGGTTTTGAACGATAGATGAACTATGCGAAACTGCAATGTGACATCAAGTTGAAATGCCTACACAGTGCAGTCACCCCCCCCCTATAGTTTGACCTTTTCAGTTTCAATCAGAAGCTATGCAAGCCCACAGTACAATATCACTTGGTGATTGTATCTACATAGTACACAGTGAACCCTCTTACTCTCTGACCATGGAATATCACCGCCTGTGGTTATGAGTTAATACAAACACTATACAAGACTGCCATATGATTTCACAGGGTGAATGCATCTACACATACACACACAATGTAAGGTTTTGTTTGTCTTTGTCAGCAGTTATAACTGTTGTTAACACAATGACAAAATAAAAATGTGGCTCTGATGGGGTTTTTGCCTTAATTTTTTTGTTTTTCATTTTTTGTGTTTCAGGAAAGAAGAGGAACTAATGAAAGGTAAGGAATGTTTCTTGAAAACAAAAAGGAATGAGCCATTTGCGAGTTAGATTTGAATAATGTCTGGTACCGGTATTATGACTTGCTACATGTAAGTCACAAGTAACCTTAAATTTGAATTCCTCAGACTATAGAGACAGTTGCTATGTCAAATGGTTCAGGGCAAGCTTACGGCAACTTCCAGATAAGCAGACCCTGGCACCATTGTGCAATACACATCCATTCAGAATTGTGTGTGGTTGTTCACCATGTCTTACGTAACTACGCAAAAGCTTGCCCCGAATCATGTGACATAGCAACTGTCTCTATAATTGTTGATTTCAAATTGAAGTGGTAACTTGCTATCAAGCACGTCATTGTTCCAGACAATATTCAAATCTAACACGCAAACGGCTTTTTGAGTTGATAACTTATTGTCATTTCAAGGATTTTACCGATTCTTCCGTTTCATTGATTCATCAATCACCCTTTTCCTTTCGCTTCTTCAGTTCGTCTTCAAGAGGAATATGAGCAAAGCGTCCGCCTCAAGGAAGAATCCCAGAAAGCTGGTAAGATGGAGAGACAGAAAGCTTTCCAAGATGTCTTTGCAGCCGACATGGATCATTACAGAACGCATGGTGAAATGCAACGTAAGTGTAACCTTAAAGGAACATTACAGAATTGGTTTTGCTTGCAAAAACAGTTGCTGGCAGTGTAAGCACTTTATGTAATCCACCATATATATAAACTGACAAACCTGTAGAAGTTTGAGAACGATCGGCCTTCTGGGTCACGAGAGAATAGTGAAAAACTGATTACAAATTTTGCATTGCTTCGATGCCAAAACAACAATGAATAAAACGCTCCCTGAGCGATAAACTCCAAACGCGAAACTAGACTATTTGTTTCTCATCAAATATGCAATTTCAGACAGAAATATTTCAAGGGATGTTTTCTACTATCATCATCATTAGACCGTGAAAGTTTGATGTAAATCTGTGATCTTCACAATTTTTGTTTTCTTACCAATTCTGTATTGTTCCTTTAAAGGCAATGTAAACCTGTTGTGTTTTTGTTTCTCTCTTTTGTTTTGGTACCATAAAAAGCTGAAAAATACTTCAATTATATTTTGTCTTACTCTTTACTCTGGACAGCAAATTTTGAAATAATTTGGGTTGAACTTGCAGTTTCTAGCCCTAATGGTGGCAGTGTCCATATTTCTCCCAAATTTTGTTTGGGGTAACAGTTGGAAGTCAATTAATCTGACTGCAGTATCCTTTTAAGCCACTACCCACCGAGCTAGCTCTGGATGGTGTAGTGGCAATGCAAAGGTTGTGGTTTCGAATCCCACTCAAGTGATTTGCCTGTGGATTTTTTTTACAGAACTCAGGAAAGTGCTGATTATACAGTGCTTAAAGACAGTGGACACTATTGGTATTATGTCAAAGACCAGTCTTCTCACTTGGTGTATATTAACATATGCATAAAATAATAAACCTTTGAAAATTTGAGCTCGATTGGTTGTCAGAGTTGCGAGATAACTATGAAAGAAAAAAAACACCCTTGTCACACGAATGTGTGCTTTTAGATGCTTGATTTCGAGACCGAAAAATTCTAAACTTGAGGTCTCGAAATCAAATTTGTGGAAAATTACTTCTTTCTCAAAAACTATGTTACTTCAGAGGGAGCCGTTTCTCACAATGTTTTATACTATCAACCTCTCCCCATTACTCGTCACCAAGAAAGGTTTTATGCTTAACATTATTTTGACTAATTACCAATAGTGTGCACTGCCTCTAAATACATATTGGTCTGAGGTAAAAATCAATTTATACAATCCATCTTTTTTCTGTTTTCATTATCGCTCAGGTGTGGTACCTGATGGTCACCGGACCCCGACAGACATCAGCTCAATCGAGAACTTTGAAATCTCCGTGGACGACCAAGAACAGGAGGCTCTGGATGATTTCTTAGGAGGTAGTGCCCCAGGAGCTATGGGGAAGGGAGAGGAGGCAGGAGATGATGGGGAGGAGGAGGAGGAGGATGATAGAGAGATGGAGATTCTTGAAGTAATTAAGGAGGAAACAGAAAGAGACGACACAGAGGAGAGCAGCGGTAGTTTAGACAAAGGACTAGCAGGTGATTTTTTTTTTTTCAAATTTAGATTTTATAATTTAATTTGAGTAGCTTATCATTCTACAGCCATGAGCGGCAGGCATGTTAGTGTAAAGGGAAAAACTCAGTTGTATACTAGCTTCTCCGGGTCTTCATCATCATCATTATAATGCTCTGTATCCGTCATGGGCACGGGGGATATAGAGCCCCCCCCCCCCCCTCCCCCAACCAAAGTAATTTGATGCAGATTGCCACTGGCTGCTTGTTTGCTTGCTTAACTGCATCATCTAAATTCCTTTTCTAATGAACACTCGAACTACAGCATGTCTTTCCTTATTTTGTCTCTCACAGAGGAAGATGCTCATTTTGAGGACGCCCCATCTCAAGACCCCCCTCATGAAAAGCCCATGGTCAACGATGCAGAGGAAGATTCTCAACCTGAGGTGGCCCCATCTCAAGAAACCCCTCAGGAGAAGCCCACGGTCAAGGATGAAGAGGAGACCAGTGAAACGACACATGATACAACTCAAGAAGATGAGGAAGATGACGAGGATGAATTTGACACTCCAGATGAAGGTTCAGAGAAGGAATAAGACGGTGTTTCAACAAAACTTTTTAAAGGGTGGGTATCATCATCATGATGATATCCCCACTTACCTTGCACTTGTAACATGTATATTACATTGCCAGGAGCGTCACCGAGTGACGGATATGCACGCTATATAAGGAGCCACTAATATTATTATTTTTATCATCAGTCAGCATCATGCATTTCTGCACCGGCTACCTGACTGGCGAGAAGCTTATTGAGCTTCCCCATTCTGCCTCTTCAGTATACCACCCAGTAAACCTTTGGTAATTACTCAAACAAAATTATGACCTTAAATATTACCTGGCAAAAAGCACTAGGAGCTGTTGATATTATCTTTTAAGGTGAGGGAAGATTCTCTGTACGAGAGGAAAATAGTGCATTAAAGACACTGGACACTATTGATAACTGTCAAAGACCAGTCTTCTCACTTGGTGTATCTCAACATACATGTATGCATAAAATAACAAATCTGTGAAAATTTGAGCCAAACTGGTCGTTGAAGTTGCGAGATAATAATGAAAGAAAAAACACCCCTGTCATACGAAGTTGTGTGCTTTCAGATGTATGATTTTGAGACCTCAAATTCTGAATCTAAGGTCTCAATATCAAATCCGTGGAAAATTACTTGTTTCTCGAAAACCACATCACTTCAGAGGGAGCCGTTTCTCACAACGTTTTATACTATCAACAGCTCCCCATTACTCGTTCGTTACCTTTAAAGTTTGGAAGTATAATTTCTTTTTACTGATGTGTTTTTAGCACTGTTCGTTCAGTGCTTTACTGACTTCTGGAAAAAAATCCATAGATGTTGGATAAATAAAGAAAAGTTCCTCTGTGTTTTTGTATTTGCGTAAGATTCAGAAAGATTGTACTGTCTTGATTTTATGCTATCATGCAAACGACTCTTATATCACTTGCAACTAATAAATATTCAATAGAGAGTAAGACTTTATGCAATGTTCACAAAATTTAACATGGATTTAAGAGGTTAATGTTTCAACAGATTTATTTTAATTTGAGTGTTGTAGGGGCCTACACTTTTTATTTGATACAGATGTGTAGCTGTATGTACATAAATTAAAATGTGGAACAAGAATTATATAAATATTTTACAGAAATAAATATGTTATAATGTATGATATGTTTGTTTTGTTGTGTCATTATACTGGGCATGCTCGATTTCGCAGAGCACTAAGATTCATCATAAGATGAGTTATCAGTTATTTGTATTGTGACATTAAATTGATTCTCATTTTATTGAGTCAATCAATTGGAGCTACTTAAGTCATTATACACTTTCGGTAAACAGTATTGTCCAAGTCCCACACTTCGTGTGTCACAAAGTATATATAAAATAACAAACCTGTGAAAATTTAGGCTCAATCGGTCATCTGAGTCGGCAGAAAACAACGGGAAAACCCACTCCTGTTTTCGTGCTAAGCAGATGTTGTTTGTGCTTAGCAGCTCTATGAAGTTTGGACAGTTGGCTACGCAGTTTCTGTTAAGTGAGATTTTTCTGTAAGAAAGTTCCTGATGCTTACAGGCTTTATGAAATTGGGCCAGAAATTTTGCAGAGTGCTAATAAAAGAAATTATTTGAGAGTAAAAGTTTTACTTTTTGCTAAAAGTGGCATAATTTTTGTATTATGTTCTTTTTTCAAGACCTTCCGCCAAAGGAAATGCACCCCAAGGACCATTAGCTCCAGGGCCCACTCTTTCCGTAAGCCCTAAGCACAAAAACATACAGAGCACAGAAAAATTGTGCTTAACAGTAATATGTTACCAGCCAAAATTACATTGCATTTACTCATTTGTTGCTTAGCAAAGAAATTTGGCAAGCAGAAGTGCCCTGCTGAGTGGAGAGAGAGGGCGCCATTGGTAAATTATTTTTGGCAAGGTTTGACTACAACGGCTGTTTCCTGTGTGTGTGGGTGTGCGCATGCTTCGTGAAATTAAATAGCGTTCCTAATAAAATGGCGGACGACATGGAGGATGCGGAGATGACGATTGACGGTAAAGTTATCGACAATTTACGAGTCGTTGACTTAAAGCAGGAGCTGAAAAAGAAGGGTTTGTCTATAGGTGGGACTAAGAGTGTCCTTGTTGAAAGATTGCGAGCGGTAATTATACCACCTAATTTTTATTTATGTCTGTTTTAATTTAAAACGTTGAGACGACTTTTCGTCGTGCTACCCGCTAAAAATGTTTGACCCCTCCCTGGTGCCCTGTATTGATCGTTTGTGTATTGGAAGGTGCCGGATACCAGTCAGGTATATTTACAATTTTTTTTTACAAAATACTTGTGCCTACTAAACTGAAGTATTTTTTGTAGTTAATAAGTTTACATGGTTTATAATATATGATAACACATTTCATAGCTTTCTCCTTCTATAAATGTAACGAAGAAGAGTTTTAAATCATCAATCAGTCCACTTAATTCATGATTTGTGAGTGCTAACTGAGCGAGTGATAACAATTATATTAATATAAAAATTAAAAGTGATATTCTTTTCACAATGTAACACACCAAAAAAACAAACGAGCAGCGATCCATGGGGATCCAAGCACGTTTTTTGCACAACATTGTTTCAATGAAATAGAAGTACTACACGACTAGTTTAAATAAAGCATTGGAAAACTTTCTGGGAAAAGTTTCCGTATGGCGCCACCACTTTTTCATTCGATATGAAATAATATTATAGTATCTACAGGGGTTGCCCTTAACTTTTTTTTCAACTGGCCAGCAGGACCAGTTGGCTTGATTTTTCACTGGTCCGCCAGGTTTTTGACTGGTCCGTCAATTTTTTATGCTATTTTTTTTAAAACTAATAGTATTCTGTTGTATACCAACTGCTCGATTTTCGATCGTCGCTATTTCAAAATTCAACATGATTTGCAACGTCAACTTAACTGCACTGGAAGCCATACTTTATTTATGTGTACCAAGTTATTGTGTTCGTAAAGGATAATTAATTTGAGAGTATTTTTTCTTTAAAAATGTAATAACAATAGCGTTATTAAAATTAATTTAAAAACAGGTCAAATTATTTGTCAGAGCAAAATGATCTTTATTTAGGTAGTTTTTTTTTTAGTCCACGGTTTATTGTAAACACTCATCATAAAAGTATTCCTAGATAAGAAGAACTTTTTTATGGAAGAAAAAAAAAATAGTGTTTTTACTATAAAAACACCCCAAAAAACACTTTAAAACCGACTGTTAAAATATCATTAACTTTTTATGTACTGCCTTCAAATACTGTGGGGGAGGGTTACGTGCGATCGCTCAAGTTATTTTATCATGTATAAACATTGCCTATTATTGTACCCTATTATTGTACCCTATCATTGGACCCTTTCGGTACAGAAAAAAAAAAGTTCACGGATTTACAAACAATTTACAGGGTTTACAGAAGGTAATGGTGAAAGACTTCTCTTGAAATATTAGTCCATGAAATGCTTTACTTTTTGAGAAAACGGTAAAACAATATAAATTCTCGTTAACGAGAATTACGGATTTGTTATAAACACATGTCATGACACGGCGAAACGCGCGAAAACAGGAGTGGGTTTTCCCGTTATTTTCTCCCGACTCCGATGTCCGATTGAGCCTAAATTTCCACAGGATTGTTATTTTATATATAAGTTGTGAAACACGAAGTGTGGGACTTGGACAATACTGTTTACCGAAAGGGTCCAATGGCTTTAATAAGTATTCATAAACATAATACATCGTACCGAAGTTCCCAAAATCTTCCCACTTTCGTCCAGAAAAACCCCCAACAAAAAGTAGACATCAAAAAAGTCCATGAAGAAGCATACGAGTTTGACGGTATTTTTTTCAATTATGTGTATGGAATGGTCGGTGCCGGCGTCTGTTTTGTGAACAAAATTTTCATTTAAAAAACGTTTTTAAAATCAGCAAAAACAACTGCGCCTTTGTTTAACATATGATTGCATTCTAGAACCCAAGTCTTTCTTGAAATCAACCCGCAAAAAACCACAAACAACCGCGCATTATATGTGACCAATAAAACCATGGATAAACTAGATCGCCCACCAATCGCCCGCAAAAAAAAAAAAAAAGCCCCAAATAACAACAAAATTACCCAAAATTAGGACGGAAGAACTTTACTAAACACAATTAAATACTCCTTTTTGCTCATCCAGAGTATCTTAACTTGGTAATTTTTGTTGAATGAAGCCTCACCGTCTCGCTCGTTTTTCGTAAACACGCTAGACTCTTATTCCCACACGGAAATCTGCTCCGTTGACCGACCATGCTGCTGACAGAATGTGTTTTGCTTTGTGATCTTCTGTCAAGGCGATTGAAGCTAGTTTTGTAAGCTATTGCGTACTTTCACCAATAGAGGGCGTCTATTCCCACGCTATCGAATATTCTGAAACGCCCTCTAGCGTTCAGTATTTCTTACACTTTCTGCCACACGTGAACTAATACGAAGACTATAAGCCTTTGCGTTGCATGATGGGATTTTGCGCTGTGTATGCGTGATCGTAGGAAGTTTGCCAGCGTTCAGCGGCACTTCGAGTAATTTTTATTATATTTTATCCAAACCTTGAGTGAATGTTTTTACATTTTATTCGAGCCTGAAAATAGTTTAAAAATTGTCATAGTTCTGTAGTACCGCTGCCGATATTTTTGACTGGTCAGCCGGACCAGTTGGCAAGGTGTTTCAGCTGGTCCGCCGCGATTTCTACTGGCATTTGGCCAACGGACCTGCGTTAAGGTCGAACCCTGATCTAACTTACCTCAACGAGATATCCCTTTTTGTAAAAATTAGTGAAAAAGTGGTGGCGAGGTGCGGAAAGTTATCCACTTTCTGTGTGGTGCAACCACTTTTTCACTCCTTAAAAAAAAAGAAGGGATATCTCATTTTTGAGGGAAAATTAAATACTATATAATATATACAGTAGTATTTATTTCATATCGAATGAAAAAGTGGTGGTGCCATACGGAAAGTTATCCATAGAATTAGCCAATGGTCCCCTTGACAAATGATACGTGTATAAAGGTTAATAAAAAGGATGATTCTATTTGGTTTGGTAAGGTCATCACACTTCCTGATGCTCAACTGCTAATGTGGTGGGGCGGCAAGGGACAGGAGTCCAGTGAGATCAGTGTACCAGTCACTGTTCAGCTTTTCAGCAGAGACCGGACATTTGAAACACAAAATACATCGAAAAAATTTACATAAAACTTACACAGTTTGAAGAAAATAAGAGTGAAAGCTTTCGTTATTAAAATATTACTTAGGCCTACTGTGCTGTACTGTAGTTTTTGAGAAATGAGTAAAACAATGTCACAAAAATAATTTTTGTCTCAGTTTTAGCATTATGTCAAAAAGTATTTAACCAGTTACGGTATGTTAATAATATCATAACTGGTTAATACATTTTTAAATGCAAAAATAATTTGTATAACTATTTGAGGGGATGCTTTCTACTTTCATTATCTTCAAACCCTGTAAGTTCAATGAAAATCTGTAGACATTTTGAGTACCCAAATGCCTTTAACTGCTGGTGTTTAACAGTTAAATTTATATGTATTTATTTGTTTGTTTCTGTAGCAAATGTACCTCGAGCAGTTGCAGCAAGAATCAGTTGGAGATGGCAACAAACAGGTGAGAAACATCAAGGAGATAAAAAAAGAGACAAATCAAAGAAACTTACTGACATTTTTATTCGCCCAAAATGTAGTTAATGGCAAGGACCCAATTTCATGAAGCTGTTAAGCAGCAAAGACTGATTAACAGATTTCTTTGCTAATCAAACATTGAGTGGGGCACCAGCCACAACAATACAAACTTAATGTAAAGTTGGCTGGTAACCTGTTCCTGCTAAGCAATACTATTCTGTGCTTCGTAAGTTTTTGTGCCTACAGACGTTATGAAATTGGGCCCTCCCTGATGTTTAAACCCTAGCAGAGTCTTTATCAATGCTAAGTGAGAACACGAAACATGTACACAATGTTATTACTGGTGTAACAGAATGGAAATGAGGTGAGGTTTGAGGTAGCCAGTGTTGTCTGTGGGCGGTGGTGGGGGTGCCTGCCCAGAACTTAAACATTTCGCCCAGCACTAAGAGCAAAATACAGAGTACTGCCCAGCAGATTTCCACAAGATTGCACTCCGCAATGATTGCCAAATATCCAAACATGAATAATTTTGTTGAACCGCCCACCTTTGACAAACTAAATTGGGTTTAGAGCCCACCTCTAAAACGGTCTAGCTACAACACTGGCGGTAGCACCTAGTGTACATCTTTATTTGAGTAGTGTAGGTTTTGAAAAGAACCAACACAACTACAAAGAGATTTGCACATGGTGCTACTGCAATCCGCACATGATTATACATGGTCTCCCACCATGCAAAGTTTCAAATTTTACTTTGAAATTAATGAAAAGAGAGAGAAGCAGAAAATGTTTGCCAGTACTTTTTTTTTAAAGGCAGTGGACACAATTGGTGATTACTCAAAATAATTGTTTGCATAACACCTCACGAGCAGTGGGGAGAGGTTGATAGTATAAAACACTGTGAGAAACGGCTACCTCTGAAGTGGCGTAGTTTTTGAGAAAGAAGTAATTTTCCACGAATTTGATTTTGAGACCTCAGATTTAGAACTTGAGCTCCCGAAATCAAGCATCTGAAAGCACACAACTTCTTGTGACAAGGGTGTTTTTATCTTTCATAAACATCTCGCAGCTCAGACGACCAATCGAGCTGAAATTTTCACAGGTTTGTTATTTTATGCATATGTTGAGATACACCAAGTGAAAAGACTGGTCTTTGACAATTACCAATAGTGTCTTAAAAGAGAGCATTCAGATTATTATTATTGGTTTCTTGTTTTTGCCATGCAGATGATGGATGAATCGGTGACTTCCAACTCATTCATCAAGCAATATCTACAGCAGCAGCAAGAGCTTCTCAGTCAACGACAGCCCGAAAAAGGTTGGAACTAACTTGCTTTTCTTTATTATGAAATAACAGTAAGGTGAGCCCGGTCTTGACTGTAGGGTGATTTAAAAAAAAAAAAATTAATGCAAGTTCACCCAAAAACAAGGCTAAAAGCCACTCTAGGTAATGGGCTACAAAATCCTGGCTGGCAGCTGTTAATTGACAGAGCTGAAGATGGGGTCCATTTATAGCGGCTAACCACCGGTAAACAGTCATAACTAAGCAGTGAAGACCGACTCCCCACACTGATATTCCCATTTATAAATGCCTTTTAAAGAAAAAGTTCAGAACTTGAGTTTTTTGTTTTCGCCATTGTCAGTGGTCCAAAAACTTGTCATTCTTGTGTTTGAGGTTGGATGTTTATTATCTTTTGATTTAGAACATGAAGAAGAAGAAGAACCAGAACACTGTGCGGAAGTACCAGCTGCGCTGGCTGATCAGGTCGAGGAGCTTCACCAGTCCCTCTCCAGGAGTCAATCTCAAGAAGACGACAGGAAGAAGCCCGAAGAGAAAAGCGCAGACACCACCGCCGCTGAAGAGAAGGACGAGTCTGTCACGTCGACAGAGCCCGCCAACAAAGTTCCAGACTCAAGTTCAGCGGTGACGGAGCAGAAGGCGGCAGTTGAAGACAAAGAGGCAGCTGCTGAGACGAAAGTAGAGGAACTTAAAGTCGCCGCAGAAGCTGGAGAGAAGCAGACTAAGCCAGTGGCTGAAGAAAACCGTCAGAGTGTAGACGATGTTCAGGAAGCGTCATCAAAGGAGACACCAGTTCAAGAAGAATCGAAAGAGAAAGCAGAAGGAACGGACCAAGAAGTCGCTCAAGAGAAAAAGATACAGGAGAAGGCACCAGAAGAAGTCGCGGAAAAGACGGAATCTGGTGATGTGGCACCTAAAGCCACTTCAGAGTCTGTCCCAGACAGCCAACAAGAAGAGCAGGTAACGTCTCCAAAGGAAGAGAAGATGGAAGTCAAAGATGACTCTGAGGAGACGGAGAAGCCAAAAGCGGAGAAGCCAGAAGCATCTCCAGAGGCGGAGGACAAGCAGGCATCCAAGAGAGAGCTGGAAATGAGTCAAGAACAAGTGCCAACCAAGAAACCCCGCCGCTGGTCGAGAAAGACAGAGGAGGACACGGCGGAGAAGGCAGAGAGTAAAGGTCATAGGTCAAGTATCAGGAGACGATCAGGGACTCGATTATCAGATCCACAGGAACAGGAAGAGAAAGACACACCCAAAGAGAAAACAGATGAGGTAACCATCTTTATATACAAATGCAAGTAACGTGTCTGTTTTTGTAAGAAAATTTTCTTACAGCTTTTTGGGGGTCTGGTGATCATACCACTGGGGTTAATTTTTAAGTTCTCTTCAGATTTCAAACTTTTTTTTCTCCCTGATTATGCAGAAAATCAACCAATCTGTCCATGTTCTGATGAACAAATTATTTGAAAATTTCCCTGATTATGGAAACTTTTTCCCCAACTATGTTGAATATAAATTTAAATATCTCACTGATTGTTGTACATAATCTTCCGATTGCAATATGCAAATCATGGCAGCTCTTATACAGATGTACCCGACGTGAACTGCTAAATGTCTTTTGCATGGAACAGCTCTCTAACACTCTCTCTTTTTCTCAATTTAACATTTGTCTTGGTTAAGAAACCCGAGCCGTCTGACACTCAGGAACCTGTCGAGGACTCCACTGTAGTAGAAAAACCTAAACCTGACGTTGAGAAAGAATCTGAGGATAAGGAGAAGGATGAGCAACCAGACGCAAAGAAAACTGCACCGGCAGAGGTACATTATATTGACCAACCCATCATTACATTTCAGGGTTATGTAATCGGGGTTCTCCCCATGCACAAGCTATTTTATTGTGCCGATACGGTGTGCTAAAATGCACAAATTTCAGCAAATACGTGAACAACTTTCTTTTTTTTTTCATTATAATTTTACAAAAAAACATCAAGAGAATACCTAAGAATGCTCCAGATTGTAGGATGTAGCTTTTAAAACCAATATAGACACCAAGTAGAAAACATATCGAGAACCAATTCAGCGTGCTTCCGCCAAACTTACAAAAGATTTTGTAGCCACTGCCGGCAATGCCAAATTTATTTTTTTTGCTGAGAAATGTTTGATGAATATGTTCTCCAAACTGTTATTTGAATAAGAAACCTTGCTATGCTTTCAGGATACTAAGGATACAGAACAACCCATGGAGACGGCAGCCGTCAGTAAAGAGGAAGGACGACGCGATGATGGAGAGCCACGCGATGGGGAGCAACGCGATGACGGAGAGCCGCCACGTGATGAGAGTTACTACACAGCTGAAGATACATCCATGGATCAAGGAACCACAGATCCTCCCAAGAGGTGAGAATTCAACACTGTCTGTCTAGTGTCTTGAATAAGGGAATCTAAGAGTAGGGGTGCATTTTTGAGGTAATAATTTTCAACTGCTTTGGTTGAACTGTCCTTTGTTGATCACTGCCAATTGATCAGAACAGATGGTTACAGCCTGGAAATTGGCCGTTTAAAACAGCCTTGGGCATGGTCCTTTATTGCACAGCCACCACCCTGCGAGGATTTAGACCGCCATTTTAGACCGAGTCCATAAAACTTATTCCCATTCATAAATACCTTTGTGTTAGTAAACATGCCTGGAAAGTTGAGAACTCATCTGGCGGTTTAGCTATGACTCGCCAGAGACTCTGAGATGAATTTCTTTTCATTACTGAGCACAAGCTTGGAACTTGTTTTCGAGCCAAATATCTGTACCTCCTTACCAACTTAATTTGGCTGTGAAATGTGTGTAGCGCCCTCTTTTGGTTCAGTTTCCTCAGGCCATGTTTAACACTCCTTTCTGTAACTGCTTTAAGCTCATAAACTTGTTTAAACAGGTCGTAAGCCAGAATGGCATGTGGTGATGAATATAATATTTGAAAGATAGGTTTGGTTTTGTAAATTAAACTGAAACTTGTGTCTGTTTATAGTGCGGAAAGTGAAGTCAAAGATGAAACTGACGATGCTAAGGAGGAGCAAGTTCCCATGGAAACTGATGCTCCAGTCCCCAAGGTAGTAGAGGAGGAGGTAAAAGAAGAAACGAAGAAAGACGGAGACGATGAAAGTTCGGATACCGTAGATAAAACGGTAGATGTTGGTAGCAAGATTGAGAAGGTAAGTCTGGGTGGGAGAATTGGATTTGTTTCCACGTCTTATTTTGAATTTTTGGCAGGATAATAATAATAAAGACTTGTAATGCGCACATATCCACCCTACTGGGTGATCAAGGCGCAGTAAAAAAACAAAAAAAAACAAACAAACAGAGTTAGTCCTTGAAAACCTGTGACATAAGATAAGTTTTGAGAAGAGATTTGAATTTTGAGGGGCGCACACAAGATCTAAGATTAAGATGAAATAGACTGAAGCTTTGAATCCTTGTACCAAAAAATCAAATGCAAATCAAATGCTGTTAATATACATAAAATACTGCATATCTGAAGTGAATTGAGAAAACAAGTTTCTCTTGATTGTTGGAGATACATTATGTACAATTTTTGAATAACAATGTGAAAAATGGGAAATGGATTTTATTGACTTTTTACTTTTTAACATTTGTAATTTTTGGCATAGAAGAGAAGGTTACTGGTGTTTTGGGTAAACCTAAATTGCCAGTTACCTACTCCTTTATGCCAAAGTTTACTAATGTTCTTATTTGAAAAGTTTCCATGAACATTTGAAATGTCTTGCATAAGGCAATCACTTTTAGTTCGTTCTCAAAAGTGTCCCCAAGAAGTTGTTCAGACGGGAAAGAAAAAATTACCCCAGTGATTTGAAAAGTACTTCCCCAGTTGCGGACAAAACTTTGTACACAGAAATTGTTTGACTCAAAAGAGAAAGATTTGCCAATGATGTAACATGCCTAACCTAATTACACTTAGCTCAAGGGGCCTATGAGAACCAACGTCATCTGGGGACAAGGTTGAACGCTGTACTCTGTGGATGTTCCTGTTAATGCGCCCGAGCGCACCGACCCTAAATTCAGTCCCTCTGACTGTGAGTAGTACCATAAAAGGAGATATGAGTGCCAGGATAACAGATGGACCAAGTTGCTCCGAATAACTTTGTTAGAACGTCTCAGTCTCAATAGAGTTGTACAAAGAGGAGATATGAGTGCCATGATAAGAGATGGACCAAGTTTCTCAGAATAACTTTGTTAGAACGTCTCAGTCTGAATAAAGAGGAGATATGGTATTGGAATTACCTTATGCTGAGATATCAAACAGTTTGCTACGAATAACTTTGCTAGAACGTCAACATCTGATTAGAAAATACAAGGTTGAGAATTGGAACAAGTTGCTCTAATAACTTTGCTAGCACATCACAATCTGAAATCATATGTCATTCCTGCTAAGGACTTGCTGAACACTGTCTACCTTGTTTCATGGACTTGTGCTATAACACTGATATCAGAAACGGCTTACTGAAACGTCATCGGCTAAATCTACTTGGACCTATCGGAACGAAAACGCCAAGATTCAGTTTTCCCGAACTTTTCTTGCTGTGTGGAATCCTGCAATCTGGTCTTCAGTAGATTCTGTGTGATCTTTTACAAACACTTTTCAAAACAACCTCGAGGATATCTTCATAAACAACCAGAACTCAATTTGTTGACAACAAGAAGAGAATTTATCGAAAGATGTGGTTGAACTGTCAATTTTAAATATCACAATTACAATATCTACAGAAAGGAAAATTTACGTCGCTGTCTTCCAGGATCGCATTGTAAGAACTTGACAATTAACTTTGAAATGAGGAACTCTTCACACCATCAAAGGCATCAGTATTCACCTTATGTCTTGAAAAATATACATATAACCATAAGGACTTCAACAACAGCCAATGAAAATACTTTGCCTGCTGATGAATATGCAATTACTCAAATGACAGGCAGCTTTGAACAACAGGATACAATGGAGGCATTAGAATACTGTATGCCATCTACTGAATATTCATACCCCTGTGACATTTGCATACTGGAAATCATTTGCATATTGGAATATCTGCACTCAACTGTATTGTATTGCTTAGTGAATAGGTGAACTGGAGCCTCAGAATCTGGAAATGTTCCACTGTTATCTGATGATTGGCACTTTGGATGAGGACCAATGTAACCTGGCTCCCATACTGATGTTGCCCCTACTGCTCTAGACATTTCTGTGGATGTGGAGAAGCTGGTGATGGAGGTGTGATGGTCTACAGGCTATTTTTTCAAGCCCAAAGTTACATAATCAATTTGGGGTGGGGAAATTCATAACCCCAAGTTCTGTGAAAAAAAAACAGGAACTTGTCCCTATAATGGCAAACAACTCAAAAGAATTTCAAGTTTTGACTTGAACCTGATGTTCTCATTAAATAACTTGTCAAGAAAAAACATCTTTCTGTAGAATTCTAAAAATTGACGAAAGAACTATTGGTCTCCCAAACTTTGCAAACAGTGAAATGATCCCCAAACAAGATTCTCAAAATTTTGTCCATTTCAAATATTTTATCAATTGTCGTGACATAATTTCCACTTAATTTCTTTTGCACGTTGCTGGTTAATTGCTTAATGCTTTATGTTTTTATTTCTTGACTCTTCGAATAACTTCAGGAACAATCTGACGAGACTGAAAAGCCTTCCGTAGTGACGACTGCTGCAGTGAAAACTAAACGATTTGGCCTCGGTTGTAAGTTTCTCTTAGTGTTTAAAAAAACAGCAAAAAAAAAAAAGTGAAACTGTGTAGATAGCAGGGCTGATACTTCACGAAGGCAACAAAGACGATTGCTTCCATGCCCACTGGTCATGTTGGTCATTGCCTTGGTGCCCTTCAAATGCTCCAGTAGAAGTTTACTGTTTCCTCTTAGAGTGACCAAGGGTAAAAACGCCTTGGTGCCCTTGCCCCTTGCCCTTTCAAATTGAAGCATACAGGCCTGAGATAGTGTTCTTCTCGTCTTGGTAACAAAAATCTCTGGTCCAGTAAAAGTTTTGAGCTACAAGCCCAACAGTCTTGTGGATTTTTTACCCCAAATTCGAGCCCCGAGTTAAGCCTGGTTCATACTTCCTGCAAACGCAAATGCAATATGATTCTCGACGGCATAAAATTCGCAACAAATAATTTGCATCAGTTGGCCTGTGCTCAACTCCTGCAAAAACATTCACTACAAAAGCGACAAGTGACATCAAAATTTGTATCGCATTTGCATTCAAAGGAAGTATGAACCGAGCTTTAGATGTAAATTATTGATAAAGTTGTCAAATTAATGATGTTACTTTTTTCTTGGTATTGATAGCTTCAAAAGAAAAAGACGAAAGCTCGACGGATAAGACAAGTCCGGGTGGTGCCGCCGCTCCAACCTCGAGGAAGCGACGATGGGGGAGCACTAAGAATGTGACTCAAGTCAAGAAACTCAGCGTCAACATCAGCACTGATATACTGAAGGTGAGTAGCATTTCAAACTCGGTATGGTCCAAGAATTAGCAGAGCCCAATTTCATAGAGCTGCACTGGACACTATTGGTAATTGTCAAAGACTAGGTGTATCTCAACATATGCACAAAATAACAAACCTGTGGAAATTTTAGCTCAATTGGTCGTCAAAGTTGCGAGATAATAATGAAAGAAAATACACTCGTCACACGAAGTTGTGTGCTTTTCAGATGCTTGATTTCAAGACCTCAAAATCAAATTCTGAGGTCTCAAAATCAAATTCGTGGAAAATTACTTCTTTCCCGAAAACTATGTCACTTCAGAGGGAGCTGTTTCTCACAATGTTTTATACCATCAACCTCTCCCCATTACTCGTTACCAAGTAAGGTTTTATGCTAATTATTATTTTGAGTACATACCAAAAGCACAAAAAGTAGGATTTAAACACACAATCTCGTCATTTAGCATCCTGAATCTGACTCTTAAACATCTGTTTAAAAAAAACACCATCTTAACTTTTTCCTCATTTCTTTATTAGGAAATGATGCCAGAGATGAAGCAAACCTCCATTGACGCAGTTGTCATGGAAACGGACGAGAAGAGTCCATCTTCTTCAGAGACTTCCGATGAGCAAGAAGATGCCACGCCCAGAGAGCCGACGATCACGCGCACCATCACGCAGACTATCAAGAAGACGCAGGCAGGGAGCGACGCTGACTCGGACAGGGAGGAAGGGAAAGAAAATGGGCAGGAAAAAGAGGAAGAAGGAAAGGTGAGAAAGTCTCTTTTTGTTGGCTTGTTGTCTGAAGATTTTATTTTGTTTTGGGGGGTAGAATTACAAAAATAAGCTATGATTTATGTGGGGGGTTACACTCGGTGCTTACCACTGGTCCACTGAAAATAATGCCATTCATAAATACCATGGATGGTTTCGCTATTCCTATTGGTGGAGAGCGCGTCACGTGGGTGTGTATAAACCTTTGTTTATGACCGGTAAAAAGTGTTGAAACTTGGGCGTGACATGCGAGCTCGCACCTGTTCTTATATGACAGTTTCTTCATTCCTATTGGTCGGGAGCAACGGCCTAAGCTTGGGCGGTCCCTTCGGTTACCCGGTTCTACCCGGTTCCAAGTTGAAAACCGGACTTGCGGTTCCACTCTTCTGTGGAACCGGGTACCCGCTTTTGTCGGTTCCGATTTTAAAAGACCGAGTCCCAATTATAAAAGGCTCTGTGGAGCCGATCCTGCGACGAACCGGCTCTAGAAAATGAGGCTTGATGTTGAAAGCGGTGACCGCAGATACAGTGTGCAAAGGCTTCAAGCCGACATGAGTATCAACTATCACATGTGGCTGCTGCATACACAGTGCACACACATAGGCATCTTCTACAACCACCACATGTATGCATGTACATGTCATGCATATACATGTACATGTATAGACAGCACGTTGTGATTGGCTGCCGATATATCCATATTCATAAAAGCTAGCCCCATGCACAAAACACACAGTGCTGTAGGTATGTATGTACAGGCATGTACAGGCATAGTACACTTGTATGTACAGAGACGACACACTGCATGCACTACGAATGTACTGCACTACGGATGTACTACACTACGGACATATGCTACACAACGATCATACTGCCGGCTAAATCAAAGACTTGTTTAAATCATAGAGTAAGGACAGAGCAGGGAAAATAGGTGCTCAATGGCACGATGTCTGATCATTGGGGTGGGTATTCTGGTATTTTCGTTAAAAATAGATCGGCTCCAATTGTGTGTGTGTGTGAGCTCGGAACCGATGTCTGATTAACTTGGTTATTTTCAGTTCAAATAGATCGGCTCATTTGTGTGTGTGTGTGAGCTCTGGACGGGCGGCTTATGTTTTTTATTGAATTGGAACCGGGTATGTCTCAGAACCGAGCTTTTTTTTGGAACCGGAACCGAGCCCCAAATTTCTGGAACCGCCCAAGCTTACAACGGCCGGGACAGTTGTGCCACATCACGCGATACGCGCGACGCGCACAGCAATCTCCTTATAAGGAGTTGTTTACACGAGGGCGGCGGATTGCTTTACCATTTCATAGCTGGAGGGGTGTTGTGTTGAAAGAAATCATTGAACAATCATAATTTTTGCATTTATTTATATTTTTTGACCAAAAGTGTTGATGTTTTTTGACCGAAAAGGTGTTTATGAATGGGAATCAAAATGTGTTGAATCGGTTTTCAACAAGTGGTTTAAACCCGCCGTGGCCTGGTTCTTGATAATTTACCTTTACTTTGTCTCGATAAAATTATCAAGAACCAGGCCTCGTTGGGATTAAACCACTGGTTGAAAACCTCTTCACCACACATTGATTCCCTTATTTAAAACACCTGAGGACCGGTCAACTTTACCCTTCATAGTCCGGCTGGCTAGTTCAGTTTTAAAAAGCATCCCATTTAATATAAAGTATGGGCTTGTGAAAAAGCTGACGGACCAGTGAAATGACAAGCTCACTGGTCCTGCAGTGGTTTTAGTCGTAATGTGTATTCTATAAACTCTTGGCTGTAGTCAACTGTACACTATACCCTGCTTTTGAGGTTGTATTTACATTAAACTAAAATGATAAAAACTTGTCTTAACAATTTTTTAGTTGACCTCTAGTAATGAGGACAACCAAGATGGGACTAAATCTAGCGATGACAGTGACAGCAGTGACAATGACAGTGACAGTGACTCTGGCGACGACAAGGCCTCAAACGATGACAACAATGATGAGGAGAAGACGGAAGAAGACGAGGAGGCCTTGGTGAAACGTCGAGAGATGAGAGCCAAGGAGAAGGCAGCGAGGCAGGAACAGAAGGCCGCCAAGCTTAAGGCTAAGGAAGAGAGGGCCAAAGGTGAGGATAGAGCTTTCTTGAAGATGATCAAGTGAGGAATGTTTAGAAGGGTACACAGAACTGCCAAAATGTGCACTTGAAATCACCATTCTTTGCTAAAAGGGCAAGTGCCGAGTTTCTCAGGCATGCAACTCTTCCTCGGATCAGCTAATTACCTCTTTTTTATTCTCAGTTTTACCATTCCATATTGAGAAATACTGTACAAAATAGGTGCAATTTTGTTATTTCCTCTTTTTTTGGTGAAGCTCCTCTTTTTTGGTGAAGCTACAGTTACATGCCTGGTTTCTGTACCAACTGTGATAGAGAAGTTTGCCTATTATCGTGGAGAAATAGCATTCTTGAAGATCAAAAATGTTTAGAAAGATAGATAGAACTTACTTCATACATATCGGGCTCAATTTCATGGCTCTGCTTTCTAAAAAGAAATATAAATAAATGTTTGAGTTTCCTTGTGTCTCTTCTAGAGTCCCTTTTGGCCAAGAGGACGAAGCTTCGTGAGGTCGTGCGAACCTCCATCGACGATCCGGTACGCGTTGTGGGCAGACCGAGCAAGCCTAGCCCCTCCCGTCGGCCGGAGAGTGCGATCGTTCATGTCATGAACCTGGTCAGACCCTACACCCTCAACCAGCTGAAGGAGCTGCTCGGACGTTCCGGTAAGCTGGAGGCTGAGGATGGCTTCTGGATTGATAACATCAAGTCACATTGTTATGCAGTGGTGAGTTTTTCCTTCGTGGTCTTGTTTGAATAATCTTGGACGAAAGATTGCTTCGGAAGCAAATTCTTTATGTCGTTACATCACATGAAACTTGAAATTGAAAGTAGCAAGTGTGCTGAGCTTTACAAGTAGTGTAGTTTTTTATCAAAGAGTGAAACATACTTATGATCTCCGAATGCAAAACGTGTTTGTTTAAAACAGGGTAAAAATATAATGCCTTTCTGGGTTTTTTCCTTCACTTTTTTATTGTGACTCCAATGCTTTCATTGGGCTTAACAACTTTCACAGGTTTTTTATATCACGTGTATCAGATGTGTATGTTGTGTCACATAAAGTGTGGATACTTGTCCGTGACAATTTTTAGTGTCGGTATCGTGCTTGAAATGAGTTTATTGTAGTTGAAATAACAAACAACAAACCTATTACAACCCCTATTTCATCCTCTTCCTATGCCGTCATTATGTGTGTTTTTTTACTTCCCCAGTTTTCATCACCTGAAGAAGCGGTAGCCTGTAGGGAGGATCTTCATGGGACTAAATGGCCCTCTAGCAACCCCAAAACCCTCCGTGTTGACTTTGCCACTAAAGATGAGGTATGGTGGCAATATTGGAAGGATTAAATTGAACACCGATAAATACATGAAATCTACCACTCCACAACGTGCCCGAATGTTACAATAGGGACAGTTTGTTTTCAAAGTTTTGTCAATGTTTTACTTTTTACTTTTTTGGCCCTTTAGAATGTGTTTGTACTTTTACCTGTGTTTATATTTTTATTATTGATGAGTGGCTCTTTTAGCCTTGTTCCTATTGCTTCTGGTCATTTTATCTGTGAATAAAAATACAATATAAAATAAAATAAATAAAGTTATAAAAATACACAAACATTTTGGCCAATGCACTTCACTGCTTATGTTACACTTGGTTACCTGTTTATGTTTGTTGTGTTGTCATTTAGCGTACAAGAAAGACCATCAGGTCATTAACTCGGGGATGAGATTGTTCAGACTTTTGGCTGAATTCCGAGGCCTGGTGAGGAAATCAGACAATATTTTTTCCACAAATAAAGAAATCCTGCTCATTGGTTTACTTCTCTAGTGCTTTGGATACCATTTCCAAAAGCTCCTTGGAATCTGTAACCCTGGGGGTTACCAAACAGTATAAATGGCATCATTTCAACATACCTTTGAATTTGTATCCAAGTTTCAGACTTTTTTGTTAGTAATGACTCTTACCCCTGTTAACTATTGATTGCTTTTGTACAAATAATGTCACAGACTTTTTGTAATAGCAAAGTAAATGATTCCATTGGAATAAGAAAAGGGCAAGGAGATCTGCAAAGAAGTTAATTTTCTGAACACAATGTTTTACATTAAGGTTTCTGGTCAATACAATGATCCTCTCTGGAGTTATTGTCCTCAGCACCATTGCATTGGATTGTATTGGAAAATGTGCTTTATAGATGCTTGTATTTATTATTATTGTTTGTCCTATTCCCTGTTGTCGTCTTTACAAAAAATCCAACTTTTAATAAATTTTTTGTTTGAACTATCAGATGGACAGACACACGGGTAAGAGCATCCCTAAACCGGAGCCCAAACCAGAGCCCGCCGCGGTGGATCGGGCCAAGAGGGAACGCCGTGTATCGGAGCGAGAGCGGGAACAAGATAAAGAGAGAGGTCGAGACCAGAGAGGGGGTCAGCCGCCCGTAAGGGAGTGGGATCGAGACAGAGAGAGAAGTCTGTCTAGAGAACGACGACGCCGTGAACGAGAGAAGAGACATGCTGAGCAAAAAGGTACCCATCAGCGCTTTCCTAAAGCCTGGTTCATACTTCCTGTTTTCGCAGTTTACCACATTTCAACTGTTTCGTTTCGCATTCGTATTCGCAGGAAGTATTAACCGGGTTGAAGTCTTGTTACCAATAATAACCAGCAAACAGGTTCTGTAGCGGGTCCCATTTAAGAATAGGGAAGTGCTTTGGCATAGTTAAACTTTCAGACGGACAACACCACTAGTTAGTTTGTTCCTGCCTTACCGGCATTTTCTTTCTTTGTACCTCTAGAGAAATGATACTTTGTAGTTCACTGGATCCACGCTCTGGTGTTGTCGGCAGCAGAGTTTGGTTTCCAAAACCGGTCATCACACTTGTGCTCGTGAGCAAACGCTTGAAAAGTGGGAAGGTAGTACATTCTGCTCTACCAGTCTGGCTCCTAGTAGTTGATACCCATGCCTCCTAGTGGTTGATACCCATGCATATATTCTTATGGACTGTGAAAAGGGGTGACCCTGTTTCAGCCCCAGGAGTAGGTGGCAACGGCCCCTGGTAACAGTTAATTTGCGTGACGGCCCAAATCAGTTAATTGAGCCCTCACCTTAAAGGCACTGGATACTATTGGTAATTGCTCAAAATAATTGTGAGCTTAAAAACTTCAATGGAGCTCTTTTGCTAGTATAACACATTCTGAGAATCTGCTCCCTCTGAAGTAACGTAGTTTTCGAGAAAGAAGTAATTTTTCACTTAAATATATGAATTTGATTTCGAGACCTCAGATTTAGATTTTGAGGTCTCGAAATCAAGCATCTGAAAGCCCACAACTTCGTGTGACATGGGTGTTTTTTTCTTTCATCATTATCTCGCAACTTCAACCACCAGTTAAGTTCAAATTTTCACAGGTTTGTTATTTTGTGCATATGTTGAGATACACCAAGTGAGAAGACTGGTTTTTGACAATTCCTTAAGGTGTCCAGTGTCTTTAAAGTGGCCATCTGGCGATATCTCTTTAAAAATATTTCTTTAAAAAACTTTTCTGGGCTTTGTTTTATTTTACAGTACCTAAAGAAGAAGTTGAAGAGCCTCCCGCTAAGCTCCTTGATGACCTGTTCAAGAAGACCAAAGCAACACCCTGCATCTACTGGCTACCACTGACTGAAGAACAGGTTGATAAACTAATTATTGTTTACAACAAATCAAATACAACAAAGGGTTGTATACATATTTTGTTGACTCTGATTTTGAAGCCAAAGAGTCTCAGAAAAGCAAACTTAAAGGGAAGGTACACTGTTGGTATTTGTCAAAGACCAGTGTGAACTCCATTGGTCAATTGGTCATCGGAGTTGGGAGAAAATGATGAAAGAAAAAACACCCTTGTTGGACGAATTTGTGTGCTTTCAGAAAGGAATAAAAGACTTCCAGCTAGAAGTCTTTTATTATTTAAGTGAGAAATCACCTCTTTCTCAAAAACTACGTTACTTCAGAGGGAGGCGTTTCCCACAATGCTTTATACTATCATCAGCTCTCCAATGCTTGTTACCAAGTCAGTTTTTAAGTTAATATTTGTTTTGAGTAATTACCAAACGTGTACCTTCCCTTTAACCACTATATAAGGCAAGTGTCCATATAGAGAGAAGACAAGGAAGGAAGTTTGACGCTTATATGTCGGAGGAAAACCCCAGAGAATTATTGTTTTGTCATTGAATTGGCTCTGAGATGGCAGCTCAATGATGTCAAAGCATAAAAGTCTGTCAGAAAGGAAGGAAGTTTGACGCTTATATGTCGGAGGAAAACCTCAGAGAATTATTGTTTTGTCATTGAATTGGCTCTTAGATTGCAGCTCAATGATGTCAATGCATAAAAGTCTGTCAGAAAGGAAGGAAGTTTGACGCTTATATGTCGGAGGAAAACCTCAGAGAATTATTGTTTTGTCATTGAATTGGCTCTTAGATTGCAGCTCAATGATGTCAATGCATAAAAGTCTGTCAGAAAGGAAGGAAGTTTGACGCTTATATGTCGGAGGAAAACCTCAGAGAATTATTGTTTTGTCATTGAATTGGCTCTTAGATTGCAGCTCAATGATGTCAATGCATAAAAGTCTGTCAGAGCTGCCAACTCTAATACTGGTTCTGCAAAAAGTGCCTTGAAAATCAACTAATCTGTCCATGTTTTGATGCACAAATTTGACAATCCTGATTTATGGAAACTCTAATGTTGAATGTTATTATAAATATCGCCCTGCAAATACAAAAACTCCCCTGATTTGCAAAACTAAATGGAGTTGTGCTCATCCAGAAGACGAAACAGAGTACACCGTCTGAATTGTTGAGCCCTCCGGTTCATCTCAGAGCCACCATCACTCAAAAGAGATTTAGTGTCACTGCAAAACTTTCTAATTCAATTAACCTTTGAAGTTTAGGATTTGTGTACTCAAAAAGTGCTCCACTTCAGAGGGAGCCGTTTCTCACAATGATATATACTACCAACCTCTCCCCATTACTCATTGCCAAGTAAGGTTTCATGCTATTAATTAATTTGAGTAATTACCAATAGTGTCCACTGCCTTTAATTTAAATCTGTGGGCATTGTGTAAAAAGTACCCAGACCCTTTAAAGTCTCATCTATATTCATCGTGCTGTTGCTGCTCTTCTATTTCATACAATAGGTTGAAGTAAAAACCAAAGAATATGATCAACGTGAAAAGGATCGAGAGGAACGTCGACGAAAACTAGAGGAGGAGGACAAGCAGAGAGAGAAGGAAAAAGCCAGAGCGCCAGCGCGGGGTGCACGGCGTCGTAGCCGCTCCCGAAGCAGGAGTCGAGGACGAAGACGTTAGGTGTCGTCTTCCCCAAAGCACACCCTGTGTAAGTAAGTATGTACTAAGTGGTCTAGAAGTCACTTCTCTCACTTTAGTTTTTTGGATTATCCATGTCTTGTGAACCTAATTGCTGCTCATTTCAAAACTGCATCATTCAAATATTTTAGATATCATGAAACTTTTTAGACCTTCATGAGTTACCCTTCTTTCTTTTTTTTTACTCCTGGCATTTATTTTGTTTGAGTGTGGGGTTTTGTGTAGTTTTTTGTGTGTTTTCATCCCATATTTGTTCTCTTCATGTTTAGAAAAATAGAAAAATCAATAAACATTTCAATACCCCCCAAAATTGTCATCTTACTGTTTGTTTTTCTCTCTTAGTCTTTAAAACCACGCATCACAATTTGACGCAAAGGGTAGACTCCATCATTGTTAGATTCAAAAACAATTGAGATTCAGCCATCTTTCTTTGCTAGTGCCTGCAGATGAAAACAGAATCCCTCAAACCTATGTGAATTATGTTTTCTATCATGTCTCCTTCAGGCATGTAACTCAACCCCCCCCCCCACCCCAACTCCTTTTTGTAGTGCTACTGCTATGCTGTATCCCCTCTTCTTTGCACTACCCTCTTTTCTTAGTGTTCCTTTCTTTGGGCATTATAAAAGTTGCATGTCTGTAGCAGAGTGTTCAGCCCGGTTCATACTTCCTGCACTTGCGAATGCGATACAAATGTTGACGTCACAAACTCGCAACGAAATTCGTACTGAGTTGAGTTGTGCTCAACTCTCTTGCCAATATCGCGGCGAAAGAGGAGTTGTGACGTCAAATTCATATCAAATTTGCATCACATTCGCATTCGCAGGAAGTATTAACCGGGCTTTAGCCTTTGAAAAGGTAAATAACTCTGCTGGAGTCAAATGACGGGCTGTCATCAATTTGTGAAAAAAAGAAATACAGTTGGATTATGATGGGTTTGATGCTTTGTGTGTTTTTTTATGATTTACCTCTGTTGGCCTGGACTTTCATCCCTGCAGCTGGGAAGGTAAATTTACATTTTACAGAAGGGCATTTCTGGGGGAAAAAAAAAAAAAGTAAATACAGACTTTGTGAAGTGGGTACTATTAAGGTCGGTATCTGTGATACAGAGCCCATGTCCTCTAAAGACTGCCTTGAAAATCTTGACCCTTTTTTTTTGCTCCTCGTGTTTTGTTTTCTTTCTAGTCAGTGACTTTTAGACCACATAGTTCGGACGAGTGAACCATTTTTTTTTTTTTTAGCTGTCATGGTTTGTATAGAAATGTTTTTTTGGGGGGTAATGGTAAAAAATTTAAAATAAAATGAGGTAATTGCTTTCAGATCTTGTTTTCCAAAATATTTTTGTCTTTTCAGTAGATTTAACTTTCTGTCCCATTTTAATAGATTTTTTTTTGCAACTAGGAAAAATATATTATTTGTGTTAACCCATATACCAGTGTGTGTTAAGTACTGCATACTCGGTACTTTCCCCGAGTCAGGTGATAAAACTGACCAGTAAGACATCTTCTCTTGAATGCTGAAGACCGTGCGTTTAAATCCTGCCCAAGAAATATGCCTGCAGATTTTTTTTGTTACACAGGATTCGTGGAATGTCCCGAGTACATAGTTCATAAAGGGAAGGTATACGTTTAAAATTAATGGCAATAACTACTTACTTGGTAAGAAGTACTGCAACTTTTGAAAAGTAAACACATTGTGAGAACCATTTGACTTCCGAAGTTATTTGGTTATGGAAGAAGTTGTCAGTTTTTATTCCAAAAAATTGAATATGAGAAGCATATCTGTCAGTATTCCAGTTGCAGATTATTGTTCCTGCATGGAAATAACCCTTTTCAGATTTTCAGTGATACTTCATATACGCCACCTTTTTTTTTTAAATGAAATTTTCAGGTTTTTTTTGGTGTATGTCTAAATTAATATAGTTTTAAAACAATTTAACATTTCTAAAAAACTTAAGATATACGCTCCCTTTTACACACACCAGTGTATGAGTAAACACAAATATTTTTCTGTAACTTGTTACAATGGTTGGGCTGTCAGGTAAGGTGTACATGGAAATTCGTAGTCTTGGTGCAAGACGTTTCTCGTTTCCCTTTCACGCACACCGCGGCCAATTCACCGACAGCGCGCGCACCGACTCACCTGACTTAGTCCACTCACTGCTCTCCAGGGCGGTGAGTGGACTAAGTCAGGTGAGTCGGTGCGCGCGCTGTCGGTGAATTGGCCGCGGTGTGCGCGTGAAAGGGAAACGAGAAACATCTTGCACCAAGACTAGGAAATCCGCCGTGGTTGTCTTTATAGAAAATCAGTTGATGTTGTTAAAAGACAGGAAGAAGCTTAGAATTGTGGCATTTGATATGGCCTGGATATTGAATGATCTGTGATGTTTTTGATATAGGGATAAATTATTTGTACTCCAGAAGACTAGGTTGTTGTCATTTATACTTGCATAGTTAAATTTTTTCAATATTGGCTGTGTGCTTCACGAATTTGTGATTTAGAAATTTAATTTAATCTCAACTTAAAGTTTTGATAATCTGAGGGGCATGGTTAACTATACTGTCAGGGTTTTTTTCTTCACCTTTTAGGGTCGTCTAGTATTTGGGGTTTTACATTGATTTTTATGTTTACAGTAAATTATTGTTTTTGAGAAATTCTAAAATTTTCGTCAGCTGTCGTAAGAAACCTTAGAAACAATTATGTAAATATCCATCAATTGGTGTATTTTTTAGCTTGGAGAAATTCATTTTTATTTTTTAGAAGCGTATTGAAATAAAGAAAAATGAACTAGAGAATCAAATGAGTTCCAATTTTTATTTTAACTTCTCTTCATTTCGCAGTTCCCTCGGGTAAATTTGCAAAACTTTCAAAAAAGGGCAAGTTTGAGCAGCGATCTTCGACTTGTCAACCATTAGTCAATGTTCCATGGTAACCTATGCATGCAATACATCCTGGGTACCAGGCAAAATAACCCAATGGCCGACAATAGTCAACTATAGTCTCTTGCTCGAACTTGCTCAATGTATAGTTTGTTTGTTGAAGTCATAGGTTTGAGTTTTGCTCTCATTCGAACTGCCATCTATAGAAGACAGAAATAACTGTTATTAACCCCTCCAGAGACATTAGCAGTCCAAAAAACGGCTGAAAGTTCATCCTTGAAAGGGCAAGGCAATTTTCATTTTGCTTAGGGCATTTCCATTGGAAAGTCTGAAAATTCTATGAGAATTATACACATAAAAACTCCTTTGGTAAAAGGCACAACGACCGGAGAGCTGTTGATGGTATAAAACATTGTGAGAAACAGCTCCCTCTGATGTAACATTGTTTTTGAGAAAGAGGTAATTTTTCACTTGAATATTTCAATCAAATGAAAGACTTCAGGGCTGCAGCCTTTTTTAGGCATCTGAAAGCATCTAAGGTGTCCAGTGCCTTTAAGACGGTCAAAGGAAGTTTGGAACTTCAATAACTTCATTCAGAGTTAATACTTGTACTTGAAAATATTTGTCATTCTACTGTTCAACTTTTGTCTGTATTATCAGGAAATTTTGCTTTGTTTAATGAACTTGAGAAATAAAAATCTAGAAGAAAAAAAAGTGGGTATTGTTGTTTCCATTATTTGTCTTGTGTGTGTTTATTGCAATCCCTGCATACAACCCTTGATACTCATTATGGGATAGCTCCATTTAAAGGCAGTGGACACTATTGGTAATTACTCAAAATAATAATCAGCATAAAACCTCACTTGGTAACAAGTAATGGGGAGAGGTTGGTAGTATAAAACATTGTGAGAAACGGCTCCCTTCTGAAGTGACATAGTTTTCGAGAAAAGAGTATCTTTCCACGAATTTGATTTTGAGACCTCAAGTTTAGAATTTGAGGTCACAAAATCAAGCATCTGAAAGCACACAACTTCGTGTGGCAAGGGTGTTTTTTTTCTCATTCATAGTTATCTCGCAACTCCGACGACCAATTGAGCTCAAATTTTTACAGGCTTGTTATTTTATGCTTATGATGGGATACACCAAGTGAGAACACTGGTCTTTGACAATTACCAAAGGTGTACAGTGCCTTTAAAGAACCATGCCAGTCTAAAACATCATTTTCCTCTGCAGTGGCAACTCGCAACTGTTATCTTCACGTTATCCCTTTTCCAAGCAGTGGACTTATAGTTGGATCTTGCACAAACCAGGGCCCAATTTCATAGAGCTACTAAGCACGAAAATTTGCTTAGCATGAAATTTCTTCCTTGATAACAACAGGATTACCAACCAAATTTCCATGTGATTTTCAGGACAAGCAAACAACAGCTGATTACTAGTAACAAGCAATATGCAACAAATAGAAATTTTGTTGGTAATCTTGTTTTTATCAAGAAAGAAATTGCATGCAAAGCAAATTTTTGTGCTTAGCAGCTCTATGAAATTGGGCCCTTTATAGTAAGGCTGCTGACTTCAAACCCAATTAATTCATCATAAACACACCCACTACGTGATAAGGATGTACACTTTTTGTTGTCAAACTCAAAAGTTCTTTCAATGCAGCTTTCCTTTCAAAACTCAATAGTAAAACTGAGAACTGGGCTTGCTCTATGCTGAGACCTAAAAGTAAGCGACCGACCAAATACTCCTAAGTTGATAAGTATTTCTTGTGGCGGGCTGTCAGGTTGGCTCAGTGGTTTCTGTCCCTGCCTTTCACCTCTGTGGAACCCGGTTTGATATCTGGACTAGGGCCTTGCATGTGGATTGGGCTTTTCAGTCCCCGTCTGACTGCTAATGTAGGGGGTTTTCCTCATCCAGCTCCATGTCTAAAACTAGTTTTATTCCTCATTGGGCGTGTCCTCTTTACAAAAAGTTGGTGTGAGGTTTCCATTACGATGCCTTGCCGACTACATAATTCAAAATTAGAAGAAAATCACTGATTTCAACTGCAAAATAAAATCCTATTCTCCAAAGTAAAACACCTATCTCCCCCCCCCCCGCACCATTCACCCCGCCCCATCCTATTTCACCACGAGTATTGCGCGTGCGCAAAGCATAATAGTACATTCTGCAGACGGTTTTGAAAATGGCAGGGAAAAAGAAGCCGAAAATTCGCTCCAAAGGGAAGAGCAAAAAGCCAATGGTAAGAATATCTTAACTGTTGAATCACTCCAATATACCGTTTGCTATTAGTTAATTTAGATTAACAAATATGTCTTTGAAATTGGAGATAAACGGGATATTTTTGCTGTGTTTTATGCTCACGGTCCCACGGACGGTTCCACGAATGACTACTGCAGTGTGGGCACACATGACACAGTTCGCCCCATTATTAAACAATGCATGTTATGGGGCGTATTTTTATGTGATTGAGCTTTGACAAAGGCGTGTTTACTGTGTTGTATACGTTGCCATGCCACTTTGGCAGTTCAGATTTCGCCGTGTTTTATCTATTTCTTGACAAAATCATTGATCTATCTCACTTTGTTTACATGTAATGGCAATATATGGCGCATTCAGACAGCATTTTAAAGTTTTTTAAACTAAAGAGCTCGGGAATAGGATTTTTTTTGCAAGTTAAAATGTGGACAAAATATAATTTTGGGGTAAATTCAACAATTCAAATTTTTTAATAAATGGAATTCAGGTTCAGTATGCACTTTTAAGTTTTATTGGAAAACTTCACGTATCCTGCAACCACTTGTTTACTCATTTTTACTAAAGGAAATATCTCATTTGACTTATTTGATTTTGACTTTGAGTACATTCTATTTTAGTTTATAATAACGAATGAAGAAGAGAAACCTATAATACACATAGGCCCCCCTACCCTTTTTTATTAACTTTGTTGTTTGGTTTGTTGTGGTGGGATGGGCTGGGAATCCCTTGTTTGTACCTCGTAACTAAACATGGTTCTTGACCAGAATTATAAACCTGTGCAACGTGTAGTAGGCTGACTTTTTTTTCTTTCTTTTTTTCTTTTAAAAAAGTAAGTATCTTTCCACTTTGACATTTATAATTCATAAAATAATATTATAAACATAATAATTTTAAACCAAACAAACCTCAACACAATTTTGTGCAAGGCTGCACAACGTTGTTAATTGTGAGAATAATTCTAACCCTCGATTACGACGATGGTGGAGCCGGCCAGTGGGAGCATGGAGGTAGGGAGGGTTACGATTATCGCAACAAGTATAAACTAAATTCATCAACTAGGGAACATTTCTTTGTGTGTCAATGCAAAACCCTTTTTTTTTTGTAAATAAAACATTGCATAGCCCATTCGAAAACTGCACCGTTCACAAATTTCGTTATCTCTGTGCAGACTTGTTTTGTCTGGTATCTACGTATTTAAGTGAGTAGGCCTACTGCGTTTTGACAATTTTAAATGCGAGCAGAACATCAAAGCTATTTTAAGGTTCATCAATGATCAGTGATTGAATATGGTTACTGAAAGCTTGGGGCATCGTTCATGTATTGAATTTTATATCTTTTGTTTTTAGGCCCATATAGGGTCGGCTCTCTTCCCTCGAGCAATGTTTGCTGCAGTTCCCCGTTCCCCTGAGCCACCGGAAGATGTACCTGAAGAGCGTCCTCTATCTGCCCTCTCTTCCGCCCTCCTAAATGCCTCCTTGTTAGGGCGTGTCATTGCCACGCCCCCTGATAATAACACCTTGAAGAGCACAGGAGAACTCGGCGCTTCGAGAACGCAAGAAGGGAATGTTAGCATGGAGAACAGCATGGCTAGGAGCAGTATGTATGATTATTACGACAGCGAAGAGGAAGAAGGGGAAGACATGGATCAGGGTTATGAAGATCCTGGGTAAGTGTAAGGCATGTTATGGGTGTAGCAATTGAAAATGCATATATGAAATGGGTACATCCAGTAGGTTTATTTGGGTGCCGGAGGGGAAGGGAGGGGCTAGGAGCAGTATGTATGATTATTAAGACAGCGAAGAAGAAGGTGAAGACATGGATCAGGGTTATGAAGATCCTGGGTAAGTGTAAGGCATGTTATGGGTGTAGCAATTGAAAATGCATATATGAAATGGGTACATCCAGTAGGTTAATTTGGGTGCCAGAGAGGAAGGGAGGGGCTAGGAGTAGTATTGATTATTACGACAGCAAAGAAGAAGAAGAAGGGGAAGACATGGATCAGGGTTATGAAGATCCTGGGTAAGTGTAAGGTGTGTTATGGGTGTAGCAATTGAAAATGCATATGAAATGGGTACATCCAGTAGGTTTATTTGGGTGCCGGAGGGGAAGGGAGGGGCTAGGAGCAGTATGTATGATTATTACGACAGCGAAGAAGAAGAAGAAGGAGAAGACATGGATCAGGGATATGAAGATGCTTGTCTTAGGCGAGTGAGGGGTCAAAGACGCGGAAACTGCATAAAAGTTGCTAAAATGCATTATCGGCAAGGTATTTTACTTTCTGCTTAATTTAAAAAACTTGTCAGGAATGTAGTACGTTGTTATATCAGGAATGTAGTACGTTGTTATATCAAGCAGTTATATCAAGGAAATTTCATAGATTATCGAGGAAGACATTCAGTTCCCATAAAAAGTGGAAATGAAAACGATTTTCTCGTGTCTTTGTGCACAAAACTAGGCACAAAGACACCCCAGCAGTGGCCTGCAGTGCATGGCGGTGCCCAGCACTTGCGCGCCTGGATCGATCTATATAGTGTTTATGTTAAACTATGCATTGACATATTCGTATCCGTAGCCTTATGAAACCTCTTTAAAGATTATTATCCTTACCTTTTTTTTTCCCGAATGAATTTTGTCCAATGAAATAGTCACTGTCATTTTTCTCACTGTCAGGTATTCCAGTATCCCACTTAATATCCATCAGAAGCGTAACACCATCAGTAGTCGAGCCAAGCTGGCCACACCCAGCCACTCGGACTCCATGCACAGCAGCGACGATGATGATGAAGAAGATGGAGAAGAAAGTGCCCCACCCTCTGAGAGACGTAAAGAGCAGATGGATTCGTCTTCCCAGCAGAGGTTTTATCACACTCTGGAGAAGGGGGAGGCGGAGAGTCTAGGAGAGGAAGAAAGGAGACGGGGGAAGACGGCGGACCTGAAGAAATCAAAAGAAATCTTGAGAAAAGAAACGGCTGCTGCAGCAAAAGATGTGGAAGATATATACTCTAGGAGCAGCAAGCATAAGAAGAAAGTGAGTTGGTAATCATCAAACACCGTCAATGTCAGACTTGTTTAAATAACCGATACATCGAAAATTGGGTATAGAGTATATATGGAGTATACATACGCACATTATATCAAGTATTTCCTGTGTACAAGATGAAGCCTAAAAACAGTTCTAAATATCAAAGACTGCCAGTTCAATAGGGACGCATATACGTACAAATGTATATGTACTGGTTTTCAGTTTGATCCTTCGCACTTATTGCCAGTCTAAACAATATCAAAATGCACTCGCTTCCCTTGTTTTTCTTTTACAACAAAGGCGAGACATGATTTCCTTTGCTGCCTCCTCTTATGTACATACATAGGCGAAGAGAACGCCCGGGCTCCGCACATTTTTGAGACATGCTCCAGATTCCAATAGTTTTCATTGACCCTCTCCCTCTCTCTTCCATTTTATCTTGTAATATATCTGGCCGTTTTTTAATACTAACGTTTTCTTTTCTAACCTCAGCTTTATTGCTTGTAAAATAAGTTAATTGCTTTTTAAAGGCAGTGGACACTATTGGTTATTACTATTGGTATTAGCATAAAACCTTACTAGGTAATGAGTAATGGGGAGAGGTTGATAGTATTGAACATCGTGAGAAACGGCTCCCTCTTGAGTAATGTAGTTTTCAAGAAAGAAGAAATTTTCCACGAATTTGATTTAGAGACTTCAGATTTAGAATTTGAGGTCTCGAAATCAAGCATCTGACATGTCTGAAAGCACACAACTTTGCGACAGGGCTGGGTGTTTTTCTTCATTATTCCCACAACTTCGGCACCCGATTGAGCTCAAATTTTCACAAGTTTGTTATTTTATGCATATGTTGACAATTGCCAATGGTGTCCAGTGTCTTTAATTGCTTGGCAAAGTTTGTGTGATGTATACTGTTATTTTTGATGTAGTTTATAACGATTCCAACGCGATTATGGTTGCTATAGAAATGACCCTTATCCTCGTCCTCTCTCTCCCTCTCCCTCTCTCTCTCTCTCTCTCTCTCTCTCAGAAACCAACCCCACGATTGTCAACCGACCTTTCAGAGAGCAGTAGTTTAACCATGGTAACAAGCCCACAAGAAGATGACTTCTCTGACCTCATCACGCCGCCTCCCCCATGGAAACAGAAGAGCAAGAAAAAGAAAAAAGGTTTGTCCGGTGATTGTATCTGTGTCGTTGCTAGTTTGTTATCACACCACCCAACATGGAAACAGGGGTTGCGAAACACGCCGCATTCAAAAGCTGGGTACACAATTGCTTCAATCTATGGGACCAATCATGAAGCAGTATCCATCCGTGTGATGGGCAATGTGCTGTTGCTACTTTTAACTCTTTCAGTGCCACTTTTTTTCCTTTTTATTTTACAATTTGAACCTAAGATGCCCAGCTTTTAGAGCTTTTTTGAAATTATGTATAACAAAAGAGTCTCTCACCACACAAACTGTATCATACATGTAAGTAGGATTTGAAACTTGGCATGGTGGAGGTACGCAATAGCAAGGTTTGCAATGGTTTGTGGTGACACCATATGTAATGATAATCTCAAATGGGTTGAGGTGGTACTGAAAAGAACCGCTGGTTTCAACTCAACGTTTTGATCAGTTGAGAAAGCTGTATCTATTGTTTTGTGTATTTCTTAAAGGCACTAGTAAAGACACTGTTGGTAATTGTCGAAGACCAGTATTCTCACTAGGTGTGTCTCAACATATGCATAAAATAACAAACCTGTGAAAATTTGAGCTTAATTGGTTGTCGAAGCAGCGAGATAATAATGGAAGAAAAAACACCCTTGTCCCTGTTGTCACAATAGTGTCCAGTGCCTTTAAGTGATATTGAGTAGAAGAGTGGTACCCTTGATTGTTTTTCCTTTCAATTCTTGACGAGGCCCAGCTGATTGTTTTTGTTTTTCTGAAACATTAAGTTGAAACCTTTTGTTCTTTTCAGAACCACCCCAACTCAATTAGAGATTATCATTTACATGGTGTTACTGAAAACCTAGCCCTGGCGGCCTTACACTTTCGTATTGTACTACAGTGACGTCCTGGATATCAGGGCCCATTTCTGATGCGGAAAATTTTTCAAAGCTTTATAACTCAAATCTTACCTGCAAGAAAGCACCAATTTCAACAGATTCACATTCCATGGCAGCATATATTTTTCTGCGGTGGGTTTTGATCGTCAAATATTCTTCACAAATCCGTCATTTTCATGAAGAAATGCAGCTCCCAACGTTAAGAAATTCAAATTTGTGTTCGTACTCTCACAGTCTGCGGTGTGTACACAAGAAGCACGACGCGCAAATCTTGAATTTTGTAGGGCTACTGCAAACCTTACTATGTTGATTGTTATTGTTTTCTGCCAGCAGGTAAACTCAGCCCAGATAGATTAACAGAGGAAGATCTCACTGGTGATAGAATGACGTCCCAAGATTTCACAGACGGCCTTGTCGCGGAGCCTGTAAGAATCACTAGTTATAAACCACGGCCCAACTTCGTAGAACTGCTTAAGCAAAAAACATTGCTAAGCAAAAATAAGCAGGATACCAAATATGATACATGTCCTTGCGACATGGTATTTTGGCTGGCAACCTTATTTTGATAAGCATAATTTCATTGTGCGTTGCTACCTTGTCTGCTTAAAGGAACACGTTGCCTTGGATCGGACGAGTTGGTCAAAACAAAAGCATTTGTAACCGTTTTTTATAAAATGCATATGGTTGGAAAGATGTTTTAAAAGTAGAATACAATGATCCACACAAGTTTGCCTCGAAATTGCGTGGTTTTCCTTTTACTGTGCGAACTAACATGGTCGGCCATTTATGGGAGTCAAAATTTTGACCCCCATAAATGGCCGACGTGTTAGTCGACAAGGTAAAAGGAAAACCACGCAATTTCGAGGCATGTTTGTGTGGATCATTGTATTCTACTTTTACAACATCTTTCTACCCATATGCATTTTATAAAAAACGGTTACAAACGCTTTTCAAAGACCAACTCGCCCGATCCAAGGCAACGTGTTCCTTTAATTAAGCAGCTCAATGAAATTGGGCCTACATCAGTTTAGATTTGTTCAGAATTGTTTTTGTACTGCCCACAGTATTGGTTTTTTGGAACACCTGAATCAAACATTTTTTGTTGTTGAAATATCATTGTCAAATTAAAACTGTGACTGAATTAAAGGAACACGTCGCCTTGGATCGGACGAGTTGGTCTATTAAAAGCGTTTGAAACCGTTTGTTATGAAATGCATATGGTTAGAAATATGTTTAAAAAGTAGAATATAATTATCCACACAAGTATCACTCGAAATTGCACGTTTTCCTTTTACGTCGCGGACTATCATGGTCGGCCATTTATGGGAGTCAAAATTTTGACTCCCATAAATGGCCGACCATGTTAGTCGACAGGGTGAAAAGAAAACTCACAATTTCGAGGCATATTTGTGTAGATCATCGTATTCTACTTTTACAATATCTTTCTAACCATATACATTTTACAACAAATGGTTACAGAACGCTGTTCAAGACCAACTCGACCGATCCAAGGCAACGTGTTCCTTTAATTTAAAGACCACAGTTGCATAGTATCATTCCCCACCTTTCACCTGGAAGTCCCTGGTTCGAATCATGTCGAAAGGCACTACGTGGATTGGGTTGTCAGTCCCTAACTGACTAGGGTTTTTTTTTCCCTGGAATAACTCCCCGGGGGTCTTCCTCCCATCTAAATCTGAAACTTCTTTTCTTGTCTTCTCTTCATTTATTGGAGTTATTGGACAGTACAGTGATTAAGTTTGATTTTCTGGGAGTCCTTGGCTTCACAATCAGAAAACAGAATAAAATAAAATGAAATAATTGAGATGTCCTTGTTCTTCTTTGACAGATTATCCAGAGAGTCGATGCGTCGAATACCAGTGCAATGAAGCGGCCATCCCCGGTGCCAGCCCCAAGAAGTTCCTCCCAACAAAACCAAGATGACTTGGGTAAAGTAGATCAGTGACAAGGCAATGATTTTTATCTTTAGGCCATTCAGCTTAAATTAAAAGATGCCTAGAAAATGAGTTTCGTTCCGTCACCCTTTGGTCTAACATGTCTAAGAGAGCTTTTTTGTCACATCCCCACGCTTTGTGGCAAAATTTGGTATTTAACAGTTTGTGAAGAGAGCTGTTTTTTTGACATTCTACCCATTTTTTTATTAAAAGTATCACTTCCAGACGGAAGTTAAGATCCTGCAGAACATTTCTTTGAGCTTACCCATTTAACCACTAGACCTAAACTCTCTTCATACAGGGTTTAATTTACATTAGGTTGTGAGAATTATAGTTGAAAGACAAAGATTACGCATTGTACAAAGTCTGCGCTCGAGCTATCCTGCGCAATTTTAAAATCATGCAAGGACAAAGTTAGGTACGCCAAAAGAATGGCACACCGCATGTAGTTTTAAAATGGCCATGCACCCAACAGTGCCATGTTTGTTGGCTAATTACTTGATTGTGGCGTTTTTGTGGAGAACTTTCAGAATAGTGATCTCCAGCCATTACTCTGTTAAAACTGCAGAGTTCTCGTGGACTCATGGGGGTCGGAACAGGACGAGAAGGTACATTTAAGCCTGTACAGAGTTTTCAATTCTTTATAATTTCTTGATCCACCAGAGTTTTGACTTGATTTTTTAAATAAAAAGTTGCATCCCTGTAAAGACAGGCCTTGGTGCGAGATGACTGGTTTTCACCTTAATAGGGTACAGATGACTACTGTGCTTGAATATTGTAAGATAATGTTTGTGTGAAAAGAAGTATTTCAACTCAGTTTGATATTTCATACATTCTAACTTAATGACAATCATTCTGAAGAGCCTCCTATGATCATCTCAAGCATCTACATGAACTAACCTTAACAATTAATCTCTCCTAGATTCCTACTCACACATCCAGCGTCCCGGCGCGGCCAACTCCAGAGACAGCCAGATCACGCAGGAGGAGGACTACCTCAGGAGGACCAACTCCCGCCTGGAGAAGGAACTAGACATGGTCCAGAAGGAGAGGAGTCAGCTCTTAGAGACTCTCCAGCAGCAGGCCCAGACGCAGTCCATGCTCCAGGGGAGTATTAAGAACTTGTCACCTCCTCCTCACCACCAGAGGAGGATGGGTGAGGATGAAGGGGCGGAGACGGAAGAACTGAGGGCAGGGATGAAGAAGCTGAGTTTCATCAAAGGTGGGTCGACTGCCGGGGAAAATAGTTCAATGATTATAAACTTTAAAGGGCATTTACATGTGGACTACAATGTAATCTGGTATGACAGCTCAGCTTGTTTTTTTCCCCTTTTTTTTCAAGATTTTGGGACCCAAGTTATTTTGTAATTTAGGTGGGATCCCTAGCTAAATGGCGGCTACAGATGGAATGGCAGGATTCCTAATGCCACCATTACCATCTTTATAACAGCTAGCGGTTATATGGCACCGCCGAACAAAGATATTGTCAAAGTATGGAGATTGCAAACAATAGGGCTAGATAGCTCAGTTGTTGAGAGTCTGCACTTTAAATCAGAGGTCGCAGGTTCAAATCCCGCTCTATTCATTTTGTGTCGTTAATTTTCTCTCTTTAATTTAGATGATATGGAGAGAAGACTAGACGAGATGCACCAACTCTGTGATAAGCTACGTCTTGAGAACCAAGCCATTAAGGAGGTTAACGACCGTCTCCATTCAGAGAATAAGACACTCAGGAACCTTTCTGAGTCAATCAGGGATGAAGGTAAGAAATTCCTACTCGTTGTATAGTATGTTGTGGCGAGACTCGAACCCACACTCTGTTGATCAGAAACACCAGTGTTTGAATTTGGTGCTCTTCAAGAGATACATTAGGCCGTTTTGTGATGGAGTCAAAAGTTTGACTCTACAAAATGGCGTGCAGTGTTAGTTCACGACGTGTAAGGAAAACCATCCAACTTCAAGGCATATATGTGTGGATCTTTATTTTATTTTTTTAAAACACCTGTCTAACCATACGCAATTCATAACAAACACCTGACAAACAGTTTTAAACGCTTTTTGTAGACCAACTTGTCCTATCCAAGGCAACGTGTCCCTTTATCCAATCGGCCACGACTCTTTCATAGAGATGGAGATAGATGCAAAAGAGATAGATGCCAAACAGCTTGTTGCACTATACATAGCGATATTTCTTTGTTTGTCATTGCCATCTGTCTCCAGATCACACCCAGGGAGTTCTTATGAGGCAACACGCTGAGGAGGTGGTTACTGAGAATGACCAGCTCAAGACGATCATCCATAAACTCAATATTCAATTGAGTAGATATCAGGCCAAATACTCGCCTCCAGGGGTAAGCTCTCGGTTTCTTGCTAAGATTATTTTGCCGCCTTAATTTTGCCATTTTTAGCCCTGTTTATACTTCCTGCAGGTGTGATATATTTGCAACAAATAATTTGCACTGTTAAACTGTGTTAAACTTTTGCAAAATTTAGGCGCGAAAACTGCCATGGCACGTCAACATTTGCTTTGCATTCGCAGGAAGTATGAACTGGGCTTTAGTGTTTAGGATTTCCAGAAGAATTTCATCTCTAGATTGTATGACAAGTATATTTTTTAACAATTTAATTTTTTTTGAATGTTGATGATTAGAAAGATGATGCGCATGGATTACCGTCTAGGGGCAGGACGCCGCGATGGTTAACAGAGACTAAATACTTATCCCCACTCATCTTGGCATACGAAGAGGCGCTGAAGGAAAAGGTGAGTTGTAGGGATACGTACAACAAGGAAACAGGAAGAACAAGAAACAATAATGTTATTACCCCTGGGCGCGATTTCACAAAAAGTTAAGACCAGTCCTAACTTAGGACTACATGTAGTCCTATAAGATATACAAATTGCATGGATAGTCCTAAAAGTTAGGACGAGTAGCTGGTCCTAACTCGAGATAAGACTAGTCCCAACTCTTTGTGAAATCCACCCCTGGGCTCGATTCTACAATACAATACAATACAATAAAACTGTATTGTCCCTGCAAGGGAAATTCCCTTGGCCTTATTGCTCACATAAAAATACAGTCACCAGTAAAAAGGTACAACATCAAAAATGGGATAGAACATAAAAATAGTGGGCCTAATAAATGCAGAGTTAAAAAGTGAACCACGGACAGATAAAAGGGCATTAGATGGAAAAAGAACATTAAACAACAACAACATAAGTAAAAATGCACTTAAAACAAAGGCGTTTAGATACAGAATGATACAGCAACTCACCGGTCAAGCTGGCCATTATATAATTGAATGGCAGCCAGAACAAATGAGCTGCCATACCTCCGGGTTTTGATGGCTCTTAGAAGAGATGGATTGCTTGTAAGGCTTTTCTGGAATTTCAAGTGAAGTGGGTGAGAGCTGTCGGAACTAATACATTTGCAAAAGACTCATTTGAACATGAGTTGTTATACTAGAAACGCAGCTAAGATCGATCTGAACTCTTGGTGAAATAGTGATTCCTTTTAGCATCTCAGCTCCCTTATTAATTGCTGTGCATGTCCAAATTTTTTTTGTCACGCAGCACTGAACGCCAAGGCAAGTTTATGACTTTTATTACACACAGCGCACCACTTATGTTATATCCCTTATATTTGGATATTTTGGAGTAACACTTCCAGGGGTTATGATCGAGCAAGGCATGCCGGGATAAAAAATGGCGCGGCGAGACCGATCACCCCTGGAAACGAGGTTGACGGTACCCTCTCCCCTCTCACCGCTCTCTTCCAGATGAGCTTGCCTCCCATGGTTATTCTGCCACTGGCTAACACAGTTTCTCCTTCTGTACTTTTGATCCAAGGATGAGGTCGTTCAGATGACCCATGATGACCTCAACCGATTACGGAGGTCAGCCGAAGAGGTCATTCATGAGAACCAGAGGTTACACATGAAGCTGGAGCAGGTTGGACAGCCGTCGTCGGTCACTCCAGCGGAATGGTAAATCGGGTTACTAACCAGTCTTCACCGATAAAATGTCGTCGGTACATTTGAAACCAGTCCTCACACTCACAAAATTCTCAATACATCTTGAGATTTTGATAATTTAACCAGTCTTTCCAGATCAAATGTCTTCGATAGTCCTTTCTGTTTCATTTGAAACAAGAAACTCAAACCCACAAAATTCTCAAAAAATTTTGAAATTCGATAGTCCTTTCTGTTTTATTTGAAACCAGAAACTCAAACCCACAAAATTCTCAATAAATTTTGAAATTCGATAGTCCTTTCTGCTTTATTTGAAACCAGAAACTCAAACCCACAAAATTGTCAATAAATTTTGAAATTTTTGATAATTAATCCAGTCCTCACAAAAAATTTTGTTTTCGCTAGCTCTTCTATATCATTTTAAACCATTAAATCACCAACAGTTTTTTACTCAAAATCTGCAACTTTTTTCATGCCGGCATGGCAGACTTTTGGGGGATTTGGGGCCAAAAACTCAAACTAAAAAAAATTCTCAATAAATCTCAAACTTTGGCATATTTATCATTCCACACAGATAAAATGTCTCCAGTAGTCTGTTCTGTATCATTTGAAACCATAAAAACACTGTGTTTTCCAAGACTGTTTGTAATTGGAAAATAAAAAGTCAGATTTGGGGTCAAAAAACAGTTGTTGATTTTATTGTTTCAAATGGTACAGAACGGACAACTAAAGACATTTTATCTGTGTGGATCTGTTGTAAAATTTCTGGTATTTGATAAAAAGTTGCATGACTCCAAATGTGCACAACACTTATTTAATAGCACACAAGGACATTGACTTCAAAATGACGCCACCAAGATTATTGTTACATTGGCGTATTGTAAATTGGGTCAATGGAGGGGGAAAGAGAATGTGAGAAAATGACTTGTATAATCTTTGACTATTAATGGTTTCTTTGTAGGCATCGTATTCAGGAACATGCGAGACTAGTCTTGGAGGAGAATCAGGTGGTTCTCAGTCAACTTGAAGTCTTACAGCAGAAGCAGAAGGAGATGCAAAAAGCACACTCAATTGAAGGTAGGAAAAAAACACCTTAAGGCCCGGTCACACAGGCCCCGATAACGAGAATGAAAAATAAGATTGATAAAAATGCACGCGCTCAATTGGATGATTGAGTGTGGGCGTATGCTGCGTGGTGCAATTCAACCAATCGAGGGCGTGCATTTTTATCGTTCTCGTTTTAGTTCTTGCTATCAGGGCCTGTGTGGACCGGGCCTTTAGTCAGAGCTTCCAACTTTTCCTGATGCGACAGAAAGTTCCCTGAAAATAAGCCGTTCTGTCCATTTTCTTCATCCTCGTGCTTGCAAGATGTAAAAGTATGGCAGCTCTGTGGAAGTGTTAATACTTGGTCTTGGTCTTGATCTTGGACATTGTTCTCTGTTTTAGAGGAGGGGAGGGATGTTTGGTAGGTCTTTGGCTTGGACTCGTTGAAGAAGTCTGGGCCTTCTTGATCACTGACATTGACATCTTGGTATTTTTCTCAGAGAAGAGGGGAGGTAGAAGAGGTTTCAGAGAGGAAATCTTAGTCTCAGTCTATTACTTTCTTATTTTTACCACAACACTGGCTATTTATAAGAGGGTGGGATTCATCCTTATATTCAATGGATTTGATTTAAAAAAAAAAATTAAAAAATTCTTCAATCCAAATAGTTTCCAAACTGAGCAAGTGTCTTGCGATGGAGGAGGCAGAGAAAGGTGACCTTGAGGCCCAGCTGACAGACGCAAAACATCGATACAGCGCCCTCAAGCAGCAGCATAATCGTTTCGTCGTAGATGCAGAAACCAAGATGCCCATTCAGGAACACATGAGCTCATTGGCAGAATACAAAAGGTAATTGGGGATACTGGTAAATTGGATGCTGTTGTTACTGTATTCAGGTGTGCAACTCTTCCGTGTTTCTGCGGAATTCCTTGTTTACTGCAAATTTTTTTATTTTTGTTTGTAAAGCCTTATATATGCCTGGCAACAACAATGTTCAACTACAACAATGTAAAAAAAGCCCAGTACATGCTAACAATGCACCATAAATCATAATAAACCTCAACATTTTCTAGGGTACCATTGTGGGTCTCGTGCCCCATGGCGTTTCACACTCTGCTGCTGGACTTTGGAACAATCTCCCAAATTAATGTCCGTAAACCTTTGTTGTGTTGTTACCTTTAAGAAAAAACTTAAAATTTATCTCTTTCCTAAATAGTAGACTAATGATTTGTTTCTTGCCAGTTTTAATTTATCCTTTTCTTTGTTATGCGCTTTGATCATGTTTGGGAAAAGCGCAGTATAAATACCTTTTATTATTGTTTTTTATTATTATACCACTGCTCCTCAAATACTAACATGTTCTATGCAGTAAATGTTATGCTTGTGATACACAGTGAACTATGAACTCTTTTTCCCTTTAGGGCTCTGGAAGAAGAACAGCATAAACACCAGTCTGAGATGCAGAATGTAATGATGAAGCTGTCCTCGATCCAGGGGGAGAGGAAGAGCTTATCGATGAAGATGGCGGACAGTGAGGCAGAGAAGAGTCAAATGCAAGGGGAGATTCGGGCAATGAACAGAGCACAAAAGTAAACAAACTTGTTTTATTTATAATTATTAGTACTTTACTGATGAAACCTCTGGATTTTCCCTCATCGGATATGCTGCTAAAGATCAACTACATTGGCATTAACAGTCTCATTTACCACTCTTTAAGTAAGTAATATTATTCTGAACTGCTTCATTTACACTCCATCAAGGAATCTTCGAGCAAGTTCCATGCTTCTCCTCATTGAACCCAAGTCTCGACACTCATGGGGTGACAGGTCTTTTTCTTCAGCCGCGCCACGCATCTGGAACTCTCTACCTCTCTATCTTATGTCACAGGTTTTCACTGACAAATTTTTTGTGTCTGTTTTTCTCTGTGTTGTGTTTTTGTTTTTGTTGTGCTTTTGGTTTTTACTGCGCCTTGAAAACCCAGCAGGGTGGATATGTGCGCATTACAAGTCTTATTATTATAAGTTTCGCATTAGCTGAAATTGTTTAATTCTACTTACTGGTTTCACTGTGACTCTTATCAGCTTTTATCAGTTAAGTATTTGTTTTATAACCAAGGTCGTGCATTGAAATTTCATACTCGTAATAATCAAAAGGTTGGTAGATGAAAAATAAGTATAAGTTTTAGCACGTTTTAAAGTAAGTGAAAATCCACAAACCGTTTGTTTTTTCCAACAATAACTCTAATATGCAAAAGCAATTGGATGAAATCCTTATCAAACTGCATGAACGACCTTATAGTCCTGAGCCGCCGATTATTCATTCAAGTTTGTATCTTTATTTTCATAGAAAGCACCAGCACACCATCGGGCTTCTTAAGAAGGAGTTGGAACACAGCGAGAACAAATTGGCATTAGCCAATCAGCATCTTAACAAGGTTCTTGAGATTGCAGAGCAGACATCGGTGGAAAGAGATTCCCTCGCAAAAGTGGTGAGTGTCACTGAGGCTGGGGAGAAAACAGTGTCAGTAAATTGACCTATTAAACAATGTACATGAAATGTCAATGGGAGACTTTTTGGAGCGCTAGGTGGCAGCAGACTTATCGGGTAAACGTATTGTTCTTCAAATGACGTTAACAATGGAAATAGCTTTCAAAAGTCCCCCATTGCGTTTGGGCAGACCTCATGTCAACTGGGTATATTTCACCGTGTCAGTGCAAAAAATGTTGTATCTCGAATTTCATAACAGTGTTGTATTGACCCAATTCACCAGGGCCCAATTTCATAGAGCTGCTAAGCACAAAAATTTGCTTAGCATGAAATTTCTTCCTTGATAAAAACAGGATTACCAACAAAACTTCCATTTGTTGCGTATTTCTTGTTATTGGTATTCAACTGTTGTTTGCTTATCCTGAAAATCATGTGGAAATTTTGTTGGAAATACTGTTTTTATCAAGAAAGAAATTTCATGCTAAGCAAATTTTTGTGCTTAGCAGCTCTATGAAACTGGGCCCTGATGTCATCATCAGAATCATCTTGGATGTGCCATACTGGTGGGCAATGTCACTCTGTCTGCACAGTCAGTGAAGTGCAGATTTTAGGCCCTGTAGAGTTTACAGGTAAACCTACGCTGCGTTTGGCGTGCGTGTAAGGGGTCAATAGCGTATGAAAAAAGCTTCTTGCAGAGACAAGGAATACTTGCTGATGCAGCATGCAGCATCAGAGTCCAGCATTCTCCAGAAGACGATCAGAGCATACTGATCGAAACGTCGAGTTAACCCAACGGTTCTTTTCAGAACCACCCCAACTCATTTAGAAATCGTTATTACATGGTGTTACCGCAAACTCTTCTATATACAAGGTATACTGTTGCCTGTGGGTTTAACCAGATTTTAAACTCCAGTGGTAGGTAAAAGCTATTTTAGGATATACAATTTTGCAATGGCACTTAGATTATCTAATCATATCTTTGGCTAACCATTGTAGCGCAGCCAAAAGTTAACTTTTTTGCGAATCCATGGCTTCTAGCCAGAATTAATCAATTAAATGACTACAAAACTAATGGAAAAAAGAAAGAAACTGGAGAGTCCCAGATCATTTCATATTCCATTTTGTTAAAGATCATCTTTTATTGACTTTTTTTTTCATTAAAAGGCAAAGAGTCAAGAACAAGAAAAGAAGAAAGCTGTGAACAAACTGTTGGAGGGTAATGTCACTATCGGACGACTGGAGGAGAAATTAAAGGTACCATCCAGCTTCATCATGTTCCGTTTTAATCTTGTTTTGTTTTTCAGACTTGGTCAGGGATCTCTTTCCATCATCAGTAGCCAGGGATTTGAAGTTATCTCTCATGATTTCAGGGTAGTCACAGGGGTTTAACTAGGTTTCAAATGAGTGCAAAGAATGAAGCGCAAAGTGTTAGCCAGAGGAGGGTCTGGGGTGTCTTTTGGACTCCTTGTTTTATCTGTCATTTTCATGTTAATGTAAAAACCGACTTTTTAAATTTCCAGCAAATTTTGACAACCTTTCACCAAATCCTGGATAAAGCCTTGACTGAGCGGTCTCAGGCGGTAAACTAAAGTAACTGTTTACAGAATGTGTGGTCAAATCCTGGCAGTTTTGAGCAATTACTTCTCTCCACATAAGAGTCAGTTTGGTAGATCTGGCGCTATAGACTTCGATATTATTTTTATTATTATAAGAGTACAAATGGATACCAGCAAGAGCTTTGGAATATTGAGCGATGGACTGGCAACCCGTTCAGGGGAGAAGTAATATTCTCAAGGATGCTAGATGACTCGCATTCGGTTGTTTGCCTGAAGGCCAAGACAGCAGCTGCATGATCCTTGAATCTCTGTGATCATATACTCTCAAAAAAATGTTTCACTTTACAGTCATACCGTTCGAAAGCAGACCACAAGCTCGGCAATCTATCCAGTCGTATGCAGGCCCAGGATTCGACTCATTCCAGCCAGCTCAGGGAGTATGAGCGGGAGATGTCCCATCTGAAGGTGTTGTTACAAGAGAAACAGGACTCACTTGACTCCCTAGCTTCTGATAAAAGGTAAGCGATGAGCAATTGTGAAGATCCCTTTTAAAAACTCTGCAAACCATATGTGTTTTCTCAGGGGCTAATAATTTATGCCAATGTGACACATAGACATTAACTTATTTGCTTTTACTTGTTCGTCTGGCAATTTTTTTTCAGGAAAGTTGAGGATCAACTTGAGACAGTTTGGCAGACTGCGACGTCCGATAACCGACGGATGAAAGCTAAGCTACAAAAGTCTTTAAAGGTGCCACACCGAGAGAATGGAAGCCTAGGTGGAGCTTTTGACTATGAGTCCGATAACAGAGGCCTGATCTCATCAGAGAGTGACTGATGAGAGTGAGATATGACTAGTTCCTGAAATGTGCAATGAGTGTGGTGATGGTATTTGCCACCACCTCCAAGGCACCAGTCTGTCTTGTGACATCGGTCTCATTCTGACTTCAAGATGGCTGCTTTTCTGTCCGCTGATGTAGGAGCAGCCGAGAGATTGGTTGATCATAAAGATGACCTCTGTTCAGACAGGGTCAAAAGTTTGGGTCCTCCAATTTGGTACCTGAAGTTATTTCCTAAGATATTCAACAGGTGTTTAACATACAGAAAGGGCCGGCCATTTCAAAAACGGAAACACCCAACTTTATTACACAACATTGAAAAATGCTGCAGAAATGGGATGCAACTGTTACTCTTTTTATGCAAATTTATACAGATCTATTGACCAAAAAAATACTCATTTTAGATCTGTTGAAAGTGTGTGAGAAATTAATATCCAGTTTTTTCAGGATCTTCTATTGGCTGCCTTATGTTGCGTTTCAGTTGACGAGCAGGCTGCTGGTCTGGTAAGCAATGTGTTAAACCAGTGTCAAAAAGAAGGGGTGGGGCAGGGGAACGACAGGGGACAGGTTCCCCTTAGTGTTGTCCTTGATGATGTTTTCAACTTGTACTGTGAATATTTTCTGGAGTGTGATAAAACTATGGTATTTAGTCTGAAGTTTAATGGAAATCTAAGTGTTATTTATTTCCAACTATTTTGTACATTGTAGTTTTTTTTTGTGTAAGTTGTTTGGAATGCACCCATCTCGTTATCAAATTATTATTTTAACTGGTTCATCATGAAATGATAGAACAAGCATTTGGAAGAGTTGCAGCACGCAGGGGAAGGTTTGTTGGGCTGGTTTCTGTTCTATGTTAAATTCTAATACTATCAGACTATCTTTGAGATATGAATAGTTATGATTTTCAGTGTTCCAGTCTGAGTTATAAACTAGAAACTATTTTGATAGTAATGGCTCCTGATTCTTATATGGCCCTCAGGTCAGTCAGGTAGTGATGCTCATGGCACTCTAACACTATTACCCCTGGTCACTGTCATGGGGAATACATCAGCCTTGTGCAACAAATGTGCTACTCGGTTAAATCAATCAAAAGAACCATCTCTGCCCTCACAGGTACCCCCCCCACCCCTTGGTGGAGAGAAGCAATTATAGTGAAGTGTCTTGCTCAGGGACACAAGTGTCATGACTGGGATTCAACTGGAGCCCTGTATATTTAAGTTACGGTTTATGTGAGAAAATCTTCCTAAGCTTGTGAGGGGATAGTTCAGTATCAACAGCTTCGTCAAGGCTCATTTAATTCCAATGTTTTGCAAAGATATTTTACAACATTGTTGAGTGGAATTTTTTTTTACAAAAAAGTGAACTGAAGAATATGAAATAAATACAACTTTTATGAAAGAGAAGCGTGCTTGGCTTGTGTATGAATAATTTTTATTATTTTTATTTTGCAATTCTGCATGTATACTTACCATCAGGTTAATTTTTATATATTACCCAGGTCAAAATTCCAGTTGAACCTAGTTAAACTGGGTTAAACTGAAACTAGTAGAAAACCAGTTGAAAAACTAGTTAAACACAGTTAAAATCAGTTGGTTTAGTATGGAAAATGGACAGAAACCAACTGGTTTATAATTTCAACCTAGTTGAACACAGTTAAACCTAGTCCAAACCAATTGGTTAATATGGAAAATGGAAAATGGACGAGTCACTAACCAGTTGACCCCAGTTAGTTGGGTTCAACTGGAATTTTGACCTTCAGTGTCAAGCTAGCACCGGACTCAGCACCGGATTCAGTGTCGCCCTTATTTTGGTTGTAACAGCCAGTCGGCTATTGTATGTTTTTAAAAAGGTTTTCAGATACAGTTTTAGGCCTGTTTGCTTCCTTGTTATACCGTCTTCAGGCCTAAAACTGTATCTGAAAACCTTACATACCAAAAACATACCATAGCCGACTGGCTGTTACAACCAAAATAAGGGCGACACTGAATCCGGTGCTGAATCCGGTGCTAGCTTGTCGCTGCCATTTTGACCTGGGTATTTAATCTTTTTTTTGGGGGGGGGGGGGTGGGGGTAGACAATGTTTTTCGACAATGAATAAGGGCGACACTGAATCCGGTGCTGAATCCGGTGCTAGCTTGACGCTGCCATTTTGACCTGGGTATTTAATCTCTTTTTTTTGGGGGGGGGGTGGGGGTAGACAATGTTTTTCGACAATGAAAGCTAATTCCAATTCATGAATAGTTTAATTGAAAACGGTTAAATAAAAAATAGATAGTTACAAATGGTATGGTCAATTGTAATATTGGTAAAATGGTGCTTTCAGCGGTTGCAGCGTCAGAATTGTTGGCGGTCTTGTTCCTACAGGTGTCTGCAAATACTGTTGGTCTGGAGGGTTTGTGAGTTGTCTGTGAGTTGATCCGTGTTTTCCCCACCCCCCTGTAAGAAATGGTGCCCCCCTCTAGTCTTTGCGCCCCGCACATAGCATAGTTACCCCATGCTACTAAGTTGCTACAATGCTGTTTGAGTTCTTAGATCAGATTAGTCAAATTGCTTCAGCAGGAAGTTCTAAGTAATAAAATAGACATAACAATTGTACACCCTTTTTTGTTAAAAAAGTTTTTAGCAATGTAACCGTAGCCGCAGCCACCGCGAATGGATACGGCTTCGTTTAAACTGGTCCCTGTCATACTGTGGCAGCGGATTGCAAAATTATTGCATACGTACAACGTAGATGTAGTGGGAGCCTGACAAGTTGTGGCCGTCGACCCCACTTGTTAACTGGTGCTCGATCTCGCCTTACAGCAATGTGTACAGTTAAATTGGAGCCTGTAGTGTGAGAACGTTTGTTATGTCAGTCAAGCGCAAGTGTGTGGTAGTGATAGTGTAGAGAAGACGAGTTAATTTTCCCCCCAGTTGCCGAACTTCCTATCAAATTCTTACAGCTGGCGACCTATCTACAGTAGAACGAGTTGGACTCAATCGATCAGGTAATAAAAAAGGTGTAAACTGTAATGCGTATTCCCGTTTGTACACCCGGCCGCCGCCGCAGCCATTGGTAGCTGCGCGAACGAAGAAGAAAACACAAAATGTGGCATTGAGGATTGACTTGAGGAGTGACCACACAACACTGAATGGCCATTGAGTTGGGGTTGAATGATGACACACACACTCGTGACACTGCTGTCATAATCATCAGTCGGGTCGGGGCCTTAAATTTTAACCTGTTTGCTCTGGACTGGAATTAAAACGATTGTTTTCCTGTTGGGTGGAGTGTTGTCCGCCCGTCTCGTGTGTGGAATAACATTCAGAATAAAAAGCAACTAAACTAGTTGCGATCACGTAACCCTCCTCCTAACTTTCTAACTGCTAAGCTAACATAGTAACTAATCCATTTCATTTGTTGATGATTTTGTTACTTTTATAAGCGGTTCTGCTAAAAGCCGACAACAAGCCGACATCAAGTCCAGAGCGCTGACAACACGCCGACAACAAGTTTTACTTTTAAATGCCTCCAAAATGGCAAATAAACCATAGATATATTAGAACTATGTGCGTTTTGATAATGTAATACAAACATAAATATAATGGACTCGCTTCACGAAAAGTGTGAATTTTTAACCAGAAAAAAACCTTAGGAAAAGTTTCCGTACGGCGCCACCACTTTTTCATTCGAAATAAAATAATATAGTATCTAATTTACCTGATTGATATATCCCCTTTTGTAAAAATTAGTGAAAAAGTGGTGGCGCCATACAGAAAGTTATCCAAACCTTAACTTCCACGAAAAGCGGTCGGACGCCATCTTGGCTTAAAAACCATGTTTGGACCAGTCCATTTTGATATGGGTAGATTAAGCGCTTATCAACAACAGAGGGTGGGTGTCATGTGAAGACCTTCCCAGCAGTAGACCTTTTCGCAAATACCATTGCGCAAGCGCAAACTGTCGAATGAGGTGCATGCTGGTCTAGCTAGTGATCAACTTTGATAGCTAGCTAGACCAGCATGCACCTCATTCCACGTTTATCTGGAGTGTGTTTTGGCGACCCCAACCAAAGCACAACCAACTCAACAAGTCGCAGGAGATGCTTTGAGTTTGCTTTGCAGAAAATAATTATAATTTTGTATTAAAAATGTAAAGTAGCTATAGGCTTAATAGTATACTTTGGCCATTGTGTGTCATCACCGTTTCCTGATTGGAGAATTTTCTGGGACCTCAACTTTTGAGAGGGCATTTCCATTTAAATTTACAAATGACGCTGCCATTTGAAAATCTTATTAAGGTATACAGGAAGCTTTTGAAGGGGCACCAACTCCGACATCAGGGCCAGGGGTAACAGAAGATCCGTGGCCTCTGTATAATTCAAGGCCTGAAACTGTCTAGTACTCCTAGAACTAAGGTTTGTTTGCTAATTGTCCTCATGAACGATAGTGGAATGAACCTATACAATACAATCCAACTTCCAAGAATCCATACAGCATCATTGTTATATATCCTTGTGAATACCCAGGCATCACCCTGGACTAGACACTCTTAAATACAAGCAGCATATTGACAATAAGCCTGTGCTACTAGTGTCAAAGTCGCAACTATCGATTGCTCAGTCGAGTCGCAACTACTGTTTTTCAACTAGTTGATATAGTACTTGGTTAATCGTGCAGCCATGACTAATACGAAAATAGTTGCGACTACCTGCTTGGTGAACCGATTGTACTTTACAAAACACAATCAGACACCAGTGGCAGTGGGTGACACAATCCTTCAATCTTTTCACCATTAATTTTAATATATTTTAGTCAAACATCCATCTTGGGAAAAGTTAGTTGCGACTAGCTTAGTTGCGACTAGTGTCAAAGTCACTAGTCGCTAGTAGAGTAGTAAATTTCACTAGTCGACCAATAGGCCTCGGGTAAAGTGAGAACCAGAAACAAACTTCTTTTTTTTTTACTTTTAAGTTCTCATGTCAAGGAGAACCAGTGCCACGCTCCGGTCAACTGCAATAATTTATTATGCCAATTTTTTCTCATTGTCAATGTGTAAATCAAGATGAAATAGGCTCCATTATGTATTTGTACCAATATTCTTATCAATAATAATTTATGAATCTTTCAATACCAACAGATCCAATGCTCATTGTCATTTAAGTGTGAAATCCTGACGGTCTTGTATAGTCCTTCACAAAAATTTCTATGGAGGGACATTTGCAGTCGGCAATGAAGGCTGTTGGCCAGGCTATCAAGCTCGACGGTGATGGCAACAGTAGGGTAAGTGATCATTTCATTATATTTATCATTTTAAATAAATAGAACCTTTAAGCTCTTTATAATGTGATGTTATTGTTGCCGCCGCAAACAAGGTCGCCAGCACCTACATGTTCTGTACCCTGAGTTGTTCGGAAGATTAGTTTCTCCGGATTTTCTGCTCTCCAGGCTTGAGATTCAGAGAATAGCACGCACAATACTGGAGAGAATGGGAACAGCTTGTGTTCGCCTGCTGTTTAGCCGACTGATGATGATGATGATGTTATTGTGGCCATAGCTCAGTAGCTAAATTAATAGTTTGATAGATTAGGGGGCTAATCATCCTTACTCACAGCTAAGAGCTGAATTTGGAAGGACGCGGCTACAACGTATTCGAGAAGCAGGCATGCAAGGGCGCCTTTGGCTGCTAGCCACATCAATCAATTATGACCACGGAGCACAGCCAAGAGCGAAAGTGTTTGATTTTTCCAGAGGGATGAAAACTGGATGGTCTGGAAAACCCTTGTGGCACAGCTGAGAACCAACGCACAACTCAACTCACATATGGCCCTGTCTGGGAATCGAACCGGGGTCTCCTTTAAGAGAGGCGAGCGTTTTACGCACAAGCCAACCATGCCACCCTGAATAACCCTAAATACTACCCTGACTACAATGTAGATGATAGTTTGTTAAAAGGTACTGCATGTTGGGTTGATTATCAAAAGGTACATGTTGGGTCATAAATTGGTAAAAACTCTGAAAAGTAAGAATCATAAAAACTTTCTTGAAATTCCTTCTTTTAATTTTATCTACAGGAGGCATACTTCAGGTATCTTGCCTGCATTCAGTACATCTCACAAGTTCTACTCCAAGAAGCCAAAAGTCAGGGTGAGTCAATACACAAACCACTCAATTTTCTTGATTCAATAGTAGTCATGGTAGTAATTATTGCAAATGGTCATATATGCGAGGGTGTAAATGGCCAACCCTGAAAGTAAAGCAGTCTTTTCACGTTCTGATGAAAGAATTTGTAAATCTCCCTGATATATTGGAAATGTTTTCCCTATTATGTTAGTCATCGAACATGAAACTTGTCCAAGACGGATGCTTTACTTGAATAGACCGATCCATTACGCCCCGCCTCCTTAACAGTTGACCAATCACAGTTGGAAACCCGATCACCATTAGTGCAAAGATCACCAAACGGTTCAAATGGTGATCAGATTTCGCGGTTGTGATTGGTCAAGGATAATTGGGCCTGGCGGAATGGATCGGTGTATTGCTTCTCTTCACCCATGGGTAAACAAAGTTGATGTTATGTATGAAAAAAGACTTTGGGGGCCACACAGCCCCAGGCTGTATACTCCCCAGGGAGCTGTGAAAGATTAAAGGAATAGTGTTACAGTGTATCAGCCCAATGACCAGGGCACTAAATGTAAGGCGTGTTGATACGCCATTGTAAAATAAACTCTAAAAAAAAAGAACTAACTTTATTATTGACTGTTGTACAAAATCTTCCGGTTTTAGGGAATCAATGTGTGGTGAAGAGGTTTTCAACCAGTGGTTTAATCCCAACGAGGCCTGGTTTTTGATAATTTTACCGAGACGAAGTCGAGGTTAACTATCAAGAACCAGGCCTCGAAGGGTTTAAACCACTAGTTGAAAAACGATTCAACACACTTTGATTCCCATTCATCAATACCTTTTCGGTCAAAAACATCAACACTTTTTGGTCAAAAAGTAAAATAAATGCAAAAATTATAATTGTTCAATGATTTCTTTCAATACAACACCACTCCAGCTATGAAATGGTAAAGCCCTCCGCCGCCCTCTGGTGAACAACTCCTTATAAGGGAATGTTGTGCGCGTCGCACGTATCGCGTGATGTGGCACAACTGTTTCAGCCGTTGCTCTCGACCAATAGGAATAAAGAAACTGTCTATAAGAACAGGTGCAAGCTCGCATGTCACGCCCATTTTTCAACACTTTTTACTGGTCATAAAATACACACTCACGTGACGCGCTCTCCACCAATAGGAATAGCGAAACTGTCTGAAGGTATTTATGAATGGAAGATACACATGTTGGTGGCTCTACTGCCCGTATTCGTTTAGTCATTTGGTCTTTATACATGTATATATTCCAGTAGAAAATGTATGGAAAGATACCTTGTTGATCAGCCTTGTATTGAACAATTCCCACTTTCATAGATTATCCAGGCATAAACCAGGGTGTAAAGATTATGTCTTTTTTTTTCTGTACCAGGGTATCAGGGATCAGTGAAGACAAAAAGTACTGAGAGAATGGTCAAGTTGGCTCAGCAGTGCATGGACCGAACTTCCGCCATTATGGAAGTCACAGGTAAAAAACATTGGAGATCTGATCAAAGAAGAACCAAGCACATTTAACACTAAGCGAAGGGGTTCACCCTAGTGCTTCTGGCAGTGGCTGCCGTGTGCGCAGTAGCACCGTTTTAAGGGAAGGTACACGTTTGGTAATTACTCAAAACACAAAAAACTGACTTGGTAATGGGCATTGGAGAGCTGTTGATAGAATAAAACATTGTGGGAAACGACTCCCTCTGAAGTAACGTAGCTTTTGAGAAAGAGGTAATTTCTCATTAAAATAATTAAAGACTTCTAGCTAGAAGTCCTTTATTCTTTTCTGAAAGCACACAATTTCGTCCACCAAGGGTGTTTTTACTTTCATCATTTTCTCGCAACTTCGATGACCAATTGAGCCCAAAATGTTATTTTATAATTATGATGGGACACACCAAGTGAGAAGGTTGGTCTTTGACAATACTTACCAAACTTGTACCTTCCTTTTAAACCCTTATAAGGTGCTACATAAATCGGTCTCATAATTCATAAAAACTTTAAAACCGATCTTAACTCTTCAGTGCCAAGGTCGTACATATACAATCTATTTTATGTATCTTGAAAGCACCAAGAGTGTAGGGAGGCCACCAGCTTTAGCGCTAGATGGCTCAGTTGGTTGAGCTTGTTAATTCCCCATAGGTCCCAGGTTCTAATCGGGCCGCTCTTGTAATTTCTTCTCTGTTCAAACCAAAGTTAATTTGTGTTTGATTTATAAAAATAACAATACCAAATGTATATAGCGCACGATCATGTAAACTTGCTCTAGAGTGCTGAACATGGAAAAATAGACAAATTAAAAAATAAGAAAATACGGAATTATAACAACGGGAGTGAAAAATTCATAAAAACATTCAACCAGTTAGTAAACAAACTTAATAAATAGAAATTTGATTCTTAGCTTATGGACATACAGATAAGCTTTCCCCACCACCTAATGCCCATGGGTCGCAATTGACAGGTTCTAATCCCGCTCATGCTATTTTTTCTTTGCTCCAACCAAAAATACTTTGTGTTTGATGCTTAGCAATGGACAGACAGATTTAGCTTTCCGCCCATAGACCATAGCTCACAATTTGCAAACATGCTCTAATTATTCTTTCTTTGCTCAAACCAAAATTACTTTGTGTTTGATTCTTAGCTTATGGACAGACAGATCAACTGTCCCCACCACCTGTTGCCCAATCAGGACGTTTTAGTCCCTCCATCACCTTCAACTCATCGCCACCCCCAGTGCCCAAGATGGTGGAACAACAACCAAAGCCCGCTCAAGCCTACAAACCTCCATCAGCCTTCGGTCTGGTGCCGCAACATACTGAGTACTCATCATTAAGAGCTGGTCAGGGAACGGTTACTTCATTGCCAGTCCCTATGGGCTACAAGAGACCAGTTACAAGGTTGGTTCAGTCTGTTGTTTATGCCAAGAGAGGTTTGCGGTAACACCATGTGAGTACCTCTTTTGAGTAGGGTTGGTTCTGAAAAGAATCGTTGGTTAAAGGATTCGGGTACTTTTTCAAAATGTCCACAGATTTACATTAAACTTACAGAGTTTGAAGATAATGATATTGGGAAGCTTCCCTTCAAATATTACTAGCTGAGGTTGTTTAGTTTTTGAGTAATGAGTAAAACAAGTCACAAAATAATTTTCGTCTCAAAAAGACTTTTAGCATAGAAAAAAAATTTAGCATGTAAAAACCCATTAACCAGTTACATGTATATTATACTAGTTATAGCATAACTGGTTAATACGTTTTTACATGCTTAAACTGCGATGAAAATTATTTGTTCTAGTCATTTCTTAAAAACTACAGCGCCCCAGTAAGTAAAATTTCAAGGGAAGCTTTCTACTATCGTAATCTTCAAACTGTGTAAGTTTAATGTAAATCTGTGGACATTGTGTTTTGTGAGTTAGGAAAAAGTACATAGACCCTTTAAGGACTCAACATTTCAGTCAGTATGCTCTGATCGTCTTAAGGAGAATGCTGGACTCTGTTGCTAGATGCTGCTTAAGTACTTAGGCTTGGTGGTGCACAAAGATGTTTGTTGTTTGTTGTTTGTTTGTTTCTAGAGGTGATCTTTGTGTAAAGTATGAAAGTGAACTCTGCAAACTCCCAAAAAGGTGATATAGACACCAAGCTGGCAACAGCCAATCTCTCTTAAATACAAACATTGGTTTAACGTCTATGATTATGAATTGCACAAATCAAGAAATTGTGATTCTGACGACACTACTTATTCCAGTTATTTTGAAATCAGCAATAAGCTTGGTGGGATTCCACATCCTTGTGATTGCAAGTCCTGGGCCCAATTTCATGGCTCTGTTTACCGCCGAAGTCTCTGCTTACGATCGCGATTCTCCGCTTACGTGCAAGCGGCGAATTTCTGCGCTAGCCTTGTAAGCGTAGAAAGCCTAAGCCCAAATTCGCCGCTAACTCGTGAAATACGCTTGCCGTAAGCACAGAATTCCCTGCTTCCGTAAGCGCCGTTTCTGTGATTACGGTTAGCAGAGCCATGAAATTGGGCCCTGCTGTCTAACCACTGGACCACAGTTACAGTCACAAGGTTACAATTCACCTTTCCAATAAAATGTGCTTAAAACATTGTTGCATTCATATGGAGACACACTACTGGTTGGCAAACAATATAGAGTTGTTCCCTAGGCAGACACACAAACATGTATGCGTCACACCACTATCAGCTGCATACAAAAAGGCACGATGTTTCCTCATTTTGCCAACCTGTGTTAGTGCGCCATCGCAATTTGCAATAGTTTCAAAGTGAAAGTCTCTCAGGCCTTGAACTTTGCTTCTTGAAGGGGCACAGCAGTTTTCTTCAGGTAAGGGGCACTTCTATGAGGGCAATGTAAATTGTATTGGATCCTTACATGAGGGCCAGGGGTGGATTTCACAAAGGTAGTCCTAACTTAGGACTAGTCCTAGGCAATGCTAAGAGATAGGTCTGGTCCTAAGTTAGGATGAGTTACTGGTCCTAACTTAGGACTGGTCTTATCTCTTAGCATTGCCTAGGACTAGTCCTAAGTTAGGACTACCTTTGTGAAATCCATCCCTGCTGGTTTATAAAAACGGCGCGTGCTGAGTATTGTGCCACCAAAATTAGCTTCTCCTCCGCTTTTGTGTGAAGTATGAACCAGACTTGTCTCGGTTATTATATCATGAATTGTGGTCAATAAATCAAAGTGGTATTTTTTTTAATAGGATGAACAGTCTGCATTTATTAATTAAAATTTGTGTTTATTTTTTATTGACCAGAAATGACAAGTTGACACCATTGGAAGCCGCCTATTTGGAAAATCGTCGCTTAATGAGTGCTTACCAAGCCAGGCTACTAAAACTCATGGAGACTAGCAGGGGACGAGGCAAGCAGAACAAGACTAATCTGGTAAGCAAATTTGATTCAATACAAAGACATAAAATTGCTAAGCAGTTATACTAACTAAAACAATAAAATAAATTAGGTCAGAGGAAAGGTACATGGTTGAATGTTTATTCTACTTATTTATTTATATTGTTGTAACGTAAACATGGGTGTGATCCCTGTCTACAAGGAAGTTATGGTTGTACATGTATGTGTCCTGACTGCGAGCATGATATTCTTCCTACTTTAAACTGATTTTCTATTTTTGTTGCCAGCCCCTGGAAAAAACTGCAACAAATTGTGATTAACACAGCCTGAAATGTCTATTCAAGCCTACACATTTATTTATTAATTTATTTATTTATTTGTTTGTTTAAAATCTTCTAACAATAAAACAGCTTGACCAGGAGTAGTACAGAGAAGTACAACAGCTTTTAAAATTGCCATTTAATGTCTGATTGTTTATATTTTTTACATGTTTTTTTCTTCTTAATATTTTTATTACTTACTGCTGGTCATTTTGTTTGTAAATTTAATAAATAAAATAAATAAAACAAATAATAATAAAAATAACAATAATTATAAAAACTGTCATTAAAAAGATGCGTTTTCCACAAACCACTGGTCGTAAAGATCTAAATAAAATTTGAATGATAAAAAAATTATTAAAAAATACTATGATTTTTTTATATAAAAAAACAAACACCACAATAAACCAACCAACAATCTCCCAAGCCCTTCTACTTAAAGAAGACTGATAGAGACCAAATATACATAATGAGGGGAAAAAAGAAATAGGTCTAAAGCAAGAGTAGTATCAATATTAACAAATGCCCTAATATCAACATCAATTTTGGTCAAGTCTTTTGATCAATGTGTGATATAACGCAGGATTTTCAGTAAAGTATTGAAATGGCAATAATATGCACAGGATGTTATTAGAAACTTGTTCCTATTGTATATTGGTAAAAAAGGGGCAAGAGAGATAAAAAGGGCAAACTATGCTTTTGTTTTCACTTATACATGTAATAGGCCTAAGCAGCCCATTATATTTTTTAGACTGAAAAACCGTTGTGACAACTCAACTGTCAATTTCAGTCGGTCAAAATAATTGTGACTGACATTTTTATTCATTAAAAGCTCTGAAAGCTAGCCTGTTGAACCGAGCTAGCACTATATTGCCAATTAATTACTGAGTAGTACAAACTTATGAGGTAACAGAAAGCATTGGCTCAGCTTGGCAGCGCCTTTTTATTAGAAGTGATTGATCTCCCTTTAAAGGCACAGGACACTATTGGTATTAAGAATAGTTAGCAGAAAAACTTACTTGGTAAGAAGCATTGTTGAGTTGTTGATATAGTAGCCCCCCTCCCTCCCCCCATTAATACATTGTGAGAAATGGCTCCCTATGAAGTAACAAAGTTTTTGAGAAAGAGGTAATTATATAATTTCTCACACAAATAATAAAAGACTTCAGCTGAATGAAGCCTTTTTATGCATCTCTGAAAGCACACAAAGTGATGCAGCAAGGGTGTTTTTGTATTTCATTATTCTCTTGCAAATTTGGTGCCTTTTAACATCTGTTCCCCAGGCATACCTGAAGCGGCTGCAAAAATTACAGAACTGGGCAGCTCGCATTATCTTTAAGCTAGATCGTCGTCATGACTCCAGTCCTCTACTTAAATCTCTCCACTGGCTTCCCGTTAAAGAAAAGAATTCTCTTCAAAGTACTTTTGTTTGTTTTTAAAGCCTTCCATGACCAGACGCCATTATATATCAAGGATTGCTTTACTTTTCATAACCCATCTCGCCCTAATCTTCGCTCTTCTCGAGACCCATTTTTGCTTACCCATTCCTAGGACCCGTAGCAAATCTGGTGATCGCACATTCACTGTTACTGCATCCACAGAATGGAACAACATCCCTTCTTTCATTAAAGCCGCTAAATCCACTGACCAATTAAAAAAACTTCTGAAAACACATCTCTTCCCTGTTTAAGCTTTTCTCTTTTTCGCATGCTTTTCAAACATTGTGTATGTAGCTTTTTCGATAAGTTTTTGTAATTGTTTATTGTGCGTTTATTTTTCAATTTTTGTAAGCGCTGTAATATCGTTTTCTTTGGGGAGCGTTTCTAAATACCTGTTATTATTATTATTATTATTATTATTATTATTATTATTATTATTATTATTATTATTATTATTATTATTATTATTATTATTATTAATTGAGCCAAAATTTTCACAGGTTTGTTATTTTATGCATGGGGATACACCAAGTGAGAATACTGGTCTTTAACATAGACCAATAATGTGTCCAGTGCCTTAAAAGGGAAGGTACACGTTTGGTAATTGCCAAAGACCAGTCTTCTCACTTGGTGTATCCCAACATAAGCTTAACATAACAAGCCTGTGGAAATTTGGGCTAATCGGTCATCAAAGTTGTGAGAAAATTATGAAGCAAAAAACACCCTTGTTAGACGAGTTTGTGTGCTTTCAGATAGGACTAAAAGACTTCTAGCTAGAAGTCTTTTATTATTTTAGTGAGAAAATACCTCTTTCTCAAAAACTACGTTACTTCAGAGGGAGTCGTTTTCCACTATGTTTTATACTATCAACTGCTCTCCATTGCCCGTTTTTACCAAGTCAGTTTTTAAGTTAATTATTTGTTTTGAGTAATTACCAAACGTGTCCAGTGCCTTTAACGCATGTAATACAACCTGGACTGGTTAATGGACGAATGCTGAAGCAGACAATGGACTACTGACTGATGATGAGATGATAAAGCTGATGTAATGCCTGAACTCATTAGGGAGTCCTGATTTATATTGAAAGGTTTCCAACCAAGGAGGGAAGTGAACTTGATTATAGACGTGTGCAGCATTTAGGATGTGTATTTGCCCTGAATGCAAAACCACTGCTTTGTTTCCATTGTTTGCTCTTTAATTTTGCAGTGAAAGGCCAGCAGGATCAGTTCTGCTTTTCATTTCACTGTTCCGTCAGCGTTCGCTCTCTGCTGGTTCATAATTTGTATTGACCATGGTTGCTTTTCAACACTGAACTAACCTCCTGGACCACTTAGAGAGAAGTCTGACTGGTCCTCAGGTGTTTTAACTGCCATTTGGGACAGCGGACCACTGTTAGGGGAGATTACTGGTTGCACAAGGGTGTACTGCAGCAATTTGTATAATGCAATCTGTCAATTTGAAAGTCATGTACAGGAAGCCGTCATGGAGCCAACATGTTCATTCAGGTTAGGTTGTGAAGAATTATAGACAAATTGTCTTTGGTCTACAGTACATACTGAAAAACTATCACCTGTAAAGTAAGCGGCTGAGTGGACAAGCAACGTGAGATGTGTTAGACGGAAGCCAAGCATTGTAAAGGGGTTATTCAGTTTCTGCAAAACTATATATACCTGAAATTATCTGATGAAAGTCGAGGTATATACGGCACGTTAGGGTTTGCTCTTAACTTGTTTTGTGGCTGTCCAACAGGATCTGTTAGCTTGTCTTTTCACTTGTCCGATACCTTTTTAGCCAGCCGGACCAAGTGGAGTAAATTTTGATTAATTCTCCATTGTTTTAACTGGCATTTGGCCAGCGGACCACTGTCAAGGGAGACTGCTGCACATGTAAACACGGACAACTTCAAAAATGGCTAACACATCAGTATATGACACACCTCTGTTTGATCTCGGCGCCCTGCCCATCTTCAAAGTAATCTGCTTGTTGTTCAACGCAGTGGCGATCGTCGGCAACAGTTTGGCGTGTGCGGTGTTCCTCACCCAACGCAACTTTCAGAGCTGCTCCATACTGCTGTTTCAGCTCAACCAGTGTGTAATCGACTTGTGTACGTCGATTATCATCATCCTGCAAGTAGTCATTCCGAAAACAGAATACTTTGACCAGACTGTGGCGTCGCGTTTAAACTGCTGCCTTTGGTCTTCTCACTTGGTCCTCACAACCCTTCTGTCCGTTTCAATCGTGAATCTGAGCCTCATGTCGATGGAACGCTACTGCGCCTTTTACTATCCCGTAAAGCATCGCTTGTGGTTCACCTGTGGAGGCAAGGCAAGGATTCTGATACTCCTCAACTGGCTAAGTACTTTAATTATTTGTGGAGTGACTATTATTCCTTCGAAAGGTGTCGACGAACAATCAGGAAAATGTGTATTGTACAGATTCAGCATGTATGTGTATTTTGGTGCCTGTTCTACCTGTATCTTTGTCATTATTTTCCCCATGATAGCAGTTATCTGTTTGGTTCGGATCTTCGTTAGATTTAACCACCTCGCTAAGAAACGCGGCGTCGTCCATGGAGCTGCCATACAACACGCTAAATACAGTCTGTTCGTCACTATCATAAGCATGTTTGTCTTAACCATGGCAGTGGAGTTACCTATGAGTACATTGCTCTTCATTAACAGATTTGAAGCTGTCAATTGGACCAACGGAATCGTACGTTTTCTTTTCTATCTGTCGATCTTTTGTGTGACTCTTAAGTGTCTAGGTACCTCGCTGATCTACTCCGTTGCGAACAAACGATTCCGAGATAAACTAGCAGTATTGCTGTGGAAACACAAGAGAAAAGTTATGAGGAATAAAGTGTTTCCATTGGACACTCTCTAGCTGTTGGCCAGTTGCAGACATTAGTTATAGCCATCTTGATTTTGGACTGCAGCCGTTGTGGATGGGATGCCATTGTTCTGCGGGCCGAACAGAAATGCGCTACATATGTGGACAACATGTGAGAATGGTCAGTTTGTGATATCACTGAACTCAAAGCAGCGGCACTGGAAAAAGACAGGCTACCTTATGCGCAGAATTCGGCGGTAAGCAGAGCCATGAAATTGGGCGCTGGTTGTCATGGAAGAGTTAGAGAAGGCATGAGTGTGGCCATAGCATGTCATATTAATTTAGGAGGTTCATCATCCTTACCTACATGTACAGCTATGAGGCTGAATTGCTGAAACTGGTCTAGCCTTTGCATTAAAAAGACACCTTTTGCAGTAAGCCACATCGACCAATGTCCACGGAGCACATCCAGAGATTGAAAGTGTTTAATTTTTCCAGAGGGAAGACAAGTGAAGAGCCTTGAGAAAAAATCATGTGGCACATGAAAGAATCAACACACAACTCTACTATGTACTTGAAAATGAACCTAGCTGAGGCATTTATGTACTATGCCGCTTGTGGTTGCCACGTTCTCTAAACCGCTGCAAGTTATAGACTTGGACACTCTTCAAGTGTGAACTGTCGTGTACCGTGTATCAATTTTTCTCGCAGCACTATAAGTAGGCACAACTATTATTATTATTTTGCATACGAAGAGTTAAAGGCAGTGGACACTATTAATAATTACTCAAAATAAATATTAGGGTAAAAGCTAACTTGGTAACGAGTAATGGGAGAGGTTGATGGTGTAAAACATTGTGTGAAACAGCTCCCTCTGAAGTGACATAGTTTTCGAGAAAGAAGTAATTTTCACACTATACTATACTGTAATTCCCTTGTCTTTAAGTTTGCAGATGATACTACTCAAATTGGTTTAATTGAAAATAACAATGAAAATGATTATCAGGCTCAGATTACTTCTGTTGTAAAATGGGCGGAAGAGCCTTGAGAAAAAATCATGTGGCACATGAAAGAATCAACACACAACTCTACTATGTACTTTCAAAATGAACCTAGCTGAGGCATTTTGTTTTATGTAGACAAAACAAAGGAGTTGATTGTGGACTTCCGTAGGAAACATAAGAACATTAAAGGGCCTGTTTATATCCATGACAACGTTGTAGAACAAGTAGATAGTTTAAAACTACCTGGTACTCACATTACCCATGAATTTACCTGGAACATTAATTGCCATGAAATTCTGAAAAAGGCCCGTCAATGTTTATTCTTTTTACGTAAATTGAACTCATTTGGTGTTTGTAAGTGTATTTTAGTAAATTTTTACCGTGCTATAATTGGAAGCATCCTTTGTTCATCCATCATTGTTTGGTTTGGTCGTGTTTCTGCCAGTGATCTTCGCAAGCTGAATTCTGTTGTACGATCAGCAGAGAGGATTATCGGTGCTAGCCTGCCATCACTGGAACCAATCTATTATGACAGAATGTGTAAACGCACTAGTTCCATAATGCAGTCTGACCAATTTCACCCAGCAGCTGATTTTTTCAAATTCCTCCCTTCTAATCGTCGTCTTAAGCATTTTAAAGGTAGTAAGCGGTTCACAGATTGTTGTTATCCTCATGCTAGTCGTGCTTTTTATGATAACTAGTTTGTTTTCTGCTTTTGGCAGCCTACACGTGTATATACTTGCATATATTTATGTTTTTTGCTTCGTAATGTTTTTAAATGTAATTTTGTGATCATTAAAGCTAGATGTTTTAGGTTTTTTAACTTTTTAACGTTGGCTGATAAAATAATTCTAGTTCTAATTCTAATTTTTTTTTTTTTTTTTAGCGAACACTTGTCTGGCTTTATACTTGATAAAATGCTTGTACAGTTTTCATGGTTTTGCCGCGGAATAAATAACAGAAATCAAGAGACCACTGAGATCAGAAAATAAGTGTTTATCAGTTTTAATTATTAGCATGGAAAGGTAGGGAATTATGCTTGGTGGATCAAAAAAAGTGAAGGTTGCTGGCGGATTGCCTTCCTCCCTGGGTAGTGATTTAAAAGCAGATTTGTTCTTCCAGAAAAACCACAGCAATAATCATTTGTGAGGTATGGCGGATGTGATAGGGTACTGTTTGGTTTGGGTGTATATAATTTACCCAAACCTTATACAGATATGCCAAGTCCAGAGGCCAGCTATGCGTGAGATTTTTCAAAGCTAACCCCTCCCCCTCGGGAAAAAAAATGCCAGTTTTAGAAGGCCTTTCAAAATCGCCGCCCAACTCTTTTTTTTTTTTTTTTTAAATACAAAAAAAAATCAGATATTTACTTGTTGACAAAAAGGTGTTCCAAAATGCATCAAACACCTATTTAGAATAATTAAAACATTGTAGATTGCGTTTTTTTGTACACACGAGCGCGATTTGGCAATACATGTCGTGAATTTTTATTTTTTACTCGGTCTGGCTCCAATGCGTGAGAAAATGGGAGCTGTGCGTGTGAGCGTGAGACGAGAGCGCAAATGCGTGAGTCTCACGCCTAAGGCGTGAGACTTGGTAGGTCTGCTTATAAAGCCTGGTTAATACTTCATGCGAATGCGATACGCATGTTGACGTCACAAACTCGCAACGAATAATTTGCAGCTGTTCAACAAGCGAAAGGAGGGTTGTGGCGTCAAATTCGCATCAAATTCGCTTCCCATTCGCATTCGCAGGAAGTATGAACTGGGCTTAGGTGTTGTAGCATTGTCCGCCATTCCTCAAAAAAGCTTGTTGCTATGAGTGCTATGGATTATTTTAAGCCTGCTGTTGGTTATCCCACCAATAAGTAACTCTTGATAAGTAACTCTTACGAAACACGCATCCTGATTTATATACTGGTAGTGTCACTCACAAAGGGATTGTATATCCTGCAGTCAGGCAATGGATGACGCCCACCAGGACGACCAGCACAAAATCCTCCTCTATTGTTTACAGTTATTTCTACCTCCAAGGGTAAATAATTAGTAGGTTATGGATTTGTTTCTACACCAGGCGGTTGATATGTAGATTCAAACCAATAAACAGGAACATAAACAACAGTAAACAGATCATTCAGTATGGAGCGTGTCAATCTTTGGAAGTGGCATTATACTGAGTAGAGTCTGTGTTGAATGTGGATGGGCCCCCTACTTATTTTCTCTTTGATGAGTACAAAAAGTACTTACGAAGCGCTGCAAGCAGGCATGCCTTTATTTTGTATTTTTTTTTACAAATTAAAGCAAATTTTGATTGGCATTTTTGGCCCAAACCCGAAGATGGGATCCAAGATCTAGCGTTAACAAACAAAATTAAAATGAGAGTTATTGTTGTGACAATGACTGTGACTCACTGGTTGGGTTTTCAAATTGTAAGAGATCATCCTCAGATCATCATCTTTAGTTCATCCTAAGATCATCCTAAGCTGTTTAATATTCTCAGTCTCTAATCACACAATCTTGAGTTGGAAATGGTTTCCAATTCCGCGTCTGCAGAGGGCTTCTTGCCGTTTGCACAAGTGGCGAAAGTCATGGATATTATCAAGGCCTCGTTTGGCAACTTGGCTGATTTTTTGCAGGAGGTAAGTTTGTACTCCTTTGAAAGAAATATTTTGGACAGGGCTTTTATCCATTGAATTATCATTTTAAAGTTGATATACAGTAATGGAAGAACTGGCAAAGTAGTTGAGACTGTTCGTGTTGTGTTTGATGATCAATGATAACTAATATAAAAACAAAAAATTGTGCTTAATCTGTTGTGTGAGTCAGGAGAAAATAGTGGAAAAGCCATGCAGTTTTTGCATAATTAGCATATAATCATTAATTTGAGTGGTTACCGTAACAACCCAAATCAGCTGATTGTATTTTTTATTTTCATTTTTGTAGGTTTTCAGATACAGTTTATTTGAATATGACTTCATTTCAGAGAGAAATATTTGACCCCAAAAAGAAAATTCTGGTATGAACTTTGATATTTGTCGTTTTTTGGAGTTCAAAACAATTTAGTGTTTTTTTTATCATACATGTACATAAGTGCAAGTGTAATGGCTCTCATTCATATTCATTAACCTTTAAAGACAATGGACACTATTGATAATTGTCAATAGTCTTCACAGTTGGTGTATCTCAACCTATGCACAAAATAACAAACCTGTGAACATTGCGAGATAACTATGAAAGAAAAAACACCCTTGTCATACAATGGTCACACGTCCCAAATCAACTGATCGACCCAAATCAACTGTCACAGGGTTACCCCCTTCACAAGCCATAAGGATGTGCAATTGTAGGCAAGGGTATCATGCATCCGAAACAGGTCAACTCGTACCCAAGTCAGCTCGTACCCAAGTCAACTCGTACCCAAAATATTATACCCAAGTCAACTCGTACCCAAGTCAACTCGTACCCAAGTCAACTCGTACCCAGGTCAACTCGTACCCAAGTCAACTCGTACCGTATAACGTACGCCGATACGGAGAATCCGTGCGGCGTGATTTTATAAGCGACGGGAAATAAAATTTATGTTCTACTTACTTTTATCAAAAATAATACCTTCTCACGAATTTTGTTTATAATAATGCTAGATGTTCATCTCTCTTCTGCCCTTTTTTTTCTCGGGGGGGGGGGGGGGGGGGGATGATTTCTTTAAGATGTTTTACAGTAGTATTCTTCCAATGTTTTAAACAGGCAGGCTGTAATTTCGTTTTTAATGTTTGGTGCTTATAAAGACAAAATATGAGACGTAAAAAAGGTTAACTTTTTTTTATGTTCTTCTCTTTTTTGCGCAAAAACAAACTCACCAATGTAAAAACTCACAATGTATAGTACGCAAACGTTCCGTGTTTTTCTTGTTAAAGAGTTCCCATTAGAAAATTTCATGATAAAATTCATTCAATTCATTCATTTGCGTATGTTCTGATTATCTTTTTACATGTATCTGCAACATGAAAAAAAGAAATCATAACAACAATGAATAAAACAATGTACGATTTACATAGCAAAAAATAAATAAACCACAATATTTATCAGTACGAGTTGAAACTCCAAAATTTTGTAACAATTTATTTGGGTACGAGTTGTCTTGGGTACGAGTTGACTCGGGTACAAGTTGACTTGGGTACGAGTTGACTTGGGTACGAGATGACTTGGGTACGAGTTGAGTTGGGTACGTGTTGACTTGGGTACGAGTTGACTTGGGTACGAGATGACCCGAACTCCATGCATCCACTATAACTATGACTAGGAGCCTGTGTTTGGTAGAGCAGAATGCATTACCTTTTTAAGAAAACGTTGATTGGTACGATGATGTTTGTTCTTAATGCTCCATTGATTGGCAGACTGATGGACACTTATTATAGGCCCTAATGGAACAAACTGCTTGATGCGAAAAACCACTTACGTGTATTGGCTGCTGTCATGAAACCATCAGAAAGCCTTGCCCACTCAAACTTTAAAGGGAAAATGTACGTTTTGCAATCACTCTTAAAATCAACGGCAACCAAAAGTATTGGTTTGGAGACCACAGCAGCTTCCGATAGTAAAGCATGTTGAGAAACTATTCACTCTGGAGTTATTTTGTTAAAAGTTTTTATGCCCCAAGATTTGAATCTGAGAAGCATTTCCGCTTAACGCTTCTCAGATTAATGTAGATTTGGTTTGCGGTAACACCATGTGTGTATCTACTTGCCAGGTAGAGTTTGTTCTTAGAGAACTGTCTTGCTTTATTCTACTGCCGTGGAGTAGATAATCGGAGGTTCGGGAGACTTCTCAGTTCTTAAAAGAACTGTCCTGCTTTTATAACTATTACCAAGGCGGATGGTATAGAAATTAGACTGGACTACTACTTTAGCTTATAGGATCGTAATAACTGTACTGCCGTGGAGTCAGTTCTGAATTGGTCTCAACGTTTCGACCAATTCAGAACTGACTCCGCGGCAGTACAGTTATTACGATCCTATAAGCTGTGGAGTCAGTTCTGAATTGGTCTAAACGTTTCGACCAATTCAGAACTGACTCCGCGGCAGTGCAGTTATTACGATCCTATAAGCTGTGGAGTCAGCTCTGAATTGGTCTCAACGTTTCGACCAATTCAGAACTGACTCCGCGGCAGTACAGCTATTATGATCCTATAAGCTAAAGTTGTAGTCCAGTCTAGTTTCTATACCATCCGCCCTGGTAATAGTTATAAAAGCAGGACAGTTCTTTTTAGAACTGAGAAGTCTCCTGGACCTCCGATTATCTACTCCACGGCAGTAGAATAAAGCAAGACAGTTCCCTAAGAACAACTCTACCTGGCAAGTAGATACACACATGGTGTTACCGCAAACCAAATATACATTATACCTCACCATGCAATGCCTCAAATCCTATATACGTATACTTCTCAGGTTGTGTATTTCTACAGGGGTTTATTCTTCATGTGTTTACAATAATCCAAATTTTGGCGACATCTCAACAGCGGGCCCACCTTGTCCGAAATGAAATTTTTCTGATTTTATTACATCCCTATTGTATAGCCTATTGTTCCAGGCAGCCTCTATGATGCTGAATTTCAACAATTTGACAATAATTTAAATAATTTAGAATTACAGAATTAAAAAATTAACAGCTGGTTTTCGTATTTAGGCTTTAATTTTTCTTGTATACACCAATTCAGGCGCGCATCAGGCGCACAAAAGTTAAGCACCGCGGCCATTGCTGAGGTAACATTTGCCTAGTTATGTGCACAGAGACATGAGGAAATCATGTTTCTTTTCTCTTTTTATGGAAACTTAATGTCTTTCTCGACAATCTATGCGATTTCTCTGACATGGCTACATGATATGACAATTTACTACATTCTTGCTATTTTTGTTTAATTAGCTCAAAGGAAAATACTGAAAGTCTGGGGAAAAAAATCATTTTAGTGACTATTTTATGCAGTTTCCGAGTCTTTTCCTTATAATTCACCTAAGACAAGCACCGCTTTCAAGATGATTCGGTTTCTATTTAGTTGCAAATTTTGTAGTCAGTGATCTTCATTAGTATATCATGATGTCCTGGCAAGGAAATTGTGTTATTCGTTGAGGGAAACATTTAATTCCCATAAAGAGTGAAAAGGAACATGATTTCCTCATGTCTTTGTGCACAATACTGGGCACATGTACACCCCAGCAATGGCCCACGGTGCTCAACACTGCTCGCCTGAATTGGTGTATAACTTAAAAATGCAAGAAGCTAAAGTTTAGGCCAAGTATTTCAAATGATTTTATGAGCCACTAAAAAAATTTGAAAAGTTCTGCTATGGTCTTAAAGGCAGTGGACACTGAAAATGTCTCAAAATAACTATTAGCATAAAACCTTCCTTGGTAATGAGCAATGCAGAGCTATTGAGAGTATAAAATATTGTGAGAAACGGCTCCCTCTGAACTAGTGGAGTTCTTTTGATAAAGAAGTAATTTTTTTCACAAATTTGATTAGGAGATCGCAAAGTTAGATCTTGAGATCTCGAAATCAAGCATCTGAAAGCACACAGCTTTGTGTGACATGGGTGTTTTTTCTTTCATTATTATCTCGCAACTTCGACAACCAATTTAGCTCAAATGTTCACAGGTTAATGCGAGATACACCAAGTGAGTGAGAAGACTGGTCTTTGACAAATACCAAAAGTGTCCAGTGTCTTTAACGTGAGACCATAAAATGTTTTTGTCAATTTGGTTGATATCTAATTTATTCCTCCATGATACAACCTATTGTTACATGTAACTGCCTTACTTAATGGCACAAGTGTCATGACCTTGATTCGAACCCACACTCTGCTGATCTGCTGCTGAGATGGCCACTTGTGACCATGACAGGCTTACCTTTTAAGTTGAAAGATTTTGGCAGAGCAAAACATTAGAAGTAACATGGCCATCTTGATGTGTCATCAGACAGGTGTCAGAGGCAGCTTTCCTTAATATTGTTTAAACCATGATTGTCAATGTGTCACCTACATTGTAATCGTAATAAAACTTAAAGTTGTAGCCTCTACTATTGTAAAGCCCGTGGAAGTAGTGGGCAATCAAAACCATGCCATTTAAAGGGATTGGACACTATCGGTAATGACTCAAAATTTTCGAGGAAGAAGTAATTTTCCACAAATTTGATTTCGAGACCTCAAGTTTAGAATTTTAGGCCTCGAAATCAAGCATCTGAAAGGACACAACTTCGTGTGACAAGGTTTTTTTTTTCTTTCGTAGTTATCTCGTAACTTTGACGACCAATCGAGTTCAACTTTTCATTATTATTGCAAGGAGTGGGGCGAATTTTGAGATATAAGACCTAATCCTTAAGCACCATGTAATGGTTAACAAGGTGCTGTGGCGCACTATGCTGCCAATCCAGCCAGGAACACCGGGGCGAACCCCTTCTGCTTAAAAAAGTCAGCCACAAATTGTATGACTTGGTCTTTTGGTTAGCACTGTTTTGTTTAGCTCAGATAGCTTACTCTTTACAGAGCCCAATTTCATATCGCTACTAAACAGTAAGCAAATTTGCGTGCTTACTGTAGCAGAAAGATTTGCTTAAGCCTTAATGTATTTCACAGTTTAGCAGAAAAATTGGGCAGCCATACTGGAGTTTACGGTGAATTTGCATTGTGACGTCATTTATTTTCGTGCGGTAAGCACCGGAAGGTTAGCATGTCTTTTTGTGTGCTTACGGTTAGCAGCGCTATGAAATAGAAACTGCACAGGATAAGCACAAAATCAGCCGCTACGAAGTGCGATGAAATTGGGCCCTAGGTTTCATAAAGTAGGGTTCTTAGGCCCAGTTTCAATAAGCTGTTAAGCAGAGAAAAAAATGCGTAGCGAGTTTCTCTGCTAAGCAAGAAAATGAGTGAGCCACTAGTTGCAACAATTTGTCTGTGCTTAGCAGGTTTATTTGTGCTTAATGGCTTCATAAATTGGGGTCCCTGGTCTTGAGTCATTGAAACTACAATGAGGTGTTACAGACATAAGGGGATGACACATTGTATTCTTTGCAAGGGCACAGTGTGTGTGTGTCATAACCCACAGCTGTTGATCTTGCGTAGTTCCTAGAGTTTGGGAGAGTCACCTGGTGTTTTGACTGTGAAGCTGTCTCGTCATAAACTTGCTGTTTGTACATAAATGTACTTCTTACAGAGTAAAGGGCTCCTGTACATTTACATGTAGGTGATGTTTTCTTTCGTTGAGGTGTGTACTTGATCTTAATAATGCATTGTTGCATTAAAACGAGACCTCTATAGTGTAAATCATTATGACCTGTACAGTGTTATCCAGATCCAGATCTTGTCTCCGCTAGTGAGATTCTCTTTGAGAAAGTTTAAGTTTTCATCTCGAGAGCCAAGTATGTGTTCTGGAGACGCTATGTGTGATACATGTACCACGTTTCGATCGGCTTTGACTAGGTGTCTTCATTGAGAGAGGACGGTGATACATTTATGTTGGATATTTACTACATGTAGCTGTGATTTAACCCTGGGGATTGTTCGTGCTTTTCATGCAGCCTCGAGGTGGCTGGTTGACAACATTAGGGTGAGGATCGTAGGAGTCACGTTAGGAAGGAACTTTTTCACCAAAGTGAAAATGTACCCGATGGATCTTCATTCTACAGTTTTTAGTTTTGTATGTTTGAGGCATCCTGTTAACTTGGATCAAAAAGGTGCATTAATTTCATTATGAATTGACATCATAGAGGTGCAAAACTTTAGAGGGAAAATTTGAACAATTTCTTCTAGGGGATACAAGTGTTGACTGCCTTAAGTGCTGTGGCTAAAACTACGTGTACAACTTCAAAGTCGATCCCCATAAAGACTGTAATGTGATGGTTTTGGCTATTTTTACGCCATTTTTGTTCCGCAGAAATATTACGTCTGAACAATTTTTAGACTGTCTTGACAACTAAATAAAAAACAGAACTTTTCCTGAAATATAGAAATTTTTATTGATGATTACTTATTCTTGCACTTGTTTTTTCTCTTTGTTTCTTCAGAACCTTGCCTTACAACGGAGGTTAATGGAAAATATGGCCATCGCAAGAGCACGAGAAGCAGGGGTATCCTTCACAGGAAAAAAATAACATTTCTATTTTTTTTTTTTTTTTTTTTTTTCTATTATTATTATTATTTTTTTTTTTTTTTTTTTTTTTTTTTAATGGCTGTTTCAAATCAGATTTACCAGATGGGTTGCAATATGCCTCACCTACCGCCATCTTTGATTTATTAAAAAGGGAAAGTGTATGCGCATGCACTTATTCCTTGTTAATTCAACAAAATATAATATGGCGGTCGATGCTGCGTTTTGCAATTCCTATATAGTCGCCACTCAAATTGTTTCTCTCTTTATTGACTGGTAATTTAGTTGATGATTTCAGGCCTTTTGGACTTTTCAACAAACTCTAATTATGAGAAAGTGACAAACTAATTTTCACAAAAGAGCAGCGTTTAGCTCAAATGTTTTATTTAAGAGTAGCATGGCAAAAATTCAGTGCTACAAACTATTTTTCTGAATTTGAAGTTTATCAACAATTTTTTGTATTGCCCTACTTTTGCCGTGAGAAAATGGTTTAGACACCGCAAAATTAATGTTTGTGTGAGAGAGATCAGCTGGATCTTGCAGATTTCCCTTGACAGACAGATCATCTAAAAAAGAAAACCAAACAAACAAGTGTGACGTTTATCTCTGGTCTCAATTTAGAGATCTGTTTGTAGTTTGACCCTTGACCTGTTGAGTGACCAGCTCGCTAAGAAGATCCATGAGCGCCACCAGCGTCTCCAGGAAGAGGCTGCAAGGCGGTTCTCGTCCACCGGAGAGCCGACTAAAATGGAGATTGAACTCCGACAGATCTACGCCAGCGTCATGGAGTTTGAAAATAACGAGGCAAGATTTCTAAGCTCAACTATTTGAAAAGCTTAATAAGTTTAACTGCTTGAAGACACTGGACACTTTTGGTAATTGTCAAATATCAGTCTTTCCACTTTGTGTATCTCAACATATGCATAAAATACAATTTTGAGCTCAATTGGTCGTCGAAGTTGCGAGATACATGTAACAAATGAAAGAAAAAACACCCTTGTCACACAAAGTTCTGTGCGTTTAGAGGATTGATTTCGAGACCTCAAATTCTAAATCTGAGGTCTCAAAATCAAATTCTAGGAATAATACTTCTTTCTCGAAAACTACGTTTGTTCTGAGGGAGCTGTTTCTCACAATGTTTTATACTATCAACCTCACCCCATTGCTCGTTAACAAGTAAGTTTTTATGCTAAAAGTTACTTTGAGTAGTTACCAATAGTGTCCACTGCCTTTAACAGTATCTTTGTGAGAACTTAAATTTATTTACGATATAGTTTATACGAAGTCTCTCCTCATGAAATCTCAAAACGCAGAATTATACTTTTTGGCATTGCATTGTATCAGCACTTTGTACTTCAATGTAACAAAAAGTCAAATCGGAAGGTGGCTGTTTAATACTAAGTTTTGTGAAATTTTCCTTTTGCTAACCAGTGTTGTAACGTAACTGTTATGTTTTATCACTTAAGCCAGTGGACACTATTCGTAAATGTCAAGGACCAGTCTTCTCACTTGCTGTATCTCAACGTATATGCATAAAATAAAAACCTGTGAAAATTTGAGTTGCAAGATAACTATGAATGGAAAAAACACCCTTGTTACACGAAGTTGTGTGCTTTCGGATGCTTGATTTCGAGACCTCAAATTCTAAACTTGAGGTTTCAAAATCAAATTCGTGGAAAATTACTTCTTTCACAAAAACTACGTCACTTCAGACAATGTTTTATACTATCAACATCTCAACATCCATTACTCGTTACCAAATGAGGTTTTATGCTGATAATTAGTTTGAGTAATTACCAATAGTGTCCACTGCCTTTAAAGCTTGGGGAAATTTTTGATGTAAAAAAAAAACATCCAAAATGATTAAAAACGTTGATTTTCCAAAATGAATGATTTTTTAAAGAATTGTCTCTTACATGTCTGAATGAAAATGTTGACGATTTTGCAGTCGTCCTAGACAGTCAAAATTATTTGTGATTGTAATTTTTCTTTGAAGTCCTGGCTTCTTGAATGGAGGGAAAAGCTCCGTGAGGCGCCCAAAGATCTGAAATTCATCCACGCCCTTATCAGCCACATCCTTGCCTGCCAAGATCATCCCTTCACACAACTCCTTAAGAAGTTTCAGTTTTCCGTCTACCAGAGTCTTCTTCCACTCATCCAGAAAGATGCGGAGGCCCTTGAGCAGATCAGAGTACCTTACAAGATGGTGGAGCCTCTCGCTATGTCAGGTACTACCACTTGTTATATTTAGCAACCATTATTATTGTTGCTTTTTTAAAGGGTTGTGGTATTTTGTGTACGACACAAAACACATTAAAGATAATGAAGCGTCCCTTAAAGGAACACGTTGCCTTGGATCGGTCGTGTTGGTCTTTGAAAAACGTTTGTAACCGTTTTTTATAAAATGCATATGGGTAGAAAGATATTGTAAAAGTAGAATACAATGATCCACACAAACATGCCTCGAAATTGCGTGGTTTTCCTTTTACCTCGTCGACTAACACGTCGGCCATTTATGGTGGTCAAAATTTTGACTCCCATAAATGGCCGACGGTGATAGTTCGCACAGTAGAAGGAAAACCACGAAATTTCGAGGCAAACTTGTGTGGATCATTGTATGCTACTTTTAAAACATCTTTCCAACCAATATGCATTATATAAAAAACGGTTAAAAATGCTTTTGTTTTGACCAACTCGTCCGATCCAAGGCAACGTGTTCCTTTAGAATATTACGTTGTAAAATCTGTTTTTTTCTCTTAATGAGACAAAAGAAAATTGTTTCCAGAACTCTCCTGACAACATTGCTTTAATATTGTGTTCATTTTTTCATAACATATTACAACTAATGAAGCTGAAACTTCTACAGATAAATTATATTACATATATGTCTTCGTACGGAGAGTAGGAATTCATGTCAAAAAGCCCAAAATGTGAGCTACAAAAGGCATCAAAACCCCTTGGTGCATGGTTATAACACTGATAATATTGTTTATCCCTAACAACCCAATGCAGATATAACATCTAGTTATGAAAATAAAGAAGTTAACATTCAATTCAATTCAATTCAATATTGGTTTGTTTTCATATAAAAATACAGGACCAAATAAAAAGTCATAGACTAATGGTATTTGGTTAACAATAAAATTACATCAAAAATATATGTACAAGTTCAATACAGACCAAAATATAACACATGTAAATACTCTCCCCGTTCCCTTATGATGTACATGTAGAAGAAACCATGCCAGACAGTCTGACAGTACGAGTTAAAAGGTTAACCTTTCCCCAGAGTCTGACCGACATCTTATTACGAAACAAGGCTTAAAGGGTGTATGTACTTTTTGTAGGACAAAAAACACAATGTCCACAGATTTACACTAAACTTACACAGTTCAAAGATAATGATAGAAAGCTTCCCTGAAAATATTACGTGCTGAGGTGCTGTAGTTCTGGGGAAATGAGTAACACAATGTCATGAAAATAATTTTCGTCTCATGAGACGAAAATTATTTTAAGCATGTGCGAACGTATTTTCATTGTTTTACTCATTTCTCAAAAACTCATTTCTGTAAAAAAATACAGTACAAATAAGTAAGTAATATTTGAAGGGAAGCTTTCCACTATCATTATCTTCAAACCCTGTAAGTTTATTGTAAATCTATGGACACTTTGAAAAAGTACCTTAGTCCTTTAAAGGGTTTTGATACCTTTTGTAGATCAAGTTTTTGGCCATAACACTAATCCCTAAGTTTTGGCGAAAGAAGTTATTTCTCAATACAATAATAAAAGACTTCTAGCTAGAAGTCTTTTATTCCTATCTGAAAGCACACAAATTCTTCCCAAATGGTTGTTTTTTCTTTCTTCATTTGCTCGTAACTTCGATGACCGATTGCGCCCAAATTTTCACAGGCTTGTTATTTTAGGCTTATGATGGGATACACCAAATGAGAACACTGGTCTTTGACAATTACCGAATGTGTACAGTGCCTTTAATACAAACTAGGAGTCAGCCCGAGACATCAAAGTATCAATCAAGGCACAATCACAGAGATTGTTTGAAGGCATTGACCAAGGCACCTTGTATGTTATACAGCGTGGTTGGCCGGCACCCAAACATGATTTCATCATGTCATATTAAACTCTGAGTAACGGGTTGTCCCTTGAAGAATGGGAAGGAGGGCATGACATCACGGTGAGTCGTCCAAACTTCTGTGACATTGGTCTCTGGCGACCTTGATGACTGGGGGAAAATAATGTCCTGTGCCAACTCTTGTGTTCAGAAAACTCGCTAGAGGGGTCTGTATTTTTTACTTGCAAGGAAAATTCAGTTGTGTTTTAGTTTCTTTAGAAACATAGTGCACTGATGTTAAACTTATTCTGTGACATCACTCTATTGATGAAATGTATATTTTTTGGAATCTACACTTAAAGCATTCGCACAACATTGGTAAACAGTATTGTCCAAAGGCCCACACTTCCTGTATCACATCTTATATATAAAATAACAAACCTGTGAAAATTTAGGCTCAATCGGTCATGGGAGTCGGGAGAAAATACTGGAAAACCCACCCTTTTGTTTCTGCACGTTTCGCCGTGTCATGACATGTGTTTTAAATAAATCGGTTATACTCGATATCGAGAATTGATTATTGATTTAATGTTTTCTCAAAAAGTAAAGCATTTCATAGAATAATATTTCAAGGGAAGTCTTTCACCATTACCTTCTGTAAACCCTGCAAGTTATTTGTAAATTTGTGAACTTTTAATTTTTGTTCTGTTCAGAAAGTGTCCAATGGCTTTAATTGACCAATCTACTCTTTGCATACATGTGGTTCAACTTGAAAATGACTGTCTTTCCAAATTGAAAGAGAAGGTGATGTGCAAGACACAGCTTAAAACATGTTGTATTTCAATTTCCCCCAACAAAATTCCAGTTAAAAACAAATTTGTCATTGTCTTATCTTTCTTTCTGTTTAAGATTCCAAGCCGAGAGTCATCCCTACAGATAGTTTTGCAGCTCCTGAAGATCTTGATGAAAGTCTAGATGAGGACCTGATGCGTCGACTCAAAGCCTTGAGGACATCCAGCCACATTGACCAAAGAGAATCTCTGTATGGTAACATGCTGGCATCGTCTTCCTCGCAAGACAAGGAGGAGGAGGAGGGCGATTTGTGGGATGAGCTGAACTCCGGGGATGAAACCCTGGAGGATGGAATCGAGGAGGAGACAAGGAAGGGAGATGGTGAAGAAGAAGCTCCATCAAATCACTCAGAAACTACCTCAGTTAAGAGTGTAGGTGACTCGGGTGATGAGAAAGAGGTCTTGAAGACCCGTTTGCCGAATAATGAAGAGCTGACAGAAGGTGGTGAGGGAGACGCAGCAACACATGATTCCCCATTGAGAAGTCGAGAGGCTTCAGTCGGGGAGTCGGGTGAGGAAACCGATGTCATACAGAATAATCTTCAAAGTGATGAGGAACAGCGAGATCTTGAATGTAATATTGAAAAATCAAGAGAACCTTCAAGGAGTTCGGAGAATCTTGAAGAAGAAGATGGAGAAGATGTTTTTGTAGAGACTGATGTCGTTCATCGGATGAGGAGTGTCAGTCTAGAGATCCAAGACGATCTCGCAGAAGCCCTGACAGAGGGCGACAAACTCACAAAGGAGCTTGAAGACCAGGTCGCAGAAGACTCGGCAGTCGCGGAAAGAAACATGAATGGAAATATAGAAGAAACAAACTGTATCAACAGTGGCGATGAGTCAGATGTTGCTCCTGATTTAAGAACTGAAGATGTTTGTGATGATGACTCGGAGACGGCAGGGAAGCAGAATGTTAGTAGTGAAGAGTTACCTGAAGATACTCTTGATCATAACCTCAAATCAAACTCAATCCAAGACACAGATACTTGCTTGGATTCTGATGACCAAAGTCATGATTGCTCCACACATGGAGAAGACGCAGTGAGAGAATACCAGGTCTCTGAAGATGCAGACTTGTCGTCGAGGCTTTATGAGAGGACAGAGGAGAGACAGGAAACCAAGAAGACAGAGGAGGATGAAGCTGAAGAGAGGATAGCCCGGTTACAGGAGGAGGCGTTGCAGAGGCATCTCAAGCACATCTCAAAGGATATTCAGAACTACTTAGGTAAAATGTCTTGATAATAACTTAATGGCCGAGTGGTTAAAGGCAGTGGACACCATTGGTAATTACTCAAAATAATTGTTATTATAAAACCTTACTTGCTAACAAGTAATGGGGAGAGGTTTATTGTATGAAACATTGTGAGAAACGGCTCCCTCTGAAGTGGCGTAGTTTTCGAGAAAGAAGAAATTTTCCACAAATTTGATTTTGAGACCTCGGATTAAGAATTTGAGGTCTAAAAATCAAGCTTCTGAAAGCACACAACTTTGTGTGGCTAGGGTGTTTTTTTTTCTTTTATAGTTATCTCGCAACTTCAATGACCAATTGAGCTCAAATCTTCACAGGTTTGTTATTTAATGCATATGTTGAGATACACCAAGTGAGAAGACTTTTCTTTGACAATTACCAACAGTGTCCACTGTCTTTAAGAGCATCAAAGTTCCAGTGGTTTAGTTATCAGAGGGGTGGTTTGGGTCCCGGTCGTGAAACTTGTAAGCCTGGGCGAATAATTCGAATGTTTGGTTAATGGCGAATATGTTTTCCTATCCGTAACCGCGAATGCCTTTTTTTACTTAACCGGATATCCGCATAGGGCGCGAATACCTATTTACAAACCGGATAATTCTGTAAGTACAACCGAGTAACCGGATATTCTTTAATATCCGAATATCCGCGGACGTCGGGCGACAACTGATATGAATTGTTTTGTCTGAATCCTTATGAAACTTCTATTAAAACAGCATAAAAAAACATATATTAAGTATTTAACTATGCTCACCTCCGTGAAGATTTAAAACAATGACATTTCTGACATAATTTGTTCAAAGATTACAAAAGTTTTCCTACACGTAGAGTCAATCACGATCAAAAGAAAAAGCAAATCGCCATCTTTAAATTAGATCCAGTCATTTTTATGAATGAACCGAGTGACACTGGTCTAAAACTAATATCAATTCGCCCATAACATCTCATTCACAAACGAACAGCGCCCTCTAGCGACAAACAAAAATAAAACTTTTTTAATTATTTTTTTTAAATAGCGCCCTCTAGCGGCGAAAAAAACATTCGAATATCCGGTTAATTTCGAATAGTTGGCCAGCGGTATCCGAATAACAAAATTTCACTATTCGCCCAGCACTAGAAACTTGTGTCCTAATTAAAAGGCAACATTAGTCAGAAAGACGAGAAAGAACATAAGAAGAAAAAAATTCTAAATATCGCCGGGATTAATAAAGAGAACTTAATAACTATGACTCGAGAGCCTTATAATCCAATCTTTTGATGGAATACTTAAATAAAATAAAAACTTAAAATCTGTAAAACAGACGCTAATAAATGTATAAATGTTTGTTTGTGATGCAGATAAATTACATTCCCTGTTAGTTGCTGTGTATGAGGAACTAGACAGCGCCCTCGCCAAGGAGCAGTGCATAGCCGTCATCGAGAAACATTTCTTCCACTACATCTGGCAACCACTCCTTACACTCTTCAGGTACACAGGTTTGATTGTGGAGGTCTTCTCTGACCTTTTAATTTACATTTATAAATACCTCAGACAGTTTCGCTATTCCTATTGGTGGAGAGCGCATCACGTGGGGTATTTAAACCTTTGTTTACGGAACCAGAAACGAACGGAACCAGAAAACACGTGCTTACGGACATCGTACATGGTCCATGTAACATGTATACTGAACATTCCACGGAGGTGGAAACATACAGAGCTCAAGCACTTGGAAACGGATAAGTTTTACAGAGTTTCTTACTTTATTACGCCTTTTAACCAAAAAGGTATTTATGAATGGAAATCCAAGTGTGTTGAATCGGTTTTCAACTAGTGGTTTAAACCCGCCGAGGCCTGGTTCTTTCGACTTCGTCTCGGTAAAATTATCAAGAACCAGGCCCCAGTGGGATTAAACCACTTCACCACACATTGATTCCCTTAATATATCAGACCTGTATGCTTTATTCTTGAGGGCAAGGGCATTTTCTATTCGGTAAAGGGCACCCTTTGAGGAAATTTTAAATTTCTGCTGTAGCATTTTATTGGAGCATGGAGAGGCAATTGCCTTTTTTGCCTCTGTAAAGCATCAGGCCTGATATTTGCTACTGTCAAATAAACGCAGGGTATACTTTTGGAAATAGTCAAGAACCAGTATGGTCACTTTGTTTATCTCAATATATCTATACATAAAACAACTAATCTGAGAAAGTTTGGGCTCAATTTGTCATCGAAGTTGCAAGAAAATTAATAATGAAAGAAACAAACACCCTGGTTGCATAGAATAGTGTGCTTTCAGATTCTGAGAACAAAAAGCCTCTTAGATTGTTTCGTTCTCTGAAACTACATTACTTCAAAGGGGGCTGTTTCTAATATCAATAGCTCTCCAGTGCTTTTTACTAAGTATATTTTTATGGTTATTGATTGTTCAAGTACCCTGTGTCTACAGGAACTCAAATTGTTACAGTAAGTTGTGAATAAGCGCGTCATTGTACCTGACTGTAATCAAATGAAACTCTCAAATGGCTTGATCAATACATTACATGCTCTTTCAAGACCAAGGTCTTGCCACCATGGTTTGTCGTTTAACGCATTCTCAATTCAGCACATGTCATGGCTTTTAGGCCCATAATTAAGTTTTTAAGTTTTCTTTTCCTCAATTGAACCTCGTGCTCCTTCAGGCGATCAAATCTCAGGAAAGAGATGGCTGCGGCAACAGCTATGACCAAATACCAGAATGCCTTGCCGGAGAATATCGGCATCATCGGGAAGCTGTGCCTGACAACAGAGGGCGCTGCTCAAGACGAGAATTCGTACCCGTACCAGCTGGCTGTTGAGGAGTTGAGGAGAATCAGTGGCTACTTCAGCCCTCTTGATAAACTGGAATGTGTTGGTGAGTCATGACGGGAAAACTCCATTAAAGACACTGGACACCTTTGGTAATTGTCAGAGACCAGTATTCTCACTTTGCTTGGTGTACAGTTAGCATAAAATCACAAACCTGTTCACAAATCTGTGAAGGTTATTGACTAATTTGGTGATCGAAGGTGGAAGAGAATAGTGAAAGAATAAAACACCCTAACTGCATAAATTTGTGTGCTTTCAGTTGCCTAAAAAGGCTTTAGGCCTGAAGTCTTTTAATATTTGATTGAGAAATTAACCTCTTTCTCAAAACTATGTTCCTTCAGAGGGCGCTGTTTCTCACAATGTTTTATATTACATTAGCTCTCCATTGCTCATTACCAAGTAAGTGTTTACGCTAACAATTACTTTGAGTAGTAACCAATTGTGTCCAGTGCCTTTAAAGCCATTGGACCCTTTCGGTTCAGAAAAAAAATTACAGTTCACAGATTTACACATAACTTACAGGGTTTACAGAAGGCAATGAGGTTAACGAGAATTACGGATTTCTTTTAAACACATTTTATTACACGGTGAAACGCGCAGAAACAAGGGTGGGTTTTTCCGTTGTTTTCTCCCGACTTTGATGACCGATTGAGCCTAAATTTTCACAGGTTTGTTATTTGATGTAGAAGTTGTGGTACACAAAGTGTGGGCCTCAGACAACACTGTTTACCGAAAGGGTCCAATGGCTTTAAAAGGCCAGAAAAACATCCTTTTCCTCTGGCAACTAACACCTGTTATCTCCATGTAATTCCTTTTTCAAAAAGTGTGGGTTTCCCCCATACAGGGATGAGATTGTTCAGACTTCTGGCTGAATTCAGACTTTTTATGTCGACCTGGTGAAGAAAATCAGACAATTTCTTTTTCCACAAATACAGAAATCCTGCTGATTGGTCTCCTTCTCTAGTGCTTTGGATACTGTTTCCAAAAGCTCCTTGGAATCTATAACCTCAGGGTTAACAAACGGTAGAAATGCTGTTATTTCAACAACATAGCTTTGAATTTGTATCCAAGTTTCAGGCCTTTTTTGTTAGTAATGACTCTCACCCCTGTCCATAAGGGGTTTTCCTCCCACATCTAAAACTAACCAATTCTTCTAGCTTCCTTGTCAACCTGTTGTCAGCGCTAGTGGTGCCGTTGGATGTGTAATCAAATAAATGTAATTTTGTTTTTTCGGTCTCAGTTAAAGCTTCACGGGCCATCATTACCTGCGTGGGAGACTTTTATGAAGCTCAGGGTCAGGCAAGAGAAAATGCTGAGAATGCTGTGTAAGTTTTTTCCTCCATAATTAGGGCATTTAATTCCGTCACGTGTTAGCAAATATAAGTACTAATGCACGCTAAGTCACTCACCGTGCACTTTTTCGTTCCATCCGAAAAATACTATGTCACGGTGAGTAAAAACATCACTTGTGTGAGCGTCTTGGGCAATGCAGCAATGTTACTGCAAGGCACATATTTAGGCATCATCGAGTCTCAAAACAGACACTTTGTTTTGATATTGTATCCTCCAATCAAAATGGAAAAAAGATATACTTGGATAGTATATAAAACAAATACTGATTGTTTTTAATTCGTGCAATAGTGCAAATGTTTTCTTTCGTTCCATTCAACTCCCCTCTGCCTCGTTGAATAGAACATTCCATCTTTCAACTCACGAACATATTATTCGTACCATTATTTGTATAATACTGACTGTGGGCAGGCTGTTCTGACGAGTTAGTTTCTTGTGTAATAACGTGGAGTCTGTGTTGACTTCTCCTGTTCTGTTTGTGGTGAGAAACCAACAAACAATAAAGAAAAGTTGACGCAAGTATTAAAAGATTATAGAAAAGCCTTTATTCTGAGCTCTGCTCTCTTTAAATTTCTTCCCCAAAAGCCTCATTATTCATAAATTTTATTCTCATTTTTTTAATTTAATTTTCAAAAGGCTGAATTGCATTTAAAATACAGAGAATTTTTTTTTTAATTACAGAAAAACATTAAATACAAGGGCCCAATAAAAGCCTGTGCACAAAATTTTGCTCAGCACAGAACATTGCTATTTAGCAGAAACAGACATGGGGTCCCCCTCATTTCTCGCTCAGCAAAGACATTTGTTGAGAAGCATTTTCTTCTAAAAATCTTTAAGAAGTTGGGCCCAGATGAAAAGTGTTGTCCACCACCATGACAAGATGTTCAACAGTAAAGTGATGTTGGAAGCTTTGCCTGGTTTGATCAATAAGAATTAACTATAAATGAAACATCGGTTTTCCTCTTACTTCTCACCTTCAGAGGTTGTGACGACCTTCTACCCATCCTTAGCTTTGTGGTCATTAAGTCTGCCCTGCCTCATATCGTCTCAGAATGTAGCGTCATGGAGGAGTTCATTCATGAAGGGTAAGATAGTCCCCTGCCCCCCATATCTTAGAAAAATAAAAGTCTTTGTTCCAACTGTTTTCTCTTTTGTGATACACATGAGTCTGGCACAGTTTGTTTGTTTGAATGGTCTTCCCATCAAGGGAACCCGGCAAACTCCCACCAAGGGATATAAACACCAAGCTGGCAACAGCCAATCTCTCTCATACAATTGGGTTAAGGTCTATGATTATGAGTTGCGCAAATCAAGAAACTGTGATTCAGTTACTAGACGACGATAGTCATTGTGAAACCAGCAGTTAGCTGGGGGATTCGAACCCACAACCTTATGATTTCAAGTCCTGCAGTTAAACCACTTAACCATTTAACCAGTCTAGAGAACCTACTGACATCAGGGTTAGCCCTTCATAGTTTGAAGAGAATTTTGACCTGGTGCTCGGGTGTTTTAACTGGCATTTGGTCAGCAAAGCACTGTTTAAAAAATAATAATAATAATAATAAGACTTGTAATGCGCACATATCCACCCTGCTGGGTGTTCACGGCGCCGAGAGAGGAGAGTGCTGCATATTTAGATTTTCTGCAATGACCATTTCATCATGGGTCCTGTGTTTGGTAAATTTCCTATTTTTAACCACACTCCTTTAAAACAAAGCCCTTTTGGCCCACTCTTGAAACAAAATCAATAAGTAATGCATTTATTTTACAAACTTACTCGAGTATGATTCCAGATTTTAACTTATTTAAAACTTCATGAAGATGTAATATATTTGTAATTCTTTCTTCACAGATATCTGTTTGGCGAAGAAGGCTATTGTTTAACAACCCTGCAGACATCGTTAGGATATGTACTCAAGCTTGCCGAAGATTAACTCTTGTCCATGAAATACAACCGAAGTAAAGCCTAGAATACCTTAGCAAGTTCAGGTCCCATTTTCAGAGAGCTACTTATTAATATAAGCACAAAAAGTATCTAAGCAAATTGAAATTACGCTTGTTAGAATAAGGTTACCAGCCAAACTACGATGTCACAAGTACAATATGTGACTGGTATCCTGCTCATTTCTGCTCAGCAGAAAATTGTTAAGCAATGCTTTTTGCTTAGGCAGAGCTCTATAAAATTGGGCCGAGGTGTTTTTGTGTTGTTAATTTGCCGTTTCAATTACTCATGATGCGTGGTCTGTGTTTCACTCGAATGCATCTAGTCCATTAATTTGTCAAATGTGGCAATAAAGGACGACGAAATTAATACAAAACTGTATTTGCTCTGAACAAAACTAACTCACATAATTTAAAGTGCAATAAAAATTATTATCTTAATGATTAGCAAAGTTTATTGGCCAAAAAAACTTACTTATTGTTAACCCACAACTTAAGCAGATTTGTTCACCTTGAACAGTGTACAAAACTTGTTTCATCACACAACCCTTTTCCTTCAAAAAAAAAATGTCAGGCTCTGAAGGAAAGAGCCACTGGCATCCCTGTGTTGAATACCATGGTACCAATAGTTGACTAGGCTTCCAAACGAGTCGTTCGAATAAATGTTAGCCTGTACATCAGACGTAACCCTTCGAATTTTGTGAAAAATGCAGAGATCGGACCTCAGCCGGCATGTACCTTCGACCTACATTCATTTCATATACATGTAAAGTCAAATTCTAAGGCGGACATGATGGGAGTGTACTATTTGGGCATCTATGGAAAGCTCATGTCACTGCACGTTTATCTAATGATATCATTATATCCAATGAAATAACTGGATCTGAGAGTAGCAGGTACCTGTCTTTATCCTTACGGATAAAGACAGAGGCCAAGTCTAACTAAACGTGTGCACTCCAATTTGCTCTAGATTGACTATGGTTATTTCAACTGGACTCTAGTCACCCCACCTGGACTTGCTCCCTGTGAAGTTTTATTTTAATTTAAAGGCGCTACATATTTGATTCTCTTCTATGACGTGTCACAAACGTACCTGATGTCCAATAATGGGATATTCATCAATAATATTAATAGGAATGACTAGTTCTTATATAGCGCATTTTACAATAACGTAATAATGCACTTTACATTAGTGCCCTGGTTATAGGCCCCCATAACATTTATGTGTAATCTTTCTCAGCTCCCAGGGGAGTGTACAGCCAGAGCCGCATGCCCTTCAACGAAAGGGTCGAGCTTCACATGGCATGAAAGAGATCAATACCAAACAGAGTTTTTTTTTTTTTTTTACTATTGTACATACCCATGGCACTCCAAGTATACATCAAACACAATATCAACCTCTCCCCACGCAGGATACCCTCCTGGGTGAAGAGAAGCAATTATCAAGGACACAAGTTTTGTATGACTTGGATTTAAACCAATTTCCTGATGACTTAACCACCAGAACTTGAATTTGATGCTCTAAAACCGCTCGGCCATGATACCATACATTGGGTGCGTTCGTTTAGCTTCCCTGGGTCATCCCCGGTCTGCCCCGCTGGTTTCCAATAGCTTTTGACGTCATTCCAGGGGCTCACCTGGGTCAGCCCCCAGTGCCCTGCTTATGGAGTGGGTCACTTGGGGGCTGGCCCCAGGTAAACGGCGTGACTACGAGAGCGGTGAGTAGTCGTTCATTTAGCTCTTGTTAGGGGCTCACCCGAGTGAGCACCGCGGGTAGACCCAGGGAAGCTAAACGAACGCGTCCCAATATGACTTGATTGGAAGTATCTTTTCATAGTCTGCTGCATCAATCAATTAGTGTAAGCGCTTTTTACAAAATAAACCCAAGACTTCTCCATCTGGTTGGATACTCAATATATAGAATTTGTATGTTAAAAATGATATGTCATCTTGCCAAAGCAACTTCATGTGTGATTTATTTTATATCCCTTTGTGTTTATAATTGTATAAATACAAAAAATTGTTTTAAAATAAAACTAATGCCTGCCTCAAAAATGTCATTTTATTTCTTCTTCCTAGTGGAATATGAACAGTTTAGCATTAATTATGTTTAATTGACTGTAATGAGTGATCATATCAGTTGATCCTACAAGAGTTAAGTGAGTTCAGGTACATATTTGACATATTTTTTATGTGCTCACGGTCAAAACAAAATTGTTTATACTTTGTGGGTGGAAGGGCCTGGGGTGCAAGTAAACAAAAGTGCATGTTCAATTAAAAATAAAGATGTTTTAGGCCAACTTTGGTGTCTCAAAAAAAAAACTGATTTTAGTTCATATTGTTTACAGCTGCACCCCACCAAATTGTAAAGAATATCATCCTTGGTCTTCCTTGAGGAACTTTATATTGCTTTATTAAATTTCACCCATGTGCAACTTTCGCATCATGCATTAGAGAGTATAATATACATGTTTCTAGAACATTTTTAACCTAGTTTTGGACCCCACAGAACCAACTTGCCAGGGGTCTCGTAAAATTTTTCCTTTCGGTTGTGATTAGGGCCAACATTGGTCTTTTCATATTTGGTGAGTCAAACTTGGGCCATTGTATCTTGTTGTGACAAAATTAGACTTCTTTCCCCAAAACGTGAAAAATTCTTTTTGAAGGGTCATTTCACATGGTACTTGACAGTGTCCACGGTCAAAAATGAATACTTTAATGGGCCTTTTTGAACGTGTCACTAGTTGAGTTGGTGCGGCCGTTTCTGAACATGTTCTTGGTGCAGCCCCCCCCCCCGGTGCAGCCCCGCCCCCTCCCTCCCCCAAACACGCCCATTACTTAGCAGTGGCCTCGATATCTGCATGCTGCACGTACGCGCTTTTTGTTTACAAACCTCCGCCGGTTCCGTAGTCTAGTCATATACAGAGGGGTGCATAGAGTCCGGAAGAAACGTCGCCGGTGACCGAGTTTTTTTTTGTTCACCACATTTTCACCGGGAGAACGAATGACAAGATGCCGCAACCTCAGCAAACAAAGCACCTTGTAACTGGTACGTATGTTTAATATGTAAAGATGAAACTTAAGTGAAATTTCGTTGTTATAATTGTTTATTTCCTGTGTATTTACAATCACGGTACAGCAGAATGTAATGTCAATGTCATAGTGTAGACTATCCTGACTGTAGGCGCACACACCATGCACACACACGGTGCACTGGAAGTACGTGTAGAGCACCGGTAATTCAACCACACTAAAGGCAGTTCATTGAATTTGGGAAAATTCAAGTTATGTTGTGATAAAACTAAACCTAAACATGGTATTTCAGTGGGGTTTTGGATTGGTTTTCCTTAGGCAGACAATTAGTGGCATGGTTGTAAATTGCCAGTACTATTACTAGTGCCACGGAATTGTATTATAAATAAGACCCGAAGAATGTGTATGGGTTAGGTACGGATACTGTATGGAAGCAATGACATGACACTTTTTTTCTCGATAATATGACTGTATTTTTAAACTGCCAAGTTTTAAAGCCGTTATACACTTTCGGTAAACAGTATTGTCGGATAACTTTCCGTATGGCGCCACCACTTTTTCACTCATTTTTACAAAAAGGGATATATATCTATCAGGTAAATTAGATACTATATTATTTTATTTCGAATGAAAAAGTGGTGGCGCCATACGGAAACTTTTCCGTATTGTCCAAGTCCCACACTTCGTGTATCACAACTTATATATAAAATAACAATCCTGTGGAAATTTAGGCTCAATCGGACATCGGAGTTGGGAGAAAATAACGGGAAAACCCACTCCGGTTTTCGCGCGTTTCGCCGTGTCATGACATGTGTTTATAACAAATCCGTAATTCTCGCTAACGAGAATTTATATTGTTTTATCGTTTTCTCAAAAAGTAAAGCATTTCATGGACTAATATTTCAAGAGAAGTCTTTCACCATTACCTTCTGTAAACCCTGTAAATTATGTGTAAATCTGTGAACTTTTATTTTTTTTCTGAACCGAAAGGGTCCAGAGTGAATGCCTCATCAAAAGTTATTTATGTAAAGTGGGCTACGTTACCGTTGCCAAGTTAAACGCACTACACTTTTTAAACTTTGAAGTCTATTTATTGCAATAATTGTAAACCCCATCTGACCAATGGGAACGGATTTTCAAGAGGATTGGGGTTTAGGCCACACAGGTGGGGATAATTGGGGTTATGATTATCGCAACTTTTTTGTACTCTAACTTATTATAATGGGTGACAAAGTGACAGTCAGATACAGCAAAGACTAATCAATTTGCCATATAATATTAGAATCTACTTTACAATAAACTTAGGCCTACATTGTGGCAAGTCTATCTGTACATAATATTTTGTTTGCATCTGTCCAGGGGACCCTTTGCCGCCTCTTGAGCAAGGAAAGGTTCGTCTCTATAGCAACGGATTCTGTCCCTTTGCACACAGAGCAAGACTTACTCTTGCAGCTAAGGAAATAACGTGAGTTGATCAGACATTTAAATAAATGAAGGTTCATAGATTGGGTTTGGTCAATGTAATGCTGATATTTGGGCAAAATTATCTAGATACAATACCAGTTACATGTGAAAGTTTCAGCTGAGTGCAGTGTCTACTAGACGGGTAAACAGCAAAAAAAAATCATTATTTTCACAAAGAATGTCAAATCTCAACCATATTGTACACACATGTGTAGGCCTAGTTTAGCAAGGTGACCCAATCATGCCAATAGCATCTCTGGCCTCAGTATCCCACCTAATCTGAGGAATTATTCATGCATGAATCGTTCTAACAGTTTTCAAAGTGAACAGTTTCTCAAGATGCATTATGCTATCCAGCTGCAGTAGACCTACTTCTTACCCGATAGTGTCTATTACCATTAATCATTACCTATTGGTAACATCTGCATTTTGTTCTCTCTTAATATGTAAATGGTCAGGTACCACATCATTAACATTAACCTGAAGCAGAAACCAGAATGGTACTTCACCAAGAACCCTCTAGGCTCCACGCCATGCTTAGAGAGCGATGAGAAGATCGTAACCGACTCTGCCATCATATGTGACTACCTCGATGATGCATTTAGTAGCAATCCACTCTGGCCAGAAGACCCTTACCAGAAAGCCCGAGATAAGATGGTCCTGGATTACCACTCCAGCAAGGTATGTATGAGAAGAAATGTTGTTGGAAAGTTCATTTCACTCATTTCCTGAGACTGTTGTACTGGGCCCAATTTCATAGAGCTGCTTAAGCAAAAAAATCCTTGCTTAGTAAAATCAGATAACCGGCCAAGACTCCACTCAATTAATATGTTAAATAAACAACCGCTAAATACCAGTCCTAAGCAATGTATAATGGCATGAAATTTTGGCCAGTTACCTGTGTAAAATAAGCAAGCTATTTTCGTGCTTAAGCAAATTTTTTGCTTAAGCAGCTCTATGTAATTGGCTTCTGGTCATTGGGGTACCATGATGGATGCATCTGCTGTCGGGGATCGCAACAGTTCTCGGTCCTTAGACGTGCCTACAAGGACAGCTATGTTTTCGGCCTGTCGTGTTGCGGATGTTGTCAGATCAGAATTTCCTTTGTCTGCTCTCTGTTGCTTGCCCTCAACTGTTTCTTGGAGGATAGTTTTTGGACAGGGCGGCGTGAAGGGTCACATGATCGTACCAGGCAAGCTTGCGAGGTTTCACTGTTGAAAGGTGTGGTTCTTGAATGACTGAAGTTTTAGTAAAGTGTCTTGCTCTAGTGTCATAGCTAAGATCCCAACCCCACCCTTTTGACTCACCCATCACCACTCAATTCAAATTGCACAGTTTACTACTTACATGTACTAGTCTGGTGGGCTTCTTTACAAAAAGCTTAATCGCATGCAAGTAGACAAACACATTTTTAGTGGAAGTTTTTTCATAGATTTTGTGTGACTTTCATTTAGGTAAGTCCAGCTTTCTTCAAGTGCTCCTACTATCCTGTCAAAGGAGAGGAAGAGAAGTGGTTCCAGGAATATCTGACTCATCTCGCTGTGATTGAGGAGAAACTCAAAGAGAGGAATACACCGTTTTTCGGAGGTAAGTCTTTTGTTTGATTCGGTGGATAATCATAATTCTGTTTAGGGATCTCAAACTTTTTCCCCCACAACTCTACTGTTAATACCCACAACCCTATCCCATCATTCTACACTACATCCACCATAGCTTGGACAGAAAAAAACCGATGAAAGACAAAATAACTTTTGTGCAGTATTTCTATCTTGTGTTCTATTTTGGTTTATCTTATTTCATTGTCATTTCTCCTGTTGTTGTATTTTTGGCACGTTCTTGCTGTATTTCTATCTGACTAAATTCAATCAATCAATCAATCAATCAATCAACTTCATTTGTTTCCATCGTTTTATTTTGAAGGATCCAAGCCCGGGATGTTGGACTACTTGATCTGGCCTTGGTTTGAACGTCAGGTCGTGTTCGGCGATAAATTCCCCTTCGATAAGTTTCCAACTGTAAGTATTGTTTCTACATTTATTATTTATTATTAAGAATTACTTGAAAGGATTTTGCTGAAGTCATTGCTTTAACCTTGGTACTGGATATCTTTGCATTGCTATTTAACATTGACGTATGATCCTTTTTAAAACTTCTGCTGTGGCTCCATTAATTTATTTGAAAATGAAAGTATAAACCTTCAAACAGGTGGACAGAGCCCAAGCCAGAAGCTAAGCAAGAGGCTAAGCCAGAGTCAAAGTCTTTGCCAAACCTTTGATTGGTGTTTAGACCTGATGCACATGATGTCATTTCAGTAGGGCGCCCTCACCCAGAGGTCAAAAGGAGGCTGTTCATTAGCGTACGAATCTGTTTATTTTTATTGTTTCATCACTGTTGTACCTCTAAAATGGTGGCTGGATGACGTCAATGCATAAGGTCTATAGGGACTGTGAAGCATTGACTGTAATTCTCATGAGAACTTAATTACCGATGAAAATGTTGAATGTGTTTGTACTTATAATAAGCATTGTGTTTTGTTTACAGTCATTCAGAAAATGTATTGCAGTGACTGAAATTTGTTTACCATATATTCTGTTTTGCAATTTTTTAAGTGTTTACTTGTGAATTGAAATGTTTAACATTTGTTTTGTGATTTTTTATTTGTGATGATTATCAGAGTTCTAAATGAGTACATTATACAGTTGTTGCACGCTGTGACGGGATCCATGGAGTTTTGTACACTCGAGGGGGAAAATGGTACCCGAGGCGAGGCCGAGGGTGCCATTTTCCCTTGAGGGTGTACAAAACCCATGGACCCCGTCACAGCGGGCAACAATTGTTTTGGTTATACCTTTGTATAATTGTTATTCCTCTTCTCGAAGTTCTGTTGTCTGTGTCATCTTCAAACATTATTACGACGGACTATTCATTGTTAAATAAGCAGACGAACAAGAAACAATTCCATCGAACTCGTGGTTGTTTCGTACACAGTGCTGGAAATCGACCAACCCTGGGAACGATCAAGGTGATGTACACCGGTGTACATCACTTTTCATGTTACCCGGCCCGTCGAGCCATGTAACATGCGTTTTTGTTTTGTAACATGCGGTTTTGTTGCGCGTCACATGCGGTTTTGTTGCGCGTCACATGATTGGTTCTCGACCAATCAAACTTCACAGTTTTTTACCGAGGTATAACAAGATTTGATGGTTACTTCAACCAGTGCAGTGTATCATAGATACATATACATGTTGTTGAATGGTCTCAACAAGAATTTAATAAGTTGAATTCATTGCAGTTGTCATTATTATTTTTATCATTTCAATTGCCCACTCTCAAGTAACAAGAATCTTGAGAACTCAATATTCTTGCTAACATTTGGCCTCAACCCTACCATGTCGCTCCTTTCGCCTTTCCACATTGTCTGAACTTAGGTCAGATTGTAATGTCTGACCCAGTGAAAGCACTTTTTGTTTAGACCTATACAGGCTGTCCCAGTCCTTTTGAACTGTTTACCTTTGTAATTTGATAAAGAAGGATTTGGGACTGTAATTTGTAAGGGTTACCATATTTCAAGAAACATTTTGATGAAGTTAAAAAGTTCCCATCCCATTATTGTAAGCATATCATTCGAAACCATTGAATAGTATGAATCTGTGGAGTTGACTGTGTACTGTGTAGATGTATTCATTCCATAATATCGTTTTGTAGGCTGGCATAGTTTGTATATAAATTAAAACCATGTGAATGATATTGAAGGGTAAGGAAGTAGAAGGGTTGACTGTGTACTGTATAGGTGGTATAGATCAATTAATTATACGGTATCATTTGGCAGGTATATCTATCAATCAGTTTATCAAATAAAACCATGTAAATGATATTGAAGGGTAAGGAAGTAGAAGGGTTGACTGTGTACTGTATAGGTGGTATAGATCAATTAATTATACGGTATCATTTGGCAGGTATATCTATCAATCAGTTTATCAAATAAAACCATGTAAATGATATTGAAGGGTAAGGAAGTAGAAGGGTTGACTATGTACTGTATAGGTGGTATAGATCAATTAACATCAACGGTATCATTTGGCAGGCATATCTATCGATCAGTTTATCAAATAAAACCATGTAAATGATATTGAAGGGTAAGGAAGTAGAAGGGTTGACTGTGTACTGTATAGGTGGTATAGATCAATTAACATCAACGGTATCATTTGGCAGGCATATCTATCGATCAGTTTATCAAATAAAACCATGTAAATGATATTGAAGGGTAAGGAAGTAGAAGGGTTGACTGTGTACTGTATAGGTGGTATAGATCAATTAACATCAACGGTATCATTTGGCAGGCATATCTATCGATCAGTTTATCAAATAAAACCATGTAAATGATATTGAAGGGTAAGGAAGTAGAAGGGTTGACTGTGTACTGTATAGGTGGTATAGATCAATTAACTATACGGTATCATTTGGCAGGCATATCTATCAATCAGTTTATCAAATAAAACCATGTAAATGATATTGAAGGTTAAGAAAGTAGGAGGGTTGACTGTGTACTGTATAGATAAATTAACATTAGGAGACTGGCATAGTTTATCAATCAATCAGAAGCCATGTGAAAATTACTGAATGGTTAGACAGTGACAATGTGAGGGAAAACCATTTGTGTGGATATATTAATATCATTTGTAAAGCACGTCCCAACTTATTTGTCATTGTTGTCCATTGTAGTTGACAGCTTACCGTGATGCTATGAAGCAAGACACAGCAGTCCAGCAGGCAGCACTACCAGACTCAGTGATCCTCAAGTTTTTCAGCAACTACATCAACGGTATCTATGACTTTGATATCGAGTGAAAAAATATCAAAGACCAAAATGAGAATAATTAGTCGTGTGCCTTCAGTAGAAGAACACTACTCTCCGATGCCTTAAAGCCATTATACACTTTCGGTAAACAGTATTGTCCAAGTCCAACACTTCGTGTATCACAACTAATAATATAAAATAACAAACCTGTGAAAATTTAGGCTCAATCGGTCATCAGAGTTGGGAGAAAATAACGGGAAAACCTACTCTTGTTTCTGCACGTTTCGCCGTGTCATGACATGTGTTTTAAAATAAATCCGTAATTCTCGCTATCGAGAATTGATATTGTTTTAATGTTTTCTCAAAAAGTAAAGCATTTCATGGAACAATATTTCAAGAGAAGTCTTTCACCATTGCCTTCTGTAAACCCTGTAAATTACTTGTAAATCTGTGAACATTTCTGTACCGAAAGTGTATAATGGCTTTAAAGGTACGGTGCAGGATAAATAGTTATACAAAATATTTGTTAGAATATGTAGAATTGTTTATCTCAAAGAGCTGTTTTTATTAACTCCATACCAGAATTAGAAATATATTATGTCTATCTTTACTATACCAGAACTAGTTTTTGTACTTCATAACTAAAGTAGAAAACGCAGGAAATCAGGGGGGCAATTCATAGCAAACATGGACATGACACCAAAAAAATCAAGTTTTTGTCACCACTTTCTTTCCACTTAGAAGTTATAGCTAACATATGAAACCAATTTATTTTTAGTTGTTGACAAGGAATGAACCCAATTTTGCCAAATAAGAACTCAGCTTGGGCTCCATGTAGGCAAGGAAAACTGTAATGCCACTGACCGTAATGTTGTCTCTGAAATAAAAACTTTGATTGGCTGTTATTTTCCCGCGTCTTTCTGGATCCTTCCCTTAATTCCTTTCCCCCTCTCTTTTCCTATAAATGGATATGTATTTGTTTGTACTTGTTTTATGCCTCTGAAGAAGGTCCGGATTGGATCGAAAGCTAAGGCCATCTACCCTATTCATTATAATAAATAATAAATAATATGAAATACTTGTAACGCGCACGTATCAACCCTGCTAGGTGTTCAAATGATAATTGTGTTGCAATTTTATATGATAGTTAATCTTCCAAGTTCTTTCAAATTGTAAAAATCTTGTGTTCAGCCTTTGTAATCCAAGTGTAAGACCTGGACCTTTGTCCCCTGCCCTTCCCCCACCCATCCATCATAATGGTTCTAAGAACTGCCTCACTCATGAGTTGTTTACAACATATAATCAAAGACAAAGTTTTATTTTTGTTACTTTTTTAAACCTGTATATTTAATATTTTGGAAATTGTTCAAAACATTTCACCTTTTAATTAAACTATTTCATTTCTTTAGTGACGTCTGCATTAAAAATACAGACAACTGTATTCCATTGACAACTGAAAGCATTAAAATCACAAAAAAATATGACTGTAATAATAACACACAAAAATACCAAAATACAGCAAATACGAACGATTACAAGTATTTGATTTTTATTCTCTCTTAGTTTTTCATACATAGAAATATAAAAAAATATAGTGTTTGTTCTTACGTTCTTACACTAAGAGCCCATTGCAATGACAACCTACTAAGTGCCCAGTGATCGAACCACACTTATCTAAAAAGAAAACTATTTGTTCAATCTTGCCCAAAAGATATTAATTCCAATATTCGGATATTTGACAACGTTATTAGGTATTTGTTTTGTTATAAATGTGAACCTTACTGTGACAATTTGAGCTCAATCGGTCATCAAAGTTGCGAGGTAATAATGAAAGAGAAAACACCCTTGTCACACGAAGTTGTGTGCTTTCAGATGCTTGATTTCGAGACCTCAAATTTTAAACTTGCGGTCTCAAAATCAAATTCGTGGAAAATTACTTCTTTCTCGAAAACTACGTCGCCGTTTCTCACAATTTTTATAACACCAACCTCTTCCCATTACTTGTGAGGTTCCCAAGTGAGGTTTTATGCTTATAATTATTTTGAGTTATTACCAATAGCGTCCAATGCCTTTAAACTGAATTTAACCTTGGAGCCCCTCTTTAAATCATGCATGTACTTTAACCATGTTAACTGTGTTGGCATAATGACAATTAACAACCTTCAGTTGGCAAATAGAGTCTTTTTTCAGACTGCTTAACAAAAAAATTGTTGATACTATTAACAAAAACTTGTAGCCACAGTAGTAACCTTTGTGATTTCAAGTCTACTTGGCATACCTGGCTAAGGGATTACCGTTGCCCATCATATTTGTATCGGTTGTACTTCTCTATTTAGGTGTTGATGCATGAAATGGAAAGAATTTCCTGAGCTTATATATTTTAACACTGTTAACATTGCTAATGAAATAAAATATTATGAACATCTTAGTATTGCTTACGACATTTCATTTCTTGAAAGATTGCAACATATCTCTTTTAGGGTTGGCCCTAGACTTGTGGACAAGTCGTTAAATGTCTGTCGCGGTGATAGCATTCCAACTCTCCCCAAGAATCCTGTGATTCCAGACTCCCGCAAGACTACTGCTTTCCATGACTACGGTCCCATTTAGTTAATGGGGAGTAGAAGACGGCAACCAGCAGTTCGCGCAAGAGCAGTGATCTCGCGAGAGCACCGTCACAACTCGACTATCTCACTGCGGAAGACCATTAATGACTTGTCCACAATTCTAGGTTTGCCCCGGCAATTTTCAAAATTTTGGGGCATTCACTGGACCTAAATTTTATGAAGTTTGGCCAAATTGAAGCAAGGTCTTTGGAATGGTTTCTACTTGGTGTAGGTCTTGGTGTTTAAAGCCTTACTGTGAAATCTAGAACATTCTATGGTCTTCTCTTGATTTTTGTTGGTGAAATTATACATGAAATAGTTCCATATATATTTTGTTGGCCGTACCGACACACCAATTGCGTGTATCAGTCGGACGTGCAAGCTTGTACGGGGAGAACCATGCAAGCATGCAACTTTTCCTAGGATCAGCTGATTTCCTCTTTTTGTAATCTCATTTTTACCATACAAATTTTTTGAATACTATACAAAATCATTGACATTTTGAAATTTCCTCTCTTTTAGTGAAGTTACAGTTGCATGCCTGACCATGGCATAAAGCATTTCAAATTGCTCAAATGAAGCTAAACCAATCCCCTATCCCTCCCACTTGTAATAAACAACTTGCTGGATCCCGTTTTGTCACCCGATTTAGTCTAAGTACAGCATGGGTCGTCAACTAAATCCATGTGGATCCACTTTGATTATACCCACTGGCAATTCATCGGCTAATATACTAATGAATTATTCACTGGCAACTCATCGGCTAATGTACTTCTGAATTATCATCCGCATCAGAACTTAGCCCTGCCTCCTCCAAAACATCACAACTCTCTTCGCGTTCCACTGGCAATGTAACAGCCACTGCCTTACATGGTGACTCCTCTGGATAAAGAACAGCCAATTCTTCATCGTTTAGCCCATTCTTCAGCACGATGTAGTCTAGTCTTTTACGATATTCCTTGAGGTCTTCCATAAAGGTTGGGATTTTCAGGTTGGGAGAGTCGAGGTCCGCATGACCCTTTAAGTTCTCCACATCTTCCAGAGCGACTTTCCCGAGTTTGTACAGGGTGTGGAAGTCGATGACGTGGCGATAGCGTAGAACCTTTAAGGCACCTTCCAAGTACACTTGGTCTTTCTTAAAACATCCTGAAATTATGAAAATGGTCATGTCATCCGAAGAGATTTTTGTGTAAGTACAGTGACAAGTTAACTGGAACATAACTGAATTTGTACTGTATTTAATTTTGGGTTGAACAAAGACAACCCTACTAGAGAGGACCTTGTAACCTTTGGATTTATGTGCCAGCATTTTACCAACTGAGCTTTCTAGCCTTAAATGTGGGTGATCTGCCTACATACATCATGTCAATATCTTTGTTTGGGTTGCCAGTCAGAGGCCAATACGTACTGTCTTTAAAACACACAGAACTGTGTATTGAAACTTCACCAGCTACATGTAGGTTCACTCATCGTTCATGTGGAGTTTAATTTGTTCTTCTTGCTGGTTTGAACCACGTGTCTTGCATTAGAAAAGACTTCCAAGGATTGTGATGGTCGTAATCTGACACGTGGTGCAAAAGAGCTTTTCCTGTTCAATGGACAAGTTTATAAGAAACATTGACTCCAAGGAAAAACTGCTTTGATAGTTTTCTCAACCCAACAATATTGTCTTAATGTAACTCCTCTGTAGTGTACAATTACAGAAGTTTAGGTGGCTGGCTGCAAATCCTCAAGAATTCTACATTTGCTGTAAGATCTCAGACATAATAGTTTGTAGTCCCAGGCCTGGAATGTTGTCTTTGAGAGGGCAAGGCCATTTTTATTTTGCAAAGGGCACCTCCATTGAAAAATTGAAGAGGCAACAAGGAAGAGTGAGACTAGCACTGACCTGGTTTAGACGTGTCGACCTGACCACGCTTTGCTCTCAAGCAGTACTCCCATCTTATATCGGGATCCTCGACGTACTCTCCCAAATCGGCAAACAAGCCGACAAAAGACATCTTGGAGGCAGTGTAGGTGGAGTAGTACAACATCGCTGAGCGGAACAAGACAGGCTCCTTGCGGAGTAAGACGCTGTGAAGACTTGCGATGCCTTCTTCTGTTGCTTTGACTGGACCAATTCGATGACTTCTTCGAACCTTGGCTGAACTCCACGGGTGTTCGCAGTTGTTTGCGCTTCGGATATAATGGGTGCCTTGATAAAACACAGAAGAAGGGAATTATGGAAAGTTATAAATAGACGTATTCATGGCAGAATATCTCTGAATAGGAGTGAGTGGCCCCAAAGCTAGTTTATTCAATTGGCTACCAAATTCTACAAAAGAAATAATGTGATCAGTAACAGGAAAGTTAAAGCCAATGGCTAGATGTCATGGTGCACTTGTGACAAACTGCACGTTCACCAACAAACTACACCACTCTTGCGCAAACACACAATTAACGCAAACACTTTTGTGTTCAAAATTTAAAATACAACTCTAAAGATTAATGGTTGAAGTCACCCAAATGATGCGAGGTTGAACAAGGTAAAAAAACTACTAGTGCAGGACTCGAACCTGCAACCTCTGGATTAAAGTACCAAAGCTCTACCAACTGGCATGTCTAGCCCTAATGTTGGTAGTCTCCCTATTTTGTCAGCGTCTTTGTTTGGGGTGCCAGTCATTCAACCTTTGTCACTGCAGTATACACCAAAGTTTATGATGCAACCTGGCAAATGGCAGCACAGGTTATACTTCAAATATTTACAAACAAAAATAAATGACAAGATGATATGTATCCCATACCTATTTCATGCCTCAACAAACCGTCTGACCACTGTGACTTCAAGATATTCGGTCTGACATTAAGCGTTGGCCGGCCGTTCATTCTCGTCATCAACGCCCTGGCCACCAGCGTTACACTGAGGTTGAGTGCCACTTTGTTGACGAGACCCTCCTGGGCTAGGTACTGGTGGAACATTGACGTGAACTGGGAGGTCGTGATGGGTCTCCCACCTGTTGAGGTTTCAAACTTCTTATAGGTCTTAAATCTTTCAAGGGTGACTTGGAAGATTTTTATAGCCTGTGGAGAATAAGCAGAAATAAAAACAGCATTTAACCTATGGTCACTCGCTTTTAAATACTTGAGTTTCAATTTGAGCATGAAACGTTTCTCAGATTGTGTTTTCTGATTACGAACTATTCTTCCTGCACGGACATTTATAACTGCTTCAGATTTTGGGCGCTACCTCAAGCACTTCCACAAAAAAATGAAATTTGTACAGGTTAGTTTTATTGTATCTCTACATAATTTCTATAGTGACTGAAACAATCAAATGGTTCAAATTAAATGTGCCTTTAAAATTTCAAAGGTTTTTCATTTCATTGTTCTTGTTGGGTCACATGAAGTGACAGTTACCAATGTTGTCCGCGTGCTTTAAAAGTACAGCAGAAACAGAGTGTGGGTTTGATTTTGATACCCGGTCAAATGCTGGGTAGGTGCATTCTGTTCTACTAGCCAGGCTCTAGTGGATGACCCATGCCTACATCGTTTTGGACTGTGAAGGGGGTAACCCTGTTTCAGGAGTAGGTGGCAACGTGCACTGTTTGCAGTTGATTTGGGTCGATAGTCCAAATCAATTAAGTGTAGCCCTCACCTTGAAGTGGCTTCTGTGGCATTGAGATACTAGGCGATCTCTCAAAAATAAAAAAATGTAAAAAATACATAGTTAAATTTTTGACCCACCGATTGAATCAGCTTGTCGGAGGCCTTCCCATGTCTTTGGAGACATTTAGCAGACGGTGGAGTCTTGTACGTAAACTGTGGATTGTAGGAATAGTTGCTGCTGAAAAACTTAGCCTTCTCCTCCTCAACATTGTCAGGTGTTATGGCAGCCAAGAGAGGGACACTCTTTGGTTTCTTTGGGGGCTTACCAGAGACATTCCCCTGCTGTGCCGACCCCGGCTTCAAGTCTACATTATTGGCAAGCTCTTTTTTCGTTCGATTCGGCTGGCTCTTTGTAGTTTTACCACTACTGGTACCACCTAAGTTTTTACGACAAGGCTTGATGGCTGATTTACTGCTGTTACTTTTTGGGGTGTTTTTGGTAAGAGTTGGTAATTTCACGCTCCTCGCAGGAGTGGATGAAGTCCTCGATGACATGGAAAGTGTCTCGTCAGTGGAGTTGGACCTCTGTAGTCTGGTGACCCCTTGATTTGTTGTCCTGCTTCCTGCTGAATGTTGGGGCCTGTAGATTCCAGATGCAATTCTTGAGTTTAAATTCAGACCACTTTCAAGTTGTATGGTGCCCGACAATATTCTGTCACATTTTTTGTGGGAAGCTGGTTGAAAACATACCACACTGACTTGCTCGAGGCTCATCTGTGATGAAGAAACAAAACAAAAAGAGGGTCTCCCATGAATAAAAACACTGTGCTTACCGCTTAAAATTACAGTACATTAGTATGGTATGTACATTAGTCCACATACTTGTCTTTTAAAATGTAACTCTCCTCCTGGAGGAGGCCAAAGAGGAGGGTAACGTTATTGCAACTAAAGTCTAAAGTATAGTCCAAAATACAATATAGGTTGCGATAACAATAGCTGCGATAACGTAACTCTCCTCACAATGGCCACGTGGCCGTATCCTCCTCTGGACAGTCGTAAGGGTCGAGGGGAGGGTTTCGTTGTGGCAAGTAATTACAATCGTGGTCAGTAGTAAGTAGGCCTATTCTGTATAGATGTTTGTTCATGGATTATCTCCGGTTACGTGTGTGACATATATGGAAGCCTTTTTGAAGTAAACTTCTGGGAATATTTAATCTGCTTTTGAGGTTTTGTTGTTGTATTAATATACAACCAAATACTATACACTACAGAGATTGTACTGTAGTATACTAGTAGTAAACAATACACCCAGTGACTTGGGCGCTAGATTCTTTTTTTTCTCCTCGAAATTTTGACATCGAAAAAAGGAATCCTAAGCGCCCCAGTCACTGGGTCTAAGTACAACATTAGTAAAAACAATTCTGATAATTTCATTTTACATGAAAAAACGTGTGTTTCCGAGGTAAGCAACTGACATCAAACAATTAAAAAACTCAGCGATTTATTTTTATTGGCTGAGCTTTATTTATTAAAAGTTTAATTAATCTTTCTTTGAATTGAAAAACTTCTAAGACATATCTGAGTGATAGTGACTGATAGGCTATATTATAACACCCCTGGCAAGTATTCTGCCTGCTCATTGGTTTAGAGCGCGTCACATGACATGTCTTAGTTTTGCTAGACGACGGCCGTGTGATAGTGCGTCGGTTTGCCATGCGCTAGTCCAAAGACTAGCACACGGCGCCGTGCGCTAGTCCGACAGACTAGCACACGGCGTGCAGTACCCAGACGTCCGTTGTGTGTACGAGGATGATAAATTAATAGTCTGTAACCATTTCGGATTGCACGACACTACATGCAACACAGTAAGTAAAAGTGTTTGCAATCTGTATTCGCGTCGTCCGTGGATTGTAGCATTCAGGTCTGTAACTTAATAATAGTACAGTATTTAGAAATGTTTGGGGTGTTATAAAACAAATAGACTGCTGTTACTCGTGCAATGGTTAAAAACTATGACTCCCTCGGTGATCCCCGGAGCGTTCTATTTTCGCTATAGAACGCTCCGGGGATCACCTCGGGAGTCATAGTTTTAACCATAGCACTCGAAGCAGTCAATATTTGTATATTATTAGTAGGCCTATATTATATAGGGATAGTATAGACAGTGAGTGAGAATAGACTTCGAGCTTTGTTCTTTGGCTACTCGTCCGTTATAATTGTTTGATCTTGTTTGTTTTAAGTTATATCACCCACCGGCACTGGCATCACGATATCCAACTCTTCCCCGGCATACGCACCGGGTTCTCCCCGGCCGTGCAAGCCGTTGTCAGGTGCGAGCGTCCGTTGTCGGGCTCGAGTCGACCCATGGTGCGAAAGTGCCTTCCGACGGCGACGCATTATCTGAAAACCCTGCGATATTTGTTGGACTAATCAGAGTCCAGATGGTGGGCTGTCAACCTTTGAACTAAAGAGGCTAATTTTTTTTTTAACTATACTAAAAATATTGCAAAAATTTCAGTTTTAAGCCCGGACTTTTGCTGCTTCTGCGGGCCGGGCGTGTTTACACGACTAGACTCTGTGCTAGGTTTGTTGATTTGCAAAAATATTTCAAAAGAGGGCGCTCTTCAAGTCCACCACTATTTTTTCACCGTTCTTCCTCCATGGGCCTAATAATTTCAGCGGCTAAGCAGAATGCTTACCAGAATAAGGTTACCATCCTAAATACCATATAACAAGTTCTATCTGTTGCTTTTATACTGCTTATTTTTGCTAATAAATTTGTAAGCTGTGATTTTTAACTATCCCACATCCGCGCTTTTATTTAGCATGGGGGAAAACATGTTCTTTGAATTGACCTAACTCTTTGGGGCGGGGGGGGGGGTGCGCGTTGTCGCTTAACTTGAAACTTCATACTTGACTTGAATAAGAAAGTGTGGGCGACTCTAGAAATAACATTGGAAACATAAATTTCACCTTCATTATAATATCAATATATTGATCTTTTATTCAAAAATAAAATTAGATTTCTTTGGTTGTTCTAGATAATTTTATGAAGTACATAATAATCATTGCGCGATTAACAGGAAGATTTTGAATTTAACTACTGAGTGCACTCAAACTCGCTCCATGTGTCACCAAAAGTCTCCTTTTCGGACACAGCCTAACTAACTACAAGAAACTGTGGAGACTTGAATAAGAATAGTCTTTCTTCCCAGGTAGTTTGCCCCAAAAATCCTTGTGCCAGAAGAGCATTTTCAGAAGAAATCAAATATAATTTTAATTACAAAAAATAATCATCATTTTAGAATTCAACAGGATGAAGAACACTATTCAGTTTAAAATCATACAAGAAAAAATAAACTGGAAAAAAACCCCAAATCTGCAAGATTGGGTTGAATTGTACAAAAGTAATGATTCAGGGTTCTAAACAAAGTAAATTTGACATCAGCAGGATTAGAAATAAGTGCACATACAAATGTTATACATTTCACTAGCCTTGCTCAAGGCAGTCGAATTATTCACTCCGAAAAAAGACCGCCGCTGTATAAAAACCCACCCGTATTCACTGTGCGTAAAACCCACCCGTATTCACTGTGCGTAACATCGCATGACACGATGCCCCCGTACACTATTCGCATGCGGAGGCCGTCAGGCCGACAGCCTTGTAGGATCTGTGTTGAAGCCACTGACCTCATTACTATAATAAGCAAAGAGATCCCACGGTCAGCTCATTACCATAATGCCCGCGAAAGATGAAACATGTCTACATCATCACACACCACCACCACGGACGCTCAGCGAGCATGATAGGCGTGTGTGATTGGACGTCAAAATGAATAATTCATTTGCCTCACATCCTGTGTTGTCTGATAGGTCTGACGAGCGATATACATATTCATGAGCTGCATACTAGCATATCCTAGAGCCCCCCCAATTTCGTCCACTATTGGAATTTTTTCAATACAACACATTAAAACGGGAAGATACAGACCCGACAAGGCTGTCGGCCTAACGGCCTCCGCATGCGGTTAGTGGTGTACGAGTGCGATGACTTGTGTGAAAAGTATTCGTGCGATGTGACAGTGTGTATACGGGTGGGTCATTCGGTGTGATCGCACACACCATGCACAGGGTATACGGCGGGTGGGTTTACAGCTGCGTCTTTTCGGAGCGAATAATGCGACTGCCTTGAGCAAGGCTAACATTTCACGAACTCTGTGAGTGTACTAGTTACATGTACATTTACATAGGCTGTTTTACGTACGCAATTTATATACGTGTACAGACAATCTAACGTTAAACAACATACATCGGAAACTTGTGAATACTTAATTATCTTAACGAGATCTCAGCTGGATAATTCTAGAACATTCTCTCATATATTCTTAACAACTGTTCCTGTAAACCTTAAGGATTAAAGTAATAAACATTCATTGGCATTACAGGTAATTATTGTCAAAGACTGTATCGTGAATACTGCTAAATGTTAAAGTGCCAAGCACAGTAAAATACGATAAACCCTTGAACACCATTATATTTGACAGCTCTATTTTAAGCAAAGATTAAGCATAATAAACTCTGGGGAAAAGGCACTTTTCGCCACACTACAAATTAGAAAACATAGACGAGTAAGTAGGTAGGTAAGTAACGGCTAAGCCAACTACCAGTATAAAAAAGCAAATCGATCAATTATGTTGGGAATTTAGTAAAAACGTTTTTAGTCGGTATTTAAACGAGCTAATCTGGTCTTTGCTTTTCTGCTTGTTCTTTCCATTATTTCAGTAAGCTCATGATTTGTCAATGGAAGTGCTTAAATGCGATCACTGTGGTCCAGTGGTAAGACTGCAGGACTTGGTTCGAATACCCAAAGCTAACCCCTGATTTCACAATGACTAAAACAAGAATGGTTGTCTACTGAATCACAATTTCTTGATTTGTGCAACTCATATTAACAGATGCTAAACCAATGTTTGTTTGAGCAAGAGGCTGTTGCCAGCTTGGCATTTATATCTCCTAGTAGGAATTTCAGACTTCCGTTGAAGGGAAGACCATTGAATGAAAATGGCCTAGCCCTTTTAGAGATGAAATTGTAAGCCTTCTAATACTCCAAGAAACTATGGAATGGGTGTTTCAGAGTTGCAGATCCCTTCAAGTCCAAGAGCTCGATAAGAACTAAACATTCCAAGACGGTTCCAGACATTTGGGTGACTAAGCTGGAGGCAGCTCTCATTGTTCCTGTGTGAGAATCCAGAAATATATCTTAAGAAAGCTGAGATGGCTAGTTCGGAAAGGCAAAGCCAAGTTATTGAGATGGTTTGTGTCACTTACTACTCCTATATGTCATTTGGTAACATTTTCCAGTGAGTTGATTGGCCGGTATTGAACCATTCACCTACACAGGCTGTGTACAATGATAGCACAACTGTAAACAGATTTGACTGTGAACATTTTGTGTTGGTCGTGTATGCATTCAGCAGTACTATCAACCATATCACTAATCTCAGTATAAATCACATTCATAAAAACCCGCAACAGTTTCGCTACTCCTATTAGAGGAGAGCCCCTCATGTGTGGGTGTTTACAGGGTTGATAAATGACCAGCTAGAGCTGTTTATGACCCACTGGCTTCCACGTGTCAGGCGCGCGCATTTGCCAATAATATCACGTGGAACGTGCAATTTAGAGCTAATAGTAACTGCGCGTAATCTATTTCTAAGCATTTGTGTAATCTATTTCTAAGCGCGCGCGTACACACAACCCATGCGCATCAAACAGATTCTTCACAAAGTTTTTGGAAAAAAATACTCCAAACCTCAAATTTTCAATTGTCAAAGTGTTTTTTAACAAAAGGGCATTTATGAATGGGAGCAACTCGACCGATCCAAGGCAACGTGTTCCTTTAATGTAAAATGCATTGAGACGTTATTGTGAAAGGCGCTTTATTATAAGAGTTATTTATTATTTTTAATATTATTAATCACTTTACCTCCTGTTGCGATTAAATCATCAACAATCACCACTCTCTGTCCTTTGCTGATGGAACCAACTTGAGCTTCCAAAACATCCTGATAAAACAAAAACAATTTTGGAAATATATATTGGTCCAGTATTTTCAGTGATGGCTGGCCAGCTGGCAGAATACTGTGCCAACAAATACAAAGTGTGCTTGTCTGGGCCAAACTTCATCAAGCATCAAGCCTGTACGCATAGAAACTTACTAAGCGCAGACAAATACTGCTTAACAGAAACTGGCTGATGTGGTTAATATGCTGCAGATCAGACCAGGAACACCAGAGGAAGCCCTTTCTCTCTGCGAACTAAAGTGCACTGGGTTCTTTCTTTTACGTGCAATACACAACACTCAGGACCTTAAATTTTTCGTCCCATCTGAGGGACTCAACAGTTATGGTTAAAGACACTGGACACTATTGGTAATTGTCAAAGACCAGTCTCTCACTTGGTGTATCTCAATATATGCATAAAATAACAAACCTGTGAAAATTTGAGCTCAATTGGTCATCGAAGTTGCGAAATAATAATGACAAAAAAACACCCTTGTCACACGAATTTGTGTGCTTTCAGTTGTTTGATTTCGAATTCTAAATCTGAGGTCTCGAAATCAATGGTGTGGAAAATTACTTCTTTCTCAAAAACTACATCACTTCAGAGGGAGCTGTTTCTCACAATGTTTTATACTATCAATCTCTCCCCATTACTCGTTACCAAGTAAGATTCTATACTAATAGTTATTTGAGTAACTACCAATAGTGTCCACTGCCTTTAAGTGTCAACCATGATTAGACCACACCCTGCTGACCAGAGCATGAGTCCGTTGCTCTCATCCGCACAGCCACGATACCCCACATTATGCATTTGCCCATTGTATACTTACGTCTCCATATTCCAGTGTGTATGCCGCTTGCACACACTTCCCTGGGAGCTTGCCCTTCTTTCTGATCGGGACAAATGAACATCCCAATTGGACTGCCATCATTGGTCCAAATAGAAAGCCTCTTGCATCTAATCCTGTAGGGGTTTGAATGAGGTAGTAGGGTGCTCAGTAAAAAAACACAGCATTTTTGAAACAATATGGTGTTCATAATTTACTAAAGGTGCACCCCAGACAACAGAGCATAATCCCATTAATATTTTGACAGCCCTCAAATATTCCATCTGGACAGATTTGAGAACCCCAAAACAACATGTAAAAAAAAAGAAAAAGTTTTTGTAAAATTGTGTTCACATTTTACTCCTTCCATTTTATTTGTTTACTTGATTCTACCGTGGTTTTGTTTATGGATGACCTTGGATTAAAATCCAAAAAGAAATTTGTGCTCGCCTCAACCCTGCTTCCTCCTTCTCTCAGCAATTCCCCCAAAAAATTAATGGATTTGTCATTGACTTGAAGCGTTCAAATGGAAACATTAATGTACGTGCTTTCACTAAACACAGCACTTGGAAAAATAAAATGTTCAAGCTTTCAAAAGTTAAAAATTTACAACATGGGCGGTGTGATTCTTACCAACAATAACATCAACAGAGCCAAATTTCTCTTTGACGTGTTCAACCATCATGGAAATAGTTTCCGTTATTACGGACACATCTTGAAACAGCGGAAAAATGTCCCTAAAAAGCAAGACAAACAAGATAAATTAAATTGATTTTTTTTTTTCAATATTAAACCACAAGGGGATTGTTTGGCTTTTGAATTGCACCCCCGAAAAGCGATAGTGACAAAATGGGGAGCCCAACACAAAATTCATTCCCAAAAACAATCGTTAATGATTAATTTATTTACAATCAAACTTTATTTGTTTTTATAAACTAAACATTTTCATTCTTCGATTTAAACTAGAAAATCAATGACATGTTTATGATCAATTATGATCAACGACAAGTGCAATGCCAATAGATTGTTAAAAGATTTTTATTCTAATTGGTTTTATTTAATTAATATTATTAGCATAATTTAATTACTTGTGCAGCTTCAAGATTGTTAAAGGATTTGTTATTCTAATTGGTTTTATTTTATTAAGATTAGCATAATTTAATTACTTGTGCAGCTTCAATCACTGTATACATAGCTAATCCTTTGTAATTATACGATCGGCAGGTAGGCATAGTTGGTAGGTACGGTATGACCGGGTAGACCATACGGGTAGACCATGGAGCTATGGTCCTTTTTGTAGCTCCATGGGTACACCAAGTGACTGGGGTGCTAGATTCCTTTTTTTCGAAATTTTGAAATTTTCGGTCATCTAGTTTTAGAAAGGAATCTAGCGCGGCTCAATTGCAGAATACCCCGCCACTCATAAGCACTACCTCGTAGCCGGCGGCTACAGTTACGCAGTCACGGAACAGTGACCGCACATTAATGTACCGAAGTGATCGTTCGGTACGTATGTGTACTGTTATGTAGCATGAACTATGGTGTGTACATGAAGGTATGGGGTTTCATCGTTCTTATTATGTTCTCGGATGGGCCGGGGTCGACTTGGTTGGTGCACATGTACATGAAGTGCAGGATCGATGTGTAAAAATGTTTGGCCCTACCTGAACAAAACACCCGGCTTGGGGAAGTCTGGCACGGCATTGATGGACTTCTTTATTCTTTCTAGTCTCTGTTCTGACATGATTAACGAATTGGAGGTGGAAATGTTGTAGTCTAGTCGAACGTTCTCCTCTGAGTAGCAACACCGCCCTCTGTTGATTACATTAATTGGGTACCTAGGCGACTCGAACTGCGGAAGTGTGGTTGTCATGATAGAAAGCATGCTGACATAACTAAACCTACACAACATGGGAACGGTAATAACAAAAATGCACTCAAAAAAGGCTGAGAAACACAGTTTTCCTTTAGAGTTACATGAGTATGGCACATTACTGGAAAGTTTGAACAACAGTGAAACATCGGATAGAGAATACTATCGAGGTAAAACATGTAATGAGCTTTTAAAAAGACCTGTTTATGGACGTATTTGTACGACTGACAGCGACGGCGAGACTGTGAAAATATTGTCGTCTGCTCCGGGCCGAAAGACCGCTTTTATATTCGGCCCAGAAACTGCGTGCGGTGCGCTGCTCGCTAAGAAACCGTACGAACTACTACTTCATTTGGGACTTTTACCAGAATACATCCACTTAAAGGTAATTATATGTTAACTAAAACATGTTCTATATTAATAACTTGTCAAAGCCTTTTCATTTTCAGCATCCTAGACTAGAGTACACAAGCCGAAGGTCACGGTGAGAACACAATGAAGAAATTTCAGTTTTACTTTATAAAAGTGGGAGTAAAACAAATGTACACGGTTAGGATTCAGGATGCACTTGTCATCAAATTCCAGATATTGTTCAGAAATTACACATTGTAATTGTATAGTTTTTATAATTCTTTACCTCGTTTTTACAAATATTAAAAACAAATTAAAATCTGAACAGTAGGCCTAACAATTTATTTTTATTTTTATATTTAACAGTTTGATTAAGTAAACCACTGAATTGCTTTTATTTATTCTAAGGTGATGATTGTTTACTATATGGAAACTTTCATTTTGAAATTGTTTTATTGTACTTTGTTTTGGTTTGTTTACATTGATAATATCTCTCTTATCTATCAGGGCCCAATTTCACAGCTCTGCTTACCGTCTGCGTTACGGAAGCAAGGAATTTCGTGCAATACGGCAAGCATATTTCACGGGTTAGCGGCGAACTTGGGCTTCTGCGCGTGCGTACTCCGCGTTACTAGGCATTCTTTGCTTACAAGGCCAGCGCAGAAATTCGGCGCTTGCAGGTAAGCGATTTCGGCGGTAAGCAGAGCCATGAAAATGGGTCCTGTGCTGTAGGTTAGTGACTGTGAGCTAACATGAGTATAATTCTTATATCATTTTTATTAATTACTTAAATTTGCTTTACTGTACTTAGCTAAGTTATCAAGTTCATAAATTCCAATGCAGTATTTAACTCCAAGAAGTCAAAAATCATCCATGATATTTGGGGGAAAAAATATCTCACATCTGAACCATATTGAATTATTTCTTGTATATTTTGTTTCATTTCAGGTTTGTATCAAGAAATCGAGATACTGGATCATCCTTCTGTCTGAAACACTAAACACGACGGAAAACCCAATTCTAGCTGCCACATGGGATGGCTTGAAACAATTCATCCAGATCTTCTACCCTGCTGCTCTCGAATCAGTTCTTACCCACTGGGACACCATTAAAGCAAACCCAGTGGAATTCTTTGAGCGTGAGGTCGACTTTAAGTTCATTTCAACACTGAGTGACACATCGGGTCCTCAGTATATGAGCTACGAGAAGTATCTCTCACTGCCGAAGCCCCAGACAGCTTGGCAGACGAGGCTCTTCCTGTACTGTGAACTACGGATGTTTGAATTATTCACTGGTGATGGACTGACGTGTAGACAGGATGGAACAAAAGGAGAACGGGAGTACGTCAGTACGAACTATGACCTCTCGCAGATTGACCGAAGTAACTGGGTAGCTGTACCTATCACGGTGGATGTCCCTCTCGATGTGAGGAAACAATATGGCTCTACTTTGTAGCTATTACGTCAGTGCCGGTGTCCCTGGGAACTCCTTCTGCTGGAGATTCTTTCCCCCATATGGTACATTAACATCGGCTGGAGGAGGAGGATTCAAAAGAGGGCGCTGTCAGAAGTAGTTTGTACATAGTTCGCCACATGGGTGGACAGAATCTCCTGCCAAACCGGCCTGGATTTAATCTTTGAGAGGGCAAGGCCATTTTACAGTTTGCAAAGACACTTTCATTGGAGTTCTTTTCGAATACTGAAAACAATTGGGCATTGTTCCTGATTAGCAATTTGAATGATTACATTCCAGCTGAGTTATCAGGGGTCGAAATTAAGTGTATTTCCATGGTAGTCAGCAGGGCTAGTGACCAATAATTTTTAGTAGCCCTGATTAGATTTTGGTAGCCCGAAAGACACATTATGTCTCGCGTCACGGCTCAAACTTTACAATACACCAATAACATAGTTCTTTATTGTTTGTGATGATGATTTTTGCATTATTTTTCCACTAGCCCGTCGGGCTATCAAACTGGAAAAATCAGTAGCCCGGCTGTAAATCTGGTAGTCCCGGGCTAGCGGGCTAGTGGCAATTTCGACCCCTGGTTATTCATTGCATTCACTCATAATGTACAGGTATGATACCTCAATCTTGGACAAGCCTTTTTGAGTGGCACCAAGGCAAATTCCAGGGGCATGGAGTGTGGTGTATTTGATGTGGAACTGAAGACAATAAAGTTACACACACTGTGCAAGAAGGAGCACTGTTGGTAATTGTCAAAGACCAGTCTTCTAACTTGGTGTATCTCGACATATGCATAAAATAACCAAGCTGTGAAAATTTCAGCCGAATTGGTCGTCGAAGTTGCGAGATAACTGTTAAAGAAAAAACTCCCTTGTCACAAAATTGCGTGCTGTCAGATGCTTGATTTCGAGACCTCAAGTTCTAAATCTGAGGTCTCAAAATCAAATTCGTGGAAAATTACTTCTTTCTCGAAAACTATGTCACTTCAGAGGGAGCCGTTTCTCACAATAATTTATACTATCAACCTCTCCCCATTACTTGTTACCAAGTAAGGTTTTATTAATAATGTTTGAGTAATAACCAACAGTGTCCACTGCCAAGGCAGTGGACACTATTGGTAATTACTCAAAATAATTATTGGCATAAAACCTTTCTTGGTGAAGAGTAATGGGGAGAGGTTGATGGTATAAAACATTGTGAGAAACGGCTCCCTCTGAAGCG